>NC_045957.1:38874844-40107344 GCF_010909765.2 Amblyraja radiata | reverse complement strand
TCATCTTAACTAAACCATCACCAAAGCCATTAAGCAAACTTTGTGTTTCATCGTCCACCCCATAGAATTTTGTAACAACATGTGTACATTCTCCCCATGACCTATGTGGGATTTCCCCAGGTGCTCTGGTTTCCTCCCACACTCCAAAGATGTACAGGTTTGTGGGCTAATTGGTTTGGTAAAATTGTAAATTGTCCCTAGTGTGTGTAGGATAGTGTTAGTGAGTGGGAATCGCTGGTCAGTGTGGACTCGGTGGGCCAAATGGCCTGTTTCTACATTGGATCTCCAAACCAAACTAAACTAAAAACTATAAAACTCAAATATTCCTGGTGCATTCAGGTCACACAATATCCATGGAAGAAGATATAGTCTATGTGTTAGGTGAAGAACCTTTCAACCAATTCTGATAGGGACCTTTCATAAGGTAAGACACCCACAAACAATGGGTGCGGGACAAGTTTGAGGTGACTGATAACTGACAGTTTAAACCAAAGCCAAATAGAAGTCAACATTAGGCTCAGCAGCCTCTAAAATTAGATTTCAAGTATCCTACTTTTATAAAAGAGACTAGCATGTAAAGGACTTGTACTTTGTAGCTGTTTCTTTGGAATGTCAAATTGCTTTATGGTCAGCAAAGTGTATCCAAATTATAATAGGGATTGCAATAAATGATAGATAGCAGCAAACCTGTATGCGGCATGCTCCTATAATAGGTATGTGAAATAAATAATGTTTTTACAATTATTGGCTGAGGGCTAAAGGGCCAGTGTTCCTTAATGTTCTTTGAACTGGTGCCATGACACCTTTTATATCTACTTGAGTAGGTATCACCATAACATATCACTTAGAACATAACACCCCCAACGGTGCTTGAACAGTCTCTCATTACTGCACTGAATTAGCAACCACGAATTGTGTGGCAAGGGCTTTGCAGAGGGACTTAAACTGGCAGCCTTCTAATTAAGAGGAAGAGTGTGCTACTGACCAAACCACACTAAAAGGGATGCATGGACCTGCTCACCATTTGACAGCTCATCTGTTGAGAGGTAGGATATCAGCCGGGATGTCTGCCCGTGAAAGGCCAGAACCAGCGTTTTAAAAGGGACAGATCGTTTATGCCAGAAGTGAACAGGAGGACAATAAGGAGCAAACATCTGTGCAGAATGTACAGTAACAAACATCTAAAATGGCTGCAGCCCCTTCTAATTTGTAGTTCCTGCTTCAAAATTCTTTAAGTAAAAGCAGAAACATGCATGGCTGGGAAACATCAGGGACTGCACCTTATAGTCAATAAGCATGTTACAGATACAAACACATACGCCTATCGGCAGGGGACGTCAGCTTAACAAGTTGCTCCATACTGGTCAATTTAAATTCCTGTACTTGCCCATGAGCAGATTGTAAATGCAACTACCCTGCAAATGCTTTTTCAAAGCTCTACTCTTCTTCACACCATTGTAGTTTAGAAACCTTTTAATTATTTCTGGAATTGCCAACTTTCCTAACCTGTAACCTGTAACCTGTAAACATGGTATGGAAAAGATTAGGATCTCAACTGCACCGGGGCCGACAGAAATTCCATGTATTTTCAATGGAAGCTCAGGCTGCCTTGACAGTGCCCTTAAAAATGTTACAGAGGATGATATCGTTTGTTTTTGTTATTGTTATCCCAAACTTCTTACTATGCTTTTATTTTGCAGGGCAAATTCTTAAATTCTTGATGGAACAGTATAATCAACTGATCGTCACTGATGGGTAATTCTTCTTTAGCCATCTTCTCCAAAATGATTGCCATAAAATCCCCATACAAAGATGTTCTCCTCAATAGGTTCCCAGTTTACATGTTCTGCAAATGTGAGTCCATTCAAGGCTTTGTATCCCAACTATCTCTTTGCACAAAGACCAAAGCTGAGATCTGGTGTGGCAATCTGACATTCTCATCTATATTGTCACACCTCTACCCCCTTTGGCTCTGATACTTCATCTCTGCCCTTTCAACCAACTCTTCAATATCACAGTGCATTTTTAATTTACCCCCTTGTACTTATTTGATTTTAATTGTTCCATCAGGTGGTTCCATCAGGTGACTTCAGCTGTCTGGTTTAGTTTAGAGATACAGCATGAAAACATGCCCTTTGGCCCTCCGGGTCTACGCCAACCAGCAATAGCTCGTATCTATCCTACAGACTAGGGACAATTTACAGAATCGAATTAACCTACAAACTTGCACGCTTTTTAGAATATGGGACGAAACCCACGCAGTCACAGGGAGAATATATAAACTCTGTACAGACAGCAACCGTTTAAGTTAATATATTCTGTCACTAAACCACTCTGCCTCACCGACTTTCTCCCATCAATTTATATGCTCTTTAATCCCTGCTTCTATAACCAAGTTCTCAGTCATCCACCCAACTCCAACACACCTACCAATGCACTTCCACCAATTGTTCTACCACTCCACAACCATCACCCAAACATACAAGTCTCATTTTCCTGGCAACCAATTCTATCATCAGACCATGGAGTGCTGCAGCACAGAAAGAGTCCTGTTGGCCCACCAGGTCTGTCCTGAGCATCAAGCACCCATTTAGGCTCATCCTACTTTATTCTTCCTGTACGCCCAATAGCTCTCCCAGATTCTACCACTTTCCATCTGCGAGGGCCAGATTAAAATAGGCAATTAAATTACATGTTTGGGATCTGGGAAGAAACTGGAGCAACTGGAGGAAACACACAGTCACAGAGTGAATGTAAAAAGTCTCCACAGCCAGTGCCGAAGGTCAGGCTTGAAGCCAGTCACTCGTTCCGTAAGTCATGATTCCTATGTCGCCAACGTTCCTTATGGCAACATTTGGGAATTCCAGCAAGACTGGGTTCAAGCTGCTAGACCTCCACTCCATAAGTCTTGGCTTCAATCAGACCTGCCCAGCAAAATTCATCCCATTGGTGTCAATGCGGACAAATACATTTATCATTTTGAGATTTCCACTTAGTCCTCATTCAGCCTTTTCTTTGGGAAGATAAATTCAACCTAGCCTGTTTCTAGCAACAATGACTGATATCTAAATTAAATCTGCAGCAAATCAGTATTTATTTGTAAAAAATGTTACTTTGCAACTAAATGGATATGAAGCACAGCAGGCCTGAATCTTGCTTGCAAAGAAAATTAATCCAGAAAGTTTTATGTGGTTTAGTTTAGAGTTTAGAGATACAGCATGGAAGTCAGCCCTTCATCCCAACAAGTCCACTCTGACCATCGATCGCCCATTATCCAACATACCACATTTAAACTAGTCCCACTTGCTTGCGTATGGCCCATATCACTCTAAATGTATCCAATCCATGTACTTGTCCAAATGTTTTTTAAATGTTGTGAAAGTAGCCTGCCTCAACTACTTCATCCACAGCTCATCCCATATGCCTACTACCCTTTGTGTAAAAACATTGCCTCTCAAGTTCTTCTGTCATCCTCATGTTAAACCTATGTCCTCTGGTTCTTCATTCCCCTATTGCAAGAAAAGGTCTCTGTGCATTTACCCTATCTATTCCTCGCATGATCTGAAACACCTCTCTAAGGTCACCTCTCATCCTTGTATTCAAAGGAATAAAGTCCTAGCTTGCTCAACCTCTCCCAATAGCTCAGGCCTTTGAGTCCTCATAAATCTTCTATACACCCTTCACAGCTTAACAATAACTTTCCTATAACAGGGTGACCACAACTGAACACAATATTCTCAATGGAGCATCGCCAGTGTCTTGTACAACTGCACCATGACCTCCCAACTTCAACATGCAATATTGTGACTGATGAAGGCCAATGTGCCAAATGCCTTCTCGACCAACCTATCCACCTGTGACGCCACTTTCAAGGAACTATGTACTAGCACTCCTAGATCCCTCTGCTCTAACACACTCCCCGGGGCCCTGTCGTTCATTTTGGGACGACAGATGGCACAATGGGCTAAGTGTTCGGCTGGCAACCGGAAGGTAGCCGGTTCGAATCCCGCTTGGAGTGCATACTGTCGTTGTGGCCTTGGGCAAGACACTTCACCCACCTTTGCCTGTGTGTGAATGTGTGTGAATGTGTGTGAGTGATTGGTGGTGGTCGGAGGGGCCGTAGGCGCAGAATGGCAGCCACGCTTCCGTCAGTCTGCCCCAGGGCAGCTGTGGCTACAGAAGTAGCTTACCACCACCGAGTGTGACTGAGGAGTGAATGAATAATGCGATGTAAAGCGCCTTGAGTATTAGAAAGGCGCTATATAAATCCCATCCATTATTATTATTATTGTGTAGGATCTGCTCATGTTAGACTTCCCAAAACGCAACACCTCGCATTTCTCTGGATTAAACTCCATCAACCATTCCTCCACCTATCTAGCCAACCGATCAAGATCCTGCTACAATTTTTGATAATGTTCAATACCACCCACTTTAGCGTCATCTGCAAACTTACTCAGTCATAGAGTCATACAGCGTGGAAACATGCCCCTTGGCCCAACTTGCCCACTCTGACCAACATGCCCCTTCTACTCTAGTCCCACCTGCCTGTTGTTAGCCCATATCTGTCTAAACCTAGCTGAAAACTGGGAACATTTTGCAAGCATTAGCAAGTAGGCACAATATTTAAAAGAATTGCACAGGCAACTTCCCCATTCTTGCCTGGGATTAGACTAAAATGATAATGTATTTGCAAATACTAAAATGGGTGCATTCATCTGTCAAATTTGTACCCTATCTTAACTATACATGCCATTCGTCATCTAAATTATTATTTTTTTCTTTTGAAGTATTCATTTGCACATTTTCTAACACCTAGCAAAGTCAAACCATATCCTGATCAAAGGAACTGGAAATGAGCAGTTTTCATTGTGTCATTGTTTGACAGGAAATTCGATCTTGTTTCAAATGCCCTCAAAATTGTGAAGCATTACACAATCCATGGAAATTGAAAAGTTATTGAACAAAGTCTATGACATTCTTTCTGATTCTTTTGTGCAGCTAACACTAATGCCCAGTGTATCCAAGATCTGAGCAGTGCCACACAACACATGATTGGGCACTGCTTCTAGAATTTCAGTAGTGCATTCATGACCTGCACTGCTAGCTGCTTATACAGAGGTAGTCTTTTTACTGTGCCTGCTCGTATGTGCTTCTTTCTGACCAGGTGCTGGGAAAGTCCTGGGAACCTGAGCAGGGTCTTTATCTCGGCCTCCTTCAGTAACCCCTCTCGCTGATATCAGTGCCCACTTATTTCTGCTGATGCTTGTGACCCTCACCTACAACATTCTCTCACAAAATGCACACCACTAGATTGGGAAACAGTTTCTTCCCAGCTGTTACCAGGCAACTGAATCATCCTCTCCACAACCAGAGAGCAGTGCATAACTACTATCTACCTCTTTGATGACCCTCGGACTATCCTTGATGGGACTTTCCTGGCTTTTTGTCACAAGAAATAGGAGTAGAGTTAGGCCATTCGGCCCATCAAATCTACTCTGCCATTAATTCATGGCTGATCTGCCTTCTCCCCATAACCTCTGACACCTGTACTAATCAAGAATTAGATTAGTATAGAATAAGTTATCCCCTTATCACGTATCTATACGCTGTAAATGGCACGATTGTAATCATGTATTGTCTTTCTGCTGACTGGTTAGCACGCCACAAAAGCTTTTCACTGTACCTCGGTACAAGTGACAATAAACTATACTGAACTGAATCTGTCGCTGTGGAGACCAAGTCAATGGATTTTTGTAAGGCAGAGATTGACAGATTCTTGTGTAGGAAGGAACTGCAGACGCTGTTTTACACCATAAACACAAAATGCTGGAGTAACTCAGTGGATCAGGCAGCATCTCTTGATAAGAGGAATAGGTGACATTTTGGTTCGAGACCCTTCTTCAGACAGTCCCTTCTCAAATAGATTATTGATTAGTACGGTTGGCAGGGGCTATGGTGAAAGAGCAGGAGAATTGGGTGAAGAGGGAAATATAGACCTGCATGATTGAATGGTGGAGTAGATTAGGGCCAAATGGCCTGATTCTGCTCCTATAACTTATGAACATGTTGTAGGAACTCAGCGGGTCAGGCAGCATCTGTGGAGGTGAAATGGACGGTCGACCCTTCATCTGGATTGAAAGAGAAGAAAGGAGACAGCCAGTAGAAAGATGAGAGGGGGAAGCCACTAACACGCTCCTGATCGATCCCTCCCCCTCGCACCTCTCCTCTTTATACTGGCCATCTCATTCAGTCTAGATGAAGGATTTAAACTTTAAATGTCGACTCCCCCATCCTACCCCACACACTCTGCCTTCTCCAGCAGGCTGTTTTTCTGCTCTAGATTCCAGTATCTACAGTCTCTTGTGTCTCTCCTGACCATAAAGCCTCCACCATCAAATTTGTTTTCTGACTGTTTTAGAATTTCTCTCTCTCATTTAGTGACGAATTTCGAGAAGACAGCCAGTTATTGAACTCACTCACTGCATTAGTGCAAAGGCTCTGTGCTGAAGGTCGATGGACCTTTTGCTACTGAACATTGAGGAAAGGAAGTTATTGGACATTCCCCAGACAACTGAAGCATATATCACCCCAAGGGCCCATGAATGGCAATGGTTATGTATGAAAAAAAAAGAAATTCTTATATTACTATCATTGAGGACCAGCTCTTTACCACTGGTATCAGTCCTCCAATAAGGTTGGATGTAATCTCTGATCTTCCAACCTACCCAATTGAGACCTTGCACCTTTTCTCTGTAACTGTAATGCTATAAGACTATATTCTGTGCTCAGGGTGGTTATATCTTTGCACAACCTGTTGTATTTGTGTATGGCTTGGCTATACCCATGTACAATATAATTTGACTGGATAACACAAACAGCTTTTTCATTGTTACACGTGATAAAAATAAAACAATACCATACATAAAACCAGTAGCACAATGTATGGACTGAATGACACTAAAAATGTATAGAGCTTTGCACTGTGATCTTCTTTTGTAGAAAATATATACTTTTTAAATTATGAATGAATTTTATTTTTGAAATAAACTTTGCATTACCTCTTCTGCTGCACAGCCTCTTTGAACAACACCTCCGGTTGAGTCAGAATGGAGCAATATCTGCTTGATGTCTATACAGACAAATCCCAAAGCCAATGCAATATTGCAAGCTGACATAGCATTGAAACTCTTTTGTGATAACAGCCATTTGTGATAAAGGTGATGGGAAACCACAGACATATGGATCTCAGAGTGCATCAATTAGGAATGCACCAAAATTACAGGAGCTTACCAGACACATCAGTGCAAAAACAACATGTGCAAGATTTTTTCCTAATTCTTGGCGATGCCAATTAAATTTTAAGCATTCCGCAAACGAAATTAACTTTGGCTTGAAGTGCTTCGATGGCGTTTCTATAACATCTGTGCAAAATTCTCCCAATGTCTTTGGTACAACTAGACTAAATTCAAAACTTGTAAAATCCAAAACAGTGAAGAATATAGAAATAGATAGAAAAACAGTAGGACATTCTGTCCTTCAAATCTCTTCCCCATTCAACACAATCATGGTCGGTTGTTTCCAATACTCTCCACGCATTCCCTTTGATGTGTTTTATGCTTAGAAAATGTGTATTTGAAAAAACCCATATATGTCAAGAACCTAAAGAATTCCACAGGTCACCATCCCACGAGTGAAGAAAATCCTCCTTTTCTCAGGCTTAAATGCCTTACATAGTGTAGTCATAGAGGCATTCACCGAATCTATGCCTCCCATGATTTAGTACAGCACAATAAGATCACCTCTTAGCCTCATTCACTCCAAGGAATAAAATCCCAGCCTGCCAAAATATTTCCAATAATTCAAGCGCTGCCAAAATAAGTGCCTCATAAATTTTCTCTGCACTTTTTCCAGCCGGATTATATCTTTCCTGTAGCATGGTGACCAAAATTGTGCACTATATTCCAAGTGCGGCCTCGCTAATGTTGTGTATAACTGTAACATAATGAACCAACCTCCATGCTCAATTCCCTGAATAATGGCCAGCATGCCAAATACCTTATTCCCCAAACTGGCACCACTTTCAAACTAATGCCACTTTCAGGGCGCAAGGTACTTGCACTCATAGATCCCTCCACTCTCCAATACTCCCCATGGCCAAACCATACACTGAATGTCCTACCCTGGTTTGACTTCCCAAAATGCAACACTTCACACTTATCTGAATTAAAGTCCATGAGCCATTCTTCAGCCGATCTACCACTGATCAAGATCCTGCTGTAATCCTTGACAATATCTACAATATTGACATCTACAATATCACCTATTTTAGTGTCATCCACAAACTTACTAATTAGCCTTGTACATTCTCGTCCAAATCATTGATATAGATGACAAGCTGCTATGGGCCCAGCACCAAACATGAAGCACACCACTTGACATGGGCATCCATCCAAGAAATCAACTTCACCCCACTACGCTGAATCAAATTTGTTCAGAAAACTCAATGTCATAAAATTATGATACTATTTTTGGACATCGCAGACTGGGGAAATGTACACCTTCCTTATAGCCTCTCTGGTCTGTCAGAATGTTGTACCTTACAATTAAATCTCTCTCTACTAAATTATTTTACTGATAGGTCTAGTCAACCCATCCATTGTACTCATGACAAGTACTGCCATCCCAGGTGGCAGTCTGCTGAACCTTTGCTGTACTGCTTCTATGGCAAGTATATCCCCATTGCAAAATTGCCACAATACTCCAGGTCTCACATGGCTCTGTACATTTGCAATAATAGAACATCGGAAAGTACAGCACAGTATTTTCCTGTCTGTAATATCATTTGCACTAACCACCATTCAGATAATGCAGAAACAGAATCAAAATCTTTTGTTCCCTTAAAGTGCGATCCAATTGTTGGCATTTTAATGCTTTACAATTTTTTTTTCCGGGTAAAGATGTCTAACTATGATAACAAAAGATTGCTGATTACTCATATACATTTAAAACAATGCACAGGACATTTAGAAATTGCAGTTCAAATCAGCTTTACCTCATCATCACTGTAACAGTCCTTGTTATTATTGTATAACAAGGGAAGCAGAGACATGTGCTCTCCATCAGTGTCGGCCATTTTTAATTTTCCCTTCTTCCAATCTCCCCCAACTGGTAAACTGTGGTGAACCAGCACTATGGCAATCCCAAGCAGCCAAACACAACAAATTGCACAATTCAAAATACTACAGGTGCAAGTTAGGCCAAGAGCAACTTGATGTTTGAATTTACAGAGGCTGGTTAGGAGCACATTGCACATCTTGAGGTAGCAGATGTACGGAGGAGATCTTTAGCAGCAAATGGAATGCAGCAGGATCAGAATCAAACAAGATTATAGATGGACATTAGCCATTTTAGTGATGCTACAGATAAAGTCATAAGTAATAGGAACAGAATTAGGCCATTAGGTAGCAATGTTACAACATTTTGAGATTTTAAAAATCAAGTCTGCAATTTATCCCATCAGATAAAGCATATAAAGAAGTTTAATTTGACATCTAATTCACTTTCATATCTTCAGTATTAAAAAAGTTATGGTCCTTTTCATACTCGGAAATTAGCATCTTGTTCCCTATTGCTTTTCCATTGACTTAACACAAAAGCTGTGATCGAGGACAGTCAAAAACCCATAACTTTCTTAAGAATTAAGAGAACTGAATGAAATTTTCAGTTATTATAGATTGAAGCATTCTGAGACAAATATAAAACATCTTACTTGGATGACCTGAAATTAAAGCATATAATTAATTAATTACCTAATTGTAGCTAATTACAAAATTTACCATTGTGGTGGAAATAGCCAGACTGCCTTGAAAATTCAAAAACGTGATATTCTCAAGATCAGAACTTTAATATTATTGTATTATATGCTGTAAGTCCGTAACAGATAGGTAAATAAATTACAATTTCTAGCAATAGACCAAGTCCTTCTGGAGAAGATCAGTTGCTAGCTGGTACATTGGCATATCATAATCAGTAGCATCATCATACTCCTCAGATTGTAACCAATAAGCAACTCTGTACACCTTGTTTTTCCTCAACTTTTCAATTTTGGCATTGTAAACTACAAGTTTTTGCTCTTCAAACCACGCATGACATGCCTTTCTGCCCACTACTTTCCCCATTAAGAATGTCCTGTAGATTCCATTTCTTAAAAAAAGGATATTTTTTTAAATAGCCTAAGTATCCAAATAACAAACTAATCCCATTCACAAAGGACTTCACAATATAACATGATTTTTAAATCTCACTGTCATGAATTTATATGCCAGATGGAAGGAATTTAATATTTAATTCACATATATTACTCCAGAAACATCCTCTCAAAATATAATCAAAATTATTGTTTTTTGCACAATACATGTGACTCAAACTGTTGTGAATATTTAGTTTAAAAATAATGATCATGGAGAGAGAATAACACAAAATATAGACAATTTGGACGGCTTATGACATGATTGTCAAAAAAAAAGGGCATTTTAATCATCTTGCTTCTGGAACGTAATCGATTGGAACGTTGCATTCGCGGTGAATTTGAACTCCATATCGGAAGGAAAAACACTGCTGGTTCGTATGGGGCCCAAATAACATTTTCGCAACGTAAAATTAGATTAAAGCCATCCCAAGAACCAAGATTATATGTAAAATACACAACTTAACCTTTGTTTTGTCCCGTTCTTACGATCCGTCACGTTGTAGGCGTTGAGGGCGTTCGAACTCGCTTTTTATTTTAATCCAAATATTAAATTGTCCAGCGAATTAAAAAAAATCTATAGCGCGAACGGAACTCTGATCGATTTTTCATCAGCAGCTAGCAGCTAGCATCCCAAGGAAGTCTGCCTCAGACAGGCAGTACAAAACGGCATTTTAATCCCGCCACCCCCTCAAAGGCGCCAAAGTCGCGCACACGGCCAGTGGCAGAACTGGAGCGTCGCTGAAGGTAAGTATTGTAACATCGCTCCATCAGGCCCATCAAGTCCACTCTGCCATTCAATCATGGATGATCTATCTCTCCCTCCTAATCCCATTCTCCTGCATTCTCCCCATAACCCCTGACATTACTAATCAATGGCGGAAGTTTCAACATCGAATATGAACTGAAGTTTGATTACAGTTTGGGTTCAATTTCAATCAGATGCCAGGAATGTTAGTGATCATACACTGAAATTGGTGATGGGGTCTGAAGATGAAGGCTTTGGTGCTTCACTTATTTATGTGGAACAATTTAATGTTCAAAAAAGGACATAAAGTGCTGGAGTAACTCAAAAGGTTAGCAGCATCTCGGGCGACCATGGATTGGGAACATTTCGGGTCGAGACCTTTCTTTAGATATTCATCCTGTAATGTTCATCATGTACTGAGCATGAGGCAAACACAGTAACAATTTAGAAGTAGTCCCGTAGTCATGAGAAGAAAAGTAAATACCATATACATACTTATTACCCTTTTTTTCATGAAAAGTTAAATTGTATTTTTGATGCAAATAATGCATAATTAAAACGAATAACAGTGGATCTGCCTTGTTAAATAGATTTTGTGAGATAATTTCTTATTTTTAATGTTTTTAGCTTTGCCCTGCTTGTTTCTAGTGTACAGTACAAACTTTTTGTTATTTTGTACTTAGCTACATGAATAAAGAAAAATGAACAAGGACCATGAAACAAGAGGCCAGATGCCATGGCCTGAGTTTCAATTAGTCTGTGCCAGACTACTCAGAAAGCACAGAGAGCATATTGTGTGCGGGGATAGCTGAGCAGTAGAAAGCCAAATGGTTAAAGAGATCTGTCTGGGCTTGACAAACTGAGCTTCTGCTGTGGTGAACTGTGGTTTCCTTGAAAAATCCTTCACCAATATTAAGCAGGTTAGTCAAAAAAGCCAGAACTGACGACATAACCTTTACATTTGTAGTTCAAAGCATGAAGCTAACATCTCGTTCCAGGCAATGGTTTAATTAATTTTTAAGAAGTCTGAAATTTATTTGATACATCAGTACAGGGGTAAAGAAAGCTTTTTAAAATAGGATATACAGTTTCAAAAGACAACTACATATTGACATCCTTCATTCATGCCACAATTACATTATCAGTATTTTTTAATTAATGGACATATTTTACCCTTGTGGGAAAGAGTTTCAGTACTGTGAGAATTCCTCTGTCCTACAATAAATGCACTTTGTAAAATTGGCCTTCAGCTGTCCACTGTATTTTGGGTATTTAGTATAAAAGGTCATCGTCCACATGTCTTTGTCTCTGGACATCCGCTGAGATCAAAATTGTGCTATATTGCACAGTGCTGCTGAGATCTATATTCTGTGTGCTGTATCTTTTCCTTTGCTTTACCTAATGTACCTGAGTTTGGCTTGTTTGTATCTATGTATAGACACAAACAAGCCAAAGTCCGATTTGAGTGGGTAGCACACAAAACATAGGTTTCACTGCACTTCGGGTACATGTGACAATAATAAATCTAACCTAAACACAGAGTAAACTACTGAAATAAAAGTAAATATTAATGACCAAGTATAACAACAGAATATTCTCTACTGAGCAGATTAGATGAAAGTGACCTCTTCAGCCTGTCTGATTAATTAGTTTGGCTTTAGAAATGATTTATATATTTAACTCCTGTAACCCAACCAATTATGTCACAGCTTCTGCTAAAACTATATTTTGCTAACTTTTGCTAGACAAGTATTATGAAGCAGTGAGTGCTATCTTATTCAGGTTCAAAATTAATATTTCCTTCTAATAAAATATAAATCTGAGTACCAACACAACCAACTTTAGAAAAAATCTATGAACATTGCAAGCATCAATCAAATATTATTCTCAGTCATAAAAGGTAAAGCTTATAAGAATTTAAAGGTACACAAAATTGCTGGAGAAACTCAGCGGGTGCAGCAGCATCTATGGAGCGAAGGAAATAGGCGACGTTTCGGGCCAAAACCCTTCTTCAGACTGATGGGGGGTGGGGGGGAGAAGGAAGGAAAAGGGGAGGAGGAGGAGGAGCCCGAGGGAGGGCGGATGGGAGGGTGGGAGGAGACAGCTAGAGGGTTAAGGAAGGGGAGGAGACAGCAAGGACTAGCAAAATTGGGAGAATTCAATGTTAATGCCATCCGGACGCAAGGTCCCCAGACGGAATATGAGGTGCTGTTCCTCCAATTTCCGCTGTTGCTCACTCTGGCAATGGAGGAGACCCAGGACAGAGAGGTCGGATTGGGAATGGGAGGGGGAGTTGAAGTGCTGAGCCACCGGGAGTTCAGGTATGTTATTGCGGACTGAGCGGAGGTGTTCGGCGAAACGATCGCCCAACCTACGCTTAGTCTCCCCGATGTAAATCAGCTGGCATCTAGAGCAGCGGATGCAGTAGATGAGGTTGGAGGAGATACAGGTGAACCTTTGTCGCACCTGGAACGACTGCTTGGGACCTTGAATGGAGTCGAGGGGGGAGGTGAAGGGACAGGTGTTGAATTTCTTGCGGTTGCAACGGAAAGTGCCCGGGGAGGGGGTGGTGCGGGAGGGAAGGGAAGAATTGATGAGGGAGTTGCGGAGGGAGCGGTCTTTGCGGAAGGCAGACATGGGGGGAGATGGGAAGATGTGGCGAGTGGTGGGGTCACGTTGGAGGTGGCGGAAATGGCGGAGGATTATGTGTTGTATTTGGGGTGAAAGGTGAGGACCAGAGGGACTCTGCCCTTGTTGCGAGTGCGGGGATGGGGAGAGAGAGCAGTGTTACGGGGTATGGATGAGACCCTGGTGTAAATAAGAATTTAAAGGTTGTGGTTACATGTCAATAAAACAGCTGACCTATCTACTTCTATTCTTATTTAATTTGAGCGGTTTTATTTTAACTTTAGCTTGTGTGTAAAAGCATGCAAAATGGGTGTTTGATGTTCAACATGGCCTCAGTGGGCTGAAGGGCCTGTTTCCATGCTGCATGATCTATGACTCTATTCTATACAGCACAAATCAAGGAAACGTTTCTGTTGAACCTAGATGTAAAATAACTCCAATAATACTCCTTGATCTCAACCTTAGGTCAGTCCTGATTTGGTTAAGCACGAGGATTCCTATTTCTTAAGAAAGGATGAGAAATGAGGAAAATACCTTAACATCACATAGTCCAATTCACTGGATGTTTTTTGAATGGAGCATTTTTAAATGTAGTGACTGCCTCGCCAACAGTCTGTCTGGTCCTTTTCTTCTTTGTTGTTTTTTAGTGCAGTATGTGTTAAATGTATGTTTTAGTGTTCTTTAGCTTTATTTTATGTGGGGAGTGGTGGGGGAGGGGGGGTGGGGGAGGGGGGGTGGGGGGGAGAGGTTGGGGGAAACCTTTTAAAATCTCTTACCTTGACGGTGATGTAATTTCCGTATCGTATCTCTGTCCACACTGCAGCTTAACATCGCGGAGCTGGCAGCCTTTTGCTGGGGATCGACTTTGGGAGCTCCAACCACGGGATCCTGCAGGACTTAACATCGTGGAGCTGGCTGTCCCTGTCGGGGATCGACCTTCGAGCTCCAACCGCGAGAGTCTGCGGACTTTAACAACGTGGAGCTTGCGGTTCCTGGTTAGGGACCGACCGGCAGCTCCAGGCTGCAGGAACTTTGACCACCCCGATCGTGGGAGCTTCGACCACCCAGACGCGGGGGGCTTTATCGTCGGCTGTATGAGTTCGATCGCCCCGACTGCAGATTTTTCGACTGCCTCGTCCGCAGGAGAATCAAGAGTGAAGAAGATTAGACTTTATTACTTCCATCACAGAGAGGAATGTGGGGAATCCGTTGTGGTGGATGTTTATGTTAACTTTTATGTAGTTTTGTGTTTGTTGCTTTTTATAGTATGACTGTATGGTAAATCGAATTTCACTGTACCTTAATTGGTACACATGACAATAAAATACCCTTTGAACATTTGAACCCTTTGAACCCTTTGTTTAAATGTTTCCGTGGACTGTTAATTACTGAGGTATAAACAAAGGGTAACTCTCTGTGGAAACAATGATTGTGGAGATTCTTAGTTATTGGCAGCATAACTTGGAAAACCAATGTGCATAGCTGAATAACAAAAAATAAATTACTTATTCAGCACAAGATTCCTACACGTAGCATATACGGCCATATCTAATTGGTGATGTCAGCTGACGATAGCTTCTACAGATCAAATGACTAGTAAGATTCTAAATACTGTACTAACAAATGGTGATAGTTTTTTTAAATAAAAAATGTTTGTTTCATTAAAAGGTCATTCAATTCCCCGTTTATACCATATTATTTTAAATTAATTCAGAACTCTTGCCAAATGACTTGGCTTAGCTTTGTGTAGATTTAGACTCAGTAGGCTATTATGTATATAGCAGAAATCATTCATGAAAGAGAGAACTAATTACATATCCATCAAAAGAAACATGTATTGTAAGAAGATCACTGAATGGAGTAAGATGGAATTAATAATTTTGTATCCAAGCCTTGCTTTGAGTTGCACCTCTATTACCTGACCTAAACATTATAACCAGATGCAATCAGATTGCACGGGGGATCCAGGGAGAGCTATTAAACTGGATATAGAATTGGCTACATGGAAGGAAGTAGAGGTTGATGGTGGAAGGTTGATTTACCTTGGAAACCTGTGACTAATGGTATGCCTCGGGGATCATTGCTGGGCCCATTGCTGTTTGTGGTTTCAGTGATTCCCAACCTGGGGCCATGGCAAATCTCAGGGGGGCCACAGAAAATTTTGGGAATTTAGGGGACCACATGTTCAATGAAGGGGGCCACCTTTTTTCCGCTAATGATGTCAGGGGGGGAGGGGCACAGAGAAATTAAAGGGCCCGGGGGCCATGAGCTAAAAAAGGTTGGGGACTACTTGTTTACACCAATGATTTGCATGAACATGTGTTAGTAAGTAAAATGAAAATTATTAGTAAGTTTACAGATGACACCTGAGTGGGTGGTGTCTTCGATAGCGAAAGTGGTTATCAAAATTTATTGCAGGATCTTGATGTCGGGAAAGTGGGCTGAGGAATGGTCAATGGAGTTTAATGAAGATAACCGTGAGATGTTTCTATTTTGGGAAGTCAAACCAGGGCAGGAACCTCACAGTGAATGACAGGACCCTGGGATGTATCACGGAGCAGACAGGTCGAGGAGTGCAGGTACAGAGTTCCTTGAAAGTGGTGACTCAGGGAGATAGGGTGATCAAGAAGAGTTTTGGTATAATGGCCATCTGTTAGGATAATGAGTACAGAAGTTGTGATATTATGTAAGACATTGGTGAGTCTATTTGGAGTATTGTATTCAGTTATGGTCACCCTGCTATAGGAAAGCTGTTGTTAAGCTGGAAAGAGTGCAGAGAAGATTTATGAGGATGTTGTCAGTGCTTGAGGGCTTGAGCTACAGGGAGATGTTGGGCAGGCTTGGACTTTATTCCATGGAGCGCAGAAGGAAAATAATGATTTTTTTAGAGGTGTATAAGATCATGGGGAGGAATAGATAGGGTGAATGCCCAGAGCATTTTACCCAGAGACTAGAAACTGTTACTCAATAGAAATTACTGACTTACCATAGATGTAACAATGGTGGCATCATTTTTACAATATACACCAATATTAGTGAACACTCGATGTTGGGTTAAATACTTTGTTATTGTTTTGCAAACATCAACCATCATTCAATGGAAATTCTTGATTGATTTTTCCTTTTATAAATTTAGATGTGAATTTGTTAGACGTGAAGTATTTAAATGTAGTTTCCAGGAATGTATCTAGCAGTGGCAAGCTGAAGTTTGTTGTGTGAGGCCACGCATAAACTGGAGGAACAGTGTCTCATATTCCACTTAGATAGCTTACAACCCTCTTTCTTCCCTGTGTCCCCCCACCCCCAGTGCACACCCAATTCACCACTATCTCACCCCTCTTTCCACTCCCCTGGCTCATTCCACCCCAGATCTCTGGCTTTACATTTCATTCCTCTTCTCTCCGTATCTGATGACCCGTTGTTACATTGTCATCTCTACCTTTGAGCATCTGCCATTTAAAACCCCATCGCCATGTCACTTCCCTGGCTTTGACCTGCCCCTCGCCACTTTTCCAGCTTTCTCCTCTTGACCACAATCAGTCCGAAGGGTCCTGACCTGAAACATTGCCTATCCACGTCCTCCACAGATGATGCCTGAGTTACCGTTGAGTTACTCCAGCACTTTGTGTTTCACTAACGTTTGCTTTTGCTGGAAACAATGACTCACATAGCTGTTGACCATGCCTTTCCATTTTCCCCTTTGCAATGGTTTGTCTTGGTGGAAGGGATCATTTATCATTTGTGTGAGCTTGTTAATGTTATTCTGCAGAACAAGGAACTGCAATCGCTCATTTTCCAAAATTGGCCACAATATTCTGATTGGTTGAGCATACTGCCTATATTTGAGCAAAGATATGCATAAAGGATGAAACTCTTCTTGATTTCATAGCATTTTATGATTCTTTTATTGTAAAGGGGGATCAAAATTGTCTTCAAAGTTGATAAAGGTCCAAAAAGATAAACTACTGACTGATGGTTTCTAATACAAGAAACATATACTTTTTGTGCATTCTGATTAGTGGTGTCCAGATTTTAAGCCACCTGAATTATTATGCAATGAGCTGAACATTGTTCTGTGGAGAAATGAAACAGGCAATAAACTGCTGCACCCGCTGAGTTTCTCCAGCATTTTTGTGTACCTTCGATTTTCCAGCATCAGCAGTTCCTTCTTAAACAATAAGGTTAATGATCTTTTTAATAATATATTTAGATATATATAAAGTATATATGAGTTTTTAAATTAATTGGATAATGTTCAGCTTTAGCCACAATTACAATGTAATTTATTCTCTGCCATGCATATTAAATTTGATCCTTCAAATATTCCCATCGAACCACAGGCTACAGCAGCCTTCTATGTTTAGGCACTTTCCTTATTTTTCATCTTTCTCCAAATTAACTTCCTTCTCACTTAAAAGTGTGTTGAAGCTAGTTGGGCAACAGGTCAGGTTTCTAATAAAATTCACGTGCATAATTTCAAACTTAAAGCTTGCCACCGACCAAGATAGAAAGCTAGATAGCTTCATGGAATATAATCATTTATTTTCTCTTTCGTAATATATTAGAAGGCAGGTGCAGTTATTGTTAAAATAATCGAAAATGCATTAGTCAAATATGAGATTTTTTTCACATAATGTCATGTTCTGGACTTCTGAGTAACCTGATCTGAATTATTTGAAAATGACTGGAAAGATATTATGCTGTACCCTCAATATTAAGTTTCTTAATAATGAAAATTTGCATTCCATGAAAATTATTTCAAAATGCACTTATAATTGCCAAAGTACATCTTGTACTTGAGGGAATTGTACTTGAGGGAAGAGGGAATTAGGAGCAACACTAGCAAGTTTGCGGATGACACAAAGCTGGGTGGCAGTGTGAACTGTGAAGAGGATGTTAGGAGGTTGCAGGGTGACCTGGACAGGTTGAGTGAGTGGGCAGATGCATGGCAGATGCAGTATAATATAGATAAATGTGAGGTTATCCACTTTGGCGGCAAAAACAAGGGGGCAGATTATTATCTCAATGGGGTTAGGTTAGGTAAGGAGGAGGTGCAGCGAGACCTGGGCATCCTTGTACACCGGTCACTGAAAGTTTGCTTACAGGTACAGCAGGCAGTGAAGAAAGCTAATGGAATGTTGGCCTTCATAACAAGAGGATTTCAGTATAGGAGTAAAGAGGTCTTCTGGAGTTGTATAGGGCTCTGGTGAGACCACATCTGGAGTATTGAGTAGAATTTTGGTCTCCTAATTTGAGGAAGGACATCCTTGTGATTGAGGCAGTGCAGTGTAGGTTCACGAGATTGATCCCTGGGATGGCGGGACTGTCATATGAGGAAAGATTGAAAAGACTAGGCTTGTATTCACTGGAGTTTAGAAGGATGAGGGGAGATTTCTTATAGAAACATATAAAATTATAAAAGGACTGGACAAGCTAGATTCAGGACACATGTTCCCAATGTTGGGCGAGTCCAGAACCAGGGGCCACAGTCTTAGAATAAAGGGGAGGCTATTTAAGACTGAGGTGAGAAAAAACATTTTCACCCAGAGAGTTGTGAATTTATGGAATTCCCTGCCACAGAGGGCAGTGGAGGTCAAATCACTGGATGGATTTAAGAGATAGGTAGATAGAGCTCTAGGGGCTAGTGGAATCACGGGATATGGGGAGAAGGCAGGCATGGGTTATTGATTGGGAATGATCAGACATGATCTCAATGAATGGCTCGAAGGGCAAAATGGCCTCCTCCTGCACCTATTTTCTATGTTTCTATGTTTCTACATAAGAGGATGAGCTCAGTTTGAAAAGTAAAAAATATTAATTGTGGCAGCATGTACTTCTCCCTGTGTACACTGCAGAAACCTATGCCTCGTATGCCTTGTAGCTTTGGAGTGTCAGGAGTCAAGCATTATTATTGGGTATAAAATGTACAAACTCCATACAGACTCCATAGTCAGGATTGAACCCGGGTCTCTGGTGCTGTAAGACAGCAACTCTACCATTGTGTCACTATGCCGACCTCAACAACTGAACGCTAACTTCTTTCTTTTCCACTGCCAAAAAAGAGCCTCAATATTTAAATATTCTCTTTCCACTTAATAAGTGTTTCCAGTATATTCTGAGTTTTATTTCAGATTTCAAGCATCTGCAACTTTTGATTTTCAAAAATAATTGATGGCCAATGGTATCAGCTTCACTGGACATCCTCAAATGTTGAGCAGCAACCCAAAACATTCAAGCTCCCGACCACAGTTTACATCTGCAGGGTAGAGATCTACTGGGGAAGGTACACTTTGTGCAGAAGGCCAAAGATCAGAGTATTTCAAAAGAGATGAGCTTAAGTTTAGTTTATTGTCACGTGTACCGAGGTACAGTGAGAAGCTTTTGTTGCATGCTAGCCAGTCATCAGAAGGACAATACATGATTGCAATCGAGCCATCCACAGTGTACAAGTACATGTTATATGGTTATATGGTTATAAACGGAATAACATGAATATCGTTTAGTGCAAGATAAAGTCCAGTATATTCCGATCAAAGATTTTCCAAGGGTCTCCAATGACGTAGATAGTAGCTCAGGACTGCTCTCTAGTTGATGGTAGGATGGTTCAATTGCCTGATAACAGCTAGGAAGAACCTGTCCCTGAATCTGGAGGGTACACAAAAATGCTAGAGAAACTCAGCGGGTGCAGCAGCATCTATGGAGCAAAGGAAATAGGCAACGTTTCGGGCCGAAACTCTTCTTCAGACCCTTTTTTTTCCTTGCATGGTTTATTTCATCCTGTGTTCTTTCTCCCGTTACCTCCTTCCCAACCTGGGTGGCGGGGAGAAGAAAGGAGAAAGGAGGAGCATTATTAATCTGGAGTTGTGAGTTTTCATACCTCTATACCTATTGCCCAATGGGTGAGGGAAGAGGAGGGAGTGGCCAGGGTGCAACTCATTCTTGAGATGCAGCAATGTTGTACAAAGCCGGGGATATCAGTAAATGCCTCAGGGAACCATTCGTCGATGTGTTATAATCAGTGCAGGCAGAGCTGCAAAACTGGAGATGTGTGTCATCTGGGCTATCCTGGCTGCTTGTGGGTGCACTGCATTAATGGTAATGTTTGGTTACCAAGAGGGTCATTAGGTTTGTTCAGAGGACCGTGTTTGTACAGCTGCTTCGGAAATATGTCTGTCTACAAGAGAATTAGTTATTGCTTATTTAAAAATGCTTATTTTCTTCACTTAGCCATAAAAGGAAGCTGAGTCCGTAAAAGGGCTATGACCCAAAACGTCACCTATTCACTTTCTCCAGAGATGCTGCCTGACTCCGCTGAGTTACTCCAGCATTTTGTGTCTATCTTCGATATAAACCAGCATCTGCAGTTCCTTCCTACACATAGTTGTTGGGCAGGGACAACTGCCCCCCCCCCCCCCCCCCTCACCAAGACCCTTCATTAATCTGCTTCTTTGGCTCGGCAATTCTTCAGCAGCTGCTTCCTGGACCACAGGCTCCAGAATTATTTACTGATCTTCCTGAGGTGCTAGTTACTGTTTTTTGTTTGTGATATTGTGAATCATGTGATGCAGTTTCCTCAGTTTATAGAGACACTCTGCACGGTGCTTCCTGGAATCACACAATTAGGAAGCCAAAGTAATTCTCTGCAGGCAAACTCCCTAAAATAAAAAGTGCTACACAGTTCAATTTCAATGCATACATTTGGAATGAAAGCACTGTGCTTGGGGTTGGTTATGATACGATAGAACTTTATTTATCCCAGGAGGGAAATTGGTCTGCCAACAGTCATAAAGTACCTCAAGATACATGAAAAATGAAATTAAAGTGACGTGTGGAAAGTCCAGGATTAGGGATGTGCAAAGATTGGGGCAGGGGGGGGTGGGGGGGGGGGTAAGGGGAGTCAGTCTCTTTACCAAGGTACTGGTAGTCCTTGGTAAACTGCACATCTACACACATGATGGAGACAGGGGACAGGGGTGTTCCTCTCCTCCTAAAGTGCACCACTATCTCCTTATGGGCCTGTCCCACTTAGGCGATTTTTTTAGGCAACTACAGGCGACCAGTTTGTCGCCACATGTTCTCCGGTGGTCGCTGGGAGTATTTTTCCTCAGCCGCGCAGAAAGTCGTAGCATCTTTCTGGTCGCTGCTAAATTTTTAACATGTCGAAAAATGTTCGGCGACAGTGGGTTTGACGCCAATGAGCGTAGCTTGACTTCTGACATAGATGCTGTTGTAGGTTGTCGCCAGGATTACATAGTTTGTTGCCGTTTTTTCAGCGACCTGCTACGAATATGACAGTCACCGGCAGTTGCCTAAAAAATCGCCAAGTGGGACAGGCCCATAAGTCTTATCAGTGTTGAGCTGCAGGTGATTCTGTCCACACCACTCAACAAAGTCGTTGACTACACCTCTGTATTCAGCTTCCCACACTCACTTCCCTCCCCTTACAACTGACAACTACCAAATGCCAGCAAAGTATAAAGTTTCCAGCATGCTCTCCTGCAATTGTCAACCTCGGAGATTCCACGTGCATTCCAATATTTGCTCCTTTCATAACATTATGTGAGACAAATATCCCACGCATCCACCATATCTTTATCTTTCATACTCACTTTCATACTCACAGTATCGTGAGTGATGCCTGCTTCATACATCATAACCAGAATCAGTCTAAAGAAGGGTTCATGCAAGAGGAGGCACAAGGAAGCGGCCGTTCCAGGTGGCTCAGCCGCCGAGAGGACTCTCCCGACGCCGCGGCAAGACCACCCGGTGAGAACGGCCAGAGACATCGGGCCTCCGTAGAGGCAATTGCGGTGGCCTCAATAGGCCTGACTTTGGGGTGAACATGGGGTAGGGACTGGGCATTGTGCTTTCCTCCACAGTGCTATCCACTGTGGGGGGATGATTTTTTTGTCTAATTGTAGTCCTGTAGGTCTGTGTCCAAGATGGCTGCCATGAAGAGAGAGTGGACGCTGGCGCGCTTTGGCTGCCGCTGCTCTCTCTTCACACTGTGTTTTTGATTTTCTGTTTTTGGATTGAATTCTGTTTTTAATTTGTGTCTCTGTGATGTCTTTTTTACCTGTTCTATTCCGATTATATGTTTTTATTCCGATTACTATGTAAGGTGTCCTTGAGATGTCTGAAAGGCGCCCATTAAATAACATTTATTATTATTATTATTAAGGGATTTTCATGCAATAGATGCAGATTTTCATCCTACAGTTGCACAAAATGTTGGAGAGGCTGCATTTGGAGTATTATGTTCTATTTTGGTCACCCAAATAGAGGAAGGATGTTGTTAAGCTGGAAAGAGTGCAGATAAGGTTCATGAGGATGTTGCGATGAATTAAGGGCTGGAACTATAGAAAGAGATTGGCCAGGCTAGGACTTTATTCCTTGAGCACAGGAGGATGAGGGATGATCTTATACAGGTGTTTAAGATCATGAAGGGAATAGATAAGGTAAATGGACAGTCTTTTGCCCAGAGTAGGGGAAGAACCCGAGACATGGGTTTAATGTGAGAGGGAAAAGATGAAATAGGAACACAAGGGACAACTTTTTAACAGCGGTTGTGGGTATATGGAATGTGTTGCCAGAGGAGGTAGTTGATACAGACATTATAACAATATTTAAAAAACATTTGGACAGGTACATGGATAGGAAAGGTTCATAGAAATATGAGCTAAACATGGCCAGCAGGGACTAGATGGAGCATTTTGTTTGACATGGGCAAGTTGGGCCAAATGGCCAATTTCCATGCTCTTTGACACCATGACAACATTTCTAAAGGCACCAACTCATACTATGCACAAGGGAGACCATGACAGAGAAGTGTTCAGAATGCTTATAGGAGCACTGAAACTAGCCAGCTTGTCCACGTTTTACATCATAACAATGGCTACTCTTTAAAAGTACTTATTAACTGTAAAGCATTCAAGAAATTCATGGGTCAAGAAATGTTATTAATGTAGAATTATCTTTCAGTCAAAAAGTTATTTTGATATACACTTGATTACAATATAGTGTCATATTTTATTAATTTAGGCAGGTTTTTGTAATTTTGTTAGATTTGTGATGGTGATTATAATGCTCTAGATGAACAAAGAGGATTTGTGTCGGAGAGATTGACTTCCTTTGAATCCCCAAACAGGACGTGATTTCAAAACAATCAGTTGGATTTTCACCCGAAATAAATATATATATTTTAAATAATGATTTTCAATTGCAACAACTTACCACTGAAATGCAATCTGAAATAAGGCCTTGTTGTTTACATTTAGCCTCCAGCCCATTGACAAAGACCAGCAAGTCGGGTTAAACACAAGTTTGCAACAAGGGATTGTTTTCCATCTGGATCATGCAAACTGACTGATAAAGATGTCTGCCATAAATAATAGATGCAAAGATTCAGAACAAACTTTTAACAATCTTCCTTGGGTGCCAAAAGCGAGATATAAAACAGGACATAAAATTCAACAGTTATAAAGAAATTCTGGGGCCTGATTTGTTAATTTACAGTCAGTTTATAGCTAGGTTTTTGGAAGAAGAAAGTACCAGAAAAGCATTAAATTGAATTTGGCACTTTGCAATAAAAGGCACCACAGAAATATGTTTAAGAAGAACTGAATCAAAGGTAGACAAAAATGCTGGAGAAACTCAGCGGGTGAGGCAGCATCTATGGAGCGAAGGAATAGGCGATATTTTGGGTCGAGACCTTTCTTCAGACTGATGTGGAGGGGGCGGGAAAAATAAAGGAAGAGGTAGAGACAGTCGGCTGTGGGAGGGCTGGAAAGGGGGGGGGGGAGGAGGGAGAAAGCAAGGACTACCTGAAAGTGGAGGCGAATGTTCATACCGCTGGGGTGTAAACAATCCAAAAGCAAAATATGAGGTGCTGCTCCTCCAATTTGAGGTGGGACATACTTTGGCCATGGAGGAGGCCCAGGACAGAAAGGGCAGATTTGGAATGGGAGGGGGAGTTGAAGTGCTGGGCCACCGGGTGATCAGGTTGGTTAGTACGGACTGAGCAGAGGTGTTGGGCGAAGCGGTTGCCAAGCCTGCCCTTGGTCTTGCAGATGTAGAGAAGGTGACCCCTCTGTAGAGAAAGTACCAGGGGAGGGGGTGGTTTGGGTGGGAAGGGACAAATTGGCCAGGGAGTTATGGAGGGAACAGTCTGTTGAATATGGTTTTGTTGAATACGTGAAACAACTCTTCTTGTGCTCATAAAAGTCAGGCATATCGATGCGGGAAGTGGAGTCCTTACACTTTCAGACACTGAATAATTAGGATTTATGTAGTCTTAATCAGAAAAGGATTTGAATTTTTCCGAACTTGATAATTGAATGCTACAAGATGGCACCAGAAATGTGACGACTCTTTGCGGTGATGAGGTGCCTCAGGAGAAATCGACTTTTTTCAGCACTTTAATTGTTGCACTCTTCTACTTATGTATGGTCATGCTTATGTATAGTATGATTTTACTGGACTGTATGCAAAACAAAGCATATCGCTGTATTTAGGTACATATGACAAAAAAGTAACTATTGACTATTGATAAGATTTTCACAGAGAGTAAAAGGACTAACACAAGTCAGACTTCTTTCACTGCTGTTCCTAAGACTTAGTGATTCTGGCATTCTGTGGTCTAAGAATTGCCATCTACTATATGAAATGGAGGAAGTCCTCCCATTAACAATAGGTGCAGCTAAGGCTGCAGCCAGATCATCATTGTGAAGAAGGATCACTGAGATTAAAATATAGGGCAATAGATCGGGCAGGAATGGCACAAGAGCTGTGAGCTTTATCTTGAGTTGTGGAGGAAGGTAAGAGGGAGATTGATGCTGATATGAGTTGTAAGGGCTGGAGCAGAGACTGGATATTAAATTCAAGGACAGACCTACAAAACACAAACTTAGATGTCTCGTTTACTTTCTTTCGAATGGCAGCAGTGCAGATATTTTTGCATCTTATCAAATACACCACAAAAATTCTAGGCTGGATGGTGCTTATTTATCTTCCACCTTAACTGAGCTTCCCATGTCATCCCTCTGGCTGCATACACCTTTGGAAGCCTAGTAGACAAAAATGCTGGAAAAGCTCAGCGGTTGAGGCAGCATCTATGGAGCAAAGGAATAGGTGACGTTTCTCGACCCTTCTTCCGACTGATGTGGGGGTGGGCGGGAAGGAGAAAGGAAGATGTGGAGACAGTGGACTGTGGGAGAGCT
Source organism: Amblyraja radiata (assembly GCF_010909765.2). Taxonomy (NCBI): domain Eukaryota; kingdom Metazoa; phylum Chordata; class Chondrichthyes; order Rajiformes; family Rajidae; genus Amblyraja; species Amblyraja radiata. The sequence continues at coordinate 40,081,501 of NC_045957.1, read as the reverse complement.
GGGAAGGGGAGGGGAAGGAGGGAGAATGCAAGGACTACCTGAAATTGGAGAAGTCAATGTTCATACAACTGGAGGCAAACCAACTAGTGATTTCCAGCAGTCTTTAACTCTTGCTGCCGATGTCCAAACGTGTCAGATGGACATAGAACATAGGATAGTACAGCACAAGATCAGACCCTTTTGCCTACAATGTCTGTGCCGAACATGATGACAAGATCATCTCTCATCTGTAGGCATATAATCCATATCCTCCATTCCCTGCACATTTACCTTGACAAAAACCTGGACCCACTGCAGTTCGCCACAACAGATCAACGGTGGATGCGATCTCGCTGGTCCTCCACTCCGCTCTGGACCACCTGGACAACAAAAACTCATATGTCAGGCTGTTATTCATTGATTACAGCTCAGCATTTAATACAATCATCCCCTCCAAGCTGGTTACCAAACTCGCAGAACTGGGTCTCTGCGCATCCCTCTACAATTGGATCCTCGACTTCCTCATTCACAGTCGTATTGTTGGAAATGTGTCAGCCTCGATAACAATTAGCACGGGAGCACCTCAAGGCTGCGTGCTCAGTCCCCTGCTGTACTTACTCTATACTCATGACTGCGTAGCCGGTCATAGTGCGAACTCCATCATCAAGTTCAATGACGACACCACTGTTGTGGGACGTATCACTGAAGGGGATGAGCCAGTGTATAGAAGAGAGATCGAGCAACTGTCCATATGGTGCCAGCACAATAACCTGGCCCTCAACACCAGCAAAACCAAGGAACTGATTGTGGACTTTGGAAGGAGTAGGATGGGGACCCACAGCCCCGTTTATATCAACGGGTCGATGGTTGAAAGGCTCAAGAGCTTCAAATTCCTGAGCGTGCACATGTCTGAAGATCTTTCCTGGTCCGAGAACACTGATGCAATTATTAAGAAAGCATATCAGCGCCTCTACTTCCTGAGAAGATTATGGAGAGTCGGTTTGTCAAGGAGGACTCTCTCTAACTTCTATAGGTGCACAGTAGAGAGCATGCTGACCGGTTGCATCGTGGCTTGGCTCGGCAACTTGAGCGCCCTGGAGAGGAAAAGACTACAAAAAGTAGTAAACACAGCCCAGTCCATCATCGGCTCTGACCTCCCTTCCATCGAGGGGATCACTGCCTCAATAAGGCTGGCAGTATCATCAAGGACCAACACCATCCTGGCCACACACTCATCTCCCTGCTACCTTCAGCTAGAAGGTACAGGAGCCTGAAGACTGCAAAGACCAGGTTCAGGAATAGCTACTTCCCCACAACCATCAGGCTATTAAACTTGGCTCTGACAAACCTCTGAACATTAATAGCCCATTATCTGTTATTTGCACTTCATCAGTTTATTTATTCATGTGTGTATCTATCTATATCTATATAATATTAAAACTCTGTGGCAGCCTGCTGGCTGGCTGCTGGCTGGCTGTGTTTCTGCCTGATTTGTGGTTGCCAGCCCGTGGGTGCCAGCATTTGATTAATTGCTATGCCGACACCAGACCCAAAAACGCCCAGAATTTTTCCATTTCGGTAGAGATTTCATTTTTCATTCCAAGTATCCACTCCTGATTAAATTTCGTCGTGTTGATGTACACATTTTTAATAAAATCCTCCCCCCCCCACTCACTCACTTTGTCGCCTCCTGCTGGCAGCGACCATAACGGCTGCTGGTGCCCACATCTCGCCTCAAAGACGCCATTTTAAAACAGCCGCACTGCTGAGTCCTGAACGGCTTGAGTTGGAGGACCACGTCTCCTGTGGGGGCTACGGGTAGGGAACAGCTGCGTTGGGAGAGCAGACCCAACGGGTCTGCACTTGATCTAGTATATTTATATAATGGTATATGGACACACTGATCTGCAGTCATGCCTACTATGTTCTGTTGTGCTGAAGCAAAGCAAGAATTTCATTGTCCTATCAGGGACACATGACAATAATCTCTCTTGAATCTTGAATCTTCATGCGCTCATCTAAAAGTCTCGTAGATGCCACTATTGTATCCGCACCACCCACGGCAGCTCTTTCCAGGCACTCACCATCCCTGTATAAAAAACATGTCCCGCACATCTCCTTTAGACGTTGCTTCTCTCACTTTAAAGCTATGCCCTCTAGTATTCGACTTTTCCATTCTCGGAAAAAGGTTATGACTGTCTACCCTATTTATGCCTCTCATAATTTCATATACGTCTACCTGGTCTCATCAAAACCTCAGACGTTCCCGAGAAAATAATCCAAGTCTATCTAACCTCTCTCTGTATCTCATGTCACCTAATTCAGTCATTATTCTTGCAAACCCCCTCTACACTTCCCAAAGCCTCCACATCCTAACGCCCCTGTCCCACTTGGGCGACCTCCACCGCGAGTTCTGGCGATCTTGCCCGCGACCCATAGTCGCGGGATGGTCGCCACAAGGTCGTAGGAGGTCTTTGTCACTCTCCTTCATGGTCGAGAGTGGTCTCCACGTAGTCGAGGCTTCAGCTAGGTTGCGGTATATTTTTGAAGATGTTAAAACTTGACCACGACTAAAAATAGGTCGCCGTGGGTCTAGCCAGGGCATGTTCATTCATAGCTGGAGAGTTTTTTTGGAGAGGAGACGTGTTTAAAGTTGGCACCAAAAAGGCAGCAGCGCAGGGGGAGGGCACAACCCTCAAAAAATCATGCCATGCAGGAGTTGCCCACCCAAGAGGAGGAGTGGCAGGTGGTGATGTCACAGGAGGTGATAGTGCAGGAGGAGGTAGCCCTGCATGAGAGATCCCTGGAGGAGGAGACCAGGGTGGTAATAAATGTCCCCACCACCACCCCATCCTTCACTGCCTCATTTGAAGGCAGCAAAGCAGTCCTTTCTCCTGTGTCTGACACAGCATCAGAGGCAGATGCCCCATTGGTGGTGAGGGAGGGCTGGAGGAAGGTCATGCCTTACACCTCCACCAGGCAGCCTTGAGGAATGGTTCCAGCAGAATGCCATCCTGTATGATAAGGAAAATGAGGGGTACAGGGACAGGGACAAGAATGGCATGCTTGCCATCCACTGCCCCACATGTGTGCTTAAAGTTCCATCTTTTGTCAAAGCCCAGCGCCACTCTCTTCAAGTCATCTGGTGTACTGGGACAGTCCATCACATCATCTCCATTCACCCATTGAGACCTCGTCTTGTGCTTCCTCTTCACCCTTGCTCTTCCCATTCTGCCTTTCTTAATGGGCTGCTGAAGCAAAAGGGCTACTGCAAACAGCAGTAGTTGTATGTTCATTAACATCCTCCAAATTAGTTCCTTCCTTGCTTGCATGGTTCAGAATGATTTAAAAAAAACATGGGAGGCATTTTTTAGTGAGAAAAAAATGCAGACATGACATCATTTTATCAGGTGATCCTTTGAGCTGTAGACTCGTCACTAGTTGTTGTTGGTTTTCGGTCTGGTCCTCTGAGGTTGAAGGGGGTCATGCTCATTCACGGACCAATTTGCCAGAGACCATCCTCGAGTAAAACGTACATGGTCGAAGCCAGTCTTCAACATAGTCGAAGGAGGTCTTCTTCATAGTTGAGGGAGGTCTTCAACATAGTCGTAGGAGGTCGTACACATAGTCGAGGAAGGTCGTAAGAGGTTGTAGGTCACCGCGACCTTGATTTTTTTTTAGTCGCTTAAGGTCGCCAGAACTCGCGGTGGAGGTCTCCCAAGTGGGACAGGCCCTTTAGGCTGCAGGTTGTAAATCTCTGCTCCTCGAATGCCCTAACAAACTTTGTTAAAATCCTTCATAATTGTTTCCAGATATCTTTGATGATTAAAAACATTGACGTATATTTAAATTATTAAAAAATAATATGATTAATAAAAACATTCAATTGGCAACATTTGCCTGGTATAAACTAATTAAGATGTATTAATATTAATTAAACTAGTAAAGCATTCAAACGAATGACCAGGACTTATTGTTTCCATGTGGACCAGTGTTGTAACAGCCGAGGTACCAGATACAAGGATCAATGCCAATACACTCACTAATTTGTCCAGTCATAGTTATCTAGTGCCAGTGTAATTCTTGCCTTTGGCTGGAAGTCTCACTCCCCAGAGTACCAATTGGTACATGGCTGCTTATTGTTATTGCTCACTGGCACTGGTACCTATAAAAGATGTAATCACTTCCATAAGCTCACTCAGGAAACCAATTTTTGAAGTCCTTGATAGTTTAGTTTGATACAAATCAATACATGTTTTCCATTTGATTAAAAAATGGAGTCCAGAGAGCATTTAATCTGCAATTCCAATCCTTTTTGAAGTAGTTTCAGCTGGAATGTGTTCTATCTTCAGCTTCCATTTTTTGACCACCATTAAAGGCGTCAGATGCTTTGTGCTTTTGACAATAAATTGACTGTAGTTTCCATAACAGTGACTATCATGTGCTTCACCTCTGCCTAACTTCCACACAGAAACATTTTACGTCAACTAATTAAATCACGAGGACATGATTCTGCAGTAACATTCACCTGGGTCTCACCCTGGTGGTGGGCCATATCTCAAACACCCTGCAGAAATAAAACCAAGGAACATCTTAGTGTGCAAAACTCTCCAAAGATGCAGACAGTGCCAAGTTGTTTCCTGAAAGCGGTGCCATATATGTTTTGCAAATCAAATCTCCCTGTGTCCTGTATCCATCTATCACTTGACAAGCTTTGTCCTGCCCCCACCTTCTTCCAGCTTTCTTCCCCCCACCACCACCATCAGTCTGCAGAAGAGACCCGACCCGAAACGGCATCTATCCATATTCTCCAGTGATGCTGCCTGACCCACTGAGTTACTTCAGCACTTTGTGTCTTTTTTTTGTAAACTGGCATTTGCAGTTCCTGGTGCCTCCAAAATCTTAGAAAAGGTGTAAAAGATATCATACCCTAGGAACTTCCTGCCACTTCAAGCATCAGACACAGAAATGGGTGACAAAGCAAATTATCAGAAGACTAGAGTGTGTATAAATGAGGAAATTACTTCCCCTTTGGACTTCCAATCATTGGTTAATCTATCCTACCCCTCGTACCCTGGCCACTCCCTCTTCTTCCCTCTCCCATCAGGCAAAAGGTATAGAAGTGTGAAAACACACTCCTCCAGATTCAGGGACAGTTTCTTCCCAGCTGTTATCAGGCAACTGAATCATCCTACCACAACCAGGGAGCGGTCCTGAATTACTATCTACCTCAATGGTGACCCTCGGACTATCCTTGATCAGACTTTGTTGCCTTTACCTTGCAAAAAACGCTATTTCCTTATCATGTGTCTATACAATGAACATGGCTCGATTATGATCATTTATTGTATTTCCGCTGACTGGATAGCATGCAACAAAAACTTTTCACTGTACACGTGACAAGAAACTAAACTATAACTCACAGACCTTCTCCATTCTCATCACCTTTCCTCATTTTTTCTGCGACTTATAATTTGTCTCATCTCCAACTATTCTCACTTCCAGTGAAAGGTCATTGTCCCGAAACATTACTTCTGCTTCTCTCTCCAAAGATCAAATCTGCCCTGTTATGCATTACCAATGTTTAGTTTAGTTTAGTTTACAGATACGGCGCGGAAACAGGCCCTTCGGCCCTCCGAGTCTGCGCCGACCACTGACTGCCGCACATTAATGACTTCTGCACACACTAGGGAATATTTTCAATTATACTGCAATTAACCTGTAAACGTGTATGGCTTTGGAGTGTTCAGATTTTATTTCAAATTCCCAGCCCCTACAATATTTTGTTTCTGTTCTCTATATAACTTGTTAGTTGCAGTATATCCAAACTAACATATAGAATACATAGTTGGGAAGCCAAAGCAGTAGTGTAAAGATTGCAAATATAATCTGCACTTTTAAATGTTGGGTCTCAGCATTGTTTGTGAGGTAACTCTGGTAGAAGCTCAGACACTTCTCTCAGCCATATGTCCCTAAGAGAGGAAGTGAGAATTGGGGGAGGGGAGGGTTAAACTATCTTCCAACTATATTTGTTTTTTGAGCAATTGACAATTCCTAGCTAACCCTTTTAATAACATGCAACAAACAAAGACATCAGTAATTTTTAAAGCAGGGCAGTATGAATGAAATAAGAAAACCTTTCAGACAAAGTGAAATTTTTAACACGGAAACACAAAAGACCGTGGATGCCGAATCTTGAGCAAAACACAAAGTGCTGGAGGAATTTAACAAGTCAGGCAGCATCTGGGGAGGAATGGACATGGACATTTCAGGGTCAAAACCTTTCTTCAGACTGAGAAAGGGTCCTGGCCTGACAACATTGCCTGTCCATTCCCCCTCCAGTTGCTGCCTGACCTGCTGAGTTCCTCCAACACATTGTGTTTTGCTTCAGATTTTAAACCAAGTGGCTTGTCCAAAAGACACAATATAAACCCATACACAAATTTGTGTAAAGTAATTCCCAGAGCTGCATCAGAATGTTTCCAAGAATATTAAGGAAAGGGAATCACTGATGTACCATTAATGTATTTTTGGATTTTGCACCTGTACAAATCAATTCCTATGTTTTGACTTTCAGACACATCAATGATTGTTTCACAAAATGCCGCTGCAGGCTAATTCCTTTTAAGCCGCACCCAGCATTTTCTTATTTCTTTTCCTTTTACAAGTCATGCTACCATCTGAAACAATAATCTAATTTTAGCTTCACAATATTCACCCGGTACTTCAGACTTTTCTCAGTGGTGCTTCATTCAGATCAAAGGCTCACTCTGTTAGATTTAAAAGAGGCTGAACTAATCAAACTTTAAACATTTTTACCTTCTGTTAATTGGAAGTGACCGACTTAGTAAGCAGGTTTAAATTAAGGAGCAGAAAGTTACTGGAAGTTTTCTTAATTCCACCAGGACTCTTGGGCTTCCTGTTTACAGTTGTATTTAATCTTAGAGGTGTTTCAATCTTCGCCATCTGGAATACACAATAAAAGTTGTGGCAATTCCAAACATGAGATATGCAAGGAACCTCATATTTGTAGGAAAGAACTGCAGATACTGGTTTAAATTGAAGATAGACACAAAATGCAGAGTCACAGTACAGGCAGCATCACTGAAGAGAAGGAATGGGTGACATTTTGAGTCGAGACCCTTCTTCAGACATATATTTACATTATTATCCATGGTGTTGAATGTTGTAGACTTCGTAAATATGATAGTTTTACTTCCTGTTACAGTAGTACAGGAACAATAATTTTTTTTAAATTTGTTTCTAATAAAAAATCATTTGTGTATGTTATAACATTCAGGATAAAAAATATTGTAGTTGTGATATTCTTCCTCAGTGAAATAAATGAGAATTCATAAAATAAGTAACACATTTCCATTCATAAATATAATCTCTGTAAAATGCCTATTTTCTCCTGCGTTAAACTTGCATTCTTGGAAATGATGCATATTAAATTCTTATCAGTAAATTACAGTACAATAATATGAATCTTTTAAAGGTTATTGTTTGTAACACTCTTAATGGAAGCTGCAGTTCTGGGGTGTGGTACTGTAGATGCCTCAGCAATTTCTCATTGCCTCAGGAAAAATATATTTCATTTCTGCTTGTGCTGCAGATTTGTACACAAATGTATAATGCAATCAAAGCATTAGATGTTGGGGACCTGTTTATATTGATGGTATTTCAGGGTAAAAACCCTTAACCTCTCACTAGTTTTTGTCTGCATAATTGACGCAACAAGCTAATAAGCACCTGATATAATTCCATATGGGTTGCAGTTGTAAAACAGCAGTACACATGTACATTAGTTTAGAGATACAGCGTGAAAACAGGCCCTTCAGCCCATTGATTCCGTGCCAACCAGTGATCGCTGTACGCAAGTTCTATTCTACAGACAAGGGACAATTTACAGAAGCCAATCAAACTATAAACCTGCACGTCTTTGGAATATGGACGATCATGGTCACAGGGAGAATGTACAAAATCTGTACAGATGCCACCTGAGGTCAGGATTGACCCGGATCTCTGTCACTGTAAGGCAGCAACTCTACCACTGCACCATTGTGCTGGTCCAAATGTCCAGTGGGCAATTTAATCAGTTTGCCATTGTAAATGATAGGGTAAATCTTGGAAGAATTCAGTGTACTGTATGTAATCGTAATTAGAACTGAATCTGTTGTTCTGTGATTCCTTCAACTTACTTATCCAGAGAATGAGTGTGCTTACATGAACAGTCCAATGCCCAGCGCTGCTCCAATCACTGAGCAGCATTGTGAGTAGACATGAAAAGTTGGAACTCAACCTATCAAATGAAACTCAAATCAAATGAACTCAACCTCAACATTGTTTATTACTGTTGAATGTGTGGAGAACTGCAAGTTCCAAACACAAAGATTCTTCTTCTTCTTGGACCCCCTTCGGTCATGGCTGACCATGGGTGTCTCCAGGGTTGGAGGATGCCAGTGCGTGACTTTGTTTAACGTGGGGAGACCGGTGCACAGATAGCCACCACACGGCCCTTGACAGATCTGGGTCAGGATTCAGTGCTATAGAGTCCAAGACGACCGGAGACCCTTTTCTGCTGCAGCCTTCATCCACCTTCCCAGCCGTTGTGACGCTCCAGTAAGGTCAGCCATCGTCCTCTGCCTGTTCCACCGTTGAAGTCTTGGTTGGATTGCTCTATGTCAGTCCTCCCCCTCGACCTTACTGCCATGGGTGGCACTACCAGGAGCATAGCTCCAGACGGCATCGCTTTCAGGATCTCAGCACCTCACAAGCTTCTCCACCACGACAAGGTGACAATCCATGGAGATGTCCCTTTACTATCCCTTACAATAAAATTAGTACATAATACAAGCATTCTCCTTTATGAAACATTGCAAGAGTAATGGGGAACATTAGCCGGAAAACTAGATTACTTAAAATCCATTAGCATCTGAATTTTACATGTAAATAGCACATAAAATATGACATTGGTCATACTTTTCAGTGTTTGCACACAGTTCAAGACAAGGCTTCCACTCCACCTCCATTGAGAAACTGAACTGGTCTACTTGATACAATTCAAATAAGCTTATAGTTGCCTGATCATATTTTCTATATTAAAGCGCAATTCAACAAGTAGTATGTCATGCAGGAGGTAGTGAAACCTGCATGACTTTGAACATACGAATATTAAAACATAAGGCCAAGAATAAGCAATTTGTCCCCTTGTGCTTGCTCTGCCATTTACAAGATCATGGCTGATCTGCTGTCTCAACACCATTTTCCATAATATAGATTCTTCCAATATCCGGAAAGTTCAATTTCCTCCCTAGGATTTCATATTTATAGATTGAAAATCATCCTTTACAGTTTTTTTCTTGAAGTCTTTGTTGCCAGCAGACCTCAGTACAGATTGATGCTTCTTGAACTGATGAGTGCTGTTGTTCACAGATTTCTTGATTTATGACCAATGCTGCCACAGACTAGAGGAAGCACAGGACCGTTCTTAGTCATGGAGCATTTTTGGCCTGAACAATGCTCTAGGCTGCCTTCCTCAGAGACCCACATTGCATTCCTCTCCCCCTGCAACTTATATCACCCCACCCCAAGAATGCTCTTGAAAGCAGTAAGTGCCATTTATGTAATCTTTTTGGTTACTTGACCCCATGTTAACACCAGGTTTAGTGCATGTTCAGTACTCCAACGATGGGTGCAGTCCAATTGTAAGCAATTATTTTTCCAAGGCTCAGTTTAAAAAAAATTAGTACTGAAGTAAGAATTCCCTTCGGAAGTTTAATGTTTATAATTAATGACATGCTATGACATAAAATCAGTTCTGAAAACTATTTTTTTGTTGGTTTATTCATTAGGTACACTTCTGGTCAATACAATTAGTTTTAAATGTTACAATCATAAATGTATTTGCCAATACCATAAAAAATGAATTTCAAAGATCAAGAGATAAACTTTGCTCCATTTTCCAGCAAATTGGGAAACATCAAAATTCCCCAATCAAGTTGTATACTGAATGATTACAGCTGTTGGTTGTTTTATTGCCAGTACTCTGTATCAGTCTTGGAACAATTTACTTTTTAGAATCATAGCGTCATACTCATATAATGTGGAGACAGGCCCTTCGGCCCAACTTGCCCATGCTGACCAACATGTCCCATCTACACTAGTCTGACCCATAACCCTCCAAACCTATCCTATCCACATACTTGTCTAATTGTTTCTTAAACGTTGCAATAGTACATGCCTCAATTACCTCCTGCTGCAGCTTGTTCCATACAGCAACCACCCTTTGTGTAAAAAGGTTACCCCTCAGGTTCCTATTAAATCTCCCCCCCCCCTCATCTTAAACCTAAGTCCTTTGGTTCTTGATTCCCCTACTCTTGGCAAAATAATTTGTGCATTTAGCCAATCTATTCCTCTCATAATTTTGTACACCTCTATAAGATCATCCACATCCTCTTGCACTGCAAGGAATAAAGTCCTTTCTTGCTCAACCTCTCCCTATAGCTCAGGCCCTTGAGTCCTGGCAACCTCCTTGTATATCTTCTCTGCACTTGTGGATACAGTGAAATGCTATCACATGCCAGGCTTTGTCTGACCCTCACCTCTCTTTTCCAGCTTTATTTCCCCCTACAATAATCAGTCTTGATAAGAGTCCCAACCCAAAGCATTGTTTGTCTAATCGCTCCACATATGCTACTTAATCTATTGAGTTACTCTACCAATTTATGTTTTACACAAGTTCCAGCATTTGTACCTCCTGGTGCTTCTTTTTGAGTCTATCTACTATTTCTGACAATCAGATCAAAACCGGTATTGCATCTATAAATATGCATCACTGAATGACAATGCTACGATTATTAACTCTTGCAAAAATAATAATTAACTTTACTTTGCTTTGCGATATCATGATGGAAGCACTTCAATTGCTCTTTTGGCAGTTTCATGGGACAATAAATTAATGTTTCATTTGTGATCCTTTATGAATCATAAAATTGGCAGGGGTGCTGAGGAAGAGGATTTTTTGGAATGTATGCGGGATAGTTATCTAAATCAACATGTAGAGGAACCAACGAGAGAGCAGGCTATTTTAGACTGGGTATTGAGTAATGAGAAAGGGTTAGTTAGCAGTCTTGTTGTACGTGCCCCCTTGGGCAAGAGTGATCATAATATGGTTGAGTTCTTCATTAGGATGGAGAGTGACATTGTTAATTCAGAAACAATGGTTCTGAACTTAAAGAAAGGTAACTTTGAGGGTCTGAGACGTGAATTGGCCAAGATTGACTGGCAATTAATTCTAAAAGGGTTGACGGTGGATATGCAATGGAAGACATTTAAAGACTGCATGGATGAACTACAAAAATTGTTCATCCCAGTTTGGCAAAAGAATAAATCAGGGAAGGTAGTGCATCCGTGGATAACAAGGGAAATCAGGGATAGTATTAAAGCGAAGGATGATGCGTACAAATTAGCCAGAAAAAGCAGCATACCGGAGGACTGGGAGAAATTCAGAGACCAGCAGAGGAGGACAAAGGGCTTAATTAGGAAAGGAAAAATAGATTATGAAAGAAAACTGGCAGGGAACATAAAAGCTGACTGCAAAAGTTTTTATAGATATGTGAAAAGAAAGAGATTAGTTAAAACAAATGTAGGTCCCTTGCAGTCAGAAACGGGTGAGTTGATCATGGGGAACAAGGATATGGCAGACCAATTGAATAAATACTTTGGTTCCGTCTTCACTAAGGAAGACATAAATAATCTGCCGGAAATAGCAGGGGACCGCGGGTCAAAGGAGTTGGAGGAATTGAGTGAAATCCAGGTTAGCCGGGAAGTGGTGTTGGGTAAATTAAATGGATTAAAGGCCGATAAATCCCCAGGGCCAGATAGGCTGCATCCCAGAGTACTTAAGGAAGTAGCTCCAGAAATAGTGGATGCATTAGTAATAATCTTTCAAAACTCTTTAGATTCTGGAGTAGTTCCTGAGGATTGGCGGGTAGCAAACGTAACCCCACTTTTTAAGAAGGGAGGGAGAGAGAAAACGGGGAATTACAGACCAGTTAATCTAACATCGGTAGTGGGGAAACTGCTAGAGTCAGTTATTAAAGATGGGATAGCAGCACATTTGGAAAGTGGTGAAATCATTGGACAAAGTCAGCATGGATTTACAAAAGGTAAATCATGTCTGACGAATCTTATAGAATTTTTCGAGGATGTAACTAGTAGCGTGGATAGGGGAGAACCAGTGGATGTGGTGTATCTGGACTTCCAGAAGGCTTTCGACAAGGTCCCACATAAGAGATTAGTTTACAAACTTAAAGCACACGGCATTGGGGGTTCAGTATTGTTGTGGATAGAGAACTGGCTGGCAAACAGGAAGCAAAGAGTAGGAGTAAACGGGTCCTTTTCACAATGGCAGGCAGTGACTAGTGGGGTACCGCAAGGCTCAGTGCTGGGACCCCAGCTATTTACAATATATATTAATGATCTGGATGAGGGAATTGAAGGCAATATTCATAGCAAAAGGATTTGAGTATTCATAGCAAAAGGATTTGAGTATTCATAGCAAAAGGATTTGAGTATAGGAGCAGGGAGGTTCTACTGCAGTTGTACAGGGTCTTGGTGAGACCACACCTGGAGTATTGCGTACAGTTTTGGTCTCCAAATCTGAGGAAGGACATTATTGCCATAGAGGGAGTGCAGAGAAGGTTCACCAGACTGATTCCTGGGATGTCAGGACTGTCTTATGAAGAAAGACTGGATAGACTTGGTTTATACTCTCTAGAATTTAGGAGATTGAGAGGGGATATTATAGAAACTTACAAAATTCTTAAGGGGTTGGACAGGCTAGATGCAGGAAGATTGCTCCCGATGTTGGGGAAGTCCAGGACAAGGGGTCACACCTTAAGGATAAGGGGGAAATCCTTTAAAACCGAGATGAGAAGAACTTTTTTCACACAGAGAGTGGTGAATCTCTGGAACTCCCTGCCACAGAGGGTAGTCGAGGCCAGTTCATTGGCTATATTTAAGAGGGAGTTAGATGTGGCCCTTGTGGCTAAGGGGATCAGAGGGTATGGAGAGAAGGCAGGTACGGGATACTGAGTTGGATGATCAGCCATGATCATATTGAATGGCGGTGCAGGCTCGAAGGGCCGAATGGCCTACTCCTGCACCTAATTTCTATGTTTCTATGTTTCTATGTTTAATATCTCCAAGTTTGCGGATGACACTAAGCTGGGGGGCAGTGTTAGCTGTGAGGAGGATGCTAGGAGACTGCAAGGTGACTTGGATAGGCTGGGTGAGTGGGCAAATGTTTGGCAGATGCAGTATAATGTGGATAAATGTGAGGTTATCCATTTTGGTGGCAAAAACAGGAAAGCAGACTATTATCTAAATGGTGGCCGACTAGGAAAAGGGGAGATGCAGCGAGACCTGGGTGTCATGGTACACCAGTCATTGAAAGTGGGCATGCAGGTGCAGCAGGCAGTGAAGAAAGCGAATGGTATGTTAGCTTTCATAGCAAAAGGATTTGAGTATAGGAGCAGGGAGGTTCTACTGCAGTTGTACAGGGTCTTGGTGAGACCACACCTGGAGTATTGCGTACAGTTTTGGTCTCCAAATCTGAGGAAGGACATTATTGCCATAGAGGGAGTGCAGAGAAGGTTCACCAGACTGATTCCTGGGATGTCAGGACTGTCTTATGAAGAAAGACTGGATAGACTTGGTTTATACTCTCTAGAATTTAGGAGATTGAGAGGGGATCTTATAGAAACTTACAAAATTCTTAAGGGGTTGGACAGGCTAGATGCAGGAAGATTGCTCCCGATGTTGGGGAAGTCCAGGACAAGGGGTCACAGCTTAAGGATAAGGGGGAAATCCTTTAAAACCGAGATGAGTAGAACTTTTTTCACACAGAGAGTGGTGAATCTCTGGAACTCCCTGCCACAGAGGGTAGTCGAGGCCAGTTCATTGGCTATATTTAAGAGGGAGTTAGATGTGGCCCTTGTGGCTAAGGGGATCAGAGGGTATGGAGAGAAGGCAGGTACGGGATACTGAGTTGGATGATCAGCCATGATCATATTGAATGGCGGTGCAGGCTCGAAGGGCCGAATGGCCTACTCCTGCACCTAATTTCTATGTTTCTATGTTTCTATAATAGCATAGTATTTCCTTTACTTTTCATGTTGGTATGGATTTATGGGTTTTGCCCTAAATTTGAAAGGGGCCCTGAAAGATTAAGCTTAAAAAAAGTTCTAATAAATCTGTTAATGAAGCTTTGAATGTTCGGCAGTTATAATATATCCTAAGTGAAATCCAAGTGACAGGGGACTACCTCCCAGTAATCATCTCTAGTTTTACCCATTAGACCACCAAATGAAGTTCACAATATTACAGCAACAATTGTTGCAAAAAAACGGACAATTGTGATATTTTCAAAGGGCACCACACTGGTTCAGCAGGTAGAGCTGCTGTCTTTCAACACTAGAGATCCAGGTTCGATCCTAACCTCGAGTGCTGTCTGTGGATTTTGCATGTTCCCCCGTCACAGCATGGGATTCCCCCGGGTTCTCCGGATTCCTCCAAAGACACGTGGGTTTGTAAGTTAATTGACCTCTGTAATTGTCTCTAGTGTATAGGGAGCGGATATGAAACTGGGATAATATAGAACAGGTGTGTGATCAACAGTCAGCATAGTGAAGTTAGTGGGCCAAAGGGCATGTATCCATGCTGGATGTTCAATCGATGAAACAATCAATTTATTAAACGATCAATCAATCAATCAATCAATCAATCAATCAATCAATCAATCAAAGTATTTTTGAATTGTGTTTATGATTGACACTACATTCAACTTTCATAAATCAATCATCAGCTTCAGTCCACACTCCTTCATCTGCCTTTTCCAGCTTATGGAACATTATTCAAATTATATCCACTGTGCATTTCTTGCCCAATTATTATGGCATAGGTTAAGTAATTAATAGAAACATAGAAACATAGAAACATAGAAAATAGGTGCAGTAGTACACCATTCGGCCCTTCGAGCCAGCACCGCCATTCAATATGATCATGGCTGATCATCCAGAATCAGTACTGTGTTCCTGCTTTCTCCCAATATCCCTTGATTCCGTTAGCCCAACTCTCTCTTGAATACATCCAGTGAATTGACCGCCACTGCCTTCTGTGGCAGAGAATTCCACAGATTCACAACTTTCTGGGTGAAAACGCTTTTCCTCATCTCAGTCCTAAATGGCCTGCCCCTCATTCGTAAACTGTGACCCCTGGTTCTGGACTCCCCCAACATTTTTCCTGCATCTAGCCTGTCCAATCCATTAATCATTTTATATGTTTCTATAAAATCCTCTCTCATCCCAAATTCCAGTGAATATAAGCCCTGTCGATCCATTCTTTCATCATATGTTAGTCCCGCCATCCCAGGAATTAACCTGGCTCCGTCAATAGCAAGAATGTCCTTCCTCAAACTAGGAGACCAAAACTGCACACAATACTCCAGGTGCAGTCTCACCAGAGCCCTGTTCAACTGCAGTAGGACCTCCTTGATCATATATTCAAAAATGTAATTATCATTTACTCCTATTTACCAAAATTCCATGCTAAAGACCTTATACCTAATTTTATAGGACTCCCAATATCTACCGATATGCTCCTCAGGTCACCTCTCCCCTGCTCAGCCCTCCTAACTGCTCTTTGGAATGCAATGCCTTGAGTGTTTAGTTATGCTATAATTACTATATAAATGTTAGTTCCGGTTGTTGCTTCAAAATAATTTTTCAAACGTAACTTCTGATACAGAATTTAATCATTCCCAGATTCAGTGTGAATATTGCTTATTTTTAGATAAGTATGTTTGTCGAGCAAATTTAATTTTGCTGTACCGACAGAAAAGGAAGTACAGTAATTGTACTCTTGGCATGCCTGCGACTGCATTGAATGCCCAAATTTTTTGGAATTATGACTGTACAAATCTGGTTTGAGACAAGAGTCAGGATCTTGTATAACGTCTTCTCAATCTTGTTGCAATGCTGCAACTCACTCCAACAATCCAACTGGAATGGAACTGAACCAGAGCACAAACGGAAAACTGTTCAACCAACGTCACTCCATATGGATGATGCTTGTGTATGTGTATATTTGGATGACATGCTAAAAGTCATCTTTGACTCATTCACTGAAATGTAAGTGAAAACCGACCTCACACATAACTTTTGTGGAACAAATGCTCTCTCTTAACATCCTAATGCTGCACAACACTGCCCCTGACAATAAAGGTCCAATGCTAGGAGGTGGAAAGCATGGACCACTTCCTGTATCTCAGGAGTCACCACTAAGTGAAGGAAGACATCCATGATACTATCATCTTCAGCACTAAATATGACTGTCTTAGGAAAAGTGCTTTTGAAGTTTAAGACCACAAATCTGGTACAAAATCTGTAAAATCATAAAATAAATGCTCGCGTAGACCATCTAGTCATTTGATTCTCCTCCACCATTCATCAAGATGATGGCACAGCTTATACCTCAGTGGCATTTTCTTGGGTTATTTCGCACAGTGGCGCAGTGGTAGAGTTGCTGCCTTATAGCGCCTGCAGCACCGGAGACCTGGGTTCGATCCCGACTACGGGTGGGTGCCTGTACGGAGTTTGTACGTTCTCCCCGTGACCTGCGTGCGTTTTCTCCGAGATCTTCGGTTTCCTCCCACGCACCAAAGACGTACAGGTTAGTAGGTTCATTGGCTTGGTGTGTGCGTAAATTGTCCCTAGTGTGTGTAGGATAGGTTAATGTGCGGGGATTACTGGTAGGTGCGGAGTCGGTGGGCCGAAGGGCCTGTTTCCACGCTGTATCTCTAAACTAAACTGAAAAAATCAACATGCCAATTCTATTAATGCCCAGAAACCTGTTAATCGCTGTTTTCAATGCACACAATAACTCAGCCTTCACAGACTTTCAAATTGTAGACTTTCAAATTGGAGACTTTCAAAAGTTCACCATCTAGTTACTGAAAATATTTCTCTCCATCTCAACCCTTAAATGGCCTACCTCTTATTCTGAAACTATGTCTCTCAGTCCTAGACTCCTCCACCAGAGGATACAATCTTCTCACATCATTTTGATCAATGAGATCTCCTCTAATTTTTCCTCTAATAACTATAGTCATGGTCGATTTCAACCTACAAGTGGACAGAGATTGTTTCATCCCATCGAGGTTCAGTCATTTGTTAGCAGTATGAGGACAGGTATTATAATCATTGACATTTACTGTATCCAAACTCTTAAAGGGATGATTGAAAGAGCTCTTAAAGTGATCAGGCCACTTCATCGGGAACCAGAAGGAATCTTGAGAAGGATGGTTTGAGGCTACATGTTTAAGAAGGAACTGCAGTTGCTGGAAAATCGAAGGTAGAAAAAAATGCTGGAGAAACTTAGCGGGTGAGGCAGCATCTATGGAGCGAAGGAAATAGGCAACGTTTCGGGTCGAAACCCTGCTTCAGACTGAAGAAGAGTTTCGACCCGAAACATTGCCTATTTCCTTCGCTCAATAGATGCTGCCTCACCCGCTGAGTTTCTCCAGCATTTTTGTCTACCTTTGGTTTGAGGCTACTGTCCCTTAGAAGCTCTGGTTGCATCAGTGCTAAAGATAGCAACCACTGATTGCTGAATCTATAGCCCACTGATTTCCTGAACTCCATGAGTATTTTAGTTCAAGTTCAAGTTCAAGTGAGTTTATTGTCATGTGTCCCTGATAGGAGAATGAAATTCTTGCTTTGCTTCAGCACAACAGAGCTTAGCAGGCATTGACTACAAAACAGATCAGTGTGTCCATATACGATTATATAAATATATACACACATGAATAAATAAACTGATAAAGTGCAAATAACAGATAATGGGTTATTAATGTTCAAAGTTTTGGCCGAGCCAGGTTTAATAGCCCGATGGCTGTGGGGAAGTTGCTTTTCCTGAACCTGGTCATTGCAGCCTTTAGGCTCCTGTACCTTTTATCTGAAGGTAGCAGGGAGATGAGTGTATGGCCAGGATGGTGTGGGTCTTTGATGATACTGCCAGCCTTTTTGAGGCAGCGACTGCGATAAATCCCCTCGCTGGAAGGAAGTTCAGAGCCGATGATGGACTGGGCAGTGTTTACTACTTTTTGTAGTCTTTTCCTCTTCAGGGCGCTCAAGTTGCCAAACCAAGCCACTGTGCACCTGTAGAAGTTAGAGAGAGTCCACCTTGACAAACTGACTCTCCGTAATCTTCTCAGGAAGTAGAGGTGCTGATGTGCTTTCTTGATAATTGCATCAGTGTTCTTGGACCAGGAAAGATCTTCAGAGATGTGCTCGCCCAGGAATTTGAAGCTCTTGACCCTATCAACCATCGACCCGTTGATATAAACGGGTCCCCATCCTACTCCTTCCAAAGTCCACAATCAGTTCCTTGGTTTTGCTGGTGTTGAGGACCAGGCTGGCACCATATAGACAGTTGCTCGATCTCTCTTCTATACTCTGACTCATCCCCATCAGTGATACATCCCACAACAGTGTTGTCGTCAGCGAACTTGATGATGGAGATCGCAGTCATGAGTATAGAGTGAGTACAGCAGGGGGCTGAGCATGCGGTAGTGTGCAGTTATTTCATTGCAGTGACATTTCATGCTCCATGTTCAGTAGCCCTTGTTATCCTTGGATGCACTTACGGTATTTCATAACACATTCATTATTTCTGCATTGTATTGATCTTGAAAATAACTACTTACAAATTTTCAATTTGATATTTTCTGAAGGCATCCTTTTCTCTCTTTTTTTTTTTAAAGCAATACTATCTACTCTGTTGGTACACAAAATTGCTGGAGAAACTCAGCGGGTGCAGCAGCATCTATGGAGCGAAGGAAATAGGCGACGTTTCGGGCCGAAACCCTTCTTCAGACTGATCTACTCTGTTGCTGCTTAAACTGATTAATGTCAGGCCTTCTGACCTTACAGTAGTGGAGTTGAAATGTTGTACCAATAAAGTCCAATAAATTAGTTGCAATGATGCTGTCAAGTTGAAAGTGTACTCAATTTATAAAGTATTCAATTTTACTGCCAATCCTGATTGAAGCCAGAAAAACATTTACAATAATTTCATGAGGGGTTGACCCCCACCGTAGACATGATGGAAATTAGGTATGACCTTTAACGAAAAGAGCTCATATTATTTTACAAAACAGGCTGACATTTTAATGCTATGACCTGCATGTATTGCCAGACTGTCCATTGATGACTCATTAACTGGATTTTCTGTTAAAAGTTCAGAATAACAACTATTACAAAATATTGGAAAAAACACAGCACAGGAGACTGCAGAGGCTGGAATATTGAGCAAAATAAATGCATAAATGTTCTTTTAATTTTAAAAGTTAAAAATAAATCTTACTTTTATATTTAATATAAATTGTTATTTTAAGAAAAGTAGTATCTGTGATGACTTTGGTAGCTGGTGATCTTTGGGGAAGTGAATCACCAGCCATCAAGGCCTTTGTGGAAGAGAAGTCTGATGCTTAAGTACGCCGTAAAAACATTCTGCACCCCAAGGAGCTGAGAACTGAGCTGCCAACCAAGGACTGTGTTGGGACTGAAGACAGACACAAAATGCTGGAGTAACTCAGCAGGACAGGCAGCCAGTCTGGAGAGAAGGAATAGCTGAAGTTTCAGGTTGAGACCCTTCTTCAGACTCAAAACGTCATCCATTCCTTCTCTCCAAAGATGCTGCCTGTCCCGCTGGTGTTGAGTTACTCCAGCATTTTATGTCTATCTTTGGTTTAAACCAGCATCTGCTGTTCCTTCCTACACACTGTGTTGGGCCCACACTGGAATAAACAGTATGGTCCAGTTGCAGAGTGTCTGGCGATACCAAGGGCAGTGAAGGATCAGTACCTTGCCAATTAAAGAGAGCATAGCTCACTTTCAAATATAGAACAAATATCTACCAGGAAATAATTTGATAGGGAAAGTTTTATATGGTGATATTACAGTAACTGATAAAGATTTATCATTACTATATATTGCAGGTGTTGCTAAAGCAAATATTGATCAATATTAACATAGCAATTAGTTTCTGTAAATAGATAATTTATGATGTAACAGACAATTTGTGCTGATAACTACATCCGATTTTGTTTCTGCTCTTTCGAGTTACAAATTCTCAGTCAATTATATTTTTAGAAAAGAAGATAGACACAAATAGCTGGAGTAACTCAGCGGGACAGGCAGCACCTCAGGGGAGAAGGAATGGGTGATGTTTTGGGTCGAGACCCTTCTTCAGACATTTTTCCAAAGGTCTTTGGATCATACACTGTTATGGATTCTTATGTCCTGCCTATAAGTAAGAACTAAAATCCAATCTCTGAGGAAAATGTTTGATTTTAGATTACTAACCAAAAAAAGAGGAAGAAATTTATGTGACCTTCCATAAATATTCCAATTCGGCAATACATTACTAGCCCACTCCGGCATGCCTTTTAGTGTTGGCACAAGGTTTATCATTTCATCATTTATGCATGCAAAGGTATGCAATTTGAATGTACTGTACTCTGCTGTCTCAATTACTACTCAATTACTTATTTCATAATGATATAATATAATATAATATAATATATAATATAATATGATATAATATAATATAATATTAACTTCTCCAAATGGTCCAGAACTAATTGGTATCAAAGGACACTCAATGGACTTAAGCATGAAAACACAACATACAAGCACACACACACATGTTTTTATATCACTTGATCATTTTGTAATGTCCATGAGATGGCCAGGGTTCAGCAAACACCCATTATTAATGAAGCAACCCCAATAGATATAGGGTTGGGCACTGCTTTTCAATGAAGAGATCTGGAATTTGACCACTTTATTTTACTATAAAGATATATTGCAACATCAGAATGTCTAAGTAAACATTGCACTGTGATCTTTCACTGCCTTCAAATTTATAATCAATCATGTCAGCGAAACAATATTTCATGACTTCCAGCAGTATGAATTGTTCCTCAACTAATGTTCAATTTCACATAATGTTATGCCAGGAAAATAGACCTCACCATAATGCCAAAGAGATAGGTGCTGTTGAGAATGTGGATTAATGGAGAGATTGCCAGCAAGTATAATAGGCCAAGCTTTTTCTTTCCAATTGTCAAAGGGCTTTCCCCCAGCCCGAATAATGACAGGCAAGCTGATAGATCTGTAAATCTAAAAGTTCAACAACCTCCCACTCCTATAAAGGTGAGCATGATTTTTAGGAGGCTGCGGGTTTAGCAGGTTTGAAGTGTTCATGTAATGTCGGGTGAGCTGACCCTGAAGGCTGTCTAAATTACATGAAAGGCACAAAAGTGTCATTATTAAATTCCTTCTGTGGGTGGAGAAAAACAGGAAAATTTCAAAGTATGGAAATAGGTTTAACCAGTTTTATTCATCTGAAAGAAAGAAGGCTCAGTTCAAGCAATCATTTATCTGAAGAACCATCCTAATCTAAAGCATTGCCCATCCATTCCCTCCACAATTGCTGCCCGACCCCGGAAATCATCCAGCATTATGTGCTTTGCAGAGGTAGGAAGAATATTGTTTATAATGAGAATCCAAACCTGAGGGGGTTTGTGTGTCCAGCGAATCAATTACAGTTGGCTCAACAAAATGGGACATTCAATTCAATTCAATTCAACTTTAATGTCATTGCACAAATACTGAGTATGGGTACAACGAAATGCAGTTTTGCGTCAGTCCGTAGTAGTGCAATATAGAAATTTAAAAAAAAAGGGGATACAGAATAATCAAAAATACAGAATAATTAAACAATGGGGACGGAGGGACCGGAGAAATCTATCGGCGGGACTCCGAGTTCAGCAATGCGACGGTATAATTGTAGAAGCTGTTCCTCATCCTACTGGTACGAGACCTGAGGCTCCTGGACCGCCTCCCTGATGGGAGGAGGGCAAACAGTCCATGGTTGGGGTGGGAGGGGTCTTTAATGATCTTCCCAGCCCGTTTCAGACACCGTTTTCGGTGGAGGGCATCCATGGCAGGGAGCGGGGCACCGATGATGTGCTGCGCGGTTTTCACCACCCGTTGTAGTGCCTTCCTGTCCGCAACAGTGCAGCTGCTGTACCATACCGTGAAGCAGGTGGTCAGGATGCTCTCGATGGTACAGCGGTAGAAGTTGGTCAGGATCTGGGGGGATTGGTGGGCTTTCTTGAGCCTCCTCAGGAAGTAAAGGCGCTGCTGTGCCTTTTTGATCAGCTTGGAGGTGTTGAGGGACCAGGACAAATCCTCCGAGATGTGTACCCCGAGGAATTTGTAGCTGGAGACGCGCTCCACCTCAGTCCCGTTTACATGGATGGGGGTATGTCTGCCCCCTCTGACCTTCCTGAAGTCGACAATAATTTCCTTCGTCTTCTTGGAGTTGAGGACGAGGTTATTGTTGGCACACCAGGTTGTCAGGTGCTGGACCTCCTCTCTGTAGGCTGACTCATCGTTGTCACTGATCAGTCCTACCACCGTGGTGTCATCAGCAAACTTAATGATGGCGTTGGATCCGTACTTAGGGATGCAGTCGTGGGTGAAGAGGGAGTAGAGGAGAGGGCTGAGCACACAGCCCTGTGGCACGCCGGTGTTCAATGTTATAGTGGAGGAGGTGAGGTTGTTGACCCTAACAGACTGTGGTCTGTTGGTGAGGAAATCCAGTGTCCAGTTGCAGAGGGAGGTGGAGATGCCAAGTCCGCTGAGTTTGGTGATCAAGCTGGCGGGGATGACAGTGTTAAAGGCGGAGCTGAAATCAATGAACAGCAACCTGATGTAGGAGTTGTTGTTGTCCAGGTGGGTCAGGGCAGAGTGTAGGGCCGCCGATATGGCGTCCTCTGTAGACGCTGGCCCGGTAGGCAAACTGATGGGGGTCCAGTGTGGGGGGGAGGCTGGCTTTGAGGTGAGCCAAGATCAGCCGCTCAAAGCACTTAGCAATGACAGGGGTGAGTGCCACTGGGCGGAAATCATTGAGGCTCCCTGTGGCTGACTGTTTGGGCACTGGCACGATGGTTGATGTCTTGAGGCAAGTGGGGACAACACCCTGGGCCAGTGAGAGATTGAAAATGTCAGTAAAGACTGGGGATAGTTGTCCAGCACATGCCCTAAGCACCCGGCCAGGGATGCTATCGGGGCCGGCAGCTTTGCGCTCATTCACCTTGCTCAGTGCATCTTGTACAGCAGAGGTGGAGAGACTGAGGGGTTGTTCATTTGGGGGTGGAGCAACTTTGATGGCTGGGGTTTTGTTATCCCGGTCAAAGCGAGCATAGAAATGGTTTAGCTCGTCAGGAAGGGTGGCGTTGTCTGGGGGAGGGGTGTTAACTTTCTGGTAATCGGCAAGGGATTTGATTCCTTGCCACATGCGCCTGGGGTCAGAGTTGTTTTGTAAGTGCTCCTCAATCCGCCGTTTGTGATTGAATTTAGCATTCCTAATTCCCTTTTTCAGATTGGCCCTGGATGAGCTGTATCCCTCAGCGTCGCCAGATCTGAAAGCGGCATCGCGAGCCTTCAGTAGGAGTCTGACCTCCCTGCTCATCCACGGCTTCTGGTTAGGGAAGGTCTTTATTTCTTTGTGGGTAGTGACATTATCGGTGCAGAATTTTATATAGTCCATAACTGTTGAGGTGTATGAGTTGATGTCCACTTGTGAATTGAAGGTGGACTGAGTAGCAAACAGACTCCAGTCTGTCTGCTGAAACTGCTGCTGTAAAACAGAGACAGCCCCCTCAGGCCAAACCTTCACTGTCCTCATGGTAGGTTTCACACGTCTGATCAGAGGAGTGTATTTGGGGAGCAGGAACAGAGAGAGGTGGTCAGACTGACCAAGGTGGGGAAGGGGAGGGCTTTGTAGGCTTCAGTAATATTAGTGTAAACTAAGTCCAGAATATTGTTTCCTCTGGTTGGGCAGGAAACATGCTGATGGAACCTGGGGAGTACAGATTTAAGGTCCGAGTGGTTGAAATCAACCGCAACAATAAATGCCCCCTCAGGGTGAGTAGATAGATGTTTGCTGATAGCAGCTTGCAGCTCTTCCATTGCTAGCCTGGCAATAGCGTCCGGTGGTACATAGACTGCAGTGATAACAGTCGATGTGAATTCTCTGGGCAAATAGAAGGGCCTGCACTTTAACATCAGGTATTCCAGGTCAGCAGAGCAGTGACTACCAATCCTAACAACGTCCGTGCACCATGTGTTATTGATTTTGATGGATATTAAATTCAGACAATACTTATTCTAGGATATAAAGCATGGTGCATAGTGATGGATGATGGTTTAGTGAGGGCTGTATTCCATTTACATTTTGACATATCACTCTGTAGATTTCCCTTCAGGTCAGGCTCGGTTGAGTTGAGTTGAGTTTAATTTATTGTCACGTGTACCGAGGTGCAGTGAAAAGCTTGTGTTGCATGCTAATTAGTCAGCGGAAAGACAATACATGATTACAATCAAATCATCCACAGTGTACAGATACGCGATAAAGGAAATAACATGCTTAACGTTTAGTGCAAGATAAAGCCCACTCACATTTAATCAAAGATAGTCCAAGGAACTCCAATGGATGGTAGCTCAGGACTGCTTTCTAGTTGTTGGTAGGATGGTTCGGCTGCCTGATAACAGCTGGGAATAAACTGTCCCTGAATCTGGAACATGTGTGTTTTCACATTTCTATACCTTTTGTCTGATGGGAGAGGGGAGAAGAGGGCATGCTACTGAAGTGGGAGGAGGAGATCATTCCCCAATATACAGAAAGGTTCAAGTCACAGTGGATAAAGCACACTTCAACTACAACAGCGTGGCACCCCAACACTGGAATGTCAGATTTTTTTAATTCTTCTATTTAGACTGTAGACTTTAGAAATACAGCAGGGAAACAGGTCATTTGGCCCAACGAGTCAGTACCGACCAGCGATCACTCCGTACACTAACATTATCCTACACTCTAGGGACAATTTTACAACTTACCAAAGCCAATTAACCTACAAACCTGGAGTGTGGGAGGAAACAATAGCACCCGCAAAAACCCCACGCGATCACAGGGAGAAGGTACAAACTCCATACAGACAGCACCTATGGTCAGGATTGAACCCGGGCCTCTGGTGCTGTAAGGCAGCAACTCTACTGCTGTGCAACTGTGCCGCCATATATATTTCTCATATTAAAGACATTTGTTTCATCAAATCTGATCATTTTTTAATCAGAAATAAAAGTGCAAGGAAAAATCTAAGCCATCCTTTAAATTCATGTAACAACATTTTCTAAATCACAATCCTCTGTGTCACACAACCATAGGGACAAAAACAAATGAAACAAGAAGCTTGACTCATTTTACCCATGATTACTAAACACAGCTTCCATATGGGATTCCAGTAGTTTGGTCACATGATCAGGCTTCCCATTTTTCCTATTAAGTTTACTTTGGGAAACTCAGTGCTCTTATTTTATAGCCTCAGTTACACTGCAAAAGGTTGTGCAATGGTATATTGAGTAGATTATCTGTACCTGCTTATTCAAATAATAACATATATTACTACAAATGAGATCAGGATAGTAAATGGCAGCTATTTAAAATAACACATCTGCTACATAGACCTTCAGATTAAAAAATGAACTTGAGTGAACTGTTGTTTCCCCGATTAATATGGAGCTAATGTGTTTTATTCCATTGGTGTTTCATATCTTGTTCCTCTTTCTTGTGAGTCAGATTCCATTTCAGTCTGCATTGCTTTGAAACTGTATCTGCATCTCATCATTTACAACTGTCATCAGATGGGCAATACTGCCATCTATGTGTACTGTCAGCCATCATGTACTAATCCAAACTAATTTGCCAATTTTACAAATTCAAGTGACCTTTCTGGGAAATGTAATGTAAAATAAATTACACACAGGTGATGGTCCGTGCAATATGAATTTTAAATCAAGCAGACTATGTGAATGACTGGTAGTCCACTGTTACAGACTTCAGCTGAGGCACTCCACCAGGAAGGATGTGAAAATGTACCTGCATCAGCCTTGCTTCTTTTGGGCTCTATTGACATCTGTGAGTCGGGGTTGAGTTTGCAAAACCAGGTCTCTTAATGCACGGTGGCATAGCGGTAGAGCTACTGCCTTACAGCGCCAGAGACCCGGGTTTGATCCTGACTATGGGTGCTTGTCTGTATGGAGTTTGTACATTCTCCCCATGACCTGCTTGGGTTTTCTTCAAGATCTTCGGTTCCCTCCCACACTCCAAAGAAGTACAGGTTTATATGTTAAATGGCTTGGTATAAATGTATAAATGTAAAATTGTCCCTAGTGTGTGTAGGGTAGTGTTAATGTGCACGGATCGCTTGTCGGTGCAGACTCGGTGAGCCGAAAGGCCTGTTTCCGCACTGTATCTCTAAACTAAATGAAAATAAAATGTAGAATCCAAAGGGTTACATCCAATGCTGCCATTGTCCAAACAGTTGACATTGAACACCTTCTCTGTCAGAACATCAACAAATGCTACATCAGCCCTTTCATAGTTAAAGCCATGGACCAATGGAAAGTGCTGTTTGCCTTGTTTGCTAACTCAAAGCACCATGGCAGGGTGAACAGATAGTCCACATGCCAATTCCCCAGAAGGCAGGTTGGTATTTGAGTTCTATTTGTAGAGGGGTCAGATGCAACTTTGATGGGAAGGTTACATGATACCAGATCTGGTATTACTCCATTAGTACTAACAAACCTAGTTGGTCCATCAACTTATTGGCACAAATAATTGCTGAAGCAGTTGAGCAACATCTTGAGAACTTAAGCTCAGTACCATTAAAATAATCAACGGTCGAAAAGTGAAATTTGCCCATTTCATAACAAAGGTGTGCATGAACGCACCAGTCACCATGCTGAGAAGGACATTAGCCCCTGCAACGCTAACACCAGGTAACAGCATGAAGAACAGGCAGATTGTGATGAATAACTTGTTAATGCAATGTCAAGTTGGACTTCAATTACTAAGATAATGCCATGCTAAGTTGAACACACATTCAGCAGTCCCTCATTTTGCTCCCTCCACCACCTATGTTATTTAAAGGAATTACCAAGTCCATGCAGGTTCGCAGCAGATTAAGGTAATTGTTTTTATTCCTTAGCTTCTTACCCGAGGCTTTCCCCATCGAAGTTTCATCTGAGCCCTCTGCAAATAGAACAAATACCATTCTGTCTTCTGGGAGCTTGGCATGTGGACTATCTCTCTCCCCTGCCATGGCTGCAGGATTCTCCTGCTCTGTGATTAGAACATATAACATAGAATAATGCAGTGCAAAAACAGGCCCTTCCCCTCACAATGTCTGTATGAATACGATGCCAAAACCAACGCTTATCTGCCTGCATGTACATAAACATATACATCCATTCCATGCATTTACATATACCTATCCAAAACTCTCTTAAGTGCCCTTACCATATCTGCCTGGCAGCACGTTCCAACAACTCACCATCCTCTGTGTACATAACATATCGTGCAAATCTCCTTTAAACTTTGGTCCTCTCACCTTAAGGCCAGGGCCGTCTTAACAGCATTATAGGCCCCCGGGCAAAGCAGTGCACTGGTGGCCTACACTTCCAGTTTCTTTATGCCGAATCAAAAATGCCGTCATGCACTTGCGATGTTCTTCTCCGTTTTCATGTTCTACAATAACATTCTACAATACATAGATTAGCATGGGGCCCCTATGCTCGTGGGGCCCCGGGCAACTGCCCAGCGTTAAGATGGCCCTGCTTAAGGCTAAGCCCTCTGGTATTTGATTTTTCCATCTGACCGTCTCCCCTATCTATGCCTCATAACCTTATAGACTTCTATCAGGTTTCTCCGCAACTTTTGGCATTCAAGAGAAAACTATCCAAGTCTGTCCAACCTTTCCCTATAGCCAATACCCCTTAATCCAGGTATTATTCTGATGAATCTCCGTTGTACCCCTTTCAAAGCCTTCACATCCTTCCTGTTATGGGCCCACCAGAACTGTACGCTAGACTTCAAATGCGGTCTAACTAAAGTCCTATATAACTACATCATGACTTCCAGACTCTGGTACTCAATGCCCCAACCGATGAAAGCAAACATACCATATGCCTTCTTTACCACTCTATCTATTTGTGTTGACATTTTTAGGGAATTATGGACTTAGACACCAAGATCCCTCAATACATCAATTCTGTTAAGCATCATAACATTAAATATATGTTTTCCAGTTACATCCATTTGATCCTAAAGTGCAGTACCTCACACTTGCTTGAATCAAACACCATTTCTCCACCCATTTCTGCAGCTGATCCTTTACCAACTGTATACGATCCTATTTGGATTGTATACTTTGACAGCCTTCCTCACAGTCCGTGACCCCAGCAATTTTGGTATCAATTGCACATTTAATAACCAACCTGTCTTGGTTTATGTCCAAGTCTTTTACATATATCACAAAGAGCAGATGTCCCAGCACAGATCCCTGCAGAACTCCACTGATCACAGACCTCCAGCCTGAATATTGTCCTTCCACCACAACCCTCTGTGTTCTATCGGTGAGCCAATTCCGAATCCATACGACCAAGTCACTTTCCCTCCTGCACATCTTAATCATCTGGAACATTTGATAAAATCCACGTGGGCAACATCCCCCACCCTACCCTCATCGATCACCTTTGTCTCTTCATCCAAAAACTCAATCAAATTACATCTCAACCAAAAGGTACCTGCACCATATGGAGATTCCATTTCAGCTAACTGTCACAATATCCAATAACCATGATCCTATTTGGATTGTATGAAATGAGAAGGGCATAAGAAATGGGCAAGGGAAATGGAAGGTGTGAAATATTTGTGCCAGCTGCTATTCATAATATTAAAACATTGTCTCATCCTTTGGGGTGAGGTGAATCAGGCTTACCTGATCATCCCAGGCCCCAGCTCCTCCTCTGTGCCAGATCCCCATGGCCCTAACCCCCTCATCTTTCAAAATGTTACGACCATGTCTAATGATATAACCTCCAACATTTTCTGGTGTAGAGAATTCCAGAGATTCACTCACCTCTGCAAGTTGATTTTTTTACATACCTGTGGACAAAACCTCTAATCCTCCAGTGGTGATTCTCAACCTTTTTAAATGAAACCATCACTGGTTCACACTTGGTAAAGTAAGCACTCTTCACCAAAAATGCCCAATGATATCATATGGCACTCATTTTAAGCAGTTGGACCATCCCAAGATATCACCGGGCATTTTTTGGAAAAGGGTGAAGAATCTAGCTTCATGCATCCTTTCCGCCCACTCCCTCTCTAATCATTGGCATCCTCCAGAGCTGTTTATGCATCCCAGGTTGGTAACCATTGAACAGTTGGCAGATCTATTTCCCTCCTGGGATAAACAAAGTTCTATCGTATCGTATTGTATTGTATGTGGCCCATGGGATTAACCAAAAGATTACAATAATTGACGTGCTTTTTCCAGTACACTGCAGAAAGAACGTTGCCTTCTCTTTCACACCATGACAATGGACTACAAGTACCACAATAACCATTTATTTCATATTACTTTTATACTCATAATAAAACAACATACACCATTTGATTTCCTAATTCTTTCCCTTGCACTTAAATAACATATGCTTCCCATCAAAATTGTGAACAACTCTTACCGTGTATAAGAACTAACAACAGATGTTTGTCCTGGAAAATCTTCAATGATAAAATAAATTATTTATCAAGATTGTAATACGCTGCGAACGAGATAAATCACTAAATAAAGTCCTCAGCTCCTGCATATCTTGAATTTAATATGAAACCTGTGTAGAATTCATTGCCATAGATGTTGAATTAATGCCTTCAATAATTTTTGAACCGACATGTTGCAGAAAGAAGAGGCAGGCAGCCAAACACTAAAATAAACTTTGGCAAACAATCAAATACCACTATTTATCTTTTCGACTCGCAGCCTTGTAAGCTATGGCGATTTTGTTGCAAGAATACTGACTGTTCTACACTGAATTTAGAAGCAATTTTATCATGCTATGATCAACTAAGAGTATATTACTTTCTCTACTACCTGTGTGCACATATGTTTCATAATCTCTTGAAATATACAGCCCGGAAACTGTCTCTTCAGCTCTCTGAGTCCATGCTGTCTATCGATCACCCATTTACACTTTTGCATCCACTCCCTACATACTAGAGGTATTTTACACAGGCCATTTACCTACAAACCCGCACGTCTTTGGGAAATGGGCGGAAACAAGAGCATCTGCAGGAAATTCACATGTTCACAAGACGAACGTGCAAATGACAGACAATCAACACCCGAGGGTGTGTTTGAATCCGGATCTCTGGCACTGTGAGGCAGCAGCTCTACCAGCTGCACTACTGTGCTGCCCAACATGTGCACATAGTACTTCTATTAAAAGAGCTGACTAGGGATTTAGCAGGACAAACAAAATATATGTATGTTTTCATCAACTGTCTTTCGTCAAAATTAGTTATGGAATGTAGTGTCTGGTAAATGTTGTGACCTAATGAACCCACAATGTTCCTTGAAAAAAACACAAAAAATAATCATTGTTATTGCAATTAAATCTGAATTGTATTGATTTATTATGGGAGTTTTTTCTCATAACCAGAACATTTTTAATAAAACTCAATTATTAGCCAGATTTCTAATGAAAATGAAATGGCTGCATATGTGCAGGCTAGTACGAAAGAGCAAATGGAATAGGGCATGGATAGGCCATGTGGCCCTTTGTGCCTGCTCTTCTGTTCATCAAGTTTCTCGAGGTCCTCTGAGGGAGCGCTGTATGTATGCATTTATGTATGTTTGTATTATTAGATCTATGTACCACTCTATGTAGCACGTTAGTACCTGCACTGATGTAAAGCACTTTGGTCAACGAGAGATGTTTTTAAATGTGCTATTGAAATAAAATTGCCTAGACTTGAAGATCGTGGAATGAGCTGCAAGCTGAGTCATTTTCATGCACTATCTCCATATCCCTTGATTTCTTCAATGCCCAGATATCCATTGCTCTCTGCTTTGAATGGACATAACAAACAAACTTCCACCGCTGGCCTGGATAGAACCTGAATGCACTACTCCAGGTGTAGTCTTGCCAAATACCTGTAAAATTGCAATAAGTTTATGTTAATAAGACATAGGAGCAGAATTAGGCCATTGTGCCTATTGAATCTGCTCTGCTATTTACTCAAGGCTAATCAATTTTCCATCTCAACCCCATTCTCCTTCCTTCTCCCAATAACCTTCGACACCCTTACTAATCATGGACCTATCAATCTTCACATTAGAAAAATCCAATAACTTGGCCTCCAATGCTGGTGGAGCAGAGAATTACATTACGGGTAAGACTTCATTACTCCTGTAATTAAACTTTCACGTACTCTAGGCTAATATAACTATTGCTCTCCTAATTGCTTGCACATTGTCATTCAGTGAATATTCAGTGACTATTCAGTGACTATTGTACAAGTGCACCTTAGTCCTTTTAAACTGTAGCACCATCAAATCTCTCAGCAATTAATAGATACGCTGTTTTCCTATTATGATCAGCAAAATGGATAACCTCATATTTTTCCACATTACAGTCCAAAGGTCATGTTTCTCTTTCCCCAATCAGTCAGCTTGTACATAATGCTTTCCTTCTCCTATGTATTTACAATATCATCTAGTTCAGTATCATTAAACATTACATTTGTGCTTTCAGCCAAATTGTTGCTGTCGTCATTGAATAGTTGGGGCAAGAACATCCATGTCTGTGTCATAGCCTGACAACATTAGAAGGATCCCTTTATTCCCACACTTTGTTTTCTGTCCAATAACAATTTTCAATCAGTGTCAGTACATTACTCCAGTTCCATGTATCCTAACATTGTGAACCAAACTCCTGTGGGGCATCTGATCAAAACATCATAAAAATCCAAATACACTACATTCACTGGCTTCATCTATCTCTTCTATGAGTCACATCCTCAAATTAGTCAACAGTGATTTTCAGTTCATAAATGCACATTTACTTGACAATTCTATTATTATTTTCATGGTGCTTTGTTATTACACCCTTCATTATAGATGTCAGTAATTCTCAACTTAATTCATTAATTTTATATATACACGGACACCAAGGTATAGGTACAATGAAACATGTTCTTCTCATCATCTCCTTTCTAAAGGTACATCCTTTTATTCTGAGGCTATGGGCTCTGGTTCTAAACTCTCCCATTAGTGGAAACACTCTCTCCACATCCACTCTATCCAGGCCTTTCACTATTCACTAAGTTTCAACGAGGTGTCCTCTCATCCTTCTAAACTCCAGCGAGTAGAGACCCAGTGTCATCAAATGCTCATCATATGTTAACCTGATCATTCCTGGGATCATTTTCATAAACCTCCTCTAGACCCTTTCCAACGACAACACATTCTTCCTTAGATATGGGGCCCAAAACTGCTCCAAATGTGGTCTGACCAGTGCCTTATAAAGCCCTGTTGTGTTGTGGCATCACTCAACAAAATGTTTTATCTCTCTCCTCAATGCTGACTCATCACCACTGGTGATTCGGCCAACATAGAGGTGTTGGTGGTGGTATTTATAGTTGGCATTGGAGCTGAGCCACAGAGCCATGGGTATAGAGATAGTAGAGTAAGGAGCTTATCGCGTGACCCTGAGGTGCACCTGTGTGTAGATGGTAAGTAAGG
Source organism: Amblyraja radiata (assembly GCF_010909765.2). Classification (NCBI taxonomy): domain Eukaryota; kingdom Metazoa; phylum Chordata; class Chondrichthyes; order Rajiformes; family Rajidae; genus Amblyraja; species Amblyraja radiata. The sequence goes on along the minus strand of NC_045957.1, from coordinate 40,048,740 downwards.
AGGAGATGCTGTTACTGATCTGCACTGATTGAGCTCTGCTTGAGGAAATCAAGGATCCAGTTGCAATGGGATTTACAGAAGCCCAGGTATTGGAAGCTTGATGGTGAATTTGGAGGAGATGATAGTGTTGAACTCCGAGCTAGTAGCCGATGAACACCAACCTGACTTGCGTGGCACAAAGACGCCACAAGATGCACAAAGACGCACTGAGATAACATCTGCTTTTGACCAGTTGTGGCAATAGGCAAATTGAAGATCATTCAATTCAACTCCATCACTGATGTAAGGTTGTATAGTAAGGAACTACTGATGCTGGTTTATATCGAAGATAGACATAAAACACATGGGGTCAGGCAGCATCTCTGGAGAAAAAGAATGGGTGACGTTTCAGGTCGGAACCCTTCTTCAGATGTAAGGCTAACAGGTTGAAGTGCCTTGTTTTCTCCTTCCCTCCTTTCCTCACATTTGCTACCCTCTAATCCACAAAAATAATTCCAGAATCCATAGAACATTGGAAGATGATACCCAGACCATCTTTAAAGCTACCTGTCAAAATTCATCGATGGTGATCTTGAGATTTATTAGCTTTCTAACTCATCAACTTGTCTCGTACTATTTTTTGACTCATACTTAGTACTTTCATTTCAATCACAATTATTGAACAACTGTTACATATTATATTGATTCCCTCAATTTGATATATGTGAATTCATAAAATAAAACATCTATCAATAAAAGAGCTAATCATGACTTAAAAGCAGCACTTTTCTAAAATACCTCCCTTAATACCTAAAATACCTCCCTCAGAGGGTGGTGGAGGCCAGTTCTCTGGATACTTTCAAGAGAGAGCTAGATAGGGCTCTTAAAGGTGGCGGAGTCAGGGGATATGGGGAGAAGGCAGGAACGGAATACTGATTGTGGATGATCAGCCATGATCACATTGAATGGCGGTGCTGGCTCGAAGGGCTGAATGGCCTACTCCTGCAGCTATTGTCTATTGTCTATTAATATATCACATATAATGACAAAGAAATTAAATCCTTCAGATCCATGCTTCATGCTCGGTGAAGGAATCTCATCAGTCGCATTCTCTGTCCTTATTTCCCTATACCTCTACAACTTATTCTCTCTCATAAATGGCCATTAACTTCATTTTTAAATCATTAACCTACCAGCACCCATTTGGAATGTGGGAGCTGGACCAAGCCCACACAGTCAGAGGAGGAATGTGTAAACCCTAGGCAGACAGCACACAAAGTGAACATCATGGAGTAGTGAGGCAGCAGCACCCACTACTACACCAGCATGATGTCCGAATGGAGACTACAGCTACCCAAAAGTAATAGTGAAGAAATAGACAATGATTTAATAACAACCACATGATATCATTCATGGAATTAGTATTTAATAACAAACTAAATGTTAATATATTACTAGGCTAAGTGGGACTAATTGGGACCCAGCATCACACGGGAGTGTTGGTCCCCCAACGCAATATTCCACCTCTCCACCAATTCCAATATTGGTGGCCAGGAGTGGGTGTGGTGGGGGGGGTGGGGGGGGGCTGTCTGGAGCGCTAGTATGGGTGTTGTGGGCTGAAGTGACTGGTTTCCAGAGGGCTAGTATGGACATTGTGGGCCAAACGGATTCTTGGGCTGGTGGCTCAGCCACTCAAGCTTGTTGTGCTGGCAGCTCACTCACTCATACATGATGGGCTGGCAGTTGACTCACGGCTATTCCTTGAAATTCCATTTCAAGCAGGGTGCAAGGCCACCAAATTCAAGTGCAGTTTCTTATCACTTCAAGCTGGGTGCAAGGCCACCAAATTCAAGTGCAGTTTCAAACCATTTCAAGCAGGGTGCAATGCTACCAAAGACAGCGAGTCGTGACCTCTCCCTCCTCCATCTTGCAGAAACTGAGCCACACCCACACTTCTGGGTTTTATAGTCCCTCCCCCCCTCCCACCAGATGGGCGTGGCCTTCATTGTGTGATTGACAGGAGAGAGAATCTCAACATTTTTTAAACACTAATAACGCTTTTATTTTTGCATCGATTAGAAAAATCCTCAGCACCTGATGAGCGGAGGGGGACTGAGTAAGATGGCCAAAAAGCACAGCCATACGTGGTAGCGTTTTTCCTAAAATCAATATACAGCGCAAATAGGAAGTGGTCAAGAATAGACTTTTAATTATATAGACGGCAAGGCAACTTTTGCATTCTCAAGAGGTCAGCCATGATTGAATGGCAGAGTAGACTTGATGGGCCGAATGGCCTAATTCTACTCCTGTCACTTATGAACACTTATGAACTTTAGCATTCTCAAACCAACTTTTCTATTAGGCAAGGCAACTTTAGCATTCTCAAACCAACTTTTCAATGATGCAAGGCATTCTCAAACCAACTTTTCTATTAGGCAAGACATTCGCAAATCAACTTTTCAATTAGGCAAGGCAACTTCAGCATTTTCAAACCAATCTTTCAATTAGGCAAGGCAACTTTAGCATTCTCAAATCAACTTTTCAATTAGGCAAGGCAACTTTAGCATTCTCAAACCAACTTTTCAATTAGGCATGGCAACGTTAGCATTCTCAAACCAACTTTTCAATTAGGGAAGGCATTCTCAAATCAAATTTTCAATTAGGCAAGGGAACTTTAATTAGGTATGGCAACTTTAATTGGGCAAGGCAACTTTAATTGGGCAAGGCAACTCTAATTAGGCAAGGCAACTTTAATTAGGCAACACAGCTTTAGCATTTCCAAACCAAAGGCAACACAGCTTTAGCATTTCCAAACCAAAGGCAACACAGCGTTAGCATTTCGCAACACAGCTTTAGCATTTCAAAAGCAAAGGCAACACAGCTTTAGCATTTCCAAACCAAAGGCAACCCAGCTTTAGCATTTCCAAACTATATTTTCAAGCCACATTAAGGGCACTGACAGGTCAGTAAAACCACTCACAGTTTAGTAGACATGTGTTCAGTGTTATTCACAGCTCAGACTGAGAGACGTGACCCCCTCGCTCCCCCATCTTGCAGAGACTGACTGAGGCACTCAACACATCCGGGTTTTATAGTCCCTCCGGAAGGGGCGTGGCCTTCAGGAGAGAGTATCTCAACATTTTAAAAACACTATTAACTCTTTTATTTTTCATCGATGGGAACAATCCTCTTGTCCTGCACAGTGGAGGGGGACTCTGAGTCAGATGGCCAAAAATCACAGCCATAAGAGGCAACGTTTTTTCTAAAATCATTATACAGGGCACCAGGAAGTGGTCAAGATCAGACTTTTAGTAATATTGATTATTGGGAGAAATATTTTGGATTTCTTGAATTTTGTTCTGTACTTTGATTCATTATATTTGTTACAGAGGGAGAGAAAAACAGAAAATAAAAATAATAAGAACATAACAATGGGTATGGGTATGGGCCACCCGGCCCTTCAAGTTTGCTCCAGCATTAATTAAGATCATGGTTAATGAATTGCTTCAATGACATTTCCCCATCTGCAGTCCTCATATCTCCTTATTCCTTCTTTATTCAGAAATAAATCCATGACAGAGTTCCCACAACACTTGTTGAGAGAGAATTCCAAAGATTCATTACCTTCTATGTGAAAACTTTTCTCTTTATCACAGTCTCAAATGGCCTCCCTCTCTTTCTGGGGTTCCAGACTCCTCAGCTAGAAGAACATCTTTCCTGCATCCAGCCTGTCAAGGTTTTTGTCCTGGATGCGTGGTGCACCAGCAACTCTCAAGAAGCTTGACACCATACAGAGCAAAGCACATTCATTACTTGGCACCTCATCAACCATACTAAACTATACCCCAGCGGTATGAACATTGACTTCTCTAACTTCAAATAGCTCTTGCTTTACCCCTCTCCCCCTTCCATTCTCCCACCAGTCTTACTGTCTCCGACTACATTCTATCTCTGTCCCGCCCACTACCTTGACATCAGTCTGAAGAAGGGTCTCGATCTAAAACGTCACCCATTCCTTCTCTCCAGAGATGCAACTTGTCCCGCTGAGTTACTCCAGCATTTTGTGCCTACCTTTGATTTAAACCAGCATCTGCAGTTCTTTCCTACACATATTAAACATTCTCCCCACAACTAGCTCACAGTGACTGCAATGAATACTATCTATTAAATATAAAGTAGCAATAGCATTTTCAAAAAACTCAAACTCTACCATCAAGAAGGACAAGGACAGATAGCATTTGGGGAACGCCACTGCAAGTTCCTCTCCATGTCATCTTGGAGAGTTATTGCCAGTACCTGCCCAACACAGTAGCGGTAGAGTTGCTACCCATACAGTGCCAGAGACTTGAGTTTGATTCTGACTGCGGATGCTGTCTGTACGGAGATTGTATGCAATCACTGTGACCACAAGGGTTTTCTCCGGGTGCTCCAGTTTCCTCCCAAGTTCCAAAGAAGTAAAGAAGTAAATGTTTATAGCTTAATTGTTTTCTTTTAACTGCAAATTGTCCCTGGTGTATAGGATAGTGCTTGTGTATGGGGTTATCGCTGGTCGGCGAGGACGGTCGGCCAATCGCCTATTTCTACGCGGTATCTCTAAAAAAAAGAGGTTCAACACCATTTTCTCAAGGTTTGCTAATCATGGACAATTATTTCTGGCCAGACCATTGGACAGTTCTCTTCGGTCACCTCACAGCCTGTTTTAAGAATTCATTTAAACCCCCCTTGGTTCCTTGTGGTTTGTTGGAACATGAAGCTCAATCATGTTTTAGTAAATTTTGAATTATAATCTTGTTGCATGAACCCTACGCTTTTGTTTTTAGGACCCCAGAGAACTGACGTCCTCGACTTAGTCCTTTACAGCAAAACCTTGATCCTCCATTATCATTCCTGTGCCCCAAACTGGTTAAAATGCACAGTCCCTGTGCCAGACCAACTAATGATCTCTTGGCTATCCTCTAAGGTTCAAACAGTATTGAGGAGCATGGTTAATTTTTACCAACACTGCCTCTCTTGCTCTGACTCCACTAAATGACCAGGACTGAAAACCAATATGGTGATGTGTGTTTAAACAGATGGACACAATTGAAGTTATGAAGGGCAATAACTATCTGTGACTGCCTGGAATTTAAACATATTAAAACATTTAAAATAAACACCAACGATTTAATAAAAAACATTTCAAGCAGTCAAGCAAATAAACATTAAAGGCTAAATGTACTCGCAAACCATTACAAACAATTACATACATTTACATCAAACCAATTAGATGAAAAGTAGAGGAATGTAAAATTATTTTATATTTGTCATTATTACAGCAGTAGTTTCTTTGCAGTAAAATGAATGGAGTTGCTGGACTTACGCCAGGTTATAGTGCAGGGGAATCTGCAGAAGGTCTGCTCCTCTGCTGGGCTCCATTAGAAACACATTTCCAGGGATTCCAAAGTACTAGGAAAAGCACTGGATTGAGTATGAAGTAATGAAACCTGCTTTATGTTCTTGCAGATAGTATTTTTACCATGGCTTGTCCAAATTACCATTAGGGCTTTGGCAGCAACTGTAGGGAAATTCACAACCCACAGCTTCCTCCATTTCACAGGGGTTTTCCAGCACATTGCCAAAACTACAGTGGGAGATATTGGAATCCTAGTTGGAAATTCTAACCTCCTGTGAACCTTTGCACAAAAGAAAAGAAACAATACAGTACTTTCCATTATTCTTAACTTGCATTTTTATTGCTGTCAAATATCTGTTACCATTCGGGACAAAGAATGAGATTTTTATGTGTTGGAATTTTTATTTGCAAATCTTCTTATTCAGAACAGTACATTGGAGATTAAAAACTGGTCATGCTAGTTGATATGATGATCAATCATGACATTTATTTTTGAACAAAAAGCCAGTTCAATTTGCTGGTTAGCTTGCAGAAGATTCTCTCTGAGAATCCTTAGAAACATATTGGGGCATTTTATTTTTTTTAATGTTTTTCAGGTTCACTTTTCAGTGAAAGTTAAGTCCTGGAATATCTCCAAAAAGTAGAAATTACATTTTGTGGAACAAATATTTCAAACTGTAGATCATCCAGGATTTGCCTCTGATCCACAAAACTGGTCATCGTGAGCAATCCAATGATCTATCTCATTCTAATTAATTGAAATGTAATTGTAGCAGAGAATTATTTTTGTTCATTAAAAACTAGATTGCTCGAAGAAAAGCCTATATTTTCTCATCACGTTAGAATGGTAGAAATTGAAAACATGCACATTAGCAAAGAATTAGAGGAAACATTTTATTCAAATCTATGTTGACTAATATTTATTTTCACTGCTGTTTGTACACAGTGACAATCAATTTAAAGCCAAGATGTTTAAGTAATTATCTCTTAATAAATCAAGAAAGAGAGTCAAGAGATTTTTATTGTCATATGTCCCAGGTAGAACAATTACATTCTTACTTACTGCACCTCAACAGAATATGTAAACATAGTACACTGTAAACAATATAATAACCGAGAGAGAAAAAAGTTCAGTGTGCATATATACACACACTCACAATATATACAGTATATACACACACATACACGCACACGCATATATACGGACACACAAAAAACAAACAATAGTAGTACAATAATAATAATAATAATAATAATAATAATAATAATAGTCTATTGTAGTTCAGAGCTTATTTGAGGTTGTAGTGTTTAATAGCCTGATGGCTGCAGGGAAGAAGCTGTTCCTGAACTTGGACATCACAGTTTTCAGGATCCTGTACCTTTTTCCCAATGGCAAGGGTGAAATTAGTGTGTGACCAGGATGGTGTGGGTCTCTGATTATGCTGGCTGCCTTTTTGAGGCAGCCACTCAAGAGTCTAGAGTCAAGAGAGTTTCATTGTCAGATAGAACAATTACATTTTTACTCGCTGCAGCACAACAGAATATGTAAACATAAAACAAAAAAATAATACTGGTAAATCCCTTCGATGGTGGGGAGGTCAGAGCCGGTGATGGACTGGGCAGTGTTCACAACTTTTTGCAGTCTTTTTCGCTCCTGGGCGTTCAAGTTGCCGAACCAGGCCACGATGCAACCAGTAAATATGCTCTCTACTGTACACCTGTAGAAGTTCAAGAGAATCCTCTCTGACTTACCGAATCTCCGTAATCTTCCCAGGAAGTAGAGGCGTTGATGTGCTTTATTTATAATTGCATGAGTATGCTGGGTCCAGGAAAGATCTTCGGAAATATGCATGCCCAGGAATTTGAAGTTTTTAACTCTCTCCAAGTCTTTGACTATCCTGTTGATTGTGGGTCCTCATCCTTCCTCTTCCAAAGTCCACAATCAGTTCATTGGTTTTACTGATATTGAGAGCTAGGTTGTTGACCATTTGGTCAATGACCATCTCACTTCTATACTCTGACTCATCACCATCTGTAATCCGTCTAACAATGGTGGTGTCATCGGCGAACTCGAAGATGGAGTTCGCACTGTGTCCAGCTACACAGTACACAGTACAGAGTGAGTAGAGCAGGGGGCTTAACACACAGCATTGAGGTGCTCCTGTACTGATTGTTATTGAGGAAGAAGTATTTCTGCCAATTCGAACAGACTGTGATCTGTGGATGAGGAAGTCGAGGATCCAATTGCAGAGGGATGCTCAGAGACCCAGTTCCCTGAGGTTGATATCCAGCTTTTTATTTAAATATTAAAATAATATATACAGTACAGTAAAAAACAGACCCCACCACCATGGTACACGACAAACTATAAACTATTATTCAACTATCTTACACTCCTTGTCAAGGATGTTTTCAACTCCCCACAGTGACCAGCGGTCCCAGAAACCCCTTAGGGCACCCGTGGACAGCACATAGTCCCTCTCTAACACCACCCGGGCACAGACGTAACCCCAGAAAAGGGTCTGGCAGCCGGTGTAATGCAAAGCCCCCTTCTGCCTGGCGCCATGACTCGTGGATGGCCAGCTCGTCCAGGCCTGGTAACCAGGTTTTTGTAAAATCAAAAAATATATATTGTAGCGGCGCCTACTGGCGCACGCAGGTATCGAACCCGGTGTTTGGAAGCCGCGGTCACATGACTCGGAAGGGGCTGCTTGGTTTTGCGCGGTTTTGCTTTCGCGCGGCAGTTCAGCCCTGACCACCGATGTGGCCAGACGTGTCTAGAGAACCTGTGTACTGAAAAGTGAATTTTCGAATAAAGATTCGTTTAAAAGTTCAGTGTCGTTCTTGCGACCGCCAAATTGGTGACCCCGACCTGTCCAACCATCGTTAGACAAGAGAATTATGCAGGAAGAAAGTGTTCCCGCAGAATCGACCGGCACGCGGCAGGGCTTACCGGCTTCCAAATTGCCATCGTTTTGGCCTGACCAACCTCAGGTGTGGTTCGCCCACGTTGAGGCACAGTTTCACCTCCATCACATCGTAGCGGGCGACACAATGTATTTCCATGTGGTGGGGGCATTGTCGCAGGACTGTGCCTCGAGGCTGTTGCCCTACATCAGGGAACCGCTGACCATCACCAAATACGAAGGGCTGAAGGCCCTGCTGCTCCACTAAATACTAAATAAACTACTAATCAACTATGTGCCCAGCGGTCCCAGAAATTCCTCAGAGTGCCGTGGTCCCGAACCCTGCTTTATAACTAAATATTGATAGAAGTTACACCCTGAACTGCCTCTAACTCATTGGTTCAGTGTTGTCAATAACAAGGCTCTATTTTAAGCATCAAAGTAAATTGAGTGACCCACTGGTGACATATGCAAATCATTTATCGGTTTTAAAGCAAGCCAAGCTGATAGACTGCGTTTCATTTTGATGCTGTATAAATAAGTGCTGGCATTTCTTCTGCCCTACAGAAAGAGTGTTTTGGAGCATCAATCTGGGTCTGTTGGATTTACAAATATAGTTTCTAGCCAATCATTGAATCTGGTTGGATCTACTAGCTTGGGCCTGTTAGATATTTCTTAATTTGCTCCATTCTGGGCTTGTTGAATTTGTTAATGTATCTCAGATGGAATCTGTGGGAGTGCAAATTCCAAATTTGTGGATTCCAAATTTTGGCAAGCACCTGTTAAGGCTTTGGATTGCTGGAATTGTGTGAATGATTACATTTCATTGTTGGGTAACATTTAAGAGCAAAGAACACATGGCAAGTGCAGTTCAATACTCTTTAATTTAGTTATTTAATATTCCAACAATAAACAATTCTTTTAGGATAACATAATATTTAACTTCAAAGAATTTTGTACTGATGCAGAGATATTTATAGCTGACAAAGCAATTGCAATTTAACCTTGTGCAAATAATTTTTTGTAGTATTATATGTTCATAAAGTAATTTGCAGATTATGAGAAGCAAATGAAGTTTAGCATTCATTGATGGGAACGTACTAAAACCTTTGAACAGTTTAAATCACGAGAAGAAATGTCTATTTTTCAATGTAATTATAGGCTTAATAGGAGTAATCTTTTGATAATCAGTGACATTTGCATGTAATTTTCCTATGGTATGCAAATATTTTTAAAATGTGGTCAAATTTATCGAGGAGGAAGAAACATATATTGTCAGATTTAAGACATAAAATAGTATTGGACAAGAAAAGACCATTTGTTTCATGATGTCTATCATATCCTTTAATTATGTAGGGCATATTTTGATATGAGTTCTGAACAACCAGTTCCTTTGTGAAATGTAGAAACAGTCAAAATGTAGAGAATCAGTCTGAAGAAGGGACCTAACCTCAAATATCACCTATCCATGTACTCCAGGGCTAGAAATATAGAAAATAGATGCAGGAGTAGGCCATTCGGCCTTTTTGAGCCAGTACCACCATTCAATATGATCATGGCTGATCATTCAAAATCAGTATACCGTTCCTTCTTTCTCCGCATATCCCTTGATTCAGTTAGCCCTCAGAGCTATATTTAACTCTCTCTTGAAAACATCCAGTGAATTGGCCTCCACTGCCTTCTGTGGTAGAGAATTCCACAGATTCACAACTCTCTGAGTGAAAAGGGTTTCCTCCTAAATGGCATACTCCTTATTTTTAAACTGTGACCCCTAGTTCTGGACTCCCCTAACATTGGGAACATTTTTCCTACATCTTGCCTACCCAATCCCTTAAGAATTTTATATGTTTTTATAAGATTTCCACTCATCTTTCTAAATTCCAGTGAATATACTGCAAGCCCAGTCGATCCATTCTTCAGGATGCTGCTTGACCCGCAGAGTTATTCCAGCACATTGTGTCTTCTTTTTTTTAACCGGAGGAGATGTAATGGAATTTCGTTGCACAGTATTGTGCAATGACAATAAACGTATTCATTCATTCATTCATTCCAGCACATTGTGTCTTCCTTCATAAAATGTGTTTGTTTTAAATAAACATCTCATTCTTTTGTTTAGAAATCATAGATGTACTTTGCTTCAAGAACAAATTAAGACAAAAAGCCCATTTTATAACCAGCTTCTGGTTTATGAAATAAATAATTCATTATCATAGTTCTTGAAGATATCCCAAAGAATAACCCAATAAGTTTTCGGCATAATGAAAAGACCTTAACAAAGCAAACAATAGTCATGGTAATAACACAAACATTTCTTTTCTTTTACATTTTTCTTTTTATGGGGTCTGGAAAATGGCACTGATGAACCACAACTAAAGTTTAATGTAAATTTATAATAATCTCAAATAAAACAGGAAGGCTGGAAATTGTTAGCAAGTTGTGGAACATCTGTGAAGAAAGAAATAGTTAATGTGTCCAGTTAACGTGGGCGACATGGTGCGGTAGCGATAGTGCCACTGCCTTACAGCGTCAGAGACCCGTGTTTGAACCTGACTACGGGTGTTGTCTGTACGGAGTTTATACCTTCTCCCCATGACCTGCATGGGTTTGTTTCCGAGATCTTCGGTTTCCTCCCACACTCCAAAGACATACAGGTTTGTAGGTTATTTGGCTTGGTGTAAAAAAATGTTAAATTGTCCCTGGTGTGTGTCGGATAGTGTTAACCGTGTGGGGATCGCTGGTTAGTGTGGACTCTGTGGGCCGAAGAGTCTGTTTTCGCGTTGTATCTCTAAACTAATTACCCCTCAGTGGTTCTGATTTCCAGTTTCTGCAGTATTTTGCTATGTAATTTCCATCTTGCCAGATATTTATATTTTTCTCCAATCACAGTCTTCATCAAAATGTATATGCCAACTACTTGGTAACTTAATAAAATCCCAATTTTTTGTCCTTAGCTATAGTCCATATAATTTATGTGGTTCAACACCCACTCCTCATCACATATTTCCAGTACGGAAAGTTTTGTCTTTTACCATCAACCCCCTCCCTATGCAAATATCCTCCTTCCCAATATGCCAGTAAAACCAGCAATTTTCCATTATATAGCATTTACCAGCAAACCATAATTCATCTCACTTTGACAGGATGATATCATTGAACTTTTTAAGTACCACTATTCTCCTTTTATCCTACTTACCTTCTCTACCGATGTAACAAATTGGAAAAGGCAAAATGCCAGTGCAGAGGCATTGAAGGAACTGTATGTTCTTTTGCAGATTGGCTCACAAAGATTTTCTTCAAAATAAAAAGCAAAGAACAGATACACAGCGTTAAACTAGATTGCGAATTTACAAAACAGTTTTATTGCACAATTTTAGATTTACAACAGTTTTTGTTTTGCCAGTATTTCTACATATGGTAACTTGGTGTGTTGTTTAAAGCCAGGTCCTGCTGCTGTGTTGAAGTGGGGTGAAGCCAGTAGATCTGGGTTTGGTATCATTGCTATTGCTGAAATGGCCCTCTTTTCAGGTAGGTTAGACCCTGGGAGGAATCTTTTTCTCTTGCCTTCCCAGCTGTTGGTATGTGTAGAGCCAGGTATCTTAGTGTTATTATTAGGGGAGAAAACAACATTGTGATGCAGGAGTGAGCCACATCATTCTTATTGCTCAGAAGCCAGGAGTTGGTGAGAATTAGTCAACATTGATAAATACAAATTACTAGGTCATTATCAGACTGGCTGAGGTAATATTTTCTTCATTTCAAAGATACTTAATCAACTGAAAAGTACATTGGAATATCCTAAGAATGACGCAAAAGGCTCTAGGTTAGTTTTCTTAATGTACATTGACAATCTATCAAAGCCTTTTGAGATAGTCCTATAAACAGCATGCAACTTTGCAGAGTAGATCACCTACAACATGAATTTACAGGTATACAAGCAGGAGATGCTTTTAGAAAAACCTTCTGCCATTTACACCTTTGATCTTGTGCTTGACCCTATGAGAAATCCGTATTGGATAATCAATATTTAACTTATTTTTTCTAGTGGTGTGAGAAAAAAGTGTGATTGATTTTCAAGACCAAAAATTCTATCATACCATTTTACATTTAGATTTTAAAGAGCCTCTTCATATTTTTTGCTAAGGTCTTTGTGCATCTTAAATATTATCAAGGCAGATTACAGAAATACTTATGGTAAACCCTCCACTGTTTCAACGATTACAAGTTATAGGAGTGGAATTAAGCCATTTGGCCCATTGAGTCTACTCCACCATTCAATTATGGCTGATCTCTGCCTCCTAATTCAATTTTCCTGCCTTCTCCCCATAACCCTTGACACCCGTTCTAATCAAGAAATTATGTGGACTGGGAGTACCTGTGGCTGGGATTTATTTTCTCTTTAAGTGAAGAAAATACCTACAGTCATTGCAAGATTGAGCATTTTATGCCAACAGTCCGTCACATAAATAGTCCAATAGTCAAATTATTGGTAATTGCCAAACTAACAATGCACTGTTTAAGGTAGACAAAAATGCTGAAAATCAGCGGGTGAGGCAGCATCTATGGAGCGAAGGATAGGTGACGTTTCGGGTCGAGACCCTTCTTCAGACTGAAGGGCCTCAACCCGAAACATCACCTATTCCTTCACTCCATAGATGCTGCCTCACCAGCTGAGTTTCTCCAGCATTTTTGTCTACCTTCGATTTTTCCAGCATTTGCAGTTCTTTCTTAAACTTATCCACTGTTTAAGATGCTTTTAAGTTTCTGCTCCATTAAATGGAAGTATTTCCCAACAACGTCCTGAAAGTGCTTGGCCTCTGATCAACCCTTCATGGAACACTGAACAAGATTTAGCTATTGCAAATTTATATGGATCTTATCCTAGGTGGCATGGTGGCGCGGTGGTAAAGTTGCTGCCTTACAGCCCCAGGGTTCGGTCCTGACAACGGGTGCTGTCTGTATGGAGTTTATACGTTGTCCTCTGGTCTGCATGGGTGTTTTTCTGAGACCTTCGGTTTCCTCCCACATTCCAAAGAGGTATGGGTTTGTAGGCTAATTGGCATGATATATTTGTAAATTATCCCTAGTGTGTATAGAATAATGTTAGTGTGTATGGATCACTGTTGGGTGCGGACTCGGTTGGCTGTAGGGCCTGTTTCCGTGCTGTATTTCTAAGCTAGTAACTATTTCTTTATTGTATTTAGCATCATGGCTTTTAAGATAACATTGAAGATAGGCAACGATTCATGGTAGTATTATCTGCAATTTGAAACAATCATTGGTGGATGTTAATTGCACAAAAATTCTTCACATTTTATACCTGTGAAACTAAACAAATACAGTCAAGATCCATGTTTCTAACTATAAGATCACGTGACAAACTAGTTGAGTCTTGCTCATTCCTAAAATGAATTAATTTTGTTTCCTGAATTTTCTCCCGACTGAAGAATTATTTTGCAGTAAGATTTTTGAAAAACATATTATATTATCACAGGCCAATTGGAGAATGGTGGAACATATCTCAGAATCGGTGTCTATTCATAGCTAAATTGGAACAAAAAGCTGAACAGCCTTTTGCCTGATAATTTTCTACTAACTTGAATGATTTTATTAATTGGTCTTTGAAGTAAATATTTGTTTACTAATGCATGTCAACTTCCACTTAGAACAAAATTATTTTCAGTTTATGATAATGAACAAATGATTGATTTCTGCACAAATCTATTTGAGCACAATAATCAATTAAATTAGTAATTGCACAAATTGGAAATAATCAGCTCTTCCATCAGTGCAACTATAATTAGGAATGAGAGGAATACTAAAGCCAAGAATCTATCTGAAATTAGTTTGTGTACTCGAAATACATTGCAGTTAAAATGTAATCAACTCTATTTTATCTTATATAATTATTCATGGTTTGGAAATAAACTGGGTCATTATTGAGAGAAGACTCGCAACCAACCAATCGCACTCTCCATTTGACCATGTTCTCACCCAGACCAGCTGCTACAGCCACAAGTGTTTCTACTCGTTTGACAGTAGTAACAATTTGCAGTGGCCAATTAACTGCCTGCCACCACCCCCCAAACATTAAACAGAGAAACATAGAAAGATAGAAAGTAGGTGCAGCAGTAGGCCATTCGGCCCTTTGAGCCAGCACCGCCATTCAATATGATCATGGCTGATCATCTAAAATCAGTTCCTGCTTTTTCCCCATATCTCTTGATTCCTTTAGACCTAATAGCTAAATCTAACTCTCTCTTGAAAACATCCAGTGAATTGGCCTCCACTGCCTTCTGTGGCAGAGAATTCCACAGATTCACAACTCTCTAGGTGAAGAAGTTTGTCCTCATCTCAGTCCTAAATGGCCTACCCCTTATTCTTAAACTGTGACCCCTGGTTCTGGACTCCCACAACATTTGGAACATTTATCCTACATATAGGCTGTCCAATCCTTTAAGAATTTATACGATTCCCTCTCATCCTTCTAAATTCCAATGAATACAAGCCCAGTCGACCCATTCTATCATCATATGTAAGTCCTGCCATCCCGGGAATTAACATAGAAACATAGAAACATAGAAAATAGGTGCAGGAGTAGGCCATTCGGCCCTTCGAGCCTGCACCGCCATTCAATATGATCATGGCTGATCATCCAACTCAGTATCCCGTACCTGCCTTCTCTCCATACCCCATGATCCCCTTAGCCACAAGGGCCACCTCTAACTCCCTCTTAAATATAGCCAATGAACTGGCCTCAACTACCTTCTGTGGCAGAAAATTCCACAGATTCACCACTCTCTGTGTGAAAAATGTTTTTCTCATCTCGGTCCTAAAAGATTTCCCCCTTATCCTTAAACTGAGACCCCTTGTTCTGGATTTCCCCAACATCGGGAACAATCTTCCTGCATCTAGCCTGTCCAACCCCTTAAGAATTTTGTAAGTTTCTATAAGATCCCCCCTCAATCTTCTAAATTCTAGCGAGTACAAGCCGAGTCTATCCAGTCTTTCTTCATATGAAAGTCCTGACATCCCAGGAATCAGTCTGGTGAACCTTCTCTGTACTCCCTCTATGGCAAGAATGTATTTCCTCAGATTAGGAGACCAAAACTGTACTCAATACTCCTGGTGTGGTCTCACCAAGACCCTGTACAACTGCAGCAGAACCTCCCTGTTCCTATACTCAAATCCTGGTGAACCTACGCTGCACTCCCTCAATAGCAATAATGTCCTTCCTCAAATTAGAATATTGCACACTATTCTCACACTCACAGAATCATTCCTCACACCCAAAAGCACAAACTCTTACATTCAGATCACTGTCCATGCTGGAGGCTCACAGTATTGAAGAGGCCATCTTGTTTATGGTATGGTTTCATTGCTGTCCTGATGTTACTCCACAAATTGAATATACTGCTCAATGCAATCAGGTAGTGATTAAATAAATAATGCAACCATCTCAAAGATATTAAAATAAAAATCAGAACAAATAAATCAAACATTATGCAGAGGCTAAAACATATTTATTCCAAGTTGTTAACTCTGGAAATGAGCAAGTCAACGCAAATGATAGCTGTTCTTGCTTCACTTAGTTTGTATCTATTGCTCAACAATTGTTTCTGTTAGTAATCCTGATGTAGAATGTCTGACAATGTTGTAAGAATTGTTGCTTACTGGGGCTCGCATCAGTGGATGGCGAGATATGCTGATAAGATTGCTGAAAACACATATTGCAAGCAACAGCATTGGGTGTAAAAATATCAACCGTGTGGGGCAACTGGAACAGCTGCTGCCTCACAGCACTAGTGGCCTGGATTCATTCCTGGCCATGGGCACTGTTATAGATTCATATAGTGTAGAAACAGGCCTCTTTGGCCCAACTTGCCCACACCAACCAACATGTCCCATCTACACTAGTCCCACCTGCCTGCATTTGGCCCATATCCCTCTAAACCTGTCCTATCCATGTACCTTAAATGTTGTGACACAACCTGGCTCAACTTCTTCCTCTGGCAGATCATTCCATACATTCACCACCCTCTGCGTGAACAGGTTACTCCTCAGGTTTCTATTAAATCTTTTCCCCCTCACCTTAAACCTATGTCCTCTGGATCTCGATTCCACTACTCTGTGCATCCACCCGATATATTCCTCTCATGTGAATCTGCTCGGAATTTGCATGTTCTCCATGTTACTGTGTGGGCTTGTTCTGGGTGTTCTAGTTTTTCTTTCACATCACAATGACGTGCATGATAGAAAGTTAATATAGGACTGCAAATTGTTACTACTGTGAAGGCATGTGGTATAATCAGGGGGAGTTCATATAAATGTGGGGAGAATAACATAGAATTCATGGCGAAATAGCACTAATGAGCTTGATGGTCATCGCAGATTTAGTGGGCTGAAGGGGCTGTTGCCATGTTGTGCCTCTCTATGACCTTACATAGGGCGGCCACAGTGGTGCAGCGATAGAGTTGCTGCCTTACAGCACTTGCAGCGCCAGAGGGGGGTTCGAGCCCGACTATGAGTGTTGTCTGTTCGGAGTTTGTATGTCCTCCCCGTGACCGCATGGGTTTTTCTCCGAGGACTTCGGTTTCCACCCACACCCCAAAGACGTACAAGCATGTTGGTTAATTGGCTTGGTGTATGTGTAAAATTGTCCCGAGTGTGCGTGTGTAGGATAGTGTTAATGTGCGGGGATCGCTGGTCGGTGCAGACTCGGTGGGCCGAGGGGCCTGTTTCCGTGCTGCATCTCTAAACTAAACTATGTGGCAGGCTGTAATAAATCACCAATAATATATCAGCAGGAATATTGTACCAAATTCTCAGCACTGCTCTTTCTAAAATCACATAGAGAATGCACAGGCATTTTATTAAGTAGACAAAAATTGCTGGAGAACTCAGCGGGTGAGGCAGCATCTATGGAGAAAAGGAATAGGCGAAGTTTTGGGTCAAGACCCTTCTTCAGGAACATTTCTTTTATTAAAGTGGTTTTACTAAAATGGTTTTACTCAAAACGTTCTTGAAGAAATGTAACATCACGATGACTCCTGTGAAAGTATGGTCCAGGAGTGTTAAAAGTGTAAAGGGAGTTTTCAGGATGCTATTATGAATCTCAAGTCTTTGGACTGAGAAGACACAGAAGCATGTATAAGTAGCAGAGCAGATAGACCACCTCAAAAACTACCCACTAGCCACCCACAAGCTGCCCCCCGAGGACAAGTCTACAGATCTCACGCTGGCCTCATTAGCCTCCTCGGAACACACAATTCCAGAGTGGGCGCAAGTCATCCCCATCTGTCTATGAAAAGAGGAAAGACTCAAGCTTCACTCTGATCTCAGTAAAATTAGCCAGCCATTTACACAGCTGCAGAAAGGCACACACGCATTATAATTGACGGGTTAACTTAAATGTACTATCGTCAGTCATTTTGATTACAAGTTTAAAATTTTCAGTTGTGCAGCAGATGTGAGCAGAACTGAAGTCCTAAAACAAACCAATCTGGTTCATTGAATAAAATGATTTCCTTCAGATGGAGGAGTCATGTCACTGAGAAGAGTAACTTGAATAGGATATGACAAACTGCTCTCCTACTTGAGCCAACAATTGTCCTGTTCTACAATGTTTCGTCCCCAACAATCAATGCTGTTACTACCATCCATTGCTAGTATTGTTGTCATTAATACATTTAGGGGCAGATGGGGCAGGGGTTACCTCTTAGTTTTCCATTTTTGTTTCTCTCATATATTGCTGGATAGTCATAAAATATTTTTTGACCAAGACGGCAGGTAAAAGATAAGAATAAAAAAATATATATATGACATCCTCAACTCCACAATAAATATTACATACCAAGAATAGAAAAACATATTCTGTCAGACTTGTAATTCAGCAAGCGCATGTTGGAAGATTGCAGCCTGCGATGTGGTCTAGTGACTTCAATTAGATGAATAAGTACTGCTGGAGTCATTTTTGAAAATATTTATTATATCTCTTGTACACTGGTATCTGAAGAAGGAGGGTCCTGACCCGAAACGTCACCCATCCATATCTTCTAGAGATACTGCCTCATACTGAGTAACTCCAGCACTTTGTGTCTTTTTTGTAAACTTCCATCCGCAGTTCGATGTGTCTACATTTTATTGCAACTAGGGATGGTGGTGAGCCTCACAGTAAATACATTACTGATAAATGTTTTCTAATCCAAACAAAAGCTTCTTGGTTTGTGTCATAGAATTGTGTTGCTTGATGAGGTGCAAATTATAAAATATTAAAAAAAAATATTGAGGTAGTCGTGTTCCACAGACCGAATCAAGAAATGAAACACCCAGTGGAAATGAAGAGACTTGAGGGCACAAAGGGTTGCTTATGAGTAGAGAAAGATATTAGAAATTACTCTCACTGAATGATTTAGAACATAGTACAGTAGAGCACAGGAACAGGCCCTTTGGTCCACAATGTCTGTGCCAAACATGATGCCAAGTTATATTAATCTCCTCTTCCTGCACTTGATCCATATCCCTCCATTCTTTGCCTATCCATGTGCCTATCCTAGAGCCTCCCAAACACCACTATCATATCTTCCTTCACTTCCACCCCAGGTAGCATAATCCAGGCACCCATCACTCAGTTTGTAAAAAAACTTGCCCTGCCCATTCTCTTTGAACTTTGCCTCTCTCACATTAAAGCTATACACACTAGTCATTGATATTTCCACCCAGAGATGAATATTTTAACTGTTTATGCCTAATATAATATTGTATACTTCAATCAGGTCCTCCTCAACCTACGATATTCCAGAGAATACAATTGAAGTTTATCCAACCTTCACCTTTTAGCTAATGGCCTCCAATTTAGGCAGCATTCTGGTAACCCTCTTCTGCACCCTATGCCGTTCCCCACGTCCTTCCACGTCCTTCTTGCAATGTGGCAACCAGAACTGCACACAATTCTCCTGCTGCGGTCTAACCAAAGTCATGTAAAGATGCAACATGTCTTCCTGACTCTTATACTCAATGCCCCAAGCAGATGAAGGCAAGCACACCATATGCCTTCTGTAGCAAATTTCTATAAGCATTTACATACTTGATTAAAAAGATTTTATTTAGAAGTAAGCATAAAAATAATTTAACTATGATCACTTAAAATGATCACAACTAATCATCCAATTTCAATTATGTTCACTTAGCTGAGGCTTTCCAACATTTTTTTTCTAGAATAATATGGATACTTAATTCAGCTTTTAGATGTTGTTGATTCCATTTATATTATCAGCTTTAATTGCACTTATGTTTAGATTGAAAGCTGTCATATTTTTTTGGTGCAAACTTCGATTTTATTCACAATATACAGAATCACAGAGTAAATGTACATGCAAACATGTAAAGCAACACCTCGTATAACAATCAGAGCTTACAAAGGATCTCAAATTATGCATTCATAATTGGTAATATAATCAATATCCAGTTTGGGTTTCACATGAACCACTCTAATCCAGATCTCAAAGTCTTGGCCCAAGCACAATCCAAAGAATTGAATACCAGAGGTGAAGTAAGGGCGACATCTGACTGTGGAATCAAGCAACCTTGAAGTCAATGGGAATTAAGGGAAAATAACTTGATGCAAACACAAGAGAATGTGCTTCACTACCCACTCAACATGTCCCACTTGTAAAGATTTATGGACAAGCACACCAAGGTCCCTGTGGTCCCTTTGGTCCTATATACCTTTTAGAACAATGGTGTTTAATCAAAGTCTTTCTATCTTAAAGCATCATTGTCAAGTCAAACTGTAATGAAAGGTATTACCTGCCTCCAAGTTAAAGGGGGAGGAGTGTTAGGTATGGGATAATTAGGATACGTAATTGGTGTCTTGTGATGTCGGGGGCAAGTACGCAGGAGCAAAAAAGACAAGGTGGCGTCCTGCAGTAAAGAAGCTTGTATGATTCCTCCCGTGTCCGAGCCTTTATTCAAGACTGTTCAAAGCATCCGAATACACATAAATTGGCGACGAGGATAAAAGAACGAAGATAAGAAAAAGGCCAGCAAGAAGAATCGAAAACAAAAGTTAAAAATAGAGAAGTAGTATTTGGAAGCAAGTGGAACAGCACCAAGCCAAATGGTTTTGAATTGGCGCCAAAAAGAAAAAAGGTAGGAACGGGAAGCAATAGCTCAGGGAAGAGCTAGGAAAACAAGCAGTGGCAGTAAGGGTCACCAAGCACTGTGTCAGCTTACCTGGAATGTATCCAGGGCTGTGCAGCCCACAGCCAAGCCCAAGCAGCAGCCACAGACGTCGGGTGGGGGCCTAGTACCGTGAAGACCACGGACAGGTCCAGAAAAGCCACCGACAAGAGGCTGAGTCTTCAGCCCAACTGGGAACCCGGTGGGGGGGGAAAGCAGAGAAAGCCCGACAGTGAACAGAGAAGCAGAGATAAGCCGAGTTCCGCCCGGGGCTTTAAAAAAGGGCACACAGCACCTGAAGCGAGGAAAAAGACGGAAGTTGACTTGCGGCTAAAAACTTGAACAGTATAATCTAAGAGACTGTCCTAAAAACTGCCGCGATCGCCATGCAGGACTGATTATCTACAGCACCCGATTGGCAGCCAGTTTTTCACCTGCTAAAAGACTAAACTGTTAAATACCTTAAGACCTACAACATCCAAATGCCTTCAAAGTAATGGCTGGAGCAATAAATCAAGTGAAACTGTCAATTAATTGCTGAATCTGCCAAAATAAAAGGAGAAAAAAATGGAAAAGAAGTAGTTTGGTCATTGAGTGAAATCCAGTTCATCATTTCGGGGTGGATGAATCAGATCCCTTTCAAGCGGGGAATCTGCACAAAAACATTAGAAGACGACAATCATTTCACATATTTGCATTTAACTTCATTTATCATTGGCCTGCCAACCTAGCTATAACCTGTTGCAGTCCCTCCTCGATGTTTCTCAGTCTAAGCTGGAAAGGGCATAGAGAAGATGTACAAAGATGTTGCCAACGCGCAAATGCCCAAGCAATAGGGAAAGATTGTGCATGCTTGTTTTTTAGAGCCCAGGATGCTGAGGGTGAGAAAATCATGAGTGGAATAGATTGGGTGAATAGATCAGCCTTCAGAACAAGAGGATTTGAGTGTAGGAGTAAAGAGGTCCTTCTGCAGTTGTGTAGTCCTGGTGAGACTTCATCTGGAGTATTGTGTGCAGTTTTGGTCTCCTAATTTGAGGAAGGACATCCTTGCTATTGAGGCAGTGCAACGTAGGTTCACGAGGTTAATCCCTGGGATGGCGGGACTGTCATATGAGGAAAGATTGGAAAGACTGGGCTTGTATTCACTGGAATTTAGAAGGATGAGGGGAAATCTTATAGAAACGTATACAATTATAAAAGGGCTGGACAAGCTAGATGCAGGAAAAATGTTCCCAATGTTGAGGGAGTCCAGAACCAGGGGCCACAGTCTATTAAAGGGTAGGCCATTTAAAACTGAGATGAGAAAATACGTTTTGACCCAGAGAGTTGTGAATTTGTGGAATTCTCTGCCACAGAGGGCAGTAGAGGCCAATTCACTGAATGAATTAAAAAGAGTTAGATAGAGCTCTAGGGGCTAGCGGAATCAAGGGATATGGAGAGAAGGCAAGCACGGGTTACTGATTGTGGATGATCAGCCATGATCACAATGAATGGCGGTGCAGGCTGGAAGGGCCAAATGCCCTCCTCCTGCACTTATTTTCGATGTTTCTATGAATGCACAGTCTGTTTTTCAGGGTGGGGGAATTTTTTGATGTCGAAGAAAGCATTATTTTTTAATGGAGTCTGCTTTTGAAAGGTATGGACAGTAGAATGAGTTGGTGAATATAGTCTTTAAGAGCAAGAAGATTGGAGAAACATGGGCTTTTTAACAAAAGAAAATATTTGCGAAGTGTTTCTGTGGAGTTGCATCAGGGGATAGGCGAATAAGGTCAGAAGGTAAAAGTGAAGAATCCTTTGTGACAAAATGATTGAAATTAGGAAGATTATATCCACAACTTCTGTTTTCCACAAAGATAATTTAAGGTTTGGAATAGATTTCTACTGGAGGGGTAGTGCAAAATTTGTGACTCTTGATGATACAAAAGGAAAACATAGGGCTGTTTATGCTAAAGGACATGGATCAATGAGATTTGAGATGAGCGGGACAGATCACTATTAATAAGGTGTACGGTGAGGAAAATGGTTGGAAAGCAATTCGGGGAAGAAGTTGGATTCAGACCCATGTTAGCAGCTTTTTTTGCAGATGTGTAAAAGTAACAATGTTAGGGTCAATTTTTGAAAATGAAGAATGCCATTACTTGTGGTTTTGGCTGCAACAATTGAAAACTGTGTTCTTTATCATAATAGGACTCAAGATCATCAGAATCAGGTACTGAACAGGACAGGACAGAATCATTGTCCAAGGAATCTGATTCAACTCAAAGTAAACAACAGGACTAGGAATCTAAAGTGCAGTTCCCTTGAACTTGGAGGAGATTGATGGCAAGCAAAAAGTAAACCATTGACCTCTGGAGTTAATAATATACCGTGGGGAAAATTCATCATTTGTGACAGGTTAGAAGTGATGGAATGGTTAGGGGCAGTTGAGAAAGTTAGGATAACAGGTGGTGCCTAACTTACAATTTCTGTTTATAATTTTAGATTTCCAGCAGCTGCAGTATTTTCCTTTCAGATAAACAAGAAAATATGAGAAAGAAGGATTCTGTGCAGTAGAATCAGGAGATGGTACAAAATCAGCAAGAATATTCAGAATCACTATTACCATACTATGCCAGTTAGAATGTGAGATGCAAGTATGAGTTTCTAAAAAAAAGTCATCACACATTTCCCCTGGAGTTATCTTACATTGAGAGTCATTTGCAATGTGTGTGCTCAAGTCCTGTATAAACTCTCAGCAGGAGTTGTTCTATATAACATCTCAGCTCTGAACAACAAGAAAGGCAAGGGCATCAACAAGCAGAGCAGGGGTGTACTGTATCTGAGAACATTTCATCAATGTTCCCCAATGACAAATATCAGGAAAAGGATATTTCTCCAATGTCAGGAAAAGGATAGAAGTTTTAATTTGATATTTAAATCAATGGAAGAAGGTCACTGGTCCAAATAAAAATCAGTAGTTGTTTTGACTCATTAATACATTAATATTAAGCATGCCTCATAGAAACATAGAAAATAGGTGCAGGAGTAGGCCATTCGGCCCTTCGAGCCTGCACCGCCATTCAATATGATCATGGCTGATCATCCAACTCAGTTTCCTGTGCCTGCCTTCTCTCCATACCCCCTGATCCCTTTAGCCACAAGGGCCACATCTAACTCCCTCTTAAATATAGCCAATGAACTGGCCTCAACTACCTTCTGTGGCAGAGAATTCCAGAGATTCACCACTCTCTGTGTGAAAAATGTTTTTCTCATCTCGGTCCTAAAGGATTTCCCCTTTATCCTTAAAATGTGACCCCTTGTTCTGGACTTCCCCAACATCGGGAACAATCTTTCTGCATCTAGCCTGTCCAACCCCCTAAGAATTTTGTAAGTTTCTATAAGATCCCCCCTCAATCTTCTAAATTCTAGCGAGTACAAGCCGAGTCTATCCAGTCTTTCTTCATATGAGTCCTGACATCCCTCATGAAATGTACATCCTTAAAATATCTATTTTGCAGCCCTAAATTAGTTAACCTACAAACGAATGTGACAGAATCCAATGTTTACTGCTGTTTATTGTCAGTTGATAACCTACACCGCCAGTTTTTCATCTGCAGGTAATTTAAGGATTAGCTGAGAAAAGAACAGCGCACCTTAGGATAAAAGGCAAAAGAAACACCCTTTGTTCTAAATGGTAGGTACCTGTACAACATAAATGGATAGCTTTTAAAGCAGTGAATACTGCTCCCACATTTGGAGGCAATCATCTTTGTCTCAGATCACTTCAATGCCTGAGGCATTGGCATCCTGCCAGGACAGCAAAACTGGCTCATAACGTTACGAAGCTATAAAACTAACTCTGGAGCAGAGAGTACTTCTTGGAGACTGAACATATTGAGTTGCATGAATAAACAAACTTGTTTGATTATATTAGAGATTTATTATTCCATTTAAATGTATTCTTTTATTTTCATAATCTCAAATCCTTGTCACAAGATGGCAACAGGACACTGTTGTATTGTTTTAATGAGAACACACATATATAAAACCCTTCGTATTTTTACTTATTGTTTATATAAGACGATGTTCCTTTCTGCCTCCGGCGTCATGTTTTTTTAATGCCATGCCAAAAAAGCTTTTGGAGCAGCCACAAAGGGAGAATGAACAACACGCAACAACGCAGAACTACTTGAAACGTTTTACTCATCCGAGGTGCCACTTTAGGAAACAAGGTTAAGTGATTAAGGACAAGGAAGGCCAATCGGCCATTCCTCAGAAAGGTTGTAGTTTCTCCCACTCACCATCTGTAGAATTAAATTGGTTTTGACACTGTTCCAGGGTTTTTGTCTCATGTTCTGTTTGTTGACCTTTGTTAATATCTTTAGTTTGATCCTGTATCCTCATCACACCCACGTTTTAATTTCCAGCAGTATTTTAAATTTAAATTTAAACTATTCTACAGCTGAATCGTTCTATTTTACAATATTCTACCCATGAACCAACCCGAAGAAGGCTCCTGGTTCATCACCTGTCCATACCCTCTCCAGATATTACACTTTGTGTTTTGCTATTCTGCATCTTAAACTATTTGTGTGTGTCCAGATGATCACCTCTGCTTTCCAAACTAACACAATAGAGATTTTCTCATTTGTTTTCACAATTCTTTGACTAAGGATAATTTTCTTTGCTCTTCCCAGCATTTTCTCCATCACTTTAATGTTTTTCTGATATCTCACCTAATCTCACTAATCTAACTAATCTGACCATTGATAACTGTTACCTCTTCTTATTGCCCATTGCTCTGGTTTATGCTTGGGTTGGGCATGATGTTTGGATTTTATTGGCCTTGCTTTGAATTCATTAAATGTTTTCAATGAAGATGCATACACTTCCTCAACCTCTTCAATCCCCAAACACCCTTTAGAATGCGAGAGCACGCTATTGTTTAGATCAGCAGGATTTTTCCCTCGTCATCTACAGACATGATTTCTACTTCTATTTATTTGCTGAACTCTGTTTTTCACTGATCTTTTCACTGGCTCTGCATCAACAGTCTGCCTGACCAACAACCATTTCGCGATAAGTTCCTTCAGTTAACTACAATGAAAGCTTTTTGTCCACAAACTTTGCATGTCAGCTCTCACCCCATTCTTTTCTTGCAGCACTCCATTAACAATTATTTATACATTTTTAACCAACTTGACACTAAACTAAGCTTGCTATCGTGTCTCCTTTGTTAAAACCATTTGCTTCTTCATTGTTTCATCAATCATCTCTTGCTCATCTCAGTCTATATGTATGCGTGTAGCTATTGGGGTTAGTAATATGACATCACAATGGGATCTCATTTACATAAACTGCCCATCAAAAGTGATCCACCCAGTGCAATGAGTTTCTTAGAGCCTTCTGGGATGTCCTGGGGGGTGACTATATGAAGGTCCTGGATGAGAGCCTGGCGACTGGGGAGATGCTCTTCGCATGGTGCAGGGCAGTCGTTGTCCTGCTGCCGAAGAAGGACGATCTCCGCCTTTTGAACAACTGGCGCTCGGTCTCTCTCCTCAGTACAGAATACAAAGTCTTTGCACGGGCAATGGCAAACTGCCTGGGTCCCGTGCTGGCCCAAGTGATCCACCTGGACCAGTCCTACACAGTCCCGGGCCGGTCCATCCAGGACAATATCCATCTGATTCGGGACCTGGTCCATCTGTCCCAGGGGGCTGGACAGTCAGTTGCCTTTCTCTCCTTGACCAGGAGAAGGCGTTTGACAGGGTGGATCATGACTACCTTCTTGGGACTCTGCAGGCGTTCAAATTTTGACGGTTTAGTCACCGACTATCCAACCATGGAGCAGGTAGCACGGGATTACATGGTAGCTGTGGCGGGGGAAACTCCCCCGGCCTGATTTACTCAGGTCCTGTGCATAGACTCGGCATGAATCGTTCTATATAGCATTGTATGAGCATGCCTTGCCTTCCTGCCTCGATGTACCCCAAAGTTAAAATGTTCCAGTTGGCATCTGCCCGATGTTTCATCTAATATTTCAAAGGAGTTATGTGTTCAGCACTAATTGGAATTTAAAGGCAAGATTTATAAAGTGACAGAATAATCCAGTGGTGTAATTCTCACCTTTTGTTCAGCAGATTGGGAGTTTAAAACTGCATGCCAGGACACCCGAGGACAGGCCTGGACTGTCACAATGGTCTTTTGACAGGATGCAGCTGTCAAAGGCATTCATATTGTTTTTAAATATTTCTAACTATTATAATCATACACTTCAAATGGGGTTAAATAACAATTTTGTTTAAAAGCACCTTTCAGTGCTAAAAACTAAATCAAGATTTGAATGTTCAATAAAAAAGGAAATAAACACTGAACAACATTAACCCTTTCAAGCAATGTTCACTTCAAGTGCATTCAGCTTCTCAGCTCCCTCCTCAGATGTTTCAGTCCCACATCGAGAGACACAAGGCTGAGTCCAGCAGCAAAGAGGAACCTTCAGCACATTCTGGACCTTCAGCCTGACTTCACAGGTGCAGAACTCTAAGATGTTCACAAGGGAACTGCAGATGCTGGAATATCGACTGAAGAAGGGTTTCGGCCCGAAACGTCGCCTATTTCCTTCGCTCCATAGATGCTGCTGCACCCGCTGAGTTCCTCCAGCAATTTTGTGTACCTTCAGAACTCTAAGATGTTTTTTAAGCAGAAACTGCTGACACCCAGTATCAATCAGCAAGATTCCAAACATTAAACATTAAACATAGAAACATAGAAAGTAGGTGCAGGAGTAGGTCATTCGGCCCTTCATGCCAGCACCGCCATTCAATATGATCATAGCTGATCATCTAGAATCAGTATCCTGCTTTCCCCCCATATCCCTTGATTCCGTTAGCCCTAAGAGCTCTATCTAACACTCTCTTGAATACATCCAGTGAATTGGCCTCCACTGCCTTCTGTGGCAGAGAATTCCACAGATTCACAACTCTCTGGGTGAAAACGTTTTTCCTCATCTACCCCTTACTCTGAAACTGTGACGCCTTGTTCTGGACTCTGGAGGCAAGAAAAGTCTAAAACAAATCAGGGCCGGCAACAGGTGGCCTCGGGAAAGGGGGTCGATAATGGATGTGCTAACGAAAGGGATAAAGCAATGCAAACAGTGGAACTAGGAGAACCACTAGCGTGGAGGAGGGGGGGGGGGGGAGAGGGGGAGGAGGGAATGCAGGAGTTACTTGAAATTAGAGAAATCAATGTTCACACCGCTGGGTTGTAAATTACCCTTTTGTGAATAGAGTTAGAGCAGGGTTTGGCTGCAGGGTCATGAGTGTACAGGGAGTATAAGGAACTGAGAATGCATCCTTGTGGGGCACTGGTGTTGATAATTATCATGGAGGATGTTTTGTCATATATCCTTACTGATTGTGGTCTATTGGTCAAGAAGAGAGGATACAGTTGCAGAAGGGTGCTGAATCCTAGGTTCATAAATTCATAAGTTCAAGGAGCAGAAATAGGCCATTTCAATTCAATTCAATTCAACTTTATTGTCATTGCACAAATACGAGTACAGATACAGCGAAATGCAGTTTAGCGTCTGGTCATAGTGCAAGATAGTAGAAATAAAAATAAAAATACAAAATAAAAATACAAATAAAAATACTGGTTAACAATGTGTGGACTGTGGATGAATTAAACTGGTACATAGGCAAATAAATGTATACAAATGGGAGAGTCTAAAGACGGGACTGTGAGTTCAGCAGTGTAATGGTGTTATTGAAAAAGCTGTTCCTCAGCCTGCTTGTGCGAGACCTGAGGCCCCTGATGGGAGGAGGGCAAATAGTCCATGGTTAGGGTGAGAGGGGTCCTTGATGATTTTCCCGGCCCGTCTCAGACACCGTTTGCGGTGGAGGGCATCCATGGCAGGGAGCTGGGCACCGATGATGTGCTGAGCGGTTTTCACCACCCGTTGCAGTGCCTTCCTGTCAGCTGCGGTGCAACTGCTGTACCATACCATGAAACAGGTGGTCAGGATGCTTTCGATGGTACAGCGGTAGAAGTTGGACAGGATCTGGGGGGACAGGTGAGCTTTCTTAAGCCTCATTTGGCCCATCAAGTCTACTCCGTCATTCAATCATGTCTGATCTATCGTTCCCTCTCAACCCCATTCACCTGCCTTCTCCTCACAACCCCTGATACCTGTACTAATCAACCTCCGTCTTAAAAATATCCATTGACACCCTCCACAGCCTTCTGTGGCAAGACGTTCCACGGATTCACCACCGACTAATGAAATTCTTCCTCATCTCCTTTATAAAGGTATGTCCTTTTATTCTGGCCTCTGGTCCTAGACTCTCCAACTAGTGGAAACATCCTCTCCACAGGTTCAGGAGTTTGGAGTATGGAGATGAGCATGAACCACAAACTCTGGCTTCTCTACCTCCCCTCTCACGATGTGCGTGGTTGCTCAGTGACATCCTTGACCCTGGCAACAGAGAGGCAGCAAGCTATGCTGCCACTCCAACTAATCTACATGGTTGGAGATGAGCTGCATCTGGGCACACTTCCTGCAAACATAGCTGTCAGAGAGACTGAAGTGTTCTCTGATTTCCCACATCTGATGGAAGGAGTATGACTGGCACAACTGTCATGCTAACACACCTAAAAATAAATTTAGTGGACTTCAGGAAAAGTAAACCTTACATCATGCCTTGACATTCCCTTGTTTTTGCTCACCCTCTTCACTGAAGCCTGGCATTCACCAAAGCCTGCACCTTGACCTACCAGCAGCACTTTCACCCTCAGACAGGCATTCTCAAAATGGCTGCTCACAACTGGCCACTCTGGTAGTTCCTGATTCCCTTTCACTTGCTGTTAACGCTGTCAGTACTGAAATTACAAGTTCTTACCTGCACATAAACTTTTAAACTGCTTTGGCTGCTCTTCGCTGCTGCCAAGGCCATCAGAATTGAAAATGACCAATGTACATCATATTATAAAATCGCCACAGTCATGTTCACTGCATTATTTCTTTATTTTGTTCATTTATTCATGGGATTAAAGGAGAGGCTATTCACTGGCAAGACCAGTATTTACTACTTGTTGTTACTGCAACATAAGTCTTTGGCACTGTATTCAGGATGTTCTGGAGGCCAATTAAGGTTTCCAATATCAAATACATTCAGGCATGTTTTAATAATAAAAGGAGTGAACGGAATTGACTGAAGACCAATATTTTCAGAAAGGGGTCCAGCTGAATCTTTCTCCTCAGCCTTTGACTCGTCCTGTCAGTTGTGACCTCTGTCATCATTGAGGTTGGCCTTGTTCATGTCAGGTCTTGCGCCCCTCAATTTTAGTTGTCCACCACTATTCATGGCTTACGGAGCTTTGATCTGATGTCACTTGTGGGACTCATTTGTTCTGACCCTGATGTGGTGTGTAGCATTCACAAAGACCCACGTTGTGGTTTTTATGGATTGCCACCTCATCATGGGGGGTACCGACAGGGTGAATGCATGGAGTATTTTACCAGAGTAGGGGAATCAAGAACACAAGGACATAAGGGGAGAGGAGATAGATATAATAGGAATCTGAGAGTGTTGTGGATGTATGGAACAAGCTGCCAGAGGAGATAGTTGAGACATGTAATATAACAACATTTAAAAGACATTTGGACAGGTACGTGGATAGGAAAGGTTTAGAGGGATATGAGCCAAATGCAAGCATGTGGGACTAGTGTAGAATGGACATCATGGTCGGTGTGGGCAAGTTGGGTCGAAGGGCCTGTTTCTATGCTGTATGACTCTATAACTCATACTTGTGTACATTGGTGCTTCTCCGGCAACTTCTTAAAGCCCTCATCAATGAATCAGTCCCCTGGATTGATGCTACTGGTCGTGAGAGGAATGTATTGACTTATAGTCAATAGGCGATAGACAATAGTGGTCTCATCCAATGCACATTGGTTAGATTTTGTTTCTGCAATCAATACTCCAATGTTTGATTTAAGGGAAAGTCTATTATTTTACCCACTGAGCGGAAAGATAAGCAAAACTTTGGAAGCATGACGAAATCCTAAAGGTTCTAGTTGTAAGAGATATACTGCATCAAAATACTGAATCATCATGATCCTCAGGTGGTAACATCTCATTTGATCCATGCACTTAACAAAATCTAGGAACTTCACTGTTGGCAAAATGTTACATAGAATCTAGCTTAGAAAAATGGCCTTAATCTTAATAATATTACAAGATACAAGATACATTTATTTGTCACGTACCAATTGGTACAGTGAAATGTGTGGTCGCCATACATCCATACAAATAAATAATAAAGAGCACAGGACACGATAGTTTTTTTTTAACACAAACATCCCCACACAGCGGGATCAAATTCACTGTGAGGGAAGGCTCCAAAAATTCAGTCGTCCTCCTCTGTCATCCTCCCGTGATCGGGGGGGCTCCCGAACCCCCCACTGTCGCCGCTCCAGATGTTCAGGCCTGCTCGCCGGGGTGATGGGAGTCCGATGTCGGGACTGGGGGACCTCCTCAACGGCTTGGACATCCGAGTCAGGCACCTCCTACCGGAGTCCGCGGCTCCCGAAGTCCGGTGAGAAGTCCGAAGTATGGTGAGAGTGTGGGAAAAGATATTCTCCAGACAGCTTCAGCCCATTTTTAACAGCTTTAAGGATGGTCTAAAATTTAAAAAAAAAGGAACATAAAAACAAGTTAATATATAACAAATGTATTTATGTTTACATTAATGCAGACTGCACTAGATATGCAAACATATATATAACATATAAATAAATGATTTTAAAAGTGTTCTGAAGTAATCTTGCCTTATTTTTTTCTTATTGGTGGAAATGAAGTAACATTATGCAGTAAAACAGACGAATATGTGAAATAGTGAATGGAATGAAACAGATGTTAATAAGAATGTAACAAGTGAGATGAAATAAATGAGGGAATCACCTCACACTATGACACCAAATAATATGTGAAATACTTTATCCAATATACCCAAGGCCTAGTATTTAATTCTGTTGCTTGTTTGTACACAAGATGTCATAGAGCACAGACAATTTAACATCCGTCACTTTCCAGCAGACAGGACAACTATCTACTTTGAAAATGAAAATATCAGGGTTATGAAAATTAGGTTATATCCAGTGGGCAGATCATGTAATCAGAGTGATGAATCAAGGTAAATATTAGTCATAGTCATACCGTGTGAAACAGGCCCTTCATCCCAACTTGCCCACGAAAAACAATGTGCCCCATCTACAATAGTCCCACCTATTCGTCTAAACCTATCCTATTTATGTACCTGTCCAAATGCTTCTTAAAAATTGTAATAGTACCTGCTTCAACTACCTCCTCCTGCAGCTCATTTCATACACCCTCCATCCTTTGTGTAAAATCTATTAAATCTTGCCCCCTCTACTTCAACCGATGTCATCGGGTTCTCAATTCGTCTACTTTTGGCAAAAGACTGTGTGTTTACCCAATCTAAACTCTCATGACTTTGTATATTCCTCATCCTCCTGATCTCCAAGGAATAACGTTCTAGCTTGCTCAACCTCTCCCTATAGCACAGGGCCTCAAGACCTAGCAACATCCTCTTCTCTGCACCCTTTCTAGCTTGACAAAATCTTTCCTGTAATATGGTGACCAAAACTGAACATAATACTCTGTGGGTTCACCAACGTCATATAACTGCAATATGAGCTCCCAATTTCTATACTCAATACTGACTGTTCAAGGCCAATTCCATATTCTATAACAATATTCTATTATGTCCAGAGATATGGATTTATAATAGAAAATGTTAGCAGTAAAGGTGTGGCAACCTCTGTTGAGGTTTTTCTTATTAAATGCTGTCATCTGAGTGCTTTCAAACAATTCCTCATACCTAGCCCATCAATGTAGGTCATAAAACCATGAACAAAAACGTTGATAATGAATAATAGAATCAGTTATATTACTATGAACTGGAATATAGTTTGGGATTTTCTGCAACCTTCAAAACAGTCATATAGTGTTTGGAAATGATTACCACTTACATGCACAGAGGGCACTTCTGATCAATTATATGATTTTAACTTGACACAATGCATCTGTCGAGGCTATATTATATGCAACAATAGAGCTTCCAAGCCAAAGGTTTATGTCTTACTTACTTTTGCCAACTATATTTACTCATGCAAAAGATCAATGGTTCAATGGTTCTCTATTATCATATGTACCAATGTATAGTGACATTCTTTTTTTGCATACTGATCAGTAAGATATTGCCGAAGCAAGCCATTCATCCCAAAACGTACTTGCTTGCTTCAAAGAGTAGTTCATCACCCCTCTTCCTATTTCCCTTTAGTCCTGCAACTTACATTTCTCCCATACACATTGATGCTCTTGACACTTATATGCACAAGGGTTAATTTGTCTTCTTCCTGGGCAATTCCTTGGATGGAGAACGACTTGCTTTCATGCTGGATTTGTGTTGTTCAAGGTGAGTGTTGAGATCAAGGTGGGAACCACAAACTCTTCCATAGCTTGGACAGGAGGAGGGTGAGAGGCTGGGTGGGTGTGTGGTACGCCCAGTACGCGAGAATACTCCTTCTCCAGTCTGGGCAATCATGTACCAGGGCTTCCCAAATGCCAAGGGGGATGCTGCACTTCTACATGGAGGCAATGATCACATTCTTGAAACCTTTTCTCTGTCTACCTCATATTCTCCCATTGGAACAGCATATCTTTCAAGAGTTAGATTTAGCTCTTATGGCAAAAGGAATTCAAGGAATATGGGGAAAAAGCAGGAACGGTGTACTGATTTTGGATGAACAGCCATGATCATATTGAATGGTGGTGCTGGCTTGAAGGGCCAAATAGCCTACTCCTGCACCTATTTTCTATGTTTCTATGTTTCTATACCTGTGCTGAGTGTTTGATGTCAGGCATGCAAATAGCATGGTGCTTGCAATGTACCTGACTGAGGGTAACCAGGTTCTCACTGCCAGGGACTGTTGGCCTGGGAGAGGATACTGATTTTGATTCACTTAACCCTTCAGTTAATTTTGCAGTGATAGCATTAAAAAAAAATTAAAAATAGATTTATTCAATTATTACAGTACTATTTACAATAGTCAAGAGTCAAGAGTGTTTTATTGTCATATGTCCCGGACGGGACAATGAAATTCTTACTTGCTGCAGCACAACAGAATATGTGAATATGTAAACATTGTATATAACGGGAAAAAAAGAAAAAAGTTCAATAATTAACAAATATAGTGCAAATAACAAATAATAATATAGCCTTTTGCAGTTCAGAGCTCATAGCTTATTCGTTGTGTTTAATAGCCTGATGGCTGTGGGGAAGTGGCTGATCCTGAACCTGGGTGTTACAGTCTTCAGGCTCCTGTACCTTCTTCCTGATGGGAGTGGCGAATTAAGTGTGTGGCCAGGATGGGGTGGGTTCTTGATGATTTTGGCTGCCTTTTTGAGGCAGCGACTACGATAGATCCCTATACTAAATAATACAAAGAAACATTAATCCCAATACTAAACAATACAAAGAAACCCACCGCCATAATACAAGTAAAACAAATATTCTTAATTAACTATTTCACAATCCTTATTAAGGATGTATTCGACCCTCTGCGGTGCCCAGCGGTCCCGGAAATTCTCCAGGGTGCCCGTGGACAGCACATAGTCCCTCACTAAAACCACCCAGGCGCAAACGTAACCCCGGAAAAGAAGCAAGCAGGCGGCTCGTACAGAGCCCTTGTCCGCCTGGCACCGTGACTCCTGGCAATGAGAGAATTGGTAAGTGCTTTGATTGCAGACTATAGGTAATCCAGATCCCAGAGGCATACAAGAAGGCAGGGATCATAGCTGTTTAAGAAGGAACTGCAGATGCTGGAAAATCGAAGGTACACAAAAATGCTGGAGAAACTCAGCGGGTGCAGCAGCATCTATGGAGCGAAGGAAATAGGCAACGTTTCGGGCCGAAACGTTGTCTATTTCCTTCGCTCCATAGATGCTCCTGCACCCGCTGAGTTTCTCCAGCATTTTTGTGTACCGGGGATCATAGCTGTCTGGTTGACCATTGGTTTTGTGCCAAAACTTAGGTCTTGATCTTCAAATATCTTTTACCTCAATCAACCAAAGTTTGTGCTGGTGCAGTAAAGGCGGTAATGAATTTCATCACTGATTAATGAACCTGCAAATCATTCTTGGAATATGGGAGGCGGCTAAAGCACTCAGGTGGAACGGGTATGGTGTAAACTCCACACAGATAACACTTGATTGAACCTGGATTATTAGAGCTGTGAGATAGCTACACTAACTACGGCACCAATATGTCACCCAAATTCCCTTTGGTAAACCCTGGGCTTCGAGTAGACATGAATGAGGGTTTTAACATGCTAGGGGCAATGACAGGAACCCAATTATTTGAAATAAAGGGCTTGTAGGACTGGAGGCTTGTAAATACCAGATGGTGTAACTTGTATTGGAATCATTATCCTCTCGAACATATGTTAAAAATGTGTGTTGAGTGTTGAGTGTGAGATCACTTCCTGAGTGAACACTGCTGGCTAAAAGAAATTAGTGGTTACATTAGGTTGTGGTGTGTCTCTGCTCGAGCTTCAGAGAGGGGGAACGGAAATTGTTTCTTGTTCGAAGAGACAGCTTTAGGGAGGCGGAACGCAGGAGGTGAGGTTACAAGATCTACAGGACGGGGTGGCCTTGACATGGCAGTCTCTTTATTGTTCCGTTTCCAATGCATTTGGAACACACAACATGGACCAGTACAGTACAGGACCAGGGCCTCATAGAGCAGTACGCAGGAACAGGCACTGGCACCAGGAAGGTCACAAGGCCCTCCAGCTCTTCCTTGACCAAGAACCCAATCAGTTTTCCTCTACCAACACTGTTCTCTGCATGGTGGAACTTGTCCTGACCCTCAACAATTTTTTTCTTTTGACTCATCTCACTTTCTTCAATTTAAAACTGTAGCTATGGGCACTTGAATGGACTCTCTCTGACACCTCTCTCCCCTTTTTTGATTTCTCTGTCTTCATCACAGGGGAGAGACTATTGACTGACATCCATTACAAACCCATTGACTCCCACAGTTATCTGGACTACGCCTCCTCCCACCCTACCTCTTGCAAAGGCACTGTCCCCAACTCAATTGCTGACTCTGCCACACCTGTTCCCAAGATGCGACATTCCAATCTAGGACATCCAGAATGCATAATACGATGCAACACAATATGATACGATAGAACTTTATTCATCCAAGGAGGAAAATTGATCTGCCAACAGTCATAAAAAATCAAAATACAGGTAACATCAAATTAAAGTGACGAGTGCAAAGGATTGGGATGTGCAAAGATAGGGGGGGGGGGAGTCAGTCTACCTCATGACAGAAGGGGGAGGAGTTGTACAGTTTGATAGCCACAGGGAAGAAGGATCACCTGTGGCGTTCTGTCCTGCATCTTGGTGGAACCAGTCTGTTACTGAAGGTACTCCTCAGGTTCACCAGTGTGTCATGGAGGGGGTGAGCTATGTTGTCCAAGATGCTCCACAGTTTGAGGAGCACCCACCCCTCCAAGACCACCCCCTATGAATCCAACTCCCTGCCCCTGGATGGAGCCAGCCTTTCTGATGAGTTTGTTAATGATGAAGAGCACATCATCAGGGCAATCTAAGTCTGGTCAAAAAGTGCTCAGCGTGTACATTTGATGTCTACATACAACAGGATTGCCCTGACTGGATTGAAGGACAATAAGAGGAACATACTAGCATGCAATGTGACCACAGGTACTTAGAAATAGCCAGCACATATTGGGTTGCGCAACACGGAGGTTGAATTACGCATAGAATGGAAAGGAAATCATACAATCACTTTACAGCAGGGGTGTCAAACTGCGGCCCGATGCCAGAGCGGGCTGCAGCTGTCCACGATCCGGCGCGCATGAAGTCGCCAAAGGGCCAGTTTCTGCACTGTATCTCTAAATTAAACTAAATTTAAAAATGGTGAAAAGAGAATAACTTCAATTTGTTATTGTGGCACACAAGCTACATGCGTACTCTCTCAATAACCAAACACAAAGTCTGGCAGAACGTACAGTGCATTCAGAAAGTATTCAGACCCCTTCACTTTTTCCACATTTTGTTACATTACAGCCTTATTCTAAAATGGATTAAATTCTTTTTTTTTATCAGCAATCTACACACAATAGCCCCCAATAAAAAAGTGAAAACAGGTGTTTAGCAATTTTTGCAAAATAATTAAAAATAAATAACTGAAATATCGCATTTACATAAGTATTCAGATCCTTTACTCAGTACTTTATTGAGGCACCTTTGGCAGTGATTACAACCTCAAGTCTTCTTGGGTATCACGCTACAAGCTTGGCACACCTGTATTTGGGTAATTTATCCCATTCTTCTCTGCAGATCCTCTCAAGCTCTGTCAGGTTGGATGGGGAGCGTTGACGCACAGCTATTTTCAGATCCCTCCAGAGATGTTCGATCGGGTTCAAGTCCGGGCTCTGGCCGGGCCACTTACGGACATTCACAGACTTGTCACAAAGCCACTCCTGCGTTGTCTTGGACATGAGCTTTAGGTCGTTGTCCTGTTGGAAGGTGAACGTCTGCCCCAGTCCGAGGTCCTGAACGCTCTGGAGCAGGTTTTCATCAAGGATCTCTCTATACTTTGCTCCGTTCATCTTTACCTCGATCCTGACTGGTCTCCCAGTTCCTACCGCTGAAAAACATCCCTATAGCATGATGCTGCCACCACAATGCTTCACCGTAGATATGGTATTGGCCAGGTGATGAGCGGTGCCTGGTTTCCTCCAGACGTGACACTTGGCATTCAGGCCAAAGAGTTCAATCTTGGTTTCATCAGGCCAGGGAATCTTGTTTAGGTGCCTTTTGGCAAACTCCAAGCGGGCTGTCATGTGCCTTTAACTGAGGGGTGGCTTCTGTCTGGCCACTCTACAATAAAGGCCTGATTGGTGGAGTGCTGCAGATATAGTTGTCCTTCTGGAAGTTTCTCCCATTTCCACAGAGGAACTCTGGAGCTCTGTCAGAGTGACCATCGGGTTCTTGGTCACCTCCCTGAATATGTTAGTAAGTCTCTATCCTAAGGCCCTTCTCCCCCGATTGCTCAGTTTGGCCAGGCTCTATGAAGAGTCCTGGCGGTTTCAAAGTTCTATTTATGAATGACGGAGGCCACTGTGCTCTTCGGGACCTGCAATGCTCAAAAAAATGTTTTCCCCAGATCTGTGTCTCAACACAATCCTGTCTCGGAGGTCTACAGACAATTCCTTCGTCTTCATGGCTTGTTTTTTGCTCTGACATGCACTGTCAACGGTGGGACCTTATATAGACAGGTGTGTGCCTTTCCAAATCATGTACAATCAATTTAATTTACCACTTGTAGACTCCTATCAAGTTGTAGAAACATCTCAAGGATAATCAATGGAAACACGATGCACCAAAGCTCAATTTTGAGAGTCACAGCAAAGGGTCTGAATACTTACGTAAATGTGATATTTCAGTTATTTATTTTTAATTATGTTGCAATAATTACTAAACACCTGTTTTCGCTTTTATATTATGAGGTATTGTGCGTAGATTGATGATAAAAAAAAATGACTTACCAATTTTAGAATAAGGCTGTAATGTAACAAAATGTGGAAAAAGTGAAGGGGTCTGAATACTTTCTCAATGCACTGTATGTCCTGATCCTACGGGTCCATCTTACACTTTGGATACAACACTCATACATAACAAATTTATGAGCTGCTGAGCCGGTGGGAAGTACTCTTTAAAGTGAGAAGTAACAAAACTTTGGCCTCTGGCTGGCTCAGCAGCTGGAGTTATTGGCCTTTCCTTTAGTGCTAGTTGCATGTCCCTTTCAACCTTTTCAAAACCCCTAGCACTGAGAGCCCACTGATTCAGGGTAGGGCCACTGGATGAAGCAAACACAATTACAGAAGGAACTGAGTTACTTATGGACAGTTTTATTTGGCACATATCGACAAATCCTATGAAGCAGATCCTAAATTAAATTCTATTCTCTGAAATGAAAATGAATGAATCTTGTCTCTGTTGAAACTGCCAAACTACTTTAAATGGGAACAAAATAAATCTAACAAATTTATGCTTTAACCTTTGCTAAACTTGGTATTTGACAATGGAAAGAGATGAGGCAGGAAAGAATCTATCCACTGGCACTGGTTTTTGAAGGAGCTGGAGGAGAGCTGGTATTGGCAGTCAAATGAAAAAGCAAATTAAAAGGTATAGTGTTCAAAAGGGAACTGCAGATGCTGGAATATCGAAGGTACACAAAATTGCTGGGGAAACTCAGTGGGTGCAGCAGCATCTATGGAGCGAAGGAAATAGGCGATGTTTCGGGCCGAAACCCTTCTTCAGTCTGAAGAAGGGTTTCGGCCCGAAACATCGCCTATTTCCTTCGCTCCATAGATGCTGCTGCACCCGCTGAGTTTCCCCAGCAATTTTGTGTACCTTTAAAAGGTATAGTGTTGGCACTGAGGAAAAGATGGAACAGTGCAAGGAGAATTTCAGTTGCATTGTTCTCTCTTTTGTGGACTCACTACTGGCATTAATTTGAGCTTGAGTTCCCACTCTTGCATTAGATACACGTCTCCACAGCTTTGATCCTCACAATTGTGGTCTGGTATAGTCTGATAATCACTTCCATTTCCTCTTGTTCATCAATGTGCCCATGACAGAGTTAAAAAAAACTCCACATAAAAGCATTACGAAGCAATGGGGAATTATTGACATTTATCGCTGACATAAACATTTAAATCTTACATCCAGAATCTGCAACATTTGTGTTGTTTATTTCATGTAACATTACTGGGCACGTGTTCTGGCACCATTCGAGTTGTAAAGCCTGAAGATTACCGCAGTTCCACAATTTCCTTCAGAGTGTGTGAAGGCTGTCAGGTAAACTGGGGGCATAAGTGGTGTCCTCTGACTTTCATGGAGTGTTTCTTGTCGGCCTGCATTTGACAAGGACCCAGGGAGTGGCAAGGTCAGAGGTCAGGAGAAATCACTGACATTGGAGTCAAGCATTTCTTCCACACACCTACAGCAATGTCACTAGAGGCCTGCATCAAACACTGCCATTTTCTATTGTTAAGGTCTCACATAGCAGATTAGTGGTCACATTTGATAAGGTCCCACATAGGAGATTGCGTTTGATAAGGCCCCACATAGGAGATTAGTGAACAGAATTAGGGCACATGGTATTGGGAGTGGAGTGCTGACATGGATAGAAAATTGGTTGGCCGACAGGAAACAAAGAGTAGTGATTAACGAGTCCCTTTCAGAATGGAAGGCAGTGATTAGTGGGGTACCGCAAGGCTCGGTGCTGGGACCGCAGCTATTTACAATATATATTAATGATCAGATTACAAGTAACATTAGCAAATTTGCAGATGACACAAAGCTGGGTGGTAGTGTGAACCTTGAGGAGGATGCTATGAGAATGCAGGGTGACTTGGACAGGTTGGGAGAGTGGGCAGATGCATGGCAGATGCAGTTTAATGTGCAGCTTTGCAAAGTCGAAATTTCCTCACAGCTTACCTCGATTTCTACCGGAAAATGCAACAGGAAGGTCAATAATCGATCACCAAATTTCTTGCCGAACTTCGCACCCAGGCAAAGGCATGTGATTTTAAAGCTCAATGCTTCGAAAAGTGCCAAGACAATGCATTGCGGGATAGACTGGTCATGGGCTGCAGGCACGCATTCATCCAGCAGGCGATTCTCAAGGAATCGGACGCCTCATTGAAAAATGTGCTGCAGTGCACTAAGATGGACGAGCTGCAAAGTAAAGAACTGCACAAAATGGCCGGCGAAACAGTGTCGAGGCTCCCTCAGGAGGTCCATACAGTTCGTCAGACTCGTCCGCAACGCCAGAAACCGGTCGATCGACTCAGAGCAAATCCGGAAAAGGTGGGACAGTTTCAGAAGAGCCGTCCCCCTGTGGGGGGAGGATCGAAACCCTGCTACCGGTGCGGCTCAACTGCTCATCATCACCGTGAGTGCCCGTATATCGAGTCCGTTTGTTATGCCTGTTATCTCCAGGCAGTGTGTCAATCCGTAGGAAAGCTGAGAAAGGGCAAGAATGCGCAAAAGACAGTCGACCAAATCGCTGAGACCATTTCTATTGAAGTGCTCGGTGTGTCTACAATCACCGACGAGCCAAGGATTTTGCTGCGGGTCTCGAACGTCCATCTACAGTTCCAGGTGGACACTGGTGCGGCTGTGTCGCTAGTGGGTCAGGACATCTGGGAGAGGATTGGATCGCCAAAACTGAAACGGGCCAACATCCGCCTTTTCGGATACGGACGACAGCTCATTCCCATGAAAGGCAAATGCACTGTTGCCGTTTCCTGTAATGGTATGACACAGATGTTGCCGCTGATCGTCATTGGCAAAGAAGGTACATCCCTGGATGGTGCCATTGACTGGATCCATGCTTTCAAGCTTGACATGAACGCCTTGAACTACGATGGATCAACTATGGCATTGTCATCTACCATGGATTGCAACATGGTCAGCAAGTGCGAGAACAAGCTGCAGAAGGTTCTTGACCAGTTTCCGGTCGTTTTTGCACCTGGACTCGGGCATTGCATAAAGATGTAGGCACGGCTCATACTCAAATATGATGCCGTCTTTAAGTTCTTCAAACCAAGACCAGTTCCGTTCGGTCTGATGGACGCCGTCGACAAGGAACTCTGCTGTCTTGAAGAAATGGGAATTATCACCCATGTGGAACATTCATACTGGGCCACACCCATAGTTGTCGTTCAGAAGCCTTGCAGCAAGGTGCGCATCTATGGCGACTACAAAGTGACTGTATTGATCAACACCCCATACCAAGAGTGGATGAGCTGTTCGTCAAGCTGCAAGGAGGACAGTACTTCTCGAAATTGGACATGTCCGAAGCGTACCTCCAAGTGGAACTGGACGACGAGACAAAAAAACGTGCTCGTGATCAACATGCACAAGGGACTGTTCAGATACAACCGATTGTCATTTGGACCAGCACCAGCACCGGCCATCTTCCAGAAACCGGTCGACAATCTGGTTGCCGGGATTCCGTAAGTAGCCACCTACCTGGATGACATAATTGTCACCGGCCGGACAGAGGAAGAACACCTGCAGAACCTGAAACATGTCCTCACAGCACTGAACAACTATGGCATGAAGTTGTGCATGGACAAGTGCGCATTCTTCCGACAACAGGTCACGTATCTCGGACAAGTGATCTCGGCAAGTGGTCTGAAGTCATCAGAAGAAAGCGTGGACGCCATTGTGAAATTGCCGATGCCCGAAAATGTGAAGCAGCTTGAAAGCTTCATTGGAAAGGTGAACTACTATGGCAAATTCATAGCGGCACTTTCGACTTTGTGCGCACCATTGAACAAACTGCGAAAACAGGACATCGAATGGCACTTGTCCAAAGAGTGTGACCATGCATTCACCAGGTTGAAGGAGATGCTCGCCCAGAAGACGCATTTGGTCCACTATGACCCATCGAAGCAGATCTCGCTGGCCGCCGATGCATCGCCGTATGGTCTCGGAGCAGTAATCTCACAAACGGCGCAGAACAGCAAGGAAGAACCAATCGCATTTGCATCCAACATGCTGACGACCACCAAGAAAAACTACAGTCAAGTGGAGAAAGAACAGCATACAGATAAAGCAAATACTGATATCTCTTCAAATCTGAGGAAAACTCTGTTGATTCTGAGCCTTTAGCAAGAGTTGTGAACCGGGTCAGGCAGCATCTCTGGAGAATATGAATTGACAATGTTTCAGGCAGAAGGGTCCCAACCTGAATCTTTGCCACTCCATGTTCTCCAAAGATGTT
Source organism: Amblyraja radiata (assembly GCF_010909765.2). Lineage (NCBI taxonomy): Eukaryota > Metazoa > Chordata > Chondrichthyes > Rajiformes > Rajidae > Amblyraja > Amblyraja radiata. The sequence continues at coordinate 40,006,389 of NC_045957.1, read as the reverse complement.
GACGGACTCAATGAAAGACTTTGTACCTATTCGGTTTACTCAACCTTGCTTAACTCCAGTTCATACCGCTGCCTTGATGAATCTTGCCGCTGGTGTCTGGAAGTACAATCATTAGATGTCTCTGCACCAGACTTATGGGCCTGTCCCACTTTCACGATTTAATTCAAAACCTCTGCCGTGTTTAAAGGACTTAAAAAAAAATAAGATTGTGGTAATCTACGAACTCCTACGACCTTCCACGACTATGTTCACAAACTCCTACGAACTCCTACGAGTATGTCTACGAATTCCCACAACTATTTTGATGCCCTCCTTACGAGTAAAAAGTTGCAGTTTCTTTCATCCCGATCATTTTTTTATTCGTGGACATTTTTTATCGGGCTGGAAAAAACTTCCCGACTTACCTGATGCCACGAGTGACTACGGCTGGCATAACGAGCTGCTACGATATATCTACGAAATCCTACGGACTCGTTACGAACATTCTGGAAGTTTGAATCAAGGGGAAAACTCGGGAGAATTCGTGAATAACTCGTGAAAGTGGGACAGGCCGTTTTGCTTTCCAGAACTGGGGGGATGTTCCCATTTGTACGTCGTTTCTTCGAGTAGATGTGAACACACACACACACACACACACACACACACACACACACACACACACACACACACACACGAGATGTAGTCCAGAATTTGAACACAATTATCACAGCCACTTTCTGCAGAACTCCAAGTACATCAGGTGACCACAGAGATGATTTTGTGCACAGTTTTTATTTTTTGTCTAGTTAAATGTAGTGTTTGGTGTTTTTTAATACTGGTTTTAAATGTGTATATGTGGGGGGAGGGGGAAACTGTTTAAAATCTCTTCCCTGTCTGGGAGACCCGACCTTTTCCCTGTCGGGTCTCCGTTGTCGTTGGGTCCTAGCACCGTGGAGCGGCCTCCAACCTGAACGACCCGGGGGCTCGGGAGACTGCGGAGCAGCGGAGCTGCGGACTACTCACCATCGTGGGGCTGGCCGGCCTCGGAGTGTGGGGAGCGGTGGTGACTCGCTGCTGCGACTCGACTCCTGGGGCTCGGAGGCTCCAGCAACGCAGCCGCAGTTCCGGTGGACTGGGACATCGGGAGCTCGCGGGTCCGGGGGGAGAGAGAGACCGCTTCCCGGAGCTCCCGCAACGCGACTTCTCCAGCCCGTGTTGCGGGGTTGGAACGACCTGGAGCGGGACGTACATCGCCCGGCACGACTTCATGGCCGTGGGACATTCCAGCTCCCGCCGGGGGCTCCAACTTCGAGACTTCTAGACTGGGAGCGGCGCCGTAAATCGCCCGGCACGGCCTACAATGGCCGTGGGACTTATCATCGCCCTCCTGGGGCTTCGACATCGGGAGAGACATGGAGAACAGGGGAGAGAAAAGACTTTGCCTTCCATCACAGTGGGTCCACTGTGATGGATGTTTGTGTGAACTAAATTGTGTGTATGTCTAGGAATTGTCTTTGTTTGTATGGCTGTGGAAACAGAATTTCGTTTGAGCCTCACTGAGGCTCAAATGACAATAAAATTGTATTGTATTGTATTGTTCTGACTTCAAGCCGACCCTATTTTACTCAGACGGCTTTAGTGCTGGGCTGGAAATTTGATGATGTTTCCAGATGGTGGTTTTGCGTCACTTTTTTTCTCCAAACTGCTACACTGTCTATATTGCCCATGTCAATAGGAATAACTCCCGTGATCTTCTTAAAAATGGAGTGTAGATAGGCTTCAATTTAATATCTCATCAAAATACAATACCTCAATAATGGGGTGGCACCTCAATGGCATTTAATCTTAGTGAGATTCTTGGATAAGCACATGGCTATACAGGGTATGGAGGGATCCGGACTGTGTGCAGGCAGATGAGTTAGTCTTGGCATAATTTTCGGCACAGCCATTTGCTGTACTGTTCTATGTTCTATAATGGATTGATGTTTCTACCTGAACTTAATAAACTGATGGCATAACTGTGAACCTTACCGCCTCAGACACACGTTGAGATTCCAAATGTTTGCATTGCATCCGTGTTCCAATCCACTGAACTATTTCTTATTCCAGTTCCATAAGTTCATACGTGATAGGAGCAGAATTAGGCCATTTGTCCCATTAAGTCTACGCTGCCGTTCAATCATGGCTGATCTATCTTCCCCTCTCAACCCCATTCACCTGCCTTCTTCCCATAATCCCGAACACGCGTACTAATCAAGAATCTATGTTTGCCTATTCCTCCCACTCTCCTAATCCACCCTTTCCCTTCCACCTATATCCCTCCCTCTGACTTTACATTTTACTCCCCTTTGTTCCAAGTCCAGTTGCATCTTTCGATGCATTCCCTGCTTTTATATCCGTGTTTTTATATCCTTAAGCCTGGGCTCATCAGAGGACAGTTCACACACTTCCCAAAATTATACGTAGAATATGTGGAATCAGTCTGAAGACGGGTCTCGACCCGAAATGTCACCCATTCCTTCTCTCCAGATATGCTGCCTGTCCAGCATTTTGTCTCTGCCTTCGATTTAAACCAGCATCTGCAGTTCTTTACTTCACATTATACGTAGAATTTTGCATTGTAATTTTGCAACACTGGAAATCGATAAAGTGACTGACTGCTGATATCGATTTTGGAGAATTGATTGGCTGTTTAGTATATTTGAACATTGATGGTCCAAAAATACTTTCCTTTAGGTTCAATTCTTTTGAACATGGAGCAAATGAGGGGAATTGGAAAGTAGGAGGATGGGGTGCAAATATTACCTTCTCAAAGGCAATTGGGGGCATGCAATAAAATGCTGGATTTACTAGTGATGTTGAAATTCCCAAAATAACTTTTAAAAAGAATAAAACACTTAACAACATTTACCTTTTCAGACAAGGTGGGTGATGCCATTTGATTGAATGGGGGCTATCGCATAGGTCCAATGTTAAAGGTTTGTTTATTGTCACATGTACCAATTAAGGTTCAGTGAAATTCAGATTACCATACAGTCATACCAATAAAGAGGAACAAGACACCCAAATACATTTTTAACATGAACATCCACCATAGCGACTCCCCACATTCCTCACTGTGATGGAAGGCAAAACAATAAAAATCTTCTTTGCTTCTTTGTTCTCCCGCGGTCGGGGCACTCAAACCTTCCGTTGTCGAGGTGATCTTGGCTCCCGCAACCGGAGGTCGGGCTCTTCGCATTGGGGCGATCAAGCTCCCGCATCGGGGGAGATCTCAGTTCCCCACGCCTGACGATCGGACTCCCAAGTCGGGGCTGGTCGAACATCCTGCGGCTTGGAGCTTCGCAACATCAGTCTCGACCCGACACTGCGAGCTCCTCGATGTTGAAATCGGCTGGCCGTGATTGGAGCGTCGATCCCAGGCAAGGAATCGCAGGCTCTGATGGTAAATCCACGGCCACGCGATGGGGCTCAAAGTCAGTCTCAAGCAAGGCCGCCAGCTTCATGATGTTAGGCCGCAGAGCGACCGGAGATATGATCTGGAAAACAATCACATCTCCGTCAAGGTAAGAGATTGAAAAAAAGTTTCTGCCGACCTAACATGGCTGACATAAAGCTAAGCAATCAGATATGAAGTGCAGATAGACACAACAAGCTGGAGTAACTCAGCGGGTCAGGCAGCATCTCTGGAGAAAAAGAATAGGTGACATTTTGGGTCGAGACCCTTCTTCAGAGTTACTCCAGCTTGTTGTGTCTATCTTTGGTTTAAACCAGCATCTGCAGTTCCTACCTACACAGATATGATGTGCATCCAGTCTATCAGCTCAGGATGTTTGTGCACTGAGCCTGGACTGAGAGATGTTCAGTAGGAGGATGGAAGGTTCATTGTGTTAACATCTGACCTTCAGCTCATTCCCAAATTCTCGGTTACAAAACTCTGGCACAAGAGTCAGAAAGGAGCTGACCCAGAACCCTTTGAAATCAGCAGATAAAGCTCATTATGCCCTGGGCCATTAACTCTGTTCCTCTCTTCACAGATGCTACACCATCTGTAGATCATTCAAACAACTTTCATTTTGAATTTAAGTGATGTTGAATTTGTACAAAATGTTAGTCCCTAGTTTGAAACTTAATCATATGGATTCCATTGCAAGAATAATATAAAATATGCAGTCTATATTGGAGCTGTATTTAATTACTGGATATTTTCCCCCCAAGGATAAGGGATTGCTGATGCAGAGAAACATAACAAACTAGTGAATTTCACTTCTGCTAATTCATTGTTGAATGACCAATGATCCAAGGTTCAAGATTGTTTTATTGTCATATGTACCGAAATGGAACAATGAATTTCTTGCATTATTCTTAGATTAATGCTTCATTTAATATCTTTATACACTGAACACAACTATTAAAAGTAGCAAAAAAACAGTTCATTCAAATCATAAAGCATTTTGAATTACCAATTAAATGTACCAGTATTTCTTGCATAACAAAAATATATTTTCATGACACCAAAATATTATTTCATGGCCTAGTGAAATTCACAGTCTATCACTGCTATGATTGGGATTGCAATACAGTCAATAGATATGGAAGAACTATAGAGGATTTTTAAAATCACAAACATAAGTTACAATTGTAATGAGTCGAGTTGTACACACGTCAAGGTACAGCACATATTTATTAAAATCCACTTCCAGCATTGGTCTGCAGGACGTTACAGTAACTAGCAGCTACTCAGACTGAATTACGTAAGCAAGATCTTGGTAATATAAATCGCATAGTAGGCGGAGCTACTACTAACAAGCATTACAATTGGTTAGTAGGAAATAACCAATCTACATATTTCCTTGTAGAAACAAAATAAAGCATAGATACGTGGATACATGATGGTTAAACAATACAGTAGCCAAAACATTAATAACGCATATGGGGAAGTATAGATGGTTACACAAAATCGCCCTATCTATTGGGTGGCCTGCTGACCCGTCCGGCGCGTGTGCGGTACGAATCCGCATCTCCTCCTTTCACTGGTGAAGTGACTGGGGAGGTGACGGGATGTGACCGGGCACGGCACCGGAGACCCGCCGGGTGGAGGTGGTGCAATAGCCGAGCTAGGCACTGAACGCCGTGGAGAGGCGGCGGGGGACACAGCCTCTGGCAGTGGAGCAGTCGGCCCGGCAGTGGGAGGGTATACAAAACACGAGACCTCTGGATACGGAGTTGTAGGACGCGGTTCCTTCACAGGAAGGAGATGTTGACGGTTGCGTCTGTAAATGGCTCCGTCCACGCTTACCAGGTAGGAGCGCGTTTCTTTGGGCTGTGGATATGACCCAAATGGCCATAGCCCTTGTTGGTCTGGAAGCAAACAACCTGTCCACTGGAGAGAGGTTTAAGTGGCTTACTGGGACGTTAAAAGAACGTTTTTGTGCATCACGCTTGAATTGTAGTTGTTTCTGGACCTGTGGGTGCAAAAGCTGCTGGGGTACAGGCAGGGCAGCACGGGTTTGACGAGACATCAGTTGTTGGGCTGGGGAACCCAGTATGGGATCCTTGGCAATGTTCCTTAAATTAAGCAGTTCCAGGTAGACGTCAGATTTAGCAAGGTAAGAAATCTCCATTAGTTGTTTTGCGCTTCGGATGCAGCCCGTTGGACTGCGGAAACACAGTGTTGCTGGTGATATGTCGAAAGTCCCATCATTGAGCAAAGGTTTTGAAAAGCTGGCTGGTGAACTGACTGCCGTTGTCGGATAGAAGGCGTGCAGGGGAACCGTGCACGGAGAACTGGTGTTGCAACTTCTGGATAACTGGTTTGGAGTAGATCAATGTCAAACCAACCCGAATATGAGTCGATGAGAACCAGATAGTGTTTCCCATGTCATTCAAATATGTCGGTGGCTACCGTGGACCACGGTAGAGGAAGAACCGGGTGCGGCAGTAAGGGCTGCTTCTGCTGCTGTGGGGTCAGGCTTTTGCAGATGGCGCAGACTTCAGTTTTGTCACGTATGTACTTGGTCACACCAGGCCAGTAAAACATGCTCTGTTCCCGTTGTAAGGTTGCCTCCATACCGGGGTGGCCCCTGTGGACGGCATCGAAGTACTTGACAAGTATGGGCAGATCGCAAATGGGGTGTTGTGTTGTTTGGCTGCCAGGCTGCTTAGGCAATCAGTGGGAACATACGATACCTTCATTACTGAGAACTGGTCCTGTTCAGAGGGCTGTTGTTCGTTGGTTTTGCGTGGGGCCCTTGATAGCGTGTCAGCTATGTGCATGTCCTTGCCTTTTTTGTAGACAATTTTGAAATCAAAACGTTGCAGCTGCATCATCATCTGTTGCAGGCGAGCTGGAGCGGCGTGGATGGGTTTATTCAAGATGCTAACCAGCGGCTGGTGGTCTGGTTCTATAGTCACAGACTTACCAAAAATAAAGTCTTTGAATTTTGTGCAGGCAAAAACCACTGCGAGCAATTCTTTTTCAATCTGGGCGTAACGTTGTTCAGTGTCGGTCAGTGTGCGAGAGGCATATGAAACAGGCTTGCAGTCGCCATCGGCAGTGGTCTGTAGGCAAGCAGCGCCAAGTCCATACTGGGACGCATCACATGTGAGTGTTACTGCAAACTCCAAAACGAAGTAGGCAAGGGTGGGTGCGCTGGCCAGCTGCAACTTGAGGATATCAAAAGCTCTTTGGTGCTGCGGATACCAGGACCATGCAGTGTCTATGTGTGTCAGTTCCTGCAGGGGGGCAGATATATCGCTGAGGTTGGGAATAAATTTCCCCAGGTAATTGACCATTCCAAGGAACCTTTGTAGACTCGTAACGGCAGTAGGAACTGGCATTTCGTTGATAGCAACAGTTTTTGATGGGTCTGGTCTGAGACCATCACTTGTGAAAACATGTCCGACGTTGGTAACTTCCGGGACCCAAAACTTGCACTTCAGGGGATTGAGTTTGAGCTGAATGTCTTTGTTAACAGAATGTCTGAATGCTAACAGAAAGAGGTTAAATGTGTCCCTTCGAGTTTTTACTCATATCATGGTGGAACATGAAATATTTATCAGCTAATACCCAATATTAATGTAAAAATGAAACAATTTTGCTTATGCACACTGGTAATTTCTCTTAGAGTCATAGAAGAACAGGAAGCACACTGTTAGGACCGATCACAATGAATCCATGCTGGTCATTCACACTAATCCTACATTTTTCATTCACTCCACATTTCTGTAAAATCCCCCCCAGATTCTACCACTCACCTACACATTAGAGGCAATTTACTCTTGTCAATTTGCAAACCAATCCGCACACTTTTGCAATGTGAGAGGAAACCGGAGCACCTGGAAGAAACCCACATGGCCAAAGGAAAAACGTGTAAACTTTACACTGGCACCACCTGAAGTCACCGGAGGTCTGAACTATTATCACTTACAGCAAAATAAATATCTATTAGTCACCAAAAGCTTTGACACATAATCCAACAAGTAACTAAAATTAAACTACCAACAATTTCCATTGTCGTCTTCAGTAATTAATCCACACATTCTGTGTGTAGTTCAATTTGTGACACAAAGTCCATACTGTTTCCTTAATGCAATGTGGACATTACCATTCATCCATAATTGAGCTGAATGACTTGCTGACATGCTTCAGTGGGAGGTTATGTCTAGGCCAGACTGGTTAACTTTAGTTTAAGTACACCAGCTATTGTGGTCAGGTTCAAACTGATCGCAGGATCCTACATTATGGCTCATTAATTTAATATTTTATCCTATACTGCAACAAAATATACAACACACAGAAGGAAACTGCATGAAATTCATAAATGGTTTCAGGAGAGGGGAATTTTACTTTCAAAATACTCTGGATTTCTATAAGAAATGAATAGATGCAGATAAATATCTTCTATCAATTAGAATGGGAATCTGAACCCTGACTTCTGTCTGCTCTCGATGTAATAAAGAAATACTAGGTTTAGTCATTTAACTAATTTATTCTACAACCATGCAAATCCAAATGGAGAGGTTCAGCAGGTATTTTTCTGACTTATTGTTTGATAAGTATGAGTGAAATGTGGTTAAAGTCAGAAACACAGACTGTAAATAAACATCTCAATGTAAAATACTACAGAAGCTGAAAATCTGAAGTAAAAACAGAGCAGCTCTGAGGAGAGAAAATGCAGTCAATGTTTTAAGTCATTAGAACCGGAATAAGTTAGAGATACGTAAAACAATTTTTCAGCAAAAGAAGAGGAAAACAGAGCAGTGGAGGAAACAAGAAACTTAATTTGTCTTCCACCGTGTTAGCTGTTGAAAACCTGTTCAATAACAACAGCTGATAAAATGCACAAGGCAAAATATCTGTAATAGCATACAGAAGAAAATCCTAAAGTGTTAAACTATTAATGCAGACATGCAACTGAACTATTTGCTAAACACAGTACATGAAGATGTTGCTGTTTAAGAAGGAACTGCAGATGCTGGAAAATCGAAGGTAGACAAAAGTGCTGGAGAAACTCAGCGGGTGCAGCAGCATCTATGTGCGAAGGAAATAGGCAACGTTTCGGGCCGAAACCCTTCTGGGTTTTGGCCCGAAACGTTGCCTATTTCCTTCACTCCATAGATGCTGCTGCACCCGCTGAGTTTCTCCAGCACTTTTGTCTACTTAAGATGTTACTGTTGTTGTTTCCTTCGTTTTCCTTCACATCTTTTGATTTGTATGAAATAATCTGAATTTGGGATTTCAGGCTTTATATCAACAATACATATATTCTACTGCCCGTCGATCCGTCCTCGTGGCCTACCTGCGGGCTTGGAGCGCCGTTTCCTGGCGGGAACCGCCCAGCACCTCGGCCTCGGCGGCGGCACAGCATTGGAGCGCTGGAGCGGAGCGGGCGATCCCTTGCCTGGGTCGCCGCGCTGGAGCGACGCGCTGGAGCTCTGGCGAGCTGGACCGCCGAGAGCAACAACTCCGGGCTGCGGGTCTGCGGAGCGGAGAGGCGGCGCCGACTTTGTCATTGGGAGCCTGGGAGCGCCAAACCGGCGCGGCCTTGTCGGCTTCGGCAGCCGCGGGCTCCAACCAAGAAGCGGCCGTTCCAGGTGGCCCAGCCGCCGAAAGGACTCTCCCGACGCCGGGGCATGACCACCCGGTGAGAACGGCCAGGGACATCGGGCCTCCGTAGAGGCAATTGTGGTGGCCTCAATAGGCCTGACTTTGGGGTGAACATGGGGTGGGGACTGGACATTGTGCCTTCCTCCACAGTGCTACCCACTGTGGGGGGATGATTTTTTTGTCTATTTGTAGTCTTGTAGGTCTGTGTCCAAGATGGCTGCCGTGAAGAGAGAGTGGACGCTGGCGCGCTTTGGCTGCCGCTGCTCCCTCTTCACACTGTGTTTTTGATTTTCTGTTTTTGGATTGAATCCTGTTTTTAATTTGTGTCTCTGTGATGTCTTTATTGTTATATTCCGATTATATGTTATTCCGATATACTATGTAAGGTGTCCTTGAGATGTTTGAAAGGCGCCCATTAAATAAAATTTATTATTATTATTATTATTACTTCATAAAACGACAGCCATAGAAGTGGAAAAGTCTGCTGACAATAATTGGTTTGGCACATCTCTACCGATCATTCATCTGTGTCTGTTTTATTTGGCATATGTTTGCAATAATTAAAGTAACAGATGTGCAGAGTGATGCTGTTTCTGAACAGTGCACAGATTTTAGTAATTTCCATCCCGTGTGGATGATGACAAAAGACAGTACTGATATGTGCACTGGGGGGGAAAAAAGCTTCTTTTTATGCTCCTAACCAGCTGCAGAATCTTCGCAAAGTGCTAAATAAAGATGAAGAAAATACTGGAAATACTCAAAAGGGCAGAAGCATCTTTGCAGAGAGAAACAGATTGAATGTTTCTGAATGATGAATTTCCCAGTTTCAGATTTACTTCAAATTTAGTAATTTGCTCTTAGAAGGTCGTTGGTTGTTTAAAAAAATAGGAAGATCTTCACCAATGCTCAGAAACATATTTCTCTGCCACCATACAATATTGTCCTAAACTAAAATTCAGATCATGTTGTCCATGAATAGCAGATGTCAAAACTAATTATGTTGCTCATATCCATCGTAGTAATGTCTCATTCATGTCTACTCCACTGTGGACATTGGACTTTGTCTATGGAACTGATGTGCTGTAATATTTTGAACAATATCCTGCACTCTGTATCAACCCCTTTGCTCTATCTATTGTACTTGAGTTTGACTTGAATGTATCTATGTATGGTATATCGGATGTTTGAATAGCAAGCAAAAAAAGTTTTTCACTGTACTTCGGTACATGTGACAATAATAAATTTAAACCTAAACTTTCAGATTAATTTGGCTGTTCCCAGGCTCATCAAGGGTTTCCATTATCTCTCACATACCTTGCATACATCTATCTTCCCAATCATATGAGAAGAGAATACTTTTAGCTCTCTTGTTACCACTCCCTTTGCATTTCACCATCATCCTGACAGATAATCAACACTGGCTTCCCTTTTATAACAGACCCTTTATTTTTATGTTTTCACCCGTTTATCCCACGCAACCTACCAATACCAATCTACATTGCCAATCATAACTCATTCCCAGCAAACTACTTTATCTTGGCTAGCATTTAAAGCCCTCAATAGGACATTTCCAGTTTTGTTAAAATGTTTGTGGCTTGAAACAGTAACTGTGTTTATCTCTCCCCAGATACTGCTTGGTCTTCTGAATACTTGCATCACTTTCAGCTTTTATTTTGAACATTCACAGCCTTGTATTACAAACGAGCTGCTTGAATGGATTGTTTCGTCCGTAAGCATTCAAGCTTTAGGCAAAAAAGTCTGACTGATGTCTGTTACTACTACTGCTAGCTATTTCAAGGCTACATATTTCCTGCTCATTTCCTTTGTCTTTAAATAAAGGGTGAATTATTTGTAAATAAAATAAAGCATTAAATACCAGATGGTTGATGCAGACTTGGTGGGCCAGTGAACTGTTATCTCTGTGACCCATACGACAACCTTCACCATAGCCTCTGTTTAGTTTAGATTAGTTTAGTTTAGTTTAGTTTCAAGATACAGCATGGAAACAGGCCCTTCGGCCCACTGAGTCTGCACCGACCAGTGATCTTCTTCTTTCGTGTGGCGTGCACAGCCTAAAGTTGTTGGACAACTTGTTATATTTGATCTTCCATTTGTGCACGTCGAGTTGATTGCATTAGTCGAAACAGGGCGGACCACGTGAAGGTTACAATCTTCCACCCCGACCAGTGATGCCTGCACATTATCCTACACACTAGGGACAATTTACATTTATACCAAGACAATTAACCTACAGACCTGTACGTCTTTGAAGCGTGGGAGGAAACTGAAGATCTCGGAGAAAACGCATGTGGTCATGGGGAGAACGTACAAACTCCGTACAGTAGCACCCATAGTCAGGATCGAACCCCAGTCTCTGGCGCTGTAAGGCAGCAACTCTAACCCTGCGCCATCGTGCTGTCGTTAGATAACAATTACAGTCGCTCTTGTTTTCATTATTTCTTATGGACTCCAAACCTGAAAATTAAACCAAAAGCACTTCAGGCTGACTCCATGTCATCATAAGGTCACAGCTTTTAATATTACAGAAATAAGTCCTTCCATCCAATAGTCACAGGGGAATGAACATGGAAAAACTCAAATCACATGTCCTGGTTATAACAGGGCACAGCAATTATTCCTTAATGGATTGATTCATTTTTGTTAACCTAAGTTTTAAGCAATGTGGGCTAAATTCGTGCTTGTGGAATTAGGTTTGAAATCACTCTTGACCTTAGAAGAACAGGCTTTAGGGCTAAATAATCTCATTTTATCTTCTGTTACCAACTAATAGATTTAAAAACTGGGTGGTTTTGATGCCATTAACATTATAAGATTTTCATGGATTGGGGCACTATGATGCTGCTGCCTTGAATGAATGGAAATTGTGCTTTAGAGTTTTTACTTTTGGTTTAATATCCAAGTGAAGCTCTCACCTGTTTTGGATGAAAGTACTTCAACTTGGCAGACTGCTTGAGATCAATATCCTGACTTATTTCCGGAAGGCATGTGATGTACTAGCTTGCATACCAAGATAACTTGTAGATCCCTCAGGGGTCAGGCCTGCCTGGAAGTCTGATGGAGGGAGTTTAGTGAAGGAAGAATATTCTGTAATCATTTGAGAGATGGGGGGAGGGGGGGGGGGGCATTGAGGGGAGAAGAGGGGATGGTGGTGGCATCATCCTTGGATTCATTCAAAAGCAGCTGTTATAGTTTATTTAGAGCTCATTACTTCTTCCCGTTCCGTGTTCCCACCAATATGGAGAGGTTATTGGGGAAGTGAAAATAAGAAAGCAGCTTCTCATCAAGCACTCTCTTTTATTCTGCTGATTATAATAAAGATACGGTGGAGTATTTACATGGTGCCTTTCATAAATCTCAAACACCCCCTGAGACGTTTCAGTTGGGTCCCTTCCTCTGAAGAAGTGTTCCAACCTGAAACGTCACCTATCCATTTTCTCCAAGGATGCTACCTGACCCGCTGAGTTACTCCAGAATTTTGTGCCTATCTTTGGCATAAACCAGTATCTGCAGTTCCTTGTTATTACAACAAACTTCCTCGCATCAGTTTGCTCGGCCACTCCAACAGCAGCTCTCAAACCTGTGATTCCTGCTGCCCAGATGGATTAGAGCTGTGGGTGCTGGGGAACACTCTACCTGCAGGTGCCTCTTCAAGTCATGCCACTCTGACCTAGAAATGTATCACCAGCCCTTCATTGTCATTGAGTCTAAATCCTGCAACTCCCTCCACAATAGCACTGTGTGAATATCTTCACCAAAACAGCAGCAGTGTTTCAAGAAGACAACTCACCACTTCCTTCTCAAGAATAATTAGTAATGGTTCATGAATGTTGGGTTTCCCAGCTCTCACAAGCCAAAAACTGAATAAACAATTTTCCAAATAAATGTTCCATATTAGTACAGTAACTGCTGTAACATAGTCAACGTAGCAGGTGATTTACACACAGTGACCAAATAATCTGTTGTTAGTTTAGAGATATTCTATTATAATGGGATCTTCACATTCTCCCGAGAAAGCAAACAGGGAGTTAGAATAACATCTCATCAAAAAGACAACTATTTCTAAAGGATCTGTATCCCTCAACGTTGGCCTGGAATCTCAAACTGCATTTCTTTTACTCAAAGCCTTTGAAACAGGACCTGAACTCTTAACTGTATAATCAACAACTAAATGTGCTGCCAGTTAAGCTTTGGCTGACACATCAAGTTTTTTTTTCCCTTAGGGAACTTCCAGAATTAATTTGCTCAAATGTTAATGAGATCTTGACAATGTCCCCAGTTGCCCCAAAAGATTTAACAGGTTTAAAAGCCCTGCCAATGATAAATATGGAATATTATCTCTATAACTATTGAGGATTTTAAAAAAGTAGAGCTTAAAACCAGTAAGCATGTCGTGTTTACTGCTAAAAGCTGATCCCCGTCAGCTGAAGCCTGGATGTAGAACTCACAGGCAAAATACAATCCAGCATTTTTTAACAAGCATTCACAAAAATCAAATGGTAATCAGCTTTTTAACAGGCCTCTTGGCATTGATCCAAACTTCCTTACCAAAATGGTGTTTTACACTGAACCAACATTCTAGCTTAAGTCCGAAGCAACCACTTTTACTCCAAAAAGCATTTGGTGAAAATTGGCTCCTTATTTTTTTGTGATGCTGCATTAATTATTGTAATTTTTTAAGTAGTCACCAGGTGGCAATGTTGCCCTATAAATCAGAATGTGGAAACTGGAATTCTGATTGTGGTTTAAATCTTTCATTTCCTTTGCAAAGACACTGTTGATAAATTTGCATTATTTAGAGTTTGAAACAGCCTTTTCAATAGGCTTACAGCTTGCAGGGTTGGAATGTACAGGCTGTGAACAATTCATTGTGGATGGATATGTTACATTAAAGGTCTGGCTGTATCTCATACTCGAACACAGTAGCACCAGTTACTAACAGCACAACATTTTTATAAAAATGAATCCTTCGGGATTATGACTGATAATCATGATAGTTACGTAGGCTGGTGCATTAAGCGTACATAATATTATGACAGCAACCAAATGTCCAAATATATCACTAAATTATGATGAAAAATCACATCTGAAGTATTAATTTATCTTTGCCTGAACAATCTGCTGTGTATTCCCAGTAATTTAACGATTTACATAAGAGGTCAGTGTTCACAGAGTGGATCGGGAATTTTAAGCATCCAAAAGATTTGAATTCACAAATATTTCTTAGCTCATATTTCTGAAGAGCTTCATTATTATGGACCTTGTAAGTCTGAAGGGTACCCTTGAGAACTCTTGAACAATTTAAAGCAGTTTTAGGATTTTAACATCATCCAAAAATTAATTACTGCAAATAGATACCCTTCAGTCTTTTGGCATCTCTAGCTGGAAGAGCCCAGATTGACCTCAAAAAAATCATAGAGGGTAAAATCAGAAGAAATTCAGGACAATGTTTTCAAAGGTATAAATTTGTATATACATTGGGAAGTTACGCACCATACTGGAAAAACAAAGTTCCCAAGATGTTAACAACCTATTAATTCTACATTCTTTTGCAGCACTGAGCTTTGAATACCATGTTGCTTTGATGCAAAACCATCAATGTAACAAGGATGAAGTCAACGAATGGTGCTTTGCCAAGTCGCCTGAGGGACTGGACTTCCACAGCTTAGGTTTCTGCACCAGTTGTGATATTTTGATAGTGGTGCCTGGGAACAATTTCATTTATGAGCTATATTTTTCTTTGCCCTCCCCAGGGGAATTTGCATTATAATGTATTTGCAATTATTAATGCTGTCAAACGAAATGATGACTGAGTGTGATTTTCATGCTGATAGTGTGAACTTAGTAAATTACCTATCAGTGGTAAACGTGTTTTACTGGCCAATCAAAAGTTAGCTGTGAAGATGTTGTTTTTTACACTGTAAACTAAAAAGTCATCTTGCAGGTAACAGTGAAAAAGGATTTGCACAATGCATCTGTGAAGATAAAGAATACAACAAACATAGAAAATAGGTGCAGGAGTAGGTCATTCGGCTCTTCGACCCAGCACCGCCATTCAATATGATCATGGCTGATCATCCAAATTCATCCGTTCCTGCTTTCTTCCCATATCTCTTGATTCTGTTTGCCCCAAGAGCTATATCTAACTCCCTCTTGAATACATAAAAGGTAGGAATTTAATGGTAACATAATGTTTCAAACGATGTTACAGCCAATGACGTGCCTATGATTTTAGTGATTAATACCATAATGTAAAATACACAGTAAACAACCTGCATACAGTTAGACTCCAATCAATTGTACTGAACTAATAACCAGGTAGTCTGTTTTCAATTGAACACTGAAGATTGGTCAGGGACAAAGGACAAAGGACATTTATTGTCACATACATCAATTGGTGCAGTGAAATCTGAGTTGCCATTGCAGCACACAAATAAAATAAACACAACATTATTGAATTTAACATTAAATATAAAAAAACATCCCCCCACAGCGGGATCAACGTTTCCCACTGTGAGGGACGGCAGCAAAGTTCAGTCCACTTCCTCCATGTTCACCCGTGGTCGGGGCCTATTGAGGCCTTCGCAGTCGCCGCTACGGTGGCCCGATGTTTCAGGCTCTCTTGCCGGGATGATGGAACTCTGGCGTCGGAACAGAAGAACACTCTCAACGGCTTGGAGTTCCGAAACAGCGGCTTCCTACCGGACACCGCGGCTCCCGGCGTCCACAGGCCGCGCTGGGCGGAGCTCCAACACTGGCGACCTCTGTGAGAGATCCCAGGCTCCGCGTTGATACAGTGTTGTAGCTGCAGCTCAAAGCTCTGGCCGGTCTCCGACAGGAAAGGCCGCACCAATCCAAATGGTAGGTCGCGAGGAGGGGGCGAAGATGCGGCTCGGAGGAAGGATGCATCCTTGCCCAGGTAGGGAATGGAAAAAACGGTTTTCCCCTTCTCCCCCCCCCCCCCATCCCCCCCATAAAAAGACTAAAATACCTCCAGAACAAAACTTTTTAACAAAACTAAAAATAAAAAAAGGGTGAAGAACGAACAGCTGCAGGCGAGGCTGCCACCCTCTATGGCGTCAGGGAAGTCCCAAACTGTCTAACACATGCCTGAGAGAGCAGAAAAAAGGTCTGAAGTCAAGAGTAAAGACAATGAAATTCTTGCTTGCTGCAGCACAACAGAATATGTAAACATAATACAGAACAGGAGATAAAAGTTCAGTGTGTCTATATACCATAGACCATATACATACACAATAAATAAACAGATAAAGTGCAATAGTAATAATACTGTTATTGTTCAGAGCTTGGTTGATGTTGTGTTTAATAGCCTGATGGCTGTGGGGAAGCAGCTGTTCCTGAACCTGGATGTTCCTGATTTCAAGCTCCTGTACCTTCTTCCCGATGGCAACAGAGAGATGAGTGTGTGACCAGGATGGTGTGGGTCTTTGATGATGTTGGCAGCCTTTTTGTGGCAGCGACTGTGATAGATCCCTTCGAGGGTGGGGAGGTCAGAGCCGATTATGGACTGTTGAGGTGGATAGTAGTTCAGGACTGCTCTCTGGTTGTGGTAGGATGGTTGAGTTGCCTGTTGACAGCTGGGAAGAAACTGTCACTGAATCTGGTGGTGGGCGTTTTCACACTTCTGTACCTTTTGCCTGATGGGAGAGGGGGGTTTATGCTAAATCTATCCAATTCCACTTTCTCATACACAATAGGGGCAACTTACACCATCCAATTAACTTATAAACCAGTACGTTTTGGGGATGTGGGAAGAGAGTGGAACACCTGGAAGAAACCCACACGGTCCCAGGGAGAACGTGCAAACTCTACACAGACAGTACCCGACATCAGTATCAGTGAGAGGCACAGATAGGGCAGTCAGTCAGAACCTTTCTCCCCGGGCGGAAATGTTCAACACAATAGGGCATAGCTGTAGGGTAAGAGGGGGCAAAGTTACTGGAGCTGCAGGACAAGTGTTTTGCACAGAGAGTGGTCGAGGCCTGGGTCATGCTGCCAGGGGCAGTGGTGGAGGCAGATACAATAATGGCGTATAAGAGGGTTTTGGATAGGCACAAAGAGGTGCAATGAATGGAGGGATATGGAGCATGTAGATGCAAATGAGATCAGTTTAACGAGGCATCATGTTAGGCACAGTCATTGTGGGCCAAATAGCCCATTATTGTGCCGGACTGTTTTATGTTCAATGCCAGGATTGAATCTGAGTCTCTGGCGCTAAGATGCAGCAGCTCTTCTTGCCACCGTGCCACCTTTAACATATTCCAGTACACATTTTAACATACAAACTCTATTGATGGACACAAAATGCTGAAGTAACTCAGCGGGACAGGCAGCATCTCTGGAGAGATGGAATGGGTGATGTTTCGGGTCAAGATCCTTCTTCAGAAGGTCTGAAGAAGGGTCTTAACCCGATGCGTCGTACATTCCTTCTCTCCAGAGATGCTGCCTGTCCCGCTGAGTTACTCCAGCATTTTGTGTCTATCTTCGGTGTAAACCAGCATCTGCAGTTCCATCCTACACAAACTTTATTGTCTGATGAAAGACTGTAAACACTGGCTGTGTTGCATTTATTCATAATACAAGGTACTGACTGTAATACAGCTACTCCTCCACAAGTCGGCAGCACAGACAATAAAATCACAGCCACTCATAGACATAGAAACATAGAAACATAGAAAATAGGTGCAGGAGTAGGCTATTCGGCCCTTCGAGCCTGCACCGCCATTCAATATGATCATGGTTGATCATCCAACTCAGTATCCTGTAACTACCTGCCTTCTCTCCATACCCCCTGATCCCTTTAGCCACAAGGGCCACATCTAACCCTCTTAAATATAGCCAATGAACTGGCCTCAACTACCTTCTGCGGGAGAGAATTCCAGAGATTCACCACTCTCTGTGTGAAAAACGTTTTCCTCATCTCGGTCCTAAAAGATTTCCCCCTTATCCTTAAACTGTGACCCCCTTGTTCTGGACTTCCCCAACATCGGGAACAATCTTCCTGCATCTAGCCTGTCCAACCACTTAAGAATTTTGTAAGTTTCTATAAGATCCACCCTCAATCTTCTAAATTCTAGCGAGTACAAACCGAGTATCCAATCTTTCTTCATATGAAAGTCCTGACATCCCAGGAATCAGTCTGGTGAACCTTCTCTGTACTCCCTCTATGGCAAAAATGTCTTTCCTCAGATTAGGAGACCAAAACTGTACGCAATACTCCAGGTGTGGTCTCACCAAGACCCTGTACAATTGCAGTAGAACCTCCCTGCTCCTATACTCAAATCCTTTTGCTATGAATGCTAACATACCATTCGCCTTCTTCACTGCCTGCTGCACCTGCATGCCTACTTTTAATGACTGGTGTACCATGACACCCAGGTCTCGTTGCATATCCCCCTTTCCTAATCGGCCACCATTCAGATAATAATCTACTTTCCTGTTTTTGCCACTAAAGTGGATAACCTCACATTTATCCACATTATACTGCATCTGCCATGCATTTGCCCACTCACCCAGCCTATCCAAGTCACCTTGCAGCCTCCTAGCATCCTCCTCACAGCTAACACTGCCTCCCAGCTTCGTGTCATCCGCAAACTTGGAGATGTCGCATTCAATTCCCTCATCCAAATCATTAATATATATCGTAAATAGCTGGGGCCCCAGAACTGAGCCTTGCGGTACCCCACTAGTCACTGCCTGCCATTGTGAAAAGGACCCGTTTACTCCTACTCTTTGCTTCCTGTCTGCCAGCGAGTTCTCTATCCACATCAATACTGAACCCCCAATACCGTGTGCTTTAAGTTTGTATACTAATCTCTTATGTGGGACCTTGTCGAAAGCCTTCTGAAAGTCCAGATATAACACATCCACTGGTTCTTCCTTATCCACTCTACTAGTTACATCCTCGAAAAATTCTATAAGATTCGTCAGACATGATTTACCCTTCATAAATCCATGCTGACTTTGTCCAATGATTTCATCACTTTCCAAATGTGCTGCTATCCCATCTTTAATAACTGATTCTAGCAGTTTCCCCACTACCGACGTTAGACTAACTGGTCTGTAATTCCCCGGTGTCTCTCTCCCTCCCTTTTTAAAAAGTGGTGTTACATTAGCTACCCTCCAATTCTCAGGAACTACTCCAGATTCTAAAGAGTTTTGAAAAATTATCACTAATGCATCCACTATTTCTGGGGCTACTTCCTTAAGTACTCTGGGATGCAGCCTATCTGGCCCTGGGGATTTATCGGCCTTTAATCCATTCAATTTACCTAACACCACTTCCCGGCTAACCTGGATTTCACTCAGTTCCTCCATCTCATTTGAGCCCCGGTCCCCTGCTATTTCCGGCAGATTATTTATGTCTTCCTTAGTGAAGACAGAACCAAAGTAGTTATTCAATTGGTCTGCCATGTCCTTGTTCCCCATGATCAATTCACCCGTTTCTGACTGCAAGGGACCTACATTTGTTTTAACTAATCTTTTTCTCTTCACATATCTATAAAAGCTTTTGCGGTCAGTTTTTATGTTCCCTGCCAGTTTTCTTTCATAATCTATTTTCCCTTTCCTAATTAAGCCCTTTGTCCTCCTCTGCTGGTCTCTGAATTTCTCCCAGTCCTCTGGTAGGCTGCTTTTTCTGGCTGATTTGTACGCTTCATCTTTTGTTTTGATACTATCCCTGATTTCCCTTGTTATCCACGGATGCACTACCTTCCTTGATTCATTTTTTTGCCAAACTGGGATGAACAATTGTTGTAGTTCATCCATGCAGTCTTTAAATGCCTTCCATTGCATATCCACCGTCAACCCATTAAGAATCAATCGCCAGTCTATCTTGGCCAATTCACGTCTCATACCCTCAAAGTTACCTTTCTTTAAGTTCAGGACCCTTGTTTCTGAATTAACAATGTCACTCTCCATCCTAATTAAGAACTCAACCATATTATGGTCACTCTTGCCCAAGGGGCCACGCACAACGAAACTGCTAACTAACCCTTCCTTATTACTCAATACCCAGTCTAGAATAGCCTGCTCTCTCGTTGGTTCCTCTACATGTTGGTTTAGAAAACTATCCCGTATACATTCCAATAAATCCTCTTCCTCAGCACCCTTGCCAATTTGATTCACCCAATCTATATGTAGATTGAAGTCACCCATTATACCTGTTTTACCTTTGTTGCACGCATTTCTAATTTCCTGTTTGATGCCATCCCCAACTCCACTACTACTGTTAGGTGGCCTGTACACAACTCCCACTAGCGTTTTCTGCCCCTTAGTGTTTCGCAGCTCTACCCATATCGATTCCACATCCTCAAAGCTACCCCACCTCCTTTCCCTTTCTGTCTATCCCTCCTGAATATTGAATATCCCTGGATGTTCAGCTCCCAGCCTTGGTCACCCTGGAGCCATGTCTCCGTGATCCCAACTATATCATAGTCAATAATAGCTATCTGCACATTCAACTCGTCCACCTTTTTACGAATGCTCCTTGCATTGAGACACAAAGCCTTCAGGCTTGTTTTTACAACACTCTTACCCCTTATACTATTATGCTGAAAAGTGGCCCTTTTTGATTTTTGCCCTGGATTTGCCGGCCTGCCACTTTTACTTTTCACCTTGCTACCTATTGACCTATTCATAAGATCATATGTGATAGGAGTAGAGTTAGGCCATTCTGCCCATCAAGTCCACTCTGCCATTCAATCATGGCTCATCTATCTCTCCCTCCTAACCCTATTCCACTGCCTTCTCCCTATAACCTCTGACACCCATACTAATGAAGAATTTATCCATCTCTGCCTTAAAAATATCCACTGATTTGGCCTCCACAGCCTTTTGTGGCAATGTTCCCCGCCTTCTTGACTACCCTCTAACCTCCTCACGTCCTTTCTAAAAGAGCAGCCTTTAATTCTGAGGCTATGACCTCTGGTCCTAGACTCTCCCACTAGTGGAAACATCCTTTCCACATCCACTCTGTCTAGGCCTTTCTATGCCACTCTATCTATGCCAATTTCATAAGGTCAAAGTCAAATTTATTCATCACATGCACCAGCTAAGGTACAGTGAAATGAATTTGCCAGCAGCGATACACTTAATAAAAGAACACACAATACACAATAGAATCCTACATAAACATCCACCACAGCATTCTTCACTGTGGTGGAAGGCAACAAAGTTCAGTCAGTCCTCCTCCTTTGTTCACCCGTGGTCGGGGCCATGAACCCTCCATAGTCGCCACTAGGGAACAGCCAGATATACAGTCCAACTCGTCGGGATGATCTAAACTCCAACGTCGGGGCGGTCAAACACACTCGGTTCTTATTCAGTCTCTCTGCATGTCCCTGTTCCATCATTCCTGAACTCAAATAAAGCTAGGCACCAACCAGGCATATGATTCTTTAGATCATGGATAGGCAGCGTCTTTGGAGAGAAGGACGGCACTTTCCTACCGGAGACCGCGGCTTCAGGATGTTATAGGCTGCAGGCCGGCGGTCAGAGCTCTTCTCCGGCGATCCCCAGCAAGGAATCCCAGACTCCGGATGGTAAGTCCACTCCACGCCCGCGGCTAGAAGCTCCGCAGACCACAGCCCCATGATGCCAAAGTCACCAGGCCAGCGATCGGAGCATTCCTCTCTGGCGACCCCCGGCAAGGGTTTGACCCCGCTCCGCAATGGAAAAGTCCATGATGCGCCCGCTGCTGAAGCTCTGGGTCCGAAAGGCCGCTCCAATCCAAGCTGTTAGGTCGCGAGAGGGGAGGCGGAGAAGCAACATGGAAAAAGTCGCCTCCGTCGAGGAAGTGACTGAAAAACAGTTTCCCCCTTTTCTCACCCACCACCTCCCACATAAGACATACCGAGAGACACCAAAACAAACACTTGGACATACCAAAAAATAAATAAATAATTTGAAATAACGAGCACGCTGCTGGTAGGGCAGCCGACTCGCAGCGTCCCCAACCGATCAAATAAACCAGGTGGCTTATTATATTGATTTCATAAATGAATCCTTCAGTTTTCACACCTTTTCTAAGTATTCAAATTAAATTGTGTACATGTTACCAATTCTTAACCCACCTCCTCTGTTTCCACCCCCCAACAAGTGCAAATGTTATTTTTCACAGTGAATAAGTCATTTTAATTATTTGTTTTTGCTTCTTTCTTTCTAATCACCTGTTCGATTACCTAACGATGTTAAATGGTCAGCTCGACATAGACTACAAGACCTACACCAAACCCAAACCAATTAGGAGCAGACGAGTGCATTCGATCCAACTTGTGATCCCAGCTACAAAGACAGATGTATACAGCAATTCGTTCTTCCCCCGCACAATTAAAGCATGGAATAATCTCCACCCAACTATAGTTACCCAACCAGATGCAACTAAATTTAAAGTAGCTCTTTCTTCCCAATAACCCTTTCTGGCTTAAGCCCTCCCTTCACCACCTCCAGTTTAAATTCCATTTGGAATATTTTGGAGGTCCAAGAAACCAAGAAACCAAGATTGACCAAATGCCTTAAGTGTTCCCTGCTGTATTCGTCCTTGACATTCTGTCCCACTGTTTGGTGGGTTTCGTTTGGTTCTATAGGAAGCTATAGAAGTGGATATAATTATAATTTTCAAAAGACATTTAGGCACCTGGATGGTTAGGAAGGGTTTAGAAGGACATGGGCGAAATGCAGGCAAATTGTGGCAGCCCAGAATGGTGCAGAATTGGAGATAGATGAGAGCTTAAAGTTTAGTTTAGAGATAGAGCACGGAAACCAGCCCTTTCAGCCGGGTCCGCGCCGACCAGTGATCCCCGCACGTTAACACTACCCTACACCCAATAGGGACAATTTTTATATTTACCATGCCAATAACCGACAAACCTGCACGTCTTTGTAGTGTGGGAGGAAACCGAAGATCTCGGAGAAAATCCATGTGGGTCATGGGGAGAACGTACAAACTCCGTACAGACAGCACCCATAGTTGGGATCGAACCCGGGCCTCCGGCGCTGTATTTGCTGTAAGACAGCAACTACCGCTGCGTCACCTTGCCGCCCTTGGGCAGTTCTAGGGCGTAAATATAACCAATAATTTTTCCTGATCCAAACATATTGACCCTTCGGCCAAAAAAGCACAACACCATCCTCTATTTCCTTAGAAGACAAAGAAAAATTGGCATGTCTCCAATGACTCTTACCAACTTCTACAGGGACATTGTAGAAAGTCTCCTATTGGGATATCATTACTTGGATTGGCAAAAGCTTTGCTTAAGTGCACCAGAAACTGCAGAGAGTTGTAGATGCAGCCCAGTCCATCATTCAAATGAGTCACCCAACCTTCAGACTGAGAGTCAGGGGAGAGGGAGTCTAGAGATATGGAAGGGTTTGGTGTGAAAACGACAAATCAAAGCAGATGATGTTAAAGATGCTAAATGCGGAGATGCTGGAGAAACTCAACGGGTGCAGCAGCATCTATGGAGTGAAGGAAACAGGCAGCATTTCGGGCCGAAACCTTTCTTCAGACTCAAATGCTGGACTCAACCCTTCTTCAGACTCAAACGCTAAATGCGGTCTCACAACATCTTATACAACTGCAACATGACCTCCCAACTTCTATAAATACTCCGACTGATGAAGGTCAATGTGCCAAAAGCCTTTTTGACCACATTATCTACCTGCGACTCGATCTTTAAGGAACCATGCACCTGTATTCCTAGATCCCTCTGCTCTACAACACTACCCAGAGGCCGACCATTCACTGGCGCCAGGTCTGATGAGGGCCAAGTTCTTAGACAGTCATTAATTGGGAAAAGTTCCAATGAGCTGGTGAAAGACATGGACTGCCCTTACGGTGCCACTTTCCTCCACACTCTCCATCTCATGGTGACTGGAAACCAAAGATCCTATAATCCAAGATAGTCCACTCGACGATAAAGCCGTAGTAGGGTCATAGAAACATAGAAACATAGAAATTAGGTGCAGGAGTAGGCCATTCGGCCCTTCTAGCCTGCACCGCCATTCAATATGATCATGGCTGATCATCCAACTCAGTATCCCGTACCTGCCTTCTCTCCATACCCTCTGATCCCCTTAGCCACAAGGGCCACATCTAACTCCCTCTTAAATATAGCCAATGAACTGGCCTCGACTACCCTCTGTGGCAGGGAGTTCCAGAGATTCACCACTCTCTGTGTGAAAAAAGTTCTTCTCATCTCGGTTTTAAAGGATTTCCCCCTTATCCTTAAGCTGTGACCCCTTGTCCTGGACTTCCCCAACATCGGGAGCAATCTTCCTGCATCTAGCCTGTCCAACCCCTTAAGAATTTTGTAAGTTTCTATAAGATCCCCTCTCAATCTCCTAAATTCTAGATAGTATAAACCAAGTCTATCCAGTCTTTCTTCATAAGACAGTCCTGACATCCCAGGAATCAGTCTGGTGAACCTTCTCTGCACTCCCTCTATGGCAATAATGTCCTTCCTCAGATTTGGAGACCAAAACTGTACGCAATACTCCAGGTGTGGTCTCACCAAGACCCTGTACAACTGCAGTAGAACCTCCCTGCTCCTATACTCAAATCCTTTTGCTATGAAAGCTAACATACCATTCGCTTTCTTCGCTGCCTGCTGCACCTGCATGCCCACTTTCAATGACTGGTGTACCATGACACCCAGGTCTCGCTGCATCTCCCCTTTTCCTAGTCGGCCACCATTTAGATAATAGTCTGCTTTCCTGTTTTTGCCACCAAAATGGATAACCTCACATTTATCCACATTATACTGCATCTGCCAAACATTTGCCCACTCACCCAGCCTATCCAAGTCACCTTGCAGTCTCCTAGCATCCTCCTCACAGCTAACACTGCCCCCCAGCTTAGTGTCATCCGCAAACTTGGAGATATTGCCTTCAATTCCCTCATCCAGATCATTAATATATATTGTAAATAGCTGGGGTCCCAGCACTGAGCCTTGCGGTACCCCACTAGTCACTGCCTGCCATTGTGAAAAGGACCCGTTTACTCCTACTCTTTGCTTCCTGTTTGCCAGCCAGTTCTCTATCCACATCAATACTGAACCCCCAATGCCGTGTGCTTTAAGTTTGTAAACTAATCTCTTATGTGGGACCTTGTCGAAAGCCTTCTGGAAGTCCAGATACACCACATCCACTGGTTCTCCCCTATCCACGCTACTAGTTACATCCTCGAAAAATTCTATAAGATTCGTCAGACATGATTTACCTTTTGTAAATCCATGCTGACTTTGTCCAATGATTTCACCACTTTCCAAATGGGTAAACTTCAGCACCATTTCCGTAACCGGCTTCCGTCTCCGCTCTAGTATCTTTGCATCGATCATGGTGTCTTCATACACAATCATCTTTTTTTTTTCTCAGCTGCTGGTAATCATTTTCATATTCCTGCCTAGTCCTCCTTATTAACTTTGAACATACAAAATATTGCCATTTGGAAGGAGCTCCAGAAAATCCTGCACCCACTCAAGCCATCCTCCCCCCCCCCCCCCCCCCCCCCCTCCCTCCGACACAGACACGGTGCGATCGCCGGCCCCCTTTTTTGTTGTTAAACATCTATTTCCTTCGGATGTTATTTTTAATTTCCCCCTTACCTCTTTAGGTAGAAGCTGCATGTTTTAGGTGTGTTGTTAGAATTGCCTGGGCTGGTAACTACGAGGTACATTATTGAAGTGTACACTAGGAACAGGGATTGTACCCTGCAAAGAGGATGGCATAGCTGGGGCCCATTCGGGGGTCCAGAGCTACGCCTTGGACTTGGAGGAAGTGGGAGGAGTCGAAGGAGATTCAGGAATGGGGCCAGTGTCCTTTGACTCCTCCCACACCCATATTTCGCTTGGACAGCTTACAACCCAATGGTATGAATATTGATTTCTCTAACTGCAGGTAGCCCCGGCATTCCCTCTCATTCCATCCCTCCCCCACCCAAGTCGCACCAGCTTCTCGTTTTCACCCAACAAACAGTGGCCTGTTTCCTTCATCATCGTCACTTTTTTGCATTTCTTTCATTCATTGTTCTTTATCTCTCTACATCATCGTCTATATCTCCAACCAGTCTGAAGAAGGGTCTCGACCCGAGACGTTACCTATTCCTTCTCTCCAGAGATGCTGCCTGTCCCGCTGAGTAACTCCAGCTTTTTGTGTCTATCTTCGGTTTAAACCTGCATCAGCAGTTCCTTCCCACACATTTTGTCTGTTCTTGGAGTTCTGAGCATTGGCCATAGAAACATAGAAAATAGGTGCAGGAGTAAGCCATTCGGCCCTTCGAGCCTGCACCGCCATTCAATATGATCATGGCTGATCATCCAACTCAGTATCCTGTACCTGCCTTCTCTCCATACCCCCTGATCCCTTTAGCCACAAGGGCCACATCTAACTCCCTCTTAAATATAGCCAATGAACTGGCCTCAACTGTGGCAGAGAATTCCGGAGATTTACCACTCTCTGCGTGAAAAATGTTTTTCTTATCTCGGTCCTAAAAGATTTCCCCCTTATCCTTAAACTGTGACCCCTTGTTCTGGACTTCCCCAACATCGGGAACAATCTTCCTGCATCTAGCCTGTCCAACCCCTTAAGAATTTTGTAAGTTTCTATAAGATCCCCCCTCAATCTTCTAAATTCTAGCGAGTACAAGCCGAGTCTATCCAGTCTTTCTTCATATGAAAGTCCTGACATCCGTCTGGTGAGCCTTCTCTGTACTCCCTCTATGGCAAGAATGTCTTTCCTCAGATTAGGAGACCAAAACTGTACGCAATACTCCAGGTGTGGTCTCACCAAGACCCTGTACAACTGCAGTAGAACCTCCCTGCTCCTATACTCAAATCCTTTTTGAATCAAAAGTGTATCACTTTCTCTAACTTCAAGTAATCCTTGCATCCCCTCTCTCCCTGTCTTCCCCCATCGAATCTGCATCAAATTCCATTAACCACTCGGTGGCCGGCCTACTTGCCCCTCTGGTCAAGATTCTGCCATAATTGTTGACTACCATATTCGATATCTGCGAATCCACCCACTTTAGTGTCATCTAGTAAATTATTAATCATGCCTTCTATATTCTCATCCAAATCATTGATATGAACCACAAACTGCATCGATCCCTGAGGCACACCACTCGTCACAGACCTCCAGTCTGAAAAACACCATCACCCTCTGCTTCTTTACGTGAAGCCAATCCTCTTTCCAGTCAGTTTGCTCTCCCTGGATCCCATGAGATCTTATGCCCCTGTCCCACTTAGGAAACCTGAACGGAAACCTCTGGAGACTTTGCGCCCCACCCAAGGTTTCCATGTGGTTCCCCGAGGTTTTTGTCAGTCTCCCTACCTGCTTCCACTACCTGCAACCTCCGGCAACCACCTGCAACCTCCGGAGAAGCCTACCATGTGGAACCTTATCAAATGCCTTGCTGAAGTTCGTGTAGACAACATCTACGGCTTTGACCTCATCAACCTGTCTTTGTTACTTCTTCACAAAATTCCATCAGATTCATGAAACACAATCTTCCACATACAAAAACTAATTAGCCCCTTTCTATCCAAATGTTATATCTTATCCCTCAGAATACTCTGCAGTAACTTGCTTACCACAGATGTTAGGCTCACTAGTCTATACTTCCCAGGATTTTCCTTACAGCCTTTTTTAAATAGAGACACAACTTTAGCCACCCTCCATTCTACCAGCACTTCACCCGTATCCAAAGATGATTCGCAGGTTTCTTTTCTAGCTTCCCACATTGCCCTCGGATATTTTTGAACAGGCCCAGGAAATGTATCTACCTTCATACGCGTTAAGATTTTCAGCATCTCCTCGACTGTAATACTGATTGTCCTCAAGACACTTTGTTTAGTTTTGTTTAGAGATACAGAGTGGAAACAGGCCCTTCGGCCCACCGAGTCCGCACTGTCCTGCGATCCCCGCACATTAACATTGGCCTACATACACTAGGAACAATTATTTTACATTTATATCAAGCCAGTTAACCAGCAAGCCTGTACATCGTTGGAATGTGGGAGGAAACCGAAGATCTATTTTTCTTTTTCACACAAATGGTGGTGGGTTTATGAAACAAGCTGCCAGAGGAGGTAGTTGAGGCTGGGACTAGCCCGTCGTTTAAGAAACAGTTAGATAGGTACATGGAGAAGACAAATGGAGGGATATGGACCAAACGTGGGCAGGTGGGACTAGTGTAGCCGGGACATGTTGACAAGTGTGGGCAAGTTGGGCTGAAGGGCCGGTTTCCACGCTGTATCACTCGATGACTCTATCTCGGAGAAAACCCACACAGGTCATTGGGAGAATGTACAAACTCCATACAGACAAACATCCATAGTCAGGTATCGAACCTGGGTCTCTGGCGTTGTAAGGCTGTTGCTCTACCGCTACACCACTGTGCCGCCCCATTAACTGCCCCAAATTCCCTAGTCTTCATATCTTTCTCCATGGTAAAAACAGAGGAGCACCTTGCCCATCTCCTGTGGCTCCACACATGGACGACTGCTTTGGTTTCTGAGGGACTCTATTCTCTCTACTTACCCTTTTTCCATGTACTTCCATGTTCCGTGTACTTCTTTTTGGATCTCTTTGGATTTTCCCAAATCTGCCAGAGCTAGCTTTTGCCTATTTGTCCTCCTGATTTCCTTTTTAAGTATGCTTCTCAGTTCCCAAAACTCTTCCAGGGATACGCTTGATCCCAGCTGCCTATACATGTCCCACGTCTCCTTTCTTTTTCCTGACCAGAACTTCAATTTCTCTCCTCATCCCAGCTTCCTTATTCTCACCTGCCTTGCCCTTCACTCTAACAGGAATCCACACGCCTTGAACTCTCATCATGACACTTTTAAAGGCATCCCACTTTCCGGATGATCCTTTGCACGCAAACAACTTGCTCCAATCAAGTTCCTGACTAATACCATCAATGTTGGCCTTGCCCCAATTCAGAATTTTAACCCGTGGGCCCACCCTGACTTTATCCATAATTATCTTAATGCTAACAGAACAATGGTCGCTGTTCCTAACATGCTCTCCCATGTGCACTTCAGTCACTTGCCCTTCCCAATTTCCTAAGAGGTAGTGATAGTACATTTGGAATACTGCGCACCTGTGCTGGTCGCCCAGTCATAGGAAGGATGTCATTAAGTTGACATGAGGGGGGACCTCATTGAAACATACAGAAAAGTGAAAGGCTTGGATAGAGTGGATGTGGAGAGGATGTTTCCACTAGTGGGAGAGTCTAGTGGGAGATGAGAAGACATTTCTTTAGTCTGAGGGTGGTGATTCTGTGGAATCCTTTGCCACAGAAGGCTGTGGAGGCCAAGTCAGTGGATATTTTTAAGGCAGAGATAGATAGATTCTTGACGGGGTCCAAATGACAAATAAATTGTATTGTGTATTGTGATTAGTACGGGTGTCAGAGGTTATGGGGAGAAGGCAGGAGAATGGGGTTAGGAGAGAGAGATAGATCACCCATGATTGGACGGCGGAGTAGACTTGATGGGCCGAATGGCCTAATTCTACTCCTATTCCTTATGACCTTATCGATAAGGTGAGGAAAAGATTCTCGAGGATGTTACTGGTGGGATGGAGCTACAAAGGGAGGCTGGGATAGCCTGGGACTTTTTCCAGGAGCATGAGGGATGACCTCATAGAGCGACATAAAACCATGAAAAGGTGTCCCAAGATTGGGGAGTCTCAAACTGGAGGGCATGGATTTGGAAGTGGCGGCGCTGTGAAACGGCTGCGGCTCGCCTGCAGTCCGTCTGTTTTTACTTTTTTGTGTTGTTTTTTTTGTCTTGTTCAGTTAAGCTTTTGGTTATTAGGGATGTAATGTTAAAAATGTTAAAATTGTACAAGGCATTGGTGAGGCCAATTCTGGAGTATGGTGTACAATTTTGGTCGCCTAATTATAGGAAGGATGTCAACAAAATAGAGAGAGTACAGAGGAGATTTACTAGAATGTTGCCTGGGTTTCAGCAACTAAGTTGCAGAGAAAGGTTGAACAAGTTAGGGCTTTATTCTTTGGAGCGCAGAAGGTTAAGGGGGGACTTGATAGAGGTTTTTAAAATGATGAGAGGGATAGACAGAGTTGACGTGGAAAAGGTTTTCCCACTGAGAGTAGGGAAGATTCAAACAAGGGGACATGACTTGAGAATTAAGGGACTGAAGTTTAGGGGTAACATGAGGGGGAACTTCTTTACTCAGAGAGTGGTAGCTGTGTGGAATGAGCTTCCAGTGAAGGTGGTGGAGGCAGGTTCATTTTTATCATTTAAAAATAAATTGGATAGTTATATGGATGGGAAAGGAATGGAGGGTTATGGTCTGAGCGCAGGTATATGGGACTAGGGGAGATTATGTGTTCGGCACGGACTAGAAGGGTCGAGATGGCCTGTTTCCGTGCTGTAATTGTTATATGGTTATTAGGTTGTGTTATGTGTGGGGGGGGTGAAACAGGGCTTTCTGTCTCTCCCTTCGGGGGAATGCGACTTTCTTGTCGTATCCCCCTTCTCTTCCCCGTCTGAGCTGAGGCCTAATGGCGGAGCTGGCGGCCTCCAACCTGCGACCGACCTCGATGATCCGGAGGTAGAGCCAGCCAGGACTTACCAACGCGAGGCGGAGACGGTGCTCCGGTGGCTGAGGCGGCGTTCTGGCGGCGGCGACCTGAATCCGGGGCTCGGCCGCGGGCCAGTGGATGACATCGTCGGGAGCTCGCGGGTCACAGGCTGGTGCCTGTTTTCCGGAGCTCCCGTGGCAACAACTGCGTCCGCTGGACTGGAGGGCGGCAGCTTCGACCAACCCCGGGCAGCGGAGCTTGAACCGCGGGACTGACTTACTATCGCCCGGTGGGGGGTCGCCTCAGCGCAGAGGGAGAAGAGGAGGGAAGAGACAGCAACCCTAAGACTTTTGCCTCCATCACAGTGAGGAGGTGCTTGGTGAACTCACTGTGGTGGATGTTAATTTGCGTTTATTGTGTGTTGTTTATTATTACATGTATGGCTGCAGGCAACAGCATTTCGTTCAGACCGAAAGGTCTGAATGACAAATAAAGGATTCAATTCAATTCACTTCAATTTAAGGTGCGAGTTAGAGGGCATGAGGGGGATGCTTTGTCACACAGAGGGTTGTTGATACCTGGAACGAGCTTGCCAGATGATACTGCAGAGCTGTATACAAGTATGATGTTTAAAAGACATTTGGAAATGCAAACGGATAGAAAGGATTTCGAGGGATGTGGGACAAATGCAGGAAGATGGCACTAGCTCAGATGGACATCTTGGTCATTGTGGTCGTTGAGCCAAAGGGATCAAGGTCAAGTTGAGCCTGAAGAAGGGTTTCGGCCCGAAACGTTGCCTATTTCCTTTGCTCCATAGATGCTGCTGCACCCGCTGCGTTTCTCCAGCATTTTTGTGTACCTGAGCCAAAGGGACTGTTTCTCTGCTGTCTAACGTTGACACTGTATTCCAAATAAGGGTAGCATGTGGAGGAAGAGACACGTGTAGGTGATGGGATTCCCAAGAACTGCTGCCCTTGTCCTGGATTTTAAACCTGGCTTCTGTTTGAAAGGGCACATCGCAGAGACAGTTATTGTGCAGCTTAATGGTGCAACTGCTAGAGCTACTGCCTGACGGTTCCAGTGACCCGGGTTCAATGCTGATCTCCGGCGCTGTCTGTGTGGAGTTTGCACATTTTCCCTGTGACCGCGTGGAATTCCACCCGTTGTTCCGGTTTCCTCGGTCACGGTGGCGCCATGGTAGAGTTGCTGCCTTACAGCGAATGCAGACCCGTGTTTGATCCCAACTACGGGTGCTTTTCTGTACGGAGTTTGTACGTTCTCCCCGTGACCTGCGTGGGTTTTCTCCGAGATCTTCGGTTTCCTCCCACACTCCAAAGACGTACAAGTTTGTAGGTTAATTGGCTTGGTAAATGTAAAAAATGTCCCTAGTGGGTGTAGGATAGTGTTAATGTGCGGGGAACGCTGGTTGGCGCGGACCCGGTGGGCCGAAGGGCTTGTTTCCGCGCTGTATCTCTAAACTAAACCAAATCCCAAAGACATGCTGGCTGGTGAGTATATTGGCGACTATAGATTGTCAGTGTGGTACAGGTAGGTGATACAATTTGGGGAATGCCACTGGGAAAAGATCACAGGGAAAATTAGAGGGAGAATGGGATTTGCTCTGAGAGCCGGCACTGACACAATGGAGTGAAGTGTCCTCTTTCATATCATGAAGAAGTATGGAATGTGAAAATATATTCACATACTGATATGTGGGACTGATATTTACTGGGAGTCTCTGCCCCGGCTTGTATATCACAGCCCCAACACCTGCTGCACACATACACTTGTGTACACACCATCCTCTAGGTAGAAGCTGCATGTTTTAGGTGTGTTGTTAGAATTGCCTGGGCTGATAACTGCTATGTTCATCATTGAAGCACAATGCACTAATGAAGGGATAGGTGACAAAGATACACGCAAAATGCTGGAGTAACTCAGCAGGACAGGCAGCATCGCTGGAGAGATAGGGTCTCAGTCTGAAGAAGGGTCTCAACCTGAAATGTCACCCATTTCTTCTCTCCAGAGATGAAACATAAAAACATAGAAAATAGGTGCAGGAGGGGGCCATTCGTCCCTTCGAGCCAGCACCGCCATTCATTGTGATCATGGCTGATCATCTCCAATCAATAACCCGTGACTGCCTTCTCCCCATATCCCCTGATTCTACTAGCCCCTAGAGCTCTATCTAACTCTCTCTTAAATCCATTCGGCCTCCACTGCCCTCTGTTGCAGGGAATTCCACAAATTCCCTGCCACTCTGGGTGAAAAAGTTTTTTCTCACCTCAGTCTTAAATGGCCTCCCCTTTATTCTAAGGCTGTGGCCCCTGGTTCTGGACTCGCCCAACATTGGGAACATTTTTCCTGCATCTAGCTTGTCCAGTCCTTTTATAATTTTATATGTTTCTATAAGATTACCCCCTCATCCTTCTAAACTCCATTGAATACAAGCCTAGTCTTTTTAATCTTTCCTCATATGACAGTCCCGCCATCCCAGGGATCAATCTCGTGATCCCTGGGATGCTGCTTGTCCTGTTGAGTTACTCCAGCATTTTGAGTGTAACTTCAGTGTAAACCAACAGCTGCAGTTCCTTCCCACACATAGGATAGGTTGGGCGTCATTAAAGCGAGCTGCTTGAAGCCTCTTGTCTGCTGAGAGGTTTCATCATAACATGGAAGCCCATATCATTAAACCTCATTTGAACAAACTCCTTGGTGAATGTGTGCAGTGCTGTGATTATAGTACAGACCGCGGCTCAGATAGCAGCTGTTTGAGCTGTTTGTACAGACTCTCTGGTGAGGTGCTGCAACACAAATTGGGACACAGTTGATGGACAGGAATCAATGAAGTGGAGTAACTTGGTGGTGCTCTGAATGCGGGCGTGCTGCTTGCGGTGGCCCCCAGGGGTCAGCGCTGAGTTCATAAATACCATGATGGGCTTGAAGCCAATATACTATAGATGCAGTTTAAATACACAATTCCCTGAACGTGTGAACTCAACTGTTTTGACCAGAAATCTAAACAGCTCATTCAGCTACATATCCTGCTCACAAGAGCAGGTCAGATGCTGGCATTCTGCGCCAGTGACTTGACATCGAACACACTAACAATTAAGAAGGGTCTCGACCCGAAATGTCACCTGTTCCTTTTCCCCAGAGATGCTGTCTGAACCGCTGAGTTACTCCAGCTGTTTGTGTCTCGACGTACAGCACGGAAACAGGCCCTTCGGCCCACCAAGTCTGCACCGACCAACGATCCCTGCACACTCGCACACAAGGGACAATTTACACTTATACCAAAACAATTAATCTGCAGACCTGTACGTCTTTGGAGTGTGGGAGGAAACCGAAGATCTCGGTGAGAACCCATGTGGTCATGGGAAGAACGTACAAACTCCATACAGTCAGCACCCGTAGTCGGGATTGAACCCGGGTCTCTGGCACTCAGAAC
This sequence comes from Amblyraja radiata, assembly GCF_010909765.2. Lineage (NCBI taxonomy): Eukaryota > Metazoa > Chordata > Chondrichthyes > Rajiformes > Rajidae > Amblyraja > Amblyraja radiata. The sequence goes on along the minus strand of NC_045957.1, from coordinate 39,972,258 downwards.
TGCTGTAGATTTGGGAGCAACAGCAGGAGGAGTTTAGCAAGAGATAAGACTGATTGGCTCTAGCCCCAGTGGGAGGAGAGAAGTGAGTCAGAGGGGTGAAAACAGTTGAAAAGTAGGAGCCAAGCACAGGCAGACTTTACTCAGAACTGCTGTAGATTTGGGAGCAACAGCAGGAGGAGTTTAGCAAGAGATAAGACTGATTGGCTCTAGCTCAATTTAAGCAAGACTGCTCTTAGGGAGCGGCAGTGAGTGAGCGGCCCTGTGAGAAAAGTGTGAGTCTTTGGCTCGAGAGTCTTCGGCGAGGAGACCACGCAATACGCTTGAGAGATGGAGACGAAAGAAGGAGATGTCAGGCAAGCTGATTCAGTGCGATGCTTGCAGTATGTGGGCAGTCAAGGACACCGCTGGTGCCTCTGGCTGCTACAAATGCGATAAGTGCATTGAGGTAGAGCTCCTGAAGGGCCGTGTTGGGGAACTGGAGAAGCAAGTGGATGACCTCCGGTTCGTCCGAGGAACAGAGTCGTTCCTCGACAAGTCCTACAGTAAGATTGTTACACCTAAGGTACTGGAAGAGAGAAGGTGGGAGACAGTGAGAAAGGGAGGGAAGCATGGAATGCCAACGTCCCCGGGTGTTGTACCTCTTGTGAACAGGTTCACCCACTTAGAAGCTGTCGGGACAGAAGACGTGTTTACACTGAGCGGCGGACTGGCTTGCGATGCGAATAGGGCTGTTGAGCCAAAACCAAAAAGGCCTAAGGCAGGCAACGCCATTGTAGTGGGAGACTCCATTGTGAGAGGTACGGACAGGGGTTTTTGTGGCAACAGACGGGATGAGAGGATGCCTTCCTGGTGGCAGGATCCAGGATGTCACGGACAGAGTGCAGAAAATCCTCAAGGGCGAAGGTGAACATCCGGAAGTGGTAGTGCATGTCGGCACAAACGATGTGGGAAAGAAGGGGATGAATATTCTGCAGCGTGACTTTAGAGAGCTCGGAAAAATGCTGAAAAGCAGGACCTCCAGGGTTGTTATCTCTGGTTTGCTTCCAGTTCCTCGTGCTGGCGAGAGCAGGAACAGGGAGATACGGGACCTGAACGTGTGGCTGAGGAACTGGTGCGCGGGGCAGGGATTTAGATTCTTAGATCACTGGGATCTGTTTTGGGGTAAGGGGGAACTGTACAAAAGGAACGGATTGCATCTTAACAGGTGTGGGACCAGCATTCTGGCAGGCAGGTTTGCCACTGCTACACGGGTGGATTTAAACTGAATAAGGGGGGTGGGGTGTCGAATGGGATAGTGGAGGATGGAGTTAAAGGGAAAGGGTTTCTTAAATGTGTGAGCGTAGAGACAGAGGGGTGTAAAATGAGGGTAGAAGCAATAGGTAGCAAGGTGAAAAGTAAAAGTGGCAGGCCAGCAAATCCAGGGCAAATGTAAAAATTGTCCCTATTGGGTGTAGGATAGTGTTAACGTGCGTGGATCACTGGTCGGCGCGGACCCGGTGGGCTGAAAGGGCTGGTTTCCGTGCTCTATCTCTAAACTAAACTTTAAGCTCTCATCTATCTCCAATTCTGCACCATTCTGGGCTGCCACAATCTGCCTGCATTTCGCCCATGTCCTTCTAAACCCTTCCTAACCATCCAGGTGCCTAAATGCCTTTTGAAAATTATAATTATATCCACTTCTATAGCTTCCTATGGAACCAAACGAAACCCACCAAACAGTGGGACAGAATGTCAAGGACGAACACAGCAGGGAACACTTAAGGCATTTGGTCAATCTTGATTTCTTGGTTTCTTGGACCTCCAAAATATTCCAAATGGAATTTAAACAATACAATACAATACATTTATTTGTCATTTGGACCCCGTTGAGGTCCAAACGAAATGCCGTTTCTGCAGCTATACATACAAAACAAAAAAGACCCAAGACCCAACACAATTTACACAAACATCCTTCACAGCGCATCTTCTCCTCGCTGTAAAGGAAGGCAAAAAAAACATATCTCTCCCCTGCACTCCCCTCTCCCCCCCATGTCAGAGTCAAAGACAGAGTCAAAGCCCCCGGCGGGCGATGTTAAATGTCCCGCAGCCATTAAAGCCACGCCGGGTGATGCAAGGCCACGCACCGGGTCTCGGTGTTGGAGCCCCGGCGGGCTCTTGGTGTTGGAGCCCCGGCGGGCGCTCACAAAGTCCCGCGGCCATTCCAAGCCGCGCGGGGCGGTGATGTAGGCCCCGCTCCAGGTAATCTTCAACCCCGCAACGCGGGCGGGAGAAGACGCCGCTGCGGAAGCCCCGAAAAGCGGTCTCCCACCAGGGACCCGCGGGCTCCCGGTATGGGAGGGCTTAAGCCAGAAAGGGTTATTGGGAAGAAAGAGCTACTTTAAATTTAGTTGCATCTGGTTGGGTAACTATAGTTTGGTGGAGATTATTCCATGCTTTAATTGTGCGGGGGAAGAACGAATTGCTGTACACATCTGTCTTGGTAGCTGGGATCACAAATTGGATCGAATGCCCTCGTCTGCTCCTAATTGGTTTGGGTTTGGTGTAGGTCTTGTAGTCTGTCGAGCTGACCATTTAACATCGTTAGGTAATCGAACAGGTGATTAGAAAGAAAGAAGCAAGAACAAATAATTAAAATGACTTATTCACTGTGAAAATAACATTTGCACTTGTTGGGGGGTGGAAACAGAGGAGGTGGGTTAAGAAGCAAAGCGCTCATTTTATTTAATTTTTTTATATACACAATTTAATTTGAATACTTAGAAAAGGGGTGAAAACTGAAGGATTCATTTATGAAATCAATATAATAAGCCACCTGGTTTATTTGATCGGTTGGGGACGCTGCGAGTCGGCTGCCCTACCAGCAGTGTGCTCGTTATTTCAAATTATTTATTTATTTTTTGGTGTGTCCAAGTGTTTGTTTTGGTGTCTCTCGGTATGTCTTATGTGGGAGGTGGTGGGAGAGAAATGGGGGAAACTGTTTTTCAGTCGCTTCCTCGACGCAGGCGACTTTTTCCATGTTGCTTCTCCGCCTCCCCTCTCGCGACCTAACAGATTGGATTGGAGCGGCCTTTCGGACCCAGAGCTTCAGCAGCGGGCGCATCGTGGACTTTTCCATTGCGGAGCGGGGTCAAACCCTTGCCGGGGGTCACCAGAGAGGAATGCTCCGATCGCTGGCCTGGTGACTTTGGCATCATGGGGCTGTGGTCTGCGGAGCTTCTAGCCGCGGGCGTGGAGTGGACTTACCATCCGGAGTCTGGGATCCCTTGCTGGGGATCGCCGGAGAAGAGCTCTGACCTCCGGCCTGCAGCCTATAACATCCTGAAGCCGCGGCCTCCGGTAGGAAAGTGCCGTCCTTCTCTCCAAAGACGCTGCCTATCCATGATCTAAAGAATCATATGCCTGGTTGGTGCCTAGCTTTATTTGAGTTCAGGAATGATGGAACAGGGACATGAAGAGAGACTGAATAAGAACCGAGTGTGTTTGACCGCCCCGACGTTGGAGTTTAGATCATCCCGACGAGAGGGACTGTATATCTGGCTGTTCCCTAGTGGCGACTATGTAGGGTTCATGGCCCCGACCACGGGTGAACAAAGGAGGAGGACTGACTGAACTTTGTTGCCTTCCACCACAGTGAAGAATGCTGTGGTGGATGTTTATGTAGGATTCTATTGTGTATTGTGTGTTCTTTTTTTAAGTGTATCGCTGCTGGCAAATTCATTTCACTGTACCTTAGCTGGTGCATGTGATGAATAAATTTGACTTTGACCTTATGAAATTGGCATAGATAGAGTGGCATAGAAAGGCCTAGACAGAGTGGATGTGGAAAGGATGTTTCCACTAGTGGGAGAGGCTAGGACCAGAGGACATAGCCTCAGAATTAAAGGCTGCTCTTTTAGAAAGGACGTAAGGAGGTTAGAGGGTAGTCAAGAAGGCGGGGAACATTGCCACAAAAGGCTGTGGAGGCCAAATCAGTGGATATTTTTAAGGCTGAGATGGATAAATTCCTGATTAGTATGCGTGTCAGAGGTTATAGGGAGAAGGCAGTGGAATAGGGTTAGGAGGGAGAGATAGATGAGCCATGATTGAATGGCAGAGTGGACTTGATGGGCAGAATGGCCTAACTCTACTCCTATCACATATGATCTTATGAATAGGTCAATAGGTAGCAAGGTGAAAAGTAAAAGTGGCAGGCCGGCAAATCCAGGGCAAAAATCAAAAAGGGCCACTTTTCAGCATAATAGTATAAGGGGTAAGAGTGTTGTAAAAACAAGCTTGAAGGCTTTGTGTCTCAATGCAAGGAGCATTCGTAATAAGGTGGATGAGTTGAATGTGCAGATAGCTATTTATGACTATGATATAGTTGGGATCACGGAGACATGGCTCCAGGGTGCCCAAGGCTGGGAGCTGAACATCCAGGGATATTCAATATTCAGGAGGGATAGACAGAAAGGGAAAGAAGGTGGGGTAGCGTTGCTGGTTAGAGAGCAGATTAACACAATAGAAAGGAAGGACATTAGCTTTGAGGATGTGGAATCGGTATGGGTAGAGTTGTGAAACACTAATGGGCAGAAAACGCTAGTGGGAGTTGTGTACAGGCCACCTAACAGTAGTAGTGGAGTTGGGGATGGCATCAAACAGGAAATTAGAAATGCGTGCAACAAAGGTAAAACAGTTATAATGGGTGACTTCAATCTAAATATAGATTGGGTGAATCAAATTGGCAAGGGTGCTGAGGAAGAGGATTTCTTGGAATGTATGCGGGATATTTTTCTAAACCAACATGTAGAGGAACCAACGAGAGAGCAGGCTATTCTAGACTGGGTATTGAGTAATGAGGAAGGGTTAGTTAGCAGTCTTGTTGTGCGTGGCCCCTTGAGCAAGAGTGACCATAATATGGTTGAGTTCTTCATTAGTATGGAGAGTGACATCGTTAATTCAGAAACAAGGGTCCTGAACTTAAAGAAAGGTAACTTTGAGGGTATGAGACGTGAATTGGCCAAGATAGACTGGCGATTGATTCTTAATGGGTTGACGGTGGATATGCAATGGAAGGCATTTAAAGACTGCATGGATGAACTACAACAATTGTTCATCCCAGTTTGGCAAAAAAATAAATCAGGGAAGGTAGTGCATCCGTGGATAACAAGGGAAATCAGGGATAGTATCAAAACAAAAGATGAAGCGTACAAATTAGCCAGAAAAAGCAGCCTACCAGAGGACTGGGAGAAATTCAGAGACCAGCAGAGGAGGACAAAGGGCTTAATTAGGAAAGGGAAAATAGATTATGAAAGAAAACTGGCAGGGAACATAAAAACTGACTGCAAAAGCTTTTATAGATATGTGAAGAGAAAAAGATTAGTTAAAACAAATGTAGGTCCCTTGCAGTCAGAAACGGGTGAATTGATCATGGGGAACAAGGACATGGCAGACCAATTGAATAACTACTTTGGTTCTGTCTTCACTAAGGAAGACATAAATATTCTGCCGGAAATAGCAGGGGACCGGGGGTCAAATGAGATGGAGGAACTGAGTGAAATCCAGGTTAGCCGGGAAGTGGTGTTAGGTAAATTGAATGGATTAAAGGCCGATAAATCCCCAGAGCCAGATAGGCTGCATCCCAGAGTACTTAAGGAAGTAGCCCCAGCAATAGTGGATGCATTAGTGATAATTTTTCAAAACTCTTTAGATTCTGGAGTAGTTCCTGAGGATTGGAGGGTAGCTAATGTAACACCACTTTTTAAAAAGGGAGGGAGAGAGAAAACGGGGAATTACAGACCAGTTAGTCTAACGTCGGTAATGGGGAAACTGCTAGAATCAGTTATTAAAGATCAGATAGCAGCACATTTGGAAAGAGGTGAAATCATTGGACAAAGTCAGCATGGATTTATGAAGGGTAAATCATGTCTGACGAATCTTATAGAATTTTTCGAGGATGTAACTAGTAGAGTGGATAAGGGAGAACCAGTGGATGTGTTATATCTGGACTTTCAGAAGGCTTTCGACAAGGTCCCACATAAGAGATTAGTATACAAACTTAAAGCACATGGTATTGGGGGTTCAGTATTGATGTGGATAGAGAACTGGCTGGCAGACAGGAAGCAAAGAATAGGAGTAAACGGGTCCTTTTCACAATGGCAGGCAGTGACTAGTGGGGTACCGCAAGGCTCAGTTCTGGGACCCCAGCTATTTACGATATATATTAATGATTTGGACGAGGGAATTGAATGCAACATCTCCAAGTTTGCGGATGACACGAAGCTGGGGGGCAGTGTTAGCTGTGAGGAAGATGCTAGAGGGCTGCAAGGTGACTTGGATAGGCTGGGTGAGTGGGCAAATGCATGGCAGATGCAGTATAATGTGGATAAATGTGAGGTTATCCACTTTGGTGGCAAAAACAGGAAAGTAGATTATTATCTGAATGGTGGCCGATTAGGAAAGGGGGAGATGCAACGAGACCTGGGTGTCATGGTACACCAGTCATTAAAAGTAGGCATGCAGGTGCAGCAGGCAGTGAAGAAGGCGAATGGTATGTTAGCATTCATAGCAAAAAGATTTGAGTATAGGAGCAGGGAGGTTCTACCGCAGTTGTACAGGGTCTTGGTGAGACCACACCTGGAGTATTGCGTACAGTTTTGGTCTCCTAATCTGAGGAAAGACATTCTTGCCATAGAGGGAGTACAGAGAAGGTTCACCAGACTGATTCCTGGGATGTCAGGACTTTCATATGAGGAAAGATTGGATAGACTCGGTTTGTACTCGCTAGAATTTAGAAGATTGAGGGGGGATCTTATAGAAACTTACAAAATTCTTAAGGGGTTGGACAGGCTAGATGCAGGAAGATTGTTCCCGATGTTGGGGAAGTCCAGAACAAGGGGTCACAGTTTAAGGATAAGGGGGAAATCTTTTAGGACCGAGATGAGGAAAACGTTTTTCACACAGAGAGTGGTGAATCTCTGGAATTCTCTCCCGCAGAAGGTAGTTGAGGCCAGTTCATTGGCTATATTTAAGAGGGAGTTAGATGTGGCCCTTGTGGCTAAAGGGATCAGGGGGTATGGAGAGAAGGCAGGTACAGGATACTGAGTTGGATGATCAGCCATGATCATATTGAATGGCGGTGCAGGCTCGAAGGGCCGAATGGCCTACTCCTGCACCTATTTTCTATGTTTCTATGTAAGCAGCAACTCTACCACTGTACCACAGTGCCGCACTAATATCATGTATTGCCCTTCTCTTACATTGATGAGTGCAGTTCCTACCACATGGAAGAGGCTCAGCAATATCCAGCACTGACCAGCTTGCATCTCAAGTATCCACCAACCTACAATACTGACTCCCTCTACCACCAGCTCACGGGGACAGCAGTGTGTATCATCTACATTTTGTTGTATTTGTTTTTTTGGGGATTGAGGCAGTGGCAGCAAAGCCAGCATTTTTTGTACATCCATAATTGCCCTTCAGTTCACTTCAGTCAGTTTAGTTTATTGTCACGTGTTCCGAGGTACATTGAAAAGCAAAAGGTAGAATGGAGATAAGAAAAACAAACCTGAAAGCTTTGTGCCCTAATGCGAGGAGCATTTGAAATAAGGTTAATGAATTGAATGTGCAGTTAGTGTGATATAGAATATGATATAGTTGGAATTACGGAGTCACGGCTCCAGGGTGACCAAGGCTGGAAGCTAAACATGCAGGGGTATTCAGGAGGGATAGACAGAAAGGAAGAGGAGGTGGGGTGGCATAGCTGGTTAAAGAGTAGATTAATGCAATAGCAACGAGAGACATTAGCTTGGATGGTGTAGAATCGGTATGGGTAGAACTGTGAAATAGCCAAGGGCAGAAAATGCTTGTTGGAGTTGTATACAGACCACCAAACAGCAGTAGGGAGGTTGGGGGTAGCGTCAAGCAGGAAATTAGAGATGCGTGTAGCAAAGGTACAGCAGTTATCATGGGTGACTTTAATTTACATATAGATTGGGCCAATCAAATTGGTAACAGTGCTGAGGAGGAAGATGTCCTGGAATGTATACGGGATGGTTTTTTAAACCAATATGTGGAGGAACTGACTAGAGGGCAGGCCATCCTAGACTGGGTATTGTGTAATGAGGAAGGATTAGTTAGCGATCTTGTTGGGCAAAGCCCCTTGGCAATAGTGACCATAATATGGTGGAATTCTGCATTAGGATGGAGAGTGACACAGTTAATTCACAGACTGGTGTCCTGAACTTAAAGAAAGGAGACTTTGAAGGCATGAGACGGGAATTGGCTTGGATAGACTGGCAAATTATATTTAAAGGGTTGACGTGGAGATGCAATAGCAAAGATTTAAAGACCACATGGATGAACTCCAGAAATTGTTCATCCCAGTCTGGCGAGAAAATAAAATTGTGAAGGCGGCTCAACCGTGGCTGACGAGGGAAATCAAGGATATTGTTAAATCCAAGGAAAAGGCATATAAATTGGCCCGAGGAAGCAGCAAACTGGAGGACTGGGAGAAATTTAGAACACAACAGAGGAGGACAAAGGGGTTAATTAAAAGGGGGGGAAAGAGCATGAAAGAAAACTTGCGGGGAATATGAAAAACTGATTGTAAAAGCTTCTTTAGATATGTAAAAAAAAAAGATTAGTGAAGACAAATGTAGGTTCCTTACAGTCAGAGACAGGTGCATTTATAATGGGAAACAAGAAAATGGCAAAATAGTTAAACAAGTACTTTGGTTCTGTCTTCACTAAGGAAGACACATACAATCTCCTGAAAATACTAGGGGATCAAAGATCTAGTGGGAGGGAGGAACTGAAGGGAATCCACGTTAGTCAGGAAATGGTCTTGGGTAAACTGTTGGGACTGAAGGCAGATAAATCCACAGGGCTTGATGGTCTGCATCCCAGAGTACTCGAGGAGGTGGCCCTAGAAATCATAGAAGCATTGGTGATCATTTCCCAATGTCCTCTCGACTGGATCAGTTCCTGTGGACTGGAGAGTAGCCTTTTAAGAAAGGAAGGAGAGAGAATACAGGGAATTAAAGACCAGTTAGCCTTGCATCGGTAGTGAGGAAGATGCTTGAGTTGATTGTTGAAGATGTTATAGTAGTGCATTTGAAAAGCATTGAATGGATCAACCAAAGTCAACATGGAATTATGAAGGGAAAATCATGCTTGACTAATCCTCTGGCATCTTTTGAGGATGTAACCAAGTAGAATGGATAAGGGAGAGCCAGTGGATGGGGTGTATCTGGACTTTCAAAAAGCCTTTGACAAGGTCCCACACAAGAGATTAGTGGGCCACATTAGAGCACTTGATATTGGTGGTAGGGTATAGACATGGATAGAGAACTGGCTGGCAGACAGGAAGCAAAGAGTAGGAATTAACTGGTCCTTTTCAGAATGGCAGGCAGTGACTAGTGGGGTGCCGCAAAGCTCTGTGCTGGGACCCCAGTTATTTACAATATATATTAATGATTTAGACGAGGGAATTAAATGTGACATCACCATGATTACGGATGACACAAAGCTGGGTGGCATTTTGAGCTGCGATGAGGATGCTATGAGGCTGCAGGGTGACTTGGATAGGTTGGGTGAGTGGGCAGATGCATGGCAGATGCAGTATAATGCGGATAAATGTGAAGTTGTCCACGATGGTGGCAAGAACAGGAAGGCAGATTATTGCTTGAATGGTGTCAGATTAGGAAAAGGGGAGGTGCAACGAGACCTGGCTGTGCTGGTACATCAGTCACTGAAAGTAAGCATGCAGGTACAGCAGGCAGTGAAGAAAGTGAAAGGATGTTGGACTTCACTGCGGATTTGAGTATAGGAACAAGGAGGTCCTGCTGCAGTTGCACAAGGCCCTGGTGAGACCGCACCCGGAGTATTGTGTGCAATTTTGCTCTCCTAATTTGAGGAAGGACATTATTGCTTTTGAGGGAGTGCAGCTTAGGTTAATTCTCAGGATGGCGGGACTGACATATGATGAAAGAATGGGTCGACTTGGCTGATATTCACTGGAATTTAGAAGGATGAGAGGGAAACATTGAAACATAAAATTCTTAAAGGATTGGACAGACTAGATGCAGGAAGTTGGGGGAGTCCAGAACCAGTGGTCTCAGTTTAAGAATAAGGGGTAGGCAATTTAGGACTGAGATGAGGAAAAACCTCTTCACCCAGAGAGTTGTGAATCTGTGGAATTCTCTGCCACAGAGGCAGTGGAGGCCAATTCACTGGATGTTTTCAAGCAAGAGTTAAATTTAGCTCATAGGGCTAATGGAATCAAGGGATATGGGGAGAAAGCAGGAACGGGGTACTGATTTTACATGATCAGCCATGATCATATTGAATGGCGGTGCTGGCTCGAAGGGCCAAATGGCCTACACCTGCACCTATTTTTCTATGTTTCTATGTTCTATGTTTCTATTCTATTGCGTGCTAACCAGTCAGGAGAAAGACAATACATGATTACAATCAATCCATTTAAACTGTATAGATACATGATATGGGAATAACGTTTAGTGCATGGTAAAGCCAGCAAAGTCCAGTCAAGGATAGTCCAAGAGACATCAGAGGTAGATAATAGTCCAGCACTGCTCTCTGGCCATAGTAGGATGATTCAGTTGCCTGATAACAGCTGGGAAGAAACTGTCCCTGAATCTGGAGGTGTGCGTTTTCACACTTCTATACCTTTTTCCTGATGGGAAAGGGGAGAAGAGGGAGTGGCCAGGGTTCAACTCATCCTTGATTATGCTGCTGGCCTTGCCGAGGCAGCGTGAGGTATAAATGGAGTCAATGGAAGGAAGGTTGGTTTGTGTGATGGTCGGGGCTGCGTCCACAATTCGCTGCGATTTCTTGCGGTCTTGGATGGAGCTGTTACCAAACCAAGCTGTGATGCATCCTGATAAAATGCCTTCAGAAGGTGAGGGTGAGTCGCCCTCCTGCACCACTGTAGTCCTTCTTGTGAAGGTAAAGAGAGATCATTTAAAACTGATGTGAACCAGAATTTCTTTTAACAGAGGGTGGTGAATCTCAGGAGTTATTTCTCGCAGAGTATTAGTGAGGCTAAGTCATAGGGTTTATTCAAAGAGGAGGCAGATATCGTTTTAGAAAGCTCAGGGAATTACCAGGCGACATGGTGGCGCAGCGGTAGAATTGCCGCCTGACAGCGAATGCAGCGCCGGAGACCCGACTACAGGTGCTGTCTGTATGGACTTTATACATTCTCCCCGTGGCCTGCGTGGGTTTTCTCCGATATCTTCGGTTTCCTCCCACACTCCAAAGACGTACAGGTTTGTAGGTTAATTGGCTTGGTAAATGTAAGAAAAATTGTCCCTAGTGGGTGTAGGATAGTGTTAATGTGCGGGGATTGCTGGTCGGTGGGCCGAAAGAGCCTGTTTCCGCGCTGTATCTCTAATCTAAACTAAACTACAATATACAATTCAGGGCTAATGGGGGCCTGTATTAAAGACAAGTCAACCATGATTACACTGAATGCTGGGGCAGGCTTGCGGGTCCCATTGGCTACTCTCCCTACTGTGGACACAATGCTGGAGTAACTCAGCGGGACAGGCAGCATCTCTGGAGAGAAGGAATGGGTGACTGAAGTCTGAAGAAGAGTCTTGATCCGAAACATCACCCATTCCCTCTCTCCAGGCAAGCTGCTTGTCCCGCTGAGTTACTCCAACATTTTGTGTCTACCTTCAGAGTAAACCAGCATCTGCAGTTCCTTCCTTCACACTACTCCTCCTGCGTCTATCTCCTTGTGCTCTTCTGGAGGAGGTGGCCCCACCATGCTCTTGGGGAGGGAGTTGAAGGATTGAAACACACCAATAATGAAGGTCTGGTGATACATGACAACCTGCAGATGGTGAGGACTAAGGTATCTCCTGCCCTTGGCCTCAGTGGGCAGTCACGGTGGCACAGCGGTAGAGTTGCTGCCTTACAGCAAAAATGCAGCGCCAGAGACCCGGGTTCGATCATGACTACGGGTGCTGGCTGTACGGAGTTTGTACGTTCTCCCCGTGATCTGCATGGGTTTTCTCCGAGACCTTCGGTTTCCTCCCACGCTCCAAAGACGTACAGGTTTGTAGGTTAATTGGCTTGATTAATTGGCTTGATAAAAATGTAAAATTGTCCAAGTTGGCGATATGCAGAGTACTGCCCTGCCGACTACAAAATTCAGAAGATTCAGAAGGTTCAATGGCAGTAGTTGCCTTTTCCAATTGCTGGCATAGCTTTCAGCTCGGCATCGGGAGAGAGTTCCATCACAATCCCGAACTGTGCATTGCAGGTAGTGGAAAGTTAATAGATGATTATAGAGCCACACAACATAAACCTTAGGCCCAACATCCATACTATCTAAGATGCCTCATCTGAGCATGTCCCATTTGCTTGCATTTGCCCCATATCCCTCCATACCTTTCCCATCCATACAGCTAAGTGTCTTTTAAATGCTGTTCTAGTACCTGTCACAACTACCTCTTCTGGCAGCTCGTTCCATAAACCCACCTCACTGACTGAAAAGGTTGCCCCTCAGGCACCTACAGTATTTAATCCTTCCCCTCTCCCCTTAAACCTATACCCTCTGGTTCTTGATTCTTCTATCCTTGGTAAAAGGTTTTGGGTATTCACCCTGTCTATTCCTCGATAGGTGTTAGGAGATGAGGCAACCACTGAAGAATGCCCAGCCACTGATCTGTTCTTAATAAATACCATGGCATTTAAGTGGAGATCCTGCTGTGTTTCTAGTTAGTGGTGATTCCCATGGTACTGTTGGTGGGGAACCCACCAATAGTCATGCCACTGAATGCCAATGTTAGGTAGTTAGGTTGTTCTGTCTTATTGGAGATGATCTTCTTTCGTGCCACTTGTCCACGTATCAGGGTCTTGCTGCAAACTTCACTTGATATGGAGTAGAGAATGGAATTGAAAATTGCACAAGCAACAGCAAAAACTCCTCAAGTCTGACCTGATGACAGATGGAAAGGCATTGAGGAAGAAGCTGAAGATGGAAGGACCTTGGGACATTGCCCAGGAGAACCAGCACCTCACAACGCCAGGTAACTTGGTTCAATCTTGAGTAGAATAGAACTGACTAATGATGAGCAGTCGGCATGGCTTTGTGAGGGGAAGGTTAAGGTTTTTCAGGAGGTGACGAAGGTGAGTTTAGTTTAGAGATACAGTGCGGAATCAGGCCTTTTGGCCCACTGAGTCCGTGCTGACCAGCGATCCCCGCACACTAGCACTATCCTACACACATCGATGGCCCGATGTACCAGCCATAATGCCACTTAGGCGACTTTTTAGGCAACTGCAGGAGACTTATATAGTCGCCACATGTTCGCGGGTGGTTGCCGTGGAGTCGCCTTCATGGTCGTGAGGAGTTCCTGCATTCTGGGAACTAGTCGCGGCCTCATTATGGTCGCCGTGAATTTTTCAACATGTTGAAAAATTAGTGGCGACTAGAATGAAGCCGCCATGGAGAGTAGCGAGAATTCTCGAGTCGCAGGCGGGTCGCCAGGAGGTCCTAGTGGGTTGCCAGGAGGTCGAAGTTTCTCAGAGGTTCCCGTAGGTTGTAGCCGGTGCTGACCGGTGAATTTCATTGGCTCATTGGGGGAAAAAAAAGGTAAGCAGTAGTTTTCAGAACCAAGGATAACCGACCGGTAATGTTAAATGTTGCCGAGCTTCACAGACGTGTATCTCTGGCTTCTTAAAAGTTGTCTCCACTCCTTCTCCCTCCTTCTCCCCCCCTCTCTTTTAAAGGACTTACCGTACACTGTGCTATCACCATCTTAATTACAGCGCCAACCTTCCTGTTCATCGTGGTGTGTGTCTGTTTCACCTTGGCTTTGTACAGTGTGAATTTATTAGACAGTGCTCCCCCCGCTTGCCCTGTCCCCCGCCTGCATAACGGGCTGGTGAAGGAAGCGATGTGTGTGTGTGTGTGTGTTCCACTCTGACAGTCGCTGTTCCAGTTGCCGGTTTTTCAGGCGACTGCCGACAACTTGACAGTCACCGGCAGTCCGCTGAAAATTTTGCCTAGGTGGGACAGGCCCATAAGGCTGCCCTTCATTGACTACAGATCGGTGTTCAACACAATCATTGCCTTCAAGCTACAAGCCCTGGGCTTTTTTTTATCTCCTACGTAACTGGATCCTTGACCTCCCCTTTATGTGGTGACTATTTGCATACCTCTGAAATGCAAAAAAAAGAATATCACTGTGACTTGTGACAATAGTATTCAATCATATATTCATGCATTCATTCATTCACTTAGCCCCCTGCTCCACACCCATAACTCTCTATTTAGGCACAGCAATATCATCTTTAAATTCACCGGCCTCACCACTGTTGTTGGCCGAATCATGGGTGGCGACAGAAAGATAGAACAGCAACGTCTTTTGCAAAATTCTTGAATAATACAGGTGTCGGGAGTTCTGGGGAGAAGGCAGGAGAATGGGGCTAGGAGGAAGAGATAGATCAGCCATGATTTAATGGCGGAGTAGACTTGATGGGTCGAATGGCCTAATTCTTCTTCTATAACCTATGACCTTGTTACCTTAAAATCGACAAAACCAAGGAACAAATCACTAACTTCAGAAAGGGAAGTTGCAAACCACGTGCCAGTTTTGATTGGTGGGTCGGCGGTGGAGAAGTTCCCAAATACTCGTGGCCCCAGCTAGGTCTCGGAAAATTTTTCAGCATGTTGATAAATTTTCCGCGAGTAGAATTTGGTCGGCATGGGTCTTTTTAACTCGTAGTGCACTTATTTATTTACAGGCAGTCGAGGGCAGCCGTAGGCAATCTCCTTCGCTGACCGGGCATTTTAATTGGCTCATTGGAGTTTTCAGGTCCAAGGAAGACCTACCGCTAGGTAAAATGGCCTCTTAACTTTATTAACGACACTGATATGATGCCGGCAGTCGCCGAAAAAAATCGGCAAATGAGACGGGCCCTTTAGTGTGCGGGGATCGCTGGTTGGCGTGGACTCGGTGGGCCGAAGGACCTGTTTCCGCGCTGTATCTCTAATCTGAACTAAACTAAACTCGTTACTAACCGTACTGCCGGAGTATCGCCACAGGCAGAACTGCAGCAGTTCAAGAACACGGCTCAACTACTCAATAGTCATTAAGGACGGACAATAAATGCTGTCCTCATCCCATGAATGAATAATAAGAGTTCAACAGCAATGGACCTCATAAATATTGTACAGAATAAAGAAGCTATTATGGAATAATACCAGATATTATTTTGACGAAAGTCAGAGCAGACTGGGCACCTTTGAGTTGATAACTGTGGAAAGGGTATTAACACATGGTGCACACATATACAAGGGGTAAGCTTCCGTTTTAGATTTAGAGATACAGCGCAAAACAGGCCCTTCGGCCCACCGCATCCGCACTGACCAGCGTTCCCCGCACATTAACACTATCCTACATACACAATAGGACAATTTACAATTATGCCAAGCCAATTAACCTCCAAACCTGTACGTCTTTGGAGTGTGGGAGGAAGCCGGAGATCCCGGAGAAAACCCACGCGGTCACAGGGAGAACGTGCAAACAGACAGCACCCGTAGTTGGGATCAAATCCTGGTCTCTGGCGCTGCAAGCGCTGTAAAGCAGCAACTCTACCGCTGCGCCACCGTGTATCGCCCAGGGTAGGTCCTAATCTGATCCGCCCACCAGGAAACAAATGAGGTTGGTTGCCTGTTTTATATCCTGTCACGTTTACTTGGCTTTGAAGACAAATCCTTGTTATTCTGAAGCCCAAGGACTCTGTTCACTGCAACAGAGGGAAGAAACGATCAATAAGAGCAGTTTGCAGCATCTCCCTGCGGAGCCAGTTCCATAAATTATTTACTCACCTATTGAAATATTATTTACACAAATTTGCTTAAATTGGCAAGAACGTACAATCCATTTAAATCCATTAGGTGTTTGGGCCAAAAAAAAATATCATCTGTGCCATTTCCTTCAGTGCTAAAATGATGATGTACATCTCACTCCATGTTTTAAAACAACACCATTATCTCACTCTTAAGAGTATCACATGCAGCTCCATGGATGAATATCTCTTGGCCAGCAGAGACCTCAACAGCCAGCTCCAAAAGTAACGAGTCCACACAATACCACCAGCACTCGTCTGCAGATAGCAGGAAATGTGCTCCAGAGGCCTGGGGCTTGTTCCTTGTTTTACACCAGTGGTGTTTTCTGTTCAAGGTCATAAGATCATAAGTGATAGGAGCAGAATTTAGGCCATTCAGCCCATC
This sequence comes from Amblyraja radiata, assembly GCF_010909765.2. NCBI lineage: Eukaryota > Metazoa > Chordata > Chondrichthyes > Rajiformes > Rajidae > Amblyraja > Amblyraja radiata. The sequence continues at coordinate 39,956,009 of NC_045957.1, read as the reverse complement.
AAGTCTACTCCGCCATTCAATCATGGCTGATCCTTCTCTCCCTCCTAACCCCATTCTCCTGCCTTCTCCCCATACAAATCAAGAATCCATGTATCTCTGCCTTAAAAATATCCGCCGACTTGGCCTCCACAGACTTCTGTGGCAAAAAATTCCACAGATTCACCACCCTCTAACTGAAGAAATTACTCCTCATCTCCTTCCTAAAGGAACGTCCTTTAATTCTGAGGCTATGACATCTAGTCCTGGACTCTCCCACTAGTGGAAACATCCTCTCCACATCCACTCTATACGTTTCAATGAGGTCCCCTCGAATTCATTCTAAACTCCAGCGAGTACAGGCCCAGTGCCGTCAAACACTTATCATATGTTCAAAGAGGCAACAGTGAAACCTCCAGCATCACAAACGACAGTTCGGGGCATGAGGTTGCTCGGGAGGTCCCTGTGGGAACCTGAGTCCAGTCTGCATGTAAGTGCACCATCAGCAAACAGCATGTGGCTGCTACGAAAGTCCCTCTGGGCAGCTGGAGACTGGGGAGCGGAGCATGTAAATAATGGATGGAACGTAACTCAGGCAAGTGTGAAGTGTTGCGTTTTAGGAAGTTGAAACAGGATAAGACTTAAGGGGCGCTCCCACTGAGGCGACCTAATCTGTGAATTTAGAAGAGTTTGCCCTCGACTCAAACTCGCAGCATGGTCGACACCAGTGGCAGACAGGCCAGGGTGTCAACTTGCCCGATGGCACGTGGGCCCCTGATGAAGTGGGCCCCCTATACCAAGTGGGCCCCCTTTGTCTCCTGGCAACCAATATTTTTAGACCCAGTCTGCCACTGGTCGACACGTGGTCCTAGGAGGTCCTATGAGTTCACTGGAACTCTCCTTCATGCTCGAGGGAAGTTCCTGAATACTCGCGGCCTCAGCTTGGTCGCGGAAATTTTTTCAGCATGTAAGATTTGGTCGGCATGGTTCTTTTTAACTCGTAGTGCAGTGGAGTGGGGTCACTATTTAGTTACAGGCAGTCGAGGGCAGCCGTAGACAATCTCCTTCGCTGACCGGGCATTTTAATTGGCTCATTAGAGTTTTCAGGACCAGGAAAAACCGACCGTTGGGTAAAATGCCCGCTAAACTTTATTAAACGTTGTCTGACTTCTTAAAAGTGTTTCTACTCCTTCTCCTCCCCTTCTCTCCACTTCTCTCCCACTCTCTCCCCTTCTCTAACCCCCCCCCCCCCCCCCCCACGCTCTCTAAAGGACTTACCATACACTGTGCAGCCATCTTTTACCTTCTTCTTCATCGCGGGTGTGAGTTTCAGACAGCGCTCCCCCGCTTTCCCCGGCCCCTGCCTTTGTGATGTGTGCGGTCGGTCGATCCGGCTCGCGGTTTCATGGCTGACGGTCGTTCTCACTCGAGGTTGTCCAGGTGAGTGCGCTCGAGCTTGAAAGTCGAAGACACTCTTCTGAATTTGAGGATTAGGTCGCCGCAGTGGGACAGCCTCTATACAGAGTAAATGGTTAAACCCTGGAGTGTGAGGGAGACCAATGGGTCCAAGTACAAAGTTCTCTGGAAGTGGTGATGCAGGTAGACAGGGTGGTGAAGAATGCATTATGAGTTTATGTCATAGAAGCAGAATTAGGCCATTCAACCCTTTGAGTCTACTCTGCCATTCAATCAAGGCTGATCTCTCTTTCACTCGCAATCCCATTCACCTGCCTTCTCTCCATAACTCTTGATACCGTAACGAATCCTGTCAATCTTTGCAAAAATACCCAATGACTTGGCCTCCACAGGAGTCTGTAGCAATAAATTCAACACATTCACCACCCTCTGACTAAAAAAATTCCTCCTAATCTCCTTTCTAAAGGTACATCCTTTTATTCTGTGGCTGTGACCTCTAGTCCTCGACTCTCCCACTAGTGGAAACATCCTTTCCAACATCCACTGGATCCAAGACCTTTCACTATTCAGTAAGCTTCAATGAGGTCCCCCCCCCCCCCCCCATTCTTCTAACTCCAGGCAGGTACCATTACAACATTTAAAAGACATTTGTAAGACACAAGTACATGGAGAATAGGAGAGGTTCAGAGAGAATGGAGCAAATGCAGAAAAAGCAAACAAACTCATGTAGGCAACTTGCTTGGCATGGATAAGTTAGGCCAAAGTGCCTGTTTTCATGCCAAATAACTCAATGTCTCTTTAACCAATTATCTCTCTAATGCAGCAGTAAACTTCTGATATGTGGCACACGTGATCCAAAACTACTACAGAGCTAGTATTCCTTGGGCATTCAAATTCCTCGGGGTACACATCTCTGAGGATCTGTCCTGGTTCTTCAACACCGCCAAACTGATTAAAAAGGCGCAGCAGCGCCTCTACTTTCTGAGGAGACTTAAGAAAGCTCACCTGTCCCCTCAGATCTTGTCCAACTTCTACCGCTGTACCATCGAAAGCATCCTGACCACCTGCTTCACGGTGTGGAACAGCAGCTGCACCACAGCTGACAGGAAGGCACTGCAACGGGTGGTGAAAACCGCCCATCACATCATCGGTGCCCCGCTCCCTGCCATGGCCGCCCTTCACCACACACGGTGTCTGAGACGAGCTGGCAAAATCATTAAGAACCCCTCACACCCCAACCATGGACTGTTTGCCCTCCTCCCATCAGGAAGGCGATACAGGAGCCTCAGGTCTCGCACCAGCAGGCTGAGGAACAGCTTCTTCCCCAACACCATTACCCTGCTGAACTCACAGGCCCGGTGCTAGCCCCCCCCCTCTTCTCATCAGTATTATTTATAGTTTATATAATTTATAGTTAAGCTCTTATTCACCAGAATATAGCACGTCAATCTTTTGCACCTTAACAACTATCTGTATATCCCTATGTAAATACACCAATATATCCTCATTTGTATATATTGAGGATACCATCCCTCGGGCGGTGCGACTCTTGTCAGCAGCAGCCTCTGCAGTCCGTCTGTCTTTTTATTGTTTTCTGTCTTGTTCTATGTAGTTTTTATTGTTTTTTTTGTCGGGGTATGTGTGTGGGGGTGGGGTGGGGGAACTTTAAGGTCTTTCCCCTGCACGGGAGACCCGACCTTTTCTTTGTCGGGTCTCCGTTGTCGTTGGGGCTGCAACGTGGAGCGGCCTCCAACAGGAATGACCTGGGGCTCCAGTCGCGGAGCTGCGGATTTACTCACCATCACGGAGCTGGCCGAGTCCGGAGCGGGTGGAGCGGTGGTTGAGCGCTGCTGTGACCCGACACCTGGAGATTCGGAAGCTCCTACCGCAGGTCTGTGGACAGTAATACCGGGAGCCTGCAGGTCCCTGGTGGGAGACCGCTTTTCGGGGCTTCTGCAACGGCGACTTCTCCCGCCCGAGTTGCGGGGTTGAAGATTACCTGGAGCGGGGCCTTACATCACCGCCCCGCGCGGCTTGGAATGGCCGCGGGACTTTGTGAGCGCCCGCCGGGGCTCCAACACCAAGAGCCCGCCGGGGCTCCAACACCAATACCCGGTACGTGGCCTTGCATCACCCGGCGTGGCTTTAATGGCTGCGGGACATTTAACATCGCCCGCCGGGGGCTTTGACTCTGTCTTTGACTCTGACATGGGGGGGGAGAGGGGAGTGCAGGGGAGAGATATGTTTAAGGTTTGCCTTCCATCACAGTGAGGAGGACTCACTGTGATGGATGTTTATGTGAATTGAATTGTGTTGGTGTGTGGCTTGGTTCTTTTTTTGTATGGCTGCAGAAACCAAATTTCGTTTGAACCTCGTGTGAGGTTCAAATGACAAATAAAAGGTATTGTATTGTATTGTATATTGTCTTAATCAGCACTTTGCTACTTTGCACTCTGGTTAGATGCAAAACTGCATTTCGTTGTACCTGTACTTGTACTATGTGCAATGACAATAAAATAATCTAAATCTAATCTAATGACACAGAGCGAGCAACGCAAGCACAGGTGTAAGTTTGTACCTGAGGTTGTATAAAGTTGAAGGTGTGTGTGAGAAACCATTGCCTTGCTCTCCCACGAAATGCAGATCAGAAATGCAGAGCCTGGGCAGTTCGAGTGTTGGATGCTGCACCCTTATCCTGGAATGTAATGCCAATAAGTGTGGTGGTGTCCATGCTATACGTGAAAGAGAAGAATCGGGTCTGAACGCTGGGCAATGGAAGAGTTCTGGATACAACAGTGTGTTTGAGAAGCAAGTGTGAACAGTGAGCGTTTATAGGTCTGCCAAGGCCTGCTGGATCTCCCGGTTGTTAAACATTTTAGCTTCCATTCCCAGACTCACCTTTCTGCCCTGGGCATCCTCCATTGCCAGAGTGAGGCCACACACTAACTGGAGGAACAGCACCTCATATCACACTTGGGTAGTTAACAACCCAATGGTATGAACAATGAATGTTCCAATTTTAGTCTAGTTTAATTTAGAGATACAGCGCGGTAAACCTGCCCTTCAGCACACCGAGTCCGCACCGACCAGCGAACCCTGCACATTAACACAATCCCACACACTAGGGACAATTTACACTTACGCCAAGCCAATTTACCTACATACCTAACCTGCGCGTCTTTGGAGTGTGGGAGGAAACCGAAGATCTCAGAGAAAACCCATGCGGTCATGGGGAGAACTTACAAACTCCGTACAGATAGCATAGAAACGTAGAAAAATAGGTGCAGGAGTAGGCAATACGGCCCTTCGAGCCAGCACCACCATTCAATATTATCATGGCTGATCATCTAAAATCGCCAGTTGACGTAGGTTGACGTAGGTAGTCGCCAATGGAATTCACCAAAGTCAGCACCTGGCGACAACCAATGACACCTGGAGACAACCTGCGTCATCCTGGCGACAACCAACGACAGGAGAAGCCAAGCTATGTCAAGCCCACAGTTGCCAAAAAATGTTGAACATTTCAAAATCCAGCGGCGACCAGAAAAACGTTACGACTCTTTAGACGACTTCAGGAGACGACTCACAACCATGCAGGTGTCACCCTGCAACCATGTTAAAAACAGCCTAGTCACCTGTAGTCGCCTAAAAAATCGCCTAAGTGAGGCAGGCCCTTTAGTGTCGTAGTCATATAGCATGGAAACAGGCGCTTCGGCACAATTTTCTCACAACGGCCAACATGTCCCATCAACGCCCTGTCTACGGGCACCCTGAGGGAGTTCCGCAACCGCTGGGCACCGAAGAGGGTTGAATGTATCCTTGACAAGGATTGTAATATAGTTGTTTTGTAGTTTACTTGGGATATTTGTTTGTTTTGTACTATGGTGGTGTGATCTGCTTTGTTTTATTGTGTTGTAAATACTATTTTAATGTTTGAATAAATATTTTTGATTAAAAAAAAAAAATTTAAAAAAACAAAAAAAAAAACATGTCCCATCAACACTGGTCACACCTCCTGCATTTGACCCTCTAAACCTGTCCTATCCATGCACCTGTCTAAATGTTTCTTAAATGTTGCGATATTACCTGTCTCATCTACCTCCTCCGCCAGCTCATTCCATACGCCTACTACCCTTTGCGTGAAAAAGTTACCCCTCGGCTTCCGGGTTACCCCTCGGGTATTAAATCTTTACCCCCTCACCTTAAACCTATGTCCTCTGGTTCTCGATTCCCCTACTCTGGGCAAGAGACTCTACATTTTTGATCTGCATTTTGAACACAACGTTTGATAAGAGCTAAATACCTTTTTAGGACGATAGATTTGAACAACCTCATTAAAATACCATTGCTATTGTTTGTTTCATGGGTTTAATGATTCTAACCCCCTTTCTCAATCAAAATTGCAATCTGTTTCCTTGAAACATTGATTGTTGCTTCATTTAAGGCCTTCTTTCTTTCTCCTTTATGTTCAGGCTTTACCAGGCTCAATCATAAGGCTTGTATTCACTGGAGTTTAGAAGGATGAGGGGGTATCTTATAGAAACATATGAAATTATAAAAAGACTGGACAAGCTAGATGCAGGAAAAATGTTCCCAATGTTGGGCGAGTCCAGAACCAGGGGCCACAGTCTTAGAATAAAGGGGAGGCCATTTAAGACTGAGGTGAGAAAAAATGTTTTCACCCAGAGAGTTGTGAATTTGTGGAATTCCCTGCCCCAGAGGACAGTGGAGGCCAAATCACTGGATGGATTTAAGAGAGAGTTAGATAGAGCTCTAGGGGCTGGTGGAATCATGGGATACGGGGAGATGGCAGGCACGGGTTATTGATTGGGGACGATCAACCATGATCACAATGATTGGCAGTGCTGGCTCGAAGGGCCGAATGGCCTCCTCCTGCACCTATATTCTATGTTTCTATAAGTAAAAACAACCAGCCATTGCGAATCTGCAGGAAACCAGGAATGGAGTGTAGAGTCAAACAGTTTTTAAACAGGATAGCCGATTGGTGATTCACTGTGAAGCTTGAGTAACTTTGGACTGCTTGCTCCTTCAAGGCAGCTGTTAATACATGTCACATATTTCTCACCTGCCCCATGGGAAGCTCGGAGCAGAGTGAATAAATGCCATCAAATAAATGCAAAGTGAGTTGTGGGCGAATGCCAAACGTTGATTCCATCAGCATTCCACATGTAACAAAGAACCACCTCAACTCTTTAATGGTACACTACCATGTGCAAGTGACCACACCTTGGTCTCAATGTAGTTAGAATGTGTAACATGAATCCTGGAAATTATCATTTCCCCTTCAATCAAGTTGGTCATTTCCATGATTGTAACAGATTGATACAACAGATAATCCTCCGACATTTTTGCCACATCCAACGGGATCCCACCACTGGTCACATCTTCCCATCTCCTCCCCTTTCAGCTTTCCGCAGAGACCGCTCCGTCCGTAACTCCCTGGTCAATTCGTCCCTTCGCACCCAAACCACTCCCTCCCCGGGTACTTTCCCTTGCAACTGCAGGAAATGCTACACTTGTCACTTTACCTCCCCCCTCGACTCCATCCATGGACCCAAGCAGTCTTTCCAGGTGAGCAGAGGTTCACCTGCGCCTCCTCCAACTTCATTTATTGCATCTGCTGCACTATGTGTCAACTGCTCTACATCGGTGACACCAAGCGCAGGCTTGGCGATCGCTTCGCCCAACACCTCTGCACAGTCCGCATTAACCAACCTGATCTCCCGGTGGCTCAGCACTTCAACTCCCCCTCCCATTCCATATCCGACCTTTCTGTCCTGGGCCTCCTCCGTGGCCAGATTGAGTCCCACCACAAATTGGAGGAACGTGTATCAGAAGAATTTATTCAATTACGGGCTAATAATGAGAAAAAAGCTCATACTTAAATTCTGGAAAAATGCGCCCACACCAACAATAAAAATGTGGATATCAAATATGTTTGAAACATTACATCTGGAAGAGATGAGATTCCTCTTAGCAGGTAAAGCAGACCAATTCCAAAAGACGTGGTCTACGTTTCTGGACCTATTACAAGCATGAGGTGCAATAGTAATTTTAAAAATAAATAAATAAATAAATGGTATCAGGACCTGGCAATGGGAGGTAAAACAACAAAAACAGACTTGGTTGGTAGTCCCCTTTCTGCGGAGTTTAATGTTATAATAGAGCGATTGTTCCTACTTTCTTTTTCTTTCTTTTCTAGGGTCTACTTACTTACTTTACTTCCTTCTCTAACTTCTTTTCTAAGGGGCTTTCTTTTCCCAACACTCTCTTGCACTTCACGACTCTTGCGCACTTTCTTTACTTTCCTTACTTCTATCTTTTTCTTAAAGCTCAAAAAAATGAAGCGGTACAAAAAATGTATTAAGACATATGTGTTGTGTATTATTGTAATTTACCGTACTTCTAATAAAAATAATTAAAAAAAAAAAAAAAAAAAAATTGGAGGAGCAGCACCTCATATTTTGCTTGGGTAGTTTACACCCGAGCGGTATGACCATTCTCCATTTTCAGGTAGTCCTTGCTTCCACCCCTTCCCAGCTCTCCCACAGCCTACTGTCTCCACCTCTTCCTTTCTTCTTCCCAACCCGCCCCCCCCCCCCCCCCCCACATCAGTCTGAAGAAGGGTCTCGGCCTGAAAGGTCACCTATACCTTCGCTCCATAGATGCTGCCTCACCCGCTGAGTTTCTCCAGCATTTTTGTCTATCCACAATTGTAATAGTGTTTTTGGTGATATTGAACTGCATTGACTGCAAACTGTACACATCTGACACAAATTCCTCAAACTCTATCACTGTTTGGTCAAAACACAACACTCAGTTGAATTGAATTTGAATTGAATTGATTTTTATTAGGGACAGTGCATATTAATAAACATTTGCATGTAATATGCAAGATTGTAGCCAGTAGCTAATTTCCATCTTTTGTCCCAACACAAGGTAAACACATCCCAAACAAGGTAAAAACAAAAGACAAAAACAAAAACAAAACAAACAATAAAGTAAAAAAATAGCAATTAAAGCGTACCATAGGTTATTTTTAATGTAGATTATGATTGCAATTTTGATTTTGCAGTAACCATATTTTTAGATGTTTGGTAAATGAGGTAAGGGTTGGCAGATCCCGTATGACGCATGGTATCGCGTTCCAGGTCTGCGACGCTCGATATGAAAATACTGACTGCCCAAAGACACTTTTCCTAAACGGGACTATACAATCACCCCTGGAGGCTGCTCTTGTCGACCTATTTGTGTTTTTCTTTATCAAGTCCTTTAACGGAGGTGGGGCTAGTCCACGGAAGATTTTGTAAACCAAAATCGAGTCCGAATATTTTATTACTTTTTCCCAGCTCAGCAGATCAAATTTCTTCAGGATGCTACGGTGATGGTACATTCTGGGCTTTTTGTCAAGAGTTTTTAGGGCTTGTTTATAAGCAATTTCAACAGGCTTTAGTGTGGACTTACATGCCAGTGACCAAGTTGTTATACAGTAGGTCATGTATGGCACAATCATTGCATTAAAGTATAGTTTGGCTGAATCAATAGTTAAATTATTTCTAATATATCTAGAGTTGGACAAATTAAATGTTATTAAATTTACTGTTCTTTTCACCTGTTGTTTAAAGCAGAGCTGTGAATCGATCACGATTCCTAAATATTTAAACTCATGTACAATTTTAAGTTTTGTTCCATGTACAAACACATCAGAATCTCCATCAGTGCTTGCCTTTTTGGAGAAAAACATACAGACAGTCTTTGACACATTAAGATGTAGATCAGAAAACTGCAACCAGTTTGACACATTAATCATAGCAGCTGATAGGTCTTGTGCAGCTTGATGTTTGTTTTTAGCATGTACATACACAACTGCATCGTCAGCATACATCTGGCAAGTTACATTTGATGGACAGCTACTTGGTAAATCATTAATATACAGACTGAATAATAACGGTCCCAAGATTGAACCTTGAGGTACACCAAGAGGGTTTTTAGAAGTTGCAGATTTACTGTTGTGCACTCTAACACATTGTTTTCTCTGTACCATATATGACTCAATCCATTTCATCGTGCTCAAAGAGAGGTTAAAATAGGACAATTTGGTCATCAAGATCTGGTGGTTCACAGTATCAAAGGCTTTTCGTAAATCAAGAAAAACAGCTCCTATAACACCACCTGCATCAATTTTGGACTTCATATTTTCCAAAAGGAAGCAAAGTGCCGTCTCGGTGGAGTGATATTTTCTGAAGCCAAACTGCATTGGGTTTAGGGTATATGGACTATTGTTTAAATGTTTAATTATCTGTCCTGCAACCCATTTTTCAGCTATCTTGGAAATTGCCGGAAGAATGCTTATTGGTCTATAATTACTGATTATAGTGGGGTCTCCTGATTTTAAAATTGGATTTATTACTGCAGATTTCCAAGAATTTGGGAATACACATTCGTTTATGGACTTGTTGATGATGCTGGTAATTGGAGCAATGAGTGACTGCTTATGAGCTTTAAGAAACATTGTATCCATACCAAAAGCATCTTCGGCTTTTGAATTTTTAAGACCACAAATAATCCTGTTAACCCATGGCTGAGACACTTCATTCAAAATAAGAACCGGAGAAGCAGTGTTCAGCGGCATAGCATGTCGGACTGCGGAACAGGAACTATGAGTCAAGTTCTTCACAGAATCTATAAAATACGTGTTAAGGGCTGTTGCAATCTCATTTGGATCATTAGTCAGATTTTCATTTAGTTGCTACTCCCTAATGTTCTTGTTGATGATATTATTTCCAGTTAGTTTCCTTATGTTTGTCCCAATCTCCTTAGCATTACCTCTTGCGTTGCTTATTACATTAATAAAAAAGTTTGCCTTAGCATTCCTGATTTCTTTAGTGACTTTATTTCTGAGTGAGGTAAATATTTGTCTATTATGTGCTGTCTATTAAAAGTTCAATTTAGTTTATAGTTTATAGTTTATTGTCACGTGTACCGAGGTCCAGTGAAAAGCTTTTGTTGCGTGCTAACCAATCAGCAGAAAGACAATGCATGATTACAATCGATCCATTTACAGTGTATAGATACATGATAAGGGAATAACGTTTAGTGCAAGGTAAAGCCAGCAAAGTCCGATCAAAGATAGTCTGAAGATCTCCAGTGGGGTAGATAGTAGTTCAGGACTGCTCTACCTGTGGTAGGATGATTCAGTTGTCTGATAACTGCTGGGATGGTGTTTTGGGGGATATTGTACTGCAATGCTTGCAAACTGTACACATCTGGTGCAAATCTCTCAAACTCAATCATTGTTTGATAAAACCACAACACTCCTGGCAATGGTATTGATATTGACAATATAAATGTTGAAGGTATTCAGTTTGTAGCTCATCCATAATCCTTCTCCTGAACACATGTGTCTAGTCAATGTCCATATTTTAGATATCCTTTTTGGTAATGGATAATTCAACCTTACATAATGGCTGTAAATCTCCGTGAGACCCCTTGTCCACAGTCATCCATCCTCTCAAAGTGTGTTCATGGGTGTGCTTTACCGCTACATCCTCCTAAATCACTTGAGCAAGTGGCCCAGTGGCTGTCACTGGGAAATCTTGGACTACAAGTTGTGATGTACACAAACAGGAGCGCTTCCGCTACGTGATCTCCCGGTTCCTACACTGTCCTTTATGTCCTGGGCCTCCTCCACTGTCGTAGTGAGGCCAAACGCAATTGGAGGAACAGCATCTCATATTTCGCTTGGGCAGCTTACAACCCAGTGGTATGAATGTTACTTCTCTAACTTCAAGTAACCCTTGCTTTCCCTCTCTCTCTCTCAGCCCCCCCCCCCCCCCCATCCTAGTTCTCTGATCAGTTCTACTGTCCACCTGATTAAATATTACTGACTGTATGTCACCTTCCCCTCAGCTAACAAAGAACCTCTCTACATCTCCTTAGCATCATCCATTTTGATCTGTCATTTTCACACCTTACCCATCTATATCTCTAGACTCCCTCTCCACTGTCTCTCAGTCTGAAGAAGGGTTTCGACCCAAAACGCCACCCATTCCTTCTCACCAGAGATGCTGCCTGTCTCGCTGAGTTACTCCAGCATTTTGTGTCTATCTTCGGTGTAAACCAGCATCTGCAGTTCCTTCCTACACAAATCATTCATGTGGTAATCTGGGGAGAGAGATCAGCTGTTGCAGTTTGTGTTGGCGAACATCTTTTAAACATACAGGTACATTTTAACAGCAAAACCATTCACCTTTGTATCCTGGAAACTTACTTTGTTTGAATCGCTACTTTAGGTCCCAGAATTACTAACAAACTTTGTGATCCATACTGAAAATAAAACTAGAAGTAGTAAGAACTGATCATTTGCACAGTTTAGCCTGTTTTGTTACAATTATGTGAAGCAGATGGTTCTTTCTATATTGCATCCATTACATTGCATGCAAGCATTAGGAGAATCAGTAGAACATTGGTACTACCACCGTTTTTAAATTGATTAGACACTTTCTGTTTTGCATCAATCCAACTCCATTTCTCGTCCTTCTTAAGAAATTGGCGTAGTGTTAGCACCATGCCTAGAATAGGCAAGAATCTGGAATAACATGAAATCGTTCCAGAGAAAAGAATTAAGTCTGCAACGTTAAACGCTTGGGTTTCAGAATAGCCTCAACAAGTCAAGTTGAGTTTATTGTCATATGTGCCAGTATGGTCAGGTACAGCTGCAATAAAATCCTGCTTGCAGCAGCATCACAGCCACATAGACTCAGACAAGAAATACAAATTATACATTAATTGTATAACATCGCTCTTCCATGTTGGGCCTGAGGCCCAGGGTTGTGTCACAGCTCTGGCGGCTACTCAGCCTTGAAGTGTTGCCCGCCACGACAGCTCCCAAGAAGGTGTACCTGTTTTGAAGAGGTATGGCCACTGGGTCACTTGCACTCCACGTTTAATTCCCTTCCTCGTGGTAACCCACCTTCTCTCTTCCTGGACCTTTGGTGTGACGAGCTCGCTGTAGATCCTGTCCAAGAAGCTCTCATTTGCCTGGATGGTCCCGAGGTCTCCTGATTTCTCTCACTTTCCAAAACTCTTCCAGAAGTACACTTGATCCCAGCTGCCTATACCTGTCCCATGTTTAAGGAGCCTAACTGAGGAAGGTGGAGAGATTGCAACAAAAGTTAATTAGATTGATTCCTGTGATAGGGATTTATTAAATGAGGAAAAATCGAGCAGGTTGGGCCTCTTTAATTAATTTAATCAATCTGGGGTAAATGTAACGGTTTATATCCTTCCACAACTTACTGAATATTTCCAGCATTTTCTGTTTTTACTTCAAATTTCCAGCGTTGGTAGTTCTTTTGCATTTCCACACTACTGTTTGTTCTGACATAACTGACATGTAAGCCACAATGAGCTCGAGTGTCTTTGGAGCAGCATTCTACCAACCAAGAGTTAAATATCCCATATATATATTACGCAGGAGGCGCACCTCACCCCTCGACTCCGTCCAAGGACCTCGACAGTCTTTTCAAGTGAGGCAGAGGTTCACTTGCACCTCCTCCAACCTCATCTACTGTATCCGCTGTTCCAGGTGTGGACTCATATATGTCGATGAGACCAAACGCAGGCCCGGCGATCGTTTCGCTGAACACCTCCGCTCTGTCCGCCTAAACTAGGTATGTTGCAAAGCCTACCTGAAGCGTCGTTGAAGATCTGCTGCTGAGGGTGTGCGCGATTTTGGCGCCGTTTAGAGGGGGCGGGTTTAAAACGCGATTTTCTCTAAGCTGTTCCAATCGAAAATGTTCAGCCTAGTTAATTATTAACGAAAAATCGCTGGAAGACCCCGTCGCAAAAGCTATTATTAGGTTTAAAGGCCTTGAATAATAGTTATAGTAGTTTAAAAATCAATCTCTAAACCCGCGACCGTCAGCAACCGCAGGGTCTCATAAAGCAAATAGCAGAAGTTAGGTTGTATATTTTTACATTAAAAAGGGCTTCTAAAGATCCCTTTATACTAAGTTTAATATTGCGAGTAGCTCAATTTGGGCCCATTATATCGCGCAGTATTTTTCTCGGCATTTGGGGCACAAATCTACCGCAATGTGAACGTTCTAAACCAGCGCGTTCCACAGGGACCCACTGGAAAGCTGATTTAAATGGGCATTTATTTACAGCAATTAAACACTAAATTCCTTCCATTTGGCCTATAAATTAATGTAAATGAGATTTTAAAATCATGTTTTATTGTGAATTATTTGTGAATATTATTTGGACATTTAGGCTATTTAAAAATGTTAATCATTTATTAAGAAATGGATAGATGTTTAGATCTAGTAATTGAAGTCTGAAATTAGCTACAATTAGGTAACTAACTAATTATATGCTTTAATTTCAGGTCATCCAAGTAAGATTATTTTATATTTGTTTCAGAATGCTTCAATCTATGATAACTGAAAATTTCATTCAGTTCTCTTAATTTTTAAGAAAGTTATGGGCTTTTGACTGTTCACGATCACAGCTTTTTTGTTATGTCCATAGAAAATCAATAGGGAACAAGATGCTCATTTCCCAGTATGAAAATGGCCATAACTTTTTAAATACTTGAGATATGAAAGTGAATTAGGTGTCAAATTAAACTTATTTTTATGCTTTATCTGATGGGATAAATTACAGACTTGATTTTTAAAATCTCAAAATTTTGTAACATTGCTACCTAAACCTACAGTACATGACATAGAAACATAGAAACATAGAAAGTAGGTGCGAGAGTAGACCACCAGGTCCGTCGAGCCCGCACCGCCATTCGCTCATGGCTGAACACTAAACAGACACACTTACCCACAAACAGTAGACACAAGACACAGAACACAAGACACTACCCTCCCCTTTATACCGCTATCACCCCTCTCCACCCCAAGAACCTCGCGATCTCCTGGGGGAGGCAAAAAACCGGATAAAAACCCAGGTCCAATTCGGGAAAAAAATCCGGGAAATTCCTCTCCGACCCCAATCCAGGCGATCGACACTTGTCCAGGAGATCACTCAGGTCTTACTATACTAACCATACCTAGGTCCATATCCCTGCCCTCTCCCCGTAGCCCCTTATCCCCTTGGCAGCTAAAAAACCATCTATTTTAGTCTTAAATATATTTAAAGTTTCTGCTTCCACTGCTCCCTGGGGCAGTGAATTCCATAAATTAACCACCCTCTGGGTGAAGAAGTTCTTCCTCATCTCAGTTTTAAAAGAGCCCCCCCTTATTCTGCAACTATGTCCCCTAGTTCTAGTTTCCCCGATCATTGGGAACATCCTCGGTGCATCCACCCGATCAAGGCCCCTCACGATCTTATATGTTTCAATGAGATCGCCTCTCATTCTTCTAAACTCCAAAGAGTAGAGTTCCAGCCTACTTAACCTTTCCTCATATGTCAATCCCCTCATTGCAGGAATTAATCTTGTAAACCTTCGCTGCACTGCCTCCAGGGCTAGTACATCCTTTCTTAAGTATGGACCCCAGAACTGTACACAGTATTCCAAATGTGGTCTCACTAATACTGTGTACAGCTGCAGCAAGACCTCCGTGTTTTTATACTCAATCCCCCTAGCAATAAAGGCCAAAACTCCATTGGCCTTCCTGATTGCTTGCTGCACCTGCATACTAACTTTTAGTGATTCATGTACTAATACCCCTAGATCCCTTTGCGTTGCATTACAACGCAGCTCCTCCTCATTTAGAAAATAACTTGCCCTATCATTTTTTTTCCCAAAGTGAATGACTTCACATTTATTAGTATTAAATTTCATCTGCCAAGTTGTTGCCCACTCACCTAGCTTATCTATATCCTTTTGCAGACTCTTCCTATCCTCCTCATCCCCTACTTTTCCTCCCATTTTTGTATCGTCCGCAAATTTTGATATATTACACTTGGTTCCCTCCTCCAAATCATTTATATAAATTGTGAACAACTGGGGTCCCAGCACCGACCCTTGCGGAACCCCGCTAGTTACCGGTTGCCATCCCGAGTATGAACCATTTATCCCCACGCTCTGCTTCCTATTTGTTAGCCAATCCTCTACCCATGCTAATATATTACCCCCAATCCCATAATTTTTTATTTTTAGCAATAGTCTCTTATGTGGCACCTTGTCAAAAGCCTTTTGGAAGTCCAAGTATACCACATCCACCGGTTCCCCTTTATCCACCCGGGTTGTTACTTCCTCAAAGAATTCGAGCAGATTCGTTAAACAGGACTTCCCCTTCACAAAACCATGCTGGTTCTGTCCGATGAAGTCATGTTTATCCAAGTGCCCCGTTAGTGTTTCTTTAATAATTGTCTCTAACATTTTACCCACCACCGATGTTAGACTAACCGGTCTATAGTTACCCGCCTTCTGTTTACTTCCTTTTTTAAATATAGGTGTTACATTGGCCATTTTCCAATCCACTGGGACCGTTCCTGCCTCCAGGGAGTTTTGGAAAATTATCACCAATGCATCCACAATCCCCACCGCTATCTCCCTCAAGACCCTTGGATGTAATCCATCAGGCCCAGGGGATTTATCCTCCTTCAGTCTCATTAATTTCCCTAATACCACCTCCTTGGTGATCTTAATAGTATTTAGCTCCTCCATTCCTACCGCCCCCTGTTTATCCAGCGTTGGAATATTTTTTGTGTCTTCTATGGTGAAGACTGATACAAAATACTCGTTTAATGCCTTTGCCATTTCCATGTTCCCCACCAACAACTCTCCAGTCTCACCCTCCAATGGACCAACGTTCACCTTAGCCACCCTTTTTCTTTTTATATAGCTATAAAAACTCTTACTATTAGTTTTTATGTTGTTCGCTAAATTCCTTTCATAGTCTATTTTCCCCGTCTTAATTAATCTCTTAGTTATTTTTTGCTGACCTTTAAATGCTTCCCAATCCTCTACCCTCCCACTATCTCTGGCTACCTTATATGCCCTTGCCTTCAGCCGAATACTATCCTTTATAGTTTTACTGAGCCATGGCTGACTGTTCTTACCCTTACCCCTTTTTTTCTTCATAGGAATAAATTTTTCTTGAAGGTTATACAGTATACCCTTAAACGTACACCACTGCTCATGTACCGTCTTATTCTTGAGTCTGCTATCCCAGTCAACTTTGATCAGCTCAGTCCTCATACCTTCATAATCCCCCTTATTTAGACTAAGCACCCTAGCCTGAGTTTCAACCTGCTCCCCTTCTATTTGAATATGGAATTCGACCATATTGTGGTCACTTGTTCCCAACGAGTCCCTAACTATGACATTTTTAATTAATCCTGCTTCATTACACAGGACCAGATCCAAGATTGCCTCCCCCCTTGTCGGTTCGGTGACATACTGTTCTAGGAACCCGTCTCTAATACATTCTATAAACTCTTCCTCTAGTCTACCCTGCCCAGTTTGGTTTGCCCAATTAATATGAAAATTGAAGTCCCCCATGATTACAGCAGTTCCCTTTTTACATGCGTCAACTATTTGCAGATTTATGTTCTGACTAACAGCGTCACAGCTATTTGGAGGTCTATAAATTACACCCACTAGTGTTTTTTTCCCCTTATTATTCTCTATCTGTACCCAAGCTGTTTCACTATCCTGATCCTTCAACGCAATATTCTTCCTCTCTATTGCCGTTATTCCCTCCCTTATTAAAAGGGCCACCCCTCCTCCCTTTCTTTCCTGTCTATCTTTCCTAATTGTCGAGTACCCCTCTATATTTAACTCCCAGTCCTGATCTCCTTGCAGCCATGTCTCCGTAATGGCCACGATATCATAACTATATATACTTAATTGCACCGTTAATTCATTTATCTTATTACGAATACTCCGTGCATTTAGATAAAGCACTTTCAGATGATTTTTACTACCCTTCCTTTCCGTTTTTGCCCCTTTTACATCTAGATCTTTATCTTCACAAATTCTGTCTCCTGTCACATTTTGAATTTCCGCTTCCCCACTGATACCCTGCTCTATTTCCTCTACCCTCCCGGTTGCTAAACACTTTAACTTCCCCCTCCCATTCCCACACTGACCTTTCTGTCCTGGGCCTCCTCCATTGTCAGAGCTGAGGCCCAGCGCAAATTGGAGGAACAGCACCTCATATTTTGCTTGGGCAGTTTTCACCCCAGCGGTATGAACATTGACTTCTCTAAATTCGTAACCTTTGATTTCTCTCTCTCTCTCCATCCCTCCCTCTTCCCAGTTCTCCGACCTGTCTGACTGTCCCTGATTACATTTTATCTCTGTATGCTTTGTTGTTCCCTTCTCCCAGCTAACAATGATCTATTCTACATGTTCCTTGATCTCCACCCCCTTTGATGTCTCATTCTGACACCTTATGCTTCCTTATCTCTGTATCTCCCTATCCCCTGACTCTCAGTCTGAAGAAAGATCTCGACCCAAAACGTCACCCATTTCCTTCTCTCCATAGATGCTGCCTGTCCCGCTGAGTTAGAATACTCCAGCATTTTGTGTCTATATTCGGTAATATGCAGGTTACCCAGACCATCATTTATAGCCACAGTAGTTATGCTGCTGGGTCAATTGAATTACTTGTCAATTATACGCCTCAGGCTATTGATAATTGGAGATGGTGAATGCATTGAATAACATGGGGTAGTATTTAGACTGTCTTAAATTGGAGATGTGCATTGCTTGATCCTTAAGGGGCTGTCCCACTGCGGCGACCTAATCCGCGAGTTTAGAAGAGTTCGCCCTCGACTCATACTCGCAGCATAGTCGACACGAGGTCCCAGGAGGCCTTTGTAACTCTCCTTCATGCTCGAGAGTAGTCCCCGCGTACTCGAGGCCTCAGCTAGGTCGCGGCGTATTTTTCAACATGCTGAAAAATGCCCGCGAGTAAAAAAAGGTCGCCATGGAAAAAAATCAATATTTTTTTTACTCATAGGTTTAGTCGAAGTAGGTCGTAGTAGGTCGGCATGTTAGTCGTAGGTAATTGAGGGTAGTCGAAGGTAATCGTAGATAGTCTTCAACATAATCGAAGGGAGGTCAAAGGGGATCGAAGGAGGTCGTCTTCACTCTCCACTATTCGGTGTCCAATTTTCCCAAAGATAGTCAAAGCTAGTCGAAGCTGGTCTTCAACATAGTCGAAGGAGGTCTTCAACATGACTTTTTCACACGCTCCTAAATTCTTCTAAACTCACAAATTAGGTCGCCGCGGTGGGACAGCCCCTTCATTGATACAAATGGGAGTTCTCACTTCAGCCATGTCTGAGTGTTTTCTAGAGCTTGCTGCCTGAATGCATGGACTGGTTGTCTTTCTGAGGAATTGTTCATTTCACAATTATCAACACCTTTTGAACATGAAGAAAGGAAGATCACCGATGTTGCAACTAAAAATGGTCAAACCTGCGACATGGAGCTGAGGGACATTTGCAGAGAGACCCAGGGGTTAGGATGCCTCCCTCTCAACAATTGCAATGATCATACTTCGTCTGAGATATCATTCCAGTGGTTTGTATGTACAATGATATCCATTGATTTTAGTTTTTTTCCAGTATTCCTTGGTCAATCAAACTCAGCAGCGAACGCAACTGAGCCTGTTCCATCTACTGCAGTTTGCATCTCACGGTCACACCATTATGTTTTTCTTCTGTCCCCATTCTTTTTCCCCTCCAATTGACACACCTGCATCACACTCTCTCAGGCAACATTGCTATTATTTGCATCACAGTCTCTATTGAAGATAGACACAAAAAGCTGGAGTAACTCAGCGGGACAGGCAGCATCTATGGAGAGAAGGAATGGGTGACGTTTTGGGTCGAGTCCCTTCTTCAACCAGCATCTGCAGTTCCTTCCGACACAGTCCCTATTGATCTCCATGTTTAAACAGGCATTGACTTAATCTCTCTCCACCTCTTCCCCTTCTTCACAACCTACCACGTGTTTTTTTATTTTTCACAGTTCTGATGGATGGTCGTCAACCTGAAATGTTAACTCTGTTTCTCGCTCCACAGGTACTGCCTGGCCTGCTGAGTCCTTCCAGCATTTTCTGCTTTTATTTCAATCAGACACTGCCCCAACACTAAGGAGAGCCATTTTCATCTCACTCTGCAGACATTAGCACTGTCAGCTCGACGTAGCAGAAAGCCTGGAGGAGTGTAGAAGATGCTGGAGTAAAACGGAAAAGGAAATTAGCAAGCCAAAGAGAGTTCATGAAAAATATTGACAAGTAAAATCAAGAAACGTTTTCCGATTATCTACAAAGATATGAGGTAAAAGAGGTTAGGAACGGAAAGAGTGGGTCTCAAAAGATTAATAAAGCCGAGGCAGAAAATTGGAGGCAGAAAATGAGGGATGTTCTACATAGAAACATAGAAAATAGGTGCAGGAGGAGGCTATTCGGCCCTTCGAGCCAGCACCGCCATTCATTGTGATCATGGCTGATCGTCCCCCATCAATAACCCGTGCCTGCCTTCTCCCCATATCTCTTGACTCCACTAGCCCATAGAGCTCTACCTAACTCTCTCTTAAATCCATCCAGTGATTTGGCCTCCACTGCCCTCTGTGGCAGGGAATTCCATAAATTCACAACTCTATGGGTGAAAAAAAAAATTCTCACCTCCGTCTTAAATGAATTAAAACTTTGGATTCATCTTTACAGAGGATGGGGATGATGAAGGTTTTGACGTTATGAGGAAGAATGTGAAGTATAAAAAATGCTAAACATCAAGAGAGAAAGGACATCTTAAGGGCATATCATCTATTAAAGTAGATACATCAACAGGTTCTACTCAAAAGTAGATGGAGTGATTGTGCGGCACTGTGGCTCAGTGGTCGAGTTGCTGCCTTACAGCGCCATGGTCCCGGGTATGAACCTGACTATGGGTGTTGTCTGTGTGGAGTTTGTATGTGCTCCCTGTGATGCCGTGGGTTTTCTCCGGGTGTACGGAGAATTAGCGTACTGGTGATCGCTAGTCGGGTGGACTCGGTGGGCTGAAGGGCCTGTTTCCACACTGTATCTCCAGAGTAAAAATAAATAAATGAAATTAAAATGTACCACAGCTTTCTGAAAAAGAAAGGGAGCAAAGAATTAATATTTGACGATAATTTTTCAATGTTCTTTGGTAATGGGGTGGTGCTAAAGGACCAAAGATACCGTTGTTTAAACCAGGAGAACGGATAGAACAAATAACCACAGGCCCCAGTGCATCTGTCCACGAACAAACTCCATACAGACACCTCCCATAGACAGGATCGAACCCGGGACAGTCAATCCGAGGAGTTGCATTAAAGCTGCATGTAGTGAGTTGGCATCAATCCAACATGGATTTGTTAAAGAATAGTCACACCTGACTAACTTAATAGAACGTGTAGGGAGGAACTGCAGATGCTGGTTTAAACCGAAGATAGGCACAAAAATCTGGAGCAACTCAGCGGGTCAGGCAGCATCTCGGGAGAATAGGAACAATTGACGTTTCGGGTCTGAAGAAGGGTCTCGTCCTGAAACGTCACCCATCCTTTTTTCTCCAGAGATGCTGCCTGACCCGCTGAGTTCCTCCAGCTTTTTCATCCTAACTTGATAGAACGTTTTGAGAAGGTCAGATAATCTGTCACTACTCCAGATACACCCTGGTTCAAATATTTTGGCTGCAGGACCCTATGCAAGCTTTGCAAGATTTGCATTCATATGAAGTAGAAACAAACAGTAACCTCTAGATCTTTGAAGGTTAGGTTCAAATTCAGCCAGAATGCCGATCTGAAATGGGCTGGGAGAGCACTCATTGTGGGGAAGAATGAGAAATCTGGCACAGCTTTAGTTGCAGCTGCCACTTAAAAGGTAAAATCAATTTTGCTGGAATTAAGAAGATGGTTATGGTAGGCAGCAAGTGAATCACTGGAAAGAAATGGCACAGCTGTGCAAACACTCCAGAGTACAATTTTTCAGACGTGGAAATGGGTCAAATGAACATTTCTCTGTATGTTGCTGCAGAAATTGCAAACGGCAATATAACCCAAGACCAA
The DNA here is from genome assembly GCF_010909765.2 of Amblyraja radiata. Classification (NCBI taxonomy): domain Eukaryota; kingdom Metazoa; phylum Chordata; class Chondrichthyes; order Rajiformes; family Rajidae; genus Amblyraja; species Amblyraja radiata. The sequence goes on along the minus strand of NC_045957.1, from coordinate 39,934,591 downwards.
TGCATTAATGACCAGATTCGTTGATGCTGAAGCAGCAAATATTAGGTGTGTTACAATACTTACCTTCAGCGGCGCTGCAATTCTGCCACTGGCCGTGTGCGCGATTTTGGCGCGTTTGAGGGGGGGGGGGGGGGGGGGGGGGGGGGAGGAGGGGTTAAAACACATTTGTTTCCGACCTGGTCCTGGATTATATTTGTTGGAGTGCAAGATATTGCTAAAGAATCGTTCCGACGGCCGTTCTCTGTGGTTTTTTTTTTAATTCGCCCGACAAGTTAATCGCTGGAGTGATTTTAAAATCAGCTTCTGAAGCCGTCAATGCCGATAACGGGGCCAAATTTTATGTAGGGGACAGGTAAAAGAAAGTAGTTTATTTTTATGTATAAAAGTGTTTCTTAAGATGTATTTAATTCACATTTTAAGTTGCGAAACGGTGATTTAGTCCCCGAACAAACCGGCAGTGTATTTGCTGCCGATATGGGGACTAAATCACCACAACCTCAACGTTCCAAATGGTTCCGTTCCAGAAAATCCAACTCGCAAGCTGATTTAAATGGCCATTAATTTACAGGTATTAAACATTAAATTCCTACCATTTGGCCTATAAACCCATGACAATGAGATTTAAAAATTATGTTATATTCTGAATTCTTGTGTGAATGTTATTTGGACACTTAGGCTATTTAAAAATGTTAATCTATTCTTAAGAAATGGATAGATGTTTAGATCTAGTAATTGAATTTTGTAATTAGCTACAATTAGATAACTAACTAACTGTATGCTTTAATTTCAAGTCATCTAAGTAAGATTGTTTCAGAATGCTTCAATCTACAATAACTGAACATTTCTTTCAGTTCTCTTAAATTTTAAGAAAGTTATGGGCTTTTAAATGTTCTCGATCACAGCTTTTGTGTTAAGTCAATGAAAAAGCAATAGGGACTAGATGCCAATTTCCGAGTATGAAAATGGCCATAACTTTTTTAATACTGAAGATATGAAAGTGAATTAGGTGTCAAACTAAACATTGTTATGCTTTATCTGATGGGATAAATTAAAGACTTGATTTTTTAAATCTCAAAATTTTGTAACATTGCTACAAACGTGGTGGCCAGGGCAACTGGGGACGACTCCTCTGCCTTCACATTTAATGGACTTGCAGCAGCTGATGAAGCAGTTTGCTATCCTCAGGATATCAGACTACAGAAAGTACGCCACAAGAAATTTCCTTCCTAGCTGGCACTTCATGCAAAAACACAGGCATCTGGCAGCACGTACAAAATAAATGTATTGGGCCACATCAATCAGAATGACTCAAATAATCATATTGGTCTTTCCGAAAGAAAAGAACCTTTGCGTTCATGAAGTACTTTTCACACCCAAGAGACACCCCAAATCACTTTGCCACCTTTGAAGTCACAGCCTTATAAGTCATGTCTGCAATCTTGTAAATACAGCAACCAATGTGCATAGAACAAGTTCCCGCTGACAACATTGCAGGCACATTATCTCTGCATGAGATGTTGACTAAGGGAACAACACAGTTCAAGATACCGATTAAGACGACCCCAATCTTCTTCAGAATGATTGTATCAGATCTCTCCTGGTCTAGATTTCATCCTGGATTTGTATTTCTGTCTATGAAGTAGGATTTGAACCCACGGATTGTGAATCCAAGGCAAGATCACTACTAGCTCTGTGTGACTGTCCAATCTCAGCAGGGCACACTCTCACTTTGAGGGTATAATACAGGATGAAGTGTATAATATGAATCAACAAGGCAGGTTTAGTTTAGTTTAGTTTAGTTTAGTTTAGTTTAGAGAAGCAGCGCGGAAACAGGCCCTTCAGCCCACCGAGTCCATAACGACCAGCGATTCCCACACATCCTACACGCTAGCGGCAATTTACATTTATATCGAGCCAATTTACCTACATACCTGTGCGGCTTTGGAGTGTGGGAGGAAACCGAAGATCTCAGAGAAAACACAAGCGGTCACGGTGAGAAGGTACAAACTTCGTACAGACAGCATTCGTAGCTGGGATTGAACCTAGGTCCCCGGTGCTGCCAGCGCTGTAAGGCAGCAACTCTACCGCTGCGCCACCATGCCGTCCTTATAGTAGAAGTGGGTTAATGATCACCAGCTGCTCGGTGGGCCAGTCCACACCCTGCCTGCGTGTCCTCAGATATGGATTTCATTGGGACTGCATATAATAGGCTTCTTCTTCTTGTCGAGTCCACACACAAGATTAGAAGTTGTTCAGCCAGAGCTGAACACACTTCTCAGCATCTGCATACAATGGTGTCTGTCTTGTCGCTTCTTGTGCTTCTTGTGCGTGGTGGTGAAAAGATTGGTGGAAACAGGGCCGCGATGTGAACGCTCTTTCCTTGACCCCATATAAAAGACTGATATAGACCACCGGGGCACCGGGGAGATGGCTGCCCTGCCAGCAGTTCGTATTTTCTTTCTTTTTGTTATTTTTTAGTGTGTTAAAAGTTTGTTTTAATGTTCTTCGGTTTGTTTTATGTGGGGGGAGGGGTGAGGGGATCGGGGGAAAACTTTTTTTCAAGCTCCTACCTTCCCGGAGACGTGATCAATTTTCGGATCACATTCTCCGGGCTCTGCGGCCTATCATCGATGGAGCTGGAAGCCTCCTCGGACTGTCGTGAGCCCCACCGCGGGGCGCGGAATTAACATCGGAGCAGATCCCTTGCCTGGGATCGCTTCCACCGCACCCACCGCAGAATCACCAACAAGGGCTCGCAGTCTCGGGTGAGGCTAGTCGGGAGCTCCAACGTCGCGGAAGGCTCGACCAGCCCCGACGCGAGGTTTGATCCCCTGGTGCAGGGAGGACTGACATCCCCCCGATACGGGAGCTTGATCGCCTCGACGCAGAGGGCCCGAACGCCACCGGCTATGGGAGTCAAGATCGTCACGTCAACACGGGCTCAAGGCCGATGACTGAGGAAGAACTAAGGGAAGGACTAGAACATTATTTCGCCTTCCACCGTGAGGAATGTGTAGGAGTCATTGTGGTGGATGTTCATGTTAAAATGTGTTTTTGAGTGATCTGTTGCTTTTAATTGTATGACTGACCTGGCCAATTAAATTCCTTGTATGTTGCAAAACATACTTGGCGAATAAAGTGTGAATCTGATTCTGATTCTGATATCTGCTTAATAATGATCATCATGGTAAGTCTGGCGCCTTCTTTCCTTTCACAAGAGGTAGATGGGTTGGTTTGAGAAACAATCAATTTTATTTTTCAATGAACGGATCGACGACTCCAAATGCAAGAATCTCAACATTGTTAAAAGAGCGGTAATTCAATTGCAGTAACACGAGAAAGAGCAGAACTAGGCCTTTGGAAGCTCATGCCTGTACCACCATTCAATAAAGTCATAGTCATAGAGTTATACAGCGTGGAAACAGGTTCTTTGCCCCAACCTGCCCACACTGGCCAATATGTCCCAGCTACACTAGTCCCACCTGCCTGTGTTTCATCCATATCCCTCCAAAACTGTCCTATGCATGTAAATCCATGTGAATTATAGATATAAAAGCAACAGGTTTGTTGCAATGGTAACTTAAATTGCTGGGATTTCCTTAGTGCCAAAGGATTAGATGGGGCAGGATTTGCATGGAATTTATTTGGGATAGTCAGCACAGTTTTGTGCGGGAGAGGTCATGTCTTACAAATTTGATCGAGTTTTTTGAGGAGGTGACAAATATGATTGGTGAGATCCAGAAAATTAATACATATGGGATCCTGGGCAATTTGGTAGATTGGATTCAAAATTTGGATTCTGAAGAAGGGTGTCAACCCAAAACGTCACCCATTCCTTCTCTCCAGAGATGCTGCCTATCCAGTTGAGTTACTCCAGCTTTTTGTGTCTATCTTTGGATTCAAAATTGCCTTGGCCATGGATGACAGAGGGTGGTTTTGGAAGAGTGTTCTTCTGGCTGGAGGTCTGAGATCAGTAGTATTCTGTAGGGATCAGTGCTAGGACCTCAGTTGCTCGTGATACATTTGGATGAAAATGTAGTTGGACTGATTAGTAAGTTTACAGGTGACACAAAACTTAGTATTTTCTGTTAGGAGTTCCTCGTCTCCCAAACCCTTCTCCCATTCTTCTCCCATCGCTTCCGCCTCCTGGCCTTTTTCACAGCAAGGAGTCCTTGCCTCCCAGCAAAAACCCTTTCTCACGTCCTTCTTCCCGTCACCTCTGCCTCCATCCTTTTTCTCTGGTAATGAGTCTTTGTCACCCTGTGACAACTCATTCGTAGTTTACTTTAGTTTAGAGATACAGCGCGGAAATAGGCCCTTTGGCCCACTGAGTCTGCACCGACTAGCGATCTCGCACACTAACACTGTCGTACACACACTAGGGACAATTTACATTAATAGCAAGCCAATTAACCTGCAAACTTGTACGTCTTTGGAGTGTGGGAGGAAACCGAAGATCTCTGAGTAAACCCACGTGGTCACGGTGAGAATGTACCAGCTCTGCACAGACAGCACCCGTAGTTGGGATCAAACCTGGATCTCACGGCGCTGTAAGTGCCGTAAGGCAACAACTCTACCGCTGTGCCACCGTGCCGCCCATTCACTTGTCCCTTCCCCCATTACTCCAGAACTTGGTGGAATTGTGGTTAGTGGAAGAAGATTGTCAAAGGATACAGTATTTACATTAGTTTATTATCATATACAAGGTGCAATGAAATTGTTTGTTCACATGAAGTTCAGAGTAATGAATGAATGAATAATTTTATTGGCCAAGTATTCACATACAAGGAATTTGCCTTGGTGCTCTGCCCGACAACTTGACATACAGTGACAGTTAGGAATGACACATAAAACATTAATAATTAAACATTATCGATTAAACATGTGAATTAAATAAAATACCAGAGCAAAACGAGGCTACAGATTTTTGGTTATTGAGTAGAGCTACTACTCGTGGAAAAAAAGTTGTTTTTATGTCTGGCTGTGGCAGCTTTGACAGTCCGGAGTCGCCTTCCAAACAGAAGTGATTCAGAGTTTGTGGCCAGGGTGAGAGGGGTCAGAGATGATCTTGCCCGCTCGCTTCGTGGCCCTTGCAGTGTACAGTTCGTCAATGGAGGGAAGGTTGCAGCCAATAACCTTCTCAGCTGATCGGACAATTCGCTGCAGCCTCCGGATGTCGTGCTTGGTGGCTGAGCCAAACCAGACCATGATGGAGAAGGTGAGGACAGACTCTACGATGGCAGTATAGAATTGGACCATCATTGCCTGTGGCAGATTGTGCTTCCACAGTTACCGCAGGAAGTACATCCTCTGTTGTACCTTTTTGACTGTGGAGTCGATGGTAGCCCCCCAATTAAGGTCCTTGGAGATGATGGTTCCCAGGAACTTAAAAAACTCCACAGATGTGACTGTGGTGTTGTTGATGGTGAGTGGGGTGAGGGGAGGAGGAGCTCTCCTAAAGTCCACAATCAATTCCACCGTCTTAAGAGTATTGAGCTCCAGGTTGTTGCGACGGCACTAGGACGCCAGTTGTGACACTTCCTGTCTGTGGGCAGATTCTTCCCCATCCTGGATCAGTCCAATCAGGGTTGTGTCATCCGCAAACCTGTAAGCAGTGTACAGACAGTAATGATAAATACCATAATAATACAATGATTGCACTGTAATCTTGTACCATATCGATCAGATTTACAGGGGGAGAAATAGCAGTGGAGTTCAATTGGCACAAATTGTAAGGTGTTGCACAAGGCGAGGTCAATTATCAGAGTAAACCATATAGTAAACGGCAGGAATCTTAGGAGCATTGATCTACAGATGAATCATGTGGTGCAAATCCATAACTCTCTGAAAGTGGTAACATAAGTGAACAGGGTGGTAAATAAGGCATTCCGCATACTTGGCCTCATTAGTCATGGAATTGAGTATAAATGTTGGCAGGTCAAATTACATCTTTGGTCCGGCCATATTTGGAGTATTGCGTGGAGTTCAATGTCGTTGCGTTGCAGGAAGGATGTGGACGTTTTGGAGAGTTGTGGAAGAGGTTCACCAGGGTGTTGTCTGAATTAGAGAGTCTTAACTATACATAGAGAGATTGGACAATCTTTGATTATTTTCTCTGGAGCTTCGGAGGCTGAAGGGTGACCTGATAGAAGTATGTAAAATTATAGAAGACATAGATGGGATGGATAGAGATTTTATCCCAGAAATGGAAAATACGAAATGGCGTAGGCTTATGCCCCTGTCCCACTTAGGAAACCTGAACGGAAACCTCTGGAGACTTTGCGCCTCACCCAAGGTTTCCGTGCGGTTCCCGGAGGTTGCAGGTGGTTGCCGGAGGTTGCAGGTAGTAGAAGCAGGTAGGGAGATTGACAAAAACCTCTGGGAACCGCACGGAAACCTTGGGTGGGGCGCAAAGTCCCCAGAGGTTTCCGTTCAGGTTTCCTAAGTGGGACAGGGGCATTAGGGCGAGAGGGAGAAAGACTATAGGCGATTTACAAGCCAATTTATTATTCACACGGAGAATGGTAGGTGCCTTGAATATGCTGGCGGGGGACATAATGGGGAGAGTGGACGCTGGCGCGCTTTAGCTGCCGCTGCTCTCTCTTCACATTGTGTTTTTGATTTTTTCTGTCTTTGGATTGAATTCTGTTTTTAATTTGTGTTTTTGTGATGTCTTTATTATTTATTTTATTCCGATTATATGTTTTATTATTCTTGTTAATCTCTGTAAGGTGTCCTTGGGTGTCCAGAAAGGCGCCAGCAAATAAAATGCATTATTGTTATTATTATAATGAAAGCAGACACAATAGCAACATTCAAGAAGCATTTAGACAGGCACGTGTATACGCAAGGAATGGCCGGATATGGATTATGTGCAGGCAGATGTGATTAAATTGATATCCTGCTCAGCACAGATATCGTGGGCCGAAGGGCCTGTTCCTGCGCTGTACTGTTCTGTGTTCTATGATCCCCTAATTTGAGATTATGACCCCTGGTTCAAGACACCATTATCATGGAAATATCAACGCTGTATCTACCCTGTCAACCCTTGCAAGAATTTTATACATTTCAATGCGATCACCATTCATTTTTTCTACCAGGCCCAGTCTCATTATGCTTTCCTCATATGACAAACCTGCAATCTTAGGAATCAATCTGCTGAGCCTTTGCACCATTGCATCTGACACGAGTATATTATTTTTTACATCTTCCAGACCTACACACAATATTCCAGATATGGTCACACTGGGGCCCTATTTAATTGAAGTAAGACTTTGCTATCCTTTAGTTTAGTTTAGTTTAGAAATACAATGCAGAAACTGGCGCTTCGGCCCACCGAGTTCTCACCGACCAACGATCCCCACACATTAACACTACCTTACACACTAGGGACAATTTACATTTAATACCAAGCCATTTAACCTACAAACCTGCACGTCTTTGGAGAGTGGGAGGAAACCGAAGATCTCAGAGAAAACCCACGCAGTCACGGGGAGAACGTACAAACTCCGTACAGACAAGCACCCGTAGCCAGGATCGAACCCGGGTCTCCAGCGCTGCAAGACAGCAACTCTATTGCCGCGCCCTAAGCTGCTGTAGAGTTGTAGCAAGAAGAGGATAGAAATAGGACCTTCGGCCCACCAAGTCTGTACCATCCATCAAACATCTATGTGCCAAACATCGTTTATTAATTCCATTTGTACTAAAATACTCTCTCAATAAAGGCCAACATACCATTTATCTTCCTAATCTTGTTATGTTTGCAAATAGACAATAGACAATAGACAATAGGTGCAGGAGTAGGCCTTTCGGCCCTTCGAGCCAAATTCAATGTGATCATGGCTGATCATCCCCAATCAGTATCCCGTTCCTGCCTTCTCCCCCTATCCCTTGACTTCGCCATCTTTAAGAGCCCTATCTAGCTCTCTCTTGAAAGTATCCAGAGAACCTGCCTCCAATGTTGATGCTGAGGCAGAGAATTCCAACTCACAACTCTCTATGTGAAAAATAATCGTTTGGAAAAATATTCTGCCTTATTTTTTTTTGCCAATAGGGAATATCTCATAATTGTCCACATTACATATAATGACATTGCTAAGGCTGTCCAAGGAAATGTCGTATTCACTTTTGGTCACCGTCCTTTAGGAAAGGGTCCATTAGCTGGGAAGAGTGTAGAGAAGATTAACAAGGACTCGAGGACTTTAGCTACAGGGAGAGGTTGGACTGACTACGACTTTATTCCTTGGAGTGCAGGGGGCTGAGGAGTGATCTTATAGAGGTGTATAACACCATGAGGGGTATAGATAGGGTTGATGCACATTCTTTTCCCCAGGGGAGGGGAATCAAGACCTAGAGGGCACGGGTTTAAGGTGAGAGGGTAAAGATTTAATAGAAACATGAGAGACAACATTTGAACACAATATTTATACATGGAATGAGTTGCCAGGTGAAGTAGTTGAGGCAGATACTCTAAAAATATTTAGCGGAAGGTAAATGGATAGGAAAGGTTTTGAGGGATATGGGCCAGTAGTGGACAAATGGGACTAGTTTAGATGGTGTGTCTTGGTCAGCATGCACAAATTGGGCTGAAGGGTGAATGACTATGTAGCTGTCATATCCCATCTTGTTGATTTTACCCATTTATTTAGCCTGTCTCATCTTCCGGAAGCTTCTTTCCCCCCCGACAGCCCACACTCTCATCTAGCATTGCATCAGTAGCAAATGTCACTTGATCTCCTCATTCACATCGCTGACATAGATTGGGAATGGGGACACAAGAAACTGTTGATGCGGGAATATGGAGTAAAACACAAAAAGCTGGAGGAACTCAGCGGGTAAAAAGATCCCAGTGGAAAATGTCATCTATTCATTCCCTTCCCAGATGCTGCCTTACCTGCTGAGTTTCTGCAACACTTCCTGTTTTGGCTCATAAATGGCAAATGATTGGAGACCATCCCTGAGTTACAGTCGCAAATTCAAAAATGGGATTGACCCTGTGAAGGCCACTTGATGGTATACAGATGTCTGGAAAGGCATAAGACTTAATAATAGATAAGGCATTAATAATAGATTTTGGATCATTTTGTAAAGTTTAAAAACTGCTGTACTTTCTCAATGCTGAAGATGTTAGATATACTCAGAAGATAAGGCTGCTTCCAAAGAGAGAGAAACAAAGTTAACAAAGACTGCTTACAGCACTTGGAACTGCAGATGCGTTGACTATGGAGCATCTGGGATGTGGAGAAGGTAGTAGACAGTACTTTTATCGAGCTATTTGCTCTTCAGGTACAGAGAGGAGATGGGTGACTGCCAGAAAGGGAGGGACCAACCAGAAAGGGTGGCACGATGGCGCAGCGGTAGAGTTGCTGCCTTACAGCGCCAGAGACCCGGGTTCGATCCTGACTACGGGTGCTGTCTGTATGGAGTTTGTACGTTCTCCCCGTGACCGCGTGGGTTTTCTCCGAATTCTTCGGTTTCCTCCTACACTCCAATGATGTACAGGATTGCAGGTTAATTGGTTTGGTGTAAGTGTAAATTGGCCCTAGAGTGTGCGGGATAGTGTTAGTGTTCAGGGATCGCTGGTTGGTGCGGACTCGGTGGGCTGAAGGACCTGTTTCCACGCTGCATCTCTAAACTAAACTAAACAAACGTTCCAAGGTAGAAATGATAAAGAGACAGCAGTAAAATAGCACAATCAGCAAGTGAATGAATAATTAAATCAAGTCTTTTGGTATCACAATACCACAGAATGGTTACAGAATGAAAGGAGGCCATTAGGCTTCTCATGTCTGTAACTGTATAATGCAAGAATAATCCAGATAGACTCTTGTCCTCTCTCTAACACCACACAAAGTTAATTCCTTTCAGACACCATCCAGCTCCCTTTCTGAAAACGAACATTGTTTCCGCCTTCACTACCAGCCAGCGTGCTGCATTCTTAACCCTAACATTTGCTGTGTAAAAATATTCTCCTCGTCAATATTGGTTCTTTTGCTGCTCAAATGTCCTCTGGTTCTTGATTCTTCCATCAATGAGAACAGTTTCTCTCTACGTACTCTGTCTGCATCTTTCACGATTTTAAATAACTCCATTATATCTCCACACAACCTCTTGTTTCTGTTTTTAGTTTTAGTTTAGAAATACAGCGTGGGAACAGACCCTTCGGCCCACACCAACCAGCAATCCCCGCACTCTAACACTGTCCTATACACACTAGGGACAATTTTAGATTGATACATTTATGCCAAGCCAATTAACCTACAAACCTGTACGTCTTGGAGTGTAGGAGGACCGAAGATCTCGGAGAAAACCCTCGCAGGTCACGGGGGAAATGTACAATCTCCGTATAGATAAGCACCCGTAGTCAGGATCGAACCTGGATCTCTGGCGCTGTAAGGTAGTGGCTCAGCTGCTATGCCTCCATACCGCCCTGTTGTGTTCCAAGGAGAACATCCACAGTTTCTTCAGTTTATCTGCTTAACTAAAGTTCCTAATTCCTGGAAGCATTCGGATAAATCTTTCCTGTACTCTTTCCAAAGCCATCACATCTTCCCAAAACATAGTACAGGATTGTTGGTCTTCACATTAGGTAAATGCCCAACTCAAATCAAATATGATCAAACGATCACCTCGACCTCATTGAGGACATTGGACTTTGTCTAAGGAATTGATGCACTACAATGCTGAGAACTATATTCTGTTGCACTCGAGTTTGAACTGATTGTATCTATGTATGGTATATCTGATCTGTTAGGATCGCATGGATAACAAAGTTTTTCACTGTACCACAGTACACGTGACAATAATAAATCTAAACGTGAGTGCTGCACCTCACAGGGGAAGTTAGATTTACAGGCTGCCTCCAACAATACAGCATTGTGTCAATATTAGAATAAAGAGAGTCATGAAAGTACCAATTGTTTCATTAAGGCTGGAAGAATTAAACGTGTACTTCTATTCTTAAACCTATCCCGTCTCATATGCTGCACGTAACACTCAACTCCTACTGGGAGATGCAAAACAAACAATTTAGATAACACTTTGGGATTTTTTTCTTCCATGGAAAGCAGTCCAGGTAACTCCATGATGTCACGGTGATGTGATTCGTCCTGAACAGCCCATCGATGTCATGAGCTGTGTCATACCGTGATACAGCATGGAAACAGGCCCTTTGGCCCAACTTGCCCAAACCAGCCAAAATGTCCCAGCTACACTAGTCCCACCTGCCCGCATTTGGTCCATATCCCTCCAAACCTGTCCTATCCAAGAGAGTCACGAGTGCTTTATTATCATATGTCCCAGATAGACCAATTAAATTCTTACTTGCCGAGGCACAACAGAATATGCAAACATTGTATGATATGACAAACGAGAGAGAGAGAAAAGCTCAGTGTGTATATATACACGTACTCACAATATACCCATATATCTATATAATTAAAAGTCTCATCTTGACCACTTCCTGTATGCGCTGTATATTGATTTTAGAAAAAAACGCTAGCATATAGTGCTATGATTTTTGGCCATTTTACTCACAGTCCGCCTCTGCTGAGCAGGCCCTGAGGATTTTCCCCATCGATTGAAATTAAAAAAGTTATGAGTGTTTAAAAAACCTTGAAATCCTCTCACCTGTCAGTCACCGCGATGAAGTTAACGCCCCTTCCGGGGGGGAGGGGGCAGAACTATAAAACCCTGGATGCCTGGACGATGCCTGCAAGATCGTGAGGGAGAGGCCATGACTCTCATTCTAAGCAGTGAATCAACTGAACTGTGAGTCAGCAATGTACTTGCAATAAATGATTTGTTAGCCCTTAATAAAAATGAAATGAGTTGGTTGGCCTGCTCTGTGCTTGAAACTGCAATGGCAATGGAAATGAAATGAAAATGCAAAGAGCTGTATGGCCTGCCCTGTGTTTGAAACTGCAATGGCAATGGAAATGTAATGAAAATGCAATGAGCTGTTTGGCCTGCCCTGTGCTTGAAACTGCAATGGAAATGAAATGAAAATGCAATGAGCTGTTTGGCTTGGCCTGCCCTATGCTTGAACCTGCAATGGCAATGGAAATGAAATGCAAATGCAAATGAACTGTTTGGCTTGGCCTGCCCTGTGCTTGAAACTGCAATGACAATGGAAATGAAATGAAAATGCAATGAGCTGTTTGGCTTGGCCTGCACTTTGCTTGAAACTGCAATGGCAATGGAAATGAAGTGAAAATGCATTGAGTTGTTTGGCTTGGCCTGCCCTGTGCTTGAAACAGCGATGGCAATGTAAATGAAATAAAAATGTAATGAGCTGTTTGGCTTGGCCTGCCCTGTGCTTGAAACTTCAATTGCAATAGATATGAAATGAAAATGCAATGACCTGTTTGGCCTGCCCTGTGCTTGAAACTGCAATGGCAATGGAAGTGAGATGAAAATGCAATCAGCTGTTTGGCCTGCCCTGTGCTTGAAACTGTAATGGTAATGGAAGTGAGATGAAAATGCAATCAGCTGTTTGGCCTGCCCTGTGTTTGAAACTGCCATGGCAATGGAAGTGAAATCAAGATACAATTAGCTGTTTGGCATGGCCTGTCCTGTGCTTGAAACTGCAATGGCAATGGAAATGAAAATGCAATCAGCTGTTTGGCTTGGCCTGCCCTGTGCATGAAACTGCAATGGCAATGGAAATGAAATTAAAATGCAATGAGCTGTTTGGCCTGCCCTGTGCTTGAAACTGCAATGGCAATGGAAGTGGGATGGAAATACAATCAGCTGTTTGGCCTGCCCTGTGCTTGAAACTGTATTGGTAATGGAAGTGAGATGAAAAATGCAATCAGCTGTTTGGCCTGCCCTGTGCTTCAAACTGCCATGGCAATGGGAGTGAAATGAAAATGCGATGAGCTGTTCAGCCTGCCCTGTGCTTGAAACTGCTATGGCAATGGATATGAAATGAAAATGCAACAAGCTGTTCTGCCAGCCCTATGCTTGAAACTGCAATGGCAATGGAAGTGAAATGAAAATGCAATCAGCTGTTCAGCCTGCCCTGTGCTTGAAACTGCAATGGCAATGGAAATGAAATGAATATGCAATCAGCTGTTTGGCCTGCCCTGTGCTTGAAACTGCAATGACAATGGAAGTGAGATGAAAATCCAATCAGCTGTTTGGCCTGCCCTGTGCTTGAAACTGTAATGGAAGTGAGATGAAAATGTAATCCGCTGTTTGGCCTTCCCTGTGCTTGAAACTGCAATGGCAATGGAAGTGAGATTAAAATGCAATCAGCTGATTTGCCTGCCCTGTACTTGAAACTGCCATGGCAATGGAAGTGAAATGAAAATGCAATGAGCTGTTCAGCCTGCCCTGTGCTTGAATCTGCTATGGCACTGGATATGAAATGAAAATGCAATGAGCTGTTCTGCCTGCCCTGTGCTTGAAACTGCAATAACAATGGAAGTGAAATGAAAATGCAATCAACTGTTCGACCTGCCCAGTGCTTGAAAATGCAATGGCAATGGAAGTGAAATGAAAATGCAATCAGCTATTTGGCCTGCCCTGTGCTTGAAACTGCAATGGCAATGGAAATGAAATGAAAATGTAATGAGGTGTTTGGCCTGCCCTGTGCTTGAAACTGCAGTGGAAATGAAATGAAAATGCAATGAGCAGTTTGGCCTGCACTTTGCTTGAAATTGAAATGGAAATGAAATGAAATTAGTTGTTTGGCCTGCCTGAAACCACTAATTTTGGCCCATAAGGCCCCTATTAGCCGAGAAACCATTCCTTTTTGCCCAAAATGCCCTTATTAGCCCAGGATGAGCATTTTGGCCCAAAAGGCCCGTGCCTGGCCAGGAAAAGTCCAGAAAACATGCCTTTCACTGAGATTTCACTCAGATTTTTTTTAAAGAGCCCCTTCAGCCCATCAGGCCTGTACTAGCCCAGGAGGAGTCCCTTCGGCCCATCAGTAAGTATTCCCCCATCAGTAAGTATCCCCCCTCTCCAACGCCTTACACAATTGCAACGTCTTATACAACAGTGTGAGAAACTAAACAGGCATCGCATCGGGACTTGTGTAAGGTAAATATCACATTTCCACTTGGATATGGTCATATCGATCTCCATCATAATTCCCAGACCTTGTCATCAGTACCACTCAGCTCCACGGAAAATGTCCTCTTCCAAGCCTAAAGTCACATTGAAGGACTGCAATGATCAAGAAAGACAGTCAGTTCCTGTGGATATAAGATTAAGGAAATAAAAAATAAAAACAGACCATTGAAAATGAATGAAGAAAATAATCTTAGTTGTTCTGAGGAAGAAGTAGTAAAATAATGAGCTGCCTCCTGGACAAAACAATTCTTCTTATTAAGTCCACGTGACAAGATTAGAAATGTTTCACCCAGTGCTTAACACACACTTCTCGGCATCTGCATACAATGGCGTCTTGCTCTTCTTGTGCTTCTTGTGTATGGTGGTGGAAAGATTGGTGGAAACAGGGCCGCGAGGTGAACGCTCTTTCCTTGACCCCGCCAAAGCAATAATCTCGAGGAAAATCTTTTAACGTCTCTTTCTAACTAATTTGCACCCTGCTGGAAAATGTCACAGAAGATAAGCATCAAACCCTTTATTGGCATCAGCTTGGTAACATTTGTGCCGAGCTGACTCTTGTCACACATGTCAAACAGTGCGTACTTATTAAATCTAGGCTCTGAAATCATTCCTTGTCAGATCAATAATATTAATGTGATGATGGTAAATCCTGAGGGAAGCCTGTTTTTTGTATAATGCCTGGTCGTGCCTGTACTAATAGACATTCTGAAATCACCAACAAAGAAAACAGAGACCGATGCACCGTGGCATTATTTATTGATGAATCTGAAGCCGAGCCGTTTGATGCCTCTAAATTTTCATTCTCTGCTGCTGTGCCTGATTAATACACATTCGAAAGACACTGTCACAAATATAACCAAACGTAGAGGCAATCTGTGGAATACCAGATATCTAATAACGATTCATTAAAGCATCAACACTTGATTGCACATTTTAACTTAGTATTAAGAAGCTCATTGAACTTGAAAACCAAAAGGACAAAAGCTGCTAATGTATATTTATTGGTTGGAGAATGGTGGCTGTAGAATCTCCCTTTTTCAGAGATGGAAGAATTTTTTTCCTGAATTGTTAGTACGAGTTTTAGAACGTGCATAAAAATCTTTGTGTTATGCCCGGTAAATATTCAGTTATGTATGAGGAGCGAAATCAAGTATAATCATAAAGAAAAATATTAAGGCTATAAATCGTTCATGACAAAACTGAAACCACCACCCACGGAAAGAAAACAATTTTCTCTGCCATATTCTGTGTGATTTAATGGAGAGCGGCTGCCCTCTCAACAACGGGGTTTTGTACGAAGCTGCATACATTTACTTGCACCATCACCTTATTAATGCATATTAATTCCAAATGGCCTACTTGATCCTCTGCACTTACAATGTTCTTTGTAAATCAATGCAGTTTTCTCCACCTTCCTCTCTTGACAGTAGCTCCTTCCTGACATATCGCATAAGACTTTCCCACACCCTCTACTAGAAAACCCTGTCATAACCTTGACATCCTGCTGCTGAACTGAAAGAGGAGGAACAATGACACAAAATGCTGGAGTAACTCAGCGGGACAGGCAGCATCTCTGGGGAGAAGGAATGGGTGACGTTTTGGGTCGACACCCTTCTTCAGACCGAGGAGGAACAATGAACAGGATAAACAGATTACACACTGGGGAACTCGCACAGACATGTCCAGGTGGACCAACAAATATTTCTCCACAAATTATTAATTCTTATTCAGTTACACAGAAGGTATTTTTCGCAGGGCCAGTCCCACGAGCATGCGATTGCATGCGTCTAGCACAACCAAACGTGGTGGCTTGAGGCGTACGGCCTCGCGGGGCCGGTCCCACTTCCAACCGCGGAGGCGTATGGAATTGTGCGGGGCTGGTCCCGACATCATACTCACCAATCAGGTGGGCAGGAGGCGGGCCGACTGAATTTGGACGTCGCATGGCGTCGGGCGATTACGTCATCACGCAACGACACGCCGGGCAGTGATGTCATCGCGCAACGCCATGCGCTAGGTGTACGCCATCAAGACGCTGCGTACGGCGTCAAGATGCTGAGTACGGAGTTGAGACGCTGCGTACGCCCGTCGAGGCGCTGCGTAGGGCCTCAATGCGGCTGCGGGCTGACAGGCCGTTGCCGCGTGGAATTTTTGGACAGTGTCAGTTTTTCGGAAGCCCCGCGCGATGTCAGGACCAGCCCCGCACAACTCCATACGGCTCCGGCGATCGAAGTGGGACCGGCCCCGCGAGGCCGTACGGCTCAAGTGACCACTTTAGGTCACGCTCACCACGCATGCTGGTGGGACAGGCTCTTTAGTGAGAAATGATGTGCATCCATTTAGCCTCCCTGGATTGACAAAATCAGAGGTGATAAGTTGAGTGAATTGCACAAATGAAACATAATTATCACGTGGGTCTTTTTAATATGATCCATTCATACTGCATATTCAAATTTAATCCGAACATAACCGGCAATTAAATAAATGAATTGAATGACAAGTTGCTGCTTCACAGCAGTTGGACCAATCCAATGTAAAATGAATTTGAAATATGTCTCACTCTCCAGACAAAAGGCAGTAAAAATGTGGGCAAAGATAATATAGAACTGTGCCTTCAGAGCCAATAGTTTACATTTTCCGAATAGTTTGTCAGCTCTGTCGTTAACTTAAATTAGTCCTACTTTCTGGATCATCCTAGCCAATAGAAGAGTAGAAGCACAAAAAAAGCATCATGCTGGAAGAAAGTTCAACACCTGTGTCCTGCAAGGATAAGTTCTCAGTCCCCTACATACTCCCTTTCCACTCTCCACTGTACTGTTAAATTTGGCTCCAATACCGTCTACAAGTTTGCAGATGACGCCACTGTGGTGAGTCGAATCACGAACAATGATGACAGGAAGGAAGTAGAGAACTTAGTGACATGGTGTGCAGGAAGGAACTGCAGATGCTGGTTTACGCCAAAGATAGACACAAACAGCTGGAGTAACTCAGTAGGACAGGCAACATATCGGGAGAGAAGGAATGGGTGACGTTTCAGGTCGAGACCCTTCTTCAGACATGGTGTCAGGACAATAACCTCTTCCTCGATGTCCGAAAGACAAAGGAGCTAGTTATTGACTTCAGGAAGCATGGTGGATTACATGCCTAAATCAGCATCAATGGCATGGATGTGGAAATGAGAGCTTCACGTTCATTGGCTTTAGTATTACCAATGATCTGTCGGATCCAGCCCCATTGTTGAGACAGCCCAGAAGCCACTCAAACACCTCTACTTCCTGAGGGAACTGCGCAAATTAGGCATGACTCCAGTAACTCTTACAAACTTCTACAGATCACCAGAGAATGCATACTGTCGAGTTGCATCATAGCATGGTTTGGAATAGCTCTGCCTAGGACCGCAAGAAATTACAGAGAGTTATAGATGTGGACCAGTCCTTCTAACAGAACAGACTTCCCACCATTGACCATCTACACTTCATGCTGCCTTGGAAAAGCAGCCGGCATAATTATATGAATGACCCAGGTCATTCCTTCTTCTCCCTTCTCCTGTCCGGCAGAAGGTACAGAAGCTTGAAAGTACGCACCAACAGCTTCTACCCTCCATTATCAAGCTTCTGGTCCTTCCATAAGCTAGGGTAAGGTCTGATTCACCTCTACTCTATAGAGCTTTATGGAATAATGAGCAACAATGCTGTCCATCTCAGAGAATGCTGAGATCTATATTCTGCACTCTGTACCTTCCCCTTTGTACTTGCGTTTGAACTGATGGTACCTATGTACGGTTTTTCTGATCAAAAAGCAGGAGTAACTCAGCAGGTCAGACATCATATCTTGGGGAAAAGGAATAGGTGACGTTTCGGCTGGCTCAGTAACTCGTTTTCACCTAGCCCTCAGCTGAAAATGGCCTGTTTCCTTTATCATTGTTTCTTTTTTGCCTATCTTTCATTCATTTGTTCTATAGCTCTCGATATCATCATCTATATCTCTCGTTTCCCCTATCCCTAACCAGTCTGAAGAAGGGGCTCGACCTGAAACGTCACCTACTCCTTTTCTCCAGAGATGCTGCCTGTCCCGCTGAGTTACTCCAGCATTTTGTGTCTTATCTTCGGTTTAAACCAGCATCTGGAATTCCTTCCTTCACAGTATATCGGACCTATTTGGATAGCATCCAAAACAAAGCTTTTCACTGTGCCTTTGTACATGTGACAGTGTTAAACCCAAACATAAAAACTCAACGGGTAAAGCAGCTTCCATGGAGGCAAAAAGTGTATGTCAACCTTTGGGTCAACTGGCTGAATCAGGACAATGGGAATATCTTCCTCAGGACTGCGGGAGTTCAAGAAGGTAGCACTGTTATGTCAAGGGCATTTTGGATGATAAATGTTGTCCTTGCCACCAATACTAACTTCTCATAGATTAATGCAAATGAAAAATTGTTGAATAACACCCCCAAGCAGAACTGCTTTGACAGATCCATTGTTTCTGCCTGGTCCAGTCCCACCGGTCATCTCCAAAATACTCGATTCTATCTTGAACCCCCATGTCCAGGCCCTCTGACCTATATCTGAGACACCTCACATGCTCTTCACCATTTCAACAACTTTCAATTCCAGGGTCCCCATCGCCTCATCTCTACTGTGGACACCCAGTCCCTTCACCTCTCCATTCCCCACCAGAAAGGTCTCTGGGCCTTCCAGTTCTTTCATGAATAGAGATTCAATCAGTTCCCCTCAACCTCACCTTTAATAACTTCCCTGTCGACTCATCTCGCATTCTTCTGTTCAAAAGTGAAGCCATTGGCACTTGCGTGAGCTTTAGCTGTGCCTGCCTCTGTGTTACCCTGAACAGTCCTTGTTTCAAACGTATCCTGGCACCACTCTCAAACTCTTACATCGATGAATGCATCAGGGTTGCTTCCTGAACCTGTGTAGAAATCATTGGTTTCTAACTTCCACTCTTGTTCAAATTCACTTGGACTATTTCTGTCACCTCTCTGTAGATCTTTCTGTCTTCATCGTTGGAAAATACTATATACTGATGTATGTTCCAAACCCACTGATTCCCAGTTACCTTGACTATACCTTCTCACAACTTGCCTCTTGCAAGGACTTCACCCCTCACTCTCAATTTCCACTGCAATTGCTCCCTCGATTCCACTCAGTACATCCAAGATGCCCTCTTCCTTCAGTAAATGCTGTTTCTCCCTTCTTATAGATGAAAGAAAATAAATAATGAATAACACCCCCGTTAGATGCCATTGTTTGCATAACGAGGTGCTAATGATGCCATCAAGAACAAATGTAGCACGTAGTAGCATCACTACCCGCAGGCTCCCCTCCACATTCCCCAGAGCCAACAGTTTACATTTTCCTGAATGATTTGTCAACCCTGATTTGGAAACAGATTACCAACCAGGCGATACTTCGGCCTGAAACGTTGCCTGTCCATTCTCTGCCTAGATGCTGCCTGATCTTCTGAGTACCTCCACCACCATGTGTTTTTTGCTCAATATTCCAGCATTTGCAATTTCTCGTGTCACCAATTCTTCATTCTCTCCAAGTCTAAATATTGGAACTTCCTCCCCAGCAATACGGTTGCAGTAAATTCACCACAAGGAGGTGGTGGTGCCTCACCTCCACCATCTTAGACTGTTTTTTTTCCGGCACCTTTGGCCTGACGGACCCACATTTCAACGCTTGAATATACCTACCAACATAACCAGTCTGAAGAAGGTTCCCAACTGAAAACGTCGCCTGTCCATTTCCCTCTAGATGCCGAGATCCTCCAGCACTTTTGCATAGGACAACATGCAGAGACTAAAGGTGACATATAACGATGCCATGAGAACACTGCTAAGGCAACCTAGATGGTGTAGTGCCAGTAATATGTTTGTGGCTGCAGGAGTCAGTACTTTAGAAGCTATCCTAAGACACCACATGTATAAATTCATTTGCAGGATAAATGAGTCTAAAAATGTGCTTATTGTGGCCTTGACAAACATAAGGGTTAGCACTACACGCTACGAATCCCAGTTGTGGAGACACTGGTATCGTTGTCTCGTTGTAGGACATTGATCATCTTTTAATCGGGATTTTTAACTTAAGTATTGTGGGTTTTTGTTAATTATAAATTATGATGTTTTTATGTCATATACCATGATTTTATATATATTTATGAAATTTGATATGCAATGCATTTTTAATGTAATGTTGCCCCTTGTCTGGACCTTGAGTCCGTAATAAAGTTTATTATTATTATTATTATTATTATTATTATTATTATTATTATTATTATTATTATTATTATTATTATTATTATTATTATTATTATTATTATTATTATTGTCCAAATTGCCCTTTACATAATAGTGCTACCTTCTTGAACTCACACAGTCATGAGGAAGATATTCCCATTGTCCTGATTCAGCTTATTGACCAAAGAGTTGACATACACCTTTTGCCTGCATGGAGACGGCTTTACCCGGAGTTTTTAAGCTTAGGTTTTGGTTTATTATTGTCATATGTACAAAGGCACAGTGAGAAGCTTTGTTTTGCATGCTATACAAACAGATCAGATATACCATAAATACCTTTAAGGCTATGATCACATGGAAATAAATGCTTAGTGCATTATTATGTACTTAATCAATATTTCAACACATTTCCAACCACTAAATCCTATTCTGAACTTCCATTTCAGGCAGAATGAATTGAAGCATGATGTTTGAATACTGTGTGTGCATTCTAGCAATGACATTGGTGTCTCGGATGGAGAGGCATCAACTGGCATTTGAGAGCACATCTGCATTCTAATTAAATTGTCCACTCTTGGAACATGGTCTTACGCTGGCAATGTTAATGCCCACCTGCACCCTGGCCAAGTCCATGCATTGTAATCACCAGCACTCACCAACACAGACTCTGCACGTCAAACAAGCAAAAAATCACAGATGCTGCAAATATGAGATAAAAACAGAAAGTGCTGCAAGTATTTTAAATTTACGAGTCGTCCTTAAGTACAGGATAGATGCCGGAAGAGTGGAGGTGGGCAAATGTTGTACCTCTTTTCAAGAAGGGCTGCAGGGAAAATACTGGGAACTATAGGCCGATGAGCTAAACATCTGTAGTTGGTAAGTTACTAGAGAGTATTCTGAGGGATAGGTTATATAGGCATTTGGATGGACAAGGGCTGATTAGGGATAGTCAACATGGTTTTGTACATGGGAGGTCATGTCTCACAAATCTGATTGATTTTTTTGAAGGTGACCAAAAAGGTCGATGAGGGCAGAGCTGTTGATTTTGTGTACATGGACTTCAGTAAGACATTTGACAAGGTTCTGCATGGTAGGCTGCTCTGGAAGGTTAGATCGCATGGGATCCAAGGAGAGATAGCTGAATGGATAGCAAATTGGCTCCATGGAAGGAAGCAGAGGGAGATGGTGGAAGATTGCTTCTTGGACTGGAGGCCTGTGACGAGTGGTGTGCCACAGGGTTCGGTGCTGGGCCCGTTACTGTTTGTCATCTACATCAATGATTTGGATAAGAACATACAGGGCAAGATTAGCAAGTTTGCTGATGATACAAAAGTGAGTGGTTTTGCAGATAGTGAAGATGGTCATGAAAGATTACATCACGATCTGAATCAATTGGCCAGGTGGGCGGAGGAATGGTTGATGGAATTTAATACAGAGAATTGTGAAGTGTTGCATTTTGGGACGTCGAACAAGGGCAGGACCTACACAGTAAATGGTAGGCCTCTGGGTAGTGTTGTAGAGCAGAGCAATCTAGGAGTACAGGTGCATGGTTCCTCGAAGGTCGAGTCGCAGGTAGAGTCAAGGTGGTCAAAAAGGCTTTTGGAACTTTGGCCTTCATCAGTCAGAGTATTGAATATAGAAGTTGGGAGGTCATGTTGCAGTTGTATAAGATGCTGATGAGACCGTATTTTGAATATTGTGTTCAGTTCTGGGCATCATGTTAGAGGAAAGATATTGTCAAGCTTGAAAGGGTTCAGTGAAGATTTACGAGGATGTTGCCAGGACTAAAGGGTGTGAGCTAAAGGGAGAGGTTGAGTAGACTGGGTCTCTATTCTGTGGAGCGCAGGAGGATGAGGGGTGATCTTACAGAGGTGTATAAAATCATGAGAGGAATAGATCGGGTAGATGCACAGAGTCTCTTGCCCAGAGTAGGGAAATTGAGGACCAGAGGACATAGGTTCAAGGTGAATGGGGAAAAGATTTAATAGGAATCTGAGGGGTAACTTTTTCACACAAAGGGTGGTGGGTGTATGGAACAAGCTGCCTGATGAGGTAGTTGAGGCTGGGACTATTCCAATGTTTAAGAAACAGTTAGGCAGGTACATGGACAGGACAGGTTTGAAGGGATATGGACCAAGCGCAGGCAGGTGGGACACGTGTAGCTGGGACACGTTGGCTGGTGTGGGCAAGTTGGGCCGAAGGGCCTGTATCCACACTGTATCACTCTATGACTCTAAGTACTCTGCAGGTCAGGCAGCATCACTGAAAAGAGAAAAGGAGTTAACATTTTTAGGTCTAAGAAAAAACACGATCAGCTGAGTGTTTCCAGCACTTTATTTTTTATATCTGCAGCGGCTTGTGGTCCATGAAGATTGTAAATTTCACACCATACAAGTACTTGTGTCATACTTAACCCTCAACCAATATCAATGAACATATTGATCATGATCTCATTTCTCTCGGTGGGTGATGAGAGTGTGCAGATCAGCTGCTATGGTGGGGGTACAGCAATGATGGACCAACCGAATGTGACTGCGGAGAGGAAACCCAAACTATGGAGCACCCACTTACCAGCCCCCTCCTCCCAGACCCCTGCAAACCAGAAGATCTCAAGGTCTTCAACCGACGAGCCAGAGTCTGTGTTATGCAGTGGCTTAGAAAATTGTAGCGACACGAGAAGAAGAAGCTGCTATATTTCCTACCGAATAACCGTGCTTACATTCAAAAAGTACTTCCTTGACTGTAGTGATGATAGTTACGTATACTTTAGTTGTGAAAATGCAATCAAAGACAGAACTTTCTTTCAGAGAAATCTGAATTGCAATTCTCGGAAGTTCATTCATAATTCAATGAATATCGAACACTAAACTGGCTTTGATGTATGTCAGAGTGGAATAAAATAGTTTTTTTTTTTGTAAAATGGCCCCCAGCACATTTGCAAATACTAAAAGTATGGTGAAAATTTGATCAAGTAGCTTTTATATATTCTGCGACCAAAAGTATTGAATATAAGTTCTGAGTAAATCTAAGACTGAAGCAGATAATTCACTCACTGCCATTGAGAGTAACAGGGGGTTATTACTGGGTATGCAACAAGAGGTTATGCAATATATATTGTGAAAATAAAAAAACGTCTGCAGATCTGCAGGGTGGCACTGTGGCGCAAAGGTAGAGCTGCTGCCCTACAGCGACAGAGACCCGGGTTCGATCCTGACTACAGGTGCTGTAGTCCTGAGTACAGGTACGGAGTTTGTGTGTTCTTCCCCTGACCTGCGGGTACAGAGCAGATTTACGAGGGTGTTGCCAGGACTAGAGGGTCTGAGCTATAGGGAGAGATTGAGTAGGCTGCGACTTTATTCCTTGGAGAGCAGGAGGATGAGGTGTGATCTTATCGAGGTGTATAAAATCATGAGAGGAATAGATCTGGGTAGATGCACAGTCTCTTACCCGAACAAGGACAAGAGGACATACAATAGGTTTAAAGTGAAGGAGAAAAGATTTAGTAGGAATCTGAAGGGTAACCTTTTCACACAAAGAGTGGTGGGTGTATGGAACAAGCTGCCAGAGGAGGTAGTTGAGGCAGGGACTATCCCAACATTTAAGAAATAATTAGACAGGCACATGGATAGGACAGGTTTGGAGGGATATGGACCAAACGCGGGCAGGTGGGACTAGTGTAGCTGGGACATATTGGCCGGTGTGGGCAAGTTGGGCCAAAGGGTCTGTTTCCATGCTGTATCACTCTATGACACAGCTCATGACATCGATGGGCTATTCAGGACGAATCACATCACCGTGACATCATGGAGTTACCTGGACTGCTTTCTGTGGAAGAAAAAATTCCCAAAGTGTTATCTAAATTGTTTGTTTTGCATCTCCCAGTAGGAGTTGAGTGTTACATGCAGCATATGAGACGGGATAGGTTTAAGAATAGAAGTACACGTTTAATTCTTCCAGCTTTAATGAAACAATTGGTACTTTCATGACCCTCATTATTCTAATATTGACACCATGCTGGATTGTTGGAGGCAGCCTGTAAATCTAACTGCCCCTGTGAGGTGCAGCACTCATGTTTAGATTTATTATTGTCACGTGTACTGTGGTACAGTGAAAAGCTTTGTTATCCATGCGATCCTAATAGATCAGAGTTATGGCAAGGTTAGGTGTGAAAATGAGAGATTATAGGGGATGATACTGTCATAAAGAATACTGTCCTTGAAGAGATGGAGGGGCAGAAAGAAATGGGGTAATTGGTGCGCACATCTGAGAGTCATAGTGTCACATTGCACAAACACATGGCCTAACTTGTCCATGCCAACCAAGATGCCCCATCTAAACTAGTCCCATGTGTCCATGTTTGGCCCATATAGTCTTAAAACCTTTTCTATCATGTATCTGTCCAAATCTATATATTACTAAAACTCTTGTTTGTGCCGGCAATGTGTCACTCTGCTCTGCTTTTCCATATCTTCTTCCAAACGCTAGGCCACAGCCTTCCCATTTTCACATATTCTACTCCCATGTTCCCCGTCGAAGTGATAAACATCTTCCCGTCGCATTCCGACATATTTCCAGTTATTCATGATTTAAAGTTTCAAAAAAGCAAGAACCGCTTTCTCAGAGAGCGTGCAGTGATGATGTCACAATGCCTCTCACAGTGCACCAATTACAATGGGCTCTGAAACTGGCTGCCAACTTGCCACAATGACCGTTGCCAACAGTAACAATGGCTTCTCAAGCTGGCTGACTCACAGTGCACCAATCACAATGGGCTCTCAAGCTGTCTACGACCTGGGTAGGCCCTGGGGCAGGGAATGGGAGTGAGGGGAGGAGGATGAGGGAAATGAGGAGGGAGATGGGGCAGGGTCTCTACCCCCTCCCTCTCTGCCCAAGTCCCTTTCTGCCCCCCTCCTTCTCCCTCTACCATCCCTCTCCACTCCCCTCCATCTCTACCCCCTCCCTCTCTACACCCTCCCCCTCCCTCACTACCCCCTCCCTCTCCCTCTCTACCACCTCCCCCTCCCTCTCTATCCCCCCCTTCTCTGCCACCCCTCCCTCTCTACCCCCCTTCCTCTCTATCCCCCCTCCCTCTCTACCACCCCTCCCTCTCTAACCCCCCCCCCCCCTCACGCTCCCCCCCCCCCCCCCTCCATCTCCAGGGAGTGGTGAGTATTGGGACCTATGGGTGGGTGAGTGGTGGAATATTGCGGTCGGGGACCAGCCCTCCCCTGTGATGCCGCACACAACCCTCCCCCTCCCCCCCCCCCCCCCCCCCCCCCCCTGGGGGATGGGTCCCACTTGGTCTAGTATATTTTAAATGTTGTTATTGTACCTGCCTCAACTACTTCCTCTGGCAGCTCGTTCCATATAACCACTGCCCTCTGCAGGTAACAGTTGTCCCTCAGGTTATATTAAATCAATCCCCAGTCCCTTAAACCTACTGGAAGCCCATGATACCCCCACCTATTCATACAATCAATTTACTTATGATTTTATAGACCTCTATTCATTTCTATAAGATTGCAGATGTATCGTAAATATCTGCGGTCCCAGCACCGAGCCTTGCGGTACCCCACTAGTCACTGCCTGCCATTCCGAAAGGGACCCGTTAATCCCTACTCTTTGTTTCCTATCTGCCAACCACTTCTCTATCCATGTCAGCGCTCTACCCCCAATACCATACGCCCTAATTTTGCCCACTAATCTCTTATATGGGACCTTATCAAAGGCTTTCTGAAAGTCCAGGTACACTACATCCACTGGCTCTCCCTTGTCCATTTTCCTAGTTACATCTTCAAAAAATTCCCGAAGATTAGTCAAGCATGATTTCCCATTTGTAAATCCATGCTGACTTGGACCGATCCTGTTACTGCTATCCAAATGTTCGGCTATTTCATCTTTTATAATTGACTCCAGCATCTTCCCCACCACCGATGTCAGGCTAACTGGTCTATAATTCCCTGTATTCTCTCTCCCGCCTTTTTTTTAAAGTGGGATAACATTAGCTACCCTCCAATCCACAGGAACTGATCCTGAGTCTATAGAACATTGGAAAATGATCACCAATGCATCCACAATTTCGAATTATGCCTGGTTATTAGCTACAGATATATATACATGTTTCCTGCAAATATATATATATATCTGTGTGTGCGTGTGTGTGTGTATTTATTCATATACACACACACTGAACTATTTTTCTGAAGAAGGATCTCGACCCAAAACAACAATAGAGCACTATTGTCCAGGGAGAAAAGTACAAAGGTAAGCTAGCCAAGAATATAAAGGAGGATATTAAAAGCTTCTTTAGGTATGTGAAGAGGAAATGATTAGTAAAGACAAATGTCAGTCCATTGAAGACAGAAACAGGTGAATTTATTATGGGGAGCAAGGAAATGGCAGACGGGTTGAACAGGTGCTTTGGTTCTGTCTTCACTGAAGAAGAAAACAAACAATTTCCCAGATGTTCTAGAGGACCGAGGATCTAGGGTGACGGAGGAACTGAAGGAAATTCACATTAGTCAGGAAATGGTGTTGGGTAGACTGATGGAACTGAAGGCTGATAAATCCCCAGGGCCTGATGGTCTGTATCCCAGCATACTGAAGGAGGTGGCTCTAGAAATTTTGGATGCATTGGTGATCATTTTCCAATGTTCTATGGATTCCTGATCGGTTCTTGTGGATTGGAGGGTAGCTAATGTTATCCCGCATTTTAAGAAAGGAGGGAGAGAGAAAAAAGGGAATTACAAACCAGTTCGCCTGACATCGGTAGTGGGGAAGATGCCGGAGTGAATTATTAAAGATGTAATAGTGGCACATTTGGATAGCAGTAACAGGATCGGTCCGAGTCAGCATGGATTTACGAAGGGGAAATCTTGCTTTACTAATCTTCTGGAATTTTTTGAGGATGTAACTAGGAAAATGGACAAGGGAAAGCCAGTGGATGTAATGTTTCTGGACTTTCAGAAAGCTTTTGATAAGGTCCCTCTTGGGTGACTTGGAAAGGTTGGGTGAGTGGGCAGATGCATGGCAGATGCAGTATAATGTGGGTAAATGTGAGGTTATCCACTTCGCTGGCAAGAACAAGAAGGCAGATTATTATCTGAATGGTGTCAGATTAGGAAAAGGGGAAGTGCAACGTGACCTGGGTGTCCTTGTGCACCAGTCGCTGAAAGTAAGCATGCAGGTACAGCAGGCAGTGACGAAAGCGAATGGCATGTTGGCCTTCATAACGAGAGGATTTGAGTATTGGAGCAAAGAGGTCCTTCTGCAGTGGTACAGGGCCCTGGTGAGACCACATCTGGAGTATGGTGTGCAGTTTTGGTCTCCTAATTTGAGGAAGGACATTCTTGCTATTGAGGGAGTGCAGCCTAGGTGCACAATGTTAATTCCTGGGATGGCGGGACTGTCATATGATGAAAGAATGGAACGACTTGTATTCACTGGAATTTAGAAGGATGAGAGGATATCATCTAGAAACATGTAAGATTATTAAGGGATTGGACAAACTAGATGCAGGAAACATGTTCCCGATGTTGGGGGAGTCCAGAATCAGGAGTCACAGTTTAAGAATAAGGGGTAGGCTATTTAGAACTGAGATGAGGAAAAACTTTCTTACCCAGAGAGCTGTGAATCGGTGGAATTCTCTGCCTCAGAAGGCAGTGGAGGCCGATTCATTGGATGCATTCAAAAGAGAGTTAGATATAGCTCTTAGGGCGAGCGGAATCAAGGGATATCGGGAGAAGGCAAGGACGGGGTACTAATTGTGGATGATCAGCCATGAACATATTGAATGGCGGTGCTGGCTCAAAGGGCCAAATGGCCTACTCCTGCACCTATTGTATATACTTGTAAGTACATTCAAACACAATGCACCCATTGAAATATACTAAGCACACTGCTATATACCCAAACATCCTGGAGTACATAGAACATTATATATTGTTCTTATATATTGGGCATACTGTTTGACAACACAATAAATGGATTTTGGATTAGTTAATGGTGAAAAACAGAGCAGGAATAAACAGATTATTCTCTATGGGGTGGCTGTGGCTAATGGGGTGCCACAAGGATTGAATCTAGGGTTCAGCTGTTCATGGTCTGTGTCATTTGATGTAAATGTGTGAATAATGTGCACCATACCCACATCTGATAATAATACTAGCATCAGTTCATTCCAAAGAGGGAGAAAGATTCCAAGAGGATTAAGGGGCGACCGTGGCTGACAAGGAAAGTCAGGGACAGTATACAACTAAAAGAGAAGAAGTACAACGTAGCAAAGATGAGCGGGAAGCTAGAGGATTGGGTAACGTTTAAAGAGCAACAGAAGATAACTAAAAATCCAATATGGGGGAAAAAGAAGAGGTACAAAGGTAAGCTATCCAAGAATATAAAGGAGGATAGTAAAAGCTTCTTTAGGTATGTGAAGAGGAAAAAATTAGTTAAGACCAATGTTGGATCCTTGAAGACTGAAAAGGGTGAGTGGGCAGATGCAGTTTAATGTGGATAAATGTGAGGTTATCCACTTTGGTGGCAAAAACAAGAAGGCAGATTATTATCTGAATGGTGTCAAGTTGGGAAAAGGGGAAGTACAATGAGATCTGAGGGGGTCCTTGTTCATCAGTCACTGAAAGTAAGCATGCAGGTACAGCAGGCAGTGAAGAAAGCAAATGGCATGTTGGCCTTTATAACAAGAGGAGTTGAGTATAGGAGCAAAGATGTTCTCCTGCAGTTGTTTAGCGCCCTAGTGAGACCACACCTGGAATACTGTGTGGAATTTTGGTCCCCTAATTTGAGGAAGGACATTCTTGCTATTGAGGGAGTGTAGCGTAGGTTTACAAGGTTAATTCCTGGGATGGTAGGACTGTCATATGTTGATAGAATGGAACGGCTGGGCTTGTATACTCTGGAATTTCAAAGGATGAGAAGGGATCGTATTGAAACATAAGATTATTAAGGGATTGGACACGCTAGAAGCAGGAAAAATGTTCCCGATGTTGAGGAAGTCCAGATCCAGGGGCCACAGTTTAAGAATAAGCAGTAAGCCATTTAGAATGGAGACGAGGAATACTTTTTCTCACAGAGAGTTGTGAGTCTGTGGAATTCTCTGCCTCAGAGGGCGGTGGAGGCCGGTTCTCTGGATACTTTCAAGGGAGAGCTAGATAGGGCTCTTAAAGATAGTGGTCAGGGGATATTGGGAGAAAGCAGGAACAGGGTACTGATTGGGGATGATCAGCCATGATCACATTGAATGGCGGTGCTGGTTCGAAGGGCCGAAAGGCCAACTCCTGCACCTATTATCTATTGTCTATTATCTATGAGAATGCAGGGTGACTTGGGCAGATTGGGTGAGTGGGCAGATGCATGGCAGATGCAGTTTTATGTAGATAAATGTGATAGCAAAAACAGGAGGGCAGATTATTATCTAAATGGTGTCAAGTTGGGAAAAGGGGAAGTACAACGGGATCTGGTGGTCCTTGTTCATCAGTCAATGAAAGTAAGCATGCAGGTACAGCAGGCAGTGAAGAAAACTAATGGCATGTTGGCCTTCAAGAGGAGTTATGTATAGGAGCAAAGAGGTCCTTTTGCTGTTGTACAGGGCCCTAGTGAGACCACACCTGGAGTATTGTGTGCAGTTTTGGTCTCCAAATTTGAGGAAGGAGATTCTTGCTATTGACGGAGTGCAGCGTAGGTTCACAAGTTTAATTCCTGGGATGGCAGAACTGTCATATGCTGGGAGAATGGAGTGGCTGGGCTTGCATACTCTGTAATTTAGAAGGATGAGAGGATATCTTATTGAAACATATAGGATTATTAAGGGTTTGGACACGCTAGAGGCAGGAAACATGTTTCCGATGTTGGGGGAGTCCAGAACCAGGGGCCACAGTTTAAGAATAAAAATAAGTTTAGAACGGTGACGAGGAAACACTTTTTCACACAGAGAGTTGTGAGTCTGTGGAATTCTCTGCCTCAGAAGGCGGTGGAGGCCGGTTCTCTGGACACTTTCAAGAGAGAGCTAGATAGGGCTCTTGAAGATAGCGGAGTCAGGGGATATGGGGAGAAGGCAGGAACGGGGTACTGATTGTGGATGATCAGCCATGATCACATTGAATGGCGGTGCTGGCTCGAAGGGCCGAATGGCCTACTCCTGCACCTATTGTCTATTGAATTGTGCTTTGCTGGCATTGCTAGCATTTATTGCCTATCCCCAAGTGCTCCTGAAAAAGTAGTTTAGTTTAGTTTAATTTATTGTCACGTGTACCGAGGTACAGTGAGAAGCTTTTTTGTTGCGTGCTAACCAGTCAGCAGAAAGACAATACATGATTACAAGCGAGCCATTCACAGTGTATAGATACACTGTAAGGGAATAACGTTTAGTGCAAGGTAAAGCCAGCAAAGTCTGATCAAGGGTAGTCCAAGGGTCATCTAAGAGGTAAAAAGTAGTTCAGCACTGCTCTCTGGTTGTGGTAGGATGATTCAGTTGCCTGATAACAGCTGGGAAGAAACTGTCCCCAAATGTCAGCTGTCTTATTGATCCGCTACAGTCTTCCAGGTGAATATACTCCCACATTGCTATTTCAGGTCGGGAGTGTGGTGCCGACGAGAATAAATTTCTTCACCCAGGATGTAATGAATCCTTAGAATTTCCTACTGCGGAGTATATGGAGGCTCAGTCAGAGATCGATAGATTTTTTTGATATTAATGGAATCACGAAATATGAGGTTAATATAACAAAATAGCACAGAGGTACAAGATCAGCTATGATCTTATTGAATGACACATCAGACATGAGGGGACAAATCAACTAAACCTGCTCTTAAGTATTGCGTGGTAACTTTCACGGGTTAGCAGAGAGAAATATTGGCTATTCTGACAAATTAATCAATGACAAAAACCTTCCAAAATATGTTTATATCACGTTGGTAATAGCACAGTGCATGGCCACTGAATAACCAGTGGTGAGGACGTTTAATACAGAAATTGTAGTTATCCAATTAATGACTATTTTCAGATATAAGAACAGTTATGCTGTTAATATTTATCTATTGAATTTACATTGACTTCAGTCAGGCATTCGACTCCTGTGAAATTTAATGCCTGTGCTGACTGATGAATAAAATAAAGTGGAACAGATTCAAATATGTTGTGTGACTCACAATGGTATTTTAGTGGCACCAAAAATGATTTCCTCGTTAAAAAAAAGTTAGAAATACTCAGGAGGTCATGTAGCATCAGTGAAGAGCAAAACAAGAGTTACATTTTCCAGTTGATGACCTGAATGCAAGATCATGTAAATGAAAAATGAACTCTGTTTCTCACTTTACAAATTGTGCCTAACTGGCTGAGTTAAACGACCAACAATTTAGATCTAAAAGTAAAATATTGCAGATGCTGGATATCTGAAATAAAACACAAAGTGCTTTTAATACTCCGCTTTATTTCAGATGTCCAGCGTCTGCAGTATTTTACTTTTGGATCTAAATTCGTGGTCTTTTTTCCTCATTTTATCCTCCCCTGTGGATACATAAGGTAATTCATGCGATCCTCTGAGTCTTCCAGTACTTTGTCCAAGACTCTGTCTCTCCCATTTCCAGATTGCACCAAACTATTCAAAAAAATTGTCCGGATACATGTTTATCACTTATGCCCCTGTCCCACTTAGGAAACCTGAATGGAAACCTCTGGAGACTTTGCGCCCCACCCAAGGTTTCCACACGGTTCCCGGAGGTTTTTGTCAGTCTCCCTAATGGTCGAAAGTGGTTTCCGCTTCTATGTTCCGTCGATTATTTCAAAAAATTCAAAACCGGCCGCGACTAAAAATAGGTTGCCGTTTTAAAAATCGGTAATTTTTTAGTCGAAGCCGGTTGCGATGCTAGTTGAAGGTGGTTGCCGGAGGTTGTAGGTAGTGGAAGGTAAGACCTCCCTGGTGGAATAAAACTGGGTGAAAAAAAGGTCTTACAGAAACCTTGGGTGGGGTGCAAAGTCTCCAGAGGTTTCCGTTCAGGTTTCCTAAGTGGGACAGGGGCATAATGCCATTCCTGTGCTGGGTTCAGGGACACGGTCAAAGCGTCACAGACCAAAATGCAACATGTTTACTGATCCTACATATTCCAGGTCCAGGATCATGCAATGTGGAGAATGAATATATTATATATGGATGCTACTGAGAAATGTGAGTCCTTCCATTTGTATGCTATAGAATCCCTGCATAAATGGTGGAAGATGCACAAATACTCACCCACCAAAATCAAACATCTCCTGCCCATCCATGGCAGAATTCGAAGTTCCAACGTTGGCCTCTACGAATCCATGAAATCAGAGTGGAAGCAAGACATCCTCGATCCTATGAGATTGCCAAAGGTACAGAAGAATATAAAAGTAACAGTTTCGAGGAAATATAAGCCAAGCAATTTAAACAGTTACAGATGTGAGCAATTCAGATGCAATAAAATGAACCATTAGACTTACACTGCTGAAGAGGATGCATAATATTAGGCTTATTTCATTAGACTTTAATCGGTACATTGATGAAATTTAATTAATGAAATGCTTTCAATTTTACTCTGTTATTTTTGAATATTCTGTGAATCATTAATGAATACACAGTGTCAGTACAAACCTGACATCTCTATTCTTATAAAACTCTGATCTTGGATGTGTATTTATTTGTGTGTTTGTGTGTAATCACATCTTCAAGAAAAAACGACGCAATAACGATAAAATGTTTACATATTCCCGTAGACATTTTTTCCCCTGGAGTCCAAAATCGCCTTATCTGAAAATTTCATGCTTTATTTCTCGAGTTATTAATGAAAAAGTTCAAAAATCAGACAAAACTTTGAATTTAAAAACTGTCTTTCGCTGATGACATCACAATGGGTCTGCGTTGCATGCCGTCTTTATCGCGCTGCGAGTGACGTCACACCCCCCTGACCACCCCCCCCCCCCCAATTTGCATTTATGCCAAGCCAATTTACTTATGAACCTATGCGTTTTCGGAATGTGGGAGGAAACTGAAGAACTCGGAGAAAACCCACGTAGGTCACGAGAAGAACGTACAAACTCAGTACAGACAGCGCCCGTAGTTGGGAACGAATCTGGGTCTCCAGCAAGTCTACTGCTGCGCCACTGTGTCACCCATTTTATTAGAAAATCAGTGGCAAAAACCCAATCAGTATCAGTGAAATTAATGCGACCAAAGGAGATGCCAAAGACCACCTCCTGGATGGAGCTCTGAGTTCATCCATTCAGAGTCGCACCAATTTTCAAGAGGCCATTTGGTTCTTATATTGTTCAAGGCTCTCTACATCCAATATTATCTGAGGATTTTGTTTGCCCCAAGGCTGGATAGGCTTTACAATTTACAGTTCCAGACTAACATTCCTGAACAAAGGTAACTGAGGAATGTTTACTTTAATTTAGGGATACAGCGCAGAAACAGGCCCTTCGGCCCACTGAGTCAGTGCCGACCAACGATCCCCGCAAATTAACACTATCCTACACACACTAGGGAAAATTTACATTTATACCAAGCCAATTAACCTACAAACCTTTACGTCTTTGGCATGTGGGAGGAAACCGAAGATCTCGGAGAAAACCTACGGAGGTCACGGGGAGAACGTACAAACTTCGTACAGACAACACCCATAGTCGGGATCGAACTCGGGTCTCTGGCGCTATAAGGCAGCAACTCTACTGCTGCACCACCGTGCCACCCACCACCCAGAGAATGGGTCATGGGGGAACGGGATTGCATTGAGAGTCGGCAAAGATTCGATGGAGTGAATAGGCTTCTTCTCTATTGTGGGAAATATGATGATAAGATAACGTGAACTTAGAACATGTGGTGCTTCATTATACATTGCTGAGTAATCCACTATCAATTTTGCCAGCGACAAGTTGCATAAACCATCGTTTCTGGACAATACTATATCTATTGCCAAAATGGACCAGGCATTTCCATTCTCAATCCATCTTTACATATCTGACATTTGTTCAGTGCCAGACATGCATCTACTGATATCAATGATCATGCAGCATGTGATTCAACAGGTCGTGCCTGAACTGGGAAGTTGCAATCCAGAAAACCATCACTATTGAAGAATCACACAAAAACAAGAGCACAAGAAACAGGGGACATCAGTTGGGTCCCATCTGTAGGTTCACTGTGCTAACATAAGGCACTTCACAAGGTAGCTCCCAAACTCACTTGGCGCTATTCATACCTATTCTGGGGTGGAAAGATTGCAACCTTCACGTGGTCGGCCCTGTTTCGACGAGATGAGAAAAACATTTTTCACACTGAGAGTGGTGAATCTCTGGAATTCTCTGCCACAGAAGGTAGTTGAGGCCAGTTCATTGGCTATATTTAAGAGGGAGTTAGATGTGGCCCTTGTGGCTAAAGGGATCAGGGGGTATGGAGAGAAGGCAGGTACAGGATACTGAGTTGGATGATCAGCCATGATCATATTGAATGGCGGTGCAGGCTCGAAGGGCCGAATGGCCTACTCTTGCACCTATTTTCAATGTTTCTATGTTTCTATGTTTCTAGGAATGCAATCAACCTGGCGTGCACAAAGTTATCCTACAACTTTAGGCTGTGCACGCCATACGCAAGAAGAAGAAGATATCTATTCTAAAGTGTTCAAACTACCATGTATTTTTTGGAATGAAAAGACACAGATTGCTGGAGTAACAGCAGGTCAAAGTTCATTTCTTAAAAAGCAGATAGCAACAAAAACTGTTAAAGGTAAACCATGACAACCTTTGATTGATTCGTCAGGCGGGAGCGGCAAAGATCTACAATGAGCACAAACGTCGCTCAGCGCTTCTCAGGCTCCACTCACAGAACAAAGGAAACTTAGCACAATTATACATTTTTCTTATCAGTAAAACACTCCTACCAAGTCTGAATATGGCATGACTGAAAGATTCTGTAGCCTTTCAGAATATAAGAAAAGCTGGGTCCAAATCAAGCTCATCCAATGACAAGTTATTACTTATCTCTGCAGCGTTCTTTCAGTCTTAGCTTCTTTATGGCCTTGAAAAGAAGCACATGTTATGACACAGGTTGCCATCTTAATGTCTTTATTGAAAAGACAACCTGCCCTCCATATTGTGTTCCATATAATTTTCAAAATCATTCAGACTTGGCACCGAGTCATTCTTTTGTTCTACTAGATCATGCATTTGTAGAAGAATGATTCCATTTTAGATTTGACTATTAGATTTGACTATTAGCTCTTTCACACGCAGCATCTCCGGAGAAAGGGATAGAAGATGTTTTGGGTTGGGACCCTTCCTCAGACTGGTTGGAGTATGGGGAGAAAGCTGGAGGAGAGACGGGAGTGGGACAAAGCCTGGCAATTGATAGGTGGATACAGGGGAAGGAGGATTTAGTTGGCAGAAGGTTGGAAAAAGGCCAGAGATGAAAAGACAAAAGGTGGCACGATAAGGAGAAAAGAATAGAGAAGGTGCACGTGAAACACTGTCTCACCTGGAAGGACTGCTGGGATCCCTGGATGGATGTGAGGGAGGAGGTATAGGAACAGTTGTTACATCACTTGCGGTTGGAGTTAAAAGTACCTGGGGACGGGATGGTTTGGGTGGGAAGGGCTGAGTGAACCATGGGCCCCATAGCAGAAGCATCCACGTCATGGAGTTGGAAACTGGAAGTATCCTGAGCTAATTCTGCTACCAGCATCATCTATTGCAACAAGTGATGACTTCCACTGATTGTCTCAGGAAGCTTGCTTCCTTTTCAGGACGGACGATGACAGCGATATCAACATTTGAAACATGGAAGACGGACACAAAATAAGAAGTGAACTGTGGAGATGTGGAGGGAGCGATCTATGTGGAAATCACAAAGAGGTGGGGATGGGAAGATGTGATTGGTGGTGGGATCTCATTGAAGGTAGTAGAAATGTCAGAGAATGATATGTTGGATGTGGAGTGTTCAAAAGGGAACTGCAGATGCTGGAATATCGAAGGTACACAAAATTGCTGGGGAAACTCAGCGGGTGCAGCAGCATTGAAACTGTCTCCGGAGAGAGGAGGAGAACTTCTTCAAAGTAGGCATACCTTGAGGAGATATCGCAGTGGAGTAGACAAAGTGTTCAAAAGGGAACTGCAGATGCTGGAATATCGAAGGTACACAAAATTGCTGCGGTAACTCAGCGGGTGCAGCAGCATAGTCTGAAGAAGGGTTTCGGCCCGAAACGTCGCCTATTTCCATCGCTCCATAGATGCTGCTGCATCCGCTGAGTTTCCCCAGCAATTTTGTGTACCTGTTGGATGTGGAGGTTGGTTAAGTGAAAGATAAGGACTAGGGAAACTCTATCCTGGAGGATATCCTGCTGGCATGCTGGTTCTCCCGATTGCTAACCATTTTAACTCTCCTCCCTTTCCCATACCAACCTTTCTATCTTCTGCCTACTTCATGGCCAGAGTGAGGCTGGAGGAATTGCACTCCAAATACCACTTGGTTAGCTTACAACCCAATAGTATGAACATCAAATTCTCCGATTTTAGGTAACTAACCTACAAACAACCCTCCCCTCACCCTGCTTATCCCACTCCCCTTATTCTCCCCACTTTCTCTTCCCTGTGCTCCATCTGGATTCAAACATATTTCTCCCCTTACCACCCCTCTCCCTGTCTCCTCTGACCTGTATTCCTTCCTCTGGCTTTACAATTCACACCTCTTCTATCTTAATCTCATACTTCTTGTCTTTTCATCTCTGGTCTTTGTCCAACCATCTGTCTATCAAAATCCCACCTCATCTATATCCACATTTCACATGTGTAGGAAGGAGCTGCAGATGCTGGTTCACAGCAAAGATAGACACAAAATGCCGGAGTAATTCAGCAGGGCAGGCGGCATCTCTGGAGAGAAGGAATGGATGACATTTCGGGCCGATACCCTTTTTCATACCCTATATCTATCTATCCACCTTTCACTTTCCAGGCTTTGTTCTGCCCCCCTAGTTCACCCCCCCCCCCCCCCCTCCTCCCCTCACCTCCCAATCACTATCAGCTGAAAAAGGGACCTAACCCTAAATATCTATATCCATGTTCTCCAGATACGCTGCCTGGCTCACTGAGCTACTCCAGCATTTTATGTCTATCTGCAGGTAATAGTGTTTCTCTGTATCAAATCAACTACCCATATGTTTCTTGGTGGAAGAGTACATGGGTTTGGGAGTAATCAGTACTCTGACCCATCAATTGTTCCAGGTCCTGGCCTAGTGGATCTCAGCAGGGGCTATCTTTAATCGGAGTACTCAGTGCAATGCTGCTGACCCAGTAGCACGGTTAGCACTGACACTATTTAGTTTAGTTTAGAGATACAGCACGGAAATATAGTTGGGATCACGGAGACATGGCTCCAGGGTGACCAAGGCTGGGAGCGGAACATCCAGGGATATTCAATATTCAGGAGGGATAGACAGAAAGGGAAAGGAGGTGGGGTAGCTTTGCTGGTTAGAGAGCAGATTAACACAATAGAAAGGAAGGACATTAGCTTGGAGGATGTGGAATCGATATGGGTAGAGCTGCGAAACACTAAGAGGCAGAAAACGCTAGTGGGAGTTGTGTACAGGCCACCTAACAGTAGTAGTGGAGTTGGGGATGGCATCAAACAGGAAATTAGAAATGCGTGCAACAAAGGTAAAACAGTTATAATGGGTGACTTCAATCTACATATAGATTGGGTGAATCAAATTGGCAAGGGTGCGGAGGAAGAGGATTTCTTGGAATGTATGCGGGATAGTTTTCTAAACCAACATGTAGAGGAACCAACGAGAGAGCAGGCTATTCTAGATTTGGTATTGAGTAATGAGGAAGGGTTAGTTAGCAGTCTTGTTGTGCGTGGCCCCTTGGGCAAGAGTGACCATAATATGGTTGAGTTCTTCATTAGGATGGAGAGTGAAATTGTTAATTCAGAAACAAGGGTCCTGAACTTAAAGAAAGGTAACTTTGAGGGTATGAGACGTGAATTGGCCAAGATAGACTGGCAATTGATTCTTAATGGGTTGACGGTGGATATGCAATGGAAGGCATTTAAAGACTGCATGGATGAACTACAACAATTGTTCATCCCAGTTTGGCAAAAAAATAAATCAGGGAAGGTAGTGCATCCGTGGATAACAAGGGAAATCAGGGATAGTATCAAAACAAAAGATGAAGCGTAAAATTAGCCAGAAAAAGCAGCCTACCAGAGGACTGGGAGAAATTCAGTCCAGCAGAGGAGGACAAAGGGCTTAATTAGGAAAGGGAAAATAGATTATGAAAGAAAACTGGCAGGGAACATAAAAACTGACTGCAAAAGCTTCTATAGATATGTGAAGAGAAAAAGATTATTAAACAAATGTAGGTCCCTTGCAGTCAGAAACAGGTGAATTGATCATGGGGAACAAGGACATGGCAGACCAATTGAATAACTACTTTGGTTCTGTCTTCACTAAGGAAAACATAAATAATCTGCTGGAAAATGGCAGGGGGCCGGGGGTCAAATGAGATGAAGGAACTGAGTGAAATCCAGGTTAACCGGGAAGTGGTGTTAGGTAAATTGAATGGATTAACGGCCGATAAATCCCCAGGGCCAGATAGGCTGCATCCCAGAGTACTTAAGGAAGTAGCCCCAGAAATAGTGGATGCATTAGTGATAATTTTTCAAAACTCTTTAGATTCTGGAGTAGTTCCTGAGGATTGGAGGGTAGCTAATGTAACCCCACTTTTTAAAAAGGGAGGGAGAGAGAAACCGGGGAATTACAGACCAGTTAGTCTAACGTCGGTAGTGGGGAAACTGCTAGAATCAGTTATTAAAGATGGGATAGCAGCACATTTGGAAAGTGGTGAAATCATTGGACAAAGTCAGCATGGATTTATGAAGGGTAAATCATGTCTGACGAATCTTATAGAATTTTTCGAGGATGTAACTAGTAGAGTGGATACGGGAGAACCAGTGGATGTGTTATATCTGGACTTTCAGAAGGCTTTCGACAAGGTCCCACATAAGAGATTTGTATACAAACTTAAAGCACACGGTATTGGGGGTTCAGTATTGATGCGGATAGAGAACTGGCTGGCAGACAGGAAGCAAAGAGTAGGAGTAAACGGGTCCTTTTCACAATGGCAGGCAGTGACTAGTGGGGTACCGCAAGGCTCAGTGCCGGGACCCTAGCTATTTACGATATATATTAATGATTTGGACGAGGGAATTGAATGCAACATCTCCAAGTTGCAGATGACACGAAGCTGGGGGACAGTGTTAGCTGTGTGGAGGATGCTAGGAGGCTGCAAGGTGACTTGGATAGGCTGGGTGAGTGGGCAAATGCATGGCAGATGCAGTATAATGTGGATAAATGTGAGGTTATCCACTTTGGTGGCAAAAACAGGAAAGTAGACTATTATCTGAATGGTGGCCGATTAGGAAAGGGGGAGATGCAACGAGACCTGGGTGTCATGGTACACCAGTCATTAAAAGTAGGCATGCAGGTGCAGCAGGCAGTGAAGAAAGCGAATGGTATGTTAGCATTCATAGCAAAAGGATTTGAGTATAGGAGCAGGGAGGTTCTACTGCAGTTGTACAGGGTCTTGGTGAGACCACACCTGGAGTATTGCGTACAGTTTTGGTCTCCTAATCTGAGGAAATACATTCTTGCCATAGAGGCAGTACAGAGAAGGTTCACCAGACTGATTCCTGGGATGTCAGGACTTTCATATGAAGAAAGACTGGATAGACTCGGTTTGTACTCGCTAGAATTTAGAAGATTGAGGGGGGATCTTATAGAAACTTACAAAATTCTTAAGGGGTTGGACAGGCTAGATGCAGGAAGATTGTTCCCGATGTTGGGGAAGTCCAGAACAAGGGGTCACAGTTTAAGGATAAGGGGGAAATCTTTTAGGACCGAGATGAGGAAAACATTTTTCACACAGAGTGCTGAATCTCTGGAATTCTCTGCCACAGAAGGTAGTTGAGGCCAGTTCATTGGCTATATTTAAGAGGGAGTTAGATGTGGCCCTTGTGGCTAAAGGGATCAGGGGGTATGGAGAGAAGGCAGGTACAGGATACTGAGTTGGATGATCAGCCATGATCATATTGAATGGCGGTGCAGGCTCGAAGGGCCGAATAGCCTACTCCTGCACCTATTTTCTATGTTTCTATCTAAGTTTCTATGAAACAGGCCCTTCGGCCCACAGAGTCTGCACCAACCAGCGATCCCCGCACACTAACACTATCCTACACTAGCGACAATTTTTACATTCATACCAAGCCAATTAACCTACAAGCCTGTACGTCTTTGGAGTGTGGGAGGAAACCGAAGATCTCGGAGAAAACCCACGCAGGTCACGAGGAGAACGTACAAACTCCGTACAGACAGCACCCGTAGTCAGGATTGAACCCGGGTCTCTAGCGCTGTAAGGCAGCAACTCTACCGCAGCGCCACCGTGCCGCCCCATTGAAATGAATGCAATAAGCGGCGAGAGTGAGGTTGCTATGTTTCTGCACTGAAATCAATGTTTAATTAGACATTGGAAACCGCACTTCCATATCTGGGAGCTATCAAATTTAGCCTCCATTGTTTATTGTAATAACAATGTACTATTGAATTCCTTTGGCAAGCACTGTCATGTTAAATAATTCTCCTACCTGCTCCACTTTGCTTCAGTGCTGCACTTTACAGGCAGTGCTTGTAAATCCGTTTTCTTTTTGCATAATTACATAATGGGAAAATACAGAATGACATGGTTGTAAAAAGCCGGAAATCAACCTAATTTAATTACGCCTTCATCACAGTCAAATTACCATCGCACTCACTGTGCTTTTCAAATCTAATCTGCCATTATTGCCTATGCTAATGCACCTTGGCAGAACACTTTGACCTCTCCACTGGTCATTTTGGAAATTGAATGCACCACCAATCTGAAATCTGCCAGCAAATTACAGAGCTTGCCTCGAGCTATGAACTGTTATAAATTTATGAAGATTGATGTCTACTGAATAAAAAGATGTATGTGCCTGTGGGATGAATCAATGTGCATACATATGGTTATCAGTCATAACTGGACCAGCTAATCTCAGATGTGGGTGCAGCTGAAGTAGAGTCCAATCTAAACTCAGTGCCTGGGTAGCAATTCCTCATATCTAAGCAACATCAGCACGTTACAAAGGGGAACACTGGCTGTGATTCAGAGGTCTTTTCTTGATGACTTTTTACGATCATCAGGAGTCCAAATGTAATGGATCGATTTAACCATGTATTGTCTTTCCGCCGACTGGTTAGCACGCAACAAAAGCTTATCACTGTTCCTCGGTACACGTGACAATAAACTAAACTAAACAGCAAATATAGCTTGGTGTGCTAAGGAGGACCTGCTTGTCTAAAGAGGGTTGAGGGTCTAATTGTTATCAAATAAGAAACAGGAGCATTACCCCAATTGGCCCACTGATCTTGTTCGGCCATTCTATGAGATGAGAATAATAGAATCATCGAACAGGCCCTTAAGTCCACTGTCCATGCGAACCAGGTTAGCATATTGGACTAGTCACATTTGCCTGCATTTGGCTGATGGCCCTTAAAATTCTTCCTTTCCATATACTGTATTTATCCAATTTA
The DNA here is from genome assembly GCF_010909765.2 of Amblyraja radiata. Lineage (NCBI taxonomy): Eukaryota > Metazoa > Chordata > Chondrichthyes > Rajiformes > Rajidae > Amblyraja > Amblyraja radiata. Next base: position 39,892,632 of record NC_045957.1, on the reverse strand, counting down.
GCAGTTATAATTTTATCCGTTTCTGGCAGATCATTCCAGATACAAACTAACCTCCAAATGAAAAGGTTAGCCCTGAGGTCTCTTAAATCACACATTAAGCCTATGTCCTCTAGTTTTAGAATTCTCTACTGTTGGAAAAAGAATATGAGCGTTCACTTTATCCATGCCCTTCATGTCCTTGTATAAGGCCAATAAGTTCACACCTCAGCCTCCTACGCTCCAAGAAAAACGACCCAGCCTATCTAACCTCTCCCTATATCTGAAGCCCACAAGTCCAGGTAACATCCATGAATCCCTTCCTCACTCTTTCCAATTTAATTACATAATTCCTATTGCTGGGCATGCCGTACTCCAAATGTCATCTCACAAATGACTTGTACAACTCATTGTACAGCTGCCCCAAGATTATGGCAGACCCAATCTTATCCTCAAAATGATTTACCCCCTCTTTCCCCAACTCTCCCGACTCCTTTGTAGTTCAAATACCCGACAATCTGCACCTTAAATATATTCAATATCGCCACCTCCACAACTTACTAGGTCAGAGAATTCCAGTAGGCCCCTCCTTTCCTCCTTAAATGATTGACCCCTTATTCTTAAATCATGCTTCATAGTTCTAAAACTCTACCACAGGAACTAGTGCTTCAGAATCCACCCTGTGAATTCCACTCAGAATCGTTTATATTTTAATCAGATTACCTCTCAATCTTTTGAACTCAATGAGTTTAGACAGAATTTATATAATATTTCTTCATATGTTAGCCAAACTACTGCTGCACTTCATCCAATGCAAATGTATCTTTGTTTAAATATAGAGACCAAATCAGTGTACAATATACTCAAGATGTGGCAATATCTCACTTGCCTTCCAAATTACCTGAGATCCCAGATACCTTTGTTATGCAACATTTTGTAGTCTCACTCCATTTAGATAATAATTTCCTTTTTCATTCCTCCTTCCAAAGAGAATTACCTCACATTTTTCCTCCTTTCTCCTCACGAGGAGAAAAGATGAGGTACAAAGGTAAGCTAGCCAAGAATATAAAGGAGGATAGTAAAAGTTTCTTTAGGTATGTGAAAAAGAAAAAACTAGTTGGACCCTTGAAGACTGAAAAAGGTGAATTTAGTATGGGGAACAAGGAAATGGCAGATGAGTTGAACAGGTACTTTGGATCCGTCTTCACTAAGGAGGACACAAACAATCTTCCTGATGTACTAGTGGCCAGAGGATCTGTGGTGACGGAGGAGCTGAAGGAAATCCACATTAGGCAGGAAATGGTGTTGGGTAAACTGATGGGACTGAAGGCTGATAAATCCCCAGGGCCTGTTGGTCTGCATCCCAGGGTACTTAAGGAAGTGGCTCTAGAAATCGTGGACGCATTGGTGATCATTTTCCAATCGTCTATAGATTCAGGATCAGTTCCTGTGGATTGGAGGGTAGCTAATGTTATCCCACTTTTTAAGAAAGGCGGGAGAGAGAAAACAGGGAATTATAGACCAGTTAGCCTGACATCGGTGGTGGAGAAGATGCTGGAGTCAATCATAAAAGATGAAATAGCTGCACATATGGATAGTAGTAACAGGCCCGAGTCAGCATGGATTTATGAAGGGGAAATCATGCTTGACTAATCTTCTGGAATTTTTTGAGGATGTAACTAGGAAAATGGACAAGGGAGAGCCAGTGGACTTTCAGAAAGCATTTGATAAGGTCCCATATTGGAGATTAGTGGGCAAAATTAGGGCACATGGTATTGGGGGTAGAGTGCTGACATGTATAGAAAATTGGTTGGCAGACAGGAAACAACGAGTAGGGATTAACAGGTCCCTTTCAGAATGGCAGGCAGTGACTAGTGGGGTACCGCAAGGCTCGGTGCTGGGACTGCAGCTATTTACAATATACATCAATAATTTAGATGAAGGGATTCAAAGTAACATTAGCAAATTTGCAGATGACACAAAGCTGGGTGGCAGTGAACTGTGAGGAGGATGCTATGAGAATGCAGGGTGACTTGGACAGGTTGGGTGAGTGGGCAGATGCATGGCAGATACAGTTTAATGTGGATAAATGTGAGGTTATCCTGTTTGGTAGCAAAAATAGGAAGGCAGATTATTATCTAAATGGTGTCAAGTTGCGAAAAAGGGGAAGTACAACAGGGGTCCTTGTTCATCAGTCAATGAAAGTAAGCATGCAGGTACAGCAGGCAATGAAGAAAGCGAATGGCATGTTGGCCTTCTTAACAAGAGGAGTTGAGTATAGGAGCAAAGAGGTCCTTCTGCAGTTGTACAGGTCCCTAGTGAGACCACACCTGGAGTATTGTGTGCAGTTTTGGTCCCCTAATTTGAGGAAGGATGTTCTTGCTATTGAAAGAGTGCAGCATAGATTTACAAGGTTAATTCCTGGGATTGCGGGACTATCATATGCTGAGAGAATGGAGCGGCTGGGCTTGTATACTCTGGAATTTAGAAGGGTGAGAGGGTGTCTATTGAAACCTATAAGATTATTAAGGGTTTGGACACGCTAGAGGCAGGAAACATGTTCCCGATGTTGGGGGAGTCCAGAACCAGGGGCCACAGTTGAAGAATAAGGGGTAAGCCATTTAGAACGGAGATGAGGAATCACTTTTTCACACAGAGAGTTGTGAGTTTGTGGAATTCTCCGCCTCAGAGGGCGGTGGAGGCTGGTTCTCTGGATACTTTCAAGAGAGAGCTAGATATGGGCTCTTAAAGATAGGGGAATCAGGGGATATGGGGAGAAGGCAGGAACGGGGTACTGATTGGGGATGATCAGCCATGATCACATTGAATGGCGGTGCTGGCTTGAAGGGCCGAATGGCCTATTCCTGCACCTATTGTCTATTGTTCCACTGACAGCTGCCTGCTCACTCATTTTGTCTAACCATATTCTTTTGCAGGCTCCTAGTTTCCTCACAACTTGCTAATTCACCTATCTTTATAGAAACATATAAATGAAAACAAGATAACCTGAGCAGATTGGGCCATTAGTTTCTCTCTGCCTTTCTGTTACTCCAACCAAAAATGAATAACTTCACATAGTGCATAGGTTACTTATTTGCCACTCACTTAAATCGTCTAAACTGTCTCGAAGCCTTATAATATCCTCCTACAATTTTTAATCAATCTATGCTCTTGGCTACTTTTTTGTTAAATCACATTTTGTTCACGTATCCAAATCATAATGAATAGCTGAGGCTCAACCACTGAAAGCTGAAGCTCTGCAAAAGTCACAGCCGGTCACATTGAAAAACTAGACATATATTCATCAGATAAGACACAAAAAGCTGGAGTAACTCAGCGGGTCAGTCAGCATCTCTGGACAAAAGGAATAGGCGGAGTTTCGGGTCGAGAGCCTTCTTCAGGCCAAGTCAGGGGAAAGGGAAACGAGAGATGTTTAGTTTAGTTTAGAAATACAGCGCGGAAACAGGCCCTTCGACCCACCAAGACCGTGCCGACCAGCGATCCCTGCACACTAAAACTATCCTACATACACGAGGGACAATTTACAATTTTATCAAGCCAATAAACCTACAAACCTGTACGTCTTTGGAATGTGGGAAGAACCCAGATCTCCCGGGGAAAACCCGCGTGGTCACAGGGAGGACATCCAAACTCCATATAGACAGCACCCGTAGTCAGGATCGAACCCGTGTCTCTGCCGCTGTTAGGTAGCAACTCTACCGCTGCACCACTGTGCCGCCCCGGATATGGATGGTAATGTAGAGAGATATAGAACAAATGAATGTCCAACACCTTACTTTCTTTACATCCACCACTGGAAGCTCTTACTATCTGCGTTTGAATTATTTGCTATTTTGCACCCTTTTTCATTTTTGTTCATTATTCTTTGCTGGTTTCTAACCTAAAGTTTTAATTCTCCCAATTAATCGGCACAATGCTGAATGCCTTTTTTTTTAAATTTGATACCATCTTTCTTAAGTTAGTCACTGTTAATATACCGCATACTTTTCAAATTGGGATATGCCTTTGTTGATATTTGTGAACTATTTCCTTAAATGCCTGCTTCTGCTGATCTATCATCTTAACTTTTAATCTATTTTCCCAGTGTTGTCTTTGTTGTAGTTACACTGTAATTACCTTAATTATCTTATGGACATAGCATTCAAACCCAGGTTTCTCACCGGCAGACTGAATGTGGTACAAATATTCCATGATCACGCTTTGATGGGGGATTCCTTATGATGAGATCATTGAATAATGCTTAATTCCATCTCTAAAATGCTGTCTGGTTAGTCCTAAAAAATTGCTCCAAGAAATGATAGCAAATACACTATATGAAAGCATCCTCAAGGCTATCCTTGTCAATTGTGTTTTTCCAATCAGTATGATGATTCAAATCCCTTGTGATCCTACCAGTGACATTTTAACCCTTATTCTCATCTCCACCCAAACCAGTTCTACGGCTTGATCTTCTGCACTGATATCATTCCTCATCACTCTGTTTATTGACAGTGGTATCATTCTGAATTGTCACATTCCACTGAATATTCAATTCCAGTGAGGGTTGATTGGGGATAGTCAGCATAGCCTTGCGCTCACAAATTGTCTCCAAGATGGAGCCCAACCCAAGCTATATGCCTACTAGCCACAGAAGCAGATCTACGATCTCATGTTAAAATCGCTCCACACTCTTAAATCTCTACTCCCATAGCAACATTTTTTTACTTTAACTACGATCTTCTTAAACTCCTCTTTTCCCTTATCATCTATCTATACACTGTAAATGGGTCGATTGTAATCATGTATCGTGTTTCTGCTGACTGGATAGCACGCGACAAAAAACTTTTCACTGTACCTCGGTACACGTGACAATACAATACAATACAATACAATACCATTTATTTTGGTGTTGAATTTCTTTATGAATACTGTGTTGTATTTTTATTAGTGTGCTGCAAGGACTTCAGAATTTCCCCTGAATAAGGGGATTAATAAAGTATTTATCTATCTATCTATCTATCTATTTGTCATTTGAACCTCATATGAGGTTCAAACGAAATTTGGTTTCTGCAGTCATACAAGAAAAGAACCAAGACACACACCAACACAATTTACACAAACACCCATCACAGTGAATCTCCTCCTCACTGTGATGGAAGGCAAAGTCTTGTCTCTCCCCTGCTCTCCATTCTTCTCCCGATGTCAAAGTCAAAGCCTCCGACGAGCGCTAGCAAGTCCGCGGCCATTTAAAGCCACGCCGGGCGATGTAAGGCCCCGCTCCAGCTCACTTTCAACCCCGCAATTCGGGCGGGAGAAGTCGCCGTTGCCGGTGCCCCGTGTAAACTAACAAACTTGATTGTGATTTTTGAAGTAGTAACCAAGTGGGCAGGGTGATGGAAGTAGTCTACACAGACTCCACCAAGATCTTTGATAAGTTTCTGCATGGCAGGCGGCTCTAGAAGGATAGATCGCATGGGAGAACAAGCTAATTGAATACGCAATTGGCTTAATGGCAGGACACAGGATGATGGCAGAAGGTTGTTATTCAGACTGGTGGCCCGTGACTAGTGATGTGCCTCAGGGATTAGTGCTGGGCCCAGCGTTGTTTACCATTTATATAAAAGACTTGGATGAGAATGTACTCGGCACGGTTAGTAAGTTTGCAGATGGCACTAATATAGGCAGTATCAGAGACAGTCAAGTAGGCTATCAAGAATTACAGCAAGATCTTGATCAGCTGGACGGGTGCACTGAGGAAAGGCAAATGGAGTTTATTTCAGATATGTATATATATATATATGTGTATGTGTATTTTTGTAAATCAAGCCAGGGCAGAGCCTTCACAGTGAACGGTACTGCCCTGGGGAATATTATAGAACAAAGGGATCGAGCAGTAGGAGTACATAATTCCCATAAGTAGCGTCACAGGTGGACAGGGTGGTAAAGAAGGCTTTTGGCACACCGGCCTTCATCAGTCAGGGCAATGAGTGCAGAAATTGCGACATTGTGTTACAGTTACATAAGATTTGGTGAGGCAGCTCTCGGAGAATTGTGTTCAGTTTTGCTCACCCTGCTATAGGAATGATGCACTTAAAACTGGAAAACATGCAGAAAAGATTTAAGAGGATGTTGCTAGGACACAAGAGATTAAATTATAGGGGAAGGTTGGGAACGCTCGGACTTTATACCCTGGAGTACAGAGATTGAGGGGTGATCTTATAAGACGTGGAAACAATGAATGCACACAGTCTTTTGCATAGGGGATCAAAAACAAGAGAGTATAGATCAAGAGTCAAGTCAAGAGAGTTTATTGTCATGTGTCCCTGATAAGAGAATGAAATTCTTGCTTTGCTTCGGTACAACAGAACATAGTAGGCATTGACTACAAAACAGATCAGTGTGTCCATATACCATTATAAACGTAAATACACACATGAATAAATAAACTGATAAAGTGCAAATAACAGATAATGGGCTATTAATGTTCAGAGTTTTGTCCGAGCCAAGTTTAATAGCCTGATGGCTGTGGGTAAGTAGCTTGTCCTGAACCTGGTCGTTGCAGTCTACAGGCTCCTGTACCTTCTATCTGAAGGTAGCAGGGAGATGAGTGTGTGGCCAGGATGGTGTGGGTCCTTGATGATATTGCCAGCCTTTTTGAGACTGCGATAGATCCCCTCGATGGAAGGGAGGTCAGAGCCGATGATGGACTGGGCAGTGTTTACTACTTTATGTAGTCTTTTCCTCTCCAGGGCGCTCAAGTTGCCGAACCAAGCCATGATGCTCTCTACTGTTCACCTGTAGAAGATAGAGAGAGTCCTCCTTGACAAACTGACTCTCCGTAATCTTCTCAGGAAGTAGAGGCGCTGATGTGCTTTCTTAATAATTGCATCAGTGTTCTCAGACCAGGAAAGATCTTCAGAGATATGCACGCCCAGGAATTTGAAGCTCTTGACCCTTTCAACCATCGACCCATTGATATAAACAGGACTGTAGGTCCCCATCCTACTCCTTCCAAAGTCCACAATCAGTTCCTTGGTTTTGCTGGTGTTGAGGGCCAGGTTATTGTGCTGGCACAATATGGACAGTTGCTCCATCTCTCTTCTATACTCTGACTCATCCCCATCAGTGATACGTCCCACAACAGTGGTGTCATCAGCGAACTTGATGATGGAGATCGCACTATGACCGGCTACGCAGTCATGAGTATAGAGAGAGTACAGCAGGGGGCTGAGCACGCAGCCTTGAGGTGCTCCCGTGCTGATTGTTATCGAGTCTGACACATTTCCACCAATACAAACAGACTGTGGTCTGTGAATCAGGAAGTCGAGGATCTAGTTGCAGAGGGATGTGCAGAGACCCAGTTTTGCGAGTTTGGTAACCAGCTTGGAGGGAGTGATTGTGTTAAATGCCGAGCTGTAATTAATGAATAACAGCCTGACATATGAGTTTTTGTTGTCCAAGTGGTCCAGAGCGGTGTGGAGGGCCAGTGAGATTGCATCCACCATTGATCTGTTGTGGCGGTAAGCGAACTGCAGTGGGTCCAGGTTTTTGTTGAGGTAGGAGTTGATTTGCGTCATGATCAACCTCTCAAAGCACTTCATCACCACAGGCGTTAGTGCCACTGGTCGATAGTCATTGAGGCACGTCACCGTACTCTTCTTGGGCACTGGTATAATTGATGCCCTTTTGAAGCAAGTGGGAACCTCGGACCTCAGAAGTGAAAGGTTGAGAGGGGAAAGATTCCATAGAAATCTAAGGAGCAATGTTTTCACATTGGGAGTGGTACGCATGCAGGAGTCAAACACAGACAAATTAGATTATAATTGGGCTGAAAAGCCTGTTTTCGTACTGTAACACTCTATTTACCTCCGGAATGGCTACCAGATTATACTCATTCCTATCTACTGTATCTGTTGTTCAAGGTGTGGACTCTTATACATCGGCAAGACCAAACGTAGACTGGGCGATCGTTTTGCTGAACACCTTCACTCAGTCTGCCTGGACCTACCTGATCTCCCGGTTGCCAAAACCCATTCCCGCACAGACCTTTCTGTCCTAGGCCTCCTCCATTGTCGGAGTGAGGCTAAACGCAAATTGGAGGAACAACATCTCATATTTTGCTTGGGCAGCTTACAGTGGTATGAATATTGATTTCTCGAACTTCACGTAACCCCTGCATTCCCTCACTCTCCATCCCTCCTCCACCCAAGTCGCACTAGCTTCTCGTTCACACACAGCAAACATCTCACAATAGCCTGTTTCCTTTCTCATCGTTACATTTTTGCATTTCTTTCATTCGTTTGTTCTAAATCTCTCTACATCACTGTCTATATCTCTCATTTCCCTTCCCCCTGACTGTAGACTGAAGAAGGGTCTCAACCCGAAATGTCACCCATTCCTTCTCTCCAGAGATGCTGCCTGTCCCAGAGTTACTCCAGCATTTTGTACTTATCTTCAGTTCAAACCAGCATCTGCAGTTCCTTCCTGCCTATTTGTAATCAACTTATTTATCTCGTTGTCTTCTCATATCATTTTTCTTTACTTGATCTCTACTTACTGATATATTCTTATGGTTGTATGTTCTTCTCCTTCCTAATGCTCTCTGGTTATTGTCCTTCAAAATTGTCTTTTCGTTTTTCTCTGCTGTCATCAGTAACCTTCACCTGAACCACTATCATCATTTCCAACTGAGGATTTCTCTCTTCTGATTATGTCACATCTGCTGCAAAGCTAGTTTAAGCTCTCTCTATTGCAAAATTCAATCTAATATTACATTTTCTTTAACTCGGGTGTAACAGAAATAGGGAACATTTGGAACAGCTTCAGTTCAAGTAATGCCGGATGAAATGTAAACCAATCTCCGGGTCGGTATATCTAATAAAGGCAGCATATGTGGGAGTTTAAATTCTTAGGATGCAAAGAAAAGTGGGAATTGCTCTCCTCAAACTTTTCTTTCTGGTATTCGCACAAAAATGGTTTTCATTTTTGAACAAAGGCAATTGATTTTACTTGTGTTCAAACTGAATAGCAATACAGATATTTGGTTTTGAATATACAACTGCTGAAAAAGCAGATGCACCAAGGCTTATATCCAGAATTAGAAAATATGAATCAAACCTTAGAATGCTTAAAAGTGAGCCAGTTTGAAGGTCAGAATTATAATATGCAATTCAGGTCAAATCAATTGGAAGTTAAAATGAAATATCTGATGCTGAATATAAACCAATTACAGGCCTCTGTCATAGGAGAATACATGGTTTGGTTTACATGATTACTAACTAATACATATTATATTTTGGACTTCAATCTAAGATGCATCAATTCCTTTTAATGGCTCACTACAGCTGAACTATCATTCAGATCTATAATTGAATTTAGTCAACTTTGAAGATCCATTGGACATTTATGGATGATAAAATGTATACATGCAATTCTTATCTCCCAGTGGCTCATCTGCCTAAAACATTGATAAGTCTTACCACTCGTAAGCATTCCAGAGCCAATCCATAATCTTTCTGAGTTAGCTGATCATTTCAAGACTGGCATGAAAAATTATATCAGTAAATTTATGTATGTTAGAAAAGAGAAATTCTCATTTTAATCCCCACCTGATTAGAAGGAATAAGGTGCTGCAAAATGAGTTCAGGGAGATGGGTAAAAGGCTAAAAAGCAGGGTGGTGATCCCTGGATTACTTATAGTGTCGCGTGCGATGAGAGTAGGAACTGGAAGATAGGGCAGTTGAATATGTAACTGAGGAGTTGGTGCAGGGGGCAGGGATTCAGATTTTTTAGTTTAGTTTAGTTTAGAGATACAGTGCGGAAACATGCCCAACGAGTCCACGCCGACCAGCGATTCTCGCACATTAACACTATCCTACACACTGGGAACAATTTACATTTATACCAACCCATTTAACCTCCAAACCTGTATGTCTTTGGCGTGGGGGAGGAAACTGAAGATCTTGGAGAAATCCCACGCAGGTCACGGGGAGAACATACAAACTCCGTACAGACAGCACCCGCAGTCAGGATCGAACTCAGGACTCTGGCACTTTAAGGCAGTAGCTCTGCCACTACGCCACTGATCAATGGGATCTCTTCTGGGGCAGAGGTGACTTGTAAAGAGAGATGGGTTGCACCTGAACTGGAGGGGGACCAATATTCTTGGCAGGCAGATTCGCTAGTGCTACATAGTGGGTTGAAACTAGATTGGCAGGAGGGTATAATCCTATGCAGGAACAAGGCAAGTGAGAGGCTGCAAGTCAGTATAAATGGTGAAGAACGTTCAGTGGACAGAATAGGCAATAGAATGGCAGGGAACGAGGAAGCACTGTCGGTTCGAAGTGAACTTATTTTAATGTGAGAGGCCTGACGGGCAAGGCAGAACTCAAGGCATGGATAGGTACGTGCTGCTGGGACATTGCAGCCATTACAGAAACCTGGTTGAGAGTGGGACAGGACTGGCAGCTCAATGTTCCAGGGTACAGATGCTGAAGGAGAGGTAGAGGAGAGGGTAAAAGAGAACGGGGTGTTGCTTTATTGATTAAGGATGTCACGGCAGTGGTTAGATATGGCATTACTGATGGTTCACCCAGTGAGTCTAAATGGATGAAGCTTCTTCTTCTTATCGAGTCCACACACAAGATTAGAAGTTGTTCAGCCAGAGCTGAACACACTTCTCGGCATCTGCACAATGGTGTCTGTCTTGCGCTTCTTGTGCTTCTTGTGCGTGGTGGTGGAAAGATTGGTTGAAACAGGGCCGCGACGTGAACGCTCTTTCCTTGGCCCCATGGATGAAGCTGAGAAATATGAAAGGGATGGTCACCTTGTTGGGAGTGCACTACAGGCCCCCAAATAATCAATGGGAATCAGAAGAGCAAATATGTCAGGAGATTGCAGGCAGTTGCAGGACTAATAAGTTTGACATAGTACAGGATTTTAACTTTCCCAGTATTGACTGGGACTGTCATAGTGCAAAAGGAGTAGACGTGGCAGAATTTGTCAAATGCGTTCAGGAAAGTTACCTCAGGCAATATGTAGAGGGCTCTACACCAGAGACAGCAACACTTGATCTAGTCTTTATTTATTTTTTATTTATTTATTTATTCCGAACAAGTAAAGACATTAAAGACATTAATAGTAACAAAATCGAAATTATCAAACAATTGGACATTACAATCAATATTTACAAAGCAATGAGAAGAACAAAAGCAAAGTTCCAATGTCCAACTCGGTGTCTGTACAAGCTCGAAAAGGAGTGAGAAGAGAATAACTTATTAAATCTCACCCCTTTTCCCCGACACTTCTACCATATTTAAAAATCAATTAATTACTAATAATAATACTACCCTAGGCAATTTCCCATAATACCTACAGACATATATATACATACAACTATTATGCACATACAAACTTCATATCTGAAGTACCCAAACATAAGTAAACAATAGTAAAGCAATAGATAAACATTAACCCCCACTTGTCAACCATCCCCTCCATCCCTGCACCCCTTGAAAATTATTTTTTTATATATCATTTGGTTATCATATAGTCTTGGGAAATTGGGAGGGGCAAGTGGATGAAGTGTTTGTGGGTGAGTCTTTTGGGACGAGCCACCACTGTTCAATTAGCTTTAAGATAATTATGGATGAAGACAAAGCCCCCCGCCCAAGTTAAATTTCTGAATTGGGGCAAGCCCAACTTTGAAGGTATTAGATAGGCACCCGCTCAACATGATTGGAGGAAGTTGTTTGCAGAAAAAGGAACATCCGGTAAGTGGGATGTTTAAATAAATATGTTGGCAAGGGTCTAGGACAGTGGTTCTTAACCTAGGGGTCGTGGCCCCCTGCGGCCTAACATCGTGGAGTTGGCGTCCTCTTGCTGGGACTTCTATAGTTCCAAAACCGTGAAGCCTGTGGACTTTAACATCTCGGAACGGGCGATCCCTTTGCCAGGGGTCGGCATTTGGTGCTCCAACCTGCGGACTTTAACACGACGGTGCTCACGGCCTCTGGTTAGCGACCGACTTCGGGAACTACAAGCTGCAGGAGTTTGATCGCCCTGATGCTGGAGCTTAGACCGCCCCGACGGGCGAGCTCGATCACCGTTTGCGGATGGTTCGACTGCCCCCGACCGCGGGAGGAAAGGAGGAAAGATGATAAGACTTTATTGTCTTCCATCACAGTGGGGAATGCGGAGGAGCCGCTGTGGTGGATGTTTATGTCAAATTTTTATGTAGTTGCGTGTCTTGTTGTTTTTTTAGTATGACTGTATGGCAAATTCCTCGCATGTTGCAAAACATGCCTGGCTAATAAATTACGATTATGATTATTATGATTATGATTTAAAAAAGGGGGGGCAGGAGATTGCTCTGGCAGATAATATTAAGGATAATCCCAAGAGATTTCATGTACATTAAGGGAAAATGGGTAACCAGGGGGAGAATAGGGGAATCAGGAATCAATGCGTTCAACTCTGTGTGGAACCACAGAAGATTGGCAAGGTCCTCAATGAGTATTTCCCTTCTATTTTTTTTATCGTGGAGAAAGAAATGAGCACAGGGGACATGGGGTAGTCAATGGAAGAGTCTTGAGGGCAGTCAGCATTACGATCGAGGAGGTGCTGAAGGTGCAAAGGTATGAAGGTAGATTTGTGTATCTTCATACATGTTAGGGCCTTCAGCACCTCCTTGACCATAATTCTGACTGTTGTAGGAAGCTAGGAAGCTAGAGAAGTAATTGCAGGTGCCCTGGCTGATATTTTTGAGTCATCATTAAATACGGGTTGAACTGAAGAGTGGCAAATGTTGTACCTCTATTTGAGAAGGCCTGCAAGGAAACGCCTGGGAACTTGAGGCCAGTGAGTCTAACATCTGTGGTTGGAAAGTTAAGGGCCTGTCCCACATTCACGACCTCTGCCGAGTTTGCCCTTGGCTCATACTCGCAGCATGGTCGGCAAGAGGTCGTAGGAGGTCGTAGGTAGGTCCTAGGTAGGTCGTGATGCTGGTCGTAGATACTCGTGGCATCAAGTAGGTCGGGGCGTTTTTCTAGCCTGATGAAAAATGTCCATGAGTAAAAAAGGTCGTGAATTAGGTCGTGAAAGTGGGACAGGCCCTTTATCAGAGTATTCTGTGGGATAAGATATACATGCATTTAAATGGACAAGGGCCGATTAGGGATAGTCAGCACAGTTTTTTTACATGGGAGATAGTGTTTCATGAATCTGATTTTGAGTTTTCTGAAGATATAACCAAAAAGATTGATGAGGGCAGAGCAAAAGACATTGTATATATGGTACATATATTCATATATGAACATTGTGTTCAGTTTTGGTCACCCTGTGAAAGGAAAAATGTTGTTAAGCTGGAAAGGATGCAGATTTCCGAGGATGTTACCAGGATGAGAGGGACTGAGCTATAGGGAATACTCTAAAGCAGGAGTCGGCAACCTTGCTCTGCATAGGGGCCAGGACCCGTGTCTGTGAGCGGATGGAGGGCTACATCTATCGCCATAGTGTGACACTTGGTGTTGTTTTCACGTATTTTTCACTTGGCATTACTTTTCACGTGTTTTTCAATTCGTTTTCTGCAGTTCCCAGGTCCCTCGCGTCCCCGGGACTGGCTAGCGCCCAAGTTGCGAAAACGAACTGAAAAAAAATACACCTGCGGGCCGGATGATTTCAGGTTGTGGGCCGGTTCCGGTCCGTAGGCCGTAGGTTGTCAACCCCTGCTCTAAAGAGACATCCTCCGATTCTATGGTCTCTCCAATATATTACTGGTACATTCTGATAAATTTCCCCTACCACTTCTGGGTTCTAAAATGCCATGACCAAAACTGCACAAAAATCTTCACTGAAAGCTGATCTTGGATTTGTATAGTTTTAATATAACATTCCTTGCTCCCGCACCCCAAATATCTCTTTAAAGCCAATGAATTAATAAACTTTTTTTAAAACAAACAACTAGATGAATTTGTCCTTCCACTTTCAAGGACTTACATAAATCCCCACAATATGCACAAGAAAATCTTCACAGGTAGACTCATGCTTCAAAACCATCCTTTCAAGTACATCTTCAACTGGAACACAAGATTTAATACATAATGTTACACTGCAGGAGCGGGATATGTGAAAAATGTATTAATTAATTGGGACTACATTATCTATTGGCACTGCAGTTCAATTTCTCCAAATGGTTTTGAGATCACATTAATCACCAGAGTTACTCTTGTGAAACATCTGTGCGTATTTTAACGTGAGCTGCCAATCCTTTTTTATGACCAAATAAACAATGAAAATAAACAGAGCATGAAAATGTAGTTTTGTTGTTGAAATCAGCATTTACGCTTTCCTTTACAGATAGGTTTCTCCTCTATCAATCATACGGCTTATTTTGGTATTTGCATCAGCTTTTTATTTGGGTGAAATACTGAACAAAACCCAAATAATGATGAGGCCATTGTATTTATTGGAGGCAATCTTTGGATATGAAATTGATACAAAATGCTGGAATAATTCAGCGGGACAGGCAGCATCTCTAGAGAGAAGGAATCGGTGGCTTTTCGGGTGGAGAGCCTTCTTCAGACTGAAGAAGGGTCTCGACCCAAAACGTCACCTATTCCTTCGCTCCACAGATCTGCCTGTCCTGCGGAGTTACTCCAGCATTTAGTGTCCATCTCGGTGTAAACCAGCATCTGTAGCTCTTTCCTGCACATTTGGATATGAAATAGCTGGATATGAAATTATGGATATTCTGAGGTTATTAACATGAATGGCACAAATGATCCTCAGTTACGTCGTTCTTATGACAAACATTCCCAAGAGAAATGAGAGCCAAGACAGCTTAGGATAGTTTACATTAAAACAAAAAGTAGGCAAAATCATTAATGTTATTCCAGGATAAGCAATGGATAGTAGGATAAAATGCATTATCCGGAAGTGGCTCCAGAAGTGGCGGCGTTGCCCTAGCCTCGCCTGCAGTCCGTCTTGTCTTTTTCTTTTTTTTGTTTTCTTTGACTTGTTGGAGTATGTTTTAGTTTATTTTTAGTTGTGTACAGTGCATTGAGAAAGTATTCAGGTCCCTTCACTTTTTCCACATTTTGTTACATTACAGCCTTCTTCTAAAATTGATTACATTCATATTTGTTATCATCAATCTACGCAAAACACCTCATAATATAAAAGCGAAAACAGGTGTTTAGTCATTTTTGCAAAATAATTAAAAATAAATAACTGAAATATCACATTTACGTAAGTATTCAGACCCTTTGCTATGACTCTCAAAATTGAGCTTCGGTGCATCCTGTTTTCATTGATTATCCTTGAGATGTTTCTCCAACTTGATTGGAGTCCACCAGTGGTAAATTAAATTTATTGTGCATGATTTGGAAAGGCACACACCAGTCTGTACAAGGTCCCACAGTTGACAGTGCATGTCAGAGCAAAAACCAAGCCATGAAGACGAAGGAATTGTCTGTAGAACTCCGAGACAGGATTGTGTTGAGACACAGATCTGGGGAAGGGTATAAAACATTTTTTGCAGCATTGCAGGTCCCAAAGAACTCAGTGGCCTCCGTCATTCTTAAATAGAACTTTGAAACCACCAGGACTCTTCATAAAGCTGGTCGCCCGGCCAAATTGAGCAATCGGGTGAGAAGGGCCTTGGTCAGGGAGGTGACCAAGAACCCGATGGACACTCTGACAGAGCTCCAGAGTTCCTCTGTGGAAATGGGAGAAACTTCCAGAAGGACAACTATATTTGCAGCACTCCACCAATCAGGCCTTTATTGTAGAGTGGCCAGACAGAAGCCACTCCTCAGTTAAAGGCACATGACAGCCCGCTTGGAGTTTGCCAAAAGGCACCTAAACAAGATTCCCTGGCCTGATGAAACCAAGATTGAAATCTTTGGCCTGAATGCCAAGTGTCACGTCTGGAGGAAACCAGGCACCGCTCAACACCTGGTCAGTACCATACCTACGGTGAAGCATGGTGGTGGCAGCATCATGCTGTGGGAATGTTTTTCAGCGGCAGGAACTGGGAGACTAGTCAGGATCGAGGGAAAGATGAACGGAGCAAAGTACAGAGAGATCCTTGATGAAAACCTGCTCCAGAGCATTCAGGACCTCAGACTGGGGTGGAGGTTCACCTTCCAACAGGGCAATGACCTAAAGCTCACGTCCAAGACAACGCAAGAGTGGCTTTGTGACAAGTCTGTGAATGTCCGTGAATGGCCCAGCCAGAGCCCGGACTTGAACCCGATCGAATATCTCTGGAGGGACCTGAAAATAGCTGTGTATCAACACTCCCCATTCAACCTGACAGAGCTTGAGAGGATCTGCAAAGAAGAATGGGAGAAATTACCCAAATACAGGTGTGCCAAACTTGTAGCATCATACCCAAGAAGACTTGAGGTTGTAATCACTGCCAAAGGTGCCTCAATAAAGTACTGAGTAAAGGGTCTGAATACTTATGTAAATGTGATATTTCAGTTATTTATTTTTAATTATTTTGCAAAAATTTCTAAACACCTATTTTCGCATTTTTATGTGGGCTACTGTGTGTAGATTACTGATAAAAAAAATGAATTTAATCCATTTTAGAATAAGGTTGTAACATAACAAAATGTGGAAAAGTGAAGGGGTCTGAATACTTACTGAATGCACTGTATGTGTGGGGGGGCGGGGGAAACTTGTTTTGGTCTCTTCCTGCAGCCTTTTCTCTGTCGTATCCCCCTCTCCGTCTCCGTCTGCGCTGAGGCCTAATCGCGGAGCTGGCGGCCTCCAACTGGGGCTGACCTCGGGGCTCCGGGGGCAGAGCCTGGACTCACCAACGCGAAGCTGGCCGACCGGGGCTGTGGTGGCGCTGCGGCCGCGGCCCTACTTCGGAGCCTCGGAGGCTTCGGCCGTGGTCCCAGTGGACGACAACATCGGGAGCTCACAGGTCCCAGGTTGGTGACCGATTCTCCGGAGCTCCCGCAACGACAGCTTCGTCCACTGGACTGGAGGGTGGCAGCTTCGTCCGCCCCGGGCCGCGGAGTTTGAACCAGCCCGTTCGCCGGAGCTCGGCTTCGGCCGCGGGACTTGCCATCGCCCGGCGGGGGGCACAGCATCGAAAGCCTGGATCGCCTCAACGCAGAGGGAGAACAAGAAAGGAAGAGACAAGGACTTTAACACTTTTGCCTTCCATCACAATGAGGAGGTGCCTGGTAGACTCACTGTGGTGGATATTAAACTGTGTTCATTGTGTGTTCTGTTATTTTATTCTTTGTCATGACTGCAAGGCACGTAATTTTGTTCAAACCAAAGTTTGAATGACAATAAAGGATACTTTATACTTTATTACCCATTGGGATAAAAGTCCCAATTTGGTAAGTCTACCATAAAAAGATATCTTACATTTTCATTGTATTCCCTCTTAAAATAATTATACTATTTAGCATTTAGTTCAGAAAGCAGTCGATATTTATAGGCTAGAACATTAGTAATGAAGTTTATAGGTTAGTGACCTACAATATGGTTGGGTCAGAATAGTCCTTCCTTATTTGCCGGAGTATTGGAATCTGGGAGTATTGGAAAACCACAATCCCAGAATTAGTTTAAACCTCAAGATGTTCAAAAAAATTCATACTGGGTAAATTATTTTCTTCCATTTATTAATCAGGTGTAAAATGCGAGATTTAGACATTTATTCACATTGAAACGTTCCACTGATTCGTTTATTTGGACATTTTTAATTGATTAGCATTCAAACTACAGGAAGACTGATACAATGCTCCTGTGTCATTTTCATTTTATTTTTGCTTGTTGTTTAGTTATGTTATGAGATGAGCCCATATTATTATTTTTTGATAAGTCAAGACAAGAGGCCAAGGGCCAAATTCAGGATCTCACCAACATGAAGCTCAGATTAATCAGCAAATGTTGGCTGAATGAGTCAGGCTTGGCTTTAAGGAGGATAATAAGTGCTCCATTGTGTAAATCAAAATGTAAAAAACAGCAGATAGTGGAAATCTGAAAAAACCCCAGAAGATGTCGGAAACACTCAACAGGTCAGTCTGCATCTCTGGTTAGAGAAACATTGCCAATGTTTCAAGTTGAAGATGCTTTGTTGGAACCAGGAATAAGAAAACAGGAAAGAGCTAATGCAAAATTATCTCCATTTGTACAGCCTGACTTTCTGCAGCCCTGAATTATTTCCTTTACATTTCAACAAGATGGTCTCTGAAACTTATTTCCATGCAAACCCTGGCCTCATCCCATCACTTATATTCCCTTTGCACTAACTATTCCCAATCTGTTCCATCACCACCTTCTTTAAAACCTAAAATTAACATGTTTTCTCTCTCCCATTTTGACAAAGAGCCTTCGATATGAAACATAAGCTCTTTCCACATATGCTGCCTGATGAGCTGGGTTATTTCCCACATTTCCGGTTTCCCACTGGATCTTTGACAGGTCACAACGCACTTGAAAGAAGTCTACTAGACCCTGCCGGCCTTAACTCACCATCATTTATTTTAGGTGACCTTCATAGCTCTGTGGGATTAGTTACTGGTCACGATTCGCCTTACCTGCCTTTTATCTTTTTTCTTTGATGTTTAACAAAGTAATACAATTAACGGTAAAAGAATATTCAGTTTAAACTCTTTAACCTTCTTGATCCTATGCCAATTTGCACATGGCACAGGTAGCAATCGAGAAATTATTACCTTTTTGGTTCTGCTTTTCAATTTAGTGCCTAGCTGTTCAAATTCCCTTAGCAGGGCCTCTTTCCTTGTTCCACCTATGTCATTGGTACCCACATGGACCACGATGACTGGATCTTTGCCCTCCCACTCCAAATTCCAACTGAAATGTCCTGTACCCAGGCACCAGGCAGGCAACACAGCTTTCGGGACTCGATCCTCGTGACAGAGAATTGCGTCTATTCTTGGCGACACTATCCCAAATGACATCTACATGTCTCTTCTCTTTCCCCTCCTCGATGTCTCCCTGATCCATGGTGCCGTAGTTAGGTTGCTCTTCCTTCCTACAGCCCCACCCTCGTCTGCACAGGCAGGAAAGGGGAAGATAGAGTACAGAATACGACACAGATAGGTTTATTGTCCGATTCATCTTTATCCCTTTGCGGACGTTGGACTTTGTCTGTGGAACTGAAGCACTACAATGCTCAGAACCTTGTACCTTCCCCTTTGCTCTACCTAATGTACTTGAAATTAACTTGATTGTATTTATGTATTATATTATCTGATCTAATTAGATAACAAGCAAAACAAAGCTTTTCACTATACCTCGGCAGATGAGACAATAATAACCCTAGACCATTCATCAGGTTATCACCGTCATCAGAACAGTTCAAATTTTAACTTTTACAAACTGATTTAGTTTAGGCTAATGGGGATTACTAAGCTTATTTCTGAAACTTTGTTGACTTGCTGGAGTTGAGTTGTTATTTTGAATTTGAATTAACGTCAACAAAGGATGGGAGGATGATAACAGCATTGCAGTTCTTTTAAATACAGTCAAAGGAGAGATGAGTAGGAAGGAACTGCAGGTGCTGGGTCACCCCGAATATAGGCACAAATTGCTGGAGTAACTCAGCGGGACAGGCAGCATATCTGGAAAGAAGGAATAGGAGACTTTTCAGGTTGAGGCCCTGAGTACAGATGGGCCAAATACGCTCATTGTATCTGTTCTTATTTTCTCTGAGAACTGTGACTTGAGGCAAGTTGGCCTGAGAGCTGCTAGAGTTTGAATCAGTGGCAACATTTAATTTCATAATTCCCGATTTGAGGAGTTGCACAAAATCATTGAAACAGAAGTGCTCATTTATACATGCAATATGATTTGTTAACTTCCTTGCTGATTTTCTGTTGCTTTCACCAAGGTTAGAGAAAATGTATGGAGTGGGACAAACAAGATTGCAGTTAGAGCAGAGGATCATAATGATACAGGCACACTTGTCCCTGAAAGTGGTGACACAGGTACATACTGTAGGGTGGTGCATAAAGCATTTGGTACACTTGATTACATCGGGAAGGCATCCGAGTAAAGGAGTTATGATATCATGTGACAACCGTGCATGGTTTTGGTGAGACCACACTAGGAGTATTGCGTCTGCTCACCCTGCCTTAGGAAAGATTTCATTAAGCTGGAAAGGTTGCGGAAACGATTCAGGTCGTTAGCCATAGAGTGATACATTGTGGAAACCGGCCCTTTGGCCCAACTTGCCCACCCCAGCCAACATGGCCCAGCTACACTAGTCCCACCTGCCCACGTTTGGTCCATATCCCTCCAAATATGTCCTATTCATGTACCTGTCTAACTGTTTCTTAAATGTTGGATAGTCCCTGCCTCAACTACCTCCTCTGGCAGCTTGTTCCATACATCCACAACCCTTTGTGTGAAAAGGTTACCCCTCAGATTCCTTTTAGATCTTTTCCCCTTCACTTTAAACCTATGTCCTCTGGTCCTCGATACACCTACTCTGAGCACGAGACTCTATGCATCTACCCAATCTCTTCCTCACATGATTTTATACACCTCAATAAGATTACCTCATCCTCCTGCGCTCCAAAGAATAGAGTCCCAGCCAACTCAACCTCTCCCTATAGCTCAGACCCTCTAGTCCTGGCAACATCCTTGTAAATCTCCTCTTGACTCTTTCCAGCTTGACAACATCTTTCCTATTACATGGTGCCTAGAACTGAACACAATACTCTAAATGCGGCCTCCGCGCCTCTACATCCTGAGAAGATTACGGAGATTCGGTCTGTCAAGGAGGACTCTCTTTAACTTCTACAGGTGCACAGCGGAGAGCATATTGACTGGCTGCATCGTGGCTTGGTTCAGCAACTTGAACGTCCGGGAGTGGAAAAGACTCCAAAAAGTTGTGAACACTGCCCAGTCCATCACCGGCTCTGACCTCCCCACCATTGAAGGGATGTATTGTAGTCGCTGCCTCAAAAAGGCAGCTAACATCATCAAATACCCACACCATTCTGGCCACACACTCATCTCACCGTTGCCATCGGGAAGAAGGTACAGGAGCCTGAGAACTCTGACGTCCAGGTTCAGGAACAGCTTCTCCCCTAGTCATCAGGCTATTAAACACTACAACCTCAAATAAGCTCTGAACTACAATAGACTATTATTATTATTATTATTATTATTATTATTATTGCACTGTTATTGTTTGTTCTTTTTTCTGAGTTTTTGTTATATTATTTAACATGATTTGTGCTGCATGAAGTAAGAATTTCATTGTTCTATCTGGGACATATGACAATAAAACACTCTTGACTCCCCATTGTCTTATACAGATGTTATCAGGACTCGAGGGCTTGAGTTAAAAGAAGAGTATTGATAGGCCAGGAATTTTTGATCCCTCCCTGGAGTGTGGGAGACTGGGAGCTGACCTTACAGAGGAATACAAACACATGAAGAGTCTGTTTCCTTGCTGTATGACCCTCTGACTATGAAGGGCCATTATTCTGACTTTTTATTAATACCGCTTTCTCAAATGATATCCAGTAAAGGCTATTTTATTATATCATTATGAGTAGAAAGGAGAGAATAGTTCAAAAAGATTGCATTGATGTGGCAGCAAGCATTCAGTTTGAAGGTCAGTATTTATTTTTCCACCTTTCAAAAAAATACAGGGATGCATGAGCTGCTTATTTTCTCCTGGGTGATGTTCAGACAGCCATCATGGTTAAAACGATCATCGTTTTAAGTATTGCAACTAACGTGTCAACTTGCTAACACTTCGTGAAGAAAAATAAATCGAGCTTTTCTCGCAGGACTTTCTAAGTTGTCATTATTATCCAATGTGGGAATGAAACGAGCAGTCGGATTGTGAAGGATGATTGGATAGAAGGTGGGACTGCGGACTGTCACCACCACCAATCAATAGGAGCAAGCAGCGAGTCCTTCCAAATTAGGTCAATGTTCTTTTTGTTCAACAGCAATATCATGTTAATCTTTAAGGCATGTGTTTGCGACGGGGAACCGTAAATGATTCCCATCTTCGTGCGATTAAAAAATGTATTTAAAACAACGTTTCCAGATACACGTAGAAGGTTGATCACCATAACTGTCGCAGGCTTAACTGGGCGTTCACAAAATGACTAGGGAGGAACAGCAGGTGCTGCTTTACAGACCGAAGATGGACACAAAATGCTGGGTATTCCAGCACTGTGTGTCTATGTTCACGAAATGACCGTTGAATTCGACCAGGAATGCCGACTTCGGATCTTGCACCTCATTCTCAATACGGATGTGCTTGAGAGTAGTGGGGTGGAATGCTTCCATTGCCCTGCTGTGGCTGTTTTCATGGAAGTATCTTCTCTATAGTAGAGTCCCTGCAATCTTGGCCCTCAAGGAGCATTTCTGTCACGACCCAATAAAGGAAATGGACAAGCGACGGTTCGGGGCGGAATCCTTCTTCGTATTATGGAATGCGAGGGTGGAGAAGAGAGATAGAAAAAAGAGGTCGGGGCAGGAGAAAAGTGATAGGTAAATTCTAGCGAGGGGAGTAGGGAGGGCTGATTGGCAAAGATAGTGACAAAGGTTAGAGATAAAAGGAGACAAACGGTTGTCAGAGAAGGAAAGAAGTGGAGGGAAATTTAAAGTTGGATGAAGGAATACGAGTGTAAGGAGACTAAGGGTGGGGGGGGGATGGAAATGAGTCTAAGGTGGAAGGAAAGAAACAAGTGATGGTGTGGGAGAAATGTGTGCATATTGGGGGGGGGGGATAAGTGGGGTATTATTTTAAATTGGAGAACTCAATGTTCATACTGTTGGGTTGTTGGCCTTCAAGGATTTGAGTATAGGAGCAAGGAGGTCCTACTGCAGTTGTACAGAGCCCTGGTGTAACTGCACCTGGAGTATTGTGTGCAGTTTTGGTCCCCTAATTTGAGGAAGGACATCCTTGCTATTGAGGGAATACAGCGCAGGTTCACCAGGTCAATTCCTGGGATGGTGCCGACTTGATGGACCAACAGACCATTGCTATATGGATAGAAATTATGGCGTGCCGGCCATCTAAAAACATTGTAGAACATTTAGAATTAGCTAAAATGGTAAAGGTAAGGTTATGAAAAGATTGGGGAAAAAAGCTTTTATGTAAAGGGATTGCCAGTCATTCTGCTGCAAAACCGATGAAGTAGTTAAGTAATGCCCCTGTCCCACTTAGGAAACCTGAACGGAAACCTCTGAAGAATTTGTGCCCCACCCAAGGTTTCCATGCGGTTCCCGGAGGTTTTTGTCAGTCTTCCTACCTGCTTCCACCACCTGCAACCTCCGGCAACCATCTGCAACATCCGGGAACCGCACGGAAACCTTGGGTGGGGCGCAAAGTCTCCAGAGGTTTCCATTCAGGTTTCCTAAGTGGGACAGGGGCATTACTCTATAGTATCCAGAGGCTTGGATGACTGATCCAGAAACCTGTTTGGATCCCACCTTGGTGGCAGGGAAATTTAATTTAAATTTCTTGTCATTAGGTTTGCTGATAATTACATCAGGTTAGGTTGTGAGTGCGGAGGAAACTACACAGACTTCAGAAGGAATATGATTGAGCTGAATGAGTGGGTGAGAACTAAACATGGAATATAATATTAGCGCAAGTAACGGAAAACCGGAGTATTTGATGCAGGTGAGAGATTAGGTAGTGAGACCATAAATGTTAAAGGGGCATAAGTGTGCTTGTCACTGAAGGCTAAAATGCAGGTTTGGTAAATTATTAGGAGGGAAAATGGTACATTATCCTTTATTTTTGATTATATTTACAATGTGTACGACTTTGAGGCCACATTGAGTGCATCATGTTCGAATCCCGCTTGGAGTGCATACTGTCGTTGTGTCCTTGGGCAAGACACTTCACCCACCTTTGCCTGTGTGTGAATGTGTGTGAGTGATTGGTGGTGGTCGGAGGGGCCGTAGGTGCAGATTGGCAGCCACGCTTCCGTCAGTCTGCCCCAGGGCAGCTGTGGCTACAGAAGTAGCTTACCACCACCGAGTGTGACTGAGGAGTGAATGAATAATGCGATGTAAAGCGCCTTGAGTATTAGAAAGGCGCTATATAAATCCCATCCATTATTATTATTATTATCATGTTCATTTTTGGTTTAATCATCCACAAAAGGATGTACTTGCCAGAGGAAGTGCAGTGAAGGTTCACTGGACTGGTTATGAGGGTGATAAATGAGTCCGATGAGTAGAGATTGAGCGGACTGGCCCTGAATCTCTCAAGAACAGAAGAATGAGAGGCAATCTCATTGAAATTGAGGAAATCTTTTTTTTTAAATGACAGACAAGATACATTTAGTTAATTAGTGTTCCCCTGTCCTTGCATGATTTGGCCAACATGTGACCCGAGAACCAAGGTAATGTATCATATATTCATTGAGTGATACAGTTTGGAGACTGGCACCTCGACCCAACTTACCCACACCGACCGGCATGTCCCAGCTACACTAGTCCCACCTGCCCGCGTTTGGTCCATATCCCTCCAAACCTGTCCTATCCATGAACCTGTCTAACCGTTTCTTAAATGTTGGGATAGTCCCTGCCTCAACTACCTCCCCTGGCAGCTTGTTCCATACACCCATCTTCCTTTGTGTGAAAAGTTTACCCCTCAAATTCCTATTAAATCTTTTCCCCTTCACCTTAAACCTATGTGCTCTGGTCCTCGATTCACCTACTCTGGACAGGAGACTCTGTGCATCTACCCAATCTATTCCTCTCATGATTTTATACACCACAATCTTCTTCTTTTCGTGTCCATCTTGTTACAAATGTTGGCCTCACTGTCATCGTCCGTCCTGAAAAGGACGCAAGCTTCCGGCGACAATCAGTGGGAGCCATCACTTGTCGTAATGGATGATGGTGGTAGCAGAATTAGCTCGGGATACTTCCAGTTTCCAGCCCCGCGACGTGGACGCTTCTGCTCTGGGGCCTACACCGCAATAAGATCAACCCTCATCCTCCTGGGCTCCAAGGAATATAGTCCCAAACTATTCAGCCTCTCCCTGTAGCTCGGCCCCTCTAGGCCTGGCAACATCCTTGTAAATCTTTTCTTTACCCTTTCCAGTTTGACAACATATTTTCTACAACAGTGTCCGGAACTGAACACAAAACGCCTTTTTGTCCATTCTATCTACCTGCGACCACCTTCAAGGAACCATGCACCTGCACTCCTAGATCCCTCTGCTCTACAACTCCCCAGAGCCCTACCATTCACTGTGTAGGTCCTGCCCATGCTAGACTGCCCAAAATGCAACATCTCACATCTCTGTATCAACCATCAACCATTCCTCAGACCACCTGGCCAATCGATCCAGATCCTGCTGCAGTTTTTCACAACCATCTTCACTATCTGCAAAAACACACACTTTTGTTTCATCTGCGAACTTGCTAATCTTGCCATGCATGTTCTCATCAAAATCATTGCTATAGATGACAAACTGTAACGGGCCCAGCGCCGCACCATGAGGCACACCACTAGTCACAGGCCTCCAGTCCGAGAAGCAACCTTCCACCATCACCTTCTGCTTCCTACCAATCTTCGATCCATTCAGCTATCTCTTCTTGGATCCCATGTGATCTAACCTTCTAGAGCGGCCTACCATGCTGAACCTTGTCGAAGGCAACGTGGTTGACTTTTACCTTCTGAAATGGCCTGGCAAGTCACTCAATGCCGTGTAATAAGGATATGCAATATAACGGTGGCCTATCAAGCAACACTCAAGTACTATAAAGATAATTTTGAGAGAGTAGTTGGGCTCGTTAGTGTTTGTATGAATCTTAAATTATAAAGGTATATCGTCGATGTACTAAGGTATGCATGTTGAACTCCACTTCTGAATACCAATTCTGTTGACTTTGTTTAATGCATATATGAGGCCAAATTTCTGCCCTGTAATTTTATGGCTGAGCAATTACCAAATTTGAAATGCAGTAATGGTAACAAGTCTTAACAAATGGACTTGTCATAAATATATAGAACCTTTTATGCGTGTTCATTCAAGTCCATAATGAAGTAAAACTAATAATTTAGCACTACCTACTGATGAACATGTTCTTATAGATGTACACCTCTGATGCCTACTTTACTTGCTATGGCCAAAGTAAAATTTAACATAACTGCAATCTACCAAATATTTCACAATACATATCTATACATTTATTTGAGTGTTATTTAATAAGATGTAAACTTGTTCAATTTTACTTAGCAAGTTGACCTACAAATAGTCAATATAAACAAAATAATAGCTGAAAGTCCACAATATAGGGTCATCAAATCTAATATTTATGTAATGATGCTGACATGTCCATTACAAACTTTAGGCGGTAAAACAGAAAACATAACTTCATGTAAACATCAGAACAGTTGTCTTACGATACGGTACAGTAAAGAAACAGGCCCTTCAGCCCAGAATGTTTGCGCTGAACATGACACCAAGTTAAACTAATCTCCTCTGCCAACATATGATCTTTCAGTTCACTGCATATCCATGTGCCTATCTAAAAGCTTCATAAGAACCACCATCATATTTGCTTCCTCCTGTACCCCTGGCAGTGAATTCCACCTCTCTCTGCGTTGAAAATCATGCCCAGCTCATCTCCTTTCAACTTTCCCTCTCTGACCTTGAAACTATGCCCTTTAGTCATTGTCATTTCTATTCTGGGATAAAGGTTACAGTGTCTGAACCTATCATTGCCTCTTACAATGTTATATATTTCTGTCAGGTCTCCCCTCAATCTCTGAGGCTCCAGAGAAAACAACTCAAGTTTATCAAACCTCTCCTCGTAGCTAATACCTTGTAAGCCAGGAAGCATTTTGGTAAACCTTTTCTGCACTCTGTCCAAAGCTTGGGTTTGTGTTTATTATCGTGCACTGAGGTAGAGCTTTGTTTTGCATGCTATCCAAACAGATCTGATGTACCATACATAAATACTCATACTATATATAGAGCAAAGAGGAAGATACAGAGTAAAGAATATAGTTCTCAGCATTATAACATCAATTCTATAGTCCAATGTCCTCAATGGGGTAGAGGTGAATCTTACAGTACCCTAGCTAATGGAAGGATTGTTCAGAAGCCTGATGACAGGGGGGGGGAAGCTGTTCCTAAGTCTATGCACTTTCAAGCTTCTGTACCTTCTGCTGGATAACAGCAGGGAGAAGGAATGACTGGAGTGGGACAAGCCTGTGATTATGTTGGCTGCATTTCTGAAGTAGCATGAAGTGCAGATGGAATCAATGGTGGGAAGTCTGGTCAGTGTGATGGACTGGGCTACATCTGCAACTTCTTGTGGTCTGGGGCTGAGCTGTACCCAAACCAAGCTGTGATGCATCCTGACCGTATGCTTTCTCTGGTGCATCTGTAGAAGTTTGCAAGAGTCATTGGAGATACACTGAATTTCCACAGTCTCCTTAGGGAGTAGAGGCATCGGTGTGCCTTCTGGGCTCTCGCATCAATGTGGTTCGTCCACGACAGATCATTGGTAATATTAACGCCAAGGAACCTGAAGCTCTCTACAATTTCCACTTCTGCACCATTGATGCTCCTGCGTGCATCTACCACATCCTGCCTGCAATGGGGACAACCAGAACTGCACACAATATTCCAAATGCAGCCTAACCACAGTTTATAAAGCTGCAACATGACTTCTTGACTCTTAGCTTCAGTGCCTCAGCAACGAAGGCAAGCATACCGGACACTCAAAATCTAATCGGGAATTAGACTCAAAATGTTGACTATTCCTTTCCCCTCATAGGCACTGCTGAGCTTGCTATGTTCATCCAGTAGATTGTTTGTTGCTCTAGATTAAATCTGTCACCAAAATCCAAAGTTTGTAATATGGCCAATAGAAAATAAAACTCTGTCAGCATATATTTCTGAGCATGCAGTTGGTTCAACAACACTTTAAGTATATAAGGCCCACTTGCCTCGAAAAGCAATTCTCACAAAAGATTTTGAGATAAGTTTGAAACCTAATTTTCAAAGATTTATATGAAACGTGGTGAGATTCATTAAGAAATTTGCAGGGAGGAACTGCAGATGCTGGTTTACACCAAAGATAGACACAAAATGCTGGAGTAATTCAGCGGGACAGGCAGAATCTCTGGATAGAAGGAATGGGTGACGTCTTGGGTCGAGACCCGTCTTTAGTGCGAAGAAGGGTCTCGACTCGAAACGTCACCCATTTCTTCTATCCAGAGATGCTGCCTGTTCCGCTGAGTTACTCCAGCATTTTGTGTGTATCTTCATTATGATTTTTTTTTGTAGTAATAATCTATTCAAACAATACATGTGATGACAGGGCCTGGGATTAAATAACTACGAGTTGTATTTATTTATGAATACTTAGAAGAGGCATGATTATTTATTGTAAAGTAGATTGTTAGTAAATTATCTTAGTGTAATTTGTTGTCACAGGCACGGCCAATAAAATATTTGTCCTTGTTAACCATGAAACGTCCCATCTGTACTAATCACATTTGCCAGCATTTGTCTTTGTTTCAAGTCTCATTAAATCTTGGTTGAAGATAATCATTGAATAATCAGAACTGTTTCTGAAGCTTGAGTTTTCTTTTAAATACTTAACTTAGAAAATATAATATAACTCCTGTATGCTAATTTTGAATTATGAAAACTAATTTTGTTAAAAACTTAAATGGTACAATATAGGTAATGAAAAGGAGGATCTAGTTGACAATAGACAAAGTGATAGATGTGGGAAGGTTGGAAGGAAAGAAAAAGTTGCATTTATATAGTGACTTTCCCTTCCCGATTCAGGAAATTTCAAGTAATTTAGTACACCAGAATTGCTACCACTGATGTATTACGGAAACGCATCAGTCTAAGCACAGTAAGCTCCCACAAGCAGCAATGTGATCAAAGAGATTTGGTGCCTTTGGCTCAAACAGTATTGATCTTAGGTGTCATGCATTACTGTCCAGTACTCCCAAGCACCTTAATTAGTACTTGATTAGTGCAGGTGTGAGGGGTATGTGGAGAAGGCAGGAGAATGGGATTGAGGGGAGAGATAGATCAGCCATGATTGACTGGTGGAGTACACTTGATGGGCCAAATGGCCTAATTATGTTCCTATCACACAAGAGCTTCCCCAGGCCTGTTAGTCTACTTGCTAATCAAGTCTTCTATTTTTGTTCATGTATCCATTATGCTCATTTATCCCAAAATCATCAACACCCCAAGTCTCCTCCATTGTCAGAGTGAGGCTAAATGCAAATTGGAGGAGCAGCATCTCATATTTTGCTTGGGCAGCTTACAGCCCATCGGTATGAATATTGATTTCTCTCACTTCAGGTAGCCCCGACATTCCTTATCTCTCTCTATCCCTCCCCGACCCAAGTCGCACCAGCTTCTCATTTTCACCCCACAAATAGCTAACAATGGCCTGTTTCCCTTTTCATCGTTATTTTTTTGCATATCTTTCTTTCATTCATTGTTCTTTATCTCTCCATCTATATCTCTCGTTTCCATTATCCCTAAACCAGTCTGAAAAAGGGTCTCGACCCAAAACATCACCCATTCTTTCTCTTCAGAGATGCTGCCTGTCCCGCTGAGTTACTCCAGCTTTTTGTGTCTATCTTCACCTCAAGTCTCCAGTTCCACTTCCTCTCAAACTGCAATGTCCTTTTTCCAGTGACCCAAGGTGGTGACTTCATTTTCCTAGTCTATTTTTACATAGCACTGCAAAGCACAGAAACAGGCCACTCAACCCAACCAGTCCATACCATCATTTATGCACCACCTGATTATCTCCAGTCTTTCCTCGTCTGACTCAGTAGAACCAGCCATTCCCTTCCCTCTCATTTACCAATCTAGGCTTCCATTAAATGGGTCAAACATTCTCCATGCTAGAGAATTGCACATTTTCACTATTCCTTTGATAACAAAATATTTCTGAATTCCAAGGTAGAAAAAATGCTGGAGAAACTCTGCGGATGAGGCAGCATCCATGGAGTGAAGGAAATAGGCAACGTTTCGGGTCTCTTGTTTCCAATGAAATTCTGGAACCTACACTACTTTGCATACTCCAAAAATCTGGGAAAGCCCAAAACTACATTGTCTAAATCCTTCCCGTCCCATAGAACATACATCATTATCCTAAATTCATTTTCTAGTCCTGGCAGACCCCAGGATTCTGACAAATGCTATTACATTGTCATAAGTAATTATATCTTTAAACTAATTAAACCAAATTTTACATGAGCAGTAGCATACATTCTTTACAGATCTTTAGGGGACCTATGTTTTTCTTTGGAGGCAGAGTTGAGGAATCGACCTATATTAGGTTGGCGACACCCGCATATGGAATATATGCAAACTGAACTTCACTGGGCAGTTGCATATGTGACAAATAATGCACTATTGATTGATTTATATTATGTAATGGATATTTTAACATAAAATATCATGATTTGGTGCAGGAATAGGTCTTACCACCTCCTGAGCTTCCAGCATTAAACAAAATGACTGATCTGTTTAAAATGCCATTTTCATCTCCTATCCCTTGATTCCTAATATTCATAAATCTATAGATCTCTGCATTGAACATGATCATAACCATGGCTCAAGGGACGTTAGGGTAGAAATTGTAAACAGTTACCCCCTTTCATTGCAGGTCTTATAGGGCCC
Source organism: Amblyraja radiata (assembly GCF_010909765.2). Taxonomy (NCBI): domain Eukaryota; kingdom Metazoa; phylum Chordata; class Chondrichthyes; order Rajiformes; family Rajidae; genus Amblyraja; species Amblyraja radiata. The sequence continues at coordinate 39,861,988 of NC_045957.1, read as the reverse complement.
ACACCGTCCCCCCCCCCCCAGGCTCCGACCACTTCATTCTATCCTTTAGTAATTCCTTCTCCTTAGCAATAGAAAATATTTCAGACAAATGTTTAAACCATTTGAGACAAATGTTATGCTGCTATCAAGTCTCTAGGACACTTTTTGAGCTTCGCAAACGTGAACCTCAAGGTCTGCGGCTGATTTCATCATTTGATCCAACCTTGTAATATTTAGTTAAAATATAAATGCTCGTAAAGAATGTACTAAACGCGCGTGCAGAAAATAACAGTACGATTAAAAAAACCCCAGCAAGTTTTAAAGTCGCTCAGTGCTTCAAACACTTAACCACAGCACTCCTTAAAATTTTCCTCTGCTTTTGCTGAACAGCTCGTTCCACGCATTTTACCACCCTCAGTAAAACGCAGTTAAATCTAAACTGGCCTCTCAACCTCCCACTTAGATGCTTTTTAACATTTAAAGGGAAATTTGTAAAAAATAATAATTAAAAACCCTCAAAAGAGTAACAGACCTCGCGTGGAAAAAAACAACCTACTATGGTATGCATTTTGCCCCAAAAATTACTTTAAAAAATCCCAGCGAATATGATTGCATCATAGAATCGGCGGATCTAGGGAGGGTGTGGCTAAAACGCAGATTAAGACAAAAGCAGGTCGGTTCCACGGGGAGCCGGATTTAAAAAAAACACAGCGCGATCGAAACGATAACAGTCTCTACAAGGGGGGAACAAAAAAGCGGGAGTATTTACCCATTTTATTTTGTTTTAAACCTCAACTTCTGCCATTGAAAAGTGAGCTCATCGACCATGAGCTCGCTACAGGTGATTGGTGACACTCGCCGCCCAATCACTATGCGCCTGTTAGCCATTGCAAAGTTGTTAACCCCAAGAAGTCTTCTGTGGTTGTGTGTTTTAATCTCGGTGATACCACACGGCTGATTCCCCCACCACCGACCGACCCATCCAGCCACCCCCTCCGTCCCTCCCTCCCAACCTCTTACCACCCACCCACCCCCTCCCTCCTCCACCACCTACCTCCTTCCCTCCTGTACAGAAAGCTCTGGTGCCAGGTGGGAAGAGCAACGAACAACGTTTGCAAACAGCGATCCGGTGGCTAGTGGCTGTTTGATATTGTAAAACAGATTGGAAATATCGCATCTGTCGTTTATAACGCGCAAGTAACAGCCTATCTTCTGACAATCGTCTCGGACAGGGCTTGTCAACATCCTCCCTGGGTGCAGATTGGTGAGTATTTCTTTAAAAAAAAATCTATATATATATAATCTCGCCCTATTTCAATTCATAGATTTGAAGCTATTATATTTTGTAATGCAACTTAAACAAATTTCTTGGGGGCATGGTGGGGTGAAGAAAGGATATACATTAACAGCATGGGGAAGATGACGAGAGTATTATTCCCTTTGCTTTGGTCTCGATTCCGCCCATGCTGTCGCGTCAGTCGTGGCGAAAGATAGATAATTGTAAGCTTTTTTTTTAATTTAAGAGAAGGGGAGGAAATACAGCTTTCTTAAAAAAAAAAAAAAATTATAATCTTTATACCAAACCGTGATACCGGAGAAAAAAATATCGATAGTTTCTAAAATAACTTTATTGGATCGAGTTGGGACTTTTTACCCCTCCCCAGCCCATTCTTCAGATAGGGATAGCAGACAAAACGAGGCAGAATCAAAATGTGTACGATAAGCGGATTTTTTTTCCAACAAAAAAGGAAAAAAATGCTCAAGAGAATATGTGACTGATTATTTCCCATCCCCATTTCCAAGACGGTGAATGACAAATCTGATCTGCGTTGCCACCGGACACACTGTAACTCTTTAATAATGGGTAGGACTGCTGAGATATTGTTGGCTGCGTTTGGCTGGGGAGAGGAGGGATGGGAAATTGACATATTAACTCGCTTTATATTAAGTTACGGCTGGACTAATGGTCGCTGCTGCTGCTCTCTTTTGCAAATTCATGTTGTATGTTCCGCGCCATTGGGGCCAGTTCTGAAAAGATGTCTCTTTCCTTTCCACCCCCACCCCCAATCATACACTTTTTGTGGGGGTGGGCTTAAGAGTTTGGTCGGTTTAATTAGATATTAACACATGTAAAAGTTGCGCGTATTTTCAGGCATATTCTGGCTTTTTATTTATTTTTATTTTGCACACGATGGGAGATTCAACGACGCTTGGATTGTTTGCACTGACTGTTGTTGGTGGCGGCGCTGTTTTACCCTTAATTGGGGGGTGGGGAGGGGAGGGGAAGTGGGGGAGAGACTTTGAATCTAATGTCGATTTGACCAAATTGAAAGGGGAGAGAGAGGGAGAAGCGAGTGGGACTGAAAGGGAGGAATCAGAAGATATTGTTTTATTGTGCAAGGGGTAGAGACTTAGAATCGTAGAAGCACCCACACTTCGCACTGCCATGAGTATTCACCTCGATATAGGAAAAAAGAGGAATATCTTGCGCTCATCCTTGGAGGGGGCCCCCAGCTTAAACACATACTGGCTGATTCTGCTGCTTTTTACAAGGGGCGGAGATTTGATAAATTGTATCAAACGACACCACTTTCATTTTATTGAGAATCCCTCCTCCTCCCCCCGCAGGAACTCCTCCTGCGAATCTTCACACAATTCTTTGTAACTTATTGCAACCTCGTTGAGTTTGAGATTTAGATTTAGATATATACCGAGTGTAATGTTACTGGCGATCTGGGCGATGTATCGCTGCAGAAATCAGGTGCCATTTTCCCCCCCCAAGTTTTTTTTGTTATGTGAAAAGTGACGGCGGCGTTAAATGATCAAAATAAATGGCTGCATGAATTTTCTAACGACGTATATTTTGTTGGTGTGTTTTGTTTTAAACGCTTGCTGGAGGTTGATTTTTTTTTTCTCTTCTGCCTTTTGTTTGAATTGTTTCATACGGAATGATTTTAAAAGTGCAGCTTTGAGGAGGTGGAATAAAAAGGTGAATTGTATCTACAGTAGATGACAGGAGACAGACGTGTTTCGCGAAAAGAAAGACCCACATTGCTTTAAAAAAAAATCTTGCCACGTTGTGAAAATATCATCCAGAGTTCTGTACTCTGGAACCGTCCTCCAGCAACACCAGTGCAGAATCGTGCAGGGTGGCTGAGGCCATTGTTGTGCCACACTTGCAAGAGCAGTGATTATGCACAGACATATTTGCTGTCTTCTGTATTCAACATGACTAGTGACTAGTTGAATTATATCAAAGCTACGTATCAGGAATGTGTCAGAGCAACTTGGTGTGACTTGATCCTGCACCACCGCTGCAGAGAGAATAAATATTTATTTTTCTCTAAAATTACCAGGACCAATTTCATCATGAAAATTCAATGGAGCAAAACAATATCAGAAATATTTGATTGTATTTGTATAGGTGCAAATCAATTGAATCTTTTGTTATCCAAGAGTAAATTATTCATGATTATCATTGAATGCCAATGGCTGATATGCGTCTTTATTCAAGATTAAATTCAGATTTGCTTTAGAACCATCCAGAACTAATCAGTTGACTGCTGCAAATTAGGTTGTCTCCGACTCACTGTTAACATGGTGCAGTCACAAAGCATATTTCTGGCACTTTCAATCATCTTTGATGGGTAGGTGGGAGGGGAGAGGAGGAAGATATGCATTTAGGGAATCCATTCAGACCATCTAACCAGATAAGTGATAAACATCTAACCATAGATATCTGCATGTGGACACAGGAACGACTGCATTCACAACCTCTCTGTCCTTGGAGACTCTGGGTCCATTTGTTTATCGGATTTGTATGTCATTTATAATTGGAGGGGTGAGCCAATATTTACTGTTCCGTCTAGTTTTGGTTAACTATGCAACTTGCAGACTATAATTACATTTAGCATGAAACCACTGGTTTTGTTTTTTAAAGGGAAAATGTAAATATTTCCAATGTACAGTATACCCGGTCAATGTAATATTAAAAATTAATATATATTTCCTTGGTGTACACTCTTCAGCTCCATCTGATTTCATAGCCAAACGTGTGAAACATTCAACTTCTTAATGCTGTTCCATGCAATGTGATCAGACTAACTGTAATCTGCACCTTAACTTCATTGCAGCAAAGGTGGAATCATTACATTGTTTTTTTTGTTTTTAAAGCCCTGCAAACTGTCTGTTTTGAAAGCTCCATTGTACAAATATTTATAAACTTGGGATGTGGGAATGTTCTAGATTTCTAGATTTTTCCACGTGAAAAAAAAAGGTAATTCCTGATTTTTTTTCTTCTTGAAATGCCTAGGTCTAATTTTAAGATGGCTGTTTTGATTTCACATAACAGAACCTACCAATACAGATCATTTAAAAATCACATAAATCATTTGGCTCCATATGAGTACTCTTCAAGTCAATAAGATCATGGCTGATCTTTTACCTTGCTGCAATTTCCAGTGCTTGTCACATATCCCTTGACTTGTGTTAATAGTTTTAAAAAAATCAATCTACGTTGAATATATTGGATAGAGCTTCCACACCACCATGAGTAGAGAAGTCTAAAGATGAATTATCCTCTTGTAGTGAATACATTTCTTCCCATTTCCAATTTGATTGGGTAACCCTTGAATTTTTAGACCATGGCCTCTGATTTGCTGCATCCTGCCTAGGCGATTTAACATCACCACATTTACCCTCTCAAGCCAATTTAGAATGTTTAATGTTTCAATGAAATCAACTCTCCTTCATCTAAACTCAGAAATATAATTGCAGTCAGCTTTATCTTTCCTCGTACTACAAGTTCTGCATCAAAGGATTCAATCATTTGGGGAACCTTTGTTGCTCTCTATCAAAGTGCATCTTTCTTGGAAAAGATGATCCGACCTATATAAAGATGGTGTCTCACCAAAGCCCTATGTAACTGCAATCAAATTGGTTCTTGTTCTCAAAGCCTCTTATAATAATGGACAACATACAACATAGAAAACATAGAACATAGAAAATAACTGAGTTCTTTTGTCAATCTAAAGTCAACTTGACTCAAACACTTGTAGCTGTTGAAATCGATTCTTTATTCAGCTGAGACTAGTCTCTGAACCTTCCAACACAGAGCTGATAGAAACATAGAAAATAGGTGCAGGAGTAGGCCAATCGGCCCTTCGAGCCTGTACCGCCATTCAATATGTTCATGTCTGATCATCCAACTCAGTATCCTGTACCTGCCTTCTCTCTATACCCCCTGATCCCTTTAGCCACAAGTGCCACATCTAACTCCCTCTTAAATATAGCCAATGAACTGGCCTCAACTACCTTCTGTGGCAGAGAATTCCACAGATTCACCACTCTCTGTGTAAAAAATGATTTTCTCATCTCGGTCCTAAAAGACTTCCCCCTTATCCTTAAACCTTGCTGACCCCTTCTGGACTTCCCCAACATCGGGAATAATCTTCCTGCATCTAGCCTGTCCAACCCCTCAAGAATTTTGTAAGTTTCTATAAGATCCCCCCTCAATCTTCTAAATTCTAGCGAGTACAAGCCGAGTCTATCCAGTCTTTCTTCATATGAAAGTCCTGACATCCCAGGAATCAGTCTGGTGAATCTTTTCTGTGGCAAGAATCTTTTCTATGGCAAAAATGTATTTCCTCAGATTAGGAGACCAAAACTGTACGCAATACTCCAGGTGTGGTCTCACCAAGACCCTGTACAACTGCAGTAGAACCTCCCTGCTCCTATACTCAAATCCTTTTGCTATGAATGTTAACATACCATTCACTTTCTTCACTGCCTGCTGCACCTGCATGCCTACTTTCAATGACTGGTGTACCATGACACCCAGGTCTCGTTGCCTCCCCTTTTCCTAATCGGCCACCATTCAGATAATAATCTACTTTCCTGTTTTTGCCACCAAAGTGGATAACCTCACATTTATCCACATTATACTGCATCTGCCATGCATTTGCCCACTCACCCAACCTATCCAAGTCACCTTGCAGCCTCCTAGCATCCTCCTCACAGCTAACACTGTCCCCCAGCTTCGTGTCATCCGCAAACTTGGAGATGTTGCATTCAATTCCCTAATCCAGATCATGAATATATATTGTAAATAGCTGGGGTCCAAGCACTGAGCCTTGCGGTACCCCACTAGTCACTGCCTGCCATTCTGAAAAGGACCCATTTACTCCTACTCTTTGCTTCCTGTCTGCCAGCCAGTTCTCTATGCACATCAATACTGAACCCCCAATACTGTGTGCTTTATGTTCGCATGCTAATCTCTTATGTGGGACCTTGTCGAAAGCCTTCTGAAAGTCCAGATATAACTAGTTCTCCCTTATCCACTCTACTAGTTACAGCCTCGAAAAATTCTATAAGATTCGTCAGATATGATTTACCTTTCATAAATCCATGCTGACTTTGTCCAATGAATTCACCACTTTCCAAATGTGCTTCTTGTTTGCCATATCTGCAGATTAATTTAAATAATTTGGGTAGAAGGACACCCAGGACATTCTAAACATCAACATTTTTCAATCTCTCACCACTTACAAAAATAAACTCTCTTTGTATTTTGCTTCTGTCAATGTGGATGAATTTTCATTTTTCCAAAATGGTCTTCCGCTTGCCACAGCAAATTGGATACATTAAACTCAACTCCCTTTGTCCATTTCACTGATATCGAAATGTGAACAGCTGGAGCACCAACACTAATCCCTATTGATAGACCTAAAATGCTGGAGTAACTCACTGGGTCAGGCAGCATCTCTGGAGAAAATGGATGACATTTCAAAGCGATCCTGGTCCAACCACAGAACCTAAGGCCCAAAAAAGCACAGCCTCGACTTTCCCAGAACACAAAGGAAATTGTCCAATGACTTGACAATTTCTTCAGATGCACCATAGAAAGCATCCTATAGGGATGCATCAAAACTTGGTTTGGTAACTTCTGTCCAAGACCAACTCTTCTGCAGAGAGCAATGGATGCCGTCTAGTCCATTGTGCAAAGCCAACTTCCCCACCCCATTGACTTAATCTACACTTCACACTGCGTCGGGGAAGCAGCTAACACAATCAAGGTTGCTCACATTCCATTCATTCGCACTTCTCCCCTTAGGCAGTAGATACAAAAGCTTGTAAGCACGTACCATCAGTTTCAGGAACAGCTTATTCGCCACAGTTATCAAACAGATCTTTCAGATCCGATCCCCCAACCTACCATGATGTTGTCTTTGCACTTTTTATCTGCTCTACCTCTGTAGCTGTCACACTTTATGCTGCAGTCTAGTTATTTTTTCTCATTGCATCACTTGCTGTCCTTGTGTCTGATTAGATTGTACTCCTATATGTTATTAGTTGATCAGATAACATGCAAAATGTTTTTCACTGTACCTCAGTACACATGACACCAATAAACCAATACCTACACCATTTCATTGGTCATGGCCTTCCAACCTGAAAATAGACAATAGGTGCAGGAGTAGGCCATTTGGCCCTTCGAGCCAGCACTGCCATTTAATGTGATCATGGCTGATCATCCCCAATCAGTATCCCGTTCCTGCCTTCTCCCCATATCCCCTGACTCCGCTATCTTTAAGAGCCCTATCTAGCTCTCTTGAAAGTATCCAGAGAACCGGCCTCCGCCACCCTCTGAGGCAGAGAATTCCATACTCACAACTCAAAAATTACCTATTTATCCCTGTATATTGCTTTCTGTCCATTGGTCAATCCTCAATCCACACCAGTATATTATCATGTGCTCTAATTTTATCTAATAACCTTTTCAGTGGTATCTTATTTAAGACCCTAATTTTTTTTTAAATATATCACATTCATTGATCTACCCCTTATCCTACCAATTTCAAACTCAAAAATTCTTACAGATGTGTCAAACAGGATTTCCCCACTCATAAAGCTGTCGACTCTGCACAAACCCATTTTATTATCCAAGAGCCTTGTTAGCACTTCCTTAATATTTGTAACATTTTTCCAACTCCTGATGTATTACTCTCTTGAACATAGAACATAGAAGAATCCAGCACCAGTGCATGTGCTTCAGCCCACAATCTCTGGACCATCAGGTATCTACCCATATCCCTCCATTCCAACATATCCATAAGTCTACCCCAAAGTCTTAAAAATGCCACTAATGCATGTGCTTTGCCCACCACTCCTGGCTGTATGTTCCAGACAGTCATCGCCCTCTGTGGGGGGGAAAATACAAACTTGCTCTGCACACCTTCTTTACATAGAAACATAGAAAATAAGTGCAGGAGGAGGCCATTCGGCCCTTCGAGTCAGCACCGCCATTCATTGTGATCATGGCTGATTGTCCCCTATCAATAACCTGTGCCTGCCTTCTCCCCATATCCCTTGACTCCACCAGCCCCATGAGCTCTATCTAGCTCTCTCTTAAATCCATCCAGTGATTTGCCCTCTGTGGCAGGGAATTCATCAAATTCACAACTCTCTGGGTGATAAAGCTTTTTCTCACCTCCGTCTTAAATGGCCTCCCCTTTATTCTAAGACTGTGGCCCCTGGTTCTGGACTCGCCTGGGAACATTTTTCCTGCATCTAGCTTGTCCAGTCCTTTTATCATTTTATGTTTCTATAAGATGTCCCCTTATCCTTCTAAACTCCAGTGAATACAAGCCTAGTCTTTTCAATCTTTCCACGTATGACAGTACCGCCATCCCAGGGATCAATCTCGTGAACCTACGCTGCACTGCCTCAATCACAAGGATGTCCTTCCTCAAATTAGGAGACCAAAACTGTACGCAATACTTCAGATGTGGTCTTACCAGAGCCCTATACAACTGCAGAAGAACCTCTCTACTCTTGTACTGAAATCCTCTTGATATGAACTTTAAACTTTACCCCTCTCATCTTATAGCTGTGCCCTCTAGTATTTTATTTTCCATCCTGGGAAAAATATTCTGACTGTCTACTCTATCTATGCCTCTCATAATTTTATATTCCAGTCCTCGCAAAATAAATGCCAACATTGCATTTGCCTTCCTTACTAAAAATTCAAATTTAACTTTGGGGAATATTGCACCAGCACTCCCAAATCCCTTTGCATCTCCAATTTCTGAATGCACTCCCCATTTAAAAAATAATCTACGCCTTTATTCCTACTACCAAAGTGCGCAATTTCATACTATGCTACGCTGTATTCCATCTGTCACTACTTTGTTCACTCTCCCAACCTGTCCCAAGTCCTTCTGCAGGCTCCCTACTTCCTCTACACAACCATCTATCTTCATATCATCCACAAAATTGCCCACAGCCATCAATTCCATCATCCAAATTATTAATATACCACATGAAAAGTAGCGGACCCAACACCGACCACTGCGAAACACTGCTAGTCACTGGCAGCCAACCAGAAAAAGCCCCCTTGTTCCTACTCTTTTTGCCACCTTCCACTCAGCCAATCTTCTATTCATGCTAATGTCTTCCCTCCAGTACTATGGGTTCCAATCTTGTTTAGCAGCCGTATGTGTGGCACTTATCAAAGGCCTTCTGAAAATCCAAGTATACAGCATCCATTGACTGCTTTGTCCATCATGCTATTTACTTCCAACAGATTTGTCAGGCAAGATCTCCTCTTCACAAAACCATGCTGACACTGGTCTACTTTACCATGCTCTTCTAAGTACTTGGAAACCTCATCTGAAATAATGGACGCTAAAATCTTACCTTACCAAAAAAAAAAAAAAAAAAAAATCTTACCAACCGCTGAAGTCGGGCTAACCTGCCTATAGCTTCCCCTCATTTGCCTCACTCCCTTCCTGAACAGTGGAGTAACACTTGCAATTTTCCAGTCCACTGGGACCACTCCTGACACTAGTGATTCCTGAAAGATCACTACTAATGCCTCCACAATCTCTAAAGCCACATCTTTCAGAATCCTGGGGTGAAGTCCATCTGTTGCAGTTGACTTATCCACCTTCAGACATTTCAGCTTCAAGCACTTTCCCCTTAGTAATAGCAGCTCCACTTACTTCGGTCCCCTGACTCTCTTGAAATTCTGGTGTCTTCCACTGTGGAGACTGATGCAAAAACGTATTCAATTCATCCGTCATTTTATACCCCATTACCACTACTCCATCGTCATTTTCCAGCGGTCCAATGTCCATTCTTGCCTCTCTTTTACTCTTTACATATGTGAAGAAAGATTTTGTATCCTCTTTAATATTATTGAATAGCTTACCATCATATTTCATCTTTTCCCTTCCTATTGCTTTTTTAGTTGCCTTCTGTTGGTTTTTAAAAGCTTCCCAATCCTCAAGCTTCCTGCTAATCTTGATAATATTATATGAATGCTCTTTTACTTTTATGCTGTCTTTGACTTCCTTTGTTAGCCATGGCCACCTCATTCTCCCATTAGAATTCATCTTCCTCTTTAGCATGAAAAGATCCTGCATCTTCTGAATTACTCCCGGAAACCCCCTGGCTTTCCGGGAGTAATTCACTCCACGGTTGCTGCTCCACGGTCATTCCTGCTAGGGTCCCTTTCCAATCAACTTTAGCCAGCTCCTCACTCATGCCCGGGTAGTTGCCTTTACTCAATATTAATACCAACACATCTGATTTCATCTTCTCCCTCTCAAACTGCAGTTTGAATTTTATCATATGCTTACTACCTCTAATCAAATCCGGTTTGTTACACAACTCCAAATCCAGAATTGCCCTCTCTCTAGTAGGCTCGATCACAAGCTGCTCTAAGAAGCCATCTTGTAGGCACTCTACAAATTCCTCCTGTTACGATCCAGTACCAACATGATTTTCCCAGTCTACCTTCATATTGTGATCCCCTATGACCACTGTAACATTGCCTTTCTTACATGCCGATTGTATCTCATGATGCAATTTGTACCCTATATCCTGGCTACAGCTCGAAAGCCTGCATGTAATTCCCATCAGGGTCTTTGTACCCTTGCAGTTTCTTAACTCTACGCACAAGGATTCTACATCTTCTGATCCTATGTCATCCCTTGCTACGGATTGAATTTCATTCATTAAGAGCAGAGCCACCACTCCCCTCTACCCACCTGTCTGTCCTTTCAATAAGATGTGTATCCTTGGGATGTTCAGTTCCCAGGCCCGATCCTCTTTCAACCACATCTCCGTGATACCCAAATGGTGAACCTACCAATTTCTAACTTTGTTCCGTATACTGTGTGCATTCAAATTTAACAGTTAATTTTGTATTTGCCACCCGCCTTCTCAAATCGCTCCCCATTTTGCCTGACAAACTCTGTACAGACATCACCGTAGTCTGGATTGAACCCGGATCTCTGGCGCAGTAAGGCTGCAACTCTGCCACGGCGACACCATACCACTCTACTCACAAAACTCCTTGCAAGGATGTTGCTGCCCCTGTAGTTCAGGTGCAACATGTCCCTCGTGTACAGATCACAGCTGCCCCAGAAGAGATAATGGTCCAAAAATCTGAATCGCTGTCCCCTTCACCACCTCCTCAGTGACATATTGGATTGTCCTATTCTCCTATTACTACCCACACTAACACATGACACTGGGGGTAATCCAAGGATTACCACCCTGAAAGTCCAACATTTTAACCCTTTGACTAACTCCCTATATTCATTCCACAGAACCTCATCCCTTTTCCCACCTATGTCAATTGTACCAATGTGCACAACACTATGTCAATAGTATCAATGTGCACAACAACTTCTGGCTGCTTGCCAGTGACAGACCATCCTGCAGTCCTGTTTGCTGCCACAGAATCTCCCTTCTATCCACCTAACTATTGAGTTTCCCTTCACAATGACTCTGCCTGACCTCTCCCTACCCCACTGTGCATCAGAACCAGGCCCAGTGCCAAAATCCTGGCTGCTGTATTTTCAGGGTGTTATGGACTTGGACCAAAAATCCCTCTGTAATCAATGCCGTTAAGGGTATATATACTAGACTAAGTGGGACCCGCATCACACCGGAGGACTGGTCCCCCAACGCAATATTCCACCTCTCCACCAATTCCAATATTGGTGGCCAGTGGGGGGGGGGGGGGGCTCTGGAGCTCTAGTATGGGTGTTGTTGACTGAAGGGACTGGTTTCCAGAGGGCTAGTATGGACATTGTGGGTTGAATGGATTCTTGGGCTGGCGGCTCAGTCACTCAAGCCTGTTGTGCTGGCAGCTCACTCACTCACGGCTGGTGGGCTGGCAGTTGACTTGCGGCTATTCCTTGAAATTCCATTTCAAGCAGGGTGCAAGGCCACCAAATTCAAGTGCAGTTTCTGATCACTTGAAGCAGGATGCAAGGCCACCAAATGCAAGTGCAGTTTCATACCACTTCAAGCAGGGTGCAAGGCCACCAAATTCAAGTGCAGTTTCATACCATTTCAAGCAGGGTGCAAGTCTGCGAGTCGTGACCTCTACCTCCTCCATCTTGCAGAAACTGAGCCACCCCCACACTTCTGTGTTTTATAGTCCCTTCCCCCCCCCCCCCCCTCCCACCAGAAGGGATGTGGCCTTCATGGCGTGGCTGACAGGAGAGAGGATCTCAACATTTTTTAAACACTAATAACTCTTATTTTTCATCGATGGGAAAAATCCTCGGCACCTGATGAGCGGAGGGGAACTCTGAGTAAGATGGCCAAAAATCAGATGTATGAGGTCGAGTGTTTTCTAAAATCAATATAAAGCGCAAACAGGAAGTGGTCAAGATGAGACTTTTAATTATATAGAAGGCAAGGCAACTTTAATTTGGCAAGGCAACTTTAATTTGGCAAGGCAACTTTAATTCGGCAACACAGCTTTAGCATTTCCAAACCAAAGGCAATGCAGCTTTAGCATTTCCAAACCAAAGGCAACGCAGCTTTGGCATTTCCAAACCAAAGGCAACACAGCTTTAGCATTTCCAAACTATATTTTCAAACCACATTAAGGGCACTGACAGGTCAGTAAAACTACTCACAGTTTAGTAGACTTCTGGGTTTTATAGTGCCTCTGGAAGGGGCATGGTCTTCAAGAGAGAGAATCTCAACATTTTTAAAACACTAATAACTCTTTTATTTTTCATCGATGGGAAGAATCCTCTTGTCCTGTGCAGCGGAGGGGGACTCTGAGTAAGATGGCCAAAAATCACAGCTGTAAGTGTCAGCGATTCTTCTAAAATCAATATACAGAACAACAGGAAGTGGTCAAGATCAGACTTTTAGTAATATAGATAACAAACAGCAGCGGTTACAGCACAGATTGCTGTGGAACTCCATTGGTCACAGACCTGCTGCCTGAATATAGTCCTTCCACCATATCTCTATCAGTTCCAAATGCATACACCATGAATCCTGTGTATCTTAATCTTCTGAATCAGCCTAACATGCTGGACTTTATTGAATGCCATGAAGTCAACATCCAGCACCCTACCCTCATCACTCACCTTCGCCACCTTCTCAAAAGGCTTGATTAAGTTAGTAAGACCTTTGGTATGTTGCCTACATTACCAGCACCAATTCCTAACTCAGCACCATCTTAGATGGTGGTGGAGGGGAAAATGTGGTCACCATTGACCAGAAGGTAAACTAGAGTTAAGAAAAATATTTTTTAAGCCAGTTAAAAATACTATAGCAACAAGAGGTGGTCAGAGTCTGAAGTGAGTGGCTCAACTAATTTCCCCATAGCCTTCCAACCATCCACAGGGCATGTTAGGAGCATGATGAAATATCCTCCATTTTCTGTGATGCGTGCAACTTCTTCAATGATGCACAAGAATGCTATGCCATCCAGGGCAAAGCAGCCTGCCTGACTGACACACCCTCCACAATGAGTGTGCATGAATTACAAAATATACCGCAGTTCCTTATCAAGGCCAATTCCACATGGAAGATGGGTAAAGGCAGCAGGTGGGAACATCACCATCTGAAAGTTGTTCTTTCAAGTTGCACATCTCTTTGATATTAAAAATATGTTACTGTTGCTTCATCATAGTGTCTAGAGCCCAGAACTCGCAATCCAACAACAGCTGGGGAATAACTTCACAAGGAACATAACATTAGTTCAAGAAAGTGCCTCACCACCACCTTCTTGAGCAACTATCGGAGAAACAATAAATGGTGTCCTTTCCAACGGTGCCTACATCTTTTGAAAATTAGCCCTCTGATAGCCTTGCATGTTATTTGCAATGTCTGGATAGAACTTAACAGATATCCACACATTTTCATATAAACATAGCCCATTGAGAATATGAAACAAAACAGAAAATTCTGGAAATGCACAGCAGGCCCATGAGCATTTAAGTGCATATTAATCTTTTGAACAACTCAATAGAATAAAGGAAATTCAACTGAAAAATTGAGATGGTATTTTTGAAGGACGGTAGAAAGATAGGGGTGAAAGATTATAATTGGCTATTGTGTTATTGCTAATAATTTAGCAGGTGCTGAAAATGACAATGTAGTCCACATCAGTGACAATGACTTCACTCTTCAAGATGGTTGGCCATTCTTGAAACACTGTAAACACCATCTTCTGATCACTGTTGTTTTGCGGTACTTTTAAACCTGTGATGAACGCATAATTAATTTCATAGCTGATTTAAAAATTAAAAATTAATTTCCTGTGAATTATCAAGCATGATAATAGTTGTCTGATGTGAAAACGGCACTCTGTTGTTAGGACCAATTGTCAGAATACAAAATAAAGAAAAGTTTGAAATGGGAAAAAATGAAAGTATTTCTTCCTTGCCTTCCCGAGCCTTTAAAATAAAATATTGAGTTCCATTAATTGAAAAAAAGTAATGATCTGCTATTCAGAAGAATAAATGCAATGGAGCAGTGTAATGAGCCACCATGTGATTTTGTTTAACATGCCAGGAACAAATTTTATGACTATTAAAAAAAAAAAACATCTTCTACTTTAGCATTAAGTGTAAGGGAGGTTTATGGCAGCATGGATTCAGGGCAGCTTTTTATGCTGTCTGATGGGTCTATGCTAGTTTACATTTCCCCCACCACCCGTATTGTAAGAGCAAAGGGTTGTCAAATAGTGCTACATAATGCAAGTACATTGGGACCTGCTTGTCATAATCCTTTTCTGCATAGATGTTGCCTGACCCGCTGAGTTACTCCAGCTTTTTCTGTCTGAATCTGATACAGTTACAAGTAACTGAACCTATATTTAATTTAGTTTAGAGATACAGCACCTATAGTCAGGATCGAACCAGGGTTTCTGGCGCTGTAAAGGCAGTAAATCTATCGCTTTGCCACTGTGCTGCCCAAACTAAACTAAACTACATTCTTGAATTAATGGACTATTGATTATTTATAGCGATTTTCCACCAAAAAGGGAAAGTTTATTTGCTGACCAACTGAAGACTAGATCAGAGTAACATTTAGGTGCTTCATCTCCTCCCGCTCTACAATCCTTCATGTAAGTGAAGGGTGTCGACCCGAAACGTCACCCATTCCTTCTCTCCAGAGATGCTGCCTTCCCCGCTGAGTTACTCCAGCTTTTTGTGTCTATCTTCACTTTAAACCAGCATCTGCGGTTTCATCTTACACATGTATGCATCTGCCCCCATTATCATCGGATGCCCAAGGTCTTTCTGATATCTACCACCAGAATATCAGAATCTAACAAAAGCAAGAACTGTAGTTATATGCACACAAACTGAATGTTGACGATTTTGAATAAAAGGATATTGCATGGCGCAAAAAAAATAATTCCACATCACTGACTTGGTAATTATGCTTCTTTGTGAATGTCATAAGGAAATTCCTGTGACATCGCACACATACAGATTGTTACATAGATCTTGTGGGGAGAAAATTATCAGCTGATTCTTACAGTTACAATAGTGCTTCAACTCCCAGTGTTGTTGTTCAGAACATGTATAAACTAAAGAAGTAATTGTGACTGTAAAGCTGTCAGCTATAATCTTAAAACTTCCACATGTGTGGTAAAGAAATGTGAGTTTTTCTTTTTCTAATTCCTCACTCCAAGTCATTTGTGCAATCTTTCTTGTGTTTCTCAGAAAAAAATAGCAGATGATGTGGTGGATGTTGTATCAGCACTTGAATCCATTTTGTTTATAGTACATTTGGCATTTTGTTAAATAAAAGAATGAGAGATGGTAAATAATTGGAAGATGAAATGGAAGTGAAATTCCGACATATTTATAACTTTTTAAAATGGTAAACTGAAATCTTACGGTGATTGAGGATATTGTTTTGAATTTTCTGATTTTTTTTTTTTTATTTCAAGACTTCCATTTTACCTCTCATAGCAATTAATAATGGAGCTCTCTGTTTCCTTTGGTTATGCTTTCTTGTCTGCTGCATATAAAACAGAATACAAATTTCTCCTTCATCTTTACAAAAATCCTGTATGCCATAAATCATTTCCTGGCTGGGCTCGGACATGTTTCCTGCTCCTAGGCTCTTAAAGCAGTCAATAGGAGATAAGCATTGCAGAGTGAAAATTCGTTCTTTGAGGACTTGCGAGTTTAAATCATTGCTGAGCCACTTTATTTTGCAATGCTAATATTTTTCTCTTTCTCCAGACTGCTGTGCTTGAAATAAATAAGGCATTGAGACTTTATATTGGTTGACCTTGTGTTAATATCGAGAGAAAATATGTACATTTTGGGCAGAGGGTGGGGTGCAGAAGGGTGGGAGAAGTGATGACTTCCTTCATTCTTTTGTCCTCCACCAGACTCGTTTGCAAACAACCTCGCCTGACCTGTATTCACCACTTAACAGCTCCACCCCCTCCCTACCAGCTTCCTACCCTCGACTTCATTCTGCCTGGAGCATGATCTTGACCCAAATGCCATCTGTCTATTTCCCACTGAGTTTATCCAGCAATTGTTTCCCCCCCTCAGGATTCTAGCATCTGCTTTCTGTTGTGTTGCTGAAGGTAGGCCTAGGTGAAGTGGATGTAGAGAGGATCATTCCAGTAGTGGGAAAGTCTAGGACCAGATGGCACAGCCTCAGAATAAAAAAATAATTATTTTGTGTCCATCTACCGCAAGCTTCCGGCGACAATCGGTGGAAGCCATCACTTGTTGCAATAGATGATGGTGGCAACATAATTAGCTCGGGATACTTCCAGTTCCCAGCACCGTGACGTGGACGCTTCTGCTATGGGGCCCGAATAAAAGGTCAGACACTTAGAATGGAGATGAGGAAGAATTTCTTTTAGCCAGAGGGTGGTGAATCTGTGGAATTCATTTCCACAGCCAGCTGTGGAGACCAACGCATTGGGTATTTTCAAAACAAAGATTGATGGGTTCTTGATTTGTAAGGGCGTCAAGGAGAAGGCAGGAGAATGGGGTTGAGAGGGAAAAATACATCAATCCCCATAATCAAATGGCGGAGCAGATTTGATGGCCTGAATGGCCTAATTGTGCTCCTCAGTATTATTATGCAATGATGCGATTATTCTTGTGTATTTTTTGAACCACGAAGATAGCTACGATGGTACCATTGAACCATTTTGTGCTGCTAGTTAATGGCGTAGGCAAGGGAGCTTGTTTTTTATCAGTCATTCAACAGGAATCAGAGTGGTAGGGATCACATACATAGCAAAAACTGTCTGTGAGACCTGTTCCTTTTTTAGAAATATTCTGTCAAATATTATGCTTAAGCAAAATCTTTACCTTAATTTTGGCATTTGGGGGGTTGACTGATAGAGCAACCTACCCTTTTGAGTCAACGGGTAATTCCAAGTAATTTTTCTGGAGGATTGTTGCAGTGCAGCTTTTGGATCTATTGGCCAGTAACTCAATTTGTCAAAAGATGTAAAAACATTTATCATTACTTTTTTGTAAAGATAACAGAGGAGATTGAAGAAGGAAGGTCAGGAGATGTTGTCTATATGAACTTTATCAAGGCATTTGACAAAGATCCTCCAAGTTAGGCTGGTCCAGAACATTGAGGTACACGGGAACCAAGGCCAGCTGGCTAATTAGATCCAAATCCGTCTGATCTATCTGAAGAAGGGTCTCGACCCAAAATGTCACCCATTCCTTCTCTCCAGAGATGCTGCCTCACCCGCTGAGTTACTCCAGCATTTTGTGTCTACCTTAATTAGATCCAAAATTGACTTTGTGCTTGATGGCAGAGGGTAATGGTGGAAGAATGTTTTTCTGAATAGAACTCTTGGGTTATTTGGTGTACCCCCATGGCAAATGGTGTGGGCACCTTTTGCTGTTTGTGCACTTAGAAATAATAAATAGCAAGTTTGTAGATGACATGAAAATTAGTGGTTACTTTTGTTCACGGCTACGATAGGAAATATCAGTTGGAAAATGGGATGGAATGTTGGCAGATGGAATTTAGTCCTGACAATGTAGCGATCATTTTGGGAAGTCATCTAGGAGTTGTACATATACAGTAAATTAAATGGCACAAAATAATGTTGATGAACTGAACGACATAGGGGTCCAAATCTATTGTTTGCTGAAAATGGCAAAAACGGTCAATAGGATAGTGAAGAAGGCAAATGCTTGCTTTCATATTTTGGTGTACATAATATAAGAGTTGAGAGGTTTTATTGCAATTTTGCAAAACACTGGTCAGGCCACACTTGCTGCAATTTGTGCCGTTCTGGTGGTCACACTTATGGACGAATGTAATTATCGCTGGAGAGAGTACTGGGGGGATTCACCAAGATGGTGCTTGGATTGGAGGACTGTTGTTATGGGGAGAGATCTCATAATCTTATACCTCTGTCTAGTCACCTCCCAGCTCATTCACACCAGGGAAAACAAGCTCTCCTCGTAACTAGTTGCCCCTGTGGTGAAGGGGGCGGCGGATAACCCGATAGACGGGTATAAAATTTGTGGGAGCCGTGTATAGAATATATGTTCTAAAAGATTTTTGTTTAAGCAGAGAATGGTTGATATCTGGGACACGCTGCCAGAAGAGGTGGTGGAATCGGATACAATTGATATGTTTCGGATGCATTTAGACAGACACTTGCATAAGAAAAACATTGAAGGGCAAATGGGATTGATAGACAGTGTTTTGGGACAAAGACCCATCATTTATTTATTTGCATCTGTACTCCACAATTTGAGATTTGTAATAGAAAAAATCACATGTGGTTAAAGTGGACATTGTCAGATTTTAATAAAGGCCATTTTTATACATTTTGGTTTCACCATGTAGAAATTACAGCAGTGTTTATACATAGTCCACCCAGTTCAGGGCACCATAATATTTGGGACACAGCAATGTCATGTAAATGAGGGTAGTCATGTTTAGTATTTTGTTGCATTTCCTTTGCATGCAATGACTGTTTGAAGTCTGCGATTCATGGGCATCACCAGTTGCTGGGTGTCTTCTCTGGTGATGCTCTGCCAGGCCTGTATTGCAGCCATCTTTAGCTTATGCTTGTTTAGGGGGCTAGTCCCCTTCAGTTTTCTCTCCAGCATATAAAAGGCATGCTCAATTGGGTTCAGATCGGGTGATTGACTTGGCCACTCAAGAATTTACCATTTTTTAGCTTTGAAAAACTCCTTTGTTGCTTTAGCTGTATGTTTGTGATCATTGCCTTGCTGTAGAATGAACCACCGGCCAATGAGTTTTAAACTTGAGCAGATAGGATGTGTTTATACACTTCAGAATTCTTTATGCTACTACCACAGTTGTATCATGAATGAACATAAGTGAGCCAGTACTTTCAGCAGCCGTACATGCCCAGGCCATAACACCTCCACCACTGTGTTTCACTGAGGTGATATGCTTTGGATCTTGGGCAGTTCCTTCTCTCCTCCATACTTTGCTCTTGTCATCACTGATATAAGTTAATCTTCGTCTCATCTGTCCGCAAGATCTTTTTCCAAAACTGTGGTTGCTCTTTTAAGTACTACTTGGCAAATTAGCCTGGCCATCTATTTTTGCGGCTAACCAGTGGTTTACATCTTGCAGTGTAGCCTCTGTTTTTCTGTTCATGAAGTCTTCTGCGGACAGTGGTCATTGACAAATCCACACCTGACTCCTGAAGAGTGTTTCTGGTCTGTCGGACAGGTGTTTGGGGATTTTTCTTTACTCTTGAGAGAATTCTTCTGTCTTCAGCTGTGGAGGTCTTCCTTGGCCTGCCAGTCCCTTTGCCATTAGTAAGCTCACCTGTGCTCTCTTCTTAATGATGTTCCAAACAGTTGATTTTGGTAAGACTGAGGCTTGGCGGATGTCTCTAACAGTTTCATTCTTGTTTCTCAGTCTCATAATGGCTTCTTTGACTTTCATTGGCACAACTTTGGTCCTCATGTTCATAAACAGCAATATTTTTTTTCAAAGGTGATGGAGAGACTGGAGGTAAGACCAGGTGCTGAGAGCTCTCTTATACCTGCATGGAGGCAATTAAACACACCTGGGCAATTACAAACACCTGTGAAGCCATGCGTTCCAAACGTTATGGTTACCTGAAATGGGCGGAACTATGTATAAACACAGCTGTACATGGTGAAACCAAAATGTATAAAAATACCCTTTAATAAAATCTGACAAAGTGCACTTTAACCACATGTGATTTTTTTTTTTTCTCTATACAAATCTCAAATAGTGGAGTACAGAGGCGAATACATAAAGGACAGGTCTTTGTCCCAAACATTATGGAGGGCACTGTAAGCTGACAAAAAATATGGTAACAATGTGATGGGCGTCATTGCCCATTTTCTGTGCTGTACACTCAATAACTCTTGAGGGTTCAATGATTGCAAGGTTTCAAGGCCTTGTGATGGTACTCCAAAATGACCTTTAATTGACCTTGGTGGTTGCCAAAAGCAGCACTTATGACTCCAGCTACAGATTCTGAACAATACTGGAGTCCAGTAGGAAGGTCCAACTGTGTCATACCTAGCACCTAGAGATATGTTTATTATTTGCATGTGTAATATTTGGCTTGGGAGATTATTCAGATAAATATCTGACTATTGTCATGGCTTTAGCAATGGTCTTCTCTTGCCATGAAGTCAGACGTGCAACCCTTTGCTGACTATTCCACATCAGCATTTACATTTTCTCCACTAATTAAGTAACCTGTGCCGGTTGACACCAGAATTGGGATGATTTCCATGTATGGTCTAACTAAATGATAACTGACATTTGAACCATGCAAGTACTAGGTATTGATTTTCTAAAATGAGACACAGTCCAAATCATGTTTGACCTTCAACAGCAGTTTTGCAACTAACTAATAATATCTTGCATGTTATCATTGGTCAGTATCTCACCTGAGAGCCACATCAACCAGGTACTGGAGGAATAGAGTGGAGCATGTTCCCTGTTGCTTCCTTTGCTCTTAAAACCTGCTCCCATCCTGCCCCTTGAGATGTTCCACCATTGAATCGTATAATGGATAATCTGTACCTCCATACTAACCTGCATCTGTAGAATTTATTATATGTCTCCAGTTGCCTTGAGAAGGTGGCGGGTTCTTCATTGCCGTCTTGTTACTCCTTATGTGCAGGAAGGAACTGCAGATGCTGGTTTACACTGAAGATAGACACAAAAATGCTGGAGTAACTCAGTGGGACAGACCGCATCTTTGAATAGAAAGAATGGGTGACGTTTAGGGTCGAGAACCATATAACCATATAACAATTTACAGCACGGAAACAGGCCATCTCGACCATTCTAGTCCGTGCCGAACACGTATTCTCCCCTAGTCCCATATACCTACGCTCAGACCATAACCCTCCATTCCTTTCCCGTCCATATAACTATCCAATTTATTTTTAAATGATAAAAACGAACCTGCCTCCACCACCTTCCCTGGAAGCTCATTCCACACAGCCACCACTCTCTGAGTAAAGAAGTTCCCCCTCATGTTACCCCTAAACCTCTGTCCCTTAATTCTCAAGTCATGTCCCCTTGTTTGAATCTTCCCTACTCTCAGTGGGAAAAGCTTATCCACGTCAACTCTGTCTATCCCTCTCATCATTTTAAAGACCTCTATCAAGTCCCCCCTTAACCTTCTGCGCTCCAAAGAATAAAGCCCTAACTTGTTCAACCTTTCTCTGTAACTTAGTTGCTGAAACCCAGGCAACATTCTAGTAAATCTCCTCTGTACTCTCTCTATTTTGTTGACATCCTTCCTATAATTAGGCGACCAAAATTGTACCCCATACTCCAGAATTGGCCTCACCAATGCCTTGTACAATTTTAACATTACATCCCAACTTCTATACTCAATGCTCTGATTTATAAAGGCCAGCACACCAAAAGCTTTCTTTACCACCCTATCTACATGAGATTCCACTTTCAGGGAACTGTGCACAGTTATTCCCAGATCCCTCTGTTCACCTGCATTCTTCAATTCCCTACCATTTACCATGTACGTCCTATTTTGATTTGTCCTGCCAAGATGTAGCACCTCACACTTATCAGCATTAAACTCCATCTGCCATCTTTCAGTCCACTCTTCCAACTGGCATAAATCTCTCTGTAGACTTTGAAAATCTACTTCATTATCCACAACCCCACCTATCTTAGTATCATCTGCATACTTACTAATCCAATTTACCACACCATCATCCAGATCATTGATGTACATGACAAACAATAGTGGACCCAACACAGATCCCTGTGGCACCCCACTAGTCACTGGCCTCCAACCTGACAAACAACCATCCACCATTACTCTCTGGCATCTCCCATTCAGCCACTGTTGAATCCATCTTGCTACTCCACCATTAATACCCAACCATTGAACCTTCTTAACCAACCTTCCATGAGGAACCTTGTCAAAGGCCTTACTGAAGTCCATATATACAACATCCACTGCTTTACCCTCATCAATTTCCCGAGTAACCTCTTCAAAAAATTCAAGAAGATTAGTCAAACATGACCTTCCAGGCACAAATCCATGTTGACTGTTCCTAATCAGACCCTGTTTATCCAGATGCTTATATATATTATCTCTAAGTATCCTTTCAATTAATTTGCCCACCACTGACGTCAAACTAACAGGTCTATAATTGCTAGGTTTACTCTTAGACCCCTTTTTAAACAATGCAACAACATGCGCAGTACGCCAATCCTCCGGCACTATTCCCGTTTCTAATGACATTTGAAATATTTCTGTCATAGCCCCTGCTATTTCTACACTAACTTCCCTCAATGTCCTAGGGAATATCCTGTCCGGACCTGGAGACTTATCCACTTTTATATTTCTCAAAAGTGTCAGTACTTCCTCTTCTTTGAATCTCATAGTTTCCATAGCTACTCTACTTGTTTCCCTTACCTCACATAATTCAATATCCTTCTCCTTGGTGAATACCGAAGAAAAGAAATTGTTCAATATCTCCCTCATCTCTTTTGGCTCTGCAGATAGCTGTCCACTCTGACTCTTTAATGGACCAATTTTATCCCTCGTTATCCTTTTGCTATTAATATAGCTGTAGAAACCCTTTGGGTTTACTTTTACCTTACTTGCCAAAACAACCTCATATCTTCTTTTAGCTTTTCTTATTTCTTTCATAAGATTCTTTTTACATTCTTTATACTCCTTAAGCACCTCATTTACTCCATGCTGCCTATAATTATTGTAGAACTCCCTCTTTTTCCGAACCAAGTGTCCAATTTCCCTTGAAAACCATGGCTCTTTCCGATTTTTACTATTTCCTTTCAACCGAACAGGGACATAAAGATTCTGTACTCTTAAAATTTCACCTTTAAATGTACTCCATTTCTCTTCTACATCTTTCCCATAAAACAAAATGTCCCAATTTACTCCTTTTATATCCTTTCGCATCTCCTCAAAGTTAGCCTTTCTCCAATCAAAAATCACAACCCTAGGTCCGGTTCTGACCCTCTCCATAATTATATTGAAACTAATGATATTGTGATCACTGGTCCCGAACTGTTCCCCAACGCATACCTCTGCCACCTGACCCGTCTCATTTCCTAACAGGAGGTCCAGCACCGCTCCTTCTCTAGCGAACCTTCTTCAGACTGAGAATCTGGGGAGAGGGAGACGCGTTGAAATGGAAGGGTAAGGTATGAAATCGAGACATCAAAAGGGATGGAAATCAAGGGAAATGTACAATAGATCATTGAACGCTTCGTTGTCAACTACCCCTAGCTAACAAACAGTGGCAAACTGGTCAGGGTGTCAGCTGGCCGATGGCAAGTGGGCCCCCTTTATCAAGTGGACCCCTGATGAAGTGGGCCCCCTTTGTCTCCTGGCAACCAATATTTTTAGACCCAGTCCGCCACTGCTAACAAAGGTAACAATTTAATCAGGGAGGACAGTTATACGTCGGAAAACTAAGGTGGGGAGCGGTGGAGAGAGATGGAAAGCAAGAGTTACTTGAAGTTAGAAAAGTCTATATTCACATCGCTGGGTTGAAAGCTGCCCAAGTGAAATTTGCGCTGGGCCTCACTCTGACAGTGGAGGAGGCCCTGGACAGAAAGGTCAGTATGGGAATGGGAGGGGGGAGATAAAGTGTTTAGCAACCGGGAGATCAGGTAGCAGACTGAGGGGAGGTGTTCAGCGAAACTACAGCAGTTTGATGTAACTGATTAGCTTGCGATGTTTCTTCAGCGGTAGTTCAACAAATTTACACTGGAATCTCATTGTTTCACCAACATCAACCCCTGCCTCATCCTGTGGAATTTATGAGAACTGTATCATCAAAATTTTAGGAGAAGTATAAAACTAATTAGTAATCCTGTAGTCCTGGAAAACATGATAATTATAATAAGACAACAGTTACATTCATTTTATGTTAGTTCAAAACATCTTTCAGGAAACTGCATTAATTGACTGCATCTTGTATATCTCTAAAACCAATTAATTTGCTCAGTAGTTACATTTGATATTAGACAAAAACAATTGATGTAAAAAAAATATTGGCTAAGGTAAGTTGGTGCGTATGAATTTTAGAAAACCTGAAATATCATATAATTTTATGTACGATGCACTATCTTCGAGTTAAGGTGTATACTTTCATTTCCCTGTATCATTCTAAGTAAACCAACCATAAGACATTCACCTCCATTGTTTGGTTGATAAAATCTGCTGACAAGAAGTTTCATTAGTTTCAGGTGCAAATGTAGAAGCATTCAGTACTTTGAAAATTGCTTTTGTGCCTGTTTTTGTGTTTTGGAAAAGCCAGAACATTCCAGCGAATAAAGCATTATTCTGTTATTAAACAGTGTAGTTAGTTTTGGTTTGGGTCAGCAGTAAGCCAGCACAGATGTTTTAAACCAAATCGTTGTTTTCTGCTTACAAATAAGGCAGGCACGTGCCGTCATGGTAAGCAAGGTAGGCACTGCCTACCCTGACTAAAATTATAAAATAATAATTATTAAATATAAATAGTAAAGGCACGGGAGAATTTTGCCTACTTAAGAGACCGATCTCTTAGGTAGGCATAATTCTCCGTGCCTTTCATACGCAGTACATGTAGTACGAGAAGGTCTGTGCAGCCCGCGTGCCATTGATGCTGCTTCAAGCCGTCATTTTCAAGGGGAGCTGAAACTCTGCCTTTGCAGCGTGGACTGCGTACTGCGCATGCGCAAGTTTCTTGGTGGTTTTTTCAAACATGGATTGTCATTATCTTAAGAAACAAAGAGAAAATAATGGAGTTTGTGTACAAATAATGTGGATGTAGATTTCTTTGAGCTATATGTTTTAAGATACCGCATTTCCCGGCAATGAAGAAGCTATTGTTTACCCAAAAATATGGCATGAAAATGTACCTGCATCTCGGAAGCCGAAGGTTAGGTTGTTGGCCAAGAAAGATAGACTTGGCTATCCCTCAGTACAGCAACATCAAGAACGATGTTGGTGTACTGAGGGATAGCCAAGTCTATCCCTCATTGCTAGCAGCTGATGGGAAGCAGATGTAAAACGACAGCGCCGCTGGGGGGGAGGAGAGTGCCTTTCACAGCGTGTGGGGGGGGGAGTCTGGCCAGGGTTAAAGTTGCAGGTAGGCAGGAGCATTGAGAAGGAGGGGGTCGGGGATCATGCCAGCAACCAGCTCGAGCGGGTCAGCGGGCGATGGATAACAGGACAGCGGGCGGTGGAGCTTACTCCATGTGTCAGTGCGAGTAACCCCAATTGGTCCCTTGTTCGCGCTGACACAGGAGTAAGCTCCACCGCCCGCTGTGATGTTATCCATCCCCCGCTGACCCACTCCGCTCTATGATCTTTGCTCTTGAGCTGGTCCCCTCACTGTTCAGACGGAGAGCACTGCCAGAGGTGAGCGGACCGGCAGAATGTGCTGAGGTCCCAGCAGCCGCTCGCAGCCACCCGAGCTACTTCTCTCCCCGGCCACAATGCAGTGGCTCCGTGCTCGGAGCGCCACGGCAGCGGTGAATGAGTAAGTTACTGGCATGATCCCCGGGGATAAGCTGTAAACTAGGATATCTGAACTATGAGTGAATGCGAGCAGTTCGAGAGTGAGGATACAGACAAATTAATGCAAGAGTTAGGAAATGTAGATCTGGAAGATGTACATGGTAGGTCAGGCTGGGCATGTACTCCACTCCTAGAGAAGG
This sequence comes from Amblyraja radiata, assembly GCF_010909765.2. Taxonomy (NCBI): domain Eukaryota; kingdom Metazoa; phylum Chordata; class Chondrichthyes; order Rajiformes; family Rajidae; genus Amblyraja; species Amblyraja radiata. The sequence continues at coordinate 39,835,531 of NC_045957.1, read as the reverse complement.
AAAAAGAGGGGTGACCCAATATCACAGAAAGAGGATTGATACAGACATAAATCAAATTATCTGCAGTTATAGAATTCAATATTGAATGCAGCAATATTGAGGATGCAGCATGTCCAAGCAGAAAATGAAATGTTGTTCCTCTAGTTGGCATTGAACTTCATTGTAACAGTACAGGAGACCACAGACTGATAGGACAAAGTAGAATGAGATGGAAAATTAAAATAGAAAGCAGCAGGGAGCCCTGGGGTGTCCCTGTGAATTTAAAGCAGGTACTCTACAAGGCGATCATTCAATCTGTTTGGTTTCTCCAATGTAAGAGAAGACACCAATGTGAACATGAATGCAGTGCACTAACTTGGAAGAAATGGAAATGAATTGCTGCTTAACCTAGGGAGACATTTTAGGGTTTCTGGATGATTTGGATTGTCAGGAGTCTGATCTTGCACTTTAGTCTGATTAGTGAATGATGTTTGGAGCAGACCCATTTCCCGTTCCCTGTTGTTGCATTGTTGCCAACTAAAAATTCCAGCTCATTGACTATGGGCCAAAGAATTTCAAAGCAAATCCATCTGCTGCAGTTGAAAACGTTCTCACAAATTCCCACATAGTGTATTTCAGATACAAAGCCTACTCTGCCATCTCTTCATCTATGTTATGCAGATACAATGTTTATTTAAAGATTTTTAATTGTTTTAAGACCAGAGACCACACACAAATGTGACCTTTGCGAGAGAGACTGTCACTCCCGCATTGGTCTCTCCAGCCACAAGCTACGCTGCTCTAGCCGAGGTTTGGAGCAAGCAGCCAACAACTAGGATGCATCACCCATGACCGAGGGGGGGGGCCTACTACTACATACTACTACCTAGCCTCAAAATTAGGAATCTGCCAAATCGGAGGAGATGAGAATAACCAAATGCACCTCAGGAGAGGGGTGAATCTTTGGAATTTTCTAGCCAAAACGTCTGAAGGTTTTCTCAATGATTATCTTCAAGGCAGAAAATTGAAATGTTCTTTCAATAATATGGAAATTTAGAGACAAGTGATTACTGCAGAAAAGTGCTACAGAGGCAAAAAGATCGTGGACATTGAATGGCGGAAGAGACATGATGGGTTGAATGGCCTACTCCAAGATATTGCAGCGAATTGTGGACACAGTCCGGACCATTACACAAACCAATCTCCCTTCCGTTAAGGAAACTACATTTATATCTATCGCTGCCTCGGCAAGGCCAGCAGCATAATCAAGGATGAGTTGCACCCTGGCCATCTCTCTTCCATCGGGCAAAAAGTAAAGAATTATGAAAACACACACCTCCAGATTCAGAGACAATTTCTTCTCTTCTGTTATCAGGCAACTGATCCATCCTGCTGCAGCCAGAGAGCAGTGTTGAACTACTATTGGAGTATCTATGATTGGACTTAACTGGCTTTACCTTGCACTGGACATTATTCCTTTATCATGTGTCTGTACACTGGCTCGATTGTAATTATGTATTGTCTTTCTGTTGGCTGGTTAGCATGCAACAAAAGCTTTTCACTGTACCTCAGTACATGTGACAAATAAACTACAGTATGCAAAAACACATAAAATACGAGCAGGAGTAGGCAACTGTGACCATGAACCTGCCCTGCCATTTAGTATAACCTTGGCTACTGTCCTCAACTACTTTTTACATGATTTCCATAACCCTCAATTCCTCGATGTTTCAAATATTTACATATTATGGCCTTAAAATGAAAAGAGAAGTTGTTCTTGGAAAAAATTTATTCATAAGATCATAAAATGCAAAAAGGTCAGATTTCAGAAAACTTAAAAAATTATTGTATCTTGTGGAGTGTAAAGGACCAGCCTGAATAAAGGATAAAATAAAACTCAAAGTACTGGAGTAACTCAGTGGGTCAGGCAGCATCTCTCGAGAAAATGGATAGGCGGGAAATATGTTCACGATGTTGGGGGAGAGTCCAGAACCAGGGGCCATAGTTTAAGAATAAGGGGTAGGCCATTTACAACGGAGATGAGGAAAACCTTTTTTACCCAGAGAATTGTGAATCTGGAATTCTCCGCCTCAAAAGGCAGCGGAGGCCAATTCTCTGGGTGCTTTCAAGAGACAGTTAGATGGAGCTCTTGAAGATAGAGGAGTCAGGGGATTTGGTGAGAAGGCAGGAACGGGGTACTGAATGTGGATGATCAGCCATGATCACAGTGAATGGCGGTGCTGGCTCGAATAGCCGAATGGTCTACTCTTGCACCTATTGTCCATTCTGGTTGGTATTAACAGTTATTATGGTAGTGTTTTGTTTAATGAGTTTTGTTTTGCAAATGGAAGTACTTTTGTTTTGCAAATGGAAGTACTTCTGGGATTCGGAGTGGAGCCTCATAGGTTTGGGAGCTGCCTATCTGTGTCTGAGCACTGTGTGTCAGGGTTTGTGCGAATGAAGCTTAAGATTGCTTAAAGTGGTGCCATGCAAGAAGCTTGTTTTATCCTGAATAGCATCAATCTTCCTGTGTATTGATGGACCTGTACTTGTCCAGACAAGTCCAGATGATACTCGCACTCCTGACTTAAGCCTTGTGGATGATAAGGCGCTGGCATGCAAGGAGGTAAATCATTCACCACAGATACCAGCCTCTGAATCACTCTTGTAGGTACAGTATTTGCGTGTGTAGGCCTAGTTGATTTCCTGGTCAAGGCATCAACTCATGGTTGGGAACATTATTGAATATCAAGGGAAATTTTTTTTTTATATGTGCGAACTTGTTTATCAAATCATGTCGTATGTTGCTGTATTTCTGCAAATTAGTCATAAATTAATTTTCACAGTTTAGAAACATTTTTTATTATTTTACTCTTCATTTGCTTGATTCGTAGCCAAAGAAAATGCAGAAATTATCTGACTCACAGGTAAAAGGCTGTGGGCTCTGTTCCAGCAGAACTACTGGCCGAAGGACCTTACTGAAGCACTTAATTTCAGGCTGGTTTTATTGTTTACTGTTCCAACTTTTACCATGATGGTAGCGATTGAAGGAACTGCAGGTGCTGGTTAAAACCGAGCCCTGAAACGTCACCCATTCCTTCTCTCCAGAGATGCTGTCTGACCCGCTGAGTTAATCCAGGTTTTTGTGTCTATCATTCATGGTAGTGATTGACTTGGCTCGGGTCACTAATCAGGTCATTGTTTTCTTTTGAACATCAAGCAAGTGGGATCATACAAGTGCAGAGGTAGATTGGGCATAAAACTACAGATGGATTCATTAAGGCAGAAGAAAAGGCTTGCAGATCAATGGAAACCGTGCAAGTTAACTGAGGTAGTGATATCAAAGAACTGGCACAACTCATTAACTGAGAAATGGGAAATTACGTGCAACATGTAAAGGTGAAAAGGATAAAACATTTTAATATGTGAGATCAATTGGAGCTAGATTTTTGTAGCAGATTAAGATGGAGATTAAATAAAAGGATTTTAAAGAAAATAAGAAAGAAAGAAATTGAAATGGGTCAAGGAAAGTGTTTTGGAAATACCCAAACTGGGAAATTAGAGAGGATTATTCAAGATAATAAAGTGAGAGATAAGAATTTACAGCCTTAAAACATCAAAACTGATGTTCAATAGGGAAATGAATGTTAACATTGGCTCTGATGTAGAACTCCCAAGTGATTTAAGCCTTTCCAAAGATGTGCAGATGTGTGGGAGTGCTGCCCCACTGGAGGTGTTTACTTTCAGTTGTGAAACATAGAAACATAGAAAATAGGTGGAGGAGTAGGCCATTCGGCCCTTCGAGCCTCCACAGCCATTCAATATGATCATGGCTGATCATCCAACTCAGTATCCTGTACCTGCTTTCTCTACATACCCCCTGATCCCTTTAGCCACAAGGGCCACATCTAACTCCCTCTTAAATATAGCCAATGAACTGGCCTCAACTACCTTCTGTGGCAGAGAATTCCAGGGATTCACCACTCTCTGTGTGAAAAATGTTTTTCTCATCTCAGTCCTAAAAGATTTTGCCCTTATCCTTAAACTGTGACCCCTTGTTCTGGACTTCCCCAACATCGGGAACAATCTTCCTGCATCTAGCCTGTCCAACCCCTTAAGAGTTTTGTAAGTTTCTATAAGATCCCCCCCCTCAATCTTCCCTTTTTTTAGCGAGTACAAGCCGAGTCTATCCAGTCGTTCTTCATATAAAAGTCCTGACATCCCAGGAATCGGTCTGGTGAACCTTCTCTGTACTCCCTCTATGGCAAGAATGTCTTTCCTCAGATTAGGAGACCAAAACTGTACGCAATACTCCAGGTGTGATCTCACCAAGACCCTGTACAACTGCAGCAGAACCTCCCTGCTCCTATACGCAAATCCTTTCGCTATGAATGCTAACATACCATTCGCTTTCTTCACTACCTGCTGCACCTGCATGCCTACTTTCAATGACTGGTGTACCATGACACTTTTCTGTTTTTGCCACCAAAGTGGATAACCTCACATTTATCCACATTATACAGCATCTGCCATGCATTTGCCCACTCACCCAGCCTATCCAAGTCACCTTGCAGCCTCCTAGCATCCTCCTCACAGCTCCTCACTGCGCCCCAGCTTCATGTCATCCGCAAACTTGGAGATGTTGCATACAATTCCCTCATCCAAATCATTAATATATATTGTAAATAGCTGGGGTCCCAGCACTGAGCCTTGCGGTACCCCACTAGTCACTGCCTGCCATTCTGAAAAGGACCTGTTTACTCCTACTCTTTGCTTCCTGTCTGCCAGCCAGTTCTCTATCCACATCAATACTGAACCCCCAATACCGTGTGCTTTAAGTTTGTATACTAACCTCTTATGTGGGACCTTGTCGAAAGCCTTCTGAAAGTCCAGATATAACACATCCACTGGTTCTCCCTTATCCAATCTACTAGTTACATCCTCGAAAAATTCTATAGGATTCATCAGATATGATTTACCTTTCATAAATCCATGCTGACTTTGTCCAATGATTTCACCACTTTCCAAATGTGCTGCTATCCCATCTTTAATAACTGACTCTAGCAGTTTCCCCACTACCGACGTTAGACTAACTGGTCTGTAATTCCCCGTTTTCTCTCTCCCTCCCTTTTTAAAAAGTGGGGTTACATTAGCTACCCTCCAATCCTCAGGAACTACTCCAGAATCTAAAGAGTTTTGAAAAATTATCACTAATGCATCCACTATTTCTGGGGCTACTTCCTTAAGTACTCTGGGATGCAGCCTATCTGGCCCTGGGGATTTATCGGCCTTTAATCCTTTCAATTTACCTAACATCACTTCCCGGCTAACCTCGATTTCACTCAGTTCCTCCATCTCATTTGACCCCCGGTCCCCTGCTATTTCCGGCAGATTATTTATGTCTTCCTTAGTGAGGACAGAACTAAAGTAGTTATTCAATTGGTCTGCCATGTCCTTGTTCCCCATGATCAATTCACCTGTTTCTGACTGCAAGGGACCTACATTTGTTTTAACTAATCTTTTTCTCTTCACATATCTATAAAAACTTTTGCAGTCAGTTTTTATGTTCCCTGCCAATTTTCTTTCATAATTTATTTTCCCTTTCCTAATTAAGCCCTTTGTCCTCCTCTGCTGGACTCTGAATTTCTCCCAGTCCTCTGGTAGGCTGCTTTTTCTGGCTAATTTGTATGCTTCATCTTTTGTTTTGATACTATCCCTGATTTCCCTTGTTATCCACGGATGCACTACCTTCCCTGATTTATTCTTTTGCCAAACTGGGATGAACAATTGTTGTAGTTCATCCATGCAGTCTTTAAATGCCTTCCACTGCATATCCACCGTCAACACTTTAAGAATCAATTGTCTCATACCCTCAAAGTTACCTTTCTTTAAGTTCAGAACCCTTGTTTCTGAATTAATGATGTCACTCTCCATCCTAATGAAGCACTCAACCATATTATGGTCACTCTTGCCCAAGGGGCAACGCACAACAAGACTGCTAACTAACCCTTCCTCATTACTCAATACCCAGTCTAGAATAGCCTGCTCTCTCTCCAAGCTAATGTCCTTCCTTTCTATTGCATTAATCTCCTCTCTAACCAGCAACGCTACCTCACCTCCTTTTCCTTTCTGTCTATTCTGAATATTGAATATCCCTGGATGTTCAGCTCCCAGTCTTGGTCACCCTGGAGCCATGTCTCCGTGATCCCAACTATATAATAGTCATTAATAACTATATGCACATTCAACTCATCCACCTTATTACGAATGCTCCTTGCATTAAGATACAAAGCCTTCAGCCTTGTTTTTACAACACCCTTACCCCTTATACAATTATGTTGAAATGTGCCCTTTTTGATTTTTGCCCTGGATTTGTCTGCCTGCCACTTTTACTTTTCACCTTGCTACCTATTGCTTCTACCCTCATTTTACAGCCCTCTGTCTCTCTGCTCAAACATTTAAGAAACCCACCACCTCTTATTCTCTATTTATTATCTTTTTCTTCTTTCTCCCCTACATGTTGGGTCTGAGTGCTTCTGAAGTTAACTGGAAGTTAAGCAGGCCTGTGAATGATTCGGCAAAAAGGGAATGTTCTGCGCACAACTACTGGTCATCAACTCTGGTATTCAATTTTATAGAAGAAGCTGTAGATACCAGCTTATAAAAGAAGACACAAAGTGCTGGAGTAACTCAGTGGATCAGGCAGCATCTCTGGAGAATATGGATAGGTAATGTTTCAGGTCAGGACCCTTCGTCAGAAGGAAGGCTGAAGAAGAGTCTCAACCCCAAAACGACACCTCTCCATGTTCTCCAGAGATGTCTTCTGACCCACTGAGTTGCTCCAGCACTTTGTGTTTTTTTAATTTAAATTTATCCTGGCTTTGAGTTGTTGTTTCTGGGAGAGAGATCTCTCTGGTTTTCTTCAAAAAGGTTTTTTTTTAAAAATCTTGTTTAGTGTTCTCTGATATATTGGTCAACCTAACTAACTCTAATAATGTATCGTAATCTCTCAAAAGTAGAGAAAAGTTATTGGAATGTTGTAAATCACAGCAAATAATTGTTTTCCCAAAATACCTTGTTGACTCCAATGAACTTGGCTCATCGTGAGATCAGTGAGATGCTGTGTGCATTTGTGTTTCTTTAACGAGATTTCATGGCACATAGAAAAGGAAAATCATGAAAATGGATGATCTTGTTAGTTATAGAGTCATACAGTGTGAAACTTGACCACACCAACCAACTTGTCCCATCTATTTTAGTCCAACCTGTCTGTGCTTGGCCCATATCCCTCCAAGCCTATCTTATTCATGTACCTGTCCAAATATTTCTTAAACGTTGCAATACTACCTCCTCCACCAGCTCGTTCCAAACACCCGCCATCCTCTGTGTGAAAACGTTGCCCCTCAGATTCCTATTAAATCTTTCCCCCCTCACCTTAAACCTATGTCCTCTGGTTCTTGATTCCCCTACTCTGCGCAAGAAACTGTGTCTACCCGATCTATTTCAAGTTCAAGTGAGTTTATTGTCATGTGTCCCTGTATAGGACAATGAAATTCTTGCTTTGCTTCAGCACACAGAACATAGTAGGCATTTACTACAAAACAGATAAGTGTGTCCATATACCATAATATAAATATATACACACATGAATAAATAGACTGATAAAGTGCAAATAACAGAAAATGGGTTATTAATAATCAGAGTTTTGTCCGAGCCAGGTTTAATAGCCTGATGGCTGTGGGGAAGTAGCTATTCCTGAACCTGGTTGTTGCAGTCTTCAGGCTCCTGTACCTTCTACCTGAAGGTAGCAGGGAGATGAGTGTGTGGCCAGGATGGTGTGGGTCTTTGATGATACTGCCAGCCTTTTTGAGGCAGCGACTGCGATAAATCCCCTCGATGGAAGGAAGGTCAGAGCCGATGATGGACTGGGCAGTGTTTACTACTTTTTGTAGTATTTTCCTCTCCAGGGCGCTCAAATTGCCGAACCAAGCCACGATGCAACCGGTCAGCATGCTCTCTACTGTGCCCCTGTAGAAGTTAGAGAGAGTCTTCCTTGACAAACCGACTCTCTGTAATCTTCTCAGGAAGTAGAGGCGCTGATGAGCTTTCTTGATAATTGCATTAGTATTTTTGGACCAGGAAAGATCTTCAGAGATGTGCACGCCCAGGAATTTGAAGCTCTTGACCCTTTCAACCATCGACCCGTTGATATAAATGGGGCTGTGGGTCCCCCTCCTACTCCTTCCAAAGTCCACAATCAGTTCCTTGGTTTTGCTGGTGTTGAGGGCCAGGTTATTGCGCTGGCACCATATGGACAGTGCTCGATCTCTCTTCTATACTCTGACTCATCCCCATCAGTAATACGCCCCACAACAGTGGTGTCGTCAGCGAACTGGATGATGGAGTTCGCACTGTGACTGGCTACGCAGTCATGAGTATAGAGTGAGTACAGCAGGGGGCTGAGGACGCAGCCTTGAGGTGCTCCAGTGCTGATTGTTATCGAGGCTGACACATTTCCACCAATACGAACAGACTGTGGTCTGTGAATGAGGAAGTCGAGGATCCAATTGCAGAGGGATGCGCAGAGACCCAGTTCTGCGAGTTTGGTAACCAGCTTGGAGCGGATGATTGTGTTAAATTCTCATGATTTTCTCTCATGATTTCTCTCATGATTTTGTACACCTTTATAAAATTACCCCGCATCCTGCTGTGCTCCAAGGAATAGAGTCCTATCCTGTTTAACCTCCCCCTATAGCTCAGGGCCTCCAGTCCTGGCGACATCCGTGTAAAATTTCTCTGCACACTTTCCAGCTTGATAAATTCCTGCTATAACATGGTGCCCAGAACTAAACACAATACTCCAAATGCAGCCTCACCAACGTCTTTTATAATTGCAACATAACCTTGCAACTTCTGTACTCAACCATAGTATTTTATACTATAGTTCAGAACTAGATTTCTGCAAATAGTTTATTAGCATAATGTTTGTAACTGGATGAGCAATTTGAATGTCAGAATCCCATCACTGAATTTAAAAGAAGAAACATTGTCCATGGATACAATCTAGTTAGTTAAAGTGGGCTGTGAAAGGATTTAGAAGTAGTTTAGAATGGTTTGTAATGGGTAGGGTTTAATAATGTGAATTTAACAGCGTTAAAAATGTATGTGATGTGAATGATAACATGGAAAAAAACATGTCAATGAATTGAAAAGAAGGAAGATCAGGAGGCCAAATAGCATATCAATCTTTACCATTCAACAAGGAAAATAGTGCTTTCATGTGCTTGAAGAATATAAATTAGTAGTTAAACGGGTAGAATTGCTTATGGACATTTTGTAGTTTAAAAAGATTGAAGTGGACAATAAAAATCTGAGTTTATTTTAATAATAGGTGAAAGTAATACTGTAGGAGTACAAAGAATAACTTGGAAAAAGCATCGTTTTTCAAAAGTAAGTGAAGAACAAGAACTAAATGGGCTACAATGTGCAGTAGAATGCATATGATTCTTTGAGTAACTATCTTTTGTGTGGTAGTTTAGATTCCTGAACAAAATATAGAAAATATTTCATAGTTTTGTTTTTGTTTGTTTGTTTTCTTGAATTTTTATTGGAAATAATAGTTAAAACAAATTGAATCCCAATGGAGTATCTTTTAGATCCAATCGTGGCAATGCTCATCACTTAAGGGCCTGTCCCACATGGGCGACATTTTAGGCGATAACCTGAAAAGAGCTTGTGGTCGGGCGCGGTGTCTCCCTGCCGCCCCAGGATTTTGGAATGTTCAAAATCCTCGCGCGACATCTGCGTGTCTTATGTCGTGCGGCCTTTTGCACAATGAGGTACGGGTGACGCACGGTCATTGCCTATGTAAATTTATTGTGCGTCATTATGCGACAACGATGAGTCATGATTTATAGGGAAGCTGGGTAATCAAATGACGTCACGTGTCCCAGATGACGCAACCTGTCGTATATCTTGCTGTATCATGTCGCGGATGGACGTACATTCACACCGCTCAACAGCTGTGACGTCACGGGCGCTGTTCTATGCTGTTGCATGCCATCCTATGGTGACGCGTGGAAATTGGTGACGCGGAGTGTCGTACTACTTGACGGTTTTTAGGCGACATCGGGCGTCAGTCACTGACGCCCGTCGTCGTTCATTAAATCGCAAAGTGGGACAGGCCCTTTAGTAAGCAAATGATTGACCAACAGATACTGTAGATTAAAGTATATGCCAATGGACCAGATCCTTTGTAAATTGAGAAAAACAGATTCTCTTAACCACTAGTTTGTGATTAAACTAAGAAATTCATTTTCCTGAAATGTCCAATGATTATATTGAATCAACTTCTAAATATTTCTGGTGGGGTTTATATGAAATGAGTACCTATATGCATTGATATAGTATAGGGCTCGCATTTGAAGTATTTAGAAAAACAATTGTGTGGGTATGTGGAGATTTTTCTTTGATCTCTAATAGATGCTGAAATGTTCACTGCCCATTGTACTCATAGTTTGATTTTTAATATAAGAAATTAAATTTGGCCTTTGATTCATTGCATATTTAGTGTTAACGATAAAGATAACTTCCAGCCTGTTTCTAATCACCCAAAGGATCTGTGACATATTTTTGCAATATAAAAATTAATATCAGCAAATTTAAAAAATGCAGGCATTTGGTAGATGAAAAGAACCCTTATTAACCTGGAGTTGCATTGTGAATTTGTGCATGGGTGTTCAAACTTTAAAGATAAAATTATCAAGTCAGTCAAGTCAATTTTATTTCTATAGCACATTTAAAAACCACTCTCGTTGACTAAAGTGCTTTACATCAGTGCAGGTACTAACGTTCTACAATCAACAACACATACATAAATACACACATACAGCACTCCCTCAGAGGACCTCAAGAAAGGCTTGTGAGTAGAAATAAGTTTTAAGTCTAGACTTAAAATAATTGATGGAGGGGGCAGTTCTGATGGGAAGAGGGATGCTGTTCCATAGTCTAGGTGCTACAACCGCAAAGGTGCGGTTGCCCCTGAGCTTATGTCTAGACCGCGGGATGGTCAGTAACCCCAAGTCGGCCGACCTGAGGGACCTGGAGGTGGTGTAGTGGGTTAGCAAATTTTTGATGTAGGTGGGGGCAAGCCCGTTATGGGCTTTGTATACATAAAGGAGGATCTTGAAATTGATTCCAGTGTCGAGAGGCCAGAATCGGGGTGATTATAATTTTAACGGTGATTATGGCCAATTAACTTTTATTGTAAACGGACACCACATTTTGTGTTTCATAAAATGTGGTGTCATGGACATGGTTCATCAGTAACTTGATACTTCCATTTATAATTTAAAGACATTTCCCGTGATCTGATGACTTTAAACTTTGAGCTCTAGGGAGTTGCAGACTCTGAACTAGTTAATATTCTTCAAAATACATATTTGAAACGAGCTGTGATATTGCAATCTAATGTGAAGGAAAGGCAGTAATGTTAAGATTTTGCAATATTACATTGATTTTCATCATTTATTCGATTTCTCTGACAATTAAGCATCTCTACCAGATAACCTGAATGCCGTTTTAATAACCGTTTTGAACAGGCAAAAAAAGTTCCACGGCGATGAAACTCCCCGCCCCATCTTAATGACCACTACTCGGTAACTCTACCATCAACCAAAATGAAGTGCTTTGAACGATTGGCAATAGGCCTAATTTACACTAGTCTTCCAGACAATCTAACCCCCTGCATTTGTATATAGGAAAAAATAACCTACAAAGGATGCCATCTCTCTTTCATTACATTCAGTCCAAAATAATCTTGACAATAAGAACACCAATGTCAAGATGCTTTTTCTTGATTACAGCTCATCCTTCCACACCATATTGAATAAGCTCATCCCTAAGCTTCTGGACCTTGGCTTTAGGGCCTCCACCTACAACGGGCTTCTGGACTTCCTGACTGGCAGACCTCAGTTGGTTAGAATCTGTCACAATATTTCCTCCATTCTGACCCTCAGAGCTGTGTCCTCAGTCTCCTGCTCTACTCCCAGTATACCCATGACTGTGTGTCTAAGTACAATACCCATGCATCTTTAAGCTCACCGATGGTTGTTGCTGAATCTACAATGATGGAACGAGTACAAAAAAGGGATTGAGAACATTGTGGCAGGACAATAATCGAGCCCTTAAGGGCCTGTCCCACTTGCCGTCATTTGCGCGTCACGCAGGTGGCGAGCGAAGATTTTGTACATCACAAAATCCTGGGACACCGCGCGTCACTGCCTATGTCACCACGCACCATGTGCGCGTCACGACACGCGTGTCGTGATGCGTAAATGATGTGGCATAGATTACGCGCAAATGACGGCCAAGTGGGATAGGCCCTTTACTGTTGTCAGCAAGACTAAAGAGTTGGTTGTTGACCTAAGGAAGTGAAGGGGTGAGCGCAACCCTGTCCTCACCAACAGAGCTACTTATGTTGATCATGCTGCTCGCAATGTTTAAAAGGCATTTAGAGAGGCACGTGGATAAGAAAGGTTTAGAACGACATGGCCATCTAGGATTTGCTCAGCGGGCACTTTAGTTGGCATGCACACATTTAGGAGACAGCATGAACTTGATGAACCATGTCCAGTGCTGCGATGAGTTTATTGAAGGGCATTAAAAAATGCAGGTTTATTTTTTGCCACTGTTCCATGCTACAACATGTATCTACGTACAAGAACAATTCATATATGGAATCTGTTTTAGTTCATCTCGAGTCATATATTGTCTTTAGTTTGCAAGTAAACATTCATAGCAATACAAAGGAAAGAAGATATTTCTCATCATTTTGTGAATTTAAGTATAACATAGTTTGTGCTATGCTTTAAGGAGTTTGAATCTTATCCTTTTATCTTTCTTTTTAAGTTGTGATTCTTTAAAAAAATAAAATAAAATAAAAAATAAAAAATTCTACATCTAATAGAATTTGCATGTTTTGAGTACATTTACTGTTAGTATTTTGTACAAATTCATTTATTTCTACAGGATATATTAGTGTAAATATCCTGAATTTTAATTCTTTTCTGTATATGAGAAGCTACTCGTTGGTTACGCTGTAAAAATGTTTTGCATGCCACAAAGTTCACACTGGGTGAATTTTAAAGCTTCTGTTCTATGCAAGAATTTAAAAATTTACTCCAAAACCTGGTGACCTTCCTGTTCATTTGACACACATCTTGGTCATAAATTCATCCCGCTCCGTGACTTGATTCATTCACAGGATAAGACCAAGGCTGCCAAAGCCACAATTTGCTTCCCATCCCTAACTGTCCTTGAACTCATAAGCTAATTTATGGTTGATCACATTGCTATAGTTAAATATAGGTCAGACTGTGTAATGACTGCAAACGTCCGTCCTAAAAACATGAATGTTCCAGGTGCCATTTTAATGACAGCCTGGTAACGTTATGGTGGTTGATCCAACATTAGCTTATTATTCTCAAATTCCTTTAACATTTTCGTTCTTTGGCAGGCAATCTTGGCATTTTGTCCTATGAATTAAATAGTCAAGATATTTTGTCCAGATCCAAGTTACCTGTGAATCAACTTATCACTACCCTATGGCATAACCATGTTGAAAGTTAACTGACATATTTATGTTGTTCGAATACTCTTCATTTGGTGTATATTAAGCTCGACGTTGCTTTAACTTGCAGGCCCCTGGCATGTAACCTCTTGTTGCACGGGTCCTTTGATCTGACAGTGTGGACAGACCCAGAAATGTAACTGAAGCAGAACAGCCTCACCCAGCTATAATAAGTTTTATTGCCACATGTTCTGTACTGCTCAGACTTAGTGGCAACAGGTCTATTCCAAAAGTTTGCTATACTTTTTGGCAGAAACTACGTGTGCAGAGGATTTTTTCTCTCTCTCCATTTTCTGTTTGAAAATTTTAACTTGTCATGCAGAAACACATCCTTCGGCCCAACTTATCTATGCTGATCAAGATGCCCCATCTAAGTAGTCCCATTTGCCCATATTTGGCCCATATCACTGTCAACCTTTCCGATCCTTGTACCTCTCCAAATGACTTTGAAATGTTGCTATTGTACCTGCTTCAACTACTTTCTCTGGCAGCTCGTTCCAAATACCTCTATGTGAAAACTTTGGCCCTGAATGTGCTATTATATTTTCTGCCTCTCACCATAAACCTATGGCCTCTAGTTCTTAATTCCCCTATCCGGGGATAAAGACAATGTGCATTCACCCAATCTAGTCCCCTCATAATATTATACCTTAAGCATATGTCTTAAGCCTCCTGTGCACGAAGGGATAAAGTCCTTGGCTGCCCAAACTGTCCCTATAGCTCAGGATCCTGGATCCTGGCAACATAAATCTTCTCTGCACTTTTTCCAGCTTAATGGCATCTTTCCAATAACGGCAGGTTGTGTCACACTAATTTGATTGAGTTTTTTCAGGAGGGGCCAAAAGAGATTGAAGAAGGTTATGGCAGTGGATGTTGTATATGTGGATTTTGGTAAGGCTTTTGATAGGGTGCCACATAATAGGCTGATCCAGAAGAGTAAGATATATGGGATTCATGATGACTTGTATGGATTCATAATTGGTTTATCCATAAAAGACAGAGGGTCGTGGTTGACTGAAGATATTCTGGCTAGAAGTAGCTCTGACCAATGGAGTTTCACAGGGATCTATACTGGGACATACAAACAGTGTGGAAGGCTATCAGAAATCCAGTGGGATATAGATCAACTACAGAAATGGGTGGAGAAATGGCAGGTGGAGTTTAACCTGAGCAAATGTGAGGTGTGCACTTTGGGAGATTGAATGTGAGGGGAAGGTATTCAGTTAATGACAAGATTCGTAACAGCATTGAAGTGCAGAGGGATCTTGGAGTCTTAGTTCATAGCTCACTGAAGCTATGGCAGTACAGTAAATAGGGTGGTAAAGAAGGTGGAATGGAATAATTTATTGTCACATGTGACAAGGCACACTGAAATTCTTTGCAAGGAATGCAAATAGTCAGCACATAAACGGCGCTGACAAACTAACCCCGCCGGTTCCTCCTTGTTCTCTCCCCCCCCCCCCCCCCACCACCTCCCGGAAGCGTGAGAGTTGGCAGCCCTGTCTAAGGCCAGGATGTGACAAAAGACGCACAGGGAGACACATACACAAAGGAAGACACACACACACACACACACACACGGAGACAGACAGACACACACACACACACACACACACACACACGCGCACAGGGAGACAGACAGACACACACACACACACACGGGAGACAGACAGACACACACACACACACACACAGAGACACACACACACGGAGACACACAGAGACACGCACACACAGGGACACACACACACAGACACACACACACACACACAGGGAGACACACACAGGGAGACACACACACACACACACACACACGGAGACGCACACACACAGGGAGACACACAGACGCGCACACACACACGGAGACACACACACACACACAAACACACAGGGATAAACACACAGGGATACACACACAGGGATACACACACACAGGGAGACACACACACACGGAGACACACAGAGACACGCACACACGCACAGGGAGACACACAGGGAGGCACACTCACACACACTCAGGGAGGCACACACACACACACACACGGAAACAGACACACACCTTTCCTTCCCCCCCCTCCCTCCTCCCCCTCCCTCTTTCCTCCCCTCCCTCTCTTTCTTCATCCTCCCTCTTTTTCCTCACGCTTCCTCTTTCTCCCCTTTCTCCCAAAGATCCTCTGCTATAGGATCTTTGCTTTCTCATTCCCTTCCTTCATCCCCTTTCTACATTCCCTTCCTTCATCCCCTTTCTACATTCCCTCCCCCTGCCTCTCTTTGCCTCCATCCCTCCCTTTTTTTCTTTCTCTCTATCTCTTTCTCCCCTCCTCCTCTTTCCCGGGCCGCCCAATGGGGAGTCTGGCGGGCAGGGTGTAGCGTGGATTGGCGGCGCTGGCGCTGCCGTGTGAGTTGAATGGCAGGAGCTATAGGATCTTTGCTGCACAGTTTGTCTCTTTGCGCCACATGACAGCGATCTGCACGGATTGGGGAAGCGCATCAGTCCCGGGCAGCGGGTGTCAGCGCTTTTGTGCGCCGTCTGCGAGCTCTGCGCTTCCGCTATAGGATCTTTGCTGTGCAGGGACTGAAGACAGCCTGTCAGCGTGAGAATTCCGTCTTCAGCGTGAGGGCGTGAGAATTGGCTGAAATGCGTGAGAGTTGGCAGCCCTGCTTGGGGCATTCTGTATAAGAGTCAGGAGGTCATGATGCAGCTCTATAGGACTTTGGTTAGAATAGAATAGAATGCATTTATTGTCATTCAAACCTAGGTTTGAACGAAATATAATTTCTACAGTTTTTTACATTACAAAACAATCCAAGACCCACACTTAACACAGTTTACATAAACATCCATCACAGTGAGTCTCCAACATCTCCTCACTGTGATGGAAGGCAAAGTCTTTATCTCTACCCTTTGTTCCTTCTCCCGTGGTCCAGCAGTCCAACTGCAGTGTCAAGGCGAACTGGGGCTCCGATGTTAAAGCCCCCGGCGGGCGATGGTAAGTCCTGAGGCCGTTTAAGTCACGCCGGGCGATGTTAGGCCCCGGCTCCATGTCCTTTAAACCCGCGATTCCAGCGGGAGAAGTCGCCGTTGCGGAGCTCGGAAAAGCGGTCTCCCACCAGGGACTTGGAGCTCCCGATGTTCCTGTTCACCGGGTCTGCAGCCGGTGCCTCCGAACTCCAAAGTCGGGTCGCAGCCGCACGCCACCACAGCTCTTCCCGCTCCGAAGTTGGCCAGCTCTGTGATCTCAGTTCCGCAGGCTCTGCAACTGGAGCCCTCAGGTTAGTCCCGGCCGGAGGTCGCCGCCGGCTCCACGATGTTAGGCCCAACGACATCCGAGACCCGACAGGGAATAGTCGGGTCCCCGCACAAGGAAGAGATTTAAAACGGTTTCCCCCACAGCCCCCCCACCACCCCCCACATATACACAACTATAAAAAAATAATAAAAACGAACTCAAGACATACATTTAACAAGACAAAAAAGAAAAAAGACAGACGACTGTAGTCGAGCCGCTGCCATTAGGCGCCGCCACTCCCACATGGTTAGGCCGCAATTGGAGTATTTCATGCAGTTCCAGTCACCCCATTAAGGAAGTACATGATCCAATAAGGATATGGATCAGACAAAATGTAGAATCGATCATCTACAGGCAGATGAGATCAGTTTAACATGGCAACATGTTCAGCACAAACATTGTGGGCCGAAGGGCCTGTGCTGTACTGTTCTATGTTCTAAAATCAGAAACCTGCAGATGCTTGAGAAATAAAACATAAACAGAAAAGGCAAGAACAAATCAGCAAATCAGGCAGCATCCATGGAAGGCAAAATATTTAATGTTTTGGGCCCAATACCCTTAATAAGAATTGAGGATGAGGAAAGTGAATATTAAGTTACAGCAGCAGCAACATAGGGCCTTGTAAAAATGATTGGGTGAGGGTGACTTGCGGGAATGAATATTTATTGTCATTTTGTCAACTGCATTGATATTCAGAGGGATCTTGGGATCCAAATCAATCGTTCCCTGAAAGTGGTATCACAAATAGATAGAGTGGTAAAGAAGGCAAAGGTATGCTCAATTCCCCTATTGGTTGGGTCAATTGAGTATAAGAGTAAGGAAATAAGGATACGGCATTTGGAATATTGCATGCAGTTCTGGTTGACCCATTACGGGAAGGATATGGAAGCTTTGGAGAGGGTACAGAAGAGATTTACCAGAATTGTTCCTGGATGAGAGAATATTAGCTACAAGGAGAAGTTTGACAGACTTGAATTGCTTTTTCTGTAATGTCAGAGGTTATGGGGAGACCTGATAATCTATATACAGGTGCACAACCTTTTATCCGAAGATCCAAATAACGAAAACCTCCGAATAGCGGCCATTTTTTCGGTCCTTGAAGAAAGGTCCTTGAAAACGTTCACCGAGGGCGGCCCGCAGAGGTGACAGCGGAACCTCCGGTCGGTCCTCGAAGAAAGGGGAACTAAATCCCCATTCATAAAAGAGAAGGTGAGGGTATATTGCGCGGGAGGGTTAATAATTGACAATATGCTGCTGCCTGCCCGCTGAATTAAAAAGTTCCCACAGTGGACTCACGATATAGTGTTTCGTGAGTCTTGCGTGGGAACTTTTTAACTCAGCGGGGCAGGCAGCAGCAGATTGTCGCTCCCTTCAGTTTCACCCCACCTACACCCCTCTGCTTCCCGGCCATGTGTGTGACCCCTTCCCTCCCCTCTCCAGCTCCCCGCCCATTGCACCGGCGCGGGGGCTTTGCACTGTCTTCACGTCGGCGATTGCAGCAGGACCGTGTCAGGACCAATTAGACACCGACCACCAGGCCCACCGCAAGCATGGAGATCCCAGAGACCCACAGCCAACAGCAGCCCAGCCCCGCCCCACTCCAACTACAGAGGAACCTGGGTTGCGGATGACGGGGCGCAGCTCGGGGCGTCGTAGGGGCCCATCGGGGAGCGGCCACTCAAAGCCACGCCGGGAGATGTATGGCCCTGCCCCGGGTCTTGATGTTGGAGCCCCCGGCGGGCGCTAGCAAGTCCGCGGCAATTGACAGCCGCGCCGGGCGTTGTAAGGCCCCCCTCCAGGTCACTCTCAACCTCTATGATGTTTGCTCTCAACCCCGTAATTCGGGCGGGAGAAGTCGCCGCTGCCAGTGCCCTGCAAAGCAGTCTCCCACTGGAGACCCGCGAGCTCCCGGTGTCACCATCCACCGGAGTCGGGTCGCAGCAGCTCGCCCCCGCAACTCTCCACGCTCCGAAGCTGGCTAGCTCCACGGAGGTAGGTCCGTAGGTCCAAAGCTCCCACCGCCGCCCACCGTCCCCCAGGCCCACTGCAAGCACGGAGATCCCAGAGACCCACAGCCAGCAGCAACTCCAGCCCAGCCCTACTCCAACTCCAGAGGAACACGTAGGGGCAGAAGCTGATGGTGTGCAAGGTACGTCTTGTTCTTGGGGTGGCGGATGAGGGGGCGCAGCTCGGGCTGTGGGCGAACTGCCACTGGTCGCTGTAGCGGCCAAAGATCATAGAGGAGCTCCTCGATGATCTTTGGTAGCGGCCCATTGGGGAGCGGATTCCTCTGGAGTTGGAGGGGGAGGGGGGTATTGTGCTGTTTGATCGCCCCCTGCTATCCCAGGGACAGGGAGACACAGCGGCTTTTTAGACTGGTGGGCAATCACTTCCAAAGTTCTGCCCACACAGTCAGTACACCTCTCCTACACTGTATTTCATACAAACATTTATTCTGCAAGAAAAAACGACATTGAAGACTCAAACTCGCGATCGAGTAACTGCCAGCATCAAGGCGCAAACTCGCGACCTTGCGGATATGAGCCGAGCACTCTACCACTGAGCCAGCCATTAAAATCTACGCTAAAAAATTTCCATTCCGAAGACCGACAAATTCTGAATTACGAAAAGTGTCTGGTCCCAAGGCTTTCAGATAAAAGGTTGTGCACCTGTATTACTAAAACTCTGATCTTGTTTGTTGCTATGCGTGGGTGCGTGTCTTTGTGTCTGTGCATGCCTATGTGATCCCGGAATACGGCAAAACAGTACACGATAGCACTACAATTTTTGTGCCACCTTACTCACAATTTTCCTGTGGTGTGGTGTATCAAGTTTTGTTCAGATTTATGTTGTATTTTAAACGTTATTCACATTTTCTAATTTACAAAACCCCAATTTGAGAAAAATGTATTTCCTCTGCACAGGCACTTACAGCTATTATGTCACAATGGCATTGGTGCCCTGCCCGCTACAATGTTGCTATCCTAGAACACTGCGTCCTGCCAGCCCAAGCAAGTGCCATTGCATTTTGTTTAAAGTTTAAAATTAGGGAGGGTGAATAAGGGGAAATGAGCAGACCCTGCGCAGTTGAGGGCTATGGGTGAGTGGTGGAATATTGTGTTGGGGGAAACAGGTTGTGTTGGGGGAACGGGTGAGTGGTGGAATATTGCGTTGGGGGACCAGGCCTCCTGTGTTGGGGAATGGGGGAGTGGTGGAATATTGCGTTGGGGAACGCGTTGCGTTGGGGGACCGGACCTTCCGTGGGGGCTATGGGTGAGTGGTGGAATATTGCATTGGGGGATTGGGTTGCGTTGGGGGACCAGGCCTCCCGTGTGACAGAGACCCAATCTTTTATTCCTCAGGGTGGAAATATCGAAGACCAGAGGGTATAACATTAAGGTGAGAGGGCAAAGTTTAAAGGAGATGTGTGGGGCTGTTTATTTTTACACGGAGGGTGGCAGATGCCTGGATCCGGGGTAGTGATGGAGGCAGATACAATAATAGCATCTAAAGGGCGTTTAGATAGGCACATGGATATGCAAGGAAAGGAGGGATATGGATCATGTCCAGGCAGATGAACTTAGTTATCTTGGCATACTGTATGGCACAGACATTGTGCTGTATTATTTTATGTTCCATGTGCACAAGTGTTGTGAGGTACAAGCACAATGAAAAACTTGCAGCAGCATCACCGACACAGATTCTAACGACACACAAAGACATAAATTCTACATAAATTACATAAATTCTACAAGACAGTGGAAAGAAAATGACTGCAAGTGAAAGACGATACGTAATAGAGAACAATTCAACAAATGAACAGACCCTTTGGCCCACAAAAGTCTGTACAGAACATGATGCCAAATTTAACTAATCTCCTCTGTCTGCATGTGATCCATATTACTCACTGCCTCTTAAATGTCACTGTCTTATCTGCTTCCACACCACCCCTGGCAGTGCATTCCAAAACCTCTCCTTTGACCCTCCTGACCTTAAAGCTATGCCTTCATGACTTTCACATTTCCATCCGAGGAACAAGGTTTCCCCTCTCTATGCTTCTCATAATTTTATTTATTTATATCAGGTCCCCCCTCAGTCTTGCACATTTCAGAGAAAACAATCTTAGTGTGTCCAACCTCTCCTTAGCTAATGCCCTCTAATCCAGGCGGCATTCTGGTAAACCTCTTCTACACCTTCACAAAGCCTCCACATCCTTCCTGGAATGGATGCCTGATAAAAAATACTGCAGCATTGAAAGGTATAAAGATGCAACAAACACAGAGGAAGTGAAAGATTGCAACTACGCAATATCTGATATCAAATTATTTTGTCTGCAGTACTACTGGTTGCAATTCAGGAAATGCTGATTTGGAGCCAATAAGTAGTTAGAACCTCTCATTTTTCAGATGCATGAGATTTTTAAAGAAAAACTAATTTCAAGTTTAAAATATAATGCATTTAATGTTCCCTTGCATTAATTGGTCTGTCATTTAGAAGAAAAGCAGTTTATTCTGCTGAAAGAAATCTTGAGCAGATAGAAAAGCTAAATCCTATGAATATCAGAATATTTTTTTGATTAAAAGTGTGAGGTAAAAAAATGCTTGTTCCTTGCATTCAAAATATCAAACTCCCCCTTGCTGAGCGTCCAGCAGTCAAAATGAAAATATTTGTCTTTGAACAGAACTACTAGGAATAGCTTCTCTTGGATTCCAAATGAACAGAGTTCCTTTCAAATACGTCAGTCTGAAATTAGCTGATCTATGCGATAAATGTGATTCTACTTAAAATAGTTTAATAGGCTCCTTACATTTTCATTAACCAAGGCCGCATTTAGAGTATTGTGTTCAGTTCTGCGCACCGTGTTGTAGGAAAGATGTTGTCAAGCTGGAAAGGGTGCAAAGAAGATTTACGAGGGTGTTGCCAGGATTAGAGGGTCTGAGCTATGGGCAGAGGTTGAGTAGGCTGGGACTCTACTCCTTGGGACGTACAAGGATGAGGGGTGATCTTATTGAGGTGTATAAGATAATGAGAAGAATAGATTAGGTAGGTGCACTGAGTCTTGTGCTCAGAGTGGGTGAATTGAAAACCACATAGGTTTAAGGTGAAGGGGAAAAGATTGAATAGGAATCTGAGGGGTAACTTTTTTCACACAAAGGGTGGTGGATGTATAGAACAAGCTGCCAGACAAGGTAGTTGAGGCAGGGACTATCCCAACATTTAAGAAACAGGTACATGGATAGGACAGGTTTGGAGGGATATGGACCAAACACTGGCAGGTGGGATGAGTGTAGCTGGGATATGTTGGCTGGTGTGGGCAAGTTAGGCCAAAGGGC
This sequence comes from Amblyraja radiata, assembly GCF_010909765.2. Classification (NCBI taxonomy): domain Eukaryota; kingdom Metazoa; phylum Chordata; class Chondrichthyes; order Rajiformes; family Rajidae; genus Amblyraja; species Amblyraja radiata. The sequence continues at coordinate 39,813,299 of NC_045957.1, read as the reverse complement.
AGTTTCCACACTGTATCACTCTATGACTTGCGTTTTCTGACTGTATGGGTATTGGTGGGGGAGGTGGACAAAATTGTATCCTGTACTTACTGCCCATTATTAAAATCTTGTCCTCGCCAAATCTCTGGAACCAAATACTGTTTGAAATTCACTAACCTGCACTCAAATTGTACATCCAGTAAAGACGTTTTATTTAGCCATCTAAAAACAGGAACTTTTGTTTAAAAGGAAGCATGAAGTATGAACTGTATTTTCGTAAAGGGTTTTTTTCAGATTGACGCGAGTAATTTGAATAAATGATTGGTGGAAAGAACCCTGTGCAATGACACTAAGAGATTTTAAAATTGAGAATGGTCAGATTATGAACCAAATTAATCTGATTTCCAGCAACTATATTCTTCCCACTTTTAACTTGCATTTTGTGATCTTTACAAGCCCAATATAAATTATTTGAAGTGAATCTAATCCCTCCATATTGTTCCCAGAAGCAAAGGAATTAGCTATTACCTTCCATTCAACTGCTCAGATGTTTCATTGCCTTGCCCACAGATATTTTTACTAAGATGAAATCTGATTCAGTGTGTTGCACTTTACATTCAATTCTAAGTTCTATGCAACTTAAAACACACTTTCCTCAAATCTAACATGTCATTGACTTAAAATGTTCACGCTTTAACCCTCTACACAGATGCTCCTGATCTACCAAATATTCCCAGCATTTTCTGATTTTATTTTGGTCTAAAATAACATAGATTACTGATAGATACAATTATTAACATAGCAAAATACCACTTGATAACCATCAGTCTTTAGAAATATAAAGTGTCCGAGGCATTTGAATACTCCTCCAGTGAATTTCTGTAGTTAGCAATGACCTCTTGGAACAAATCCTAGACAGCACTGTGATTTATCCTTTTACTTGGATAGAGAACTGGCTGGTGGATGGAGAACTGGCTGGCAGACAGGAAGCAAAGAGTAGGAGTAAACGGGTCCTTTTCACAATGGCAGGCAGTGACTAGTGGGGTACCGCAAGGCTCAGTTCTGGGACCCCAGCTATTTACGATATATATTAATGATTTGGACGAGGGAATTGAATGCAACATCTCCAAGTTTGCGGATGACACGAAGCTGGGGGGCAGTGTTAGCTGTGAGGAGGATGCTAGGAGGCTGCAAGGTGACTTGGATAGGCTGGGTGAGTGGGCAAATGTTTGGCAGATGCAGTATAATGTGGATAAATGTGAGGTTATCCACTTTGGTGGCAAAAACAGGAAAGTAGATTATTATCTGAATGGTGGCCGATTAGGAAAGGGGGAGATGCAACGAGACCTGGGTGTCATGGTACACCAGTCATTAAAAGTAGGCATGCAGGTGCAGCACGCAGTGAAGAAGGCGAATGGTATGTTAGCATTCATAGCAAAAGGATTTGAGTATAGGAGCAGGGAGGTTCTACTGCAGTTGTACAGGGTCTTGGTGAGACCACACCTGGAGTATTGCGTACAGTTTTGGTCTCCTAATCTGAGGAAAGACATTCTTGCCATAGAGGGAGTACAGAGAAGGTTCACCAGACTGATTCCTGTGATGTCAGGACTTTCATATGAAGAAAGACTGGATAGACTCGGTTTGTACTCGCTAGAATTTAGAAGATTGAGGGGGGATCTTATAGAAACTTACAAAATTCTTAAGGGGTTGGACAGGCTAGATGCAGGAAGATTGTTCCCGATGTTGGGGAAGTCCAGAACAAGGGGTCACAGTTTAAGGATAAAGGGGAAATCTTTTAGGACCGAGATGAGGGAAACTTTTTTCACACAGAGTGGTGAATTTCTGGAATTCTCTCCCGCAGAAGGTAGTTGAGGCCAGTTCATTGGCTATATTTAAGAGGGAGTTAGATGTGGCCCTTGTGGCTAAAGGGATCAGGGGGTATGGAGAGAAAGCAGGTACAGGATACTGAGTTGGATGATCAGCCATGATCATATTGAATGGCGGTGCAGGCTCGAAGGGCCGAATGGCCTACTCCGGCACCTATTTTCTATGTTTCTATCTAAGTTTCTATGAAACAGGCCCTTCGGCCCACAGTCTGCACCGACCAGCGATTCCCGCACACTAACACTACATATGTTTCTATGTTACTTAAGCACCCAGGATTCACCGAGCATATCCTTGCCGAATTATTGAAGAACAATGGATTGCATTCCTGTTGGCGCAAAGTGCCTTTTAAAGCAAATTTTTTTGGTATTGCCGTGCTTGAATGAATGATGAAGGTCTGAAATTGTTGCTTATTATTTAATCCATCCTGACCTTTAAGCTATTTGAGTTACATAAAGTTGACACTTAATAAATTCAGGCAATCCCTGTATCTTACTTCTATAAAACTGACTATAGTTCAGTTTGACATTCTATGTATTATTTTCCAAAATACTAAGAAATAAAAGCTAAAATGTTTTTTTATAATTTCAGGTCTGTTTCTCCACTGTGCCCCATTCTCGAGCATCATGAAGGAAACAATAGCAACGATTGTAAATATGGACTGGATATTGTATGTTTGTTTTAATCGAAGCATTAATGAGCCCACTAAAGGATGCCTGCTTGGTGAGTCTTTACAAAATATTTATGTGGGTGTCGGGTGATGAAAAAATATTTGTCATGCAAGATTTTGTAAAGAGCTGGCAGTGGATATTAATATAATGACATGATTCTTTACTAATATTAAGCTGATGCAGAGCTGATTTATTTTGTAACATCTGCTGCTGAAGATTTTCATTATAATACACAAATTTTCATTAACACTGCATTTTCTTTATATTACAATGAAATGTGACCTGAATTATTTTATTGTGTGTTTTATAAAGAAAGATAGAAACCCCGTTTATCCATTTTCCCCATTTAACACCTTCAGGTTTTCTAGGATCAGTTAAATTAAAAAAAACGAATTACTGCTTTGTATGTGGAGTACAACTACTTTTAATGCTTGAAACACTCATGTTACAAAATAATTGATTTATTATTGTGGATTGATTGTTCTGCCCTGAATGGATTTAGAACATTTAACCCAGCACTAATGTGCAATTGTTAATTTACTACGACGATATGGGTGAGATGCACCACATATGTTCTTTTCATATGTGTATTGACCTAAGTGGGCTATTAGCCCAAATTATAAATAAAAACTTGAGTATTTATAAAAAAAATAATAATTTAAAAAAAAAGTTTAATATTGCTTAATTTGGTCAGAGGGGGGAAAAAAGAAAAGGATGGATGGGGCACGAAGGGAAGGAGAGATGAGTGAATGATGGGGTGGTAAGAATGGGTTGGAGTGAGAGAAGGTAATCTTCATGCATTGTCTCTTTGTGATCTCAAGGCACCCAGGTATGTTTTCACCATTACACTTTGCATTACACAGCATGTTTCGTGACTGAACCTTCTATTCTGTCCATCTAATCCATGCTGTTGTTTATGCTCCTCGTGAACATTGTCCCAGCTAATTGCATTTTCATTTCATTTCCATTGCCATTGCAGTTTCAAACACAGGGCAAGTCAAACAGCTCATTGCATTTTCATTTCATTTTCCATTGCCACTGCAGTTTTAAGCACATGGCAGGCCAAACAACTCATTTTATTTTCATTAAGGGCTAACAAATAATTTATTGCAAGTACATTGCAGACTCACAGTTCAGTTGATTCGCAGCTTAGAATGAGAGTTGTGGCCTCTCCCTCGCAATCTTGCAGAGTGACATGTCCAGGCATCCGGGGTTTTATAGTCCTGCTCCCCCCCCCCGGAAGGGGTGTTGCCTTCATCGCGGTGATTGACAGGCGAGAGGAACTCAAGGTTTTTTAAATACTCATAACTTTTTTAATTTTTCATCGATGGGAAAAATCCTTGGGGCCTGCTCAGCGGAGGAGGACTGAGTAAGATGGCCAAAAATCATAGTGATATATGGTAGCGTTTTTTCTAAAATCAATATACAGCGCAGACAGGAAATGGTCAAGATGACACTTTTAATTATATAGATGTTAATTTGGTTATTGTTCTTCATGGGGAATTGAAACTGTCAGATGATCTTTCCTTTCAAAGTACGAGTTATTTTTTCCGTAATTATACACACTGATTTGCATTGTTATTGTCCATTTATTAGAACTCTGCTTTTACTAATTCTGAAGATTCTGAGTTCATCAGCTTCCTAAGTTTTATTGTAGCTAGGAATACATGTCTGTAAGAATGAATGTGATTGGGGTGCAGCACGCAAACATTAAGAACAACATCAGTAGTTTAGTAAATACGCAGAATTCTTCACTTTACTGTAAGAAACATACACAATATTGTTAAGGATTCAGAAAATCCAGCATGGTAAGGCTGATGAAAGACACAAAAAGCTGGAATAACTCAGCGGGTCAGACAGCATCTCTGGAGAAAAGGAATAGGTGATGTTATGGGTCAAGACCCTTCTGAAGAACCCGTTTGACCCGAAACGTCACCCATTCCTTTTCTCCAGAGATGCTGTCTGACCCGCTGAGTTACTCCAGCTTTTTGTGTCTTTCTTCGGTTTAAACCAGTGTCTGCAGTTCCTTCCTACACATGGTAAAACTGATCTCAGTTGGTACATTCCAATTAATATTCTGTGGAGATACTTATTCAGTACACTAGGTCACTGCAATGGGAATGTAATTTTATTTTTCCATATTGAATCAGAATCAGGGAGGTGATGAGATTGGCTATATATATTATTTTTTTTTCTGTGAGGATGCAGTATTATTTCTATGCAAGGCATGATCATTCTTACTTTCTCCTCCTGCAGCACTGAATTCAGTGGTGAATCTTTCTGAATGTTAACTCCGCCGCCATTAACACAGTTATAATATACTTATTTACAAAGTGAATTAGAGCCCTCTACAGGTAGTATAAGCCAACTGCATATTTGGACACAAGTTTTCTAAGGCAGCAAATTCATTTTGCTGTTTCATTTAAAATTTGCAGTATCACGTAATAAATTGGCTGCTTCTTTACGTGGGGTTATTGTATCTAATCGTCTGGGCCATTTACATTTAGACTTTAGAGATATAGCACGGAAACGGGCCCTTCGTCCCACTGAGTTTGTGCCAACCAGCGACCACCCCATACACTAACACTATCCTGCACACTAGACAATTTACAATTTTATCAAAGCTTTCAAATATGTACGTCTTTGGCGTATGGGAGAAAACCCGAACACCCGGAGAAAACCCACATAATCAGAGGGAGAACGTACAAACTTTGTAGACAGCACCCGTAGTCATGATCGCGCTTGGGTCTCTGGCTCTGTAAGGCAGCAAATATACTACTGTGCCACCCCAATTTATTTAATGGCAAATGAAATGTCCTCTTCAAACAACAATCGAGGCATGGCTGCAAATGTTTATTTTGATTTCATATGGTTTTGCTATTTTTAAGATCTACTAGACCAAGGGCAGTTGGGTCTGCTCCCCCAACGCAGCCGTCCCCTACCTGTATCCCCCACGGGAGGCGTGCGGGGCAGAGAGGGAGCGGGGGGAGTCAGAGAGGGGGTAGAGTTTTTAGGGGTGGGGTGGGTGGGGGCGCGTCGTCACAGGGAAGGGCTGGTTCCGAACGCAATACTCCCTCACTCGCGGCTCCCGGCTGCAGGCTCCCACAACGCACCCGTCCCCATACCCATAGCCCCCACGGGAGGCCGGCTGCAGGCTCCATGCAGGATCCGAGTACGGGGGGGGGGGGGGGGGGGGGGTCGGGGTGGGGTGGGGTGACATCACTTGCAGCGCGAGCAAGAAAGTGGTTTTTTTTTGTCAAAGTCTTTTCAAATTCTTGAACATTTTCATAAATAACGAGAAATAAAGCATGAATTTTTCAGATTAGGCGATTTCGGACGCCAGGGGGAAAAATCTCTAGCGGAATATGTAAAAAATTTACAGTTAGCGCATCGTTTTTTTGAGAAGATATGATTTTATACACACACACACGCACGCACGCAAGATCAGAGTTTTAATAGTTAACTAGACCAAGTGCAGACCCGTTGGGTCTGTTCCCGCAACACGCAGTTGCGAGGGGGCGGCCTGAGGCGTCACACACACTAACCACCCCCATTGATATTATATTAAGAAGGGAGGGAGGAGAGGGGTAGGGCCGGCCAGCAGCCGTCGGCCTCAGAGTGAGCCTCAGCTCCATGGCCTCGCACCCTCGGCGCTTCAGACCCCGGGGGGGGGAGGGTGGAGCGGGCGGGCGTGATCCCGAGTGAGCCTGCGGGCCGCCAGTGAGGACGGCGAAAAGTAGCGGGGGACCAGCCGATCTGTGGCTTCGGCCAGCATGACAGAGCCAGGCCCGGGGGGGGGGGGGCCATCAGCCGTTATGGTCACGCGATGAGAATGTGGCCAGCAAGAGGCGGAAAAATGAGTGAGTGGGGGGGGGGGGGGGGGGGGGGGGTGAAGGATCTTATTAAAAATGTGTACAGAATTTTTTTTTAATGAGGAGTGGATTTGCGAATGTAAAAGTAAAATCGCTAGCAAAATGGTAAAAATCTCTGCGTTCTTGCGTCTGGCTTTCGCGGAGTAACGAATTAAAGGCAAAATCAAAATGACATACATCCCCACACACACACACACACACAGAGTTTTAAAAGTATACTAGACCAAGTGCAGACCCGTTGGGTCTGCTCCCCCAACGCAGCCGTTACCTACCCGTAGCCCCCACGGGAGACGTGGTCCTCCAACTCTAGCGGCTCAGGAATCAGCAGTGCGGCTGTTTTTAAATGCCGTCTTTGAGGCGAGATGTGGGCGCCAGCAGCCGTTATGGCCGCTGGACAGCAGGAGGCGACAAAATGAGTGGGGGGGGGGGGGGGGGGGGGGAGAGAAGGATTTGATTAAAAATGTGTACATAAACACGACAAAATTTAAGGAGGAGTGGATACTTGGAATGAAAAGTGAAATCTCTACCGAAATGGAAAAAATCAGGGCGTTTGTGGGTCGGGTGTTGTCGTGGCAACGAATCAAAGGCTGGCAACCACAAGTCAGGCAGAAAGCCAGCAGCCAGCCAGCAGGCACACAGTTTGATTGATAGATTGATAGATAGATAGATAGATAGATAGATAGATAGATAGATAGATAGATAGATAGATAGATAGATAGATAGATAGATAGATAGATAGATAGATAGATAGATAGATAGATAGATAGATAGATAGATAGATAGATAGATAGATAGATAGATAGATAGATAGATAGATAGATAGATAGATAGATAGATAGATAGATAGATAGATAGATAGATAGATAGATAGATAGATAGATAGATAGATAGATAGATAGATAGATAGATAGATAGATAGATAGATAGATAGATAGATAGATAGATAGATAGATAGATAGATAGATAGATAGATAGATAGATAGATAGATAGATAGATAGATAGATAGATAGATAGATAGATAGATAGATAGATAGATAGATAGATAGATAGATAGATAGATAGATAGATAGATAGATAGATAGATAGATAGATAGATAGATAGATAGATAGATAGATAGATAGATAGATAGATAGATAGATAGATAGATAGATAGATAGATAGATAGATAGATAGATAGATAGATAGATAGATAGATAGATAGATAGATAGATAGATAGATAGATAGATAGATAGATAGATAGATAGATAGATAGATAGATAGATAGATAGATAGATAGATAGATAGATAGATAGATAGATAGATAGATAGATAGATAGATAGATAGATAGATAGATAGATAGATAGATAGATAGATAGATAGATAGATAGATAGATAGATAGATAGATAGATAGATAGATAGATAGATAGATAGATAGATAGATAGATAGATAGATAGATAGATAGATAGATAGATAGATAGATAGATAGATAGATAGATAGATAGATAGATAGATAGATAGATAGATAGATAGATAGATAGATAGATAGATAGATAGATAGATAGATAGATAGATAGATAGATAGATAGATAGATAGATAGATAGATAGATAGATAGATAGATAGATAGATAGATAGATAGATAGATAGATAGATAGATAGATAGATAGATAGATAGATAGATAGATAGATAGATAGATAGATAGATAGATAGATAGATAGATAGATAGATAGATAGATAGATAGATAGATAGATAGATAGATAGATAGATAGATAGATAGATAGATAGATAGATAGATAGATAGATAGATAGATAGATAGATAGATAGATAGATAGATAGATAGATAGATAGATAGATAGATAGATAGATAGATAGATAGATAGATAGATAGATAGATAGATAGATAGATAGATAGATAGATAGATAGATAGATAGATAGATAGATAGATAGATAGATAGATAGATAGATAGATAGATAGATAGATAGATAGATAGATAGATAGATAGATAGATAGATAGATAGATAGATAGATAGATAGATAGATAGATAGATAGATAGATAGATAGATAGATAGATAGATAGATAGATAGATAGATACGACTGATTAAATAACATCCTCAGTTTGGACAATATCCCTTTCATGATTAATCCCCACTACATCTAATATATGAAAATTAACAATCCATAGGCTGCATATCCAAAATAAAATCAGAAAATGCTGTAAAACACTCAGCAGGCCATACATTATGCTATCTGACCTGCTGAGCTTTTCAGCACCTTCTGGTTTTATTTCTAGTGTAAAACCTTTTCCTTGATGTAAAGATAAAATTGATTGATTCTGTGATGAAGATATACTCTCATTTGGTAATGTTTAAACAGTACTCCAAATATCGACATGTCTCCAAAGCTGTTTGACGTTGCTCTTGCAGAATTACACAGCTAATAAAACTATTGAGAATTCCAGTTTGACAAATTGATCAGAGAAGCAACATTCTAATGTCCTGATTGTACAGTTATCAGAAATCCATCCAAACCACAACAAATAAAGGTCATCAATTAAGGTATAAATTATTTGGCTAATCGTAACATTTGAACCATTCCATTCATGTTGCGCAATTGCTGGTTCTACACTATCCTACCTCTCATCAGGAGAGGGACAGTGCAGATCTGTTTCAGCTTCAGTAATATATTTTTGATACTGACCTCCAACTCCCAGGGAATTTGCATGTTCTTACTGTGACTGCATGGGTTTCCCCCAGGTGATCCCACATCCCAAAGGTAAACTGGTTGTTGGGTTAATTGACTTCAGTAAACTAGTTGTCCTTGTTAGTGGCGGCGCCTAACGGCAGCGGCTCGACTACAGTCGTCTGTCTTTTTTTATTTTTGTCTTGTTAAATGTATGTCTTGAGTTAGTTTTTTATTTTTTTTTTTAGTTGTGTATATGTGGTGGGGGGGGGGCTGTGGGGGAAACCGTTTAAATCTCTTCCCTGTGCGGGGACCTGACTATTCCCTGTCGGTCTCGGATGTCGTTGGGCCTAACATTGTGGAGCCTGCGGCGACCTCCGGCCGGGACTAACCTGAGGGCTCCAGTTGCAGAGCCTGCGGAACTGAGATCGCGGAGCTGGCCAACTTCGGAGCGGGAAGAGCTGTGGTGGCGCGCTGCTGCGACCCAAATTTTGGAGTTCGGAGGCACCGGCCGCAGACCCGGTGGACGGGAACATCGGGAGCTCGCAGGTCCCTGGCGGCAGACCGCTTATCCGAGCTCCGCAACGGCGACTTCTCCCGCTGGAATCGCGGGTTTAAAGATATGGAGCCGGGGCCTAACATCGCCCGGCGTGGCTTAAACGGACTCAGGACTTACCATCGCCTGTCGGGGGCTTTAACATCGGAGCCCCAGTTCACCTCGACACTGCAGTTGGACTGCTGGACCACGGGAGAAGGAACAAAGGGAAGAGATAAAGACTTTGCCTTCCATCACAGTGAGGAGATGTTGGAGACTCACTGTGATGGATGTTTATGTAAACTGTGTTAAGTGTGGGTCTTGGATTGTTTTGTAATGTAAAAAACTGTAGAAATGATATTTTGTTCAAACCTAGGTTTGAATGACAATAAATTGCATTCTATTCTATTCTTCTATTGTGTCAGTGGCTGGTGGCAGGATTGGTAGAGGATTGGTATTGGCCTTGTTTAGAACATAGGGTTGCAGGGAAACAAGTGGGAGAATGGGATTGCTTTGAGACCTGCCCTCTAAATGGCTGGCTCCTTTGTCATTATGAAGATATGAACATCTTAGTGAATAATAATCCTCTGGCTACTTCTAATATGCACAAGAATAGGTGTCCATATACTGTGACTTTTGGTAACTTGTATGATACGAAAAGTTACTTGCCATAAATTCCGTGTCAGTTCTATAACCAAAAGAAAAATTGGGATATTTCAAATGGCCTCCGAAATCCCGAGATTTGTAAGGAGGAAAAAAAGTGGGATCTTCTAAGTGTCTTGCAGCATTGAAACGGGTACTTTGGCCTAAACTGTCCATGCTAACTTGGGTGTTTATCTGAGCTAGTCTCAATTGCACTCATTTGTCCATTATCAGTCTAAACTATTCTAACCACGTATTTGTTCAAATGATTTTTAAGCGGTGTCATTTCCATTTCCATTTCCTTTGGCAACTTGTTCCATATACTCACCACCCTTGCTGTGGAAAAACTTGCCCTTTGGATCCCTTTAAAATTTGTCTCCTCTCATATGAAACCAATGCTATTGAGTCTGACCCACATGATTTTAGAAATCTCCAAGAATATCACTCGGCCTATTTCACTCCAGGGAAAACAGTCCTAGCCTATCCACAAAATGCTCTGGAGGAATTCAGCAAGTTACATTGGTGAGTTTCTCCAGCACTTTTTTTTTTTTTTCTGATCAAGATTCCAGCATCTGCAATCTCATGTATCTCCTAGCCTGTCCAGTCTCTCCATATAACTTGATCCGTCCAGTCCCAGCACTATTCTTGTAAATCTTTTCTGCACCCTCTCTAACTTAATCACATCCTTTGTCCAGAATGACAACCGGAACTGCACACAGTATTTCAGGTGCAGTCATGCCAAAGTATTGTGCGGTGGCAACATGACTTTTGCAACTTCTTTACTCAATAACTCGGATAAGCAATAATTCGATTGATACATTAATTTGGGTAGGTACACGTTCGAGTCTGTGGCAGATTGCAATGTCCTTTGCATCATATGAAAGATAATGTGATTTTTTTAATTACAATGTAACGTGGTTTGCTTTGAATATTTAAAAACTGTGTTTTAAAGCATTGCAAGTATATTTATTTTTTACTACATATTTTTCTTTCCCTTCCAAATTAAACAGCTAAAATATAAATATTACCATTAATTGTGTTGAATGGAATGAATGAATGAATGAATAATTTATTGTCACATGTGACAAGTTACAGTGAAATTCTTTGCTTGCATGCCCATGGTATAAAAATAGGCACCACATAAAGGGCGCTTATGAAGTTACAAAGTATCCCGCGCCAGGTCTCCCTTTGTTCTTCCCCTTCCCTCACAGCGGTCCCCCCACGCCGGGTCCTCCTTTGTTCCTTCCCCCGGCTCACTTCCACGTGGTCCATCCTTGTCCGGAGGTCCGCACTGACCTCCACTATCGTTGCCGGGTCCTCTCCGGACGCCTCCATGGCGCCGACCTAGGCTCCAGCCGCGGGCTTCGTCAACTTGGGCGCCGGTCACGGGCTGCCTCGGCTTTGACCTGCGAGGCTCCAGCCTCGGCTTTTCCGTCGGCCGCAGGCTCTGTTGACTCCACTGACCGCGAGGCTCTGGCCTAGGCTTTTCCGCAGCCCGTCGGGAGGCGTCTGCCGCAGCAGCCTGCTGGCAGGTGCAAGGGCCTTAGGATGAGTACCAAAAATTCCCTCTTTAAAATACATTGCTGATCAGTTGTATTTCGTAGTTGACTTCACAATCGAAAATTTGGAGCATCCACTTTGTTGTATCAATGATTCTGAACAGATTAAATACAACTTTTAGTCTGATCTGGAACATATCAATTTGACAATTATTGGTTTCAGCTACATTTTAGGTTTATTGCTGTGCGATGCCGATTCTGCACTCAATATCTGCACCTTTGCTCTACCTATTGTACTTTAGTTTGACGATTGTATTTATGCACAATATTATTTTACTGGAAAGCACAAAACACATCTTGTTTTCTTGCGTAATAGGCGTGTTACATAAGCTTGGACTTGCGTAAATAATTCACAATAGGTGGTCCTGTTTCCTGAATGACCTGTGTTATCGTAATGGGAGGATGGTGCCAGCTTCCCATCTGTTTCATAGATATAAAAGCGTCACCCATGTACGCTACTCTTCCAGTGACACTGGGAAGGCAAGCAAGAATCAGGGAGGTGGTGGAGAGCAATTCTCGGCCGAGTCGCCGACATCTTCCACAGGGTGCACCAGCGAGCCCTTCTTCACCAGTTGCCACACCATTGTACCGACAGTGCTTTCGACAGGACGTGCTCAGTCACCATGGGGTCACCTCCCTCTCACTAGCTGCCACTGCTTTGTCAGTCGATGCATTGTTCACTTCCCCCCTGCCTCTTTCTCCCACTCCCTTCTCTTCCATCTTGGAATATGTCAGTGACTCTGAGGGAGAGTGGACAAAGCGACGGGAGGAGGTGGTGGAGGAGGGGAACAGATAAAGCGATGGCAGACAGGAAGAAGCGGCAGCTGGTGAGAGGGGAGAGAGCCTTTACGGTGACCGAAACGGCAGCACTTTCTATGGGCTGTCGGTGGCCCGTAGAAAGTGCTGTTGGCCAGGGGCTACAACGGGAGCCGTAATGACAGCCACTTCAACTGGACGGTACGGCAACTGGTGAAGAAGGGCTTGCTGGTACAGTCCTGCGTTTTTGGCGCCTAGTTTTAAAGTGAGACGACACAAAGTGCTGGAGTAACTTGGCAGACAGAATCAGCCTGAAGAAGAGTCCCAACCCAAAACATCACCTATCCATGTTCTCCAGAGATGCTGCCTGACCCAGAGTTACTCCAACTTTGTGTCATTTTGTGAATAAACCCAGCACCTACAATTCTTTGTTTCCACCGAATTTTAAGGTGATTCTGACGAGTAAAATCTGCTTTGCATAAGGGTTTATGGAACCTAACCCTTATGTAAGTCAGGGAGTGTCTGTACTTCAGTACAAGTGACAATAATAAACCGAAACTCTTTTGGTATCACTTGTAGCTGCCAAATGACATTTTGATCTATGTAAAATAAAACTTAACATTTCCACATCTAAATCTAAACGGAGGGTCAAATGTGCGGAATATTAGATTAGATCCTTTATTTGTCATTCAGACCTTTCGGTCTGAACGAAATGTCGTTGCCTGCAGCCATACATATAATAATAAACAACAGAACACACAATAAACACAAATTAACATGCACCACAGTGAGTTCACCAGACACCTCCTCACTGTGATGGAGCAAAATCTTAAAGTTACTGTCTCTTCCTTCCTCATTCTCCCTCTGTGCTGAGGCGATACCCCACCGGGCGATAGTAGTCAGTCCCGCGGCTAAACCGAGCTCCGCGAACGGGCCGGTTCAAGCACCGCGGCCCGGGGTGGTCGAAGCTGCCGCCCTCCAGTCCAGCGGACGCATCTGTTGACGCGGGAGCTCCGGAAAACAGGCACCAGCTCCCGACGATGTCGTCCATTGGCCTGTGGCCAAACCCCGGATTCAGGTCGACGCCGGAACGCCGCCCCAGCCACCAGAGCACCGTCTCAAATGAGCAATGCAAGAAACTGAACTTTAAAGCAAAAAAATAACTTGCTTGGATCACACGCCTATCATTTCTATCAATTCTAATATTCTATTTGCCCAAATAAACCATGAGACCTAATGATTGTATCATGTCACTACCTAATTAGCCAAATACTTTAATGCTGGCAGTTCTTCATTGAACTGTAAGTGGTTCTCGTTCTAAGCTGGACATTCCTGAACAACTGTAGAAATACTTAATATGTTGGCTTTTCTTTGTGGATTTCCAGACCGCACTCCAAAGTTGGACTCCTTGGAGTCCAGTGTCAAAGTGCAAACATGCTGCCGTTTGTCTTCTGAATTTGTGCTAGTTCATTAGTTAAAGGAGCAGTAGGCCATTCGGCTCATCGAATGTACTCCGTTAATCAATCATGGCTAATCTATCGTTCCCTCTCAACCCCATTTGCCTGCATTTTCCTCATAAACCTTGATACCTTCACCAATCAAGCATCTGTCAATCTCTGCCTTAAAAATACCAATGACGGCCTCCGCAGCTGTCCGTGGCAATGAATTCCACAGATTCATCACACTCTAAAGCAATTCTTTCTCATCTCCATTAAACAAAAACATAGAAAATAGGTGCAAGAGTAGGTCATTCGGCCCTCGAAGCAAGCATCGGCATTCAATATGATTGTAGCAGATCATCCAAAACCCGTTCCTGCTTTTTCTCGATATCTCTTGATTCCATTCTAAAGTTGCATCCTTTTATTCTGAGGCTATACCCTCTGGTTCTAGGCTCTCCCACCAGTGGAAACATCCTCTCCACATCCACTCTATCCATGCCTTTCACTATTTGGTAAGTTTCGATGAGGTCTCCCCTCGTCCTTCTAAATTCATTTCCACATCTACATCTAAAGGGAGGGTCAGGTGTGTGGTTGAAATAGTTAATTTGTAAAATACAGAGAAAAAGCTATGAGGAACCTAAGTAAAGATGAGAGAACTTAAAAAAAAATAAAAAAATTGAGTTTTCCAAACTTATTTAATTATTTATAAGTAATTTTATAAGACCTTTAAATGTTCTGTTTTTGAGTTTTACATATTTCTAACTCTCCAGCATATTCAACTTTCTTGACAGCTTTGATGGTTAGTTGAGTTTAAGAACTAGATTATCTGAAATATTTGTTTTTGAATGGGGCTTTATTCTCCTCAGCGTACTTGATATATTATGCCCGCAAGGTTCTCCTGACATCTATGGCATTGCATTTTGGATCTGATGATTTTGGGCAGAAATTTGACACTAAGATATGTTGAAACATAACAAATGGCTCAATGGGAAGTATGGTCAGCTCAATGATGGCTTTAGTTTATTTAAATCTGTTCTGACTCTAAAGGAGGCATTACTTCAGCAGATGTGAGCAGTGTCGACATTATTGTCCCAATTTTGCTAGCCCTTGCTGTCTCCTCCCCTTCCTTAACCCTCCAGCTGTCTCCTCCCACCCTCCCATCCGCCCGCCCTCGGGCTCCTCCTCCTCCTCCCCTTTTCCTTCCTTCTCCCCCCCCCACCCCCCATCAGTCTGAAGAAGGGTTTCGGCCCGAAACGTCGCCTATTTCCTTCGTTCCATAGATGCTGCTGCACCCGCTGAGTTTCCCCAGCAATTTTGTGTAACGTCGATATTCCAGCATCTGCAGTTCCTTTTTGAACATCTAATCTGAATGTCCGGTAATGTGGCGTCTTGACACCTTTAAATATATTACCAAACATTTGCTGCATTTATGTCCTTTGGCCATCTCTTGTTAGTTAGTGTAATGTTTAACCTGTCAGATGGGTATAGTCAGTTTTAACAGCTATTATCATAAAATGCCTTTAGAAAATTCCTTGCAACCTGTATATTTTGTTGTGGATAATTTATGTGGGAAGCGAGAGTGTTTATGTACCAATAGCAATAACGACCCTTGCTATGGCCATGTCATGATAATTTTTGGTCCTTCACAGAAAACATGCTTGCATCAATCTGTAGTGTGCATGGTTAAGCATATATGTTATCAAGGTCCAGGATTTATTGACACAGGTTAATATGTGAATGCTTCATTGAGCATAATTCCGACTGGTAACTTCGCACTTCGTCCGAGCACGCGTCATGCAAGCCATCTTAAATGACCACCTAAACTGTCATTTGGCAACCTAAAAAGCTGCCAAGGTTGCCCGGCTGGCAACAGGGGAAAAAAGTTAAGCGAGAGCCCTGGCAAATGTAGTAAGAAATGCAAGTTGATTGTTGTTTAATTTAGAAGGGCTATTTGGGTTCTCAAATGGTGGAAGGGAGGAGGTAAAAGGAGAGGGTTGATAACTCCTGTAGTTTAATGGGAAAGTGCCATAAGATGGGGAGGAGATGGTGGGGGACAGAAAAGTGGAGCTTTTTCATTATTACTGTATGTGGCGAGAGGATGACTATTGTTGATGGTTTTTGAATTCTGAGCATAACATTTTGCAGCGATCTATATGAAATGAAATAATCTGCTTGGTAGGTAATACCTCTTTTAAGGACTAGTTTCCAAAAGGATTAGGAAAACCTCATCCATAATACTGTAAAATAATAATAATTGTGACCCAATTTTATCTGGAACTCTCAGATAAAATGCTGACATATAATACTTAAGCTAAACTGCTTTATTAAAAATACTTACTTTCTATCACATGCAAAACTAGACTGATGGTATTAAATATAAAGTCCATGTAAAAGATTCTATAGGGCTATTCAAACTAAGTCAGTGAAGTTCAATACAAAACAACACCTTTTCTTTCAATAATAATAATAAACTTTATTTCAGACTCAAGGGACAACATGCACACATTGCATATAAAAACATATAATTTCAATCAGCAGTTTCAACCACAGATTAACATTTTCTAATAAAAAGGGTTTATCTCACTTGTTTCTGGTGACTTGTGATGTAAAAATCAGCTGCTGGATTTCCACCTCTTCGCCAGAGCATCTGCACATGAAATACTAAATGTCTGATTGTGATCTGAAGCTGCTCAGTAACTTTTTGTACATTAATCGTGTAATTGGCACAAAGGTTTGTGTAGTTATTAAAATAGATAGATTTATAGCACAAATGTCATAAAATACCGTACATAGTGTGAAGAAGGATAAAGTTGTTTAGAAATAATGGATGATTAAATAGTAATACTTGTGATGGCACTCTCATTAGTTTATTGTCCCTTGTACCGAGATACAGCGAAAAGTTCAAGAGTCAAGACTCGAGAGTGTTTTATTGTCATATGTACCAGATAGAACAATGAAATTCTTACTTGCTGCAGCACAACAGAATATGTAAGTAGTACATAAACGAGAGAAAAAAAGTTCAGTGTTGGATATATGCACACATATACACATACTCAATAAACAAACAATTATAGTGCAATGATAATAATAGTCTGTTGTAGTTCAGAACTTATTCGTTGTTGTGTTTAATAGCCTGATGTCTGAAGGGAAGCAGCTATTCCTGAACCTGGACGTTACAATTTTCAGGCCCCTGTACCTTCTTCCCGATGGCAGTGGTGCAATGAGTGTGTGGCCAGGATGGTGTCGGTCTCTGATGACGTTGGCTGCCTTTTTGAGGCAGCGACTCTGATAAATCCCTTCGATGATGGGGAGGTCAGGGCCGGTGATGGACTGGGCAGTGGTCACAATGTCTTGTCCTCAAATAAGATTTATAAAGTTGGAGTGAAAGCTAACAGTGCAAACAAAACTAGCCTATCCGGTCTCTCCTTATAACAAAGGTCCTTGTCCACATTCCAGGCCACATCTTGGTAAATCACTAATGACAACACATTCTTCCTGTATTGTGGTGATCAGAACTGTACCAGTCAGTTAAAAATGTACCTGTATACACATTTCACAATTGGTTAATTGTATCAGGACATTATCATCTTGCTTTAATTTCTGAAGTGACATTGTGTAACATGTGAGTCGTCAAAATCACTTCATATACTGATCGTGGTTCCTGAACTGTTTTGACAATTCATTTAATCACGCGTTGAATAATCAGATAAGACTTTTAAGAAAGATTTGCTGCACACAAAATATTGCAGCAGGTAAAATAAAACTTTATTTAACTCTATAGAGTTAGATAGAGCTCTAGGGGCTAGTGGAATCAAGGGATATGGGGAGAAGGCAGGCACGGGTTATTGATTGGGGACGATCAGCCATGATCACAATGAATGGCGGTGCTGGCTCGAAGAGACGGATGGCCTCCTCCTGCACCTATTTTCTATGTTTCTAAAAATACATTTTAAGCAATAATCCTATCTTTATTATCATATCTTCCTGATTTATTCATTTCTTAATCTCAAACAAAACCCTTTTTGTTAAATAGCTGTTTTTATTCCAATGTATTAGATTTTGGTATGTTCTCTGGAGCACAAAGTGTGCAATGGTATGTGATATCAAACTATCACATTTTTTTAAATTGTGTTGTCATTCTTCACCAGAAACACCGCACAGCAATAAACCTAAAATGTAGCTGAAACCAATAATTGTCAAATTGATATGTTCCAGATCAGACTAAAAGTTGTATTTAATCTGTTCAGAATCATTGATACAACAAAGTGGATGCTCCAAATTTTCGATTGTGAAGTCAACTACGAAATACAACTGATCAGCAATGTATTTTAAAGAGGGAATTTTTGGTACTCATCCTAAGGCCCTTGCACCTGCCAGCAGGCTGCTGCGGCAGACGCCTCCCGACGGGCTGCGCAAAAGCCTAGGCCAGAGCCTCGCGGTCAGTGGAGTCAACGGAGCCTGCGGCCGACGGAAAAGCCGAGGCTGGAGCCTCGCAGGTCAGAGCCGAGGCAGCCGCGATTAGAGGGTTTAAAATACAGATAGACTTGGATTATTTTCTCCATAATGCCAGAGGTTGATGGTAGACTTGATAGAAGTATATAAAATTATGAGAGGCATAGAGAGGGTAGACAGCCATAACGTTTTTACAAGGATGCAAATGTCCATCACAAGAGGGCATATATGCTGTGGGCCGAACATCGAAAATGTATAGAGAATTTAACTTTTGTGACCCATGTCTGGTATTTACTTGAAATTTGGCACAGATTTAGATAAAATATAATTGAGATGGATTTCATAATTCGTCATAGTGTCAAATGTTGCACACTAATTAAGCTAATTAGAAAATTAGATAGAAAATGTAAGCGCCATCTAGAGCTCAATACTTATATTACTCTATGGGGAGCCTAATTCTGTGCTGTGGTCTATTAAATCATATTATACTATATATATTGTGCATTCCCCCGTTTACCGAACCCCACTGACTGCCAGTGGGCAGAGTGGGGGCCACGGCCATAGTGGGCCTGGGGCAGTGCCAGGCTGGGAGACGGCTAAGGCATCTTCCACTGAGAGGAAAATGCCTAACCCTAACTCTCCCCCCCTTCCAGAGCTGCCCACAACTGGAGCTGGAGCGGCTTTGTGACTGGCTGCGGGCTCCGTACGTGTGGCCGCTCAGCGCGTCCACCTCGGCCAACATTCCCTTCTGGATCATCATGGTAATGATGGTGTGGAGCAGCACTGCCCTGCATGCCGTCCGGGCCGCCTTCAGCACCCCCATAGCACCGGCTCTGTCTGTCCGCATGCTCGCTGCAACACCGGCCGGCCGACAGCCCGAACGACCCCTCACAGCACCCACTGGCCTACCGACAAGCCTGACCGACCCCTCGCAGCACCTACCAACAGCCCGACCGACCCACCGCAGCATCCACCGGCGGGCAGACAGCCCGACCGACCTACTAACTGACCCTAATCCTAACCCTAGCTCTACATTTTAATTTAACAGTTCACATCATAACTTTACGATAAATCAGTTGTAAAACAAACTTATCAGCAAGGTTAGCATTACCTTTATTCCTTCGAAACCTTGCTATTGTTTTGATATAATTAGGAGGCAGCCATGATCCCAGTGTAGCTACCATGAAACATAGAGCGTGATTGGTCAATTGCCGTCCGACTCAATGTCATACGTGCATTAATTGGACAATTACTACTCGGAAAATTTGAGTTTTTAATATTTTTAAAATGTGCAGGTTTTGGTCTTGACAAGTTTCAGGTATGATTTCTAAAATATTTTTACACAATATGTTATAAATACGTGATTTGGGTCACGAAATGAAACGAAAAAGCACCTCGGCCCACGATCTAATAGGTATAAGGTGAGAGGGAGAAAGTTTAATGGAGATGATTTTCACAGTGGTGGGGGCCTGTAATGCATTGCCGGGATGGTGGAGGAGTCATTTGGATAGGCACATGCAAGTGAGTGCCGGAGGTTGGACCCTCATAACAAAGGGGAACCCTCCATCGAGAACAAAGGGGAACCCGGCGTGGGGGTGTCATTGGTGACTAAATGGAATACTTTGTAACTTTGTCAGCTCCCTATATGTGGTGACTCTTTGCATCTTTGGGTATGCAAAACAAAGAATCTCACTGTGACACGTCACGTGATAATAAAGTATAATTCATTCAAGTGCATTGAATAGAGGGAAATGGACCATGAACAAGTAGATGAGATCAGTTTATCTTGGCATCATGTTTGGTGAAAGCATTGTGGGCTGAAGGGCCTGTTCTGTGCTGTACTGTTTTACGTAAAGCTGATTTCTCAAGTCCTAAGTCATTTATTTTCTACCCGTATCACGTTGCACTCCTACTCTTGCTATAATTATTTAATCCCATTGAATAATATTCCAAATGCTACATATAATTAATGGAATACATACTTACTATAGTAATCATTAACAAATACCATAAAATATTATTGTTTAAGAAGAAACTGTAGAAGCTGGAAAATCAAAGGTAGACAAAAATGCTGTAGAAACTCAGCGGGTGAAGCAGCATCTATGGAGCGAAGGAAATGGGCAACGTTTCGGGTTGAGACCCTTCTTCAGAAATATTATTAATGACTTATTCTCTTAGAAATTGCTGGGCAAATTTGCATAAAATAAGAATCCCATTGAGAATACATTTTGGATCAATTTAGTACAGGTTTGGAAATACAAAATATAAACAAGTTGGTACCCATGCTGCCAGGTTTGTCTTGTTATGGTGTGGATTGAAACGCTCACTCATCAGTGCAAATAACAAGCCTTTGCGATTGTTTACTCGTGGATTGCGCAACGACTGTGTCATATTACAACCTGCCCATTGAGGTTTAAACTGTAGATATGATTGTAAAAGACATGTGACACTTCCCCTTTTCCCAACGGACCTATACTTTTTTTTTGCTCTCTTAAAAAAAACGAAGCCGCTTCTCCGCGAGGTTTGTAGAGGGCGCTGGTTGCAACAGCTGCTGGCAAAAACTTGCTATAACTGAGGGCGTCCATGTTGTGGCGTAGTTGAATTAAAGTTAAGAGTGGTGCAAATTTCGGGGCTACTTGAGATTGTGTTTGAAGTTAGTGCAGGAGCTCCAGCATTTTTGTGTCCATCATATGTTTTTGTTTTGGGTAACCACCCCATCTCCCGCCGACGACCTGCTATCCGAATTTGAATAAAAGCGCGGGGGGGGGGGGGGGGCAGAAAAAAGTTTTCAACATTCCCCGGGCGCCCAGCGGTGCTTGTGTTGTGCAAAAGGCGGTGTGGGGCAAGCTCCGTCGTGCTGCAAAAAGCGGCGGTGGGACTGGGAGCGACCTCCGCCGTTGTCGTTGCTGCCACCGTTGTGCTTGTAACGTGCAAAAGGCGGAGTGGGTGAGCTCCGTCGCTGTGCAAAAAGACGGCGTTGTGAGCAACCTCTTGTCGTCGTCGCTGTGCAAAAGGCGGAGTGGCAGCGACCTCCTCCGAGCCCTGTCAGGTGTTGTGCTGTGCAAATGGGCGGCGTGGGGCCCAGGTCCGCCGTCGTCGCCGGTTGAGGGCGACTGGATGGTCCGCGGGTGGATGAGGCGATTGAGTGAGCGGCTGCAGCCGGTGGAGGTGACGGATCGCGTCGCGAGCGGGCTGGCGGTTGACTGCCTGGCGCGGGTGCGCGCGCAACGCAGCGGGGCCGAGCCCCGTCCTCCCCGCCTCTGTGCATTGTGGGATGGCTGGACTTTAATGACCGCCATGTTGGCCATGGCGTATTGAAGCCGACAAAAGGAACCCAAACGGACCGGCGGCAAAAACACGCCTTTCTTCCGCTTCAAACCCCGATTTCTCTTCACGGAATGGAACTAGGATCTTCAGACTCTCATCCATGATAGGTTCCGGGCGGCTCCGTGCACGTTTTGCTGGGTACAGGCGTCAACATTTCATCGGCTGTTGAAAAAAAAGCGCATCTTATATATATATTTATATATTTCCTTCCACCATCACCGAACCCCCCCCTCCCCCTCCCCTCTCCCTTCCCCTTTCCCCACCACCACCCCCTCCTCCTCCTCCCTCCCGCGGTGGTGTTTGGGTTTGTAATTCGCCGCGAATACGGGCACACAAATCGAGGGAGAGCGAGAATAATGAGCAAACTGTCGTTTCGGGCAAGGGCGCTCGATGCATCGAAACCCCTGCCCGTGTACCGGTGCGAGGACTTGCCGGATCTGCACGAATATGCCTCAATCAACCGCGCCGTGCCCCAGATGCCCACGGGGATGGAGAAAGAGGAAGAATCGGTAGGTCGTGCTTGTGTCTTGTCTTTTTGTGTGTGTTTTATTATCCTCCAAAAGCCACCGGGCGGTTTGTGATGTCCGGGGTTGTGTGCTGTGTGTATGTGCGCAGCTTGCGCGGCCGCCATTACACGGCTCTCGCTCGCTTCCTCCCAAACATGGGGCCGGGCCGCGGAAACGCAGGCGGCCCCGGAACCACCCACACACTCCCCCATTCCTCGCCCTGCCTCGACAGATGGGGCGGCCTGGCCTGCTCGGGCCCCGCACGCCGCCCCTCGTCACAGGCGCCTTGACGGGATGTGATTTATTTTTTATTTCATGGTCGGGGAGCGAGGAGGGAGACATTGTTTTATTATTCACACCTCCCCCGGAGTAGAAATGGTCACGTGATCCGCCAGGAGCAGCCATTTTGTTGTGTTTCTCCGTGTCTATGGGTTGGGCCGGAGCGGCAGTGGCGGCTCTGAGCAGCGGGGTGGCGCTAGCGAACGCGGGTCCAGGCAGGCGCTCAGCAACATCAACACAAGTCAGTTCAGGGGGCTGTGCTGCTCCCTGTCCTCTGCTCCAATATATGCGAACTGTATGTCCGTTACTGCTTTTAACTGGCATTAATTTCATGTGGCGATATAAGTGATTTTTTTTTTGCAAGCTGTTTGGGTTTGCAGATGAATATTGTTTGTATCTCAACACGTGCGCGAATGATGCCAACTTTAGTGGCACGCTGCTGTTGTATATCAGTGTATGCTGAGGGAGAGAGAAGCTCACTGAAGTTTGTATTGCAATTTCTTCACATTAGTGAATAAGTACAGTTGTCCTACATCGATGGTTTTAACTGGCAATTAGTTTTACAGTTAAATAAAGTATTTTTCCAAACATTACTAGGGAATGTAAATTTGTACTGATCCCAACAATGTTTCTTTGGATTTCAGAAGACTTAACAGTTTGAAAATGTTAGTGAGTTCCAAACAGTATCTCAGCATTGTTATGATTGAATACTAATTTCTAAACTAACGTTTAAATTATCCAATTGCTAGAATATCCCTAAAGTGTTGTACAACTTGCCCATTTCTAACTTTTCCCCACTTAGCGTTTGTGTAAAAATTTATCTTCAGCACTAATCATTCTTTTCAACTACACTGTTGTGAATTTCTTAAACTCAATCCCATTACCATTATTCAGATAACCGTGTTACCAAAACAGCCTGTGAATTTGCCACAGCCTATGGCATTGTGAAGAGATATAGCACAGAAACAGGCCCTTTGGGCCGCTGAAACTGAACTGAGTTTGTGTTTACCCATAGAAACATAGAAAATAGGTGCAGGAATAAGCCATTCGACCCTTCGAGCCAGCACTGCCATTCAATATGATCATGGCTGATACCCCATTCCTGTTTTCTCCCCATATCCCTTGATTTCGATAGCCCTATGAGCTATACCTAACTCTCTCAAATACATCCAGTGAATTGGCCTCCACTGCCTTCTACCTTACTATCAAGTGCATGTTTACATAATCCTACTCTAACTCCAGATTGGCCTTAATTCCCTCAGGTTCTATACGCTCAGGGCAATTAACAGTGGTCAATTAGCCAACCAATTTGTGAGGCAGGGGGAAAGGCGTGTAGTGACATGGAGAAAGTTCAAACTCCATAATACTGGAAGTGAGGATTGAATCTAGATCAATGTGTACCAATTTGGAATATAAATGATACGCAGTTTTAATGACCCATGTTAAGAGAATAACTATTTTAAAACGTAGCGTGGATACATTCAATCTGAAATGTCGGAAATATGTGGATCATGTAGAAATGGACCTTCTGCTGGAGATGTATTTTAATCAATGCCCTGGGAGTTGCATATGTTCTTTGATATTAATCAGCTTTGGTTTTATGTAAATGGGATATGTTTTTTTGTATTTTAGCTTCTCCAAAATCTATCCATGCCTGTTTGCATTAGCATCTGAAATCGAATATGCTGAGAATTTGAGCAGACTGAGTTGATGTGTATTTCAATCTGATGATCTGTTCTCCGGTTAAACAAATAGCAAACTTAAAATGTTTGTACTTTTTGATTATTTTGCAAAAAAATCTCACAGGATCTTTGACATCTACACAGAGAATGTGCAGATTTGAGTGGCAACACACTTTAAAATCCATTATTCCAATTTAGACGCAGGTTGGATGCTACTGCAGTCATGTTTAGGTGTGGGAATCAGTACCCTGATTTTGCCTTTCAGATGAGATGTTAAATTTGAGCTCTGTCTGCTCTCTTGGATAAAGTATCCTGTGGGAGTATTTTGAAAAGGCCAGAAAAGTTGATCTATTATCAACATTTTGTGTGAGGCCTTTGGCTATAAAGTTCTTTGGTTAATAGTGAAGGTAGACAAAAATGCTGGAGAAACTCAGCGGGTGAGGCAGCATCTATGGAGCGAAGGAAATAGGCAACGTTTCGGTCGAGACCCTTCTTCACAGTTAATAGTGAAGTCATAAAAGGTACCAAGTAAATCAAGTTACCCGTCAGGACAGTTAGAATTTAGAGATGGCATCTGCAGCACTGTAATACAGTGGTGATCACATTGGACATTGATGAAAATATGTTGGGTTTCTGAAATGAGACAAGAAAACCCACGACCTTCTGACTTGGTCAAGTATGATACCACCAATTCAAAGAATGATTGAAATTGCTTGCCAATATATTGCATAACAGAATGGACTAACATTGAAAGATGATATTAACATTTTCAGGACTTATAGAATTGTACATCACCGAAATAGGCCCTTACGATCCTATCAATGCCTGTTCAAAGGCCTTTTAAAAGTAATTGTGAGTGTATATGTGTGTGTGTGTGTGTGTGTATATATATATATGTGTATGTATATATGTGTATATGTACATGTATGTGTGTATGTATGTATATGTCTGTATGTATCTGTGTGTGTATGTATCTGTGTATATATGTATTTGTGTGTGTACGTATATATGTATGTATATTCGTGAGTATGTATATATACACGCGTGTGTGTATATATACACACATGTATGCATGTATATATGTGCGTATATGTATGTGTGTATATATACGTGTGTGTGTATGTATATGTGTTTATATATATGTATATGTGTTTATATATATATATATAAATATATGTATATGTGTTTATATATATATATATATATATGTATACGTGTTTATATATATATGTATGTATGTATACGTGTTTATATTATATCTATTCTCTTTCTCTATTATCTCTGTCTTCTATGTATATCTATGTATCTATCTGTCTCCTGTCTGTATTCTCTTTTCTATGTCTGTATCTGTGTCTCTTTATCTCTATTCTTCTGTTGTCTCTCTATCTCTCTGTCTGTCTGTCTGTCTCTTCATCTATCTGTGTGTGTGTGTGTGTGTGGATATCCATTTATTTATTTATTTTAAAATTCACTTTGCCCTCCTTAAGTGCTCCTTACATCTTTTCCCCCCCGATACTGTTCTTTTGTAGGAAACTACCAAATAAATCCACGCTATGAAGTTCACATTTAAGTATGTTAATTAAGATGAGCTAAACGTACTTGCTTGAATTGATTATGAAAATATTAATATATGCCTTTATGTCCAGAAATAAATGGATATAACATGTTGGGCTGTTTTCTAAGTCCAGTACTCCACTGTTGCAGATGAAGCCAAATAATTAAAAATGCAAGAAGAAGGTCTGAAGAAGGGTTTCGGCCCGAAACGTTGCATATTTCCTTTGCTCCATAGATGCTGCTGCACCCGCTGAGTTTCTCCAGCATTTATGTCTACTGCCAATTAAAAATACGAGATGTTTATATATGGGGGGGGGAAAAGAGATGTAAGGGTCACTTAAGGAAGTCAAAGTGAATTTAAAAAAAAAATATATATATATATATATTTTTTTTTAAATTCACTTTGACTGTGTGTGTATATATATATATATATACACACACACACATATATACACACATGCGTACATATATACACACACACATATACATGCATACATGTGTGTATATATATATGTGTGTGTGTGTATATATATATACACACACGCATATACATACATACACACACACACACACACACGTGTGTGTGTGTGTGTGTATATATATATATGTGTGTACACAGCCGCTGCTGCTGTCCTTCTACCGATGCGCCGTGGAAAGTATCCTCTCCTATGGCATCCTGGTGTGGTTTGCTAGCTGCACTGTGGCTGAGAGGAGGGCGCTTCAGAGAGTTATAAAAACTGCACAGAGCATTGCAAACGCTCAACTGCCCTCCTTGGATGATATATATAGGGCCCGATGCTTGCGCCGGGCCACAAACATCAAGCAGGACACATCCCACCCTGCCAACCACCTTTTCACTCTGCTACCCTCTGGCCTTGTGCGATAAAATAACTTAATTCCAACAGAGAACACCGGTGAAGCAAAATGTAATTCCAAGAAATGCAACATTCTTTTTAAATACTTATTTATTATTTTTACTAATAAGTGTACATATGTGTCAATGGTTGTCGTGTTTGTATTTTTTAACGCATGCATATGCTTTGGAAAAGATTACTATAAACTTGAACACTGTCTATGTTAAGTAGAATGTGAGGAACATGTTTCATGACCCCAACTGTCCAAGGACATTGCAACATGTTTGTGTATTTATAGTCAAATTATGCATAGTTCATTAAGCAATGAGGTTCAATTTGGGCTTTCATTAAATTCATTTATGCCCAATGTAACAGTGATGCCTGAATATTTTGATTCAAATTGTTATTCTTCAGTCTTATGCAAAATAATACCAACACAGCAGCCTATAGGGGATTCTAATAGTGAGAAATCTGTTTAGTTTCTGGTGCTAGTTTTCTAATGATTAGTTATTTGTGCTAATGAAAACTGGAAACATCACAAATGAAAATGTTGTTTAAATGAATCATTAGTTTAAGAATAACTAAAAATGAGAAATGTAATAGAAATTTCAAAAAATATCTGTTTTTGGAAGAGAAGAATTATAGACATTAAACATGTGAACATTAAACATTTGGATCCAGTGTAAGCCACTCAGTTTCTCAAGTCTGCTCTGCGACAGATCTGATTGTGTAAACTCAATGGCATATTCTGGTATTCCTGCAGTAACCTTTGCTGATCAAGTATAGATCTATTTCTGCTTTAGAAATATTCAAAAATGTTACTTTCACTACCCTTGGAGGTTCCAAAGGCGCTCAGCCCTTTATAAGGATACATTTTGTCTCATCTCTGTTTTAAACAGTGGCCCCTAATTCTATTTTCTCAGTCAAGAAGAAAAACCCTCTTCAATGCTGCCCATTCAGCCCATATGGGTTTTGTATGCTTCTGTCCAATCCCATGCCTTCTTCATTTGGTTAATTATTATTTTTTTTAATATGAAAATCAATTTGAAATCTGTACATTTAAATTAAGTATTTTGAACGATTGGATCTTTTTGCAGAAATAAAATATTTATTAAATACAATTATGTAGATCCTCTTGAGATATTGTTCTACTCTTTTACACATCTTACCTCTTGTAGGATTCAATTTATGTTCATCCAAGTCATTAGCCAAAGTCCATATTTAAAATAAGTTGAGATGTCGGGCATTATCTCAATTTAAAAAAATCAATTTGTTGTTTGTTGGTTGCTCTGTTAAACCATACAAGTGGCTGAAATGTTATCTTTAAACATTTCTGTCAATGGTATTAATTTTATGGCAGATAACACAAAATGCTGGAGTAACTCAGCAGGACAGGCAGCATCTCTGGACAGAAGGAATGGGCGACGTTTCGGGTCAAGACTCTTCTTCAGACTTTAGACCCGAAACGTCACCCAGTCCTTCTATCCAGAGATGTTGCCTGTCCTGCTGAGTTACTCCAACTTTGTGTGTCTATCTTCAATGTAAACCAGCATTTGCAGTTCCTTCCTACACATTAATTTTATGGAGATGGATCATTCCGAGCAACAATTTTGGAAATACTTGAATTTGCAGAGGTTACATTTGTGCAGAAATGTATATATTACTAGACTAAGTGGGACCCGTTGGGTCCTAGCTTCACACGGGAGGGCTGGTCCCCCAACACAATATTCCACCTGTCCACCAATTCCAAGATTGCTGGCCAGTGTGGGGGGGGGGGGAGGGGGGGCTTTCTGGAGTGCTAGCGTTTATGTTGTGGGCTTAAGGGACAGGTTTCCAGAGGGCTAGTATGGACATTGTGGGCCGAATGGATTCTTGGGCTGGCAGCTCAGTCACTCAGGCCTGGCAGCTCAGTAACTCAAGCCTGGCAAGAAACTGCCAGAAATTCTGCCGAAAACAGGCGAGAGACTGAGAGAGAAGGGGGAGAGGATGGACGATCAATTTTAGACATTTTCATCTTTTTTTACAGTTGCAAAAGGCGCACAATTACAGTAGGCACACAGTTGCAAAAGGCATAGTTTAAATACACATAAAGGGCACTTACGGGTCATTATTCTCAGTGTTCTGTAGATTTCCAGCTCAGACCGAGTCGTGACCCTCTCCCTCCCCCATCTTGCAGAGACTGGGCCACGCCCACACGTCCGGCTTTTATAGCTCCTCCCCCTCCCACCGGAAGGGCCATGGCCTTCATGGCGTGATTGACAGGAGAGAGAATCTCAACATTTTTTAAACATTAATAAGTCTTATTTTTCATCGATGGGGAAAAATCCTCTGGCCCTGAGCTGGAGGGGGACTCTGAGTAAGGTGGCCAAAAATCACAGCCGTAAGTGGTCGCGTTTTTTCTAAAATCAATATACAGTGCAAACACGAAGTGGTCACGTTTTGACGTTTAATTATATAGATGTAGCAAATGGAAAAAATGTACCTACAAGCAGAAGTACTGTAATGGACCCAAAGATCGCGCATTAATCAACATGCAACCTTTTCCAGTTGTGTTGTGGTGAAGAGGCAGATTGGTTTCCACTTTCACAGATAAATGGGATGTGGCTTGTCCTGGTTATATCCTGGATTCTGGTGCTTATCTTATTTCACCTCTGGAGATTTTGGGTATTAGTGGTTGCTTCCTTTGAGGCCCTATGAAAGATATCTCACGAAAGCAAACTTGCAAATGTAGAAAGTAAGGACAAGAGTAAGCCAAGAAACAAACTGCTCAAGGAATTCGGTCGGTCAGGTCATATTTTTTGGAGGAGAAGTCCCCCCCCCCCCTCCCCCCCACACTGGCCAGCAATCTTGGAATTGGTGGACAGGTGGAATATTGTGTTGGGGGACCAGCCCTCCCGTGTGAAGCTGGGACCCAACGGGTCCCACTTAGTCTAGTAATATATAAACAGTCAACGTTTCTGGTCACGATATTGGGTCATGCTGCAGTGTCTTGAACCAAAACTTTGACCATTACTTTCCCTCAACAAATGTTGTTATCTAAATCATCTTGAAGCTTCATTGCATCTCCTTCACAATTTACCATCCAACTCTCTCCAGAGATGCTGCCCGTTTTGCTGAGTTACTCCAGCATTTTGTGATAAACACTCCCTGTGGTGTGCCTCTAGTTAACCATCTGCCACTCCAAAAAAAGACCCATTTATTCCGGACAGCCAACACAAACATGGTGCCTGTCTGTGGCGACATGTTGCCAGCAGCACAATGGAAAATCATCAAATATAGTAGTTCTCAGTTTACCTGTATAAAAGAAACAGCAGAAACCACCGATGCAACTGACAAGCTGCTAATGCATTTAAACGCAATAGCGCTATTGTGATCTACCAGCAGCATCGGAGCTGCTGACTGTAAGGGAATTCCTGATTGCAGGGGAATCCCCGATCTGGTGGAGGATTGCAGGAACAGTGAGTACTATGCCTGGAAACACCGGGGAGGCCTCCATGGTGGAGGCCTCCCCGGCGGGCAGGACTACAAGTCAGACTGAAGCGCTGGGGACTACGACTCCCTCTCCCTACCATCAATGTTCAAAGACTCGGCAACGGATCTGAATGAATTTGCCACAGTCACAGACTTCATAAGGAAATGTGTGGAGGACTGTGTGGAAGCCTTGGATGAATCAGGAAATCCGCATTCTTCTGAAGACCAGATCCCGGGCATTCAGGTCTGGTGACGCAGAGGTCCATAAGGAGCCCAGATATGACCTTGACATGGCCATCAAAAAGGCCAAAAGGGACTTCCGCTCAAAACTGGAGGATGGGTCAAATGTTCGGCAACTGTGGCAGGGTTTGAATGCCATCACTTCCGACAAGGCAAAACCAGGAGGCATCTCAAGCGACAGTGTAGCATCACTCCCTGAAGTGCCTGGACCTAATGGTATACCTTTTGTGTTCTGAAAATCTTCGCAGACCAACTGGCTGGAGTTTTTGCGGACATTTTCAACCTCTCACTACTGAGGTCTGAGTTTCCCACCTGCTTTAAGAAGGCATCAATAATACCGGTGCACAAGAAGAGTAAGGTGACATGCTTCAACGGCTATCGACCTGTGGCACTAACGTCCGTGGTGATGAAGTGCTTTCAGAGGTTGGTTATGGCGCATATCAACTCCTACCTCAACAAGAACCTCGGCCAAATACAGTTTGCCTACTGTCACAGCAGGTCAACGGAGGATGCAATCTCACTGGCTCTCCACTCTGCACTGAACTACTTGGACAATAAAAACACTTGCGTCAGGCTGTTGTTTATTGACAACAGCTCGTCTTTCAATACCATCATCCCATCCAAGCTGGTTACCAAGCTCACTTCTACTACCTGAGAAGATTGCGGAGATTCAGTATGTCAGAGGATTCTCTTGAACTTCTACAGGTGCAGAGTAGAGAGCATATTGACTGGTTGCATCATTGTCTGGTTCGGCCGAGAGTGGAAAAGACTGCAAAAAGTTGTGAACACTGCCCAGTCCATCACCGGCTCTGACCTCCCCACCATCGAAGGAATTTATCGGAGTCGCTGCCTCAAAAAGGCAGCCAACATCATCAGAGACCCACACCATCCTGCCCTCACACTCATTTCACCACTGCCATCGGGAAGAAGATAACGCCCAGGTTCAGGATCAGCTTGTTCCCTGCAAGCCATCAGGCTATTAAACACTACAACCTCATATAGGCTCTGAACTACAATAGACTATTATTATTATTATTATTATTATTGTTGTTACACTGTTTTTGTGTGTGTGTGTGTGTGTGTGTATATGTAGTGTATGTATGCATGTAGTGTGTGTATATATATATATATATATATATATGTGTGTGTGTGCATATATATATATGCGCTGAACTTTTCTTTTCTCTCGTTTATCATATCATACCATGTTTGCATATTCTGTTCTGCAGCAAGTAAGAATTTAATTGGTCTATCTGGGACATATGACAATAAAACACTCTTGACTCTTGAATTTCAAACCAGGCCAATCGTGCTTTTACACAATTTTACACACTAATCATTTATGTCAGCTTTTATCAGTCTTTCTAAATATCCAAGTATACCCTGTCCACAGACCCTTTACCAATTACACTCCAAACAAAAATCCCAATACAATTTCCCATCAAGAAATCCTTCTCGACTTTGTCTAATTTGTAAATAATTCCGATAAGTCTCCTGCATTTTCTGTGTGTTTTGTTTTACAATCGTAAAGCAATGCTCAACAGTAATTTTAGTGACTTGGGATATATGT
The DNA here is from genome assembly GCF_010909765.2 of Amblyraja radiata. NCBI lineage: Eukaryota > Metazoa > Chordata > Chondrichthyes > Rajiformes > Rajidae > Amblyraja > Amblyraja radiata. The sequence continues at coordinate 39,781,357 of NC_045957.1, read as the reverse complement.
GTGCAGTTAAGTACTCCATGATTTACTTGTTGATTTGAGCATGGAGGAATCATAATTAAAACCGTTACTATAATAAAATCAGAAAAAATTTATCTCTTTATAGTTTATCCTCATAGTCGCCCTAGATCTATTCTGTCAGAGACTTCAGCCTACCCCAGCCTATCCTAAATTAACAAACTGATTTTCTCTTTCCAAGTTCTGACAAATAATCTTTGACCTAAAACATTAATTGTTTCTCCTCCCACAGATGCAGCCTGAGCTACTGAGTAGTTCAGACATTTTAAGTGCATTGGTGACTCTGATTTGAGTGGGGGTGGGGAACCATAATTAAAATGTTTGTCCTCAATAACAAAACCAGGGGTGTTGCTGGTTGTGAGAGGGGGAACCGTTTCGGGCTCTGGAAACCTCCCAGGGAAAGAAAAACTGAGTTAAGACTTTTGATCAGAACAGATATGGGGGGGGGGGGGGGGGGGGGGGGTTTGCGGAGAAGGTGAGGATATGAGACCAGGACTGCCAAGTGGAATGTTGTAATGATTCTCAAAGTAAAATAAATTAATGGGGACAGTTGGAGAGAGATAATTGATCTTTTCTGTCTTGTGAATTGCCTTGGCTACCTGCCCTGTTTGTTTCAGTGGTCTGCTAAAACACGAATCCCTGGTCCATCTGTTCCTCAATACTTGGTAACCCACCATTTGTTGTTTATACCCTTATCTGGTTCGCCCTCCCTAAATGTATTGCCTTGCTCTTCAATCTGAATTCCTATTGTCACATGTTTCCTTTCCCATTCCTACTAAACAGTCTGTTGCTATTTTCTGCAGCCTGGCTTGGTCAATGAATGAACAGATGCAATTAGTGTGAGAACATGAATAAAATATATTTTGCTTCTGCTGTAAAATATGGGTGGTAAATAGTGAGAGCTGTTCATTTTGGGTGATCTGTAATGATCCTGGTGTACCATTCCAATGAAGAGCTTCACAGTTAACTGGTGTCATGAGAGGTTTTCGCTCTATCGAAATCATTAAAGTCGATGATCAAGCCATTATCAATCACTGCAGTTTGTGGGAATTTACTGTATGGAAAATTATTGGTATGTTTTCTGCATTACAGCAGTTACAATTCTTTAGAAACAAGTAATTGAGGTAATATTTCAGGAGACATATTCCTGCAAAGAATGTGAAAACCAATCTCTTCTTCTCTCCTCCCCCCCCCCCCCCCCCCCCCCCCCCCCCCCCCCCAGCCTTCTGCCATCTGACATTTTAATCATGATCATCCTATTCAGGAAGAATTCTAATGTGCATATGGACATTAAAGATGTGCTTATAGGCAATACAAGCTGATCAGTGCATTTAAAAGAAAACTCAGGAAGTGGAGTTAAGCTATGTTAATTTTTAGGTTTAAAAGATTTGTATTACTGAACTGAAAAATTGAAAAAATCAGCATGATGTGTTAATTGCTTCACGTTAATTATTGCAGCTGAATGGCCAGATTATAAGGCAAAGAAATGCTTAGAACACTTCCCGATTATGCCATTACAAGAGATTTAAAATGTAGTTACACAAAAATGCTGGAGAAATTCAGCGGGTGCAGCAGCATCTATGGAGCGAAGGAAATAGGCAACGTTTCAGGCCGAAACCCTTCTTCAGATGTAGTTGTTGATTATAATTTGATTATATTTTGATTAATTTGATTAAAATTATGTTGATTAAAATGTAGTTGTTGATTATACGTTAATGGCTGTCTGATTTGCAATTGGTGGGATGCAGCATGGTCTGATGGCATGCAACAAAGTTTGTGACTTTGCAATTGAGGATTATGCATTGATGCATAATTTGGTGCAAATTGCAGAGATTGAGAATTTCATGCCATGGCAAATATTGTGAAGACGACCAGAATTTTGTTCTGTGAATGTGATCAGAGTTGAGATTTTAAAAGCATTCATGTATGATGCACAAAATAACATTTCAATGTTTTGGATGAGCTGTAGATACAGAATAGAATTTGACTAGCAGTGCAAGAGGCAGTCATTAAATCTGAATGTAGACACAAAATGCTGGAGTAACTCAGGCAGCATCTCCGGAGAGAAGGAATGGGTGACATTTCGGGTCGAGACCCTTCAGAACATCGAAAGTAAAACATTGTCATTGGTGGTATGTTTATTTTGAAGCTAAATTGAGGGTGAGATCAAAGGAATAGTAGAGATTAGGCACGGTCATTTGGACTTTTGAAATGAATGTGGGGAACCATTGTTGAACTAAGCCTCCGATTTTTACTTACTTATAAATAGATTGATAGATTTGTATTAATCATGAATGAAACTTGGTGGGAGAGGAACAGAGCCGGTATGAAAACTTGAGTGAAACTGCTGACCCTGTGTCTATCGATGATAACACACATCTTGTGGATAAAATAGCTTCACCTGGAACAGGAGTTATCAGAGTTGGAATTGGAACCAAACATGCTGGAATTGAACTTGGCCTTGGTAAGAGTGCATCTTGAGATAAGATGGGTAAAACTTGGACCCATTCATCAAAGTTTGGAGGAATAAGGGGCGATCTTATTGAAATGTTTTTTAATTCTTGAATGGTTTTACAGGTTGAGTGTGGAGATTAAGAATCAGTTTATGTTGTTGTAATATTTTGGACCATTTAGGCCAAGATGAGAAAAAATATCTGCACTCAAAAGGTAGTTAATCAGGTCTAAAAAAATCTAAATCTCTATAAATGGATTTCCGCGAGACTGATGATCGATTGGACGAGAGGGACGTCGGTCAGCAGGCAGTGGGGGGAGGGGGACGTGATGATTCAGCGTGATGATTGGAGGAGGGAGGTGTCCAGGGGCGGGACAAGGCGCAGCCTTGTAGAGCGTGGCGCCGGGGCTGTTAGCGCAGATAATGGTGGCCCCGGGGGAGGGCAGCGGAGAGTGGGCACTAGGCTGGGAAAGGCTGGGGCGTGGTTGCAGGGCCTGGGCCGTGTCGATGTCAATATGCGTTTTAAAGCAAGTAAAGGGTGTGTGTGTGTGAACCCTGGTGAGCAGAGCGGGAGTCCCTGTGAGTATGAGCAGTGGGGTTCCCTGTGAGTGGGGAAGACCCTGCGAGAAATTACGGGCAAGAAAACAGTGGCATTTCAAGGTCCAATTATCAAAAAAAATCTGCATAGAAGAGGCGCTGCCCCCTTTTACCCCCGCCAGGAGCGTTGCCCCTTGGAATTCTACCGGGGCAATGCCCCCTGGACCCCCATCTCTTTTTTTCAGTTTTTTCCTGTCTCATGCCTGTTAATCTTTTGGATTTTTCACTCCCAGTGGTTGTGGTAGTTGTCACTGATCTCATTCAAAATAATAAATATATATGGATATAAATAAAATCAAGGGATCTGGGGGATCATGCAGAAAAATGGTATAGAGGTAAAAGGACATGATCTTGGTGAACGGGCTCAAAGCCTATACTATCGACTAATTCTCTTGGTTCTTAAAGGAGAACTTGCTTGGTTCTTAAATCAAGGCAAAGGAGATAGTAATCGACTTCAGGAAGGAAAGCGATACACATACCCCAGTTTGCATTGACGGTGCGGAAGTAGAGATGGTTGAAAACTTCAAATTCCTATGTCAATATCACCAACAAATTCTCCTGACCATCCATATTGAAGCAACGACCAAGAAACCCCACCAACACCTCTACTTCCTTGGAAGGCTTAGGAAGTTTGGCATGTCCCCCTACAACTCTCACCGACTTCTATCGATGCACCGTAGAAAGCATTTTATCAGAGTGCATCACAGCTTGGTTTGGGAACAGCTTGATCCCAGACCGCATGAAATTACAGCGAATTGTGGATGCAGCCCAGCCCTGGCCACTCTCTCTACTCCCCTCTCCCGTCAGGCAAAAGGTTTAGTATGAAAATCCACACCACCAGATTCGAGGATAGTATCTTTCCAGCTGTTATCAGGCAACTGAATCATCCTACCACAACCAGAGAGCAGTGCTTGACTACTATCTACCTCTTTGATGACCCTTGGACTATCCTTGATCGGACTTTGCTGGCTTTACCTTGCATTAAATGTTATTCCCTTATCATATTCCCTTATACACTGTAAATGGATCAATTGTAATCATGTATTATCTTTTTGCTGACTCGATAACACACAACAGAAGCTTTTCACTGTACCTTGGTACACATTACAATAAACTAAACTAAATGCTCAGTGGGTTTGGGCAAATAGAGAAATTGTATGTTTCAGATTGATGTATTTCCTGGGGAAATGAGAGACTGCAGGTGCTGAAATCTGGAGCCAATAATAAACTGTTTGAAAGTACTCAGCAGGTCAAGCAACATCTGTGAAGGGAAAAAAAAAGATGTCAAATTTTGGGTCAATGTCCAAGATTTTATTTAAGATTTACATTTGGAGCAGTTTGATATCAGTATAGCCGGGTGAGAGCTGTGCAGTAGATGAAAACGTGCTACGTGCAGCAAGTGTGAACTTCAGAGGTGATGGTAGTATAATGTGCAGGTCTGGTTCAACCTCTGGTTTTTTCCTCTTCTGCTTTCTACCCATTGCTTATAACACTCTGAATAATAACAAATAGATTTGACATTAGACCAGTTCCCTCCTTTTCTGTTAATATTTCTGTAGCTCTTCATTCCCATTCTGAGCTTTGTGTGTTATCCAATCATGAAAGGATTTGTAGAATTGTCAGAAGTATACCTTGTAGCATCAGTATGTTTACTGTGATTTAATTCTAGAAATTTTAATTATACTAGTGCTTGATTAGTAGATCATTCCGGAAATGGTGGCGCTGCCCAAGCAGCTGCGGCTCGCCTGCAGTCCGTCTGTCTTTCCTTTTTGGTTTATTTTGGTCTTGTTAGATGTATGTTTTAGTGTGAGGAGGGGGCGGGGGGTCTTTTTTTTTATCTTGATGCGGCCTTTTCCTTGTCGTGTCTCCGTTAGCGCTGAGGCCTAATATGGAGCTGGCGGCCTCTGACTGGAATCGACCTTGGGGCTCCATTGGCAGATCCTGTGGACCTGGCTGTGGTGGCGCTGTGGCTGCGACTCGATTTTTGGAGTTTCAGAGGCGTCGGCCACACGCCCCGTGGACTGTAACATTGGGAGCTCGCAGGTCCCTGGTTGGTGACCGATTTTCGGGAGCTCCCGCAACAGCAGCTTCGCCTGCCCCGAATCGCATAGTATGAATCGGTCCTTTCGCGTAATTTAAAATCGGCCGCGGTATTTTCCATCACCCCGCGGGGGTTTCAACATCGAGAGCCTCAATGCAGCGGGAGAACGAGCAAGGAAGAGATAAGACTTTTTGCTTTCCATCACAGTGAGGAGGTGCCTGGAGATTCACTGCGATGGGTGTTTGTGTTAAATTGTGTTCATTGTGTGTTTTGTTGCTTTTTTCTGTCATGACTGCATGGTACGTCATTTTGTTCAAATTTAGGTTTGAATGACAATAAAGGAAATTCAATTCAATCCGCCCAGACAAATAATTAATGGTTTTTGGACACTTTTTACTGCAATGTAAAAAGGGGATCATACTAGACCCACAATTATATGCTACATCTTGAAATTTCATACAAATTGTGAGAATAGAAGAGCAAAAAACCACATTATGCCAAGCAGCATCTCGGGAGAGAAGGAATGGGTGACATTTTAGGTCGCCGACCCTTCTTCATAACCTTAGTTTAAAATATATTTGAGGGATGAAGTATTTAAAACACAAGGTGTAATAAAGCTATTGGCTATGGATGGATAAACAAAACAAAAGCAACTTAGATTTGTTGAAGAAAACCATTAAAGTGACATTGGCACATGTATTTAAAGTCAATGTCAGCAAGCTGTATAATTTTTGTAGCTAATCTTGTGCATAGAATGTGAGCTAACTGGTTAACCCTGGTGCCTTCTAGTGCTGTTGTTGGTAATCATCGAGTAAAACTTTTATTTCGAAACTGGTAAAGGACAGAAAATATGTTGGTGTGTGTTCGAAATTAAAAATGGTGGTGTGTGAACATCAAATTATGGACATTTTTGATCAGAGTAATGAATACAATTCTGAGGTCAACAGCTAACATACCACAAAATAAATTAATCTGCATGAATTCAGAAGCCAAGATCTCAACTGGCAATTTGTTTTTGAGCTGAGAATAAAAAAAATAATGGAGTGTTAATCAATTTGTAGGCACTCAATTGACTTTTTACAAGTTTGGTATTGGACATTGGAAAGTTTAATATATTTGCAATCTGGAATGTCAGCTGTTGCGTTGAGACCTGTTAGACGTACATAAAATTATGAGAGGCATAGATAGGATAGACCATCGGAATCTTTCTAGGAAAAAAAAGGTTAAATACTAGAGGACACAGTTTTAAGGTGAAGGGCAAAGGTTAAAGGAGATATGCGATGCATGATTTTTACAGTTTTTACATGTTTGAGTGCCTGGAACCTGCTGCCAGGGGTGGGGTGGTGGTTGAGGCAGATACAAAGGTGTCATTTAAGAGACTTTTGGATATGCTACAGTGTACTATGTTTACATATTCTGTTGTGCAAGTAAGAATTTCATTGTTCTATCTGGGGCATATGATGATAAAACATCTTGCAGAGAAAGGAGGATTGTGGATTATGTGCAGTCAGATAAGAATTGGTCTTGGCATCATGTTTGGCACAGACATTATGGACCAAAGGGCTTGTTCATGTGCTGTACTGTTCTATGTTCTAAGCTTATTCCTTTTCTGTCTTTGGTGATTCAAGTGTAAAACCAATTTGTTATTAAAGGTACCCGATAAAGAAAAAGAAGGCAGTATGTCTTATCCTTGTAATGCCACAGAAAGAGACCCTTTGGACCATAATGACTTCCATCAAGCAGATGTATGCACATTGGAGGAGTAGAAACAATTCAAATAAAAGAAATTGTTTAAAAGTCGGACTTGTGCAAATTTGTAATTGTTACATGAAAGACTAGAAAACCAGGAGTTTACTATAAGCCTACAATATGGTGAAGTGTGAAATTATACGAATGTTAGACACAAAATACTAGGTCAGACAGCTTCTCTGGAGAAAATGGATGTGCTATTATACAGTTTGGTAAGAAGAAATGGGAAAGCGGAAATGTTTGTAAATGATGTGACACTAATGAATGTTAATCGTGAGAGAGACTTCACTGATCAGGTATTAGAAATGAGAAAGTAAGCAAACATATATAGCAAATTGTTGGGAAAGTAAAAAAAAAATTTGATCTACATCGCAAAGTTGATGCGAGTACAAACACATTGAAATCTTGTTGCAAATGCACATTTCTCTGGGAAGATTACACTTGTGCTGTGTAGGAAGATGAAATTGCCTTCAATGCCGTGCAGAAAACATAAGCAAGATTGATTCTTGTAAAGTTTTGCTATATCTGTGTACTTCCACTTTTAAAAATCATCCAAATAATTATAGAATACCTGTGTAGAACTTTTTATTTCTATGCTTAGATGGCTGGGACTAATTATTTTAAGTTTTTCTATTTTCGTGGTATTTTACTTTTGAATTAAATGTTCAATGTGTGAATGATGTTTTGTTTTTCTTGACTGATTATGGTTCAGAGCTACTGCACTCCAAACTCTCCCAGTTGACTGCCTAAACCCCTGTCAGTGGATCACCAATTTCCTGACAGACAGAAAGCAACTTGTGAGGCTAGGAAAGCACCTCTCGGACCCGCAGACCCTCAACATAGGAGCACCGCAAGGCTGCGTACCATCCCCTCCCCTTTACTCTCTCTACATCAACGACTAAACCTCCACAGACTTCTCTGTCAAGCTTCTCAAGTTTGCGGATGACACAACCCTGATTGGACTAATCCAGGATGGGGAGGAATCTGCCGACAGACAGGAAGTGACACAGCTGGCATCCTGGTGCCTTTGTAACAACCTGGAGCTCAATGCTCTGAAAGTGGAATTGATGGTAGACTTTAGGAGAGCTCCCCCTCTCCTCCCTCTCACCATCAACAACACCACAGTCACATCTGTGCAGTCTTTTAAGTTCCTTGGAACCATCATCTCCAAGGACCTTAAATGGGGGGCCACCATTGACTCCAGTCAAAAAGGCCAAACAGAGGATGTACTTCCTGCGGCAGCTGAGGAACCCCAATCCGCCACATGCAATGATGGTCCAATTCTATACTGCTATCGTAGAGTCTGTCCTCACCTTCTCCATCATGGTCTGGTTTGGCTCAGCCACCAAGCACGAGCCACCAAGCACAACATCCGGAGGCTGCAGCGAATTGTTCGATCGGGTGAGAAGCCTGTTGGCTGCAACCTTTTCTCCCCTCCCCTCCCCCCCATTGACGGACTGTACAATGCAAGGGCCAGGAAGCAATGAATGAATGAATACGTTTATTAGCCAAGTATGTACACATACAAGGAATTTGTCTTGGTGCTCCGCTCGCAAGTGACAACACAACACAACACACAGGAACAATTAAGAATGACACAAAACATTAAACATTTATCAGCCTTCAGTCCCATCAGTCTACCCAATACCATTTCCTGCCTAGTGTGGATTTCCTTCAGTTCCTCCTACACCAGATCCTCTAGCCACAATTACATCAGGAAGATTGTGTTTGTGTCCTCCTTAGTGAAGACGGATCCAAAGTACCTGTTCAACTCATCTATTCCTTGTTCCCCTTAATAAATTCACCCTTTTCTGTCTTCAAGGGTCCAACTTTGGTCTTAACTTTTTTACTTCTTTACATACCTAAAGAAGTTTTTACTATCCTCCTCTATATTCTTGGCTAGCTTAACTTCGTACCTCATCTTTTCTCCCCGTATTGCCTTTTTAGTTATCTTCTGTTGCTCTTTAAACGTTACCCACTCCTCTGGCTTCCCACTCATCTTTGCTATGTTGTACTTCTCTTTTATTTATATTTGCTCCCTGACTTCTGCCACGGTCGCCCATTACTCCCATTGAAATCTTTCTTCCTCTTTGGAATGAACTGATCCTGCACCTTCTGTATTATTCCCTGAAATAGCTGCCATTGTTGTTCCACTGTCATCCCTGCTAGGGTATCTTTCCATTCAACTTTGGCCAGCTCCTCCCTCATGGCTCCATAGTCCCTTTTGTTCAACTGTAATACTAAGGTGCACAACCTTTTATCCGGAGTTCTGGAAACCGAAAAGCTCCGAAAACCGGACATTTTTTCCAGGATGCCGTCTGCACACCAAAGCTCGCGTTTGGCGCCAAACTTGACCCGAAACGACCCACGGTCAACCCAGGTCTGTACTACTGTAGCGGCTGCCTCCTCCCCGGAGACCGGGGAGACACTTAAACATCTGTAAATCATTGCTTAAATGTTAGTCAGTTCGTTTGGAGGGCTTTTATGTGAAAGGGGGGAGGGGGGGTGTGAAGGGGGAAAACTTTAATTCTTAGTCCCCTACCTGGTCGGAGAGGCGGGGAGCGGGCAATGCCGTACCGGGTCGCTGTGCAGTAAGCTCCGGAGCGCTGTGGCCGCCGACTCCCAACATCGCGGAGCTGGGGCTGCGGGCGCCGCCGGTTGTAGCTCCGACCCCGGCAACTCTACCCCTGGCTGCGCAGCGCTCCAAATCCAGCGCGGCCGGATGCCCGCAGCCCCAGCTCCGCGATGTTGGGAGTCGGCGGTCACAGCGCTCTGGAGCTTACCGCACGGCGACCCGGTAAGGCATTGCCGGCTCCCCGCTGGTATCCCAGCGCTGCGACGCCGCCGACTCCCAACATCGCGGAGCTGGGGCTGCTGCGTTCGGCCGCGGGCAGCGCTGGATTTGGAGCGCCGCGCAGCCAGGGGTAGAGTTGCCGGGGTCGGAGCTCCAACCGGCGCGGCCGGACGCCCGCAGCCCCAGCTCCGCAATGTTGGGAGTCGGCGGCCACAGCGCTCCGGAGCTTACTGCACGGCGACCCGGTAAGGCATTGCCCGCTCCCCGCCTCTCCGACCAGGTAGGGGACTAAGAATTAAAGTTTCCCCCTTCACCCCCCCCCCCCCCCCCCCCCCATAAAATCCCTCCAAACTAACTGACTAACATTTAAGCAATGATTTACAATGATTCCCCGGTCTCCGGGGAGGAGGCAGCCGTTCCAGACTTTTCAAGCCGCCCGCGCTACCTACCTAATCTACGCTAAAAATCTTCCATTCGGAAATCCGAAAAATTCCGAAATCCGAGTAGTGTCTGGTCCCAAGGCTTTCGGATAAAAGGTTGTGCACCTGTACCTCCGATTTATCCTTCTCCCTCTCTAATTGTAGATTAAACTTGACCATATTATGGTCACTACCTCCTAATGGCTCATCAACCTCAAGTTTCCTTATCAAATCCAGTTCATTACACAACATTAAATCCAGAATTGTCTTCTCCCTGGTAGGCTCCAGTATAAACTGCTCTAAGAATCCATCACGGAGGCACTCCACAAACTCCCTTTCTTGGGGTCCAGTTCAAACCTGATTTACCCAGTCTACCTAATGTTGAAATCCCCCATAACAACTGTAATGTTACCTTTAAGACATGAGTAAGTGTGCAGTGTTCGTTGGGGAGAGGGTACCAGGGTTACGTTTCTGTTTATCGAACCTGCAGTAGAACTCGTTCAGGTCGTTAGTCAGCTGACGATTGTCCAAGGAGCGTGGGGCTTTCCTCTCGTAGCTGGTGATTTCTTGCAAGCCCTTCCAAACTGAAGAAGAGTCACCAGCTGAGAACTTGCTCCTTAAATTCTCAGAGTACCTTTCCTTGGCAGCTCTGATTCTTCTTCTCAGCTTGTACTTGGCCTGCCTGTAGAGGTCTGCATCCCCGCTCCTGTAGGCCTCATCTTTAGACTGGCGGAACTTCTGTAAACCAGGGCTTGTCATTGTTGAACCAGATCCGGATCCTAGTGGGAATGCAACTGTCCTCATAAAAGCTGACATATGATGTCACAGTGAGCAAGCGGGTAAGATCATCTCTGACCCCTCTCACCCTGGCCACAAACTCTTTGAAGTACTTCCCCCTGGAAGGTGACTCCGGACCAAAGATCTTAGAGCGGAGCAAGATGGTTTACTCTGCGAAAAAGCCGTATTAGGTGATTGGTAACTTCAGCGCCATTTCCGTAACCGGCTTCTGTCATGGCGTCAAGCTAATTCAGGGAGATTCTGCTGTCGGGCGGCATTTCTGGACAAAATGAAGAGGTGACATTTCGGCTTGAGACCCGTCTTCAGACTGAGTCAGGGGAAAGAGGAACTCAAGCATCCCCCCCCCCCCCGACACGGAGCGATCGCCGGCCCACCCCCTTGTTTTTTTTGTTAAACATCTATTTCATTCCGCCATTTTTTTAATTTCCCCCTTACCATTTCTGTACTTTTACGATAGCTGCCATGACCCGTTTAATGTCATCCTTCGCCCTGCTTCTGGTCTCGGCCCGCACCGATCTGCCAGACATGCTGTGTGTGTGTTTGGTGGAGTCTGAGGGGAGAAGCGCCGGTACCAAGAGCGAGCGAAAGCGTGGACAGACGGGCGAAAGCGCGGACAGACGGACGAAAGCAAAGATCATTGAGACTGAGTCAGGGGAAGGAGGACCAAGAGATATAGATGGTACTAAGGACAAATGAATGGAAGATATGCCTGTATCTCCCGTTTCCCTTTCCCTTGACTGTCAGTCTGAAGAAGGGTTTCGACCCGAAATGTCACCTATTCCACTCTATGATCTTTGCTTTCATCCATCTGTCCGCGCGTTCGCTCGCTCTTGGTGCTGGCGCTTCTCCCCTCAGACTTCGCCAAGCACGCACAGCATGTCCGGCAGATCGGTGCGGGCCGAGACCAGGAGTAGGGCGAAGGATGACATCAAGCTCTGGAAATTTATTTACTTCACATGTTTAAACTATAATGTTTTATTCTTAATGGTTTATGTCCTATTCTTAATTGTTTACTGCATGTCGTGTTGTTACTTGGGAGTGAAGCACCAAGGCAAAATCCTTGTATGTGTACATACTTGGCCAATAAACGTATTCATTCATTCAAATAGTGCTATTTCAATCTGCAGTAAATGCTATATTATTTACTCACTGGATTAACAGAATTTTGAATGTAAAGAAAATCAATATTAGAAAGGAATTATGAGGCTTTAATAAAACAAGTATCCTGGCGAGCCACGATTCGGGTTTTTTTCCCGGCGAGCTGAGGCCAGGCCTGCCACTGACTGAGGGCTCACTCACCGAGTATGGAGGAGCCACCTGGCAGGCCTGGCTCGCGCACTGCAGGCTCCCAACTCGAATCTGAGCCTCTAGAGTCGAAGGCACCCATGCTGCTGAGAGAGGGAAGGGAACTGCGAGATAGGTGGACCGTTGAGATCAAGGAGGGCTGCTGAGAATGAAAAGGGGGGGGGGGGGGGGGGGGGGGGAGGTGCACCTGCTGCCCCACACAGTGGCAGGCAGAAGGTTTGGTGAACTTTTGTAACTTTGTTGGTGCCTGAAATGTGGCAGCACTTGTATACTGCCTAGGTGAGGTCTACAATATGATTTTAGCGTTTTATATGCTAAACAAAACCATACAGCACTGCACCTGGGATCAAATAGAGTTTTTATCTCCCGAACTAAATAAAAATAATTGTCATTGACGGAATTTAGCAAAGGTCAAGTATTCTCTTTTGTTGGAGGACAGTTATGCCATGTAAGGTGTGAGTTGGATAGACTCTTTATTCTTTACTGTTAAGAAGAATGGTGTATCATTGACATGTGTAAAATTCTAAGAAGCTCCACAGTGGTTTCCCCTGGGTGAGGCATCATGTGCCACGGCTATTGATTTCTTGATATTAAACAAATAAAGGAATGTTGGGGGAAAATGCTGTTGCAGGAGATCAGCTGTGATCTTGATGAATGATATAGCTGGCTCCAAGAGCCAAATGGCATGCCTTGTTGTTGCAATGTAAATTTTTGAAAGCTTTTTTGTGTGTGTACTATTGGCTTAGTGACTTTAATGTTTGCGATCCAACAAAAAATTATCTTAATGTTTCAAAATCCCTTTCAGTGATTTTTAAATGACAAGTTAAAAGGACTTTTAGTCCTTGGACTTGAGGCTAATGAATTGCGCAATCGGAAGTATTTTATGCAAGTTAGAGGTAAATTTGTTAGATTCATTGGCATATTGCTAATTTAAAAGAACAATTAAACTGGTCACTAGAGATCATTTTTATTGTATCTATGCATGGTATGAGAATCCTATGTATGGATGTAATTCTGAGGCTATAAACCACTGATGTATTGGAGTATTGTGAGCAGTTATCTGAGGAAGGATGTGCTGGCGTTGGCGAGGGTCCAGATAAGGTTTAAACGAAGGATTGATTTAACATTTGATGAGTGTTTGAAGGCACTAGTACTCGCTGGAGTATATTGAAACTTCATTGAAACTTACCAAATAGTGAAAGGCCTTGATAGAGTGAATGTGGAGAGGATGTTGCCACTAGTGGGAAAGTCTGTGACCAGAGTCTCAGAATAAAAGGACATACCTTTAGAAAGGAATTTCTTTAGTCAGAGGATGGTGAATCTGTGGAACTCATTGCCACAGACGGCTGTGGAGGCCAAGTGAACGGATAATTTGAGACTTTGAGTTTGACAGATTCTTAAGGATGTCGGGGGTTATGGCGAGAAGACGGGCGAAACAGGCCAAGAGGGAAAAATAGATCAGCTATGATTGAATAGACTTCATGGGCCAGATTGTCAAATTCTGCTCCTAGAACGAATGAATTTGGAATCCCCTTAGCATGCAGTTGCATCGCACAAGACTGTGCTTCCCATTGCCCCTATACAATCTGATCTCGGAAACTATCCTAAGAGCAAATCCTCTTCCCTTTTTGCTCTTTCATTCAGTACATTCCAAATCATGACAACTTGCTGTTTCTGCGCTGACTTCAGCCTACTTCCATCAGCTGATGCATGTAGACATTTATCAGTTCCCCTTTATTCTGAGACCATAACCTTGGTTTTTGACGTTTTGGCAGGAGAAACATCTACTGTGTCATGTCATCACCAAACTTGAAAATATTGAACTCTGTGACATTGTAATATCATACGAGGAAGTAAAGAAGCTTTAAGGTATGAGCACTCTGAATCGGTACATGGTGGAATGGTATGTGAGAAATGTGAGGTCACCCAGCTGATAAACATTACTTAATAAATGGTGAGAGATTGGGTAACATTGATGTGCTTGTTACACAAGACACTAATTGCACAAATGCGGAAATCTTATTGCGAACGCATAGGGCCTTGGCAAGATGGCACCTGGAGATTTGCATACTGTTTGGTCTCTATACGTAAAGAAAGATGTACTTGCCAAAGAAAGTGAAGTGAAGATTTGCTTGATTGGTTCTGGCTATCGTGCAGGAAAATTGCATTAAGTCTAAAGACCAGCCATGATCTTGATGAATGGCAGAGAAGTCTCAAACGCCCAGATAACATACTCCTGCTCCTATTATGTTCTGTATTGCCTGAGTATTTGTGGAGAGAGAAACAGAGTTAATGTAATTCTTAAAGGGATTGGCAGGCTGCATGTGGGAAGGATGTTTCCCATTTGTAAATCTTAAATTAAGGGTGCTTGGTTTGAGAATATACTTTAAAAATTGAGATGAGGAGAAATATCCGGTTAGTCTTGGACGACTGAGGAAGTTCAATTGTTCATTTGAAGTCAAGTTATTAAAATTTGATGTGCTTTCTTGATTACAGCACTAACCGTATAATTCCGGAAGCAGGGTGACCAACACTGAACACACATTCCTAATGCGGAATAACTAAATTATTGTACAACTGCAACGTAACATCCTAACTTCTATACTCTAACCTAATTGATAACAGCAAATGTACCAAAAGCCCTCTTACCCACCCTATCCACATATGACGCCACTTTCAAGAAACTACTGTGCCCTCCGTGATGCTTGGGACAAAGACCCATCATTTATTACCTTGCCTCTGTACTCCACAATTTGAGATTTGTAATAGAAAAAAATCACGTGGTTAAAATGCACATTGTCAGATTTTAATAATGGCCATTTTTTATATACTTTGGTTTCACCATGTAGAAATTACAGCAGTGTTTATACATAGTGCCGTTCCCCCCCCCCCCCCCCCCCCCCCCCCCCCCCCCCCCCCATTTCAGGGCACCATTGTTAAACTGAGTTATTTTGTCAATCTAAAGTCAACTTGACTCAAACACTTGTATCTGTTGAAATTGATTCTTTATTCAGCTGAGACTAGTCTCTGAACCTTCCAACCCAGAGCTGCTCTGGGGCGGGTCCAGAGAAGAGTAACTTTGATAGAACTCATGTCATTTATATAGGTATTAGACATTTCAGATACAGAGGGTTTGACAAGCTAGTAACCAATCATCTGAGTCCTTCTGGTGATTTACAACATGATCCCCCTACCCTGGCCTCACAACCTTCGTTTGCCTGTGGTATAACTTTGCTTATTTTATTTCAACCCAGCAAAACCCCAGTAGGCTCAACTGTCAAAAACCACCCCTCAAAATATAAGATACATATGTAATACAATGATCACACAAGTCATACACACTTTCCATACCAAGAAGAAAGATATTTCTATAAATCTAAACATGGTCTAATGTTTACATTCCTACTAAGACAATACATTTCATAAATTGTTTCACTACAACTTTACACATTTTACAATACTATTACATATGTATTTAAAACATTAATTATATGAGTTTGCCGAATTTACTGTTTCTAAGTTCAAAACCACAACTCCCAACCCAAGCATACATGGGTCGTAAATCTGTCAACTTAATTAATAAGTGTTTGGTGCAAGGATACAACTCAATTCTAATGTGCAGCCCCTTTCCTGCTATCTGGAAGCTGGATTTCCAATCTCATGTACAAGGCAGAACACAAGGGAGATTTACAACTCAAACCATTACATCAGAATTACATCTGCTTCTTCGACTTTCTATAATCAAATCCATCAATCTAATTATCTTCCTCTCCAAGCAACTACTCCCCTTCACATGCATCCTATCCCTTATCCCAATCTCATTATAATTTAACATAGCCAAGGCTAACTACAGGGTCTATTATCTCTCAGCCTTGAATTCTGTCTCAAACTCAGCATAACCCTCACAGCTCAAGAATGTGCCATAGAGAAAGAGCAGATGACCTCTGGCCTAAAACGAGGCCCCTATTCAGCTATCCATTCTCCAACGCAATCATACCAAATACAATTTCCTCCAGCGTTATAATTCCCTCAAAGCAATAAACTAAGCTAAGCAGGTTCAGGTTTCTATGCTTTGATTCATCTTTCCCTGTGTGTATGTTTTATTGCACTTTATTTCTCTAGCACACATATTTCTGAAAACCTTAAGCTTTTCTTTTGCAAATTACCTAGCTTATATAAAAGTCATTATCCGAGCGGTTCTATTATAGAAATATTTCCTCACCATAATGTTTGGTACACAGCAATGTAATGTGAATGAAAGTAGTCTTGTTTAGTATTTTGTTGCATATCCTTTGTATGCAATGACTGCTTGAAGTCTGCGATTCATGGACATCACCAGTTGCTGGTAGTCGTCTCTGGTGATGCTCTGCCAGGTCTGTATGGCAGCCATCTTTAGCTTAATCCTTGTTTTGGGGGGCTAGTGCCCTTCAGTTTTCACTTCAGCATATAAAAGGCATGCTCAACTAGGTTCAGATCGGGTGATTGACTTGGCCACTCAAGAATTGACCATTTTTTAGTTTTGAAAAACTCCTTTGGTGCTTTGGCAGTATGTTTGGGATCATTGTCTTGCTGTAGAATGAACCAACTTCCAATGAGTTTTGAGGTGTTTGAACTTAAGCAGATAGAATGTGTCTAAACACTTCAGAATTAATTATGCTACTTTCATCAGCAGTTGAATCATCATTGAAGATAAGTGAGCCAATACCTTCGGCACCCATACATGCCAGGACGTTACACCCCCACCACCGTGTTTCACAGATGAGGTGTTATGCTTTGGATCTTGGGCAGTTCCTTCTCTCCTCCATACTTTGCTCTTGCCATCACTCTGATACAAGTTAATCTTCGTCTCATCTGTCCACAAGGCGTTTTTCTAGAACTTTCGTTGTTCTTTTAAGTACTTCTTGGCAAACTGAGACCCGGCCAACCAGTGGTTTGCGGCTAACCAGTGGTTTGCATCTTGCAGTGTAGCCTCTGTATTTTTGTTCATTAAGTCTTCTACCGACAGTGGTCATTGACAAATCCACACTTGACTACCAAAGAGTGTTTCTGATCTGTCAGACAGATGTTTGGGGATTTTTCTTCATTATAGAGATATTTCTTCTGTCATCAGCTGTTGGAGGTGTTCCTTGGCCTGCCAGTCCCTATGCGATTATTAAGCTCACCAGTGCTCTCTTTCTTCTTAATGATGTTCCAATCAGTTGATTTTGGTAAACCTGTTTGGCTGATGTCTCTAACAATTTTATTCTTGCTCCTCAGTCTCATAATGGCTTCTTTGACTTTCATTGGCACAACTTGGGTCCTCATGTTGATAACCAGCAATAAAAGTTTCCCAAGGTGATGGAAAGACTCTCTTGTGCCTACATTAAGGAGGCAATTAAACACTCCTGAGCAATTACAAAGCTTGTGAAGCCGTGTGTCCCAATCATTATGGTGCCCTGAAATGGGGGGGGGGGGGGGGGGGGGGGTGGACTATGTATAAACACAGCTGTGATTTCTACATGGTGAAACCAAAATGTGTAAAAATACCCTTTGATAAAATCTGACAATGTGTACTTTAACCAGATGTGATTTTTTTCTTTCTAATACTAATCTCAAATTGTGGAGAACATAGGCAAATAAATAAATAATGGGTCTTTGGCCCAAACATTATGGAGGGCACTGCGTATACCTGCACTCCTGGATCCCTCTGCTCCACAACACCCTCTAGAGTCAGGCCATTCTCTGTGAAAGTCCTGCACTGCTTTGACTTCCCAGAATGAAATTCAAATTTTTCTGTCTTAAATTCCATTGACCATTCATCAGTCGACTTGCACAACTGGTCAAGATCCTGCTGTAATTTTTGATAATAATCTTCGCTATCTACAATACTATTCACTTTACTGTCACCTCTAAACCTACTAATCATGCCGTCGCCTTTCCTCACTACACCGATGTTGTCTGATTTGATATTTTCAACTTCAATTATATTTCTATTGCCTAAGTTCATCTGAGCCATCTACATATCAAATCTAGTTAATTATTTAAATGCAAAATTCCCAACAGAAGCTACATATTTATGATATTTATTCCTGTTTACTGCTATTCTTGTATTCTGCCTCAAAGCCAAATTTCTTTATAGCTCTCTTCCCTTTAAAAGTGTACCCTTCAATTTTGTGAATGTTTACTGTGTTACTTCAGCAAAAGTTTTTTTACTATCTATATACACCATTTCAGATTATTAACTTAAGCTTGCTTTTAACAAGTCTCTACTCGTTTTGATTTGTGTTTTTGCTCTTTTATATGAATGAATTGTAACCTAGGCAATGGGAAATCTGAACTGTGACATTTGTGCTTTGACCATTGACGTTGTTAAAACCTATTCAAATCCTCTACGGCTTTTAAATTACTACTGGAAATAGGTCATATCGCTCAGTTCTGATTTCATGAGTGAACCTTGACATGACTTCTCATTTTCCTTCAATCCACACATCCCTTGGAATCCAAACACTGAATTGTTAATTGTTAATGTGGATCTCTTCATAACATTTTGGTTATAGCAGACGTAGTGTCCCTACCATAATCAGACACCACTGGCTCCTTAAGAACACAAGCTGCTAGTTACACCGCAGAAGTCATTAAAATTTATAAGCATTTCCTTTGGCCAACACCTGTGAATGATGAAGAACACACAGTGCTGGAATAACTTAGCAGGTCAGGCAGCATCTCCGGGGAGCATTGATCGGTGACGTTTCGGTCGAGGTCCACGACTGGATTGCGCCTCGCACCCGACCACCACAAGGCTGAGAACCGATGTCTACAGCCTCCCCGGTGGTCTCCCTGAGGCCAGGATCACTAAAGCTGCCCAGACCCGCTCCACCACCCCAGCCACTTCCTGAACAGCCCTACCAAGCTTCACCGCTCTGCTGATGCTACGCCTAGCCGCATCCAGACCAGACCTACTAACCGCCGAGTTACTGACCCCCCCCCCCCCCCCCACAAAATATTCTGTTATACAAGGGTTTACTGTAGATAATGACTGAGTATTCACAGCCCAATTGTGTATAGTTCCAAAGATTCAGCTCGTTTACGTTATTCCCTTTGTCTGGTTTTCCTGGGTCTGTCTGTTTGCTTTTAGAACCAACTGACCTTTTCCTATTGGAATCTGCTCATCCATTTTCCATTTTGCAGGTGTATTTTAACTTGTCATGACCCTTTTAATCAAGAATATTTAAGCATTGGTGGTGGAAAATTTACTCGAAGGGACTTTGAGGAACAGTATTTATTTGCATTTGTCAGTCAGCATGACTTTGTGCAGGTGAAATCATGTTGATTTCAAAGTTGATGAAAACATGAATTTGAGTTTTATTGAAAATATAAATAAGGAGCTGTCAAGAATGTATATTTTTTTAACTGGCAAAATTAATGGGACCTGACACCAACAAAATCATGGGATCAGATCATCACTGTCCTAGTGTTTTGCAGAAGATGCTGGATGGGATGTTAGCTTTTTTTGATACACTTTAGAAGTGTTGCAAATATGACAAGATCTTAATTCTAATTTTGAGTAATTTTAGGGTATAATTGAACAATTGTGGAAATTAGAGGGTCTATTGATCTCTTAAAATCAAAAACACAATTAGGGTGGTAGAATGAAAACATTTGGCCACAACACCTGTAGGAGAAGCAAAGAATTAGGGTACTGCATGACATAGTGAAGATGCACATAGTTTTCAATGTTTAGTTCCTTTTGCAATGATCTAATACACAAACAAAAGGCACTTTATAAAACATCTTTTGAAGTGCCACATGAGGAATACAGTTAGTTTAGTCATATTCTGTTGCATTAAAGATGCAAATATAGCATTAAGTTGTAATTGAGTAGATTTTATTGTTTAGTTCTTGTTATGGATGAGTTGTGTACATATTGTTAATTTCTTAATTTCAATTATTTGTTTTTACAATTCATATCTGACTTGAGGCTTAAATTATATTGTGCGACTTGAAACCTAGTAAATAATTTACCAATTTGCACTGCACTTGTATGTGACACTTGTAGTTTTTCCAAATGATGTACTAAAAACCTAGTACTGAATGAGGACAAACTTTGAAACAAAATACTCAGCGGGTCAGGCAGCATCTTTGGAGAAAATGGATAGGTGATGTTTTGAGTTGTGACTCTCCTTCAGATGCTGAGTTACTTCAGCATTTTGTGTCTCCCTTTGGTATTAACCAGCATTTGCACTTCTTTGTTATTACTAAATGAGTACATCCTGGCTGATGGTGCCATAATAAACCAAATGTTATGATACTTAGCTACATTGTTGTACTGGGAGCTAAAGAATTTTATACGTGCAGGCAACTGGATTACTTATCAGCAACTAGAGTGCGATCCTGAGTTACTATCTACCTCATTGGAGACCCTCGGACTATCTTTAATCGGACTTTACTGAAATTTATCTTGCACTGAACATTATTAACTTTATCGTGTTTCTGTATACTGTGGATGGTTTGATTATAATCATGTATTGTCTTTTCCCTGACTGGTGAGCACGCTACAATAAACTTAACTTCAACTTCATTGTCTTGGTTGCCACTATAGAGTAGTTTTGAATTGTGATTTCCCTTTAGGCCGAGGTGCCAAAATGGCTCTAGATTTTAACTTTCGTGACCCATGTCTGGTATCTACTTGAAATTTGGCACAGATTTAGATAAAACATCATTGATAAGGAATTCATAACTCGTCAGTGCAAAATGTTGCACAGTAATTAATTAAGCTAATTAGAAAAAGTAACACCGCCCTCTTGTGCTCAATAATATACAGCTGTATATTACTCTATGGGGAGCTCGATTCCGTTCGGGTGTTCTGTGGTAGTGCCGAGACTCGAATGGGAACATTGAATACAGGACTGCCTCAGAGGTCCCGGGTTTCACCGGCTCCTGAACCCGCCTAATTAATGCGTGAGGGCAGATCCTGTGCGTTCCCCAGTTTACTGAACCCCACTGACTGCCAGTGTGCAGAGTGGGGGCCACAGCCATATGGGACTGGGGCAGTGCCAGGCTGGGGGAAGCCTAAGACACTGGCAGGAAAATGCCTAAGCCTGACCATAACTCGCCCCCCTTCCAGAGCTGCCCAGAACTGGAGTCGCTTTGGGACCGGCTGAGGGCTCTGTACGTGTGTCTGCTCAGTGGGTCCACCTCGGCCAGCATGCCCTTCTGGATCGTCAGCAGCAGCCCACCCGACGCCACGATTACACTGAATGTCAACATGGTGGGGAGCAGCACTGACATGCACGGCGCCCAGGCCACCTTCAGCACCCCCATAGCACCGGCTCCGTCAGTCCGCTCGCTCGCTGCAACACCGGCCGGCCAACAGCTCACTACTCCCACCAGCCGGCCAACAGCCCGACCGACCCCTCACAGCACCCGCTGGCCGACTGACTGACCCCCTATCTTGCACCCTTCTGCTCAGCTCGGCCCAGGGCCGCCTTCAGCACCCCCATGACGCCGGCTCCGTCCTCAAAAAAAAATACACCTGCGGTCTGGATGTTTTCGAGTTACGGGCAGGACCTGGCCTGCTTGGGCCGTAGGTTGCCGACCCCTAACCCTAACCCTCTTCCACTGAGAGGAGAATGCCAAACCCTAGCCCTGACACTAACCCTAATCCTAACCCTAACCCTAGCTCTACATTTTTATTTATCATTTTATTTCACAGTTCACAACATCATAACTTTACAAAATAAATCGTTTGTAAAACGAAATTATCAGCAAGTTCGCATTACTTTCTTCATTCGAAACCTTGCTATTGTTGTGATGTTATTAGGAGGCAAGCATGAACCCAGTAGGCTTGTTGCATGAAACAAAGAGCATGATCGGTCAGTTGGCTTCCGTCTCAATGTCAAACGGCTTTGATTGGACAATTACTACTCGGAAAATTGGAGGTTTTCCTCATATTTTAAAAATATGTGCAGGTTTTGTTGTTGAAGAGTTTCAGGTATGATTTCTATAATATTTTTACACAATATGTTATAAATACAGGTAGATACGTGATTTGGGTCACAAAATGAAACAAAAAAGTACCTCGGCCCACGGTCTATTTGTTATGTGTTTAAGAAGGAACTGCAGATGCTGGAAAATCGAAGGTACACAAAAATGCTGGAGAAACTCAGTGGGTGACCGGTGTTTTTCCTTCGCTCCATAGATGCTGCTGCACCCGCTGAGTTTCTCCAGCATTTTTGTGTACCTCTATTTGTTATGATTGTATATGGTTGTTCTGAATCTAAGAATGGTAGGAAATAAGAGCAGCGGTCTATTGCTTGGCCCCTCTAGCCTGATGTTTCATTCCAAATGGTTGGTCTTTTCCGGACCTCATCTTTTATTGTAGTTCCAAGAGAAACACAGCAATCTTGGCAGAGGAAGAAAATGCAAGATATTTGCAGAATGCTTTATCATGGCAGTTTGATCAAAGGGTTGCTTTGAGGGTATAATTGGGGGTGGTGGCAGGTATTGGGAAGTTTAAATGAAGGTTATGGGCTCGGCACAGAAGAGTGAACTTCATGGGCAGTGGGACTATGTGATCAAATTATAGGACATTTCAATTTGCTGTGAGTGGGGAGCTTGTATCAGTTTAAACAGAATTTAGGGGGCTTAAATTTTCTGGATCATGAAGAAAATATGTGAATGTCCGAGATTTGTCAACAAGGATTTGGTTGAGGTTTTGGATCAGTTGAAGTTGGAGTGGTTGGCTGGCAATGTACATGATGTGTGTGGTCTGTCATTTGTTTGATTTAAGGAAATCAGTAAGTTAACAACAGATGTTCCTTAACGTGTAAAGGACTTGTTTTATCGAACAAAAGAAGTGTAACTTGTTCTTCGTTTACAAGATGATTTGGGAATACAAGCATAATTTAATAATGAAAAAAATAATGTTCTACTGTGTTGCCCAGATTTGATGTTGAGGGAAAAAATCTGCTCAAACTTGGTGCGTCTGTGGAGGTGGAGATTTTGAAGCAAACCCTGCATCAGGACTTTAATGTTAACTCTGTAATATGTTATGTACACTAGTGTCAATAATAAAGTTCATGTTTATGCAACATTATGTGCATGTTTAGGAAGTCCCCAGGTTATGACAGGGTTCCGTTCCTGAAAACCTTGTAGACCAAACTGTTTGTAAGTTGGAAATGAGCAAAAAAGTGCGTGGGAAGAGCTCACAGAAATAGCTGTGACGGGAGACCAAACCGTCACAGGAAGAACGAATACCAGCCATTCTGCCTCACTAAGCGAGCGAGTGAAACTGCTCTGCCCTCTTGGCTCTGCTTTTCTCAGGGGAAGTCACTTGGAAATGCTCCGTTCCCACCCAGCAATAGATTGCTGCAGCCTCATAACTGCCAGTAAATCAATCCATTATTCGCCCATCCATCCCAACAGTATCCCATATACTTATTCATATGTACAGTGCCTCTCAGTCAGGTTACAGCCTTGCATACACTAATACTGTAACCTTCAAATCAGTCAATCACTGATTTGAATGTGGGAATTGTGAATGCCATTTCATATGTTAGCGTGATGGAGTTTTGGTTTTATTCAAAATTTAACATTAGCTTTAAAAAATATTTTATGAACTTCTGGACATCCACAGCTTTGGTGGTATTTAATTGTGTGCTAAAGCTGGACGTATTTGAGGAATTCGGTTCATAATCTATCCTATTTAACTTATGGCACAAAGATGCATGTTTGCTTGTAATACCCAAAATAAAGTTGATGGTGCCTTAATTGTTAAATGTTTGCCGTGGGTTAATAGCTTTGGATTTAAGACTAAATTCTGTGAGATTATATTCATTTAGTAGACCGCTTAAATTTTCCCAAGTTTTCCACTATTTATATGATCCTAATTCTTTAGGATTAATTTAATTAAAGTTTGTCTACCTAATTTCTTAGAATACATTTTGTAAATGTGCAATATCTCTTCTTGCGTATGGCGCAGCCTAAAGTTGTATGTCAAGGGTAGACATCCAGGGCAGCACAGCATCAGCTACTGGGTGGATGGCTTTGATGCCCCCAGGGAAAAGCCTCAGTGGGCAGTCATTTACGATGTGTGGGATGGTCTGGTCTGGATGTCCGCAGTCGCAAGCAGGACTGCCTGTCATCCCCCACTTATGCAGGTGATGGGCTGTTCTTGTAGGGAGGGTGGGTGCGGGTTCTGTTCAAGGTTAACCATTGCTTGCGATGGAGGTCAAAACCCGGTGGTCTCACTGTGGGGTCTGTGATGACCTCTCCGTTGTTGGTGTTGGCATTTTTCCAGGCTCTACTAAAGTACACCAAAGCATTTCAGGTGGCGATGGTCCACTTCTAAGGTTCTCCGTCCTGCTACTCCGAGCAAGCTATTATTGTTTAGTGCTGCCTAATATTGTTTGATTTCCATTCAATAAATGCTGTTTGTAGGAGATATGATAAGTGCCACAAGTGTGTCTGAATGTTGCAGATAGATTTATTTAAAAAAAGAGAATTGTTCAAATTCTTCACGTTCTAAGTTTGCATGTTAACTAGGCCATCATTGTTAGAGTTAGAGGTAATCCAAGTGTGTAAATGTACATGAGGTTATTCATGAAACCACAAATTAACCTATTCTTTTGACCACTCCATATGCATGATGGGACATAAGGTGCTGGAGTAACTCAGCAGGTCAAGTAGCATCCCAGGAGAACATGGATAGGTGATGTTTCGAGTCAGGGCCCTTATTCGGACTGATTTTAGTGGGGTATGCATGGTATCTACTCATCAGCACTAGCATGTGTCCAATCCATTAATGATCTAAATCAGCTTTATTAAATGGAATCTTTGAATGGCCTAAAATTCTACATTTTTTCAAGGCTTTTTGGTTTATTAGGTGATGTAGCTAATTGCAATATAGTTGACATAGGTTGAATGATATAAAAGTGGGCACTTTCCAAGTATGTAAGAATGAGACACACCAGCCCTCCCCTGTGATGCCGCCCCCCACTCCTCATTCTCTACCCCCCTTCCCCCTTCCTCTACCCCCCTCACCCTCTCTCTCTCTCTCTCTCTACCCCCTCCCTCTCTAGCCGCGTCTGCGAAGTTGGGGGCTATGCATGAGTGGATAGGGCGGGGGATGGGGAAAAGGAGCGAATGAATAATATCAATAATATAACACCAACCCTCCCCTGTGATGCCGCAGCCCCCACACCCCCCCCCCCCCCCCCACGCACGCCCCCCCCCCCCACGCTCTCCCCTCCCCCCACAACCGCCCCCATACCCTACAACCACCTGCCCCATACACACCCTCTCCCCCACACACATGGGAGGTGAGGAGGGGGGTAGGGAGAGGAGAGTGGTTATGGATGGAGGGAGAGAGAGACTGAGGGTAGAGGAAAGGAGAGATGAGGGAGGGACTGGGGCAGGGATGAAGGCGAGTGGAAAGAAGAGGGAAGGTCAAGAGGGAGAGCGAGTGCTGGGGGGGATGAGAGGGAATGGAGGAGGATAGGGGTAGGAAGAGGGATGGCGAGGTAATGGAGGAGGGGAGAAGGAAGAGGGGGTGAGTTCAGAAAATATTTCAGAAATTGGCGAGTTGAATAAATAGATTTAAAGTCGAAGTATGGTCTCGAAAACAAAGATTTTTTTAGATACTTGCAATTAAGAGACTACTTTACAAAAGAGATAAGCCCAGAACTAGATGAAACTTCAAATAATGTGATCAAGGTGATTGTGGATGCATACAAACAGAAGGGGTCTCGGGTCATTTCTGCTTTCTACCAAGCTCTGGTGGAGAATCAACGCTCTACATAAAAACAAAATGGGAAGCAGAATTAAAAATTCCAAATAACAGAAGAAGAATGTTATCAAATGTATGAAACACAATGTACATCCACAAGCTCACTAGTATGGAGAGAATTTTGCTGGAAGAATCTAACTCGCTTTTTTATAACACCCAAAATAAAAAGCAGACAACTTGCTGAAGAAGGGTTTCGGCCCGAAACGTCGCCTATTTCCTTCGCTCCATAGATGCTGCTGCACCCGCTGAGTTTCCCCAGCAATTTTGTGTACCTTTGCTGTCCAACAACACTGTTGGAGGCTGTGTGGGAGTACGGAGACAGACCACTCACATATTTTCTAGAACTGTGTAAAGATAAGGCCATATTGGGAAAATGTTAACGCAGTTGTTAAAAATACCTTGGGTTATAAAATCCCAAATACCTGCCCTGTGATGTATCTGGGGCACATTGAAGATATAGTAAAGATAGAAGATACATATTTGATTAAAGTTTGGTTTGCAGCAAGTAAGAAGGCCATTACCACGCAGTGGTTTAATGAAAAAAGTCCAAAACAGGAACAGTGGTTAGAAGTTGTGCGAGACATCTTTAATATGGAGAAACTGACATATTCCTTGAGAGTCCAGGAGAATTCATTTGAGAAGATCTGGAAAAAATGGACCGTTTATTTGAGTCATGACACCAATTAGATAAATGCCGAGTTAGATATGGGAAGATTGTGTTATATAGAACTAGATGGTATGTTTGTGTGAATATTGAAATATCCCCAGATAACAAATTAATGTAAAGTTTTTTTTTTAATTTGGTAAGTGAACCACACTGTCTTATTCAAAATTTTTTTTTTATTTACTTTTTTTCCCCCTATCTGTTTATTTTTTTATTTTGATTGTTGTTTTTCTTATTTTGTTTTATTTATGGTGATGGTGTTGCACTGTTTTGTATATATTTCTGCGAAAAATCAATAATAATGTAAGTGGGGAAAAAAAGGAAGAGGGATGGCGAGGTAATGGAAGAGGGGGTGAGGGGCGGGAGGGGCTGAGCGGAGGAAGCAGCGGTGGTTGATGGGGATAGGGAGCATAATGGAGGAGGGGAATAAGGGACTGAAAAGGGAAAGTGAGATGCATTTACATTGATCTTATATTTTACAAGTTATTGCCATTTTAAACTTTAAAAACATCGCAGGCCGCACCTGAGGAGTTTGGCGAGGGTTGCCGTGACTCTCGTCACAACGGTAACCCGTCAGCCGCATCTGCGCAGTTGGGGGCTATGGGCGAGTGGTGGAATATTGCGTTGGGGGAACGGGCCCAACAGGTCCGCACTTGGTCTAATAACCACTAGAGCTGGGTTTGTAACGGATGTTGCAGTGGGATTTATTCACGTTGTATCTGGATTTATTTTAATTACTTTACACCATAGCAATCCTGCCTCTCAAAAAATGATGGTAAGATGTTTACAAAATGCTTATTCCAGTTTTGGGAATAAATTCAGGCAAGTGAGAGCAGAGGTGAAGCATGGGTAAGCCACGTGCCTCCTCTCTGCTGGATTATCATTTAGTAACAATTGAATTAATCTTTTTTTTTTGATTTAAATCTTTTTATTTGAATTTCACAGCAATTTGCATACATACAATGATAACAGACAGTGACACTCGGCATAATTGTGCAACAGTATGTAAGCGACACTCAAAGCCCTTACCCTTACCCACCTTCAACCCACCCGAATCAGGTCGGAACCAAACGGGGACAAACAACACTCACATACGTACACATCCACACAAATATGGTAAGATAAACGAAACAAAAAGTACTAAAAAAAAAACTTTTGTTTCGTTCACTAATAACAGTAAATAAGTAAGTAATTAAATAAATAAGTGTGGGGAGGGGGGGGGGTTAAGGGGAGAGCAGCTGCAGTAGAGCAGTACAATGGTGGAGAGCACTCAGTCCTCTTCCGAGTCCGGGGACAAGTTGAGAGAGTTAACAAGTTCCAAGAAAGGGTTCCATGTATCTAGGAATGTCTTGGTAGAGCCTTTGAGAGAGAAACTAAGTTTTTCAAGCTTTAAATTGTAAAGCACCTCCTTAATCCAGCGGGCGTGTGTCGGGGGACAGGTGAGCCTCTAGTTAAGCAAGATCAGTCTCCGGGCTAACAAGGTTGTAAAAGCTAGGACCCGTTTCACCGCAACAGAGAGGTTGGTGTTGGGAGGGGTACCGAAAATGGCTGACAGTGGGTTTGGAGGAATAGTGTGGCCGTAGGCTCTGCTTATCAAGTCGAAAGCACTCCTCCAAAAGGCTGCTAGCTTGGGGCAAGACCAAAACATATGGCTATGGTTGGCAGGAGATTGATTACATCTGTTGCAGGTGTCCCTAACAGCGGGGTAAATTCTAGATAATCTTGCATTTGTGTAGTGGACTTTGTGAAGGACTTTGCATTGGATTAGGCCATGACGGGCACATATGGATGAAGAATGGATCAAATCCAAGGCAGAGTCCCATTGCTGGTCTGTTAGTTTCGTATTCAGCTCACCCTCCCACGCAGCTTTTAATGAGGTATGAGGTTTCAATATAACCGACCCTAACAAGTTATACAAAACAGAGATGCATTTCTTCCGGTTGGGATCTAGAGCTAAGATGCTATCGGTCAGGGTTTCAGGGGGACGATTTGGGAAATAGGGGAATGTCTTCTTCACAAAATCCCTAATCTGGAAAAAACGAAAAAGGTGGGAGTTTGGGAGGCTATAGTTGGGACGAGAGCTCCGCAAAGGACGAAAAGATGCCATCCTTGTATAGGTTTTTAATACTACTGATACCGTTGCTATGCCAGGTTTTGAATGCGTGGTCTGTACTTGAAGGTTTAAAGATGTGATTTTTTGGCAGTGGTGTCAAGATGGAAGGGCCTTGGAAACCAAAGTTTTTCCTGAGTTGACTCCATATCTTGAGCGAGAGGGACGCAATTGGGCCTGCACCCACAGGTGTTATAGGAAGGGGGAGTTGGGAGCATAGGGCAGACCGCAACGGGAGACGTGAACTCGCCTTTTCCATGTGTACCCAGGTCGGTAGGTGGTCGCAATCATCATTCATCCAATACAGGAGTTTCAATTGAATTAATCTTTAATCTTTTCTGCCTTATCTCCATATCCTCTGCTTCCTTGTCCAAAAATCTTTATGTTAAAAAAACCTTTGGTTGTCATTTTCGGTCCAAATTAAGATGTCTGATTTGAATGGTCTGGGTGAAAGTCAAACTGCTCGTCTATAAGTAGGTTATTGGTTACTGTTTCTTGAGAACATTGCTGGTGGTGGCTTCCTTTATTTTGCAAACAATTGATAGTAGACAGATTGAGCAGTATGTAACCACATTGAAATTATTTTGCCTTTTCTGAACAAGATATTCCTTGACAATTTTCCAAATTGATCATTAAAAACCAGATTTACCATTATGGATTATGTTGGGTGGACATGTTGGTACTTCTAGGGCACAAGTCATCAGTATTGCTGCTAGAGTATTTATGGTTCCTATGATATTTGCTGTATCTTGTACTCTGCTGTTCATTCATACATGGAGTGAATAGATTTGCATGGAAAACAGTTGGGAGGATGCCAGATTAGACATCCATTTGGTAATTAGACTGCTCCTTTCATCACTGTTCATCCTTTTTACAATGCGTTAGGAGGTTGTAGCCTTGTGTTATTTTTGTGCTGGATCAAAAATGGTTCTGCAGATTAATTTATTAACCTCTGCCTTGCTCTGGATTAGCTGACTCCGGGAGGTATACATAATATAATTTATAAAATGCATTGAATGCATAAAATGTTTAGAATCACTGCGATGAATGTTCTACTCAACTTAAGTTGAAATGTCAATTTCTAATTTGTTTTGGACCATTTAAGACAATTATTGGATTTCCCAAGTGTGTTAGACGTCATCGGGTGGCGCAGCCTCAGTCATTTCGATTTTTTTGTTTTTTTAGTATGTCTAAAATGTATGTGCTCATGTTTCTCGGTATGTTTTTATGTGGGGGTGGTGGTGGTGGTGCGGGGGGGGGGGGGAATAGGGAGAAACTGTCACTTACCCAGTCACTTACCTCGGCGGAGATGCAAATTTTCTCCTAGTTGCATGTTTGCCTCCCTCGTGGCCTAACAACTTGGATTGGTGCGGCCTTACCCGGAGACAGCCCAGAGCTTCAGCAGCAGGCGCAGCGTGGACTTTAACCTCGCGGAGCCAGAAGACAGGCTCCGACCACCGGCCTGCTGACTTTAACATCGTGAAGCCGCCGTCTGCGGACCTTCTAGCAGCAGGCGTGGAGCGTCAGTGAAGAGCTCCGACCGATGGCCTGCCTGCGGCCTTTAACCGAGAAAATGCTTTCTCCGGTAAGAAAGTGGCCGGATCGGGTGTGTTCCATCCGTCCCGATGTTGGAGCTTCGATCATCCCGACGAGAGGGCCTGTACATCAGGCCGTCCGTAGCGGCGACCACGAAGGGTCAAGGCCCCAAACACGGGTGAACAAAAACGAGGACTTTATTGCCTTCCATCACAGTGAACACTGTGGTGGATGTTTATGTTAAGTTCTATCGTGTGTTGTGTTCTTTTAATTGTATGGCTGCATGGTAACTCAAAAATCACTGTACCTTAATTATAAATTTGAACTTGAATGTGCAATTTTTAAAAATTCTGCTTTGTTTACTAATCTCTATGATAACTTTAACAACCTGTCCTGCACTTTTGAAAATGACAGCTTCTTCCATACTTTATTCATCCAAGGCTATCCTTTCCAGTTTTAAGTTGTACTAGACCAGGTGCAGACCCATTGGGCCTGACAATATTCCACCAATGACCCAGGCGCAGGCGCAGCTGACGGGTTCCCATTGTGATGCCAGAGATCCCCGTTGTGACGCGAGTCATGGCAATCCTCCCCCAACTGCACAGATGCGGCCAGCAAGTGGGAGCGCGACTGCGACGTTTTAAATGTTCAAAATGGCAATCGCCTGCAAAATATAAGATCAATGTGAACTCATCTCACTCCCTTTTCAGTCCCCTATTCCCCTCCTCCATTATCCTCCCACTCTCCACCAACCCTCCTCTGCTCCCTCCCCATGCCCCATCCCTCTCCTCCTCCCCCTCCCCATCTCCATTACCTCACCATTCTGCTTCCTACCCCTTTCCTCTTCCATTCCCTAGCACTTGCTCCTCTTCACCCTCTCTCTTCTTTCCCCACTCCCTCCCTCTCTACCCCCACCCTCTCTTCTCCTACCCTCAGTCACTCACCCGTCCCTCCTTCCATAACCCCTCTTCCCTCCCTACTCCTCTCCCTCTATCCCCTCCTCCCCACTTATCATCTCCCGCCTTGCAACCTTGCGGAGTGCTGGGTTTGAAAATCATCGTGGTAGAATTTTGTCACCTTGCTGATTGTGGTCTTTAGGATAGAATCCATTTGCGGGGTTGGGGGGGGGGTGCTAAGTCCTAGGTCTTGGAGCCTTGGAAATTAGTTGATTTTTTAATTTAGAGAAGTTTGCAGAAACCAATTAACCTACAAACCTGCACATCTTTGGAATGTGGAAGGAAATTGAAGTCCTATCGCTGTGTCACTGCCGAATGATGCTGTTAAAAGCAAAACTGTAGTCAATGAATGGGAGTCCGACGTAGGTCTCTTGATTGTTTAGGTGTTCGAGAGAAGAGTTTGCAGTGCCTTTAAGTGAATGTTCAAAAAGCACATTTTCTAATGCCTTTTATTATTGGAGTGTGGGATCATTTCTAGAATGACATGACCTGCAGAGGATCTTGCGGTGATGCCTGCTTCCTTTGTTGTAGGTAGTTACAAATGTGTGCTGGAATAATCATTGCAAACTGCTTGTCCCAGCTCTTTCTTGCTCCGAGGTAGACAGAAAATGCTGGAGAAACTGAGCGGGTGAGGCAGCATCTATGGAGAGAAGGAATTGCGACGTTTTGGGTCGAGACCCTTCTTCAGACCGGAACGTCACCAATTTCTTCTCTCCATAGATGGTGCCTCACCTGCTGAGTTTCTCCAGCCATTTTTGTCTACCTTCGATTTTTCCACCATCTGCAGTACTTTCTTAAATCTTTCTTGCTCCTAACAGCCTCCCAAAACGAAGTAATGGGCAATTGCTGCACGAGTGCCAGCAGAGGCAAGGGTTCTTGCTAGATCGCCAGCACAGCAGCATGCAGCACAAGCATATGTATGCCTTGGAAGAATGGCAGTTGTGTTCCGACAAATAGTCCAACTTGAAAACTGAGACAGCTGTAACAAATCAGCATGAAGCAGATTTGAGTGTAATTACCGTGCCTTTTCTGGCAGTATACTCTGCAGCCATGGTAGATTGGTAGAATAAATAAATGTTGTTTGTGGGCTGCAAAAGAGCTGGAAATTATGGAACTATTCACGGAATCACAAAATAGAATTTGAATTGATTCTTTAGTCAGAGGGTGGACATGTGTAATTCTGTTCCACAGAAGGCTGTAGAGGCCAAGTCATTGGATATTTTTAAGGCAGAGATGGATAGATTCTTGATTAATACAAGTGTCAGAGGTTATGGGGAGAAGGCAGGAGGGGTCGGGGGGGAGATAGATCAGCCATGATTGAATGGAGGAGTAGATGGGCCAAATGTCCTAATTATGTTCCTATTCCTCATAATCTTATGATGTTATGAATATTAAAAATGTCCCTGAAAGATTTGATGGGGCCTCATTAGTTGACAGAATGGATTTATGACTGGTGATTGCATCAACAGGACCTTGGAGAGATTAGTCTTCAATTTTCTTATTTGTTTTGCATATTTTCTCTCTTTGATAATCTTGATTACTTCATCTCAATTACATGATGTTCTTGGGCATATATTTGTCTGCAACCTCTCTGCCAATTGACTTTTCACAAGTTGGTGCCTGGACTAAAGCATCTAAACCTCTTCCTATAAAACGTCACCTATGTGCTTCTTAAATATTTTGAGTCATAGAAACGCATGGCATAGAAAGAAGCTATTTTCAATTTGATCCTACATCCCAGACCTGGCTCATAATCTTAGAAGTTATAATTGTGTTCAAGTGCTTGGGCGGGTATTTATTAAATGGATAGATTTTTTTTTCCTTTCTCCAAGTAGTGTAATCCCAGCCTCCATTGCTAGTTGAATGAAAAATGATTTCCTCAATTCTGTGTGGAAAGAACTGCAGATGCTGGTTTAAATCAAAGGTAGACACAAAATGCTGGAGTAACTCAGCAGGACAGGAATATTTGTGTGTGATTATCTGTAATAGGATAATTCTGACAGTATTGCATTAAGACTTAAATATGCATTGATTTCATGTTTACATTGAATATTACTGCAGGATGTCTGAATCCATTATATATGATTCTAGCCAGCACGTAACTAAAGATATTATGATCTTTATGTAGCAATACATAAATTCATGAGTTGATGACCATGTGCGGAAAACAAAATGGCATTAGTGTAGGTTTAGTATAAATGGCTGCTTAATGGACCAAATTACGTGTTCCATGCTGTATAACTATGAATCAGTGAGACCAAATGCTTTTGAGAAACTTATGCTTCAATTATGGGTATATAAACAAAGTGCTAAATAAACTGAGATGGAGTTGTAGCATTATACAGCAGGTAAGCAAGCACTTTGACCAAACCTGTCAACGCCGACCAAGATATCTACCCAAACTAGTTCAGTTTGCTTGTGTTTTGCCACTATTCCTCAAACGTTCCTATCTGTATACCTATCTAAATGTGTTTAGGAAGTTCATCACTGGATGTTTTGCATTTATGTTTAATAAAAAATCAGCTTAATCGGAATGTCCGCTTGAGAAGGAAATGGGGCTGGCTCAGGTAGACAACTTGGTCGGCACAGACAAGTTGGTCTAGTGAGCCTCTTTCTAAGCTGGATAACCATGACACTAATTCAGCACGATAAGGTGATGAGCACCCAAGAAAGGCAGTTCCGTTTTTCAAGATTTGTATTTCTTTTGCATGCTGTATGGTGTGAATTCTGAAAGGGTTAACAGAGTTGGATTTGTCGTTGTGTTACATAAGGAACATGTTTGCCTTTCTCATTCCCGGTTACTGTTCAGTGACCTCTGCTGGATGTGTAACACTCTCAGTTAAATCAGTAGAAGTAGATTTACTGTGTCATATCTCGTGTGGATAAGGTGGCAGTGTTTCTATGAAATCACATTGTGTGTGTGTGTGTTTTCATTTTGCCGAACCAACAGAGGTTATGGCCACTTTGAGGAGTCCGAAGGTACTGGAGAGGTACCGCCGAGGAGACGAAATGTCGGCCTCGGAGCTCTGCCATGGGAACACATTTGCCAACTACCACTGGGCCAGAGTTCCAGTGCCTCAGCCACAAGGAGAAAATTCAACCTGCTGATCTGCAGCAGAAGTTGGCTGAGCGAACACAGCTGGGCTAGTGTTCATGATAAAATAGGCTGATTTTGTGAAGAGGAGATTTTGGTCCCAATGAAGTCAAGATTGGCCACCTGCCCCAGCCTAGGCACTGCATTTTCAGGGGGGGGGGGGGGGGGCTCCGGGGGGAGGGGAGGGGGATTTCAGGTGAGCTGTCGTAATTTTGTCCATATTAAAGTCTGCCAGACCACCAGTTGCTGGAAAATCAGTGGACATATATTTTAATTATTTCTCCTTTTCTCCACCATGCGCCCCCCCCCCCCCCCCCCCCCGCCTGCTGAATGTTTTAAATGCTAGTTCAAATTTTAACTTTGAAAAATTCTGAATTAGAATTGGTGAGAGATATGTCGCATATTAAAACTTTTTTTTAATCCTCTTCAGGAACATCATCTTCAGCGGGCTATTTCAGCACAACAGGTCTATGGAGAGAAACGGGATAATATGGTTATTCCTGTTCCAGAGGCGGAAAGCAACATTGCCTACTATGAATCTGTCTACAGTGGGGAGTTCAAGATGCCAAAGCAGCTTATTCACATACAGCGTGAGTATTAAATAAAAAATGTACATTTTTGTGTTACATGTAGGTTAGAGAGTTGTAATAACGATTGAAACCTGACAAATCTGTAAATTTGTCGTCCAGATGTACACAGTCACACGTCTTCAAGTAGCTTTCCTTCATATTTTGCTCTGTCGATTCAGTATAAGGTTATTGAATCTGCTGATTGTGTATTTCTGAAATGGCTGATCTTCAAACTGAAACAGCATCCTTATCTTTTAATATCCAACAGGCTTGATTAAGATGAGTAATTTAACCACCACAGATCTTTTGTAGAAAATTTAAGAAATTTACTACCTCTGGGAGGAAGGAATTCTCTCTGTCCTAAATGGCCATAATAGTGATCTTTCAAAAATTACGAGTCAGGAATGGTTCCAGACGATTGGAAAATTGCAAATATTACCCTGCTGTACAAGAGGAGAGCAAAGCAGAAGAATGGAAACTATAGGCCAGTTAGCCTGACTTCAGTAAAATTTGATAAAATAGGCTGATTTTGTGAAGAGGAGATTTTGCCTGGAATTCTTTAAGTAAGTAAATAGGATAGACAAAGGAGAGTTGTTTACCTGGATTTTCAGAAAGCCTTTGATAAGGTGCTGCGCCTGAGGCAAACACGAGGACTAGAATGCAAAAAAACAGGGATGTATTGCTGAGGCTCAATAAGGCACTGGTCAGACCACATTTGGAGTGTTTTGGGCCCCATATCTGACATAGCTTCAAAATTAAAGGAAGTTATTTTAGGAAGGAGATGAGGAATATAGTTAATCAGAGGGTGGTGAAACTGTGGAATTCATTACCAAAGAAAGCTGTGGAAGCCAAGTCAAAGGATATTGTTAATGCAGAGATAGATAGGTTCTTGTTGGTACAGGTGTCGGGGGTTATGGGGCGAAGGAAGGAGAATGTGGTTCAGAGGGAAATTTTTTAATGGCGGAGTAGACTTGATGGGCCAAATGGCCTAATTCTGCTCCAATCACTAATGAACTTGTGAGCTTATGAACTAAATGACCGTCTTCATTTTCAATTTTCTCATGACAGACTTTTGCTTATCAAGTCTGTGTTGGATCTTGAAACAATCACATCAATCCCTAATTAGTTCTCTCTTAACATATTTACAATAACCGATTAACGAAGAAACCAACAAACGAGGGAAGCATACAGACAATTGTCAAAATTCAGTTATGAAGTATAAACATCAGACTGCACTGAAAATCAAGATAACTCCGGGGTGTTGGATTTATAAGGCAGCAGCACTGCTTGCTGTGTTACTCAATAATGACCCGAGGACTGAGACAACTTGTACATGCCATTGAAGGTCAGTATGCAGGTGTTGTACGTACTTAGGCCTAATGGTATTTCAGCCTTTATAATGAAAGTTTTATTTCACGAGTAACAAAGACTTACTGTAATTGTACAGTGTCATGGTGAGACTAGATACGGAATATTTTACACTATTCTTTACCTAAAAACATTTACTAGTTATGGAGGTAATGAAGATTTACTAAACTGGTTCCAGGAAGTATTGAATTTGCAGTTTAAGAAATTGATTAGTCTGGGATTGTATTTTCTAGAGTTTGAAAATTGAGAGAATGCTTCACCTGAGGAGTCTAGAGGCAGGGAAATCCATTTCAGAATAAGCGGTAAACTGTTTAGGACTAAAATGAGGAAATATTTATTCACTCGGATGAACTTTTAATTCACTTCCTAGGTCGACAGCGGAGGTTTAGTCAGATTGATAGATTTCTGGATAATGAGAATTAAGCAATATGTTGATTGTGCTGGAAAACAGCATTGAGATAGAGGGCAGTTATGATCTTGATGAATAGCAAAGAAGGCTCAAAGGCCAGATATCCTACTTCCCCATAATTCTTGTGTTCTTGTATACATTTAACACTGCGCCCCTCATATCCTGTAATCTTATCTTTTGCCATGAAAAGCATTTTTTAAAGTTGATCTATGATTAAATAGTAAGGTGAAGCGAGCAGTCTTTTGTTAGCAGTTGAAATCAAAGTAATAATAAGATAATTCTTTGGGATGGCAATAATTGATATTTGAGAGGTTTTAGTCCACTGCATCCAACACAAGTTTCGGTAACGAGCTTTTTAATGAAAAGCTATGTTCGTACATTTGAATCAACTGGACTTAATGTGGAATAGTATTTGAGTGCTTACTGTCCATACTCGAGGTTTTTACTGTATTTTTAAAACCAAATGCTTGTTCAGGATGATTAACTTGGCAGTTTTGCCATATGCCAAATCAGACTTGGAAGTACAGGTACACAACCTTTTATCCGAAAGCCTTGGGACCAGACACTTCTCGGATTTCGGAATTTTTCGGATTTCAGAATGGAAGATTTTTAGCGTAGATTAGGTAGGTAGCGCGGGCGGCTTGAAAAGTCTGGAGCGGCTGCCTCCTCCCCGGAGACCGGGGAATCATTGTAAATCATTGCTTAAATGTTAGTCAGTTAGTTTGGAGGGATTTTATGTGGTGGGGGGGGTGAAGGGGGAAACTTTAATTCTTAATAATAATAATAATACATTTTATTTATGGGCGCCTTTCAAGAGTCTCAAGGACACCTTACAAAAATTGAGCATGTATAGGAAAAACATGTAAGGGGAATGAAATAAATAGTAGAGACATGACTAGTACACAAAGTAAAGACAGAATTCAATACAAAACACAGCATGAGGCAATTAATGCACAGATGAAAAGGGACGGGGACGTGGGGCTAAGGATAGGCAGAGGTGAAGAGATGGGTCTTGAGGCGGGACTGGAAGATGGGGAGGGACACGGAATTGCGGATCAGTTGGGGGAGGGAGTTCCAGAGCCTGGGAGCTGCCCTGGAGAAGGCTCTGTCCCCAAAACTGCGGAGGTTGGACTTGTGGATGGAGAGGAGACCGGCTGATGTGGATCTGAGGGACCGTGAGGGTTGGTAGGGGGAGAGGAGGTCAATGAGATATGTGGGGGCCAGATGGTGGAGGGCTTTGTAGGTGAGGACCAGGATTTTGTAGGTGATCCGGTGGGAGATGGGAAGCCAGTGAAGTTTTTTGAGGACTGGAGTGATGTGATGCCAGGATTTGGTGTGGGTGATGAGTCGGGCGGCTGCGTTCTGGACCAGTTGGAGTCGGTTGATGTAGGTGGAGCTGATGCCAAGGAGAAGTGAGTTGCAATAGTCCAGTCGGGAGGAGATGAAGGCATGGATGAGTCTTTCAGCAGCAGGCGGTGTGAGAGAGGGTCTGAGTTTGGCGATGTTGCGGAGATGAAAGAAGGAGCTTTTAATGACATGGCGGATGTGAGGCTCAAGGGAGAGGGTGGAATCAAAGATCACGCCAAGGTTGCGGGCCTGGGGAGATGGGGAGACAGTGGTGCCGTCGATGGTGAGAGTGGGGTTATTGATTTTGCTGAGTGTGGCTTTGGAGCCTATGAGGAGAAATTCTGTCTTATCGCTGTTGAGTTTGAGGAAATTATGTTGCATCCAGGTTTTTATAGCTGACAAACAGGAGTTGATATGGGAGAGGGGGGGGTTGTGGGGGGATTTGGTGCCACGGTAAATCTGGGTGTCATCAGCGTAACAGTGGAAGTCCAGATTGAAGTGGCGGAGTATCTGACCAAGGGGGAGGATGTAGATGATGAAGAGGAGGGGGCCGAGTACGGAGCCTTGGGGAACGCCTTGAGTGACTGCGGCTGTAGCAGAGGTGTGGTTGTGGAGAGAGATGAAGTGGGATCTGTTGGAAAGGTAGGAACGGAGCCAGCTGAGTGCAGAGCCTTCAATGCCGAGGTCCTTGAGTCTGGTGAGCAGGATGTTATGGTTCACTGTATCGAAGGCAGCACTCAGGTCGAGGAGGATGAGGATGTTGAGGGAACCAGTGTCAGCAGAGGTGAGGAGGTCGTTGAGGACTTTGAGGAGAGCAGTTTCTGTGCTATGGAGGGGGCGAAAGCCAGATTGGAGGGGTTCAAGTAGGTTATACGCAAGGAGGTGGGATTCTTAGTCCCCTACCTGGTCGGAGAGGTGGGGAGCGGGCAATGCCTTACCAGGTCGCTGTGCAGTAAGCTCTGGAGCGCTGTGGCCGCCGACTCCCAACATCGCGGAGCTGGGGCTGCGGGCGGGCGGCGCCGGTTGGAGCTCCGACCCCGGCGAACTCTACCCCTGGCTGCGCGGGGCTCCAAATCCAGCGTGTTGGGAGTCAGCGGCCACAGCGCTGGGATACCAGCGGGGAGCGGGCAATGCCTTGCCGGGTTGCCGTGCGGTAAGCTCTGGAGTGCTGTGGCCGCCGACTCCCAACAACGCGGAGCTGGGGCTGCGGGCGTCCGGCCGCGGGCGGCGCTGGATTTGGAGCACCGCGCAGCCAGGGGTAGAGTTGCCGGGGTCGGAGCTACAACCGGCGCCGCCCGCGGCCGGACGCCCGCAGCCCCAGCTCCGCGATGTTGGGAGTCGGCGGCCACAGCGCTCCGGAGCTTACTGCACGGCGACCCGGTAAGGCATTGCCTGCTCCCCGCCTCTCCGACCAGGTAGGGGACTAAGAATTAAAGTTTCCCCCTTCACACCCCCCCTCCCCCCTTTCACATAAAAGCCCTCCAAACTAACTGACGGGTAACATTTAAGCAATGATTTACAGATGTTTAAGTGTCTCCCCGGTCTCCGGGGAGAGGCAGCCGCTACAGTAGTACAGACCTGGGTTGACCGTGGGTCGTTTCGGGTCAGGTTTGGCGCCAAACGCGAGCTTTGGTGTGCAGACGACATCCTGGAAAAAATGTCCGGTTTTCGGAGCTTTTCGGTTTCCGGAACTCCGGATAAAAGGTTGTGCACCTGTACTGCTTTGATCAGTTAGTTCCAAGTTTTATTTCTGTATTGTGCATAAAGTGAATATAATTTTTCATGTGTTTTCAAAAAATAGTAATGATTCAGTTGAATGTTAGAAGACTGGAGCCGTTGTGAAGTCACGACTTTTGAGCTTCTTGATTGAAAACACTGCACCTTGGTTACTAATTTCACTGCATCCATGGGCTTTGTCATGGAACGAATAAGGGGTAGGCCATTTAGGACTGAGATAAGGAAAAACTTTCTTACCCAGAGAGTTGTGAATCTGTGGAAGGCCAATTCACTGGATGTTTTCAAAAGAGTTAGATTTAGCTCGTAGGGCTAAAGAAATCAAGGGATAAGGGGAGAGAGCAGGAACTGATTATGGATGATCAGCCATGATTTTTTATTTTTTTTTATTTTTTGGTATGTCCAAATGTGTGTTTTTAATGTTTCTCGGTGTGTCTTGTGTGGGGTGGTGAGGGGGGTAAGGGGGAAACCACTTTCGGTCGCCTCCTCCACGGAGAGGCGACTTTTTCCATGTCGCCTCCCTCGCGGCCTAACACTAAGGATTGGTGCGGCCTTTCCCGGAGACGGGCCCGGAGCCTGGGATCCCTCGTTGGGGATCCTCAGAGGAGAAGAGCTCTGACAGCCGACCCGCGGCCTACATCAGCTTGAGGCTTCTGCGGTGCTTCTAGTCGCAGGCGCGGCGGTGACTTACCATCCGGAGCAGGGTCCCACGCCGGCAATCCCTGGAGAAGAGCTCCCACCACCGGCCTGCGGCCTACGTCATCTTCAAGCTGCAGTCTCCAGTAGGGAAGCACCAATTCGGGACTTACCTTGCCTGTACATCTGGCCGCCCGCAGAGGCGACTGCGGAGGTTTATGGTCCCGACCACGGGGAAAAATGGAGGAGGACTGACTAAACTTTGTGCCTTCCACCACAGTGCTGTGGTGGATGTTTTTGTGTTAGATTTTTTATTGTGTATTGTGTGTTCTTTTTTTATTGTACTGCTGCTGGCAAGTTCATTTCACTGCACTTCATTGTGTATGTGACAAATAAATCTGACTATGGATTATTGAATGGCAGTGCTGGCTCGAAGGGCCGAATGCCGTACTGCTGCACCTATTTTCTATGTTTTTATGTATGCAATTGTTACGAATAGAAATCTTTGTATTTTATTTCAAGATTTGATCTGTGAACAATCACGTTCGTTAGATGAACCCTTACGATTACAATCAGTGTTTTCCAATAATTTATGTAATTGAACAAAACCTTAAAAATAACTTGAAGCAAAGATCACGCAAAAAGAAAAGTTTACCGCTGTAAAATAAGTTGGTGTTATCACTACTAATCTTGTCATTCAATTTGTGGTTGGAGCACAGCTTTTTTAAAAGGAACGGCGAAGTAATCATTGTAATGAAAGTTTCATTGTCTATTATGTAATGCATGGAACTAAAGTAGTAATTCAGAATGTTTCTGTTTTGTTGACTTGAAGATCTGTCAGTATGAGACGAAAAATTAGTTATTCATTGGAGTAGAACATCATTTAAATGGCGTGAGACTATTAGGGAACTTTTCTTTTCCGGAGAGAGTCTTAACTTTTCCATTAGAAATCGTCATGTTCATGTCCTGCTAAATTCTGTCCAGCAGTTTCCATCTAAAAAGGGTCATCTATACTCTGTAAAGATGTATTAAGTTTTTAGCTTGGGTCTTTTCTTTTTGTATTATGCCTCTACTTATAAACATAGATAGATAACTTGCTGCAATGCTCCAGCTTTTTTATCAGCTGGCCTGTGACTTAAAAAAATGTTTATATGGGCCTCATATTTTTTTTAATTATGTTTTTCATAGAAATGTTAGTCTTCCCATAATGCATTTATATTCTAATTATATATTATAATTTCTGCAGTGCTATGCTTTTTTAACCATGGCTTCAACCTGTTCTAAAGTCTATAGCAATCTTCCTTTGTCTACATGGTATCAGATTTGTTGCAATATTTACAGCAGAGCTCCTGTCACCCTAACTACATTTATTAATAAACTAGACCAAGTGGCACCTGTTGGGTCCCTGTCACACGGGAGGCCTGGTCCCCCAACGCAACCCGTTCCCGCAACGTAATATTCCACCACTCACCCATAGCCCCCACGGGAGGCTTGGTCCCCCAGTGCAACCCATTCGTTTCCCAAACCAATGTTCCACCATTCACCAGTTTCCCCCAATGCAATATTCCACCACTCACCCATAGCCCCCAACTGCACAGAGCCAATTCATATCCCCTTGTTTCCCAGCACTCCCTCCCCCTCCACTTCACCCTCCCTCTTTTTAAACTTTTAAAAATTGGCTTTTCACTTTAAAAAATTCAATTGCGCTTGCTGCCAGGACTCAGTGTCCTGGGATTTGCAACATTGTAAGGGACAGGGCCAGCAAGTGCAATTGGATTTTTTATAGTGAAATGTTAAGTCGGCAATTTATATAAATGAGATCTTATTGTGACGTCATAGCTGCTAACTGCCACTGCAATTTGAACTGATTTTTCACCAACTGGATTTTGTAAAGTTCAAAATGTGAATAACTTGTAAAATATACCATCAATCTGAACGAAACCTGATACACCACACCACAGGACAATGGTGAGTAAGGTGATCCAACAATTGTAGCGCTATCGTATTCCAATTTGGCGTAATTGACTCACTCGCACACAGACATGCACGCAAACAGACAAACTTACACATTTTAGAAATATATATATAGATATAGATAGATACAGAGGATCATAGATCCAAAACTGGCTATCATGAAAGCCAGTGCAAATCCCCTATTAAATCTAAAAACATCCATCCACTATATCCTTTTTCTTATCATCAAGCTAATTTATCCACATCATTCTTTCCTCTTCATTCCATCAGCTGCTGCTTAACACAGTAAACCCTAATTTTAATGGACCTCTTTATAACAGATTTCAGATATAGCAGAAGGACCTGCCGATGCCACCCCTGCTTGCACCTACTCGCAGGGTGCACCAGTGAACCCTTTTTCACCCACCTTGTGGCTGTTGTTGCAGCTCACATTATAGCCCCTTCGGGCTACTGACAGGACGGGTTTGGTGACCGTGGGGCTCCCTCCCCTATCACCTGCTGCTTCTTACTGTCAATGGTGGCTTTGTCCACTCCCTGCTCTGCTGTCTCACCACCTCTTTCCACCAATTTAATGGTTCAATATCTTTACTTCAGTTCATTAAATTCATCTGCCATTCAGAGAAGAAATCTAAATCTCAAAGAACAATGTTTTATTCACATTTGCTCAAAATTGCAATACTTAAGAATTGCAATGCGAGCAATCCAATTTCATTAATTGAGTAATGGGACTGAGATCTAGCAAATACTTGGAAGTGAACAGCACTCTGACAAGCTGTATTAAAAAAGAATCACACAGAGGCATGTAATTTTCCATTTTGTCTGTAACCTATTCTATATGTCTGTAACCAATAAATATGGCACAATCTCAGTGGGCTGAAGGGCCTGTTTCCATGCTGTATCTCTACACTAAATGGCCCACAATATTTTGGGTATTTCTCATTTCATTCTTGATCACCCAATCCTTTAAGATTGTAGCCCCTGATGCCAAGATCAGGGGAACCACAGTTCCTGCATTTGCCCAGTTAAACCACAAGAATTAATTTTACGTTTCATTGAAATCATCTCTTATTTTTCTGAATTAGAGACTAGGTTAATCTCTCCTCATATGAGAAACCCATTATAAGGCCAACCTTTGTTGCAATCCCTCTATTTCATGTACAATCTGGTTGGAAGCTCAGATCAGTACAGTTCATTCTTTGCAGGACTCTAAAATTGTAGTGGCACTTGTACTCATCTGTTTGACTTCCTACATCCGAGCTGTAGCTGCATGTTAATTTTCAGGGATGTGGTCCCTCCAAACATTAACATTTCAACCTCTCACCATTTTAAAACATTATCCATTTTGTTCCCAAAGTAAATTACCTCTCATTTTTCCACTTGATAATCTACCTGCCATAAGCTTGCTCTTTCACTCTGCCTGCGTTTGAAGCTTCCCTGCAACCACACTGAAAACTTCTGTAAATTGTCCCCAGTGTGCAGGATGGAACTAGTGTGTGGGTGATCGTTGGTCAGCGTGGATTCAGTTGGCTGAAGGGCCTGTTTCCATTCTATATGTACAAAATGAACTTCAAAGAATGGAATCCCTAGGCGCCATCGCTGCAGTTAATGACCCATCGGACTCGGTCTCAACCATGGTAGTAATCACCAAGAAAAAGACGAAATACGAATCGTATCAACCCCAGAGATTTGAATACTGTGATCAAGCGCCCGCATTATCCAATGCGCACAGTAGAACAGGTAGCAGCGACTGGCAAAGCGACTGTGTTCTCTGTTTTAGATGCCAAAAGTTCATTCTGACAAATCCCGTTAGACCACAAATCATCTGAACTAACCACTTTTGGCACACCTTTTGGCCACTACAAGTTTCTGCGAATGCCCTTTGGCATCAACTCCGCCTGTGAAGTCTTCCAGCGCATGATGGAACAGCTGTTCGCAGGACACCCTTGTGCCATTATTGTCGATGACATCCTCGTTGCTGGCCGCGACATGTCAGAACACGATGCCAATTGAAGGAAAGTATTGGATCATGCCAAGGACATCAACCTCATGCTCAACCCCCTAAAATGCAGATTTTGTGTCAGGGAAATGAAGTATGTGGGACACGTTTTCAAGTCACGGGGCGCCCATGAAACTCCTGACTGACAACGAAAGCCAGTTCACCAGCCCGTGCTTCAAGAATTTTGCCCAACGATGGGACTTCCGTCACATTATTAGCAGTCCGAATTCCCTCAATCGAACGGGCTGTCCAAGCGGGCAGTCCGGAGTGCCAAACAGGTTATGGAAAAAACTGATTTGGAAAAATCCAATGTTTACCTGGACTTGCTCAACTTAAGAAACATTGCCCGCGACCCAGTGCTAGGGTCTCCTGCCCAACGCCTCATGTCAAGGCAGACACGTACCACGCTGCCCGTACCCAAGCGACTATTACAACCATAGGTTCGTAAGTCATCGGTAGTTCAAGCACACCTTCAGCATAAGCACGAATCCAGAAACATTTGTATGACAAAACAAGCAG
The DNA here is from genome assembly GCF_010909765.2 of Amblyraja radiata. NCBI lineage: Eukaryota > Metazoa > Chordata > Chondrichthyes > Rajiformes > Rajidae > Amblyraja > Amblyraja radiata. The sequence continues at coordinate 39,736,510 of NC_045957.1, read as the reverse complement.
GCCTCTCGAGCCGCTGACAAGTGGTCAAGTTGTACGACTTCATATGTAAACTGACAAAGGTCATGGACGCCTTAGTTTAATCTGTAGCACTGCACTTGATTCACGTTCGTACATGGTCGATTCAAATGGAGGGATTTACCGGCGAAACCGTCAACACCTTCTACCAGTGAAGGAACCGCAACCTACGATCCCGTATCCAGATGTTCCTGTACTTGGCACCGCATGACCGATATTCCCAGCTCCCTGGCCCAGCGTCTGTTTGCGGAGTCTGCACCCAGCATGTATCCTGCTTTCTCGTCACCACGGTCGGTGTCCAGTTTCATCTCACCTCACTCGTCTCGCGGATCTCCGGTGTACCAACAGCCCCCGGTCTCACAGTTCTCGCCGTCGAAGGGTGGAGATGCGAGCTTGTACTGTACGCGTGCGGATCGCATTTGTAAACCTACCCTTAGATACGGGATTATGCTTAACCTGCTCCAGTGCTGAAGCGACTGCCTGTTATAGACGCCAGTTAAACTTGATTAGTTGTACTCGCATATATATTCGAAGTTACGTTATTTTCTTAAGAGGAAATATGTAGATCTGCTCTACCCAATACTAACACACACATGCTATACACCACTGGGATCCATAATCCAGTCCTGGTTTTACCATACAGTCACCATTTATTACTAATGCTTCCAGACACTAGCGGTTAGTCGGGATGATGACAGCATGCAGTGTAACTTTATTATATGCTAATAAACTTGTTGGATCATTACTTGGAGTATGTGTCTAGCTCCACAAGTAACTCAGTGGGTCAGACAACATCTCTGGAGAAAAATGATGGGTGACATTTGGGTTGGACTCTTCATATTCAATTTGATATCAATTTAATACTAAATGTTATATTTTTACTCCAAAAATAGAATATGCCAAAGCAATTAGCAGATCAGGCAGCATCCAAAGATCAGAATAGTTATGCCAACTCTTTCTCTTCCCATGGATACGGCTTGTCCTGCAACATTTTCTGTTTTGGCTTTCCAGCATATGCATTTTTAGCTCTAATTACTGATATTAAAAGTTATGTTTATATTAAATAAAAGGGTATCAGGTCTTTGAGTGGAAGAGTCAATGAGAATTATCTGCAAGAAACATCTGTATGTAAAACGTGTTTCCTTTTGTATGAAAAGGGAAGAGCTGATCAAAAGTCAATATTTCAGAAAATTTGGAACCATTACATTATAGAACAAGAAAGTTGCGGGGAAATCAAAAGATTTTGCCTTCAGAGGGTAGTTAATGTTTGGAATTATCTGCCCAAGACAACTGTGAAGGCTCAGTTGATGGGTATATTTATCACTGAGATGCCTAGATTTTTGGGTGTCAAGGGAAATGTAATTGGTTCAAGAAAGTGATACTGTGGAAAAAAATCAACAAAGATCTTTGTAAATAGTAGATCAGGTGCTGAATGACATACCACTTGTTGCTACTTGACAAAGTGGAAAATTTCCTGTGTGTGTGACCTGCTCACAAACTGTATTAATGCCCAATATGTTTGTGCATCAAACACGGACCAAATTATTTAATTCCAGAGATGTGGGAGGAATACCTGCCCTTGAAATCAAGGCAGCAGCATGGCAACAATTCATTTGGGTTGCATTTCTCATTTGTTAAAATATGTTACAATTATAATGTAGGTAGTGGTGTTCCAATGTGCCTGAAACTCATGACCTTTTCACTGATGTAAGTTGTAGGTTTACATCATAAAATTGTATTGTAGGTTTGGTATGTGTTGTCAGAGCAACCTACTGCATTGCACTACTGCAGTGCATTTTGAAGATGGTGCAAACTGTGTATTAGTGGTGAAAGGAAATAATATTTAGTATGGTAATTATATTTATAGTGTGATCCCATCTTGATGGAGATACTAATTCCCTACACTTGCGTGGCTTGAATGTTACTTGCCTCTTATCGGTCCACGCCTGAATGTTGTCTTGGTCTTGCTGCATGCAGGCATGGACTGCGTCATTTGCTGAGGATCTACGAATGGAATTGAACCTAGTGGAATCATCAGTGCAAGTCCCACTTTTGACCTTGTGGAACGAAGGTCATTAGTGAAGCAGTTGAAGATGATTGGGCCTGGGACACTGAAGCTCCTGCAGTGATGTCCTGGGGTTAGGATGATTGATCTCCAACTGCAAGCATCTCTTTTGTGCAAGGTACTGCTTTGATGTGAGGATCGGTCATTGTTGCCTCACCTCTGCAATTCACTACTTCAGTCCAATATTGAATGACAATGGGTAGTAATTAGGCAGATTAGCTTGTTTAAGAAGGAACTGCAGATGCTGGAAAATCCAACATATACAAAAATGCTGGAAAAACTCAGCGAGTGAGGCAGCATTTATGGAGTGAAGGATATAGGCGACGTTTCGGGTCGAGACCCTTCTTCGGACTGAAGGAGGGTCTCAGCCCGAAACGTCGCCTATTTCCTTTGCTCCACAGATGCTGCCTCACCCGCTGAGTTTCTCCAGCATTTTTGTCTACCTAGACAGATTAGCTTTGTTTTCTGTGAAGGTATGCCTCGGCAATTTTACACTTTGAGACCATGCCAGTATATTTGAACTGGAACAGCTTGACTAGAGGCACAACTAGATACAATGCTCTCCATAATGTTTGGGCCAAAGACCCATCATTTATTTATTTACCCCTGTACTCCACAATTTGAGATTTGTAATAGAAAACATGACATGTGGTTAAAGTGCACAATGTCAGATTTTATTAAAGGGTATTTATATACATTTTGGTTTCACCATGCAGAAATTACAGCTGTGTTTTTTAATCATAGACCCCCCATTTCAGGGCACCATAATGTTTGGGACACATGGCTTCACAGATGTTTGTAATTACTTAGGTGTGGTTTAAATGACTCTTTAATGCAGGTATAAGAGAGCTCTCAGCACCTAGTCTTTCCACCAGTCCTTCCATCACCTTTGGAAACTTGTATTGATGTTTAACAACATGAGGACCAAAGTTGTGCCAATGAAAGTCAAAGAAGCCATTATGAGATTGATAAACAAGAATTAAACTGTTAAAGACATCAGCCAAACTTTATGTTCTCAAAATCAACTGTTTGGGACATCATTAAGAAGAAAGAGAGCACTGGTGAACTTACTAATCGCAAAAGGACTGGCAGGCCAAGGAAGACCTCCACAGCTGATGACGGAAGAATTTTCTCTATAATAAAGAATAATCCCCAAACACTTGTCTGACAGGTCATGAACACTCTTCAGGAGTCAGGTATGGATTTGTCAATGACCAATGTCTGCAGAAGACTTCATGAAAAGTTAGGGGGAAAAGGTCTTGTGGACAGATTAGACGAAGATTAACATTATCAGAGTGATGGTAAGAGCAAAAGTATGGAGGAGAGAAGGAACTACCCAAGATCCAAAGCATACCACCTCATCTGTGAAACACAATGATGGGGGTATTATAACCTGGGCATGTATGGCTGCTGAAGGTACAGGCTGACCTATCTTCATTGATGATACAACTGCTGATGGTGGTAGCATAATGAATTCTGAAGTGTATAGACACATCCTATCTGCTCAAGTTCAAACAAATGCCTCAAAACCCGTTGGCAGGCGGTTTATTCTACAGCAAGACAATGATCCAAAACATACTGCTAAAGCAACAAAGGAATTTTTCAAAGCAAAAAAATGGTTAATTCTTGAGAGGCCGACCTGAACCCAGTTGAGCATGCCTTTTATATACTGAAGTGAAAACTGAAGGGGACTAGCCCCCCAAAACAAGCATAAGCTAAAGATGGCTGCAATACAGGCATGGCAGAGCATTACCAGATAAGACCCGCACTTCAACTCCCCTTCCCATTCTGAATCTGGCCTTTCTGTCCTGGGCCCCCTCCATTGCCAGAGTGAGGCCCAGCGCAAGTTGGAGGAACAACACCTCATATTTCACTTGGGTAGTTTACACGCCAGCAGTATGAACATTGACTTCTAATTTCAGGTAGTCCTTGCTTTCTCCCTCCTTCCCCTCCCCCTTCCCAGCTCTCCCACATAGCCTACTGACTCCACGTTTCCTTTTCCCGTGGTTAGCAGACAGGAAACAGAGTAGGGATTAACGGGTCCCTTTCAGAATGGCAGGCAGTGACTAGCAAAGATCCTATAGCGGAGCAAGATAGGCTACTCCTGCGAAATGCAATGGGCTGACGTGTAGTACGCTATGGAGGGGATCATGGGCATTTTTCCACGCCCATTTTAGTAACCTGAGCCGACCCGACTCGCAGTGTAATCAATGTTGTGGGGCAACAGTTTGTGTGGGTTAGATTCATAAATCTGTCAGTTCATACTTCTTGTCAACAATAAAATTTGATTCTGGTAATTGTCTTTTTTAATGTTTTTTAAATCATTTCTTTTTAAATGGTTCACAAGCAGTGTTTGAGTTGATTTTGTAGTAACCGGAACCGACCCGACTCGCAGGGTGATTGACATCGCGGGGGAAGTTTTTGTGCGTGATATAGGGTTAGATTCATAATTCTGTTAGTTCATAATTCTGTTAATTCTTGTTAAAGAATAAAATGTTTATAAACACACATACATGAAAATTATATAAATGTATATAATCATATAACACACACAATTATATTTCTTCTGATCCAATAATGAACTTTATTTCAGACTAGACAAGGGACATTAAATAAGAAACATTGTAAATAAGAAACATTGTAAGCCTCCCCGCAACTTCACACACACTAGGCCTTATCCCCCCCGGCACTCCCTCGCCTGCCCCCTCACTACAATGTCTCCCCCCCCCCCCCCTCCTATGCCCCTCTCCTCGCTGCCCCGCACTCCCTCTCCCTGCTGCCCCGGGCCGCGCACTCCCTCTCCCCGCTGCCCCGGGCCGCGCACTCCCTCTCCTCGCTGCCCCGGGCCGCGCACTCTCTCTCCCCGCTGCCCCGGACCCCGCACTCCTTCTCCCCGCTGCCCCGCACTCTCTCTCCCCGCTGCGGATCCAATCTTTGGCCGGAAGCAAGAGGGCGGAACAAGATGGCGGGGGCAGGTTGCTAAAATGGGTCATAAAATCACCCATGAATCCGCCCATGAGCGTACTACACGTTTGTGTGAGAGTAACCCATCTTGCTCTGCTATAAGATCTTTGGTGACTAGTGAGGTACCACAAGGCTCGGTGCTGGGACTGCAGCTATTTACAATATACATCAATGATTTAGATGAAGGGATTCAAAGTAACATTAGCAAATTTTCAGATAACACAAAGCTGGGTGGCAGTGTGAACTGTGAGGAGGATGCTATGAGAATGCAGGGTGACTTGGATAGGTTGGGTGCATGGGCAGATGCAGTTTAATGTGGATAAATGTGAGGTTATCCACTTTGGTAGCAAAAACAGGAAGGCAGATTATTATCTAAATCTCCAATGCAGTCGATGTGAGGAAGTCAGGAACTCGCTCATTTCCCTTCAGCCCACCTTGTCCATGCTGACCAAGTTGGCATATTCCAGATACAGACTGTGAAATAGTTGCCCCTGGGCTCCCCCTTGTATATGTTATTTTTCACCTTGAGCTTATGCCGTAAAGCTTTAGAATTTTCTAACCTGGGGAAAAAGACTGAGCATTCACTTTATCCGTGCCCTCTCATGATCTTGTACACCTCAGTAGGGTCACCACTCCTACCCTCGAAAGAAAATAAATCGCAGCCGATCTAACCTCTCCCTATAAATCAAGCCCATGTAACAAATCTCTGCACCATGTCCAACTTAATGCCATTATACTTGTCAGAGTTAAATTACATTTGCAATTCATTTGCTCATCTTCACAACGGGTCTAGATCTTAGTTCAGTTTATTGTCATGTGTTATGAGGTAAAGTGAAAAGCTTTTGGTGCGTGCTAACCAGTCAGCGGAAAGACAATACATGATTACAATCATGCCATTTACAGTGTAGGGAATAACTTTTAGTGCAAGATAATGCCAGTAAAGTCCGGTCAAAGATAGTCCAAGGGTCACCAATGAGGTAGTTTCAGGACTGCTCTGGATGTGGTCGGATGACTCAGTTGCCCGATAACAGTTGGGAATAAGCTGGGAAGGCTGTGATGCAACCAGTTGGGAAGACTTGGAATGTAGATGTACCAATTGTTATCAGAAGGGAATTGCAACTAGAGGTCAAATTAATTGTTTGCACCCATTTTTCAATAGGCTTGTTGGATTACTCGTTTAGCTATTTCACTGTTTTCAAACTAATTGATTGGGTTTCTTAGAGGTCCTGGTGTTAGCATTGTTTGATACAGAATGAATATCAACAGGTTTTTATTGATAGGTAACTCAAAACACTTCAAGTACATTTTTCTTTATTTGAACACTGCTTTCCTTCTGATTTAACTGGAAATTCTGATCTTGAATGTAGTATACCAGTTGTATTATTTAAACTGAAACTACTATAACAGGCAAATTAAGAATTAACAGTTAAGGAGGTGAGGTAATTAAAATTGAACACTCGTCCATATAATTAGTTGTTCTTGCAGCTGGTTGAGTCTCTCGTGCATAATGCTGTCTGTACTTAAGCTAACTTGCATCTCCACTGTCGATACAACATTTTACTTTATTACTCTAATAACAATTACGAGCACACTGCTCATTGGAGGGCCATTAGAGTGCGATTTTTTTTCAATTACAATTGAGAAAATGTTTATTTATAAATGGCTAAGTTGGCTGCAGGTGCAGAATAAGGTAGATGCCATGTTTGCTGAATTTTTGAAAATATTTTTTTCTTCGGTATAGTATTTCCTAAAGATGCATATAGTTTGTAAGGAACTGATTGTGGACTGTGGAAGAGGAAGGACAAGGACCCATAAACATGTCTACACAGGTTTATGGGTCCTGCCTTGAGTATTAGAAAGGCGCTATATAAATCCCATCCATTATTATTATTACACCGACGGGACAATGGTGGAGAGTCAAAAGCTTCAAATTCTTGCGGATGCTTATTTCTGAAGATCTTTCCTGGACCCAGCACACTGATGCAATTATAAAGAAAGCACATCAATGACTCTACTTCCTGAGAAGTTTACGGAGATTTGGTATCTCAGAGGATTCTCTTGAACTTCTACAGGTGTACGGTAGAGAGCATATTGACTGGTTGCATCATGGCCTGGTTCGGCAACTTTAGCCTTTTAAAACACCCCTCTGTGCTGCTTTCCAGTTGTACCACATTCTAAAAATACTGGAGTAACTCAGCGGACAGGCAGCATCTCTGGAGAAAATGGATAGGTGCCGGTTTGGGTCAGGATTGTTTCAGAATTCGAGTCTGAAGAAGGATCCCGATCAAATATGTCACCTATCCATTTTCTCCAGAGGTGCTACCTGACCCGCTTAGTTACTCCATCATTTTGTGTTTATCTTTGTCATAAACCAGCATCCGCAGTTCCTTTTTATTACATTTTACCATGTTCTGATCTGGACTCGCTACTACAGCCACGTGTTTCCAGAATGATCTATCCTCAACAGAGGCCTTGCCTTTATATCCTACAGGGCCTACCATGATGTAGAGCTCTTCTTCCATGAACTAGCTGGGCATCATGTTCGGCCCAAATATTGTGGGCCAACGGGCCTGTTCCTGTGCTGTTCAATTCTATATTCCAAGTACAAATAATCAATTAGTAATGGGTTATTATTGTTGAATATATCAGGGTGTTGTGAAAAACGTTGTTTTGCGTGCCATCTAGGAAAATCGTACCATGCAATAGCACATTAAGATAGTCCAAGAAATAAATATAAACCATTCAGAATATGTTATAACTGCAGAGAAATTTCAGGTAATCAAAGAGCAAGAGCTGCAATTAGATAGATTGGGAGATCAGCATATAAGGAACTTCAAGAGTCTGATAACAGCAGAGAAGAAGTTGTTATTGTATCTGGTGGTGCGTGCTTTCAAGCTTTTGTATCTGCTCCTTCAGATCTCGAAATGCTGCCTGTTCCGCTGAGTAAAGGGCCTGTCCCACTTTCACGACCTCTGCCGAGTTTGCCCTTTACTCATACTCGCAGCATGGTCGTCACGAGGTCGTGATGCTAGTCGTAGGTACTCGTGGCATCAAGTAGGCGTTTTTCTAGCCTGATGAAAAATGTCCACGAGTAAAAAAGGTGGTGAATTGGGTCGTGAAAGTGGACAGGCCCTTTACTCCAGCATTTTGTCTCTACCATGCAGTAGATCTAGTCTGTGTGGGAGGCTGGGATTGATGTGGGCCATGACCAGCCTCTCAAACTACTTCATGGTGATGGATGTCAGAACTTCTGGGCAGTAGTTATCAAAGCACGTTACTTTGCTTTTTCTTTGGCATTGGGATCATAGTGGTCTTGAAGTAGTATCTCAAATTGTGGAATACAGAGGCAAATAAATAAATGATGGGTCTTTGTCCCAAACATTATGGAGGGCACTGTAGGTTGGCTGTTGCGTCTTGAAAATGGACTAGTCCATCGATTCATAGGAGTTTGTCTTTTCCACTGGCCAGCACTGTACGACTTTCTGTACCGGACCCTCGCACTTGGGTTTCTGTTGCAAATAGGGAGAAAGAGCACGCCTTGATTGTCTGCAGTTTGGAAAATCAGACTATGGATTGAACAGTGGATGTCTTTGGTTGTATAGCAGTGGTCCCGGCTGTGTCCTCAGAACACACGCAGAAAGGGTGGCGGGAGTTTTTGTGGATATCTTTAGTCACTCCTTACTCCAATACACATTTCTAATCTACTTTATGGTTGGCCAGGAGACGTATTTGGTCGCACGTTCTTGAGGTTGGCCTGGTGGAAGTTTGTGCCTGTGATGGACAAGCACTTGATAATTGATAATTGGTAATTATGCATGTCACAAGATAAAGCACTTGAGGTACTTTGTTTAAAGATTATTGGTAGCAGCGCATAGTTCAACTAGTGCAAGCTTCACGTTCGCATGGAGTGGGATGTAAACTGCTCTCCGTGAATTCCAACAGCGTGATAAGGATGCACTTCACCATTAGATATTCCAAATGCAGTGAGTAGGAACACATCAGGGACACCATGTCTGTGAACCGTTATATGTAGATTAGGAAGCACCTCATGGTGTGTAGACATTGCAGTTCTAATGAGTGTTGAATAGAAATCAACCTCTTCTCTTTTCCTTAACTTGCCTGAGGACGCCATACGGTCCAAATGGCGAAGTCCTCTGGTCGTGTGGTACAGTCAGGTGATGCAGGTGTGAGTTGTGGATATTTCGCTTCGTTCTGATGAAGGATCGCATACCTGAAACATTAACTGGTTAACTATAGATGCTACCTTACTTGTTGAATGCTTCCAGCATTTTGGGTTTTGTTTGTATTTCTGTCTGTAATTTTTATTTTCAACGGTATTTGCCTTTGTGGTTTCACATCAGTAATAACAATTCATATTGCAAGCATACTTTTATTTACATTTATAAGGGAAGGGATAATGTGCATGTACATTTTCCAATAGAATACTAAACTACCTCAAATACAAAAATCTTATTACTACCTATTCTGAATTTGAGCTGCAATGTTGTCATCTTTAATCCAGCTTTTAGCTTGGACGCTGAGCAACCAGACTATGACATGGACTCGGATGATGAAGCATTTGTGAATAAATTAAAAAAGAAAATTGACATCACTGCACTGCAATTTGAGGAGATGATTGATCGACTAGAAAAGGGCAGTGGCCAGCAGGTAGGAAAATGTATTTACTTTATCTGGCTGCATTTATGGTGCCTTTGTTGTACAACAACAACAATCAACAACAATCAAAACTTTATTGTCATTTAGAAATACATCGATATATGCAATTCTAAACGAAATTCCGTTGCATTTGGCTCCCCGTGCAACACAAAATTAAACAGAAGGATAAAATGGATACAAAGATAAAATATGGCATTCAAGAGTCTGATGACTCGTGGGAAGAAGCTGTTGCAAAACCTTGACGTTCTGCTCCTTATGCTACGATATCTTTTGCCTGAGGGCAGCAGAGTGAACAGTCCATGATGGAGATGTGTGGGGTCCTTTATAATACTGCTGGCCTTAGACAAGCAACGTTTGCTCGCAATGTACGCAGTAACATGCAGAGATGCAGTTATATGGTCAAGGTTTTATTTCAGTGATATGGTGAAAATGTTGCTATATTTTTGTCACTTTGTTGACTACATGCTTTTTATATTGACAAAATATGCAGATACATTTTGGCCTATTCTGCTAATTGTTGGCAAAGATGTGTGCATTATTTGTCTGGTGGAACATGGGATTGATGTAGTCATATTCATGTTTGTTTCTGCACAAACTACCCTGTAGCCGAGGCATTGATGGGTATGCATGTTTTATTTTAGAATTGAGTTGCACAAAGTTCAATATTTAAATTTGATTACTTAAACTGAAACTTTAATTATTTTGTCAGTTGGTAACTCTCCAGGAGGCAAAGTTGTTATTGAAAGAGGATGATGACCTGATCTGGGAAGTGTACGAATATTGGATTCGGAAAAGGAAAAACTGTAGAGGTTGCTCACTTATTCCAACTGTAAAACAAGAAAAGCGGGATGGTTCCAGCACCAACGATCCTTATGTTGCATTCAGGAGAAGAACAGAGAAAATGCAGACTAGAAAGGTTTGTGAGATGTGACATGCATAATTACCAATTAAAATTGGGTCCTGGCTTCTAATCATCTTTTTAGAATATTTCTAAAATACCCTTTAATATATCAAAGGATGCATGAAATACAATACCAAATTTTAGTTTGGTAAACGTGAAATGATGTAATGACTTGTATGATACGTACTTTTTTTCACATATGTGTGGGAAAGAAATTAATGATGATAGCTGTTTTCGTTTTAAAATGAGATACACCATTATTTTGCTCTTGGTGCAAAGAAAAAAATGTTGATTTATCATATCTCATAATTTTGAACTGAAGATTTGCATTTTATAAAATACTCTTTAAAAAAAATTATGCTTATTTTGAATAGCTTGTTCGGTTGTATGAGTTTTAATAAATCTCATTTCTGTAAGTTCCTTTCACTATAAACACTATAATGGGTTTAATAGCAAAAAATGGCATTGATAATATAGTGTTATTTGCTTGATAAAGCTACAAAATAAAATGTTTATTTTCTACAGAATCGTAAAAATGACGAGGCTTCGTATGAAAAGATGTTGAAACTGCGCAGGGATCTTAGTCGAGCTGTAACTATCTTGGAGATGATTAAACGGCGAGAAAAAAGCAAGAGAGAATTGTTGCATCTGACTTTGGAAATTGTAGAAAAAAGGTAAATACCCTCAAGAGTGTCAATTTCTACATTTTAAGGGTGTTTCCACATAGCTCAAGTGCTTTGGTGCACATTAAATTTAGTAAATTTCCAAGTAATTTATTCCTAAACACAGATGTACGCAGTAACATCCAGAAATGCAGTTATATGGTCAAGGTTTTATTTCAGTGATATGGTGAAAATGGTGCTATATTTTTAAGATTTACTTCCACTGTCATAGACAATAGGTGCAGGAGTAGGCCATTCGGCCCTTTGAGCCAGCACCACCATTCGCTGTGATCATGGCTGATCATCTACAATCAGCATCCCGTTCCTGCCTTCTCCACATATCCCTTAAATCCGCTATCTTTAAGAGCTCTATCTAACTCTTGAAAGCATCCAGAGAATTGGCCTCCACTGCCTTCAGAGGCAGAGAATTCTACAGATTCACAACTCTCTTGGTGAAAACGTTTTTCCTCATCTCTATTCTAAATGGCATAACCCTTATTCTTAAACTATGGACCCTGGTTCTGGACTCCCCCAACGTCGGGTACATGTTTCCTGCCTCTAGCGTGTCCTCCCTGTGTTTCCGCTGCCTGAAGCAGCCAAAGATCTGGTGCCATGCCGGGGTGATTGCTCTGCCGAAGCCAAACAAGCCTAGCGATGACCCCAAGGGATACCGAACCATTTCACTGCTGTGTGTTCCATACAAGCTCCTGGAACGTCTCCTCCACACACGTCTCAATCCAGTGATCGACCCACAGCTGCCTAAAGAGCAGGCTGGCTTCCGAACCGGTAGGTCAACGGTGGACTAGGTGACCCTCCTGTGCCAAGACATAGAGGACAGCTTCCAGGCAGGGGAGAAGGCTGGCGCTGTCTTCTTGGACCTCACAGCTGTATATGATACTGTCTGGCTGCGTGGACTACACATGAAGCTTCTGGAAACCATCCCAGACAAGCACATGGTGAGCTTCATCATGGAGATGCTGAGGAACCGCAGCTTCAGGCTACACACCAGCAACGGGCAATGCAGCAGGGTGAGAAAACTTAAGAACGGCGTCCCTCAGGGCTCAGTGCTGGCACCAATGCTGTTCAACATCTACATCCATGACCTGCCTGCAACCCAGTCAAAGAAGTATGGCTATGCTGATGACCTGGCCATCCTACTCAGTAAGCCATCCTGGGAAGCAGCAGAAGAGGGCCTCTCTGATGACATGAACATCCTGTCTTCATACCCGAGGAACTGGCGCCTCAAGCTCAGCATGGGTAAGACAACATCTTCAATGTTCCACCTCAACAACAGGGAAGCGACCCGCAAGATGACGTCACGGTGGATAACGCCCAGTTACGGTCCCAGCCCGCCCCCACGTACCTCGGTGTGAAGCTCGACAGAATGTTGTCATTCAAACAACACCTGGAAGGTGCCAAGACAAAGACAAGAGCCTATGCCGCACTGATTCGCCGCCTAGCAGGCACCACATGGGGAGCCACGACGAAGACACTGCGCATGTCCACAGTGGCCCTGGTGTTCTCAGCCGCAGAGTACTGCGCCCCGGTCTGGTGCCATAGCCCTCACGCCAAGAAGCTGGATGCTGCCCTCAACAGCGCCCTGCCGACTGCCTCCGGATGCCTACGAGCCACCCCAGTAAACCAAATGCCCGTCCTAGCTGGCATCGCCCCAGCCAACATCAGACGAGAAGCAGAAACGCTGGCCCTCGAAAGGCACAGACCAGTGAATCCCACCTCCTCCATCAGATCGTCACAGAGGCACCACGACGAGTGCGCCTCAAGTCACGGAACCCCTTTGCCAAGCAAGCCCAAGAGCTGCTCTGCACAACACCGGCTGATGCTTCTACGGCCGCCTGGGTCAAGACGAGATGGAGAGACCAGTGGAAGTCAGCAGAACCATCTAGGCTACACCATAACATCGATGACCCCATGGACGTCCCTGGCTAGGACCTGCCCCGAAAGCAGTGGACAACCCTCAACCGCTTGAGGACAGGCATCGGACGCTATGGAGTAGCGATGAAGAGGTGGGGCCTCGTGGACAGCGCATCCTGCGAGTGTGGGGACCCAACACAGACAGTGGAGCACATAGTCACCAGTTGCCCCAAACACCGGCCACCGAATGGTGAACGAGGTCTGATTGACCTGGACGATGACACGTTGGCCTGGCTCGCCACAACGGAGCTGCAGGTCGAAAAGACACACGACAGAAGAAGAAGCGTGTCCAATCCCTTAATAATCTTGTATGTTTCAATAAGATCCCCTCACATCCTTCTAATTTCCAGTGTATACCAAGCCCAGTCACTCCATTCTATCAACATATGACAGTTCCGCCATCACGTAAATTAACCTCGTGAACCTACCGTGCACTCCCTCAATAGCAAGAATGTCCTTCCTCAAATTTGGAGTACAAAACTGCACACAGTACTCCAGGTGTGGTCTCACTGGGGCCCTGTACAACTGCAGAAGTAACTCTTTGCTCCTAAACTCCTCATGTTCTGAAGGCCAACATGCCATTAGCTTTCTTCACTGCCTGTTGTACCTGCATGCTTACTTTCAGTGACTGATGAACAACGACCCCCAGATCTCGTTGTACTTCCCCTTTTCCCAACTTGACACCATTCAGATAATAATCTGCCTTCCTATTTTTCCCACCAAAGGGGATAACCACATTTATCCACATTAAACTGCATCTGCCATGCATCTGCCCACTCACCCAACCTGTCCATGTCACCCTGCATCCTCATAGCATTCTCACAGTTCACACTGCCACCCAGCTATATGTCATCTGCAAATTCGCTAATGTTACTTTTAATCCCTTCATCTAAATCATTAATGTATATTGTAAATGGCTGCGGTCCCAGCACCGAGCCTTGCGGTACCCCACTAGTTGCTGCCTGCCATTCTGAAAGGGACCCGTTAATCCATACTCTTTGTTTCATGTCTGCCAACCAATTTTCTATCCATGTCAGTACCCTACCCCCAATACCATGTGCTCTAATTTTGCCCACTAATCTCCAATGTGGGATCTTATCAAAGGCTTTCTGAAAGTCCAGATACACTACATCCACTGGCTCTCTCTTGTCCATCTTCCCAGTTACATCCTCAAAAAATTCCAGAAGATTAGTCAAGCATGATTTCCCTTCGTAAATCCATGCTGACTCGGACCGATCCTGCGACTGCTATCCGCTATTTCATCTTTTATAATAGACTCCAGTATCTTCCCCACCACCGATGTCAGGCTAACTGGTCTATAATTCCCTGTTTTCTTGCTCCCGCCTTTCTTAAAAAGTGGGATAACATTAGCTACCCTCCAATCAACAGGAATTGATCCTGATTTATCGATGGACCCAAACAATTAAAAAGTTATTAAAGCCACAAAGTTCAATTTACATCCTTTTCAAAGCTATTTTCCTTTCCTGCCTCTCAACTGTAAGATTGGTGCATTTTGTTCCTTTAGTTTATTTTAAGCTGACACAGGCATTGTCCTTTAGCCTATGTTATGTCCCCCTGATCACAGAGAGCATTTGACCTGAAAATATCTTTCATACTCCAGGCACAGTCTCGGTGATTTCAGTGGAGAGATTTTATCAGAGGTCATGGAACAGCGGCAGCATGCAAAGCCTACCTACGCAGTGCCCATTATTCCAATATCAAATAGCAATCAATTTAAACATCAAGACTTTATGGAGTTTAAAGAATTCAAAGTTAATAAGGTAAGACCTTAGTCACTGTACAATGAATAATACAATGTTTAATAGTACACAGCAAGCTAACACTGAAACAAAGAGATGAGCACTGCTCCGAAAATTATCTCCAATAGTTTTCCAGTTAAGGTCAGTGGTTATCATTTGTTCTGTGCAAAATAACAGTGAAAATTATCAGTTTAGCTATTTATTCATTTTGGTATGTTATATATTACATCAGTAAGTTGTACAAGTATATTCAAAGGTAATTGCAGCAGAAAATCTTAAGCATTATATTTTCACATGGTTGAGTAAATGCCATTTATATGCCGATAGTTGCAATGTAGAATATTAAAAGAACTGTGCTTATTATGTTGCAGCAAGAGAATGTGGAGATTATACGACCCAAGCGAAAATATGAGAAGAAAAAACATAAAATCTCTCAACCAATTGCTGCTGCACCTCAGCAGCCAAGTCCTGCTGCACTGCCAGTCTTTAATGCAAAGGATATAAACCAGTATGACTTTCCCAGCTCGGACGAAGAGCCCTTCTCGCAGGTCTGTATTGTGCTTCATTAATGAAATACTTTGGGGTTCGTTTCTCTTTCTGATATAGCACTGAGTTACATTGTTTAAATTGAATTTAAATGAGAACAGGTGCAATTATAAACCTTTTTTGTCGTGAGGTTCTAAATATATAGTCAAATGTCGTGTAAAATTGTTGCTTCTACATATAATAATAATAATAATAAACTTTATTTTCGGGCGCCTTTCAAAGTCTGAAGGACACCTTACAAAAATTAACAGAAGAGAAAAAAACATATAGTCGGAGAAAAATAAATAACAAGGACATCATCAATACACAAATTAAAGATAGAAATCGCTCCAAAGACACAAAACCAAAAAATCAAAAAACACAATGTGAAGAGAGAGCAGCGGCATATGTCCACTAGGAATAGTGCAATGGTTTATCCATTGTTCAAATTACATTTCATTATAAATCTAGATGGAGAAACTACAAGATTGATAATGAGAAATATTTTTCCCATAATTCACAACTTGAATCAAGACCGACTATAATTCTCAGGTTAAGAAATGAGGGATCAGAGCCATTTGGAAAAGATAGTATGAGAAGAGTAGAGGAAAGGTTATGTGGGTTGTGGTTCAAGTTGGATCACATCTGATGGAAGATAACACAAGGAAAGTAGATCAATGTAGGAGGAAAATTAGGTGGTATAAGAGATTAAGGGAAAGGTGAAGCTGAGTGAGAGTGAAGAAAATATAGTTTGCCATTAAATGCTGTGGGAGAATTGGAGAGAAGAACAAAGTAATCATAAAAGCACAAGAATTATAGTCCTTTGCATGTGGATCAAAAAAGAACAGGGTGGGGAGAAGAGTACAAGAAGGGAACTGAGGGTAAGAAACAATCTAAAACCAAGCAGGAGGACCCTGATACGCTATTACACAAGAGGGTAAGAATCAACTTTTGAAAATATTGATTAACTTACCACAATTTTATCAACACAGATTTAGCATTATGAAGGGGGTGATACGTATTAATTGGCGAGGTTAGTTTTTTTTGAAAAGTTATAGTCTGTTGTAAAGCACAGTGTCTACTAGTAAATAGAAATGTGAGATATATACAGAAACGTTCTAGTACAAACAAAAACTGTTAGCTTAGCAGGAATATAGAAATGAATGCATTCATTGCTTGAGAAATTGTCTGAACCAAAGTGGAAAAGGCCACCGTAAACGGGTGCAATTATGCAGTGAAGTAAAAGATAACACTCGGTCTTCATTATCTTTAGTCTTTTGGAAAACTTACACTTTGTTTTTCTATTTGCCTAAGGTCCATTCTGCATCCTCAGAAGCAGAAGAAGAGAATGATCCAGATGGTCCTTTTGCTTTCCGAAGGAAAGCAGGATGTCAATACTATTCAGTAAGTGTAAAAAAATTGCATGTTGTTTTAGGTTGATCTTTGTTCCATATTGACTTTGTATTGCTTGAAGCATTGTGCTACACATTTGTGGTTATAGTTCAACTTAAGCATGAAGCATAGATTTTCTTGGATCAGAATTTTGGTTTCTGCAGTCTTTACATGGTTTCTGTTCCATAATCGATTTATTTCTGAAAATTAAAGTTTTCTGTTGTTTAAAAATAGTTAACTAATATTTATAAACTAAGCTAATGATAAATAAAAATTCGTAGGAAAGACCTGCAGTTGCTGGTTTAAATCGAAGATAGGCACAAACTGCTGAAGTAACCAGGCATGATATTCTTCCGATTTAAATCGGAATTCTGATTTTTTTTGTTTTTGTTTTCCTGTTTTTCAATTTTTTTGTGCCCGGTTATTTGGCGGTCAATCAACCGCAGTCTCTAAGGGAATTGCGTCCAATCACCGACCAGCTTCCCATAAAATTCCCATCCAATCAACAAATTGATCTCCTGCTGTCCACTCAGATACTGTCTCCAAGGGCATTGTGTCCAATCACATAATGCGCCGGTCACTCGGCGGCCAATCAGACGCAGACTCCAAGGGGCGTTGCAGCCAATCACCGACCAGCTTCCCTCAATGAAGCAGAAGATGGCTGCAGCCAAAATAACTTTTTCGGTGCTGTTTGCACACAGTGCTAGGCAAAGAGACATTTTGGGTAACATTTTTTGTATTAAAAAAAAAATGGAGGTAAATATCATGCCTGTATTTGGCTCGGAGGATAGCTCTCAGCCCTCATTAAGACTGTCTTTTTCCAAACTAACATTGCCTGACTCAGCGTCTGCAATAGATCATTGGCTAAACCTTTTATCTGTGCAACAGCTTAATTATTCTAAAGCTCTCTTAGCCACATATGTTGTCATACTAAGATTAATGCAAAATTCTGCACCCAATGTCCTACCTGTCAGTTACTACAGCTTTCCATTCACAACCACGTTTCAACCCTCTGGCTTCTGGTAAACAATGTATTGGTTTCAATATATTGAGTGTTGTTTTCATTGTGCCAGCCTTCTACTGTTTCCTAAACTCTGTAATCCTCCGAGATACATTTTCTCCCAATCCTGGTGTCCCAATCATGTATGAAATGAGCAGCTCCATTGTTTGCAGCTGTCCATTAGGCTGTGGGGGGTGGGGGGGGCAAGTTTAACATTTCCTCATTAGCCCTGCCACTTTGACATGTTGGGTTATCTCTCCTGGTAGCTCTTTTGTGGCTCAATTCAGTATTTTGATAGCACTCCTGTGGGCATCTTGGGATGTTTAGCTTTATTAAAGGCCCAAAGTCGTGTTTCATCTAGTTTAACTGAGGGAGCATCAGTTTTGAATATCACCCAAAGCATGCTATTTGTGGCAATATAGCTCCTTCTGTAAATGTGCCAGAAAAATTCTTTTTCTGCAATAAAGTTTTCATGCACTTCACAACTCTGAGGTTGCAACCATTGAACTAAGCTAGCATTTGACCTCTAATGTGACTTTCTCAATCTGTTTTTCCTCCCTTGTAAATAATGAATTGTATATGTATTTTTCAATCCTGAGGTTTTGAGTGAAATGTATGCTTCTTCAACATACAAATTCAGATTACTTTATTGTCATGCACATCAGTTTGCAATGAAATTCCTTGTACACATGAAGCTTCAGAGTAAACTGTATATACAGTGATATAAGCAATAATAAATTAGTGAAACGTAGCATAATGCTGCAGGAGCAGTGGATCCATAGTAGTGCAAAACTAAATTTAAGTCCAACAATTGAATAACCAAATTGAGGTAAAGTTGTTAATAGTCTGGAGGGGGTGGGAGATTGCAACCTTCACGTGGTCCGCCCTGTTTCGACGAATGCAATCAACCTGGCGTGCACAATCAAATAAGATCAAATAGAACAAGTTGTCCTCCAACTTTAGGCTGTGCACGCCATACGCAAGAAGAAGATAGTCTGGAGGGTCTCGACCCGAAATTTCACCTGTTCGTTTTCGCCAGAGATGCTGCCTGACCCGCTAAGATACTCCAGCTTTTTGTGTCTAGCTCGAGTTGTTAATAATTGGCAGCATCACCAGGAAGGGGGTGCAAAATAAATGGTTGGTTCCAAAACTATTCTGGACCTCCCAAGAAAGCAAACTCCTGTATCTTCTTCCAGTAGCTCTGCCATTCGATCGTGGCTGGTCGATTTTCACTCTCTACCTCATTCTCCTGCCTTCTCCCTGTAACCTTTGACACCCTTATGAATCAAGAACCTATCAATCTCTGCTTTAAATTGATTACACTAATCTTCTGTTCAAAATGAGCATAACTCGTTGGGGAGGGATTTGTTGTTACCAGCGATTCTGCCCAACTTTGCTTAGTATACTATAATAGCATGCCACAATCAGATATTTGTGTGGTTAGTCGGGGGGCTTGGTGCAGAATTGTCTTTTGGCACCCCTGACAGCTTTGTGAAATTTGTATCTAGATTTCCTGCACAGATTAGGCTCACCAAATCTAGATGACTATGACTTCAGTGAAATGTAGTGCAAGAGAGATGGTGTTCTACTTGACCCATCTTCCTGTGCCCAGATTGCAAGGCATCTAGATTGTCTGGAAGACTGGACCAAATGTGCACCATTAGCCATTATTCAAATCATTTCATTATGGTGGATGTTAGAGCTTACTGAACAGTTATCATTGAGACGGATTATCTTATTATTGGGGACTGAAATTATGCCAGTTTCCTTGAAGGGAATGGGAACCATTGGAGTGACGGTTTTGAAGATATTGTTGAAAATTGGTGGATGATTTGTTGAAAGTTGGTGGATGATATTCCAGGCCAGTTGCTTTCCAAGGATTTATCCGTATGAAAGCAGATCTGATTTCTGCCACCAATCTTTGTGGGACACAGCCAGCAGGGGATTAGGACACACCAAGGTGGAACTTTACTTGTTCCGAATGGGAATACTAAGGCATTGTGCTTATCTGGTAGAGGTCATTGCCAGATCTCCCCTGATTTTTTTAATTGAAGTTCATGTTAGCATGCATGTCCTGCTCCAGTCGCCTGACTGGATTGATTGAATTGAAGCCACCAGTTGGTTTTCGGGATGCTCTCTTGGCATCCCTGATAGCTTTGCGGAGATTATACCTGGTTTCTTGTACAGTGTGGAATCATCCTTCTTGAAAGCCTATGGTCACTTCAGACAATTGTACTTGTTTTGATGACAGTCATTCTACGTAAGCTAAAATCACAAGACTTTCTGTGTAAATATCCTGATTAGCTGAAATTACGATTCATAAAATTGTTGTAATTGAATAGGAAAGTATACCAATCACAGGCATGATATTCTTCCAGTTTAAATCGGAATTGCGTTTTTTTTGTTTTCCTATTTTTCAATTTTTTTATGCCCAATTATTTGGCGGCCAATCAACCGCTGTCTCTAAAGGGGTTGCGTCTAATCACCGATCAGCAACCCTTAAAATTCCCGTACAATCAACAAATCGGTCTCCTCTCGTCCAATCAGCTGCTGTCTCCAAGGGCGTTGTGTCCAATCACATAATGCGCCGGTCACTCGGTGGCCAATCAGACGCAGTCTCCAAGTGTTGCAGCTTCCCTTACTGAAGCAGAAGACTTCATACAGCTAAATTTGGTTATGTGTTTGAAAAATTCTAAGCTTCTGTTATGTACACCACCAGCAGAAAGCTTGGGAATCACTTTCAATTTATTGAAAATGCAGGAGCCCCCTGAACCCCCACTGGCGGGGGCCTAACCAGCCTCCTGGACCCCTGGCCAATACTTCCTACTTTTTTTCTGGAGGTGAATATCATGCCTGCAGTCATCAATCTGGGTAAAAATCACTTTCAGGGAAACTACAGGGAAGCCGGACCTACCATTTTCTAGGAAAAAGCACTGTATTTTTGAACTGTGAATTAGTTATTTTGATTAGCTTTCTCATTAAAATGAAGAATTAATATGCAAGAATATTTTCAGTTTTTGCAGGTTTCACAGTTAAAGGCTTGTGTATGTTACAGGAATTTGCAAGGATATTGTCAATGTTTTTGCTATTTAAAAAGTTGTTTGAAACAAAGTACTATTTTTAAATTTCATTTGGAGAATGCATTAGTTGTTTTACACCTCGAAAGCTCTGGAGAATAAAGCAAATAACATGGACTGAATGTCTCTCAATGGTGTGCAATTCAGTGAATGGGCTGAACAGACCAAAGCTACTGCCAACAATTTATTTTTAATGTAATTGCTGATCAGTCTCACAACAAGACAATTTCTTTGTAATCTAGTTTTTATATATATCAATGAAGAATTTCTGCAGATGAAAGTAGATAATTCAATATTTTAGTGGAGATTTATTTTTGCACAAAACTTCAAACTGAAATAAAATTCTAATGTTGTAAAAAATATAAACTACATTTTTTCCGGTTTGATTGCAGCTGTTCAGTACAGTAAGGCAGTAAAATACAGTTGAGATTAAAACTGAGTAGTTGGCAAGAAGTTGAAAGCAATGATTAAGTAGGTTTGTAATATGTTGAGTGATTACAATGGATACAATGTTTTTTATCAAACCGATATTTTTTTCAAATTTTGAAGGTTTATCCATTGAACATTTTTATGCACCATAAAATTAGAAAAGTTCTGAATAAAATGTGTATTTTGAATAGGATATTTAAATAAATCATTCCATACTGTGCCCTGCAAAATATTTTCAAAATATTGTTCATGAATATTCATGGTATAGCAATATTGGAAAAACTATCCAGAATGCCTGTGTTTTGGGCCTGTATGAATTATACTGCCTTCTGTTTCTTTTCTAAATGGAACAGGAAACCATTCTCAATTATGCATCTTGTTTCAGACTGGTTAATTTGTTTTTCTTCCTTGCAGCCCCGCTTGGACCAAACGGGCAATTGGCCATGGTGTAGTACAGAAGAGGGAGGATTAGGAGATGTTCGTTATAGATACTGCCTCACTACACTGACTG
This sequence comes from Amblyraja radiata, assembly GCF_010909765.2. Classification (NCBI taxonomy): domain Eukaryota; kingdom Metazoa; phylum Chordata; class Chondrichthyes; order Rajiformes; family Rajidae; genus Amblyraja; species Amblyraja radiata. The sequence goes on along the minus strand of NC_045957.1, from coordinate 39,714,600 downwards.
TTCCCAGGAGGTGTATTGGTTTTGCACGGAGGCGTGTCGGTCGAGGTGGAAGGTATGTAAAGAGTGATTATTTTAAACTTTAAATGTTCAAAGAGAGAGGTTATGGTATTTTTAGTTTTAATATATTGCTCAGAAGTAACTGCCATGTAGTAGTCCAACCTTAAATATTTTTGCTGTCAATTGCTTTCTGTGATGAAATGTATTACCTTTAAAACAGAAATAGCAATTTGGTTTCATCAGAGATGTAAATTCATATATTCAAAATTGCTGGACGAACTGGTCAGGCAGCATGTAGAAAGGGAATGGACAAATGATTTTGCGGGTCAGGAGCATTCATCAAACTCGTGTAGGGAGGAGACAGCTGGAAGTGTGAGATGGTAGTTGAGCAAAGACAGATAAGTGACAAGTGGAAACAGGTGAGGTGTGGGGTATTTGGCAGATCAGTGGAGTAAATTGCAAAGGTGACAAAGGGGTAACAAGGATAATCATCAAGGATCGAGGGTGATGAAAAGGAGTCAAAAGGGTATCAGATAAGGAAGAAGAGGTGTGAAATGTAAAGCCAGAGACACGGGTCAGATCCTGATCTCAGATGCTGACTGCGAGGAGTTTGCACGGTCTCCCTGTGACCACATGGATTACCTTCAGGTGCTCCGGTTTCCTCACACCTCCCAAAGATGTGCTGGTTTGTAGGTTAATTTGCCACTTTTTTAAATCCCCATGGTGTGAATCGAGTGGTTAAGGAAGTAGGTTAACATAGAACTAGTGTGAACGGATGATTGATGGTTGGCGTGGACTCTGTGGGTCAACGGGCCTGTTTCCATGCTGTATCTCTAAACTAAAACTAAAGTTAGATGGGGGAAATTTCAAGGTGGGATCCTTCGTCAGACCCAAAGTGTGACCTATCCATATTCTCCAGAGATGTTGCCTGACCTGTTAAGTTAATCCAGCACTTTGTGTCTCACTGTTACTATGCCAGGACTTGGATATGGAAGCATTTCTTAAAGGTGTCTTTTGGAAATGAACAAAAATAATATTAAACTGAAAACTAAATTGAGTGTTGTAAAAATTCCCGTGTTAATTCAATATGACATCATTTGTTTGCTATAATGTCTAGTTGTAAGTGTGAGAGCTACATTGTGACTGCAGTGAATTCACACGCACTAGGAAATCCTGAAACTTATTGCTGCTTTCTTTTTTCCCCAATTGTAGGATTTTGTTGGACCGAGCGCACACGGCAAACGACATTCTTCTTCATCAGTTGGATCCTGAGATCCTCTCTTCCCCACCCCATTCTCCATTTAATGAATTTGCCAATACCTCACAAATAAATACCTCGGATCATCCTTCTAGAGACCTCACTCAGATTCTAGCAAACATTAAGGCATGCCGATGGCAGCATTTCAGACCCCGGTCACCAAATCTTCAGGACAATGATGGTGATGAACTGTCCTCCCGAAAGCTGTATCGGGGTGTAAATCGAATCGTAACAGCACAACTTGGGACCCAGCCATGTAGTACCTCTGTCTCCAGCAAAAGCAGTGGCACTGGTTCAACACAGAATAGTGGTACGTGCTGTGATTACTCAAACAGTAATTTATTCAATACGAATGTGATTGCAATGCAATTCTGGGGCATAATATTGTATTATGCTGGGAAGGCAATGACAGGTTTAAACACAACTGCCTGCAAGGTCTTTATTGGCATCTTCTGCAGTATACTAAATAAAGTTGTATACACAAATTGACTCACCATTTGGAAGTTTGAACATGTGTTATGTGTGGCAGCACATTGAAAAAATCATGTATATAAAAATGCTGGATTAATTTTAAACTGAAAATTGTCCTGTTCCCTTTAACTGATTTAACTTGGCTGCTTTGCACATTTGCTTAAATACAAATGAAAATTAAATGTCTTTGTTTTCTTAGGATAGCTGTTTTGCTCTACCTTTAGTACCTTTTAAATCTTAAATGCTGTTAGGTTTTGAAGCCTGCACTGAAGCAGCAGAAAGCAATTAAACTTCTCTTGATGCAATCCATCCTTAAAACCTTTCTTTTTGTCTTGTTTCTTTTATTGTTTATATGCTGCTAAAATGAAATGTAGGGAAGCCAATGCTGAAAAATCTTAGGGAAAAATGCAAGAGGATTCACATTATTTCCAAAGATGCAAATGCAGAATTAGCTTGGGGGAAGTTGATTTGTTACTAATCATTTAAAACATTTCCTTAACATTATGGAAACTGCAACATTATAAAATAAGACCGTATTGGCCAATGAGACATCTGTTATAATGTGAGTAGGTTGGTAGAAGTTCTGTGCTGTGCATGTGTAGGGATGCATAGCGTGGATGGAAATGTGCCACGTTTCAATCATGTTAATAAAAATGTAAGATCCAGAATTGTACTATAGATTGACCTATGCTCAAATACATCCCAATGATATGATGAACATTCTCAGCAACTTGTGAAAACCGTTGTAATCTTTATCCATTTTTTGTGGGATCATATCTATACTTCAACACTGACTGTTATTTAGGATCCTTTTACAGGAAATTGAATTCTTTATGGTTGTGCAGTAGAAATCGTGAAAAGGCTGGGTGAGGTATATTTTGAGCAAATCATAGGAAACTTTTTTTCTAGAAATTTATCTGGCACAGGTGATTGAAAAGTGAATTGTATTCTCTAGTGTACGTTTTTCTATTTTCAAATAAAAGTTTTAAGTTACTCTGCCCTTGGCTTTTATGGAATAGAGTATAATTAACTAACCCCATTGAAGTTGCTTAGCTTGGAGTTAATACGAAGTAAACATCCTGTGCTCATTATTTGGCAATGTTAATGGAACAGGTGGGTTTTACCCCAAAGTTCATTTTCCGTTAGGATGAGGGTGAGAGTTTGACAATGATTATTAATGAGGTAGAGGAGACAGAGTACCAGCAAATTAATCTTTCAATGACACGCCCACAGCCGAAATGAATGAAATATGGGAAGTTTGAGACGCATTAATTTATCATTTTATTAAGTAATAACAAACAATAATCCAGGGTATTTAAAAATTCCCTGTGCCTCAGTAAAGAAGTAGAGCAGTCGTAGATTCATACAGCAGGGAAACAGGCCCTTGGCCTAAGTTGCCCATGTCAGCCAAGATTCCAAATCTATACCAACCCCACCTGACTGTGTTTGACCCATATCTAAACCTTTCTGATCCATGTACTTGTCCAAATATCTTGTAAAGCAGAAGTTGAGAAATTATGCTTGGGTGATGTAGCTCAACTTTAAAGAAACTTGAATTTTGGAAGTAGCTGTGCAAAATAGCAATGTTGGAAAGTTCACTGTTGGGTCTTTCTTTTTGAATCATAACTTTTTCTATTCTATAATGTTCTGAAACATGCAAATTGAATAAATCAAAGGAATGGAGTTAGCTTTTAAATTGCAGAATGTATTAGTATAAAGATTGGAGGAAACAAGATTTTCAAATTACAAGTGATTTTGGAATAAATAAGAAAAGATTGTGCCCAGGAGAAAGACAATTTTTAAACTATGTTGACCTTTTGCTATAAATTTTCAAATTATTACCAAGTTCACTGGTTTGATGGGTCAGTCTACATTGACATACTAATAAGATATACAGACAGAAAATCTAATTGAACATTTGCATTGTGACATGGGCGGTATTTATTGCCCACACCTTATTGAGCTCGAGTGTGATGATAGATCATTTTCTTGAACCATGAAATCAATCTGGTACAGTGTACAAATAGTGTTTTTGGATAGAGTCTTCCAGGACGTGGTCACGGCAGCAAAGGAGGAATGATGTGTTCCTTGGAAAGGAAATGATGGTCAATTCAGACACCTGCTGTTCTTGCTCATCTTGGTGATAGAGGTCACAGGTATGAGTGGTTTTATTGAAGTTGTTAGGTGGTATTACTATACTTTGTAAATCGCAAATACTGCAACTTTGTGTTGGTGGAGTTCATGTGGCAGTTCTTTGATTTACTTAGACAAGATGTTTATCTAGAATATCATTTCGAGAGATGCACCATCTAGCATCCTTTTACCATCAATTGCATTTAAAACCTCCTCTGAATATAATATTTTTTTAAACAATCATTAGTAGATCCAGATAGGCCTGAGCTAAATTGATACCAGCTTTATTATTAAGAGTGGCAAAATAAGATTTTAAATTCTTCTCCAGATTGTATATTTCTATGGGACAATCCATCATCTGGCATCTTCCAGGCATCTTCTGCAGTGGGAGAAGTGTTCCCAGCCTCACTTTTAATCTTGCAAACTGTTTGGGTTACAAATGGTTCTCGGGGATGGAACCCTGCCATGCCCTGGGGAGGCCTGTTGTTAGCGTTTTGGGGGCTCAATGTGGTCCCAAGCAAAAGGGCTGCTTTGTTTGGTATGGCATCAAGTTTCTTGAATGGTGTTGGAGTTGCACTTATCCAATCCAGGCAGGTAGAGAATATTCCGTTGTGGCTTCTGACTTGTACCTAGTTGATGGTAGAAAGGCTTTGAAATGCCAAGAGGTATATCACTCACTGGGGTACTCTCCTTTTTACCTGTTCCTTTAATCAAAATATTTATGTGGCTGGCACAGTTGAAATCCCAGAATGTTGGTTGTTATAGGTTAGAATATATCTATTGCAGACCTGAATTTGTAACACTGATATTCGAAGGCAAGTTAAGAAGCCCATAAATACAGGATATCCACAAATCTAATGCTGAGGACAAAATAAATCAAAGTTAAGTAGTATCACTGGTCAAAGACTAATAGCAAGTCCTTTGGTAATAATAATAATAATGGATGGGATTTGGTAGTGCAATCCAAAATATCTAATACATAATCCATTTAAGTTATGCCTTTATAATTGTAAATAATTGGAGTTGTATGTCTGATGGAGACCTGCCTAAAAAACAGAATTGAAGTAAAGGTGGGAGCCATGTTAGCTTAGTGTGCATTTTTCTAAATTAAAAACACAACGCTGGAAATATTCAGCAGATCAGACGGCATTTGTGGAAAGAGCTAAGATTTGGGGCCTAATACCTTGGGGTGGCGCTGCGGCAGAGTTGCTGCCTTACAGCACCAGAGATACAGGTTCGAACCTGACCACGTGTGCTGTCTGTACAGCGTTTGTACGTTCTCCTTGTGACATGCATTGGTTTTCGCCAAGTGCTCTGATTTCCATCCACATTCCAAAGATGTCAGGTTTGTAGGTTAATCGGCTTTGGTAAAAAAGATTGTAAATTTTTCACAGTGTGTGTAGGATAGTGTTAGTGTACGGGGCTCACCGGTCGGTGCGGACTCAATGGGCTAAATGATCTGTTTCCGTGCTGTAATCTCAAAACTAAACTAAACCTTTCATCCGAACTGGAAAGGAGACAAAAGCTTTTTTAAACCTTAAAATAAACTGCTAAGCATGACAAATCATCCCATTTCTCTGAAGAATTTATAATGTTGATACGATGCATTTGCACGGTTATAAATGTAGAAATGACTAGCTCAGATCTTTCTGATTTGGGGTTCCTATGACTTGTGTACCTTTTTTTTTTTAACTGGTATGTCTGGGCCGGTAGCAAGTTTACACATTCTCCCTGTGATCTTTCATCCAGGAATGCTAGTTTCCTCATAAAGGAGGTTGATTGGTTAATTGGTCAGTACAAATTGCCACTAATTTGTGGGTGAGTGGTAAACTTGAAGGGATGTTGATGGGAGTGCAGGGAGAATAACATGAGATTAATGTGGATAAGTGAATGTTCGAAATGCATACTAGATTGGCTGAAAGGCCTGTTTCCATGCCCTTTGTCTGGCAATGTGATTGGAGACCATGGTGGCTTGTAGCTGTTGCTTATATAAAAATGTTCCAGATATTCATGAATGCTCTAACTATAATTGAAAAATGCTATGTTGGTAAAAGATAAAATGTACTGTTATTCAAGTCTATCAGGTGGGTTCATGCTCCGTAATATCAATATCAAATGTGCCACCCCTATAATTTCAAATATTTTGATTAGAATTAGTACAAATCACTACAAATTCTTTGTTCCCTTTTGTGGAATTTATTATCCCATGTTCACAAAAATGTTCAGATTTGTTGTGAATTGATGTAATAGGCCTCAATTGGGCTGGGAGCGTGCGAGATCTGGCTGGGTGAAACTGTCAGCCAATCTGGATGCCTTGCAAGGTCATGTTGCAGTTGTATAAGACGTTGGTGAGGCCGCATTTAGAGTGTTGTGTTCATTTCTGGGCACCATATTATAGGAAAGACGGTCAAACTGGAAAGGGTACAGAGAAGATTTAAGAGGGTGTTGACAGGGCGAGAGGGTCTGAGCTATAGGGAGAGATTGTGTAGACTATGACTCTATTCCACGGAGCGCAGGAGGATGAGGGGTGATTGCCCAGAGTAGATGAATTGAGGACCAGAGGACATGGGTTTAAGGTGAAGGGGAAAAGATTTAATAGGAATCTAAGGGGTAACTTCTTCACACAAAGGGTGGTGGGTGTATGGAACAACCTGCCAGAGGACGTAGTTGAGGCTGGGACTATCCCAACGTTTGGACAAGTACATGGATAGGACTGTTTCGGAGCGATATAGACCAAACGCAGGCAGGTGGGACCAGTGTAGGTGGGACATGTTGGTCGGTGTGGGCGAGTTGGGCCGAAGGGCCTGTTTCCACGCTGTGACGCTATGACTGAAATTATATAGCCTCAAGCCATTTATTTTCCTTTTTAATGTGACGTGTTTTAATCGTATTAAAAGTTTGGGCTAGGAATTTGGATGAAATTCTAGTGTACAGAACTGTGCAGCACAAGAACAGGCCCTTCGACCCACAATGCCAATGACGAACATGATGCCAAAACCAACTCTTATCTGCCTGCACATAATCCATATCACTCCATTCCGTGCATGTCCATATGTCTATTCAAAAGTCTCTTAAATGCCAATATCATATCTTCCTCCACCAACCCCCGGCAAAGTGTTCCAGGCACTCGCCAATAAAAACATTTATTAAAAAGCACATTGTCTTTAAACTGCCCTACTAACCATAAAGCTATGCCCTCTAACATTTGATTTTTTCAACTTGGAAAAATGGCTCTGTGTGTCCACCCTATCTGTGCCTCTCATAATTTGATAGACTTCTATCTGGTCTCCCTGCTACCTCTGGCATTTCAGAGAAAACAATCCGTGTGTCCAAACCTCCCTGTAGCTGATCCAGTATATTTTATGGTTGACTCCTGTGTTTGTCATTGGCTGGTAAATATTTAGGATGGCAGAAATGATATCAGTTTTGCGGCCTACGGTGTTCTGTATGATAGGCTGCTTAGTTTATGTTCTTCATACAAATGAAGAGTATCCCATCTCAATTGTTAATTCCATCTTCATACAGTAAAAAAGGCCTTGAGTTGCAGAACAAAACTAATTTCAAGGCATGAGAGGCCTTCAACCAACAATCGATTGCCCGTTCCTTATCCTTGAGAGGGTTTTGTGAGAAGCCGACTTGAACTGTGGTAGTACTTGAGGTGTGGTATAGCTACAATCCTGTTTTATGAGGAAGTTCAAGAATTTTAACCAAGCGATGGAGATATATTTCCAGTCAGGACAGTCTGTGGCATAGAGGGCAACTTCCAGGTCGGGGTATTCCATGTCTTTTAATGGGATGCTATTTATAACTGAATGCCCAGCCATTATCTACTTGTTTAATCTTGTTACGTGGCGGTCCTTTTTGGAGGTAGAGGTTTCCTCCAGTGATTGTGGAGAAGACCCTTACTTGGCAGTATTGTGGCACATATGTTATTAGGCAGTTATTAACCCATGTCTGTGTGTCTCTAGACCATTCCAGCGTGTGGGCATAGAATGTTTCTCTTTTCTACCAACATAATTGAACAAAAGTAACTAATTCCATTACTAATGCCGCTTTGTCGTATGGCGTTCTCAAACTCCTGACGTGATTACCTCGACTACTTTCCTGTGTGTGAAGTATGTCTGCAGCCATTTGAGTGTTTTACCAGACTTCTTGGTACCATATTTGGTCAAATACTCAAAGACAGTCACTTCTCATCTGACCACCTGGAATTTTTGTTTTTTGGTCCATGTTTGCAATAAAGTTGTGAAGTGCTGTCATGAATTGCCAACTTTTTATTAGTGCATTAAGAATGGAAGTATTGCGAGATGTAAACAAGAAAGCAGGCTTAAATTTTGAAATCACTTGAACCCAGTTGTTTCAATGTATAAATGGTACATGTTGTAATCTAGTTAGTAATATATCTTTGTTTTTGTGCCTGGATATGACTGGAAGAGTATCTGGCCGTTGTATAATCTGCCAAAAGGAAATGAATAGACCTGACAGTTTTTTAAGCATTTAAGAAATGTTACTGGGAGGATTGTTGTATGTAATGCAGAAGCAGTTTAAGATTGAGCAGCTGGGGAAGGAATCCACTGGTGGAGAGGCAATAATAAAGTCCCATGTGGAATGCGGCAAATTGAATATTTGGACATTTTTAATAATTTTGCTGATTAAAATAAAATTGATTAATGGATTTCAAGAAAATAGATTTTGAAGTACTGTGGGTTGACATATCTAGGGAAAAATATATCTATGAAAAATCAGTGCATTGAGAATTTTCTTTGTTGCAGGGGCAGTCTTTTTCTTGGAATGTTAGGATTAATGAACTGTACCATCAGTAGGCCACAGCAGGCTTCAGGGAAAGAGTGTATGAATTTCTGGAGAGGCGCCCAGTAAGAGGAAACAAATAAATAGTATAATAGAATAACAGTGCGATCTGTATATTTTGGAAATATACAGTAGGAAACTGGATTGTATATCAATTGTGAATGGGCAAGTGATTCCCATTGCTCAGGAAATGATCGTTAGAAATGTTGCCATACAGTTCTGCCCCCCAAAGGAAGACCTGGCATTGGGAGGTCGCTGTGAGGGGGATGAGAAGAACAAAGGACGACCCGGCGGGGGAGGGGGGGGCGTACAAAGGTGGAGTCAGCAAGGGGGGACCAAAGGAGGACCTGGTGCAGGAAACTTTGTAACTTTGTCGGCGCTCTTTATGTGGCGACTATTTCACCGACTTGTCACGTGACAATAAAGTATTCATTCATTTATTCTATAGCGCTATCGTTGTGTCCCTAAGAAATCTCGTGTTATAGAAAATTGAATTATAGAAATTATTTTCAATATTGGGAGGGGGGATTAGGTGCTTGAGTGTTTCAAGACACTCAATACAAATCTATTTCACCCACAGGATTATCAAATGCATAGATCTCTTTAATATCTACAAGTTTAAAATACTGTATGTTTCATTGTTTAATAGAATATAGTGGCGTGTCTCAATTAATGAAATTGATGTCAACTTCAATGGCCACCCGCAGTAAAAAGAGCCTCTGTTATGCAATAATGTCTGATTACTGTGAGGAGGTTACATGGAAAGCTTTTTTTTACCTGGACTTTTCCCCCCCGAGCAGCTTTTTGACAACTTGTCAATTTTCAACATAATTTTTAAGTAATTCTATAGTTTCTGATTGAAATCACATTGTCACCAATTCGGCCACATGAACTTAACGATGTTCCCTAACTCATCAATGTTCCCGAACTCATCAATGGCTTTATCAAAGTGAATGATAGCAGAACTAATTGTGGTTTAGTATTGAAAAGTGGGAGAGGCATCAAAGTATAGAAACAAAGAACTGCAGATGCTGGTTAATATGCAAAGGAACGCAGTGCTAGAGTAACCCAGCATCTCTGGAGAGCATGGATGGGTGATGTTCTAAGTTCAGACCCTTCTTCAGATTGATTGTGGGGTAATAGGTTGACACAGGCGAGGGGAGGGGGGGGGGGGGGGGGTTGTTGACAGGCAGGTGGTTGAGTAAAGGCCAGTGATCAGAACCAAACGTGGGAGACATGTTTGAAGAGTTACAGATTGTGAATCCAGGGGAGGAAAGTAGCGCAGGGGGAGAAATGGGGGGATGTGCAGGGAGAAATAGGTTGGAGACCTGGTGGGGCACAAGGGAGAGGAAGGCGTGAGGGGGGAGGTATGCTAATTTGAGGTTGCCTGCAATTGGAGAATTCAATGTTCATACTGTTGAGTTGTAAGTTATCCAAGCGGAATATGAGAATTCATAGAGTAAGAGAGTTGTACAGATTTCCACTTTGTCCATGCAAGATTTTGCCATCTGAACAAGTCCCACTTGTCCACATCAGAACAATGTCCTCTACATCTTGCACATTGAAGTGGCTGTCTAAATATTTCTTAAACACAGTAATTTTATCTGGTTTCTCCACCGCCTCTGGCAGCACGATCCAGAGCTCAAACTAAAATAAAATTGTGTTTCCCTTTAAATTGTCAATAAACGTTCATTTAGATATCTTAAAAAAGAGTTTACATTGATATTTCTCATTCTTTTTAGAAACTTTCTTCCTAGAGTTATTTTAACGTCCTACCAACTAAAAATTGGTTGAACAAATTGAACTTCCATAAAATAACACTTGTACACTGCGTAGAAATGCTGCTTTGGTCAGTAATGCTCTCAAGTACATGGAAAACAGTTTATACTTTTCAAAATCATATGGGATCCAGGGTGAGCTAGATAACTGGATGCAAAATTAGCTTCTTAGAAGGGATCAGAGGTTGATAGTAGGTTGTTTTTCTGATTGAAGGAATGTGACCAATGCCACAAAGATATGTAATAGTCCACTGTCGTGTGTGTTAACGATTTGGATGACAGTGTAGTTGGGTTTAATAATTTTGTGCATGACTCCAAAATTGATGCTATAGTGGACAGTGAGGATGACTTACCCAAGTTTACAAAAGAATCTGCATCAGTTAGGGAAGTGACCAAAGAATGACAGATGGAAGTTAGCTCGGCAAGTATGAGGTGTTGCATTTTGGTAAGTCAAACCAAGGCAGTAGTTATGCAGTACATGGCAGGATCCTGGAGAGTGGTGTAAAGCAGAGCGACCCAAGACTAATAGTATACAGTTCCCTGAACGTGACAATACAGGTAAACAGGTGAAGAAAGTGTTTGGCACATTATTGAATATAGGAATTGATTTGTCATATTATAGATGTAAAAGACATCCTAAAGGTTTCAAAGGGACTTGAGGTGCAACATTTTCACACAGCACATGGTGTGCTAAATGGACGAGCTGCCTGAGGGAAGTGGTGGTGGCAGGTATAATTGTGACACTTAAAAGACATTTAGACAGGTACATTGATAGGAAAGGTTGGGGGGGGGGGGGGGGGATACGGACCAGGCACAGACAAGTGAGACTAACTCGGTTGGGCAACTTGGTCGGCATGGTTAAAGCGGGCTCCGACTCTATAACGTGGATGAGACCACATTTGAAGTATCGTGTGCTGTTCTTCCATAGGAAGAATGTCATTAATCTAAAAGGGTGCTGAAAAGATTCACCAGGATGTTACCAGAACTCTAGCTTTGGTGTGTAAGGCGAAGCTGGATAGGCTAAGGCTACCCTGAAAGCGTAGGATGATGAGGGATAATTTGACATTGTGGACAGTCAGTTTTTTCCTCCAAAGTGGTGTACCACCGAACTAGACAGCATAGGTTGAAGGTGACGAGAACGTTTTAAGAGAACCGAGGGATAATTTCTTCCCACGTAGGGTGGTATGTATATGGAACAAGTTGTCAGAGGAAGCTGTAGAGGTGGGTGTAATGGGAGAAGGAAATGGATTGGAGGGACTGGCTCAGTTATAAATCCTGATTGGTTGAGAGTTGGGCCGAAAGGCCTGTTTCCGTGTTATATGCCCTTAAGGTATCTGTCTCTGGAAATTGTTCTCCAATGTTATTACATTAAAAGCCAGAGATGCATATGTATTTATGTCACAAATATAAAAATGGACATGCTGTTATACTTCGACTATGATAAATTCATGTAGAATGTACATCAACAGATATTTAATCGTAAAATTGGAAGTAAATGGATGCAGAAAATGAATAATTATCAATGAATGAAAAGTCATAAAAGGATCGCATAGGTTTTAGTAGACATGTTTGTGCAAGTAGCCACCTTAAAAGCATTCTTGCTCACTCTCTTACCTGCACTTGAACTCTCATTCTCCAGGATAGTCTGACACTGCAGAAACAGGCCCTTCATCCCATCATGTGTATGCCAACCAGTATGTGCAGACCTATGCTAATCCCATTTACCGGCACTTGTTCCTTTAACCTTCTAAATCTTGGTGATTAAAAAATTTCATTTAGATACTTAAATGTTGTGAGAGCACCTGCCTCCACCGCCTACTCAGGCAGTATGTTCCAGACTGTAACCACCCTCTGGATGAAAACAATTCCTCATGCCTTTTTACCCCCTGCCCTAAACGTATTCTTCCTTGTTATAGACATCTTTAAGAGGGGTGAAGTTTTTCACTATCCATCCTATGCTTTTCAAAATTTTATACTCCTGTCAGGTTCCTCCTCTGTTCCAAACTATCTAATCTCTATGGTTTAAACACTGCAACCCAGGCAACATTATGGTGACCTTCTCTATACCTTCTCCAGTACAATCATGTTCCTCGTAACGGGCCTGTCCCACTTTCACGACCTCTGCCGAGTTTGCCCTTGACTCGTACTCGCAGCATGGTCGTCACAAGGTCTTAGGTAGGTCGTAGCAGGTCGTGATGCTAGTCGTAGGTACTCGTGGCATCAAGTAGGTCGGGGCGTTTTTCTAGCCTGATGAAAAATGTCCACAAGTTTAAAAAGGTTGTGAATTAGGTCGTGAAAGAGGGACAGGCCCTTAAATTGTGCCAACCAGAACTACACATGCTATTTCTGCTGAGACCAAGCCAATGTTTTGAAAAATTGTTATCAAAACCTGCTGCTCATTTGCATTGTACCACTTTAATAAAGATAAGTATTTTGTCTGCCTTTTTCTCCACATGCAGGATATTTGGGCTCATATGCTGTAAGGACTTCAGCAAGGTCTTTAAGGTTTTGCATGGTATGTTGCTCTGGAAGGTTAGATCGCATGGGATCCAGAAAGACCTAACTAACTGGATACAGAATTGGCGATGGTAGGAAGCAGTGGTGCTGGTGGAAGGTTGTTTTGTGCTGTGCCTTAACAGCTGGGCTGTTGTGCTGTTTGGGGTTTATCTCAACAATTTGGATTAGAATTTACAAGGCATGATTAGTTAGTTTGCAGATGACTCTAAAGTAGGTAATATCGTTGACGGTGAAAATAGTTATCAGAAATTCAGCAGGATCTTCATCAGCTGGACAAGTGGGCTGAGGAATGCCTAATGAGTTCTTTACAGATAAGTGCAAGGTGTTGCATTTGGCAAACCAGGGCAATACCTTTGCTATGAACGATAGGGCATTGGGGCGTGTTGCAGATCAGAGGTCTAACAGTACAGGTTCGTAGTTACCTGAAAATGGTGTCACAGGTAGGTAGGGAGGTAAAGGCTCTTTGGTGCATTTGCCTTCATCAATCAGGGTATTAAGTATAGGAGTTGGGATGTCATGTCACAGTTGTACAAGACATTGGTGAGGCTGCATTTGGAGTATTGTGTTTCCGTTTTGGTCATCCTGCTATAGGAAGGCTGTGGCTGAGAGGATTTACGAGGATAAAATTTACGAGGATTTGCGACGAGGATCTTGCCAGGACTTGTGGGCCTGAGCTATAGGGAGAGGTTGGGCAGTCCAAGACTTTGTTCTTGGAGCCCTAGAAGCTGAGAGATGATCCAAGAGGCGTTTAAAATCATGAGGGTAATATATAGGGTGAATATACCGTATTTTACCCAGAGTAGGAATCAATAACAAAGGAAGGGGGGGGGGGGGGGGGGGGGGTATATGAAATAAGCTGCCACAGATTGTTGGGCCAGGCACTATAACAGCATTCTAAAGACACTTGAACAGGTATACCCAAGTGTCTTTTAAAAGCTTGGGAAGTTTGTCAAGAGTGTTTTATTGTCATATGTCCCAGATAGGACAATGAAATTCTTACTTGCTGCAGCACAACAGAATATGTAAACATAGTATGATATGATAATCGAGAGAGAAAAGAAAAGTTTAGTGTGTATATATACATATACTCAAAATATTTTTATTTATATTCAAAAAACAAACCAAATAGTGCAATAAAAATAAAGATAATAATAGTCTATTGCAGTTCAAAGGTTGTAATGTTTAATAGCCTGATGACTGTAGGGAAGAAGCTGTTCCTGAACCTGGACGTTACAGTTTTCAGGCTCCTGTGCCTTCTTCCCAATGGCAGTGGTGAAATGAGTGTGGGTCTCTGATGATGTTGACTTCCTTTTTGAGGCAGTGACTCCGATAAATCCTTTCGATGGTGGGGAGGCAAGTGGGATGAGCTTAGAATTTATCATCTTTGTTGGCATGGATAAGTTGTGCCAAAGTGCCCATTTCCATGCTGTATAGCTCTGTCCTACCATTATTACACATACCAAAATACAGCACATTACACTGATCAGGATTTAGATTCATTTGTCATTGCCCTCGTTAATTTGTCAGTTTATTAATATCATTCTGTGGACTAAGACTACCCAACTCGCTATCATCAATAACAATATATATAGTGCCCCACCATAATGTTTTAGACAAAGACCTATCATTTATTTATTTGCCTCTGTACTCCACAATTTTCTAATAGAAAAAAATCACATGTGGTTAAAGTGGAGATTTTAATAAAGGCCATTTTTAAACATTTTGGTTTCACCATGTAGAAATTACAGCAGTGTTTATACATAATGTTTGGGACAAAACAATATCATGTAAATGAAGGTAATCATGTTTCGGATTCGAAGTCTGAGATTCATGAACATCACCAGTTGCTGTGTGTCTTCTCTGGTGATGCTCTGCCAAGCATGTATTACAGCCATCTTTAGCTTATGCTTGCTTTGGGACCCTTCAGCCTTCTCTTCAGCATATAAAAGGCATGCTCAATTGGGTTCAGATCGGGCGATTGACTTGGCCACTCAAGAATTTACCATTTTTTAGTCTTGGAAAAACTCCTTTGTTGCTTTAACAGTATGTTTGGGATCATTGTCTTGCTGTAGAATGAACCACTGGCCAATGAGTTTTGAGGCATTTGTTTGAACTTGAGCAGATAGGATGTGTCTATACACTTCAGAATTCATTATGCTACTGCCATCAGCAGTTGTATCGTCATTGAAGATAAGTGAGCCAGTACCTTCAGCAGCCATACATGCCCAGACCATAACACCCACACCACCGTGTTTCACAGATGAGGTGGTATGCTTTGGATCTTGGGCAGTTCCTTCTCTCCTCCATACTTCGCTCTTGCCATCACTCTGATATAAGTTCATCTTTATCTCATTGGTCCACAAGACCTTTTTCCAGAACTGTGGTTGCTCTTTTAAGTACTTCTCGGCAAACTAACCTGGCCGTCTATTTTTGCAGCTAACCGGTGGTTTGCATCTTGCAGTGTAGCCTCTGTATTTCTGTTCATGAAGTCTTCTGCGGACAGTGGTCATTGACAAATCCACACCTGAAGTGTTTCTGATCTGTCGGACAGGTGTTTGGGGATTTTTCTTTATTCTTGAGAGAATTCTTCTGTCATCAGCTGTGGAGGTCTTCCTTGGCCTGCCAGTCCTTTTGCGATTAGTAAGCTCACCTGTGCTCTCTTTCTTCTTAATGATGTCCCAAACAGTTGATTTTGGTAAGCCTAAGGTTTGGCTGATGTCTCTAACAGTTGTATTCTTGTTTCTCAGTCTCATAATGGCTTCTTTGACTTTCATTGGCACAACTTTGGTCCTCGTGTTGTTAAACAGCAATAAAAGTTTCCAAAGGTGATGGAAAGACTAGGTGCTGAGAGCTCTCTTATACCTGCATTAAGGAGGCAATTAAACACACCTGAGCAATTACAAACACCTGTGAAGCCATGGTGCCCTGCAATGGGGGGGGGGGGGGACGGGACTATGTATAAACACAGCTGTAATTTCTACATGGTGAAACCAAAATGTATAAAAATACCCTTTAATACAATCTGACAATGTGCACTTCAACCGCATGTGATTTTTTTTTCTATTACAAATCTCAAATTGTGGAGTACAGAGGCAAATCAGGGGTCTACACTATGGTCAATATTATTGATTTTGTTTCCTGGCTGTGAATGTGCCACAGTTATATAATCTGCCAGATTACCAGGCCAGTGGAATTGCAGAAATGCAAAATGTGAGCACTAGTAGAACCCCTCACCTCCTTACATAATGTAAGCAAATATTTGTTGGACTCAACTGATTATAGAGTTGCTGTAGCTCCTTTCCAAATGCTATCTCAGTTATCTGGTTAAGAAAACAATTTGTTGCTCAATATACAATTAATGTCACTTAGACATGGCATAAGAGGATAAAAACTTAATGATAGGTAATCGTGTGTGTTGAGTAGGTGAGAATAGCAATTGACCTGGCCAAAGATTGCCTGTCTCAGTTAATGTGTATTTTGCTGATTTTGTAGTTGGCAGAAATGCATAATGCCATTTACCTGATATTACTGAATGTCCAAGATAAATGTGGGCAATGCAAATACAGTCTGTCAGTTCAGTAAATGCTGCATCATTGTGGTATTGTTCCTGCAGTGTTAATAACCAGGTCGTAAGGGGATTTTTTCCAATTAATCATAAGATGTGGATGATAAATTGCGCAGCAAAAAAATCCATTAAACTCTGGCTTGCTGCAGATGCATACGAAGTAGATGCAAATTTCCTTAAAGGATGTTGGACCATGTGAAATTTTGCAACAGTGTTAATTTTACTGTCTCCGTGACTGTTTCTACCCTTTTTTCAGGTTTGATTGGGTTGAATTTTAGAGAGATGCTAAATGCTGTTGAGTTTTATTAGTTTTTAGAATTCTTCACTACAGAGAGCTGTGGAGGCTGAATATTTTAAAGGCAAAATATACTTTTTTTTGGTCTGTCTGGAAGTCGAAAGATTCAAAAACCCAACAGTTAAATGGAACTGACAACCTCTGATCAGCCACAGCCTATTGAACGGGAAAGCAGAGGTGAGGAGCACATGCCCCCCCTCCTCATATTTGTTGTATTCTTTAAAAAAAATATTCAACATTACATAATACTTTTGGTCAAGTGGTATATTAGATCTGTCCACCAATATTGTCATAATTGCAGTGTAATCCTTGAATCCAGAATAAGCATTGCCAACACTGCCATTCATTTCTCTGTCTCCTGCCCTTGCTACTGTTTCATTGCTATCCTTCCTGGCTCCCCTTTATCTTCATCAGTACTCAAGGCAATTGTCTTCCTTTCTTCTAACTGTTCATTCTGAGTATTTCCTTCATTCAGTTCCCTTCTCCCCCCCACCCCCTACCCCCCCCCCCCCAAATCGTGGTCGAATGACCAATATGAAAACAAATTATAGAATTCTATTCTTCATTTAATTAGCACATGAAGTATTATTTTTGAATTTAGAACTTGCCAATCACCACAAATTATTTTCCTTTTACTAGAAGTAAAAGGCAATGTGATCTGAAATATTTCTGAACCATGCAGATGATGGTTCAAATAGACAAAGCTGCTTGAACATAGGTTGCGCCGAAAGCTTATCACAGACAGTTTTTTCACGAATAATACTGTTATCTTTATTGAAACCTTTTGTCTTTTAAGTATCAATTTAATCCCAGTGTTGAAATAACTAAATATAAACAATGTGCCAAGATTTCAAGATACCAGCAAATATGAAGTATACCATAATTAAATACCTGAAAATTTACTGCATCAAAAAATTCTTAGGACCCACATAGTTATTTGATAAATATTAATTTTGTTGTTTGCCCCTTGAGCTACTCGTTTTGTTGGAAGATCTGACTTTTTAAATCTAGATTTCATATGGTTAATAAAAGTGTTCCTTACAATAATATTTGACTATTTTCATTAATTCGTGTGATAAGAGCAAAATTGGGCCATGCAGCCCATCAAGTCTACTCCGCCATTCAACCATGGCTGATGTTTCTTTCCCTCCGAACCCTATTCTCCTGCCTTCTCCCCGTAACCCCTGACACCTGTACTAATGAAGAATCCTATTTCTGCCTTAAAAAAGCATCCGTTGACTTGGTGTTGACAGCCTTCTGTGGCATTGAATTCTTCAGGTTCACCACCCTCTGACTAAAGCAAATCCTCATCTCCTTCCTAAAAAAATGTCCTTTAATTCTGTGGCTCTGACCTCTGGTCCTAGACCAGAGAGGATGGAATTCTTGGAACTTTCTAAGATTTTCTCTGGATAGCAAAAGTCCCACTCTCAGCACTTGCATATCTCTACATATTAAGTTTTAGGGAGTTGAAGAAATAAATCCTGTCTAACCTTCTGCATGGAGTTTTACATTGCATTAGAGTTGCAGCCATCGGATCTATTTCTGTTTTCCAAAGTTCACTCAGCACTAAAATAATAATTATACATCGGCCCTAAAGTGTGAGCAGCACTTATTTTGTCGTTTTTGTAAAATCGAGGAAAAATTAGAGCTTGGGTAAATTATGACCTGTGGTGAACATACCTCAAGGTAAATTGATGTTGCAATTGCATTATGGACCCCTAAGCAATGTTAGATTTGGGTTGAATCACTCATGATACTTGCCATTTCACTGTCAGAATAGAGCCATCCATAAAAATACACTATGATGATATCCATATAGTTAAAGTGCCTGTAATTGCAGTTATACTTGTTACAGCATCTAAATAGCTCCATTCTGTCAGAATTATGCTGTCCATTAATAACAAATAAATGTTCTTATTTCAAATTTAGTTTGTGAATGAGGAAACTCAAAAGTTGATATTTCTGTCATTAATGAAGGGGGGGGGGGTGATGAATTTATTAGTTGAAAAGCAAAAACCTTCACATGCTTAAAAAGAAACTGGTGAAAATGCTCCACAAGTTAGGTGGCATCTGTGGAGAAAGAACCTCTATTCCATTGTTCAGAGATCATCAAGACCTATGATTAGTCTCTTTCATTATTGGTGTCTGAATTGTTGAGTATTTAGCATTTTGTAGTTATTGGGGAGAATTTGTTTGCACACAAGTATATATTTTTTAATTCAACCTTTTATTGCTTGTCTGCTTTATCCTTAGAATAAAGTTCTTATAATTCCATCCTCTCAAGAAATGTCAGTACACTCTGTCAAATTAGTCAATTCAGAGAAAATAAATCCCAATTTTTTTCAACCACAAATAAAATGTGAGCACCAAGAAAATGTTCTTATTTCCGCATGTGTAATGCACACATTATTTATCAGGCACATATGGGGTTAATCCATCTTATCTGGATCTCATCTCAAATAAGTAGTGGCAAGGCTGAGGTTCGTGGTTTTATGTTGGAAGATTCCATCTTCCAACTTTGCATGCACATATAGGAGATGTTACATAATTCAAGAAACCATGACACATGGTGAATGCCAGGTTTATGACTTGATAACTGACCAGTTTAGAACCTGGACTTGTCAAAAGAAGTGGTATTTACAAATGAGTTTAGTACTAACATGTAGCATAAGTGTTTGATGTGTGAAATGGTAATTATATATTTAGCATATTACTTTAACCAATCGTAGACTCGTACAATATCACCCTTCACCCCACCACATCAATGCTGACATTTTCACCCATCTACAGTATTCCCATTTGTCCACATTAGGGACATATCCTGCTATGCCTTGCCTGTTTTATGTACCTGTTTAAATATCTTTTACATGTGGTAATTGTATCCAAATCTGCAATCTCCTCTGGCAGCACATTCCAGATCTCCTTTAAAAATCCATCTCGCCTTAAAACCATGCCCTTTTTATATTACTACCTTGGGGCAAATATGCCTCAGTTTCAACTTTATCAACCCTCAGTTTCCTTCACTCCAAATACAAATGAGAAAGAGCCTGGCTTGTCCATTCCTTCATTCCCCCCCCCCCCCCCCCATAATTAAAGTCCTCCAAACATGGCAACTCCCAGTGAATCTTCTCTGCACCCTCTCCAGTGCAACCAGACCCTTCCAACAGTGTGGCAACTAGGACTGCCAATGCTCCATCCAACTTTCTCAACGGATCTACATACTGCCTTAAATAAACAGGCGTAAATAAACTTTCTTGCTATCCACGGCATCACTCATTTTCATATCATCTGCAGGCTTACTAATCATGCCTCTTTCAATCACATCCAAGTTCATATATCTCACAAACAACAAAGCTCCTAGCACCAACCCCTTCCAATCTCCAATCATCCTTTTATGCAGTCCGATTATGTAGTTTGAAGTAACCTGGATAATGGCAGTTAAAGTTCTCCAATCCAGGCAATATCCCAGTGAATCACCTCTGTACCCTCATGTTTAATCACATCCCTCCTACAGTGTGGCGACCAGGACTGTACACAATATTCCAAGTGTGGCCGTCCACTGTTGTCTAAAGTTGCAATATTTCAGCCCTTGTATTCTATGCCCCAACCAATGAGATTAACCATCTACTGTGACAAATTATGTCCCAACTGTCTCCGAAGCCTGGAATGTTTAATTTCACAGAGGAACTACAATAATGAGTTTTTTATGGGGCAGCTTTAATGTAGCAATACACTTGAAAAGATTCTTCAGACTAAAGCTGTCTCTGAGCTGCATAAGATGATGCAGGGGCAATTGTGTGTTCAAGCAAGTGGATTTTGCAGAGCACTTTGAAGAAGAAAAGTAAATCAAAAGGGTTTAAAAATAAACAAGTTCATGGATGATCAAAAGGCCGTAGTTATAGAAATATAGATATCTTGTGGGCACGTTTTCATCTTGTGGTGAAATGTAATTAAGGCTTTGGCAGTTGCAAACAAGATTGCCATTACATCAAGGATGTTCGGAATCAAGAACAGTTAGGTTTTGGATGCAATCTCAGTGAATTATAGGGCTTGGGGATCTCAGAGATGGGGCAAGGCTGCAGAGAAATTGGGGAGGGTAAAATAAATTAAGGTATTGCTTATTTGGAGGCTAGAACAATGCAGGATTTTAAATAACTTTACAGTAGTTGGAATGATGGTTAGTAAGGCGTGCACTGAAATTCATATTGGTTTGTCTTGCACATAAGGTGCAATGAAATTCCCTGTTCGCATGAAGCTCAAAGTAAACCATATACATGGTAATAGAAAAGACACATTGGAGAGTAAATATGCTGATATACTTTCTTGATCATTGCATCAGTGTGCAGGAACTGGTTTACATTGCTGGTGTTGCGGATGCCTAGGAACATGATACTGTTGACCATCTCTACATCAGTTCTGCTGATAAGAACAGGGTTGTGTTCACCCACCTCCCTGCTTCCTTAAGTCAACAGCCAATCTTGCTGACATTAGGGGCTGAGTTGTTATTCCATACTAAGATGCGAGTTTCTCAATCTCTTTTCTGTACTCTTACCATTGTTTGTTGATCTGGCTGACACGTTGCTATAATCGGCAAACTTAAAGATCAATTTGGCGCTGTATTTGGCCACAGTCATGAGTAGAGCAGGAAGGAGACTGAGCACAACTCAGTTGCATCAGTGTTGAGCATTAGGATGGAGGAAATGTGACCAGATTTGGTTTGTTGCACTCTTACCAAGTTGGCAGTAATGTTGGGAATTTTCTTTGTATAGGATCTTAATTTAAATGAACATCAGAGAACATCTTGTTGTTTGGATGGTTGGAAAGTAGATATTGGTCCTCTCATTTTAATGAGTTGTTAGTGATGTGTGAAACAGAAATCAAAATCTGATGACTTGAAATGCAAATCTTATGAAACAGCTATCTTCTCAGAGCTCCATATATCAAATCTGGACAGCAAAGTCCTCACTGACTTTATATTTCTGCACCCGCCCCCGCCCCCACCCCAATTACAGCTACTCCAATGCCCTATGTGATGCACAAATATTTACACAAATTCTAACAATTTGAACATAAAAATAGTGCTAGATAAATCGATTATCTTAAAAAACAGATCAATCCTAAGAACTCTAATCTACCTCAGAATTTTGAAGATGATGCCTTTAGAGATAGTGGATCTTCTGGTTATCAACTTCCAAGATTTTGTAGGTTCTGGGATTGTTCTTTGGATTAGAGGGTAGCAAATATGAGTCTGCCTTTAAGGAAGGAGAGAAAGGAGCAATCCATCAGTTAGCATAACAAGGCTGTAGAAAATGCTTGGATCTATAATAAAGGATATAGTAAAATAACTTCTCAAATAATAATAGGGGGCGGGGCACATTTTGAGAAAAATGGAAGGCTTAGCAGTGAGAAGAAGTGACATTTATTTTGTTGGTAAAACTTTGAGATTCTTTACCCTGGCTGTGAAAATCCTGATATTTTGTTCATTCAAAACAAATCGATAGATTTGTGAACATTAAGGAAATCATAGGATACGGAGAACATACGCTAAGGTAGATCAGCCAAGTGCTAAGAACCACATGGTCTTTTTCTTGCGTTCCTATAAAATTTCAACTGTTAGCTGATGACTTGATGTGGGCAAACAATTATAGGATTCTATGTACCCATTGTCTGCACATATTTGGGAGTATGAAGATTCATTTGATTGTCATTCTAGTCGGCAGTTTTTTAATGCGGTGTCTTTGTGTCTGTGTATATTTTTTGCCTCGGTGCTCGTTTCTCCCCCTACTCTGCAGAATTTCATAATTGATCAGATGAATTAATAAAGTCCAACTTAATGCATTGAGATGACTCATTTGTGATAAATCAATCTTATTGAAGAGTGACATCATGACACAATGGGAAAAGTTGGCTTGGTGAACATATCAAATCAATATTTCTAATATGAAGAGTGCTGATTCTGGTCCTGTTATGTTTACTAATCCAAATTCTGAAAATGACAGAAGCTACTTGCGTCAGTTTTACTTTTGTATCAAATTTGCCTTAATAAATTGATTTGTGTTCAGCATTTACAGCAGAACAATACCAGCAACATCAACAGCAACTATTACTGATGCAGAAACAACAACTTGCACAGATTCAGCAGCAGCTAGCACATAGTAATTCAGGCTCCAATTCTTCACAGGTAAGTCCTGTCCATTACTTAAAACGCAGTGTGACTTGCAGATGGAGAATTGTTCTTATTTTTAAAAAGTAACTTAGAATCACAGTCTTGTATTCAAAATCTCATTTTCACATAAGAAACAAAAATGATTGGGTCAAAAGTTTTTTTTAACTCAGCAAGACAAAACTCAGCTCCATCTGAGTTACTCCAGCTTTTTTGTGTCCATCTTCGGTTTAAACCAGCATCTGCAGTTCCTTCCTACACATGATTGTGTTTAATATCTTTATATTTAAAAAAACAACATATTTCGAGACAAATTAGCAATGATAAAGAAATCCAAACACGAACTTAATGGGTATGAGTGATATTTGAAGGAATCGTATCTAATATAGCATAATCTTTTTTAAATCATTTTAAAGAAGTTGTATATTTTCAAGATTAGGATTGTGGTCACTTTGAAACTGTTACAGATGAAACCGTTTTGACAGGTTCTAAGTTATCAAATGGTTAATAGTGATGGGGCATAAATTAATATTTTAGAATATTCTGTGCCGGTTCATGTACAGGTGAGACAACAGCTGCAGCGAATGACAATGTTATTTTTGATTATGAGCCAGAAATCTTACAAAAATTACGAAACATTGCCTGTTGCATTAATGGAAAATGTTTACTCGTTCATTGCAGCAAGGGCTATCCTAGAATATCCTGCTGTCGTTTGCAAGAGCTTTGAATGTTAAATTACTCTTTTTATGTGATTATAATGACAGTCCTTCATAAATTTAATAGAATACAGATAGCAATATTTTTAGTATAAATTATTTTCTGCTAAAATTTCATTTTGGTTGCAACAAGAATATTTCTGGTTGCTGTATAATTTGTTCTGTATTTATGGCAGGGTTCTGTTTCAAAAACATTGGATTCAGTCAGTGCACAATTTGCAGCCTCAGCTTTAATGACATCAGAGCAATTGATGGCATACAAGGCAAAGGAGGAAGTGGTGCTTGGAATCAATGGTGTCCTTCAAGCCTCAGGTAAGTTTAATTTTCACAAAATGAAATGCTTTTGGAGGGGATAATGTAATTTTTAAAAATTCGGTGCAAATGCAATTTGTTTCAGAACTGAAAAGCAGAATGTTGAAACTAAATTGTAATGAATTTGGAAGCCATCCTCACCCTGTACTTTATGCTGCATTGTGCAACTTTTTATTGAAATGCAATTACTTGCCATTTATGCAGCACTCAAAATACAAAAACAAATACATTGTTCATTGCTGTCAAAATAATAGTGAGATTAATTCTTCATTCATTTATTTATACATAAATGGTAAATGGCTTCATGCTAAAGGCAGATGTGTAATTAAATACCTCAAAACATTGCTTTCGAAATTGAAATGTACTGCTACTGACTTTGCACTTGAATGGTTAAAAACAAGGGCTTGACTAGCAGGCTCATTAATGTATTTGCTCTTTGGATATGAACTGAACATATCAAAATTGAATCTTGCCCATTTTTATCATAACTACTCTTTAACAGCTTTTATTTACAACCAGTTAATGGCATGTTTAAATGTCGATGCCATTCATACCTACTGCAGCAAATTATGGCAATTGTAAAGATAAAATTGCTTTCTGGTCTACTGCAGATATTAATGAATTCTAAGTTATCCTTAAGAACAGCATACTTTTGTTTCAGTGATGGTATACATTATGTAATAATTAAATAGTATTTAAATTAGTTTTCTATTCTGAGTGTAGACAGCTCATTTAAAACGAGAGATATAGGGCATATCAAATAAAATGCAATATAATTGTGCCGGGTTTAATTGAGCTTTGGAAGCAAAATGTTCATTTAAAAATTGGAACTGATGTTGATTGAAATAAGTAAACGGGTAATCAGAAGTTGAGAAACAAGGAATTGCAGTTGCTATTTTATGAAAAGAGACCATGTGCAGGAGTAACTCAGTGGGTCAGGCAGCGCGTCTGGAGAATGTGGATAGGTGACTTTTTAGATCTAGACCCTTCAGACAGAATTTGATCATTTTATTGAAAAGATGCTTTTTAGTTGTGACCTGCTCTAAAATGTGGATGATATTTTATCCGGCTAGGAAAATATTGATAATTGATAAATTCTCTAAGAATATGAACACCTTTTTGCCCCTGTCCCACTTAGGAAACATGAATGGAAACCTCTGGAGACTTTGCGCCCCACCCAAGGTTTCCGTGCGGTTCCCGGAGATTGCAGGTGGTTGCCGGAGGTTGCAGGTAGTGGAAGCAGGTAGGGAGACTGACAAAAACCTCCGGGAACCGCACGGAAACCTTGGGCGGGGCGCAAAGTCTCCAGAGGTTTCCGTTCAGGTTTCCTAAGTGGGACAGGGGCATTACTCTGAGAGCTGCCTAATTTTAAAATCTTTCTGGGCATTATCAATGCCAGAATATAACAACGTAAAAAATATGATTAGGTCATTGGCATGTCATTTGTTAGGCTGACATCGGTGGTGGGAATTATGTGAGGTAAGGGAAACAAGTAGAGTAGCTATGGAAACTATGAGATTCAAAGAAGAGGAAGTACTGACACTTTTGAGAAATATAAAAGTGGATAAGTCTCCAGGTCCGGACAGGATATTCCCTAGGACATTGAGGGAAGTTAGTGTAGAAATAGCAGGGGCTATGACAGAAATATTTCAAATGTCATTAGAAACGGGAATAGTGCCGGAGGATTGGCGTACTGCGCATGTTGTTCCATTGTTTAAAAAGGGGTCTAAGAGTAAACCTAGCAATTATAGACCTGTTAGTTTGACGACAGTGGTGGGCAAATTAATGGAAAGGATACTTAGAGATAATATATATAAGAATCTGGATAAACAGGGTCTGATTAGGAACAATCAACATGGATTTGTGCCTGGAAGGTCATGTTTGACTAATCTTCTTGAATTTTTTGAAGAGGTTACTCGGGAAATTGATGAGGGTAAAGCAGTGGATGTTGTATATATGGACTTCAGTAAGGCCTTTGACAAGGTTCCTCATGGAAGGTTGGTTAAGAAGGTTCAATGGTTGGGTATTAATGGTGGAGTAGCAAGATGGATTCAACAGTGGCTGAATGGGAGATGCCAGAGAGTAATGGTGGATGGTTGTTTGTCAGGTTGGAGGCCAGTGACTAGTGGGGTGCCACAGGGATCTGTGTTGGGCCCACTGTTGTTTGTCATGTACATCAATGATCTGGATGATGGTGTGGTAAATTGGATTAGTAAGTATGCAGATGATACTAAGATATGTGGGGTTGTGGATAATGAAGTAGATTTTCAAAGTCTACAGAGAGATTTATGCCAGTTGGAAGAGTGGACTGAAAGATGGCAGATGGAGTTTAATGCTGATAAGTGTGAGGTGCTACATCTTGGCAGGACAAATCAAAATAGGACGTACATGGTAAATGGTAGGGAATTGAAGAATGCAGGTGTACAGAGGGATCTGGGAATAACTGTGCACAGTTCCCTGAAAGTGGAATCTCATGTAGATAGGGTGGTAAAGAAAGCTTTTGGTGTGCTGGCCTTTATAAATCAGAGCATTGAGTATAGAAGTTGGGATGTAATGTTAAAATTGTACAAGGCATTGGTGAGGCCAATTCTGGAGTATGGGGTACAATTTTGGTCGCCTAATTATAGGAAGGATGTCAACAAAAT
This sequence comes from Amblyraja radiata, assembly GCF_010909765.2. Classification (NCBI taxonomy): domain Eukaryota; kingdom Metazoa; phylum Chordata; class Chondrichthyes; order Rajiformes; family Rajidae; genus Amblyraja; species Amblyraja radiata. The sequence goes on along the minus strand of NC_045957.1, from coordinate 39,687,941 downwards.
AGAGAGAGTACAGAGGAGATTTACTAGAATGTTGCCTGGGTTTCAGCAACTAAGTTACAGAGAGAGGTTGAACAAGTTAGGGCTTTATTCTTTGGAGCGCAGAAGGTTAAAGGGGGACTTGATAGAGGTCTTTAAAATGATGAGAGGGATAGACAGAGTTGACGTGGATAAGCTTTTCCCACTGAAGAGTAGGGAAGATTCAAACAAGGGGACATGACTTGAGAATTAAGGGACAGAAGTTTAGGGGTAACATGAGGGGGAACTTCTTTACTCAGAGAGTGGTGGCTGTGTGGAATGAGCTTCCAGTGAAGGCGGTGGAGGCAGGTTCGTTTTTATCATTTAAAAATAAATTGGATAGTTATATGGACGGGAAAGGAATGGAGAGTTATGGTCTGAGCACAGGTATATGGGACTAGGGGAGAATACGTGTTCGGCACGGACTAGAAGGGTCGAGATGGCCTGTTTCCGTGCTGTAATTGTTATATGGTTTATATGAAAGATGCTGGAGTCAATTATAAAAGATGAAATAGCCGCACATTTGGATAGCAGTAACAGGATCGGTCCGAGGCAGAATGGATTTACAAAGGGGAAATCATGCTTGACTATTTTCTGGAATTTTTTAAGGATGTAACTAGGAAAATGGACAAGGGAGAGCCAGTGGATGTAGTGTAACTGGACTTTCAGAAAGCATTTGATAAGGTCCCACATTGGAGATTAGTGGGCAAAATTAGGGCACATGGTATTGGGGGTAGAGTGCTGACATGGATAGAAAATTGGTTGGCAGACAGGAAACAAAGATTAAGGATTAACGGGTCCATTTCAGAATGTCAGGCAGTGACTAGTGGGGTACCACAAGGCTCGGTGCTGGGACCACAGCTATTTACAATATACATCAATGATTTGGATGAAGGGATGCAAAAATTACATTAGCAATTTTGCAGATGACACAAAGCTGTGTGGCAGTGTGAACTGTGAGGAGGATGCTATGAGAATGCAGGGTGACTTGTGGGTCATGATGCCTTAACAAATGCAAACAGACTTCAACATATAACATTAATTTAACTATTTTTATTAGTAGTCGTTATTTTAGTAGTTTCTTGTCTGACTCAGTCAAGTGTTCTAATTCTAATTTTTGTTTTAACTTCCACAGGATCGTACAAGGGCTTACACCTCACTAGTACCACGCCAACAGCACTTGTACAAACCAGTCAATCATCATCATTATCAGCAGGTTCAGCCTTACTGCCATCCTGCAGCAACACACAGACAACAACATCCCATACAGCACTGAGTCACCATGGAAATACTACGAACTCAAGTCCTCAGGTTTTGCTTGGCAACAGCCTTCGTATAGGTGTACCCAGCTCAGTAGCTGCTGTTAATTCTGTCACCAGTCTGAATGCTCGACATATACCACGAACTTTAAATACTGTTCCAACAGCTGCCTTAAAACTGGCTTCAGCAGCAAATTGTCAGGTGCCCAAGGTTGCAGGCTCCACCTCCATGGATGGAGTACCAAGGTAAGCTCCATTCTCAAATTGTTTTGTATTATAAAGAAAATGCCAGACACACAAGAGTTCAGTTGACTATTTTAACTTTTTCTTTAAATTAATTGTGGCATTTTACATTCATTATTTGGTTTACGTGGCTCAGATGTAGAAGAAAGTATTGCTCTTACAGCTTGTTTCCTTGTGTGCTGTAGTAAAGATACATTGTATGAATGATTATTCATTCAAGCAGTCTCTGACTAATGAATGGATTTATGCCCAAATCTTATAGCATGGGGGGAAGATTTGGGGTGTGAAACCAAAAGGTTTTATTAAAGATGTGAAAGTCTAAGAATCTTCAATTGCAGTAATTCCTTGATATTTATAAATCAATTTTCACCATTTTTCCTTGAAGTAATTACCAATAATGCAGACCTTTCTTAAATTGATTTTTTTAAAAACTTTTTTCTGATCTTTTACCTCTTGGAGGATTTCTGTTGTCACACTATCAACCTGTCACCCACTTGCAACAGTCATAATATCCAAATTCACAAAAACATATGTGGTTTTGTGGTTCGTAATTACAAATTTTATCTCTGTCTGATTGTAGTTTGTTGTTTTTAACTTTTCAACTTTTGTTCACACTTCTACTGCATGTGTACTGGTTTTAGACCACAAAAACTGTACCCACCACAGAAATTGATCTGGGGCCAAATAATAGTAATCGAGTGATACAGTGTGGAAACAGGCCCTTCGGCCCAACTCGCCCACACCGACCAACAATGTCCCAGCAACACTAGTCCCACTTGCCTGCGCTTGGGCCATATTCCTCCAAACCTGTCCTATCCATGTACCTGTCTAACTGTTTCTTAAACGATGAGATAGTCCCTCAGATTCCTATTAAATCTTTTCCCCTTCACCTTGAACCTATGTACTCTGGTCCTCGATTCCCCTACACCCAATCTAATCCTGGAGGAATTATCTTTTTGGCTATATATCGACCACATATACTTCTAAACAAATTAAAGGTGTCTAAGAAAGCGCCAGATTGATTGTTGAGGCCCCTTTAATGATCAAACACAAGAAAACATCTGTAAATAGAAATGGGAGTAGGACACCAGGCAATTCTACCCTGCTTGCTATTCAAGTTGATCTATGATGGCCTCAATTCCGCTTCTGTGCCAGTTCCCCATTATCCTCCATTCCTTGTTCTTTCAAAATATTTATCTATCTCCATAGTAAGTACATCTAATGATCTGACTTCCACCACCATCAGGAACAAAGAATTCTAGATAATACCCTCTATGAGAATTGATTTCTATGCATCTACATTTTAAATGACCGGCCTCTTATTTCGTAGCCATGTCCCTTTTTTCGTAAAACTTCCGCTGGTAAAAATTGTCAACGTCTACCCTCGCAGATTTTTGGGTATTTTAATAAGGTCACCTGTCATTCTTCTGAACTCCAAGGTATAAACCCCCAAACTGTCTTGCCACTATTGATAGAAACACCTCTCATCCAAGGAATTAGCCTAGTGAATCTCTTTCATCCTGTCTCCAATGCTACTATCCCCTTTTTTGGGGGTAAGAGGACCAATACTTCAGTTTTCCAGATGCAGCCTGTACAACCGTAACAAAAGCACCCTATTCTTAAAAATCTGAAGCTTACATAATAGAGGCCAACATTTCCTTTGCCGTTTTAATTACTTGTTTTGGGCCCGCCTGCTAACATTTTATGATTTGTGTGCTGGGATACTTGGATCCCTCTAAACTTCACTTCTTAGCCCAACTAAGCTTGTGCGTCCAGAATGCCCTGCATAAGCTACTGGGTTGAGCTCTTATTAAATCATACTTCAAGGTTTGGGGGAGGGGGGGGGGTGTTGTAGGAGGGGGAGGAGCAGGAAGAAATAACAAAAAATGCCCTAGTTATGTCCATAGGAAATATTTGGACAAGTCCATGGTTTTAGTCGTATCTGATTAGGATAGGAAATAATACGAGTTCATTTGTAAAGCCTCTTTTGAGTTACCCACAAAAAAATTTAGATGTCGCAATGAGATATCTCCAGGTTATCTGAAAGACAACTATACAGCAATTTATCTGACTTTATTAATTTGGTAACTCAAGACAAATGATTAAGACAGCACCAATAAAGCAATTCAAGAAAGCTGCATCTGTTTGGTACACCTTGATATAGCTTGTTTAAATATTATGCTTGTAGGAAATTATGTTTGCTGTCTTCGGAAGTTGCACTTATGCATATAGTTTGTCCTCTACAGGAAGGTGTGTAATTTTCTTATTGCATCATCCTTCTTATGGCCCTTTCAAAGCCATTTATTTGCCATAAATACTATGACATGACGTAGTATTCATAGTATTTGTAATCATGCAAAAAATGCATTCTCAGGACTATTTTCACTCCTCTTCTGCCATTCCCAAAACATTTTTACATAGCTTATTTTTGTGTGCAAATTGAATCAAGTGTATAGAACAATAAAGGGCTCAACTCCAAGTTGTAATGACATGACTCTTGGATCAGTACCTTTTTTTCACAATGGCAAAGGTCAGTGAGCACATGAAAAGTTTGGTTTAGGAAGCTAGTGGGCCCAATGGTATACCAAGTCTCTCCATTCAAGAGACTAAACACTTCTTCCCACTCTGGTTCTGAAGATATTAATATTGGTCATAATTCTTTAATGGTTTTAATTTTTCTATGAAGGGTACTGATGATGACTCACGCTTTAAACATCACACCTGCAGGAAGTGTCTCTCCATAAACACGTCATTGGCTCTGCAATTCATAGCGCCATAGAGACGTGATGTTGCCACCCAGAAGGTGAAATAGGAGTCATAAATGGAGACTTTACTACAGCACATCGGGAAACTTTAAGGGTAGGAGCAGGAGGTTGGGAGGCAAGTAAAGTGTTTTTGTTTTTTTTAATATTTTTTTTAAGTGAGCAATTGGATCATTTCCCCTTTTCAGAAGGAAAAGTTTGTTTACACTTTTAAATCTTTACGATTATCATAGCTTCAGAAATATATTTTGACATGAAAGTCCATTTAAATTTGTAGCGCTTTTTTGGCATTTTGAAGACAATGGTTCAGAAAGTCTTATTTTCTATTTCAGTATTAAGTAATGATAGTAAAGAAACAATCTTTATCCATGGTTCTAGTGTGCCATCAATGTTCCTATCTCTTGGAAGTTTGTGCAGATGATTATAAAAAAAAAAATATTATTTAATCTTGTATTGCTTCAGGCACAATACAGTGTAGTTCTTGAATAAACTATCAATATCAATGAAAACCTAGTTTTTAATGCATATATCATGTGGTTGGCAATAAGTTTTTCAAACTCATGCAACCTTTTATTTAAATTTGGAAAAAAAAACAATATTTGCTGTATCCCAAGGTAGAACGCTATCAAAATTTCTCCCAGAGGCTATATAGAAAGAACAATTATCTCCACTGTGTATGCTTTCTTGGATTCCTTCATTAATAAAGAATATAACAAAAACATAGCATAGGAAACTACAGGATAAAAATGTATACATGAAAATCTAGTCAAAAGCAGAATGGATAGAAAATGCCTGTAAATGCCCAGGTTACACTGAGGCACTATTCATGTACAAATCAATAGTTGTTGGACAGGTATTATATAATTCCCCCTTCTTATCGGCTGAATAGCCCATACTCAGATTGATCAGTGGAGACCATAGATGAATTTAGTATTTCAACGTGATTCTTTTTAATTTACTATTGTTTCAAAGAGATTTTAATCTTTATGTTTATTGGTCAATTATTTAGCTCCGTCATGATGTAAAATTTGAAGATTTAATAACACAATTAGTGTTGAAAGGATCCAACAGCAATTAAGTAGAATTTAAATGCGTTGTAATGTATCAGTTCAGATTTTGTTAAACATTCAGATTTTATTACGTATCGCATACGTGATTAGGAGCAAGTGTAGGCCATCTATTCCTTTTAAACTGTTCTGCCAGACATTAGGATCAGGTTGATCTATCTCAGCACAATTTCCTTTGCTCTCTCCATATCTGTGAAATAACAATCAAAGCTATTGATCTGTTTTGAATGAATTCAGTGACTGAAGCTGCACAACCCTCCATAGATTCCAAAGGTTCACCAGCCTCTGAGCAAATTTCTCCTCCTCTCCATCCTAAATGAGTTACCCCATATTCTGAGGGTGACTGCTAATTCTTTGCACCTCAGCTCCTGTATCCACCCTGTCAAACTCTGATGAATTTTGTGTGTTTCATTGAGATTCTGACATATTATTTGAAACTCTAGAGTCTCCAGACATGGTCTACTTGCACTCTAATATACAATTCCACCACCCCAGGAGTTTGTCTATCTTGTCTTCAATCAACTCGGAAGAGATTCTTAGTGCAGTTCCTTTGGTTTCTGCACTGCTGAGTCCAGTTTACATCGACATATCCAAGTCTTAAGTTTTCATGGTGGCCAATAATTTAGTCTAGTGTTATTGATAAAACAGAGCATGTTGTAATAATTAGTTACACTTCAAGAGGGCTAGGAGAGAAAATCCATCTTTCACTCAAGATCAGCCACTACCTTTGAAGAGTTGCATAAAAAGCCCTCTGGAGAGAAAAAAAGCAAACTGCTGAAGGAACTCAGTGGATCGCACAGATTGCTTCAGACCATTGCTTCAGTAGAAATACAGAAGACCTTCACACTTCTTTCTCGATTTAACTTGAAAAGCAAAGTATGGTCATTGAGGGAAAAGCCCTGTGAATAGAGCACATACATTGAATATATTCCATTTAGTGATAACTAATGATTTGCCGCTTGGGTCCAAATCCTAATCGAAAAGCATCCTAAACAAATGTTGATTTTTGAAAAAAATTATTTGGGACTAAAGTAGTGGGTAATTCATTGAAACGTGTGGAAGATTTGTCAGTCAGTAATGTGAATACACAGTGGAACCTATGGTTCATTTGCAAACAAAGTAATGTCTGGCCAGCTTAATCATGAAGGGGCTTGAATGGGAATTAAGTATTCTTGGAAGTCTTGTGTACGTGCCCATTGGATACAGATTGGGGACATTGGGAGATAGAGATATTTTAATGGTTCACAGCACCAGAGACATGGGATGACTCTTGACTTCAAATGCTGTCTGTGTGGAGTTTGAAAGTTCTCCCTGTGACCATGTGGGTTTCCTCTGAGTGTTCCGATTTCCTCCCACGTGCCAAGGCCAAGCGGGTTTATAGTTAATTGGCCTGTTTTGTTTTTTTAACTAAATGCTCCTAATTTATGGAGTGGATGAGAAAGTGGGATAACAGAGCTAGTGTCTCTAAACTAAATGAATTATTGCTAGCAATGTCAATGAAATTTTTTTTTCAAGAAAATTGATTATTGCAGAGGTCTGTTCAATCAGTTTTTGCTGTTAAGAATTTTAGTTTGCAAACATTAATAAAAAATGAACTTAGAGCAGCAACTAACGATGTGTATCTCTCTTCTCCAGGGAAAACCATGACACTGAAAAGCCAGCACTAAACAGTATAGCAGACAATACAGTGGCGATGGAAGTAACGTAGTGTCCACAAAGACGGCTGCAGCCTTGGGAACTCATTTAAGTGCTATGCATCAATAGCGTTTGTGAATGCAAGGGATGGCAGAATGCAGCACATTGCGTTTCCATGGCAGCTCTGGGGACTTGATGGCAATGCACATCTCATGCTTTTTTGTTACTGTTGTTAATAGGAATTGACATCTGTAAATTATGATACAGCAATTATCTGTACAGTACTACATATTTGTAATACACTTGTATATATGTTACTTGAATACTGAACTGTTCATTCGTGATGCTTTGCACTTGAAAGAAAAACAAAATTGCAACCAGTAAGAGTGAGATGTGAGAGATCTATAGAGATGAAGTGTCATCACATCATGTGCATGGTGCGGAACCTGCTGTTTTATCTATTTATTGTGCTGTGTTTACAGTTTTGTACACTGTACCTTCATTGGTTCCTGTGCTGTAGTAAATGTGTTAGGTAGCTGTGGACTCCTTGGTATTTTGTAAATGGTGAACATACTTGGTTCCCCTCTGGGTCCCTGAGTTTCTGTGTATCATGTAAAAATGGTGACATACATACAGATTTGAAAATTAAGGCATCGGTTTGTAAATGGGGATGGAACTACTTCATGGAGACATAGGGATCTTCCACTTATATTTGTTCTAACGCAAGTAACAAGCTGGAAATGAAGTCACACTTTTTTTTCAGAAGCAGAGAAGCTTCTGCAAAATTATTTTAGCACTAATTATTTTCTATGCTGCTTAGATTTTTTTGCTCATTTGAGTTTAAACAAATTGAACCTCCTTCAAACAAATCTGAGCTGTATCAGAGTTTCCCTTGCTTTTTCATATTTCGTTCATCATTTTATTTTTGTATCTGTTCAAGTTGTAAATTTCTTGATTTTGTGCTCCTGTACACACACAGACTTCATTCTTCACTTGTTCAAAAAGGAGAAGAAACAAAAAGGAGATAAGGGAGATGAATGCAGTAGTTGCTGTACGTGTATCATCATTCCAGTTTCTGAAACAGCCAGCTTTTACTTTCAGATTCTTGTGAAGGCTGTAAGGCCAGAACCACGATATCGGGTGCCTTCCTTTGGAAATAATAGACCTCTCTTCTGTGAAGAGATTGGTACTTAACAGACTACTACTAGTGCTTTGTCAGTACCTGAGTCTGAATGCCCATTCCAATGGCATATTTATCCTCAAGGTTTTTAATCCCACCTGGAATTGTGACAGAACTCTCACAAAATAAACCCAGGGCATTACATGTTGACCAACAGCTGTGTTTTTTTTTAAATTTTGTATCGTGTGTTGGAGTTATTTTTCTTGCTACATTAGAAAGAAAAGTAATTTGTGTATTTACAGTATTTTGTAATTGAAGCATTATGAAATGTGAGCTCTCACCATTTTACCATGCTGGTAAGTTAGATTTAAAATCTGGGGGGAAATTATGTGGCTGGTAATGCATTGAGGAGGTAACTTATTGGACCACTTCATAAATAACTTAAGTTTATAGCATACATCTTTTTCAAGACCTAATGCTTATATTGAAAAAAAAGTAAATTGATCCTTGTTGAATTTCAGTAATTACTTTGTTCTGCTTATTTTCATTTTACTACTTTATTGAATTGCACAATTAGATCATTGGAAAATAATTGCCTCTTAGTCATTACTTTTTTTTAGACCAGTGTAGCAATGAAAACATTGTTCCTCCTACGTGAAGCAACCACTTACAAATACGTTATTGCTGTCTTTCTGACAATTCATTATCCAGAGACATCTTTCCTTTTGAGAAACTTGTGATATGGTTCTTCCTTGGTGTGATAACTTTTATTAATACACGGTAATTTAGCTTTAATTTCCTTGCCCGAAAACAATAGTTCTCATGGTACTGTTAGTCTATCTTCAGCGCTTCACAATTGATGGCTCTGACATTTATTTTGTAAATGGCTTTTCCATAATTAATATCGGTGAAACCCAGAGTAGACAAGACAATCGCATTGTCAAGCACTTGTGTTCTGTCTGCAGTGCCATCTTGAGTACCCAGCTGAAAGCCGTTCCAGTTGACCTTCCAATTCCGTATCAGCCTGTCTTCTGGCCTTTTCTACTGCCTTGGTGAGGCCACATAAACTAGAAGAACAGTACCTTGTATTCCATCTGAGCAGTCATAACATTGAATTTTCCAGTTTCATAAACCACATCCCAGTGGCGCAGCTAGTAGAGCTTCTGCCTCACAGCGCCAGATACCCTGGTTTGATCCAGAACGCAGGTACTCTCGTTGAAGTTTGCACATTCTCCCTGTGACCACGTAGGTAGCCTGTGGGTGCTCTGCTTTCTTCTGACGTCCCAAAGATGTACAGGTTTGTAGGTTAATTTGCCTCTATATATAGCCCTTGGAGTGTAGAGAGTGGATGCAAAAGTGTGATAAGAACAAGTGTGAACAGGTGATCGATTATCGCCATGGACTCGGTGGGTTGAAGGGCCTGACTCTATGCTGTATCTTTTACTCAATCAAAAACTTCCATGTATTCCTTTCTCTATTTGATCCAACCAGGTTCTCTCACTGCCACACTATATTCCAAAACTTCACCCTCATACTCATTTTATTTCTCCTCGCCCACCTGGTTCCTTCGACCTATTAGCCATACACTCAACACCCTGTTTCCTCCTATTGTTCCTGTCTCCATCATCCCTCCTTTATCTGGTTCCACTTATCACCTTCCTTAATAGATTCAAAAATGTGCAGCCCTTTGTCTCCATATCTCTTTCCAACCTCTGTCTCTACCTCCACCCACCCACCTCACTACCAACTCCATCCTCGCCTAATTCCACTATTACCTGCTGGCTTCTGCCCCACTCCTTCCCCTCACCTCTTTATACTGGCTATCTCCCCTCTCCACTCAGTCCTGATGCACAGTTTCAAACTGAAATGTCAACTATTGCCTTGCCTCCACAGATGCTGCTGATCCTCTGAGTTCCTCCAGCAATTGTTTTGCTTCAGAATCCAGCATCTGCAGTGCCTCTTTATTTTTTAATTATTATTTGCCATATTTTTTCTTCAAATTAGGTCTTGCCTAAAAGGAGCAAAAAATATCAGATATTCAGCAGTTTGGCTATTGATGCTAGCTCTACTAATATTTGCTTGGATTATTATTGGATCCTTCCTTACATTTCATTGTTCAAGATGCTATTCAATTTTGGTTTCCAATATTGCTCAAGTTTGAAAGAGATTAAATATTTCCCAGTATATTAACTCAGTCCTTTAAATAATTATAGCCAAATTTATGTTGTTCTCCAAATGCAGAAACTGGTTCTAGCTGCGTAGTTTTCAATAATGGGTCACCATAGAACGCACATCTTCTTTTTAAAAGAGATATTCAAAAGACCATTCCTTTTGATAACCATTTATTTTTTCCTTTGTAAAGTCATCGTCATGCAGCATGGAATCAGGCCCTTTGGCCCAACTTCCCCATGCTGACCAAGACGCCACATCTACAAAAAAAACACCTGCCCACATTTGGCCCATATTTCTTCAAATCATTGCTATCCATGTACCTGTTCAAATGTCTTTTAAGTGTGACAGTACCTGCCTCAACTACCTCCTCTGGTAGCTTGTTCCATATATCCTCCACTCCCTGTGTGGAAAAAGTTGCCCTTAAGGGTTCCTATTAAATCTTTCACCTCTCTCACCTTAAACCATTGTCCTCTTGTTCTTGATTCCCCTATAGATAAAATACTATTCCCCTCATGACCTTTTACACCTCTAAGATCATCCCTCAGCCTCCTGTGCTCCAAGGATTAAAGTCCTAGCCTGCCCAACCTCTCCCTATAGATCACGCCCTCTAGTTCTGGTAACATCCATATAACAATAAAACCATATAACAATTACAGCACGGAAACAGGCCATCTCGGCCCTACAAGTCCGTGCCGAATAACTTTTTTCCCTTAGTCCCACCTGCCTGCACTCATACCATAACCCTCCATTCCCTTCTCATCCATATGCCTATCCAATCCTCGTAAATCTTTTCTGCACCCTTTCCAGCTTAACATCTTTCCTTTAGCGCAATACTCCAAATGCAGCCTCACCAACATCTTGAACAACTGTTAACAGAACATCTCAACTTCTGTACTTAAAACCCTGACTGATGAAGTCCAATATACTGAAAACCATCTTGACCAAGCTGTCTACCTGTTACACCATCTACAAGGAACTATGTGCCTTCACTCCTAGATCCCTATGCACTACAACACTCCCCAGGCTCCTGCCATTCACTGTAAAGATCCTGCCTTGGTTTGACTTCTCAAATGCAACACTCCGCATTTATATATATTAAACTCCATTAACCATTCCTCAGCCCACTTGCCCAACTGATCAAGTTTCTGCTATAATTTTAATAACCATCTTTACTATCTACAATACCACCCATATTAATGTTATCTGCATACTGCAAATCATGCCTTCTACATTCTCATCCAAATCATTGATATAAACCACAAACAGCAACGCACACAGCACCGATCCCTGAGGCACACCACTAGTCTCATGCCTCAAGTTTGAAAAACAACCTTCCACCGTCACCCTTCCTAGCATGAAGCCAATTTTCTATCTGTTCGGCTAGCTCTCCCTGGATTACATTTCATCAGTTTAGTTTAGAGATGCAGCCCCTTCGGCCAACTAAGTGTGCCTATCATCGATTCTTGCACACCAACAATATCCCACACACACGAGGGACAATTTACATTTATAGCAAGCTAATTCGCCTACAGACCTGTATGTCTTTTGAGTGTGAGTCGAAACCAGAGCTTCCTGGAGAAAATCCACGGGGAGAACTTATAAACTGCGCACAGATGACACCCGTGGTTAGGATCGAACCCGGGTCTCTGCCGCTGTAAGGCAGCAACTTTACAACTGCAATATTTATCATCTAATTTTCAGCTGGTGAATCTGCTTCCATCCTTTCACGCATTACAGCAAACTGCCTGAAAAAGATTATCTTCCTGGTAACTTCTGTTATTTGCTGATTCCTTTTAAAATTGGAATCCTCTGGCAGCTGATGTTTTTGTCATTGGGATCTCTTTCTCATTTATCAAAATTCAAGATTGTGAATGCATAATGTGTCCAAAGAAAATCAATTCAATTTGTTATAGTTTTTCCACCAAAGTATTCCATTACTGGTATCATATGTCAACCTTATTCAAATTTTAGCAAAAGTCTAAATATTTTTCCTGTGGTGAATTGGCCACAGAACTACAGTTAGGGCTTTATCTGAATTTACCCTGGCCACCTTAAAAAATAATTCTTTAAAATTGTATGAGGTTAGTTTATTTCTTGCTCTTCATATTGAATTGTATTACTTCATATTGTATTAAATTTCATCTGAAGAAAGGTTCCAACCTCTCTTACTCCATTTCCCTCCACAGATGCTGCCCAGCATGCTGAGTTTCTCCAGCACTTTGGGTTTTGCTCAAGAGTTCATCTGCAGTCTCTTACATCTCCATTAAATTTCATTCACTGGCCCCTGTCCATTTAGCCATGATCTAGCTCCTTGAAAATGTCTCCATGCCCCCTTCCAAAAAATGACGTCTAATGTACCCAAGTTCCTGATCATTCATGAATCAAAGCTGGCATCTGTTCCAAATCAGATATCTGGTGCAAAACATCACAACATTTTCTGCTAGTCTGAACAATGTCCATCACTACTGCTTATGTAAATTTCTCATATATATATATATACATGCATATATGCATTTGTGGCTCTTATCTCATGAGATTCACATTTAATGTTAGTTCTCTGGTACGGTGCTAATCATTTGAAAATCTACGTATACATGAACCAAACTACTTTGATTCAAACTTCATTATTCATCAAGGAACAGGTTTGTTAAATTTTTGCCCTTCTCAAATTCACTTCTTCATCTATTTATTGTCCCCCTAAGAAACATTTTTGTCCTTAAATCTTGAGGTTTTCCTTGAAAATCATGAGGTTTTGATGTTGCACTGTCTCGTCTATTTTTTAGGCTTTTCCCTGTTGTCTAAAACGTGGTGTGATAGATGCAGTTTCCTGGCACAATTGCCACTTTCTAATGATTAGAATGGAAATTTACCCCTCCCTCAGCAAGCTAACGTCCATCCTTCTGAATACTATGACTTTGAGTGTTGCTATCAAATGTTTTCTTTCATCTCCGCCTTTTATTCTATCAACCCTTCGGCGCACAATTCTCTCGTGTTCACCTAGTACCTCGTTTTTAAGATCCTTGTGGACCCGATCCTTTTTGATGTAAAAAATATTTATTTTGTTTTCCTTCCTCTACTTTTTTATTTCCTGTATTCAGTTCAGTTTTTGGATACTGCTTAGTTTGCCACAAAGGTAATGGACTAATCAGAAGCTTTTTCATTTTAACATCTTGTATCAACCATCAAGAGGGCTCTAATTTGAGGTCCCATTAACTCGGGGTGATATTTTCTGGATCTAATCCATTTCATATTGGAATAACTCATCAACATCTTTCGATCTTTAAACTGCTCGAGAAACTCAGTGGATCAGGCAGCATATCTGGAGTATCTTGATACCTTTGATTTTAGTTCAGCTTGGAGGCATCCTTCCTTGACACTAAAATTAACCCTATTCCTCAGTATTTTGTAGAGGGGTTTTTCTTGTCCTTATCTACAATTCCCAAATGTGATCTCAGTAAAGCAAGCTCCATGAGTCTCTCAAGGTACAGTGGCACAGGAGTAGAGTTGCCACCACCCAGTGCCAGAGACCTGGTTTGATCCTGACAAGGTGTGCTGTCTGGAGTTTGCATGTTCTTCCTGTGACCGTGCAGGTTTTCTCCGGGTGCTCCAGTTTCTAGCCCACATTACAAAGATGTACAGATTTTTGTAGGTTAATTGGCTTCAGTAAATTGCCCCTAGTGTGTAGGATAGAACTAGTGTAAGGGTAATCTCTGACTCGGTGGGCCAAAGGGCCTGGTTCCACGCTGCATTTCTGAACTAAACTATATTTTCGCAGAACCACATCCCAGTATTGTCTTGGATTTGGAACCTAGGATTCTTTTTTTTTAAATGGATTCAGGAATTGCTGCTTCCCTCACCGGCTCTTGAAACTGGGAACATTCTAATCTACATTGATCCCAACATACAACATGGCTATTTCTATAACTCATCCCCACTCAATTCAAACAACAATTCTGTATTTATACAGTGATAATACTACACTGTATACTACAGTATACTACAGCTGGGGGTTTCATGCCACAAATTAATGATAATTTAATCTGTGATAACTTCATGAGGCAAGTTGCTCTTTTCTCTCATGTGCAATCATTTGCACAATTGCCCTGTGTTGTCTTGTGAACTGTACACTTTTGTCTGTGGTACTAAAAATAGGCTTTAGCATTTATCTAAAGCATTTCAGCACTGCTTGCTTTTTCCTATCCTGCTGAATACTTGGTGATTTATATTTGGGCTACAGATAATGTCCCACTGTAAAGGCAAAACGGAAATCAACAGAGCTAAAAGTCAAATATTTTTTTTTAAAGCAATGAATGCTACTGTTAAATGAGACTGCAAGGCCTGATCTGCTTTTACAGTTGGATGTAAAAAATCACAACACTTACCAAATTGCTTCCAAGGTTTTACTTTGTTGTGGCCCATGTGTATCACTAAAATTTATCCTGATCATTACCCCATCATTTTTGCATTGCTCCATTATCTGTGGAGGCTTTGTTGGCAAGGTGACTTGTCTTTTTGTCTACCTTATCGCAATAATTTCAAATTCATTTTTCAAATTCGTAATTCGTTGATTGAAAAAATGATTTGGGATATACTGAAGATGCGAAAGGTGCTGTATACATGCAAATTTCTTTTTTGGATATAACACTTGCAGCAGTGAGGAAATGTAATGGAGGTGCATGAGGCCAGGGAGAAAAGATGTGTTGCAAAGGATAGAATTTGGCATGCTGATGAATATTGAATTGAGGCCATGGAGAGATTTATTTTTTTTTGTGAGAAAATTAGAATCTGCAATTGGTGCATTTTTAGGATGGAGCAATACAGAGTAATTAATGCAGAATTGGTTTATCAGGATTAGGTGCAACGAAATAATTAACACTGCTGCTGCACAGCTACAGAAATCTAGGTACTTCACATATCCACCTCTTAATATCACCAGTTTAAAATACCTCTATCTCAGATTTCAAATAAATTCAAGCTCTGACATCAAAGATAGATCAAAATTTCTGCTACCCTTTGAAAATCTTCACAGAATAGCCGAACATTAATGTTCAGAGTATTGCTCCCAGTTCTAGTCCCCTACAAGCATAGTCTCTTTCTCCCATCAGTTCACCTGATCGTCTTAAAAATCTGGATCAAATCACACCTTGAAATTCCAGGGAACGAGCACAAACCCATTCAATCAATCCCCAGAAGGAAAGTCTCAGCCTAAAATTTCAACTCCCTTTTCCACCACTGATGTCTGACCAACTGAGTTGCTTCAGTACTTGTTTTTCCTCCAGAGTCCAGCATCCCTAGTTGAACCCCAGTTATTTATAATATATACGTATTAACGGTTTAGATGAGGGAATTAAATGTGACATCTCCTAGTTTGAGGATGACACAAAGCTGGGTTGCAGTGTAGGCTGCGAGGAGGATGCAGGATGACTTGGATAGGTTGGGTGAGTGGGCAGATGCATGGCAGATGCCGATAAATGTGAGGTTATCCGCTGGTGGCAAGAACAGAAAGGCAGATTATTATCTGAATGGTGTCAGATTAGGAAAAGGTGAGGTGCAACGAGACCTGGGTGTGCTTGTACATCAGTCACTGAAAGTAAGCATGCAGGTACAGCAGGCAATGAAGAAAGCTAATGGCATGTTAGCCGCCATTGCAAGAGGATTTGAGTTTAGGAGCAAAGAGGTCCTACTGCAGTAGTACAAGGCCCTAGTGAGACTGCACCTAGAGTATTGTGTGCAGTTTTGGTCTCCTAATTTGAGGAAAGGTGTGCAGTGTAGGTTCACCAGGTTAATTCCCGGGATGGAGGGACTGACATATGATGAAAGAATGGGTCGACTGGGCTTGTATTCACTGGAATTTAGAAGGATGAGCGGAGATCTTATAGAAACATAAAATTCTTAAAGGATTGGACAGGCTAGATGCAGGAAAAATGTTTCCAATGTTGGGGTAGTCCAGAACCAGGGGGTCACAGTTTAAGAATAAGGCCATTTAGGGCTGAGATGAGGAAAGATTTTTTCACAAAGAGATTTGTGAATCTGTGGAATTCTCTGCCACAAAAGGCGGTGGAGGCAAATTCACTGGATGTCTTCATGAGAGAGTTTACCTCTTAGGGCTAAATGAATCAAGGGATATGGGGGAAAAAGAAGGAATGGGGTACTGATTTTAGATCAACCATGATCATATTGAAGGGAGGTGCTGGCTCTAAGGGCCGAATGGCCTACTACTGCATCTAATTTTCTATGTGCAGTCTCTTATCTCTGCTTGTAATAACCCCAAGTATTGGTTTATTATTGTCAGGAGTAGGATACAGTGGGAAAAAAATGGTTCTGCATGCTATCCAGGTAAATTATACCATGCATTGGGTGCAATCGAACCATACAAGAGTGGAACTGCTTGTGCAAAAAGAGATGCTATAACTACAGAGAAAGCGCAGTTAAAAAAATGTGCAAGGGCTGCTGTGAGATAGATTGGGAGATTAGAAATACATAACTTGCAAAAGTCCATTCAAGAGTGATAAGAATGGGGTGGAAGGGCCCTTGTGGCTAAAGGGATCAGCGGGTATGGAGAGAAGGCAGGTACAGGGTACTGAGTTGGATGATCAGCCATGATCATATTGAATGGTGGTGCAGGCTCAAAGGGCCTAATGGCCTACTCCTGCACCTATTTTCTATGTTTCTATGGAAGCCTTTCTTGAATGTGGAAGGATGGAACTGCAGATGGTCATTTAAACCGAAGATAGACCCAAAATGCTGGAGTAACCCAGCGGGACAGGCAGCATCTATGGATTGAAGGAAATGGGTGACGTTTCGGGTCAATCCTTCAGACTGAAGAAGGTGGAGTCAGGCCTGATGGGAGTGGAGAGAAGATAATGCCCTTGGAGTGAGTGGTCCTTAATTATGTTGGCTACTTTCCTGAGGCAACCCGAAGTGTAGGTGAAGTTGGTGGGGGGAGAGGCTAGTTTGCTGATGAACTGGGCTGCATCCACAGCTCGGCAATTTCTTGTGGTTCCGGACAGGGCAGTTGCCCAACCAAGTTGCGATCCATCCTGACAGGTTCTTTTCTATGGTTCACCTGTGGAAATTAAGAACAATAATTGGAGATATGTCAAATTTCTTTTGTAGTCTGAAGAAGTAGCGGTGTTGGTGTGCTCTCTAGGACATAGCTTCATCATGGTTGTTCCTGGCCGAATTGGTGGCATTTATGCCAGGGAATTTGAAGCACTCTGCCACCCCACTTCGGCACCATTATACCACCCTCCTAAAGTCAATGACTAGCTCCTTAGTTTTGCTAACAGAGTTTGACGCCATGTTCCTAAGCACTCTGCCTCGTTCCTGTACATTTGAAGAAGAGTCTCGACCCGAAACATCCTTCTCTCCAGAGATGCTGCCTGTCCCGCTGAGTTACTCCAGCATTTTATGTCTATCTTCAATGTAAGCCAGCTTCTGCAGTTCCTTCCAGCACACTTAAGTCTTGTCATTGTTTGAGATCCGGCCTATTGCGGTGTTATCATCTGTAAACTTGTAACTGGAGTTAGAGCAGAATTTGGCCACGCAGTTGAGTGTGTAGATGGTATATTGAGGGACTGCAGGGTACCGATGGTGAGAATTATTGTGGAGGATCTTTTGTCACCTATTCTTGTTTATTACAGTCCATGAGTCAGGAGGTTGATCTCCAGAGATGCTTCCTGACACACTGAGTTGCTCCAGCACTTTGTGTCTTTTTAGTCTTGGAGAGACTGCTGACCGGAGGGAATAGACCCCACCGAGGCTGGCATGGGCTAGCTCCTCATGCCAGCAGGATCCATCGCTAATCAGCGTTTTGGATCCATCCTTATATTGCTACGGAAGGAATCGACTATGAATAAGACAACTAGCACAGCAATTGACAGAGCAGCAGCCCCGGCAGGACATAAGCTACGAAGCTGCATCTGTGGCTGGGAAAAGATAACATCAGAGAAGGGTCTCAAGATCCACCAGGGCAGGGAAAAGTGCCTGGGAGAACTTGGTGTTGGGCCTCGCATTGACCATTACCTTCCAAGGGGTAGGCCAAATCAGTCAAGTGAAGCCCAGTGGCAGGATAACCACCACAGTCCACAGGGTATCAGCACCCCAAGCGAAGCTCAACCAAGTACTGTCCCACCAATGGACACGAGTCCAGAGCCCAACCAGCCACAGTCAGCGGTAGACAGGAAGATGGAAGGAAAAAAAGCAGAATGGAGCAGTCACTGGCTGTGGCTGAAGAGAAAATATACTGTCTGGGCTGCCACGTGACCATCTAGAGGCTAACCATAAGTCACACACCCAGGGCTGATCACCCTGCGGTGGGCCTGCCTCGACTGAGGGTGTCTTGTGATAAAAGGCCGAAAAACCCAGTGATGTTGAGGTACACAACTGAAGATGTGTCTGATTGGTAGCAAAATCACCTAGTGGTCACCCCCAAGAATACCGGCTGTCAGTTGTGGTGAAGAACCTTAGGGATCGTAGCATCCAGTCCTACTAATCAATATTTGTTAAGGAACTCATTGCAAAGCGGGATCTAGGAGTTTGGTGATGAGTTTGGACGGATTTATGGTGTTGAAGGTGGAAAATAGGAGTCTGAAGTAAATGTCCTTGTTATCCAGATGTTCCAGGGATAATTATAAGGTCAGGGAAATGGCCTCTGCTGTTAACCTGTTGTGACACTAGACGAATTGTAGTGGATCAGGGCAGTCTGGGAGGTTGGAGTTCATGTGTGCCATGACCAGGCTCTTGAAGCCTGGTCATTATGGTGGTGAATATCAGTCTCTGGATAGTAGCCATTCAGGCACATTGAAGAATGAAGAAGGGTCTCGACCCGAAACGTCACCCATTCCTTCTCTCCAGAGTTGCTGACTGTCCCGCTGAGTTACTCCAGCTTTTTGTATCTATCTTCACATTAAAGACGTCTGAGTACTCCTGCCAGCTGGTCAATGCAGGAACTGAGGACACGACTGGGGTCTTCATCTGGACTCTGCCCTCCGAAGGTTCACTCAGGAAAGCTGATCTGACATCTGTGGCAATGGCCATGGGTACAGGTGCAACTGAGGCTGACGGGGCAGCTGACACCAATCAACCAACATTCTGTTCCAAACAAGCATGGGATGCATTGAACTCTTCGGCGAAGATGTGTTGTTGCCAGCGATGCATGTCAAGGTATTATTCTATTAAATCTATATTACACTACCTCTAAAACCAATATATCCTTTCCATTATGTAGGAAGGAACTGCAGATGCTGTTAAATCGAAGATAGACACAAAAAGCTGGAGTAACTCAGCGGGTCAGACAGCATCTCTGGAGAAAAGGAATGGGTGACATTTCTGGTTGAGACCCTTAACACTAATGAGAGTCAGGGGAAAAGGAAAGGAGAGATATAGACCGATATATGCAAAAAAAGTAACAATGATAAAGTAACATTTGTTAGCTGTGGGCTGGGGGAAAATTAGTTACAGACAATGAGACTCAACAAGACGAGTGAAACCACGACCACTTGGGTGGGGGAGGGACGGAGAGAGAGTGGGGGATTCAAGGGTTACTTGAAAATAGGGAAATCAATATTCATATAGGTGGGTTTTAAGCTGCTCACCCAATTCTCCAGAGATGATGTCCTTTCCATTGTTTGGTACTCAGAACTGCTCTCAATCAATCAATCAATCAACCTTTATTGTCATCTTGCAAAGCAACAGTTGTACAGTGCAAAATGAGAAGACGTTTCCCAGGGAATACCGGAGCATCGCACATAAAACTTAAACATTTCACACATAATAACAGTAAAAACAATCAGTCCTTTAATTTGGTCTGTTTGGGCTTTCTACAGCGGTACTATATTTCAACCCCTATATACAGTATTTAGTAGTTCTCACAATGTAAAGACCAGCATTCCATCCCAGCCTTTCTCATTACTCTCAGTGCTTAGCCAGGATATTTTAACAATCTATGTGGATGGGTTTCGTGAGCTTTGGTTTAGCTTTTCACTACGTTCTATCCTTTGGTTCAAATAAGACGATCTCACTGTGCATATATATTGTCCATGTAACTGTTCTTCCATCAATACTGCTCTCAGGACCTTCTATGACACTTCGATATGTGGTTTTCTGTCTTATCATTCAAGTCATTGGTACTTCTGACCTCAAGGCAAGACATGAATGGGGCACCACGAATTACATCCTGACAATTTGTGCAATTCCTCATCAACTCGGCAGGCATCGGAAAACAAAGTGCAATTCCCTACTTGGGCCATTTTTTTTCTATTTCGGGAGCAAACTTCTTTTAATGTCCACGATAATCTCGATTAATATTTTTGTGTCCACTACTTCCTGTCAAGCTCTTGTCTTAAGAACATAGTGCTGAATCTGTAATGGATTAAGGGAGATTTCAATCTAACTAATATTAAAGTGCTGTGTAAAACAACTGTGGTAAACTGTGGCAATAATTTCCCAAATTATTGAAATCTATTTATTCCTCCATAAGTCCAATGCAAAGTTATTTGTTCATCTTCAAAGTAGATTGAACCAGCACAATTGTGTGGTGTTTTGAAGCATCGTATAGATTTACAGCATCGAAACAGGCCCTTTGGCCCAACGCCCACACTGGCCAATATGTCCCATCTACACTAGTGCCACCTGCCTGCATTTGGCCCATATCTCTCCAAATGTGTCCTATCCATGTATGTCTAAACGTTGAGATAGTCCCTGCCTCAACTACCTCCTCCAGCAGCTTGTTCCATACACCTACTACTCTGCGAGGAAAAAGTTACCCCTCAAGTTCCTATTTCCTCCCTTTGTCCTCTGGTTCTTGATTCCCCTACTTTAGGCAAGAGACTCTTCGCATCTACCTGATCTATTCCTCAGCGTTTGAACAAAATTAAAAACTGTATTCTTGAGTGCTAACTTAGCTTAGTTTAGTTTAGAGATTGAAACAAACCCACCAAGTCCGCACCCGTCAGTGACCCCATCACGTGAACACTATCCTACACACACTAGGGGCAGTTTACACTTATACCGAGTATACAAGCCCAAGCCAATTAACCTACAAACATCGATGGAGTGTGGGAAGAAACCGAAGATCTCAGAGAAAACCCACTTGGTCACGGGGAGAAGGTACAAACTCCGTACAGACAGCACCCGTAGTCGGGATTGAACCCGCGTCTCTGGCGCTGCAAGTGCTGTAAAGCAGCCACTTTACTGCTGTGCCACCGTGCCACCCTCGATTGCAAAATGCAAATGGAAATTAGTTTATTTCAAAAAAAATTGTCAATTAGTTTATCAGGTCACCACCTGTGAACAGTGCAACTTCAAGTAACTCCCCTAATGATGATGCCTGTGCCCCTTTTAAACTCACTGGGCCCCCGGTTCCTATGCTGTCTTTAAACTATCTGGAGCTCGGGTTCTTGTGTTTAGTTTAGAGTTTAGTTTAGAGATATGGAAAAAGGCCCTTCGGCCCACCGTGTTCGGGCTGACCAGCGATCCCCGCACACTAACACTATCGCACACCCTCGGGACAATTTACAATTTTTACCAAAACTAATTAACCTGCAAACCTGTACGTCTTTGGAGTGTGGGAGGAAACCGGAGCACCCTGAGAAAACCCACACGGGACACTGAGAAAACGTACAAACTTTATACAAACAGCACCCGTGGTCAGGATCGAACCCGGGTCTCTGGTGCTGTAAGACAGCAACTCTACCGCTGTGCCACCGTGCTGCCCTGCATAGTGTTCTCTGTTAAATGTATTATAAATGTGTAAGATATTTTAAAATGTAAATGGTTTGGGTAATTAATAGGAATAACACCTGGAAAATATGCCAGACACTCATCACCAAGGGTTTGTTTTAGTTTTAGTGATATAGTGCGGAAACCGGCCCTTCGGCACACCGAGTCCACACCAACCAGCAATCCCAGCACATTAACGCTATCTTACACACACTAGGGACAATTTACACTTATACCAAGCCAATCAACCTTCCAATCTGTACGTTCTTGGAGTGTGGGAGGAATTCGAAGATCTCGGAGAAAACCCACGTGGTCACGGGGGGGAAGGTACAAGCTCCGTACTGAAAGCACCCGTAGTCGGTATCGAACTCGGGTCTCTGGCACTGCAAGTGCTGTAAGGCAGCAACTCTACCGCTGCACCACCGTGCCGCAAGGTGCTGAATTATTGGAGTATTATGATATTAGGTTTGAAGTCATGACTTTATAGTATTCTTATTAATGATATCTTCAATCTGGGCTTTTTTGGATTTAAAGAACAATTACAATTTCTGGGGATCCCTGAAAGTTTGCAATTGGAGCAGTTACTTTGAATCTAAAATGCTAGTTAGATCGATTGTTTAGAGTGGTGCTAATTCCCGCCAAGGTCACAGCTTCCTCCCCAAACGCGCCAACTTTACGGGCAGCAAGGTGGTATATAACACAGTGCCAGTGACCCAAGAGTAATCCTGACCTCGGATGCTGTCTATGTGGAGTCTGCACATTCTCCCCATGACCGTGTGGGTTTCGTCCAGGTGTTCCAGTTTCTTCCCACATCCCAGGATCTGCAGGTTCGTAGGATAATTGATTACTGTGTAAAAAGAAAAATGCCCCTTGTGTGTAAGGAGTGATGTAGAACTAGTGTGAATAGGTGATCAATAGCGTGGACTTGTTGAGCCTTAGAGCCTTTTCCATGCAGTATTTGTCAATCAACCAAAAAACTGCATTTGCTGAGAACCTGAAATTAACAAACCTGGAAATAACGAGTCAGCATCTTTGGAGGGAAGAGTAGTGATCAGATTTACATAAGAAATCATTATATCTGTATCTCTAAACTAAACGAAAGAACATAGAATAGTACAGCAAACAGGCCCGTCAGTCTAGAGCCTGTGCCAAACATGATGCCAGATTAATCTCCTCTGCCTGCTGTGATCCATATCCCTCCATTCCCTGCATTCAGATGTCTATCTATAAGCCTTTTCAATGCCACTATCATACCTGCTTCCACCACCAGCCTTTACAGTACGTTTCAGACGACCATTGCTGTGTGTGTAAAAAAAAAAAAAAAAAAAAAAAGACCCCCACACGTCTTCAAACCTTCCCCCTCTGATCTTAAAGCAATGTCCTCACACCTTTGTCATTTCCAGCCTTGGCGAAAAGTTCTGTCCACCTTTTCTTAATTTTATATATTTCAACAAATCTCCCTTCAACCTCCAACGCTCCAGAGAAAACAATCCAAGTTTGTCCAACCGCTCCTTGCTGCTAATACCCTTTAATCCAGATGGTATTCCGATCAACCTCTTCTGTACCCTCTAAACCTTCCGCCTCTTTCCTGTAATGATGCAACCAAAACTGCACACAATACTCCAAATGCGGCCTGACCAAAGTTTTCTAAAGTTGCAGCATGACTCTTGTACTCAACGTTGCAACTGATAAATGCATACCAGACATCTCCATTACCAATCCATATACTTCTGTTACCACTAACGGGGACCTATGGCTTTGAATCCCGGGATCACACTGCGCATTAATCCTGATAGGGTCTTGCCATTAACCGAATACTTTCCCTCTTACATTCAACCTCCCAAAGTTTAGCACTTCACACTCCATCTGCCATCTCTCTGCACTGACCTGTAACTGATCTAAGTCCCACTGTATCGTTTGACAACTTTACTTACTGTCTGTGACTCCAGCAATTTTGATTTTGTCTACAGACGCACCGTAGAAAGCATTTTATCGGAATGCATCACAGCATGGTTTGGGAACAGCTCCATCCAAGACCGCAAGTAAACACCAAGGATTGTGGACGCAGCCCAGACCATCACACAAACCAACCTCTCTTCTACTGACTCCATTTATACCTCACGCTGCCTCGACAAGGCCAGCAGCATAATCAAGGACGAGTCACACCCAGGCCACTCCCTCTTCTCTCTCCCATCAGGCAAAAGGTACAGAAGTGTGAAAACTCACACCTCCAAATTCAGAGACGGTTTCTTCCCAGCTGTTATCAGGCAACTGAATCATCCTACCACAACTAGAGAGCAGTCCTGAACTATTATCTACCTCATTGGTGACCCTTGGACTGTCTTTGTGCGGACTTTGTGCAAAACTTTCCCTGAGGGTTTATGTCCCCTCAGCCATCAGGCTATTAAACCTGGCTCGGACAAAACTCTGATTATTAGCAACCACTTTCTGTTATTTGCACTACCAGTTTATTTATTCATGTGTGTATATATTTATATCATGGTATATGGACACATTTATCTGTTTTGTAGTAAATGCCTACTATTTTCTGTGTGCTTAAGCAAAGCAAGAATTTCATTGTCCTATACAGGGACACATGACAATAAACTCACTTGAACTTGAACTTTGCTGGCTTTACCTTGCGCTAAACGCTATTCCCTTTTCACGTATCTGTATGTTGTAAATGGCTCGATTGTAATCATGTATTGACTTTGTTGCTGACTGGTTAGCACGCAACAAAAGCTTTTCACTGTTCCTCGGTACACGTGACAATGAACTAAACTGATAAACTGAAGCTGATTTGAAGACTGCAATCTTGGAGGTGGTACTTGGATAAAGCCAAATAAATACTATAGAGGTAAGAGTGGTGAAACTCATCCCCTGGCCTTGGCTTTTCAGGTCTTGTACACTTCCTTACCTTCTCCAATTTAGCACAGAATATGTGGCACAAATGTTGTTTAGTGATGGTTTCCACAGTGGCAGTGTCATAAAACATGGTGTTTGAACAAATATCAAACTACTGCAGGAACTCAACAGGTTGATCAGCATCTATAGAGGCAAAGAGATAATCAATAACAGTGCAACAGGACTGCGCAAGATGGCTGCATCTGCAGATTCTCCTAGAAGGGGGGAAGAACAAAGGAGGACCTGGCGTGGGGGGGACCTCTGTGAGTGGGGGGGACAGGGGAAGAATAAGGCGTGGGATACTTTGTAACTTTGTCAGCACCCTTTATGTGGCGACTATTGCATACCCTGTGACAATAAAGTATTCATTCATTCTATGAAGATGGGTAGCTGCAGAATTAATTCATGCTACTTGTATGCTATATTTAAGACCAAAACTTTGTCTGTCCATTTATCTCCATAGATGCTGCCTGACCTGCCGAGTTCCTCCAGCATGTTGTTTTTACCCACGGTGGCGCTGCGGTAGAGTTGCTGCCTTACCGCGCCAGAGACCCGGGTCGAATCCTGACTATGGGTGGTGTCTGTATGGAGATTGTACGTTCTCCCTGTGACTGCGTGAATTTTCTCCGGGATATCTGGTTTCCTCCCACGCTCCAAAGATGTACAGGTTTGTAGATTAATTGGCTTGGTAAAATTGTACGTTGTCCCCAGTGTGTGTAGGATAGAGTTAGTGTGTGGGGATCGCTGGTTGGTGCGGACTCGGTGGGCCGAAGGGCCTGTTTCAGCGCTGTCTCTCTAAAGCTTAAATAAGGGTAATGGTGGGGACGGTACCCGGACGTGGCGCCGATGGACGAGAAGCCGACGCAAAGAAGTGGAAGCCAAATAACCGAATGGAAACTAAGCCGAAACGCCAAATAACCAAATGGAAACAAAGCCGAAATGCCAACTAACCGAAAGGATGGGACGCCTAAAAGCAAACTCACCGAATGGCCGCTCTGCCGAAACGCCACCTACCCGAAAGGCGTCGTCGCCTCCAGGCCAAAGGACCGACTGCCGCTCAACAGAAAAGTCAAATAACAGACATGACGTTGCCGGGGGGCGGGACTTGTCAGCAATTGGTCCAGACCACCGTGTCCATCACATCACTGTGGAGGGATGAACATTGTCCCACACCTCTGCTCCACCCGACCCGCAGCCCGCGGAGGGTGGCCGCGGGAGAGTGGGGGATGTCCCGAGCAATGCGCACCTTCAGCCGCTTACAACTTGGTGCTTGGGTTCAGATTGCCCAGTCACCTATGGCTTGTGTGGGAAAAGGACCCCCACCCTCCCGCCAGTGGAGATGGCTTCGTTTCCATTCGGTTATTTGGCGTTTCGGCTTTGTTTCCATTCGGTTATTTGGCTTCCTCTTCTTTGCTTACTCTTCTTGTCAGTTGGCGCCGTGCCCACACACGGGTGGGGACAGCGCTGCTGTGGACTGGCTGAAGAATGTCTAACAGCTGCATCCTTTTACAAGATCAGAATTCCACTCGGCCATAAATATACCTAAAACTCTGGGCCGTTTTTCTGCGTGGCTGTGGAGGATACTGAAGACAGTGAAAAATTAGTCCGAGCAATGGCTAGTGAAGCTAACGGACTGAAATGGAATGCTTATGTAACTTGATCTTAATTTGCATAGCTCCCAGGTCTGTCTAACAAGGGACACAACAATTGTAAGAGGTGGGCAGGATGCAGATGCATAGATGCAGGAAACATGTTCCCGATGTTGGGGGAGTCCAGAACCAGGGGTCACAGTTTAAGAATAAGGGGTCGACAATTTAGGACTGAGATGAGGAAAAACCTTTTTAACCCACAGTTGTGAATCTGTGGAATTCTCGGCCACAGAAGGCAGTGGAGGCCAATTCACTGGATGTATTCAAGAGGGAGTTAGATTTAGCTCTTAGGGCTAGCGGAATCAATGGATATGGTGAGAAAGCAGGAACGCGGGACTGATTTTGGATGATCAGTCATGATCATATTGAATGGCGGTGCTGGCTCAAGGGGCTGAATGGCCTACTCCTCTGCACCTATTTTTTATGTTTCTATGACAGTGTAGGAAGGAACTGCAGATGCTGGTTCACACTGAAGATAGACACAAAATGCTGGAGCGGAACAGACAGTATCTCTGGAGAGAAGGAATGGGTGACGTTTCGGGTCGAGACAGATTTTTCAGAATATAATAGGTGGACTGTTTGGCCCAGCACTGGAGTTACTGTAAATACAATTAGAACATGACTCAAAACTGATTTAGAAACACTTCAATGGCAACCTCTGAAGTAAGGTTGGGTAGTGGCTCTCACGGTTTAGCACATATATCATTATTTTTGCCTCTCAGTGATATAATAAATAAAACATCAGCTCGGTGAGCATCCAGCTCAGATATAGTGCTGGCAAATTAGCATTTCCTTCAATTCATCACCAAATGTGAAGTTCACATTGCTACCTAGGATTAGCTAATGATTTTTCGACACACCTGCTATATTATATTGTGAAGGTGCAAGCAAGTGAGCAATTCATTAATTTAACAACACCTCATATTCTGCTTGGGCAGCTTACACCCCAGCGGTATGAACATTGACTTATCTAACTACAAATAGCCCTTGCTTTCCCTCTCTCTCCATCCCTCCCACTTCCCAGTTCACCGACCAGTCTTACTGTCTCCGACTACATTTTATCTCTGTTTGCTTTGTTGTTACCTTCTCCCAACTAACAATGATCTATTCTACATTACCCTTGATCCCCATCCCCTTTGTCCCGTTTTCACACCTTACACTTCCTTATCTCTATCTCCCTCTTCCCTGATTTAGTCTGAAGATGGGTGACGACCCGAAAAGTCACCCATTCCTTCTCTCCAGAGATGCTGCCTGTCCCGCTGAGTTACTCCAGCATTTTGTGTCCATCTTCGGTTTAAACCAGCATCTGCAGTTCCTTCCTATGACATTAATTTATAATGTTCATATGCCTGTATTATCAGAATACAATCTATGTGGGTAAACCCAAGGGTGCCATTAGAGACAGTGCAAAACCTGGCAACTTTTACACTAAATGCCGATGCTTTGATGTTTCTCTGAAGTAATAGGAAAGGCATTAAGATGTGTTGCTTCAGAAGAGAAATCAATAAATGTTAGTAATTTCCTAGCAGCTCTATGGTACTGTACCCTTTGTGGCCATAACATCTATTCTGTCTACTTTGATCTCTCTTTCACATAAAGGCCTGAGATATGCCAGAGTCTATGAATGGAAGGTAGCTTTGCTTATCATCGATGAGCCAGCCTGGGTCGTGGAAGAAATGGACAGGTGAGTGAACAATAGTGGAATGTTAACAAGACTGCAACTTCATTTTTAGTTCTGCCTTCTACACTCTTACCATTTAAAAAAAACAAAATTGTTCCAAAACTGGGAATATATAATGCTTTGCCATTATACCGAAGACAGAAGGTGGTGGTAGAGGTGCAAGAAGGAACTGCAAGAAGCAGGTTTACACCGAAGATCAGCACAAAATGCTGGAGTAACTCAGCAGGACAGGCAGCATCTCTGGAGAGAAGGAATGGGTGATGTTTTGGCTCGGAACCTACCAGAGATGCAGCCTGTCCCGCTGAGTTATTCCAGCAGTTTGCGTCAACATTAGGTGGTGGTAAAGGGTTATTTTCCAAGCTCGAGGCCGGTGGCAAGTGATGTGCCACAAAGATCGGGGCTGGGTCCACCTCTTGTTTGATATTTGCACTAACGATTTTGATGAGAATGTAGATTGCATGATTAGTAAGTTTGTAGATGAAACTAACATTTGGGGCAACGGATTTCATACAGAAGGTGGTGGGTGAATGGAACAAGCTGCCAGGGAAGTAGTGAAGGTGCGTGGAATTACAGCATTTAAAAGGCCCTTGGATCCGTAGTACAAGGTTAAGAGGGATGTCGGCGAGGCACAGCAAACGGGACTGGCTCCATCAGTCATCTTGGTCAACATGGACGAGTTAGGCCAAAGGGCTTGTATCTGTGCTGTATATTTCTGGCTCAGCCTGTGTACGGAAGAAATGTTCAGACCATGCCCATAATTCTTGAAGTGCTGGATGTTTTCCAACACACTGGTGAATATTACAGGACTTTCCTCCTCCATCCCAAAGTGCTGGGATCGTTGTTGTTTGACATGTATGCTGATGATTTGGGTATGAATGTAGGAGGCATGATTAGTGAATTTGCAGATGTCACGGCCGTGGTGTTGTGGATAGAGAAGAATGTTGTCTATAGCTTCATCAGGATATAGATCAGTTGGTAAATTGGTCGTGTGTTAGCAGACAGAAATTAATCTTGACACGTTCGACATGATGCCTTTAGTGAAGTCAGATAGGAGTGAGATGTGCGCGGTAAATGGTTGGAATATTGACGAACAGATAGACCGGTGTGACTGGGAGTGTTCCCAATTTACAGTGACTGGGATTATTCCCAATGTACAGTGACTGGGATTATTCCCAATGTACAGTGTGACGGATTATTCCCGGTGTACAGTGTGACTGGGAGTCTTCCCAGCGAGTGGGGCCAAGCCCTCCAGTACGTTTGGCTGTGGATGTTGAAGGGACCCGCGCTGTAAGAGCGAGGAGGAATCCACGAGCAACCGCTGAGAGTGAGGTGAGCGGTGGAGGGGCGAGGTGAAGAGGTGAGGTGGGCCGTCAGAATCGGCCGCAGAGCCATGCAAGAGAGGTTGGGCCCGCGGTGGGTGCTGGAAGACTGATGTGCCTGCGGTGGGTGTTGGAGGTCGGTCGAGGCCACGCTGCCAAGGAAAAGAGGGAGCCGGCGTGTAGGGGGCTGCTGAGAACAAAGAAGGACCAATGGGGTCTACATTGAACAGTAACTTTGTCGACATCCCATACGTGGCGACTCTTTGCATACTCTGTGTATGGTGTGTAAAACAAAGAATCTGACTGTGACAAGCCGCATGTGATAATAAAAGTATCACTCATTCATTCATTCACCTAGTGGTAAAAGTCGCTAATTTCCTGAAAATGGCAACACAGGTGAATAGGTGGTGAAGGTGGCATACGGCTTGCTTGCCTTCAAGGTCGGTCGGTCAGGGCATGTCAGAGTTGGGGCGTTATGCTGCAACTTTACAAAACACAGATCAGCCATACTCGGAGTGCTGTGTGCAGTTTTAGTCACCACCCTATGGGAAGGAAGTGACTGTGCTGGAAAGGGTGCAACGGAGGTTCACATGTATCTTCCTCAATAGGAGGACATTAGGTATGGGGAGAG
This sequence comes from Amblyraja radiata, assembly GCF_010909765.2. Taxonomy (NCBI): domain Eukaryota; kingdom Metazoa; phylum Chordata; class Chondrichthyes; order Rajiformes; family Rajidae; genus Amblyraja; species Amblyraja radiata. Next base: position 39,657,763 of record NC_045957.1, on the reverse strand, counting down.
ATTGGATAGACTGGGCTCGTTCTCCTGAAGAGGAGAAGGCTGAGAGGAGACCTAAAAAACGACGAGGCATGGATGTGGTAGATAGTTGGAATTTATTTCCCATTATAAGGGTATTGAATACAAAGAGTAATATCATCCAGGAACATAGTAACAATTTCCAACTGTATACTGATCATCTCGCAATGCCTCCACAATGTCTAAATCGATAGCCTGATTGTTTGTCCTGGGTTTCCTCCATTGTCAGAGTGAGGCCAAATGCAAATTGGAGGAACAGCATCTCATAATTTGCTAGGGCACCTTACAGCCCAATGGTCTGAAGAAGGGTCTCGAAACGTGAATCTGAAGGGTCTCGACCCGAAACATCACCCATTCCTTCTATGCAAAGATGCTGCCTGTCCCGCTGAGTTACTCCAGCATTTTCTGTCTATCTTTGGTGTAAACCAGCATCTGCAGTTCCTTCCTACACCAGTGGTATGAATATTGATTTATCTAACTTCAAGTAACCCTTGCATCCCCCTCTCTCTCCATCTCTCCCCACCCAAGTCGTACCAACTTCAAAGTCGTCTTGTTGAGTCTCATTGTCAGTAACTCGTTTTCACCCAGCCCACAGCTAACAATGGCCAGTTTCCTTATCATCGTTACTTTTCTGCATATCTTTGTTCTATTTGTTCTATATCTCTCTACATCGCCGTCTGTTTCTCTCATTTCCCTTTACGCTGCCTCTCCGTCTGAAGAAGGGTCTGAATCATCGCCTATTGCTTTTCTGTCTGACCCGCTGAGTTACTCCAGCTTTTTGTGTCTATCTTAGACTGCACGTTTGATGTATATTTATTAAGAAGAGTAAGTTTCCTCAAAAAGAAGCAAGGTCCTTGTCTGCAGTCCCCAAGGAATGTTCCAAATGCACTCATGTCGTTTTAGCTCCCCAGTAATAGTCTGAAATTGAACCAGACTCTCCCCAATTATGCTGTCGTGTTTGATTTTGAGTTGAGCTCTGGACCACATACCCATGACATCACTTGAAATTGCCTATTCCCATCTGCATAATATTATCCAACCTTTCCCCATTTTATCCACATCCTTGTTAATTCTGGCCGGGCCTTTATCGATCTACTCTCTGCAAATGAGATCATTAAAAAATTCTGCTGCCAATGTCTAATTAACACTATTCCCATTTAGTTTTCACATCTGTGCTTGCTGACTTCTGCAAGTTGCCAATTCATTCCTTCATTTAAAATGCTCATCAATTCTCATCAGTTTCACTCCATCCCATTACCTCATCCAATTCTCTGAGTCTCAGATATTTGCATTCCTTTTATTCTGGCCTATTAAGCAAACCTGTATTTAGTTGCTAAACTGTTGTGTTCACCCGTCCAAATGCTGTGATTTGCATTTCCGAGTCTTTATTTTGTTAACTCTTTATTTTCCTTTTCATAAGACACTAGTTAGGCAATAACAGTCGTTTTTAGTTTTAGAGATACAAGATGGATGCAGGCCCTTCGACCCACCAAACCCATGCTAACCATCAATCACCCGTTTACACTAGTTCTATGTTGGGCCATTTTCTCATCTCACTGAGGCCAGTTAACCTACAAATCTGCATGCCTTTGGGATGTGGAAGAAAACTGGAGCACCCAGATGAAACGTGTGTTCACAGAGAGAACGTGCAAACTCCACACAGACAGCATTCGAGGTCAGGATTGAACCCTGGTCTCTGGCGCTGTGAGGCAGTCGCTCTGCCCACTGCGCCACTGTGCCGCCCACTGTTCTAGTGTGTCCAGTTTAGAACCCAGACTAGGACGTATGAGAAGGTGATGGAGTGGGTTACCAAAGTGGTTGAAAATAGGGCTGCCCTCCTTGGAGGTCAATGGTTGAGAACAGCTCTGAGAGAGATGTACATGATTATTATGCATTTGGATAGGGTCAATTTGAAATAATCAGAAATTGACAAACATTTCAAATAGACTTGAATTTTATTTTTTTTTAATCGCAAGTACAGTTAATTAAAAATACTGGAATGAGTTGGAAATGCCAATATAAAGTAAAATAAGTAAAGCAGTTGACTTTTGTTTAAGAAAGAACTGCAGATGCTGGAAAAATCGAAGGTAGACAAAAATGCTGGAGAAACTTAGCGGGTGAGGCAGCATCTATGGAACGAAGGAATAGGTGATGTTTCGGGTCGAGACCCTTCTTTACTTACTCAGGATAGACAATCCTATTCAAATGACTGAGGCCACACATCTTATACCAGCAATGTCTGGTGTAGAGTGGAGGTGCCGAAAGCACTTTGGTCCCCCCTAACCCCTCCTCAGCACATTTGTACTGCATGGATACTGGTGAGTTCAGTGTTGCATTGGCAGTTCAGATGCACCAACGTGGAGCTGTCGTCCAAAGGGTAGGATGATCAGCCATCTAAGTTCAATTAAAATCATGAGAAGAGGGCTAAAGGTGAAGGTGATAAGTGGTAGGAGCAGAATTGGGCCATTTGGCCCATCAAGTCTACTCTGCCGTTCAATCACGGCTGATCTATCTCCCCCTCCTAACCCCATTCTCCTGCCTTCTCCCCATAACCTCTGACACCTGTACTAAAGGATTGCTCTATCTCTGCCTTAAAACTATCCATTGAAAGGAAACAAAAAGGAAAGGAAACAAAGAGGGACCCGGTGGGGCGCCGCCGAGAACACAGAGGGGGGGGGGGGGGGGGGGGGGGGGGGGGGGGGGGGGGGGGGGGCTGTGGCCGTATGCGGTGGCAGACCTGGTTCGCCACTGCGAGAAGTTAAGACTGTACCAAGAACTTTTGATACTTTGTCTGTGCCAGAAACGTGACAACTCTGTGCACTGCCTAGGTGAGGTCTGCTGTAAGATATTACCGGATTGTATGCAGAATCAAAGAGTTTCACAATACCTCGGTACATGTGACAATAAGTATGTAGGAAGGAACTTCAGATGCTGGTTTAAACCAAATATAGACACAATATTCGGAAGATAATCCGTAGTAGGGCCTCGACCCGAAATGTCACCAGAGATGCTGCCTGTCCCGCTGAGTTACTCCAGCATTTTGTGCCATTAATCTTCGAGGTTGCCTATAACCTGCCTGTGGACATTCTGGCACAAACTGGCACAGCTTTACGGTGAGAGCGGCAACGTTTAAAGGAGATGTGAAGGGGCAAGTTCTTTATTTTCCGCGGAATAGTGAGTGCCGGGAACACGCTCCCGGGGTGACGGTTGAAGCAGACATGTTGGTGGCATTTAAAGGATGGTTGGATAGGCACATGGATACGCAGGGAATGGAGGGATGTCGGTTGTGTGCAGATAGATAAATGATGGACTTGGAATCACATTCAGCATTGTGGGCTGAAGGGCATTTCAGTTCAGTTTAGTTTATTGTCACGTGTACCGAGGTACAGTAAAAGTTTTTTTTGTGTGCTAACCAGTCAGCAGAAAGACGATACATGATTATAACCTGGCCATTTACAGCGTATAGATACATGATAAGGGGATAACGTTTGGTGCAAGGTAAAGCCAGCAAAGTCCGATCAAGGATAGTCTGAGGGTCACCAATGAGGTACATAGTAGTTCAGGACTGCTCTCTGGTTGTGGTAGGATGATTCAGTTGCCTTGTTCATGTTCTTGAGTTGTAATGTTCTATATTCTATTATAGACAGAAATTGGTAATTAGTTGAATTATAACCTGAATGGACCTGCATTTACCTCTTCCCGTGGCTTTAAAGCAGAAATGGTGAAAATACTCACTAGGCCAGGCAGCATCCATGGAGAGAACAAGATGCTTAATGTTTCATGTCAGTGGCCTTTCACGACAACTCAGCCGTTGCGCCAACGGATAATTTAATATTTAATTCCCTTGAGTAGAGTTGTTTCACTTTTTAACCTCCTGAAAATAGATGCACTGTGCTTGCTCTCTGAAGATGTAAAGTACTGTACAAGATAAAGGATTGAGCATCAAATGAAAACTGACAACCTTTGAACGTTTCATGAATTTTTAAACCTACGGATAATATCCTTAAGATGCCTCATAAATATTGTAGACAGGCTTTGAAATATGCGTGTTATGGCCTCGATTTAGCATTAGAAACACAAAGTGGTTGTCAAAACTCACACTTATTGAAATGGACAACTGTATCCACCACTCCCACACAGGCAGAAGATATCTTGCTCCTTCAGAGGTTTAACTGCACAGGCATGTCATAGAAAAATTCTGTGCGGGGCTGCGTCTACTGAACATTGCATGAGGCAAAAGTGTGTATGCTTCACACCCAACCGGAGAGATGCAATTACGGTGGCATCAGGGGATTTCTTCTGGCCATGTTTTAAGATGACAATATTCTTGTCAGGGCTGATAGAACATTACTTATTAGAATAGATTATTCATCTCTAATCTCCTGAATTTATACCTTCCTCAGCCAGATCTAGCCTAATAGCACTACAAAAAAAAAAAATCTCCATCGCAAATTATTCTTCCCCCCCCCCCCCTCCCCCAACCCCCATTTAATCTGGATAAAGCCTGAAAAATCACAAGATCCTTGGGGAATGTTTGAGGACATTAATGAGAGTTATTATCAATAGCCCTTTGTTTGAAATGTTACTGGATGAGATAATGGTTAGAGGAATAAAGGAAGAGGCAAATATTCGTTGGTTTATTATCATCATGCGTACCAAGATGTAGTTAAAAAAAAAAAAAGATAATAATTTTTGCATTTTTCCAACTAAATCGTGTCAAACATAAGTACTTCTGGCTGATGCAATAGAAAAGAACAAACACAACACAGAATATAGTGTCACAATTACAAAGAAAGTGCGGATGTAAAAAATACAAGGGCCGTAAAGAAGTAGATTGGGAAATTCATCCCATGCATGCAAGAAATCCATTCAGAGTAAGACAATAGCAGGAAATGAGCTGTTCTTGAACCTCGTGGTACACCTTACCAGTCTTCTGGCTGAAGGGAATGGGGACGAGAGAGAATGCCCAAGATGTGAGTGGTCCTAGATTATGTTGACTCCTTTCCCAAGGTAGCATGAAGCATAGACAGAATTGATGAAGGGGATAGACATAAAATGAAGGACTAACTCAGCGGGACAGGCAGCATCTCTAGATAGTCTGAAGAAAGGCTGGGGCTAACCCATCGTTTAAGAAACAGTTGGACAGGTACATGGATAGGGCAGGCTTGGCGGGTTATGGACCAAGCGCAGGCAGGTGGGACAAGGGTTGCTGGGACATTGTTGGCCGGTGTGGGCGAGTTGGGCCGCAGGGCCTGTTTCCACACTGTATCACTATGACGAAGGTCTCAACCTAGAACGTCACCCATTCCTTCTCTCCAGAGATACTGCCTGTCCCGCTGAGTTACTCCTGCATTTTGTGTCTATTTTCGGTGTAAACCAGCATCTGCGGGGAAGTCAATGCGGGGGAGACTGGTTTGAGGATTGGACTGGGCTCTCTCTACAACTTTTCAATATCTTGCAGTCTGGGGCAGAACAGTTACCATACCAAGCTGAGATATACCTCAAGACAAGAGGATGTTTTATCAGATTCATCTGTAGAAAATTGATAAGAATCATTGGAAACATATACAATATCCTTCGCTGCTGGAGCATGTAGAGGCATTGGTGTGCTCCCTTGGCTGCAGCATCAAGTGGGTTGGATCAGGAGAAATGTATGGTGATATTTACATTGAGAAACTTGAAGCTCTCAACAATCTCCACTTCAGCACCGTTGATGTAGACTGGGGCTTGTACTCTACGCATGAAGTCATTGTCCTGCAGTTTTGCTAACATTGAGGGAGAGGTTGTGTCTTGGTACCATGCTTCCATCTGGACAACAGGAACACATATGTCAGGCTGCTATTCAACACAATCATCTCCAAACCATTACCAAGCCCCCAGACATGGCCCCCTGGACCTTGTTTGGCAGCTAGATCCTTCACTTCCTTGTTGGCAGTCCTCAATCAGTGCTTCCTTTGCAACAGGTTCCTTGACATCTTCATTAGGAGACTGCAAACAGTGTGGATCAGTAACACCGGTTGGCCCAGCAGTAGTTGCCCCCTTTCAGCGCCAGAGATCAGGATCGATCCTGACTGCGGGTGCTGTCTATATGTAGTTTGTATGTTCTCCCTGTGACTTGGGTGGGTTTTCTCCGGGACCTCCAGTTTCCTCTCACACTCAAGATGTGCAGGTTAATTAGCTTTGTAAAATTATAAATTGCCCCGAGCATGTGTAGGATAGCGTTAGTGTGCGGGGATCGCTGGTGGGCCTGCTTCCATGCTATATCTCTGAACTAAACTGAAAAACTAAACTAAACCTCTTCACATTGTTCATCAACCCAGGTGCACTTCAAGGCTGAATGCTTAACCCCCCTGCCCTGTTCTCCTTACACCCAGGACTGTGTGGCTAAGCACAGATCCAATACCATCCATAAATTGAATCAGCATTGAGGGGAGAGATGGGGCAGCTGCTTGTGTGAAGCCACAGCAACAAAGTCTACCCGCAAGTCTTCAACAAACCTAAGGTAAACAATGGTTGACTTCAAAAGTAGGACGTTGGAAGACCACGTGCCAGGTTTCATTGATGGGTCGGCAGCAGAGAGAGTTAGCGGCCTTAACCTCCTGGTTGCTATCTCGGATGGACTGGGACTTATCCACAACTCTCTGCAATTTCCTGGAGTCTTGGGCAGAACAGTTGCCATACCAAGCTAAGATACAGTGCCCTCACGTCGGAGTGGCCCAGCCCGAGGGAGGAAAGGCACTCATGTGAGGGCGATCCGGCTCGGGGCTGGAACGGTGCTCCGGTGGCTGGGACGGCATTCTGGCGGCGGTGGCCTTGATCCGGGGTTGAGCCGCGGGCCAGCGGCTGCGTCCGTTGGACTGGAGGGCGGCAGCTTCGACCACCCCCGGGCCGCGGTGTTTGAGCCGGCCCGTTGCGGGGTTCGGTGAGCCGCGGGACTGTTTGTGCCATCGCCCGGTGGGGAATCGCCTCGGCGCAGGGGGAGAGGAGGAGGGAAGAGACTGCAGCCCTATGATTTTTGCCTCCACCACAGTGAGGAGGTGCTTGGAGGACTCACTGTGGTGGATGTTAATTTGTGTTTATTGTTGTTATTATTGTATGATGTATGTATGACTGCAGGCACGAAATTTCGTTCAGACCGTAAGGTCTGAATGACAATAAAGGCATTCAATTCAATTCAATTCTCCATAATGTTTGTGACAAAGACCCATCATTTATTTATTTGCCTCTACATTCCCCAATTTGAGATTTGTAATAGAAAAAAATCACATGTGGTTAAAGTGGACATTGTCAGATGGTAATAAAAGCCATTTTTATACATTTTGGTTACACCATGTAGAAATGACAGCTGTGTTTATACATAGTGCCCCCATTTCAGGGCACCATAATGTTTGGGACACACCAATGTCGTGTAAATGAAAGTAGTCATGTTTAGTATTTTGTTGCATATCCTTTGCATGCAATGACTGCTTGAAGTCTGCGATTCATGGACATCACCAGTTGCTGGGTGTCTTCTCTGGTGATGCTCTGTATTGCAGCCATCTTTAGCTTATGCTTATTTTGGGGGCTAGTCCCCTTCAGTTTTCTCTTCAGCATACAAATGGCATGCTCAATTGGGTTCCGATCAGGTGATTGACTTGGCCACTCAAGAATTGACCATATTTTTGCTGTGAAAAACTCCTTTGTTTGGGATCATTGTCAGATTTTATTAAAGGCCATTTTTATACATTTTGGTTTCATCATGTAGAAATTACAGCTTTATGCATAGTCCCCCTATTTCAAGGCACCATAATGTTTGGGACACATGGCTTCACAGGTGTTTGTAATTGCTCAGGTGTGTTTAATTGCCTCCTTAATGCAGGTATAAGAGACCTCTCAGCACCTAGTCTTTTCTCCAGTCTTTCCATCACCTTTGGAAACTGCTGTTTATCAACATGAGGAACCAAGCTGTGCCAATGAAAGTCAAAGAAGCCATTGTGTGACTGAGAAACAAGAATAAAACTGTTAGAGACATCAGCCAAACCTCAGACTTACCAAAATCAACTGTTTGGAACATCATTAAGAAGAAAGAGAGCACAGGTGAGCTTACTAATCGCAAAGGGACTGGCAGGCCAAGGAAGACCTCCACAGCTGATGACAGAAGAATTCTCTCTATAATAAAGAAAAATCCCCAAACACCTGTCCGACAGATCAGAAACACTCTTCAGGTGTCAGGTGTGGATTTGTCATTGACCACTGTCCGCAGAAGACTTCATGAACAGAAATACAGAGGCTACACTGCAAGATGCAAACCACTGGTTAGCCGCAAGAAGTACAGTTTGCCAAGAAGTACTAACAAAAGCAACCACAGTTCTGTAAAAAGGTCTTGTGGACAGATGAGACAAAGATTAACATATCAGAGTGATGGCAAGAGTGAAGTATGGAGGAGAGAAGGAACTGCCCAAGATCCAAAGCATACCACCTCATCTGTGAAACACGGTGGTGGGGGTGTTATGGTCTGGGCATGTATGGCTGCTGAAGGTACAGGCTCACATATCTTCATTGATGATACAACTGCTGATGGCAGTCGCATAATGAATTCTGAAGTGTATAGACACATCCTATCTGCTCAAGTTCAAACAAATGCCTCACAACTCATTGGCTGGCAGTTCATTCTACAGCAAGACAATGATCCCAAACAAAGTAGTTTTTCACAGCAAAAATATGGTCAATTCTTGAGTGGCCAAGTCAATCACCTGATCGGAACCCAATTGAGCATGCCTTTTGTATGCTGAAGAGAAAACTGAAGGGGACTAGCCCCCAAAATAAGCATAAGCTAAAGATGGCTGCAATACAGAGCATCACCAGAGAAGACACCCAGCAACTGGTGATGTCCATGAATCGCAGACTTCAAGCAGTCATTGCATGCAAAGGATATGCAACAAAATACTAAACTTGACTACTTTCATTTACACGACATTGGTGTGCCCCAAACATTATGGTGCCGTGAAATGGGGGCACTATGTATAAACACAGCTGTCATTTCTACATGGTGTAACCAAAATGTATAAAAATGGCCTTTATTACCATCTGACAATGTCCACTTTAACCACATGTGATTTTTTTCTATTACAAATCTCAAATTGTGGAATACAGAGGCAAATAAATAAATGATGGGTCTTTGTCCCTAACATTATGGAGGGCACTGTATAACCCAATAGGATGTTTTATAAAGTTCATATGTAGAAATTGTTACCTAATTGGAGACATGCCCAATCTCATGAGCCTTCTAAGCACATAAGAGACATTGGTGCAATCTCTTGGCTGTAGCATCGATTGGACCAGAAGAAATTTCTGGTGATATTTCCATCGAGAAACTTGAAGCTCTCAATAATACCCACTCCAGCAATGTTGATGTTGACTGGGGCTTGTACTCTCCTCATGAAGTCATTGACCAACTCCTATGTTTTGCTAACATTGAGAGGGAATTGTACTAATTAATTTTGTGTTTTTATGACTGTTGGCAGATCAATTTCCTTCCTGGGATAAATAAAGTTCTATCGTATCGTAAGGAAACCCTGTGCTGCATTAGTTTGACGTGAAATAGGTAGGATCAATCTATTGTAAACAGTACTGCCTGTTTCCTAGCAATGAAGATTTTAATCTGCACAGCTTTACTCCTGAGTATCGGGCCAAGTATTCTCTTTAATTATGAGATTAGCATTGCTTGCACCTGATCCAAGAAACGGGAAAAGCTTCCCCTGGCTAAATGCCACCAAGTTTTGCCATTCACACCTTTCACCAATTTAACAAATTAATGTTCATTTTAAACAATGACTTTTGGCTGTTATACATTACGAGACTGATTTTTGAAACTCTGATGTAGGCTTTACAATGGAAACGTTTCCAACAATAGAAACGAGGACCAGAGGTTAAAGGTGAAGGAGAAAAGATCTAATAGGAATCCGAGGGGCAACTTGATCAATGGTGTTTTATCATTAATGTTTTATTATTATTAATGTTTAGTGTTTTCTGAGTCATTCGTAACTATCACTGTATGTCATGTTGTTACTTGTGGGCGGAGCACCAAGACAAATTCCTTGTATGTGAATACTTGGCCAATAAACGTACTTACTTACTTACTTACTTATTTTTCTGGTGGGTGTATGGAACAAGCTGCCAGAGGAGGTAATTAAAGCTGGGACTCTCCCAACATTTAAGAAACAGTTAGACAGGTACATGGATAGGACAAGTTTGGAGGAATATGGACCAAGCGCAGGCAGGTGGGACTAGTGTAGCTGGGACATGTTGGCCGGTGTGGGCAAGTTGGGCTGAAGGGTTGTTTCCACACTGTATCACACTATGATTAAGATAGATGCAATAAGCTGGAGTAACTCAGATCAAATAGCAGCTCTGGAGAAAAGGAATAGGTGATGTTTTGGGTCGCGACCCTTATTCAGACTGTACTGAAATGTTCTTTGCCAAAACTAAAAACTTTATAACCTTTATAACCTTTTTCCGATTCTCACTTTCCAATGCAAATGGGCGAACGAGCAGTTTTTAAGTTTCACGAATTGAAGACTGCTTTTGTTGAAGGGGCACTGCTATTTTCCAGTGTTCCAGTACAGTGGAGATTACAATGACTCTGACAATTAGCATAGTTCACCCCTGTGGCGAGTGGTTGCATTGACAGGAGATATTGCGAACGCATTCTATCAAGCATGAACCTGTTGCCAAATCGTGTCTTGCATCACTTTTTTACCCAGCTATTTATTCGTTTGCATTTCACAAAATGTAATTCAGGTATTGGCATTGCCGGAGAAAGATACGGAGGTGTGCCTTAATGGCTGTCATCCAGTAATTCTAACATCAACCATCATGAAGTGCTTTGAGAGGCTTCTTCTTCTTGCGTATGGCGTGCACAGCATAAAGTTGTAAGACAACTTGTTCTGTTTGATCTTCTGTTTGTGCACGTCGAGTTGATTGCATTCGTCAAAACAGGGTGGACCGTGTGAAGGTTGCAATCTCCCACCCCCTTTGAGAGGCTGGTCATAGCACACTCCAGTCTCCAAGGTAGCCTAGATCCGCTGCAGTTTGCCCACTGTTGCAGCAGGACCAATGCAGGCACCATGTCTTTGGTGGGACATGCACCATCTCAGGATAGAAGGAATGGGTGATGTTTCGGGTCGAGATCCTTCTTCAGTCTAAATAGACTTGACCCGAAACGTCACCCATTCCTTCTCTCCAGAGATGCTGCCTGTCCCTCTGAGTTACTCCAGCATTTTGTGTTGATCTTCAGTGTAAATCAACATCTGCAGTTCCTTCCTGCACACCATGTCTTTGGCTCTACACTCATTGTTGGAACAGCTAGATAACAATAACGTCTACATCAGACTCTATTCATTTCCCCCAAGTACCTTCTGTATCTCTTGCTTCCCTCTCCCCTGTCTCTCAGTCTGAAGAAGGATCTCGATCCGAAACATTACCCATTTCTTTTCTCCAGAGATGCTGTCTGTCCCACTGAGTTACTCCAGCTGTTTGTGTCTACATCAGACTCTTGTTTATTGACTATGGCACTGCCTTCAACACCATGTTCCCAACCAAACCCATCGCTAAACTGCTGGATTTAGAAGTCAGCACCTCCTTCTGCCACTGGATCCTAGAATTCCTGTCCTATAGACCACAATCAGTGAGAATAGGTGACAGAACATCCTGCATAAGTGTCAAAACCAGTGCCCAGCAAGGATATGTTCTCAGCCCCTTATATTAGGTATGTTACAATACTTACCTTCAGCGGCGCTGCAATTCTGCCACTGGCCGCGTGTGCGATTTTGGCGCGTTTGAGGGGTGGTGGGGTTAAAACGCGTTTTTTTTCCTACCTTGTCCTGTATTATATTTTGTTGGAGTGCACGATTTTGCTGAAGAATTGTTCCGACAGGCGTTCTGTGTGTCTTAAAAAAAAATTTGCCCGACAAGTTAATCGCTGGAGTGATTTTATAATCTGCTGACAATGGGGCCGGATTTTACGTAGGGGACAGGTAAAAGAAAGTAGTTTATTTTTATGTATAAAAGTGTTTCTTAAGATGCATTTAATTCACAATTTAAGTTGCGAAACGGTGATTTTTTTCCCCTAAGCGAACCGGCAGTGTATCTGCTGCCGATATGGGGGACTAAAATCACCGCAATCGCAACGTTCCAAATGGTCGCGTTCCAGAAAAACCCACTCGCAAGTTGATTTAAAGGGACATTAATTTACAGGTATTAAACATTAAATTCCTTGGCCTATAAACCGATGACAATGAAATTTTAAAATTATGTTATATCATGAATTCTTGTGTGACTGTTATTTGGACACTTAGGCTATTTAAAAATGTTAATCTAATCTTAAGAAATGGATAGATGTTTAGATCTAGTAATTGAATTTTGTAATTAGCTACAATTAGGTAACTAACTAATTGTATGCTTTAATTTCAAGTCATCTAAGTAAGATTGTTTCATATTTGTTTCAGAATGCTTCAATCTATAATAACTGAACATTTCTTTCAGTTCTCTTAATTTTTAAGAAAGTTATGGGCTTTCGACTATTCTCGATCACAGCTTTTGTGTTAAGTCAATGGAAAAGCAATAAGGAACAAGATGCTAATTTCCGTGTATGAAAATGGCCATAACTATTTTAATACTGAAGATATGAAAGTGAATTAGGTGTCAAATTAAACTTCTTTTTATGCTTTATCTGATGGGATAAATTACACTTGATTTTTAAAATCTCAAAATTTTGTAACATTGCTACTTATATTCCCAATGCACTCAAGTGAAATAGGTAGAGCAAAGGTGATGATACAGAGTGCAGAATATAGTTCTCAGCGTTGTCACACTCCATAGATGAAGTGTTATGTCCACAATGGTGTTGAGGTGCATCGGACAGTAATCTGCCTTATGGAATGACCGTTCAGAAGCTTGATAACAATGGGAAAGATGCTTCTCTTGAGTCTGGTAGTTTCGTTTTTTATTGTCACGTGTACCGAGGTACAGTGAAAAGCTTTTTAGGTGTTATCCAGTCCGCGAAAAGACTACACATGATTTCAATCAAGATGTCCACCGTTCACAGATACAGGATAAAGAGAACAACATTTAGTGCAAGATAAAGTCCCACAAAGTATGATTAAAGATAGTTTGAAGGTCTCCAACGTGGTAGATGGGAGGTCAGGACTGCTCTTTGGATGGTTCAGTTGCCCGATAACAGCTGGGAAGAAACTGACTCCGAATCTGGAGGTATTTAAACGTCTTTTAAACTTCTGAACCTCTTGCCCGATGGGAGAGGGGAGAAGAGGGAGTGGCCAGGGCGCGACTCGTCCTTGATTGTGCTGCTGGCCTTGCCGGGGCAGCGTGAGGTATAAATGGAGTCAATGGAAGGGAGGTTGAATTGTGTGATGGTCGGGGCTGCGTCCCACAATTCGCTGCAATTTCTTGCGGTCTTGGATGGAGCTGTTCCCAAACCAAGCTGTGATACATCCTGATAAAATGCTTTCTATGGCGCATCTGTAGAAGTTGGTGAGAGTTGTAGGGGACATGCCGAACTTCCTAAGCCTTTTAAGGAAGTAGAGGCGCTGGTGTGCTTTCTTGGCTTCAATATTGCTGGTCTAGGACAATTTGCTAGTGATATTTAGTCCCAAGAATTTGAAGGTTCCTACCATCTCTACTTCGGCGCCATCAACATATATTGGTGTATGTTTACCACTTCACTTCCTGAAGTCATTCACTTGCTGCTGGGGCACAAGTCGGGGCCTGATTAACCCCCGCTGGGTCGCCTGGGCGAGGGTGTCTGATGTTGTGAGACCCGAAACACCCGATGACCCCAGGTCACATCCCTGAGGATGCGTCCCAGCGCATCGAGAAGATGCATGTTTTTCACACTGGGGGAGGGGGGTGCGCGCGCGGGAGGGGGGCTGTGCGCGGGAGACCACCTCCCATGAATCCAACTCCGCCCCCCCGGGACGGAACCAGCCTTCCTATTGACGTGTGCAAGAAGATGGGGCTTTTACTCAACATTCTTAAAGCAGTCCTCAACCAATCCTCTCTTCTATTTTCTATTCTGCCTTCCAGCAATAAATGTTCATGGTGAGAGCCTGGAAAATGTGGACCATTGTTCACAATTCAGGAGCCAGCTCTTGTCACAACAAACATTGTTGCTGAAGCTCATCGCTGTCTACAATGTGCCACCTCAGCCTTTTGTTAATTGATGGTAAGGATGTTTGAAGATCGAGACCTCAAACCAGGCATGAATCTCGCTGTCTACTGGGCAGCAGTTATCCCTGCCCTCCAAAGAGCTTTCCACACCTGGATTAGTTCCAGCAGGCTTCTCAATGCTTCAAGAAGATGCCACCAGCACAGTCTCTACAACATTTTCCAAATCCAATGGTAGGACAAGAACTAAGGTCAGTATTCCCTCCCAGATCAACCTATACGTGGTATTAGGAAGGGTCTCGACCCGAAAGGTCACCCATTCCTTCTCTCCAGAGATGCTGCCTGTCCCGTTGAGTTATGGGCCTGTCCCACTTAGGCGACTTTTTAGGCAACTGCAGGAGACTATGCAGTCACCACTTGGTCACCTCATGTTTGCGGGTGGTTGCCGGGGAGTTGCCTTCATGGTCGTGGCCTCATTATGGTGGCTGTGAATTTTTCAAAATGTTGAAAAATTTGCGGCGACTAGAATGAAGCCGCCCTGGAGAGTAGCGAGAATTCTTGAGCCGTAGGATTCAAAACTAAAGCGAGCTGGGACAAAGGGAAAGCAGTGAGGGCAGCACATTGAAGCTGTGCATGGCGTGAGAAAGGCGTCTGGTATAAATGATTTAGAAGAGGTACGAGCAGAAAACATACACCACGATTGATACCTGCTGAAATAGCTCCAGCATTTGGCAGTCACGCCAGTCATGAGCACATCTGGGGACTTCCTCTTGAACATTTCAACTGAGGGACCGTCCACTGTTCATATTAAGGGGCAATAAAGTGTGGAGGAAGGAACTGTAGGCACTGGTTTAAACCAAAGATAACCACAGAAAGCAGGAATAACTCAGCAGGGCATCACTGGAGAAAAGAAATGGGTGACGTTTTGGGTCAAGACCCTTCGTCAGACTGAGGTGCAATAAAGACCGCTTTTGACATAATTGATCAGAAAGAAGCAATGGGAGGGAATTTGCAAGCAAATCACTCTTGCCCGCTGGACATGGCATGGGTCAGCGAGAGAGAAAATACATCAAATAAAATATTTGAACAAAGCATGATCACTGATTAAGGAATGACACTATAACGAGATATTTTAATCAAAGACAATACTTTCCATTGTCACTGTGCTTATAATAAAAAATGTAGGAGACAGTGAGATATTGTTCTGAATGTCAGGACTCTTACAATGCAGGTGGTGTAGAAATCCCATGGCCCAAGGCAAGATGCATAATAGTGTTGGTCATGCTCATACACCTCTTCCCTGGTTGTTATAGCATTTCAGCTGCAGAGAGATAGGTGTCAGAGTCAGGGTTGTGGTTGTTTTTTGTAACTGAGGGAGGGGTAGAGTGGGGGGAGGGGGGGAGATGAGGAGGCAACTGAGGCAGAAGAAGAGCTGCAGTGAGGGCTTGTATTTAACATAAAAGGAATACAAGGGTTTGTAGAAGAAGCAGGCATATCCACACGTGCACCACTAGAATTCTTCACACAAATCCTCTAGGTGTTCACACTTAATAGAGATAATTGGTGGGGGGTTTTTAATCAGACGACCAATGCCTCTACTTCCTCAAAGGGCTTAGGAAGTTTGGCATGTCCCCTACAACTCTCACCAACTTCTACAGATGCACTATATAAAGCATTTTATCAGGATGCATCAGAACTTGGTTTGGGAACAGCTCCATCCCAAGACCACAAGAAATTGTGGACGCAGCCCGGACCATCTCACAGACCAACCTCCCTTCCATTAACCATTTATACCTCACGCTGCCACGGCAAGGCCAGCAGCATTATCATTTCCCCTTCTCTCCTCTCCCATCAGGCAAAAGGTATAGAAGTGGGGGGAAACGCACACCTTCAGATTCAGGTACAGTTTCTTCCCAGACGTTATCAGGGAACTGAATCATCCTACCACAACCAGAGAGCAGTCCTGGACTACTATCTATACACTGTAATCATGTATTGTCTTTCTGCTGACTGGTTAGCACGGAACAAAAGCTTTTCACTGTACCTAGGTACACAAGTGACAAGAAACTAAACTGAAGTAAACTAAACCTGCACACAAAATCATCTACTTCAAGGTCAACGTCCAAAATTGAGATCATGTTTTGCAATTAAATTCATGATGAGATTCCAGAATGTAGTATCTAGAAATTCAATGATAGAATTTTTAGGCTGACATGAAAGAAAATGTAATTTAAGTCCAGGGGGATCAAAACTTCTTAGACGTTAGATCCCAGTTCAGAGCAGAAGACATGAGGCTAAAATTGTTGCTAGCCCTGTGTGGGCAATGTTGGAAGAGCAGAGAGATCAGTGAACACATCCAGACTGGTTCCGTATGATAGGCTTATCCGTAAAGTTAGATTACATGGGATCCAGGGTGAGTTAGCCAATCTGATAACAAACTTGGATTGGTAGTAGGAGGGTGGTGGTGAAGAATTGGCATGCAGAGTGGCACAGGTGATAGAGAGGCTGCCTCACAGTGCCAGACACCTTGGTTTGATCCTGACCGGTATTGACCATGTTCTCTCTGTGACCACAAGGGTTTTCTCCAGGTGCTCTGGTTTCCCCCCACGTCCCAAAGACATGTGGGTTCGCAGGGTCAATTAGCTGCTATATATTGTCCCCAGTGTGTAATAAGTGGATGAGAAAATGGGGATAATATAGAACTGGTGTGAACTGATGATCACTGGTCAGTATGGACTCGGTGGGCCAAAGGCCTGTTTCCATGCTCTTTCTTTCAGAGATACATAGAAACATAGAAAATCAGTGCAGGAGTAGGCCATTCGGCCCTTCGAGTCAGCACCGCCATTCAATATGATCATGGCTGATTATCCAAAATCAGTACCCCGTTCCTGCTTTTTCCCCATATCCCTTGATTCCTTTAGCCCCAAGAGCTAAATCTAACTCTCTCTTGAAAACATCCAGTGAATTGGCCTCCACTGCCTTCTGTGGTCGAGAATTCCACAGATTCACAACTCTCTGGGTGAAAAAGGTTTTTCCTCAACTGTCCTAAATGACCTCCTAACTGTGACCTCTGGTTCTGGACTCACTCAACATCGGGAACATTTTTCCTGCATCTACCCTGTCCAATTCTTTAAGAATTGTATATGTTTCTATAAGAACCCCCTCATCCTTCTAAATTCCAGCGAATACAAGCCCAATCGATCCATTCTTTCATCATATGTCAGTCCCGCCATCCCGGGAATTAAATTGGTGAACCTACGCTGCACTCCCTCAATAGCAATAATGTCCTTCCTCGAATGGATAGTTTTTAAAACAGAGGTAGATGGATTCTTGGTTAGTACGGGTTATGGGGAGAAGGCAGGAGAATAGGATTAGGAGGGAAAGATCGATCAGCCACGATTGAATGGCGTAGTAGACTTGATGGGCTCAATGGCCTAATACTGCACCTATCACTTAAGAACTTACGAATTGGCAGAACCAGAGTGGAAGCGAATCATCCGTGATCGCGAGGGATTGCCTGGAAAGAAGAAAGAAGACTAGACGAGTCTGTGATAGGAGCAGAATTAGGCCATTCGACCCATCGTCTACGCCATTCAATCATGGCTGATCTGTCTCTCCCTCCTAACCCCTTTCTCCTGCCTTCTCCCCATAACCCATGACACAGAATCTATCTATCTCTGCCTTAAAAATATCCACTGTCTTGGCCTCCACAGCCTTCTGTAGCAATGAATTTGCACATATTCATCACCCTCTGACTAAAGAAATGTCTCCTCATCTCCTTCCTAAAAGAACGTCCTTTAATTCTGAGGGTATGGCCTCTAGTCCTAATCTTTCCCACTAGTGGAAACATCCTCTCCACATCCACTCTATCCAAGCCTTTCACTATTCTGTACGTTTCAATGAGGTCTTCCGTCATTCTTCTAAACTCCAGCGAGTGCAGGCCCAATGCTGACAAACACTCGTCATAGGTTAACCCACTCATTCCTGGGATCATTCTTGCATTTTTAAAGTAACTCTCATTTGAGAGACGCTGACGAGACATCATTTCACAACACTGCAGGCTGAAATCTTGAAGTGTGGGAAAGAGCAATGCCATTCTCTAACCAGCAAGTGACCCAAAGAGTTTTAACCATCCCCCATCTACACACTGCTATAAACTAACTGACCAAGTACTCCATGTCAGGTTGCATCAGATTTCTTAAGGGCCTGTCCCACGAGCATGCGACTCCATGCGGCAAGCGCGAACTAACGTGGTCGCTTGAGCCATACGGCCTCGCGGGACCGGTCCCACTTCGATCGCCGGAGTCGTATGGAGTTGTGTGGAGCGGGTCCTGACATCGCGCGGGGCTCCGAAAAAATGACCGCGTTCAAAAATTCCATGCGGCAACGGCCTTCCGGTCCGCAGCCACGTCAACGCCGCACGCACCGTCTCAACGGGCGTGCGCAGCGTCTCGACGTTGTATGCAGCATCTTGACGCTGTACGTCACGCACGAACTTCCCGTGGACTTCGCTCGAACTTCACATCACTCACTCGACCTCCGCGTGGCCCCCGCTTCCGGTTTGGTCGCGCTTGCCGCATGCTCGTGGTACAGGCACTTTACTGAAACAGAAACCAGCAATCTGTCATTGATATCAGTACAATGGAGAGACAGCTTAACCGTTTAAGCTGCACCAGCCACCTTGGCTGCTAGAGTGGATCAGATCCTTGATATCCTGCAGTGAATGACTTAATACAGTGTGGAAACAGGCCCTTCAGCCCAACTTGCCCATACCGTCCAACATGTCCCAGCTACACTCATCCCACCTGCCTGTGTTTAGCCCATATCCCTTCAAACCTGTCCTAACCATGTACTTGTCTAACTGTTTCTTAAATGTTGGGATAGTCCCAGCCTCAACTACCTCCTCTGGCAGCTCGTTGCATACACCCACCACCCTTTGTGTGAAAAAGTTACCCCTCAGATTCCTATTAAATCTTTCCTCTTCACCTTAAACAAAGATCTAGATTCCCTTACTCTGGGCAAGAGACTCTGTGTATCTACCCGATCTATTCCTCTCATGATTTTGTACACCTCTATCAGATCACCCCTCATCCTCTTGCGCTCCAAGGAATAGAGTCCCAGCCTACTCAACCTCTCCCTATAGCCAGACCCTCCACTCATGGCAACATCCTCGTAAATCTCCTCTGTACCCTTTCCAACTTGACAACATCTTTCTGAGGAACATCTTTCCTATAAAGCCCCTGCCCCTCTGAGGCGATTATTTCGGCGACTACAGGCGACTGGGCTGTTGCCACATGGTCGCGGGGTGACGCCTGTATGGTCGTGAGTCGTCTCCTCAAGTTGCCGAAAGAGTTGTAATGTTTTACTGGTCGCCGCTGGATTTTAAAATGTTCAAAACTTTTCAGCGACTGTGGGCTTGACGTAGCTTGTCTTCTCCTGTCGTAGGTGCTGTCGTAGGTTGTCGCCAGGATGACGTAGGTTGTTGCCAGGTGACGTTGGTTGTTGCCGGGCGCTGACTTCGGTGAATTCCATTGGCGACTACCTACGTCAACCGGCGACAGGTACCGGCGACTGAAATGTCTTCAGTTGTCACCGACAGGGTCGTTGCTTGTCGCAGGTGGATGCAGGTTGACTTTGGTTGTCGCTTGTGTGGTCATAGGTTGTCGTAAGTGGACGTCCTAATGGGTCGCCGGTTGTCGGTAGCTTGCCATAGCTTGACGTCGACAAGGTGGTAGGTTGTCGTAGCTTGTCGTAGACATTGTCGTAGGAAGGGGTCCAGTCGCCGTTTTTTTGGCGACCTGCTACGCCTGTGACAGTCGCCGGCAGTTGCCAAAAAAATTGCCTAAGTGGGACAGGCCCTTAACTTACCTCCTGATGTCCCAAACACTTTACACCATCTCCAGGTACAAGTCAGGAATGTGGTGAAATACTCTCCACTTGACTGGAAGGGAGCATGCTAACATCTCAAAAATCTCATCAATATCCAAGAGATAACAGTCTGGATGAATGGCACCCCTTCAGTCGCCCTGGACATTGATTCCCCCCACCACTAACACACGGTGGCTGCAGTGTGTGTCAGCTGCAAAACACTCTGCGTGTTAATCACAAAGGTTCTCACAAAGCATCTCCCAATCCTGAAACCTCCAACATCAAGAAGGGCAGCTACAATTGCTGCCAGAATATTGCCCTCCGAGTCGCACATAATCACCACTTGGGAATATATCACCAATCCTTCATCGTTGCTGCGCCTAAATCCTGGAACTTCCCCTCCCCTAATTTCCACACCTTCTGATGAGATGCCATCAAAAGCAGGAAAACAGGTTCCGTTTTTACTCCAGGTGCATTTTCTAGCTGAGAGGAAAATAGATGCCAATATAAATTAGCCCCAACCTTTGTGTCCATATTAAACCATAAGAGGACTGACTCCTGCTGCAATTTGTGTTTATGCTTGCTATTTTGTTGCTTCAAAGTTAAACTTTCAATAAATGGGTTTATTTTTGACTGTGGTTGATTTCAATGGGGATGTCATTTTTCTTTCATTGCTAAATGCGAGTGCAGTCATAACACTTTGCTGAAGGAATGGCGAATTGCCAGGGACTCATTTAAGCAAAAGAATCTGTAGTACATATGTTCTGGTCTGATCAAGGGACTGGATTGGAAGCATTGAGTCTTTCTCTTCCCACAGATATCGTCTGGCCTGCTTAGTTACTCTAATATATATATTTTTTTTTTCCAGATTTTCCAATACTGAATTAACGATTTACAAATTAATGTTTTTTTGGTTCATAAAGCAATCGGAAAATCGAATCGCATACCTGGTATTGCCAAGAGTTCTAGTTTGTGAAAGGGATGAGGGGGCGGTGGTACAATTGCACAAAGTGTTAATTTAGAACTCATTCTATATCGCCTTTACATTTGATCAATTCACTTCAGGAAAACTGTGTAATAAGCTTAACGGCTTTTCACACAGCGACATCTGAGATGAAGGGATTGAACTGCGATAATAGACTTGGCAACCTGAGGTTTTATTCCCTCGGAATGAGAAGCTCAGAGGGTTCAGAATGAGCCATTTAAAGTAATAAAGGGAATGAATAAATCCATGACTAGAGTCACATGCAGATCAGTAACTGGCCCTTCGGCCCATCTTGACAATGCCGATCTTTTTTCCAGCTACATTGATCCCATTGGCATGTATTAGGACTCAGAAGTTCATAAGTGATAGTACAGAATTCGGCCATTCAGCCCATTGAGTCTACTCCGCCATTCAATCATGGCTGATTCATCTCTCCCTCCTAACCCCATTCTCCTGCCTTCTCCCTATAACCTCTGACACCCGTACTAATCAAGAATCTATCTATCTCTGCCTTAAAAATATCCACTGACTTGGCCTCCACAGCCTTCTGTGGCAAAGAATTCCACAGATTCACCACCCTCTGGTTAAAGAAATTCCTCCTCATCTCCTTCCTAAAAGAACGTCTGTAATTCTATGACCTCTAGTCCTAGACTCTCCCACTAATGGAAACATCCTTTCCACATCCACTTTATCCAAGCCTTTCACTATTCTATACATTTCAATAAGGCGCCCCCTCATTCTTCTAAACTCCAGCGAGTACAGGCCCAGTGCCGTCAAACGCTCATCATATGATAACCCGCTCATTCCTGGGACTGTTTTTTTCTATGCCTTGCCTATTTATGTACCTGTCCAAATGCCTCTTAAATGCATCTGATTCCACCACCTGCTTTAGCAGCATGTTTCAGATTTCTCTGCCACAGTAGGCAGTGGAGGCTAATTGACTGGATGTTTTCATGAGAGAATTAGATTTAGCTCATACGGCTAACGTAACCAATGGATATGAGGGTAAAGCAGGAACGTGGTACTGATTTTAGATGATCAGCCATGATCATATTGAATGGCGATGCTGGCTCGAAGGGCCGAATGGCCGACTCCTGCACCTATTTCTATGTTTCTATTTCAATTGCGTAAAAATGCATAGCCCTCTTTAAAAACTTTCCTTCAACCTTAGATCTATGCTTTCTTGTTTGTAATACCCCCACAATCCTGAAAGGGTCTTGACTATCTACTGTACCCTATCTCTGTCTCTCATGATCATACAGACTATGTATTGCAGAATATAGTGTAACAGGTCTATAGAAAAAGTGCAGGTAAAAAAAGTGCTTAGGCCACAGCAATGTAGATTGGAAGGTCTGGAATTCATTCTTAGCATATGAGATAGTCTGATAACAACACGGGAGGATCAGTTCTTGGATCTGACGGCAATCTGCTTTCATTTTTCTAATCTGCATTTTCTCTGTGGCTGCAGCAATATAGTCTGCTCTTTATTTGTTTCCTCCTTTGCACTCCCAGAGGCACTCCAGTACTGCATGATTTGCCTAGTTGGCACGAAAACAGTTCTCATTGTATTTGAGCAGGTGACAATGCTAATATATTAAAACTGGAAGTGATTCTTGTCAACCTGAAGCCAAGTTCTTAAATCTAAACAGATTTCAAAGATATGAAGCATGAGTTTGCGTTGGTATATTGAACATTTAAGAGGCACCTTGACAGGTACTAGAATAGGGTATAGTACTAGGGTATGGAATTAATGCAGGCAAGTGGGTGCAGATGCTCGAAAGTGGCAACACAGGTAGACAGAGTGGTGAAAAAGATGTTTGGCATCACGTATCTTCATCAATAGAAAGAAAAGCAGAGTCATAATTGAATTATTATTTCTTTTCCCTGAGTAGAGGTTGTACACACTCAGTGTGAAATGCAGCCTTGAGTCCACTGTATTTCCCAGTGCGCAATGGTCCATCCAGTTAGTCCACTTTTGGTAGCTCCCAGTGAAGAAAAGTTGGTATCTACCCGAAACTGTCAGCCAATATGATAACAATATTCAGAATTTTGTTTAGTTTAGAACTCGGAAACATGCCCTTCGGCCCACCGAGTCTGCACCGACAAGCGATCCCCGCACATTAACACTCTCCAACACTGGGGACAATTTACACTTATACCAACCCAATTAACCTACAAACCTGTACGTCTTTGGGGTGTGGGAGGAATCCGAAAATCTCGGAGAAAACCCACACGGTCAAGAGGAGAACGTACAAACTCTGTACAGACAGCGCCCGTAGTCGGGATCGAACCCGGGTCTCTGCCGTTGCAAGCGCTGTAAGGCAGCAACTATACAGCTGCGCCACCGTGCCGCCCTGGTCATTACAAGAGCTGGCCATTACAAGTGTAAAATGCACCAGGATAAGTATTGTTGAGACCAATGAATCATTCTAATTGTTATATTCTTTGGTTTAAAGCATGAATGATAAACCCTGGCCCACGGACCAAATATCTCAAGTGGTGGCTCCAACATATATTCTTCCATTGTACCATTGTA
Organism: Amblyraja radiata; assembly: GCF_010909765.2. Lineage (NCBI taxonomy): Eukaryota > Metazoa > Chordata > Chondrichthyes > Rajiformes > Rajidae > Amblyraja > Amblyraja radiata. The sequence continues at coordinate 39,634,199 of NC_045957.1, read as the reverse complement.
CCTCCATTGTACCAGGTATGATTCTAGGGTCGCACTGTGTAACTGGACATCCTCCCTGCAGAGAGTGAGTTAGGGAGGGAATTGTGTTGGGTGTAACAGTGATGGTCCTGGAAGATGTTGGATGGAGTTAGATGGCCGACATGAAGGGACATTGGGCAGGTGATGAAGATGTGTACACAGACGATAATAGGACACATGTGGACTGAAGACGATGAATGGGCTAAAGCACCATTGGAGCACCACATCACCCCTGCCTACAGGAGCCTGAAAACTCTCACGTCCAGGTTCAGGAACAGCTGCTTCCCTACAGCCGTCAGGCTATTAAACACGACAACCTCAAATAAGCTCTGAATTACAGAGACTTGGGGGCATTGGTTTTGACCATTTGCACTGTTATTGTTGGTTGTTTTGTGTGTGTGCGTGTGTGTGTGTGTGTGTGCGTGTGTGCGTGTGTGCGTGTGTGCGTGTGTGCGTGCGTGCGTGCGTGCGTGCGTGTGTGTGTGTGTGTGCCTGTGTTTTTTGTGTGTGTGTGTGTGTATATGTGCGTGTGTGTGTGTGTGTGTGTGTGTGTGTGTGTGTGTGTGTGTGTGTGTGTGTTCGTGTGTGTGTTCGTTCTATTGTTTTATGTGGGACATATGTGGGACATATCTGGGACATATGTTTGACCTGGTCACCCCTATTGAAATCTCCAAACTCATCAGCTCTTCCAAACCCACTACCTGCTCCCTCGACCCTCTCCCCACTCCCCTGTTGAAGTCCTGCCTCCCCGTTCTCTGCCCCTACCTCACTAATCTCTTCAACTCCTCATTGTCCCAAGGAATTGTCCCCTCCGCTTTCAAAACTGCTGCCGTTACACCAATCTTAAAGAAACCTGGTCTTGATCCCTCCTCTCTCATTAACTACCGCCCAATCTCAAACCTCCCCTTTCTTTCAAAAACCCTGGAGCGTATCGTTGCGTCGCAACTTCATTCCCACCTCCTTGCGTATAACCTACTTGAACCCCTCCAATCTGGCTTTCGCCCCCTCCATAGCACAGAAACTGCTCTCCTCAAAGTCTTCAACGACCTCCTCACCTCTGCTGACACTGGTTCCCTCAACATCCTCATCCTCCTCGACCTGAGCGCAGCCTTCGATACAGTGAACCATAACATCCTGCTCACCAGACTCAAAGACCTCGGCATTGAAGGCTCTGCACTCAGCTGGCTCCGTTCCTACCTTTCCAACAGATCCCACTTCATCTCTCTCCACAACCACACCTCTGCTACAGCCGCAGTCACTCAAGGCGTTCCCCAAGGCTCCGTACTCGGCCCCCTCCTCTTCATCATCTACATCCTCCCCCTTGGTCAGATACTCCGCCACTTCAATCTGGACTTCCACTGTTACGCTGATGACACCCAGATTTACCTTGGCACCAAATCTCCCCACAACACCCCCCCCCTCTCCCATATCAACTCCTGTTTGTCAGCTATAAAAACCTGGATGCAACATAATTTCCTCAAACTAAACAGCGATAAGACAGAATTCCTCCTCATAGGCTCCAAAGCCACACTCAGCAAAAGCAATAACCCCACTCTCACCATCGACGGCACCACTGTCTCCCCATCTCCCCAGGCCCGCAACCTTGGCGTGATCTTTGATTCCACCCTCTCCCTTGAGCCTCACATCCGCCATGTCATTAAAACCTCCTTCTTTCATCTCCGCAACATCGCCAAACTCAGACCCCTCTCTCCAACCGCCTGCTGCTGAAAGACTCATCCATGCCTTCATCTCCTCCCGACTGGACTATTGCAACTCACTTCTCCTTGGCATCAGCTCACCCTACATCAACCGACTCCAACTGGTCCAGAACGCAGCCGCCCGACTCATCACCCATACCAAATCCTGGCATCACCATCACTCCAGTCCTCAAACAACTTCACTGGCTTCCCATCTCCCACCGGATCACCTACAAATCCTGATCCTCACCTACAAAGACCCTCCACCATCTGGCCCCCCCCATATCTCATGCCTCCTCTCCCCCCTACCAACCCTCACGGTCCCTCAGATCCACATCAGCCGGTCTCCTCTCCATCCACAAGTCCAACCTCCGCAGTTTTGGGGACAGAGCCTTCTCCAGGGCAGCTCCCAGGCTCTGGAACTCCCTCCCCCAACTGATATCCGCAATTCCGTGTCCCTCACCATCTTCCAGTCCCGCCTCAAGACCCATCTCTTCACCTCTGCCTATCCTAGCCCACGTCCCCGTCCCCTTTTCACTGTGCATTAATTGCCTCATACTGTGTTTTGTATTGACAGTTCTGTCTTTACTTTGTGTACTAGTCTGTCGCTACTATTATATTTCACTATCCCCCTTTCCTTATTTTTCCTGCTCCTCTGTCTCAATTTTTGTAGTTGTACCTTAGACTCTTGATTTTAGGCATTGGTTTTCAAAAAAATATTGGTTACAGAGTGTATACAAACTAATTATTAGTGAAAAATAATTGTCAGCTTTGATCTACCTCTGCTGCATTTTGACCTGTTCTCCACCACCTTCAATACTTTCTTTTGGGTTGCACTTGAAATATTGCACCAAAAACTAACACTGAATAAACAAACTATTATGATGCTGGTTCTTAAGTTGAATCCATTTTATTACTGGATTCGTAAATTTATGTTGTCTGACATTTTAACGCACATATTAAATCCTGTCACTTAAATCCTGTCCATCTGGTCAAGGTCTTCTCAGTTTCTTAGCATAAGGAATGTGTAGGAAGGAACTACAGATGCAGGTTTACACTGAAGATAGATACAAAATGCTGGAGTGACTCAGCGGGACAGGCAGCATCTCTGGATAGAAGGAATGGGTGGCATTTCGGGTCGAGACTCTTCTTCAGTCTAAAGTGGGACAAATATTTGTGTTGAATGAGGCTATTTTCTAAGGTCACACTCAGTCTGAAGAAGGGTCTCGACTGAAACTTTTAAAAAAAAATTCAAAATAAATATATACAATACATGATCCATACAAAACTCCATCCGACATTCTCGGAGGCTATACATACATTCAATATAGTTTCCTCAAATCACACTTTTACCCCACACCCTTGCCACTCACGCAGTCCATTGGCATGAAAGCTCCCGCATTGCAGCTCTCGTTATCGGGGCAGTTGAAGCTCCTGCGGCTTGGAGCTCCCGAAGTTGCTCTCAGGGACAACGAGCTCCATGTTGTTAAAGTCCGCAGGCCCCCCGCGTTTGGAGCTTCCGAGGTCGATCCCTGGCAAAGGGACCACCAGCTCCAGAATGTTAAGTCCGCAGGCTCCCGTGGTTGGAGCTCCCGAGGTCCCAGCAAGAGGCTGTCAGCGCCACAATGTTAGACCACAGTGCAGGCGGAGATACGACACGGAAAAAGTCGCATCTCCGTCGAGGAAAGAGATTTTTTTAAAGTCCCCCCCCCCCCCTCCAACATAATACAAAACTAAAGATAAACTAAAGAATACATTTTAAGAGGCTGTCCCACTGAGGCGACCTAATCTGCCAGTTTAGAAGAGTTTGCCCTCGACTCAAACTCGCAGCATGGTCGACACGTGGTCCTAGGAGGTGCTATGAGGTCACTGGAACTCTCCTTCATGCTCGAGGGAAGTTCCCCAAATACTCGCGAAGGTCGTGGAAAAATTTTCAGCATGTTGGAAATTTTCCACGAGTAAAAATTGGTCGGCATGGATCTTTTGAACTCTTAGTGCAGTGGAGTGGGGTCGATACTTAGTTACAGGTAGTCGAGGGCAGCCGTAGGTAATCTCCTTTGCTGACCGGGCATTTTAATTGGCTCATTGGAGTTTTCAGGACCAAGGAAAACTGACCAGTAGGTTAAATGCCCGCTAAACATGATTATACTTCTTAAAAGTGTCTCCACTCCTTTTCCACTCCTTCTCCCCCCCCTTCTCCCCCCCTTCTCTCCCCTCTCTCCTCCCCCCCCCCCCTCCACACTCTCTAAAGGACTTGTGGCAGCCGTCTTTTACCTTCCTCTTCATCGCGGGTGTGAATTTCAGACAGCGCTCCCCCGCTTTCCCTGGCCCCCGCCTTTGCGATGTGTTTGTGTGTGTGTTTGTGTGCGGTTTGTCGATCCAGCTCGCAGTTTCACCGCTGACGGTCGAACCAGTTCAAGGTTTTTCAGGCGAGTGCCCTCGAGCTTGAAGATCAAAGACACTCTTCTGAATTTGCGGATTAGGTCGCCACAGTGGGACAGCCCCTTTACAACAAACTAAAAACACAAAGAAGGAAAAAGACGAGGCAGTTTGTTGGCGAGGCAACCATCATACGGCACCCCCTGGTGGTCAGATGTGTAGGATAGTGTTAGTGTATGGGGTGCTCAATGGGCCGAAAGGCCTGTTTCCGTGCTGTATCTCTAAAGTCTAAAGACACAAGAAATAAATGCATTGTAACTATTAATAAAGATTACTTACTTCTGTTTCTGGTTTAATTAATATTTCATCTATGAAATTAGAACAATTTGCCATCAGATGCTCAACTTCCCCTTTCTGTCGATATAAATGTAATTCCAAGGATAAAAGTTGGTTTGTTTTTTTATTGTATTCTTGATCCTCTCATGTAGCTACTCCATACTTACAATTCAGAGGTTTCCATGTCATTTTGTTTTGCGTGTAATCATTAAGTAGATTGTGAGTTAATTATGCGAGGCAACAATTCAGTAAGGAGTGTGCTGTAAATATTCTCATCTAAACTAAGCTCATGGAATTGTATTCACTTTTCCCAATGCATGCAAGTATTCAGTGGAGAGTCCTTGAATGAATTAACACATCATAGCAAATGATTCGGGCACCAATACGATTCTCAGTCCAAAGATGGCATACTTGTACCGGTCACGATGGCGCAGCGGTATAGTTGCTACCTCACAGCGAATGCAGCGCCGGAGACCCAGGTTCGATCCTGACTACGGGTGCTGTCTGTACGGCGTTTGTACGTTCTCTCCGTGACCTGCGTGGGTTTTCTCCGAGATCTACGGTTTCCTCCCACACTCCAAAGACGTACAGGTATGTAGGTTAATTGACTTGGTGTATGTGTAAAATGTGTATTGTCCCTAGTGTGTGTAGGATAGTGTTAATGTGCGGGGATCGCTGGTCGGCGCAGACCCGGTGAGCCGAAGGGCCTGGTTCCGTGCTGTATCTCTGAACTAAACTAAACTAAACCCTGTAGTGTCCATTTCCCTTCACAGATGTTGCTTGGCCTCCAGCACTTTGTTCTCTGCTGTAATTCCCATATTTACAGTTCTTGTGTTTTCTTTGTGTATTCCAGTTGTCTATATTCTGGATTGATGTTTACTGGCCAATGGTATTGATATTGGGGGGTTTTTTTAAACATTTTTTCCGAGATACAGTGAGAAATATTGTTTTAGGTGCTATCCAGTCAAATCAGATTACCAGTACACAAGTTATACCAGTTTAGTTCAGTTTAGTTTATTGTCGCGTGTACCGAGGTACAGTGAAAAGCCTTTGTTGCGTGCTAACCAGTCAGCAGAAAGACAGTACATGATTACAATTGATCCATTTACAGTGTATAGATACATGATAAGGGATTAACATTTAGTGCAAGGTAAATCCAGCAAAGTCCAATCAAGGATAGTCCGAGGGTCACCATAGAGGCAGATAGTAGTTCAGCACTGCTCTCTGGTTGTAGTAGAAGAGAGAACGACGGGTGTGTAAATGGTCCATGATTAAGTTGTCAAGAAGGAACTGCAGATGCTGGAAGATCGAAGGTACACAAAAATGCTGGAGCAACACCGGAAATTGGAGGAACAGCACCTCATATTCCGCCTGGGTTGCTTGCGTCCGGATGGCATGAACGTTGAATTCTCCCAGTTTTGCTAGCCCTTGCTGTCTCCTCCCCTTCCTTAACCCTCGAGCTGTCTCCTCCCATCCCCCCCGCCCTCGGGCTCCTCCTCCTCCCTTTTTCCTTCCTTCTCCCCCCCACCCCCCATCAGTCTGAAGAAGGGTTTCGGCCCGAAACGTCGCCTATTTCCTTCGCTCCATAGATGCTGCTGCACCCGCTGAGTTTCTCCAGCATTTTTGTGTACCATGATTAAGTTGGCTGCTTTCTTGAGGCAAGATGGTGTAAATGGAGGCGATGGGCTGGGGCAGAATGATTTGTGTAAAGGGCTGGGCTGCATCCACAACTCTATGCAATCTCTTGCAATCTTGGGCAGAGCTGTTGGAATGTGCCAATGTGTTGGAATGGAAATATAATGAGATGGATTGTTCGCGTTTCATTGACCTTATTCTGTTTCCTGAACTGCTTCCTTTATCCACAGTCCCAGTGAAAACATGTAATAAGTTGATTATCAAAAAGAAAGGCACAAAAGGCAGCAAATGCTGTCATCTTGAGCAAGAAACAATCTGTTGGATGGACTAAGCAGATTTGACACCATCTGTGGACAGAGACATTTTGGGTCAAGATCCTTACATATATCGGCGAGGCCAAGCGCAGATTCGGCGATCATTTTCGCTAAACACCTTCGCTCAGTCCGTCTAAACGTACATGATCTCCCGGTTGCTAAACACTTTAACTCCCCCTCCCATTCCCATATTGACCTTTCTGTCCTGGGCCTCCTCCACTGTCAGAGTGAGGCCAAATGCAAATTGGAGGAACAGCACCTCATATTTTGCTTGGGCAGCTTACACTCTAGTGGTATGAACATTGCTGTCTCTAACTTCAAGTATCCCTTGCTTTCGCTGTCTCTCTGTCCTTCCCCCACCCTAGTTCTCCGACTAGTTTCACTGTCCTCCTGATTAATTGTACTGTTTGTATGCATCGCCAGTCGCCACCACCTTCAATGAACCGTTCTACATTTCCTTGATCATCGTCTGCTTTGATCTGTCTTTTCACACCGTACAATTTCTTTGTACCCTTCCATATCTCTAGATTCCCTCTCCCCTGACTCTCAGTTCGAAGAAGGGCCTTGACCCAAAACGTCACCCGTTCCTTCTCTCCAGAGATGCTGCCTGTCCCGCTGAGTTACTCCAGCATGTTGCCTCTGTTGTCCTTCTTCAGAGTGGAGTAGAAGGGAAATGGCAAGTAGGTAGAGATGAGTGGAAGGGGTGGGTAGTTGCTGGCATGTGATGCATGGATCTAGTGGAGGAGGGGTTGAAGTCTGTTGAATTAGGTGGGGAAGACAGGGGTGTCATTTGATTACGACTGCTTAACTCCATTGAAGTTGATTGCAGGGGGGAATAAGTGTTGTCATTTTAATTGATTTTTAATGAATACCAAACAATTGACTTTTAGAAAAATATGAACTGATTAGAGAATTCCACTCACACGGGAAAGAATATGCTACAACAGAAGCTTTTATTACGTCTCTTTGCATTATGACAACAGATTTGGCAACCCTTCATCGAATCGTTTCCTCAATTGTGTAGGAATAAAGTGATCCACACCAAATGGTACAATTAACCTTTAGTGTAATACCTGGCCAGGGAATCCTATGGATTATTTATTTTCTATGTCTAGGAAAATGTTGACACTTAAACATTCATTATCAGTTAGTTTAGAGTATGTTTCACTCACATACAAAAGCTCCCATCAGAATCCATGCAACACTTTCCTGCCAATTAGCAAAGAAGCAATCAGACACCAAAGCCTCAAAGTTACTATTGTTTATTATAACTTGGAATCATCGATAGTGCTTTAAATATTGTGTAGGAAGGAACTGCAGATGCTGGTTTACACCGAAGGTAGACACAAAATGGTGGAGTAACTCAGCGGGACGGGCAGCATCTCTGGAGAGAAGGAACGGGTGATGTTTTGGGTCAAGACCCATCTTCAGATCCAGCCTAACCTGAAACGTCACCCATTTCATCCCTCCAGAGATACTGCCTGCCCCGCTGAGTTTTTGATATTGCGTTTTTGAGTTTTAAATATTGACTCAAATAATTAGTGGATCAGGTTAATAGTTGAAGTACACAATGTCAGTTCAGTTACAGCACAGTTATTCAGCATTAGCTGGTTATAAAGATTAAAGTTTGATATGCCTTGCACTTAATATTTCCAGAATTCATATACACTAGTTCCCTTGAGCTGGAGATGGACACAAAATGCTGGAATAACTCAGGAAGCATCTCTGGAGAGGAGGAATGGCTGGGTGATCTAATTTCCTTGATATTCTCCGGCAGGTGACAGCCTCTCAAAAAACATTGAACTTCTGGCTGGAGAGTTACCATGGACGCCTCCTGGATTCTTTGTTTCTTGTTAAATCCATCTTCCAAATACCAAGTTTTCCTGAGCAAGGTGGCTTCTCTCAGGAAAGCTTGTAATTGCAAGTGTCTTTAACTGGCTGGTGTAATCAATTCGAACCTTTCACTGTAGGAGATTCACTCTCCAAATTTTGGAGAGAATACTCTGTAAACTTTGCTAATCGGAAAGATCAGAGTCAAGAGTCTTTTATTGTCATGTGTCCCAGATAGAACAATGACGTTTTTACTTGCAGCAGCACAACAGAATACAGACGAAAGACAATAGACAATAGGTGCAGGAATAGGCCATTCGGCCCTTCGAGCCAGCACCGCCATTCAATGTGATCATGGCTGATCATCCACAATCAGTACACCGTTCCTGCCATATCCCCTGACTCCGCTATTTTTAAGAGCTCCATCTAATTCTCTCTTGAAATCATCCAGAGAACTGGCCTCTGAGGCAGAGAATTTCTTCTGAGGCAGAGAATTCCACAGACTCACAACTCTCTGTGTGAAAACGTTTTTCCTCATCTCCCTTGTAAATGTAGCAATGTTACAAAATTTTGAGATTTTAAAAATCAAGTCTGCAATTTATCCCATCAGATAAAGCACAAAAATAAGTTTAATTTGACACCTAATTCACTTTCATATCTTCAGTATTAAAAGAGTTATGGCCATTTTCATACTCGGAAATTAGCATCTTGTTCCCTATTGATTTTCCATTGACTTAACACAAAAGCTGTGATCGAGGAGTGAAATGGCCATAACTTTATTAAAAATTAAGAGAACTGAAAGATATTTTCAGTTATTATTGATTGAAGCATTCTCAAACAAATATGAAACAATCTTACTTGGATGACCTGAAATTAAAGCATATAATTAGTTAGTTACCCAATTGTAGCTAATTCCAAACTTCAATTACTAGATCTAAACATCTATCCATTTCTTAAGAAAGGATTAACATTTTTAAATAGCCTAAGTGTCCAAATAACATTCACAAAGAATTCACAATAAAACATGATTTTTAAATCTCATTTACATTAATTTATAGGCCAAATTGAAGGAATTTAGTGTTCAATTGCTGTAAATTAATGGCCGTTTAAATCAGCTTTCGAGTGGGATCCTGTGGAACTCTGTGGAACGCGTTGGTTTGGAACGTTCCCATTGCGGTGGATTTGTACCCCATATGCCCAGAAAAATACTGCAGGATTTAATGAGCCCCCAAATTAGCTACTCGCAACATAAAACTTTGTATAAAGGGATCTTAAGAAGCGCTTTTTAATGTAAAAATATACAACCTACCTTCCGTTGTCCCCTGCATGAGATCCGTCCCGTTGTCGGCGGTCGCGGGTTTAGAGGATGATTTTTAACCTACTATAACAATTAAATTAACCAATTAAGTTTAAAAATAGCTGCAGCCAACGAACCTCGCAGCGATTTTTCGTCAGCAACTAAGTCGGCTGAACAACCTCGATTTGAATAGCTGAGAGAAAATCGCGTTTTAAAACCGCCCCCCTCTCAAAGGCGCCAAAATCGCGCACATGGGCAGCGACAGATCTGCAGCGCCGCTGAAGGTAGGTTTTGCAACATACCTACTAAATGGCTTATCCCTTATTCTTAAACTGTGGCCCCTGTGAACATAGTACCCTGTGGACAATATAATAAACGAGGAAAATAAGTTCAGTGTGTGCGCGTGTGTATATATATATATACGCACACACGCAGATGTTGTTGTGCTGGCACCAGGGATAATCCAGTCTACATCCCACCATCAGAATCTACAGCTGGAGCTGGAAGAGAGAAGCAGTTCACACATCAACTGCAATGATCAATTGACACTGTGACGAAGGGACTAAGTTTACAAGGGACACCTTGATTCTGTTAGGCTGCAACTCCACTTGGACCTGCAGGCAAAGTCTTGCACAGTTACACAGCCACCGGGGACCACTGCTCACCCTCAGCTTATATACGCCTCATTTGTCAGTTGGGGACCAACAAAAACATCAGTTCATAATCATATAAAGCAAGCGATGAAATCTGCACTGTCTTCAGTAAAAAAAAAAACCCCATTGCCATTCATCGGGGCAACTGTTCACTGGATGAGGAGACTGCATTCATGGGAAGGCAGGATTTCTCTTTCTGCTTTACAGAGACCTCATGTGGCATTACATGCTTATTGCACCCACTGCGTTTGGTGCTGAGTGCTCTCAGGATTAGCATCATCTACACTCCTCCAAGTGACCCGACGTGACCTCGACAATCTGGAGTCAATCTTTGTGTTCAAGAAGGAACTGCAGATGCTGGAAGGTCGAAGGTACACAAAAATGCTGGAGAAACTCAGCGGGTGCAGCAGCATCTATGGAGCGAAGGAAATAGGCGACGTTTCGGGCCGAAACCATTCTTCAGACTGATGATCAGACTGATGATCAGTCTGAAGAATGGTTTCGGGCCGAAACGTCGCCTATTTCCTTCGCTCCATAGATGCTGCTGCACCCGCTGAGTTTCTCCAGCATTTTTGTGTACCTTGGAGTCAATCTTTTACTGTTTACTATTCGGTTGAATCATCGGGTGACTCAGCAACCACAATGCAACCTTAATCCACATGCCAGCAATGGGCATTGTGCCTAGGAATAGAAACATAGACAATAGGTGCAGGAGGAGGCCATTTGGCCCTTCGAGCATTCACCACCATTCATTGTGATCATGGCTGATCATCCACAATCAATAACCCGTGCCTGCCTTCTCCCCATATCCCTTGATTCCGCTTGCCCCTAGAGCTCTATCAAGCTCTCTTTTAAATTCACCCAGCGAATTGGCCTCCACTGCCTTCAACAAATTCACAACTCTCTGGGTGAAAACGGTTTTCCTCATGTCAGTTTTAAATGGCCTCCCCATTATTCTTAGACTGTGGCCCCTGGTTCTGGACTCCCCCATCATTGGGAACGTTTTTCCTGCATCTAGCTTGTCCAGTCCTTTTATAATTTATAATGTGTAGCAAGGAACTGAGGTGCTGGTTTACACCGAAGGTTGACACAAAATGCTGGAGTAACTCAGCGGGACAGGCAGCATCTCTGGATAGAAGGAATGGGTGACGTTTCGGGTCGAGACCCTTCTTCAGATTGAGGGTCAGGGAAGAGGGAGACACAGAGATAAGGAAGGGTAAAGAGTGTGAAAACGAGAGATCAAAAGAGATGAGGATCAAGGAAAATGTAGAATAGATCATTGCTCGCTAGGAGAAGGTGACAACAAAGCAAACAGATAAAATGTAATCGGGGACAGTCAGACTGTTTGGAGAACTGGGAAGGGGGAGGGATGATGAGAGAGGGAAAGCAAGGGTTACTTGAAGTTAGAGAAGTCAATATTCATATCACTGGGATGTATGCACCAACAGTAGCAGGAACATTGACTGACTTTCAAGTCCTCACCTCTGAGTACATTTGAACCAATTTTATTTACACATGAGATTTCTCTAGGAATTTCCTGGAATATTTTTAAATTCAAATTATTTTGAGATCTTTAATGTTTTTTTTAAACCTCTTCTACTTGATTGCTTAACGGGTGGGGTGGGGTGTTGTATATATCTGATGTACAACTTGTGTTGAAGTGACCACAATGACCAGGGCTTGTTTGTTGCCCACCGGGTTACATGTCCACTCTGTGGCCACCAATAACGGCCTCAGGCTTCACAGGAATGACATCAATGCAGGACACTGTCTGTTCTGTATAGGTGTGCTCCATACATGCATGGAGCTTACTGAGTCTTGTTCATAACTTCATAGATCATAGGAGCAGAATTAGGCCATTCAGGTCTACTTGGCTTTTCAATCATTGGCTGATCTATCTTTCCCTCTTAACCCCATTCTCCTGCCTTCTCCCCATAACCTCTGACACCTGTACTAATCAAGAATCTTTCTATCTCTGCCTTAAAAATATCCATTGTCTTGGCCTCCACAGTCTTCTGTGGCAATGGATTCCACAGATTCACCACCCTCTGACTAAAGAAATTCCTCCTCATTTCCTTCTTAAAGGAACATCCTTTCATTCTGAGGCTATGCCCTCCAGTCCTGGACTCTCCCAATAGTGGAAACATCCTCTCCACATCCATTCTATCCAAGCCTTTAATTATTCCGTATGTTCCAATGTGGCCCCCCCTCATGCTTCTAAACATCTTCTAAAATCCAGCGAGGACAAGGTGCCATCAAACGCTCATCAAATGTTAACCCACTCATTCCTGGAATCATTCTCATAAACTATCTCCAGCACCAGTATATTCTTCCTCAGTAATGGGGCCCAGAATTATTCACAATACTCCAAATGCGGTAATTTCAGCGCCTGATAAAGCCTCAGCATTACATCCCTGTTTTATATTCTAGCCCTCTCGTAATAAATGCTAGCATTGCATTTGTCTTCCTTACTACCAATTCGACTTGCAAATTAACTTTTGGGGAATCCTGCACCAGCACTCCCAAGTCCCTTTGCAACTCTGATTTCTGAATTCCCTCCCCATGTTTGTGTTATATTTTTATTGTGTATTGTGTGTTCTTTTTTTAATTGTACCGCTGCTGGCAAGCGACGAATAAAACTTGACTTGACTTGATGTATAAAATAGTCTATGCCTTTATTCCTACTACCAAAATGCACAACTCCACACTTTGCTGTGATGCATTCCATCTGCCATTTCTCTGCCCACTCTCCCAACCTGTCCAAGTCCTTCTGCAGAGTCCCTCCTTTCTCTACACTACCTGCCCCTCCACCTAGCTTTGTGTCTTGTTAAAATGAATAATTCAGTGTAAATAAATGTTAGTTTCTTACAGTGTTTCTAACTTGGTAAATATTTCTTTACGACAGTATAAAATAATGAAATACCAATGTAAATGTATATTTAATCTAGGTATAAGGTGTGAATCTGCACTGTATCATTTGACTAGCTTTTGATTAAATCTATGGAGCACTGTAGCTCCCTTGGCATTCACTGTTGCTCCACAATGAGAATGATTATATGGTACCACGTGGAGTTGGGTCTGAGCCAAAATATAATGTGGAAGTTTAGCCCTGTGTTATCTTGGCACAAAGGATCACATCTGCCCACATAGGTTTTATTGTGATTAGCAAGCTGGATTTAATGAAGCAAAATTAAAAGAGGGACAAACTTGTTGTTATCTGTTAATTTTGCAAAACATAATTAAGAACAATTAGCAGACTTGCACTGAATAAATAGTACTTTAAAATCGACTGATAATGAAGTCTCTGACGTGAACAAGTTCAGATGCTGGAAATCCACAACAGAGACAGAGAATGGTGGATGCCGTCAGCAGATGAAATAAGCATCGAAGGAGAGAGAGAGAGAGGCACCCACGTCAGACGTTTCAGGTTAAGGATCTTTCATTGGAATTGGAGAAAGGAAAAAAATAAGTGTTAGGTTCCATTGAAAGGGAATGTCGGGGAGGAACGAGGGAGTGCATGTGATAGGGTCCACACCTAGGTAACAAATACTTTTAAAACCAGAATATGGTGAGAAAAAACAGAAACAAATTGAAAGAGAAAGGCGTGGCCACATTGCAGAATGAAAAACAAGGTGTGGTTACCTGACATTATTAAATTCAATATTAATATTAAAGTCTTGAGGGCTTATATGTTCCAGATAAAAGATGAGGTTGTACTTAGTTTAGTTTAGAGATACATGGTGGAAACAGGCCCTTCAGCCCACCATGTCCGCACCAACTAGCAATCCCCGCACACCAACACTATCCTACACACACCAGGGACAATTTACATTTATACCAAACCAATTAACCTTCAAACCTGTAGGAAGGAACTGCAGATCTGGTTTAAACTGAAAATAGACACAAATGCTGGAGTAACTCAGCGGGTCAGGCAGCATCTCTGGAGAGAAGGAATGGGTGAAGTTTCGGGTCGACACCCTTCCGCTGAATTATTCCAGCGTTTTGCGTCAGTCTACAAACCTGTGCGTCTTTAGAGTGTGGGAGGAAACCAAAGATCTCGGAGAAAACCCACGCAGGTCATGGGGAGATCGTACACACTTGTACAAGGTACAAACCTGTTGTGTACGGGTACAGAGAAGCACCCGTAGTTAGGATCGAACCCAGGTCTCTGGCGCTGTACCAAAGACGGATAGGTCAAAATAGGGAGATGTTGAAGAATTAAAGTGCGAGGAGATTGGAATTTAACGATCACCCTTTTACCCAGAGTACAGAAATCGAGGACCAGAGGACATAGGTTCAAGGTGAAGGAAAAAAGATTTAATAGGAATCCGAGGGGTAACTTTTTCACGGTGGGTGTACGGAACAAGCTGCTGGTGGAGGTAATTGAGGCTGGGACTATCCCATCGTTTAAGAAACAGTTGGACAGGTACATGGATAGGACAGGTTTGGAGGGTTATGAACCAAGCACAGGCAAGTGAGATGAGTGTAGTTGGGACATGTTGGCCAGTGTGGGCAAGTTGCCCCAAAGGGCCTGTTTCCACACTGTATCACTCTAGGACTCTATCACTATAATCCAAATGAAGGTGTTGTGAAAGACAGTTGATTTCCAATTACAGAAAAGATCACATTGGGAACACCGTATGCAATTACACAAAGTGAAAGAAATGTAAGTGATTCGCTGCTTCACCTGCGTGAGAGCCAGGGTGGCGGGATGGGAAGAAGTAAAAGGACTGGTGTTGGACTTCTTGCAACTGGGTTGCCAATTCTGTGAGAAGTTGGTGGAGGTTGCCATATGGTGCCAGCGCAATAACCTGGCCCTTAACACCAGCAAAACCAAGGAACTGATTGTGGACTTTGGAAGGAGTAGGAGGGGGACCCACAGCCCCATTTATATCAACGGGTCGATGGTTGAAAGGGTCAAGAGCTTCAAATTCCTGGGCGTGCACATCTCTCACGATCTTTCCTGGTCCGAGAACACTAATGCAATTATCAAGAAAGCTCATCAGCGCCTCTACTTCCTGAGAAGATTACGGAGAGTCGGTTTGTCAAGGAGGACTCTCTCTAACTTCTACAGGTGCACAGTAGAGAGCATGCTGACCGGTTGCATCGTGGCTTGGTTCGGCAATTTGAGCGCCCTGGAGAGGAAAAGACTACAAAAAGTAGTAAACACTGCCCAGTCCATCATTGGTTCCGACCTCCCTTCCATCGAGGGGATCTATCGCAGTCGCTGCCTCAAAAAGGCTGGCAGTATCATCAAAGACCCACACCATCCTGGCCACACACTCATCTCCCTGCTACCTTCAGGTAGAAGGTACAGGAGCCTGAAGACTGCAACAACCAGGTTCAGGAATAGCTACTTCCCCACAGCCATCAGGCTATTAAACCTGGCTCGGACAAAACTCTGATTATTAATAACCCATTATCTGTTATCTGCACTTTATCAGTTTATTTATTCATGTGTGTATATATTTATATTATGGTATATAGACACACTGATCTGTTTTGTAGTAAATGCCTACTATGTTCTGTTGTGCTGAAGCAAAGCAAGAATTTCATTGTCCTATACAGGGACACATGACAATAAACTCACTTGAACTTGAGGTTGTGGGGTGAACTGGGGAGCTGTGGGGTGAAGGATTCCCCCAAATTTATGAAAGTGGAAGGGAGATGAAGATGGGTCCAGTGGAGTCTCAATGATGGGAGATACTCGATTGAAAGAGTGGCTGGAAATGAAGGCCAAGAGGAAGGCTATCCATGGGAGATGGGAGTGGGAGCAGAAATACAAGTGAGAGACACAAAATGCTAGAGTAACTCAGCAGGACGGGCAGCATTTCTGGATACATGGAATGGGTGACGTTTTGGGTTTGAGACCCTTCTTCAGACTCTGAGGAGAAATGTTTGGCAAAGTGTTGAAAGAACTATTCTGCTCTTCTCTTGGTAAAAAGTGTCCTGGAACACAAACCAATTAAATAAATGAATAATCCCAATACTGGTGTAGAAAAGCCCGAAGTCCTTTGTGCAGCCAGAGGCAGTCAATAGTTCATAGTTTAGTTAGTGTTTGGTTCTGTTCAAGAGGGCGGCACGGTGTGTAATGGTAGAGCTGCTGCCTTCCAGTGCCAGGTACGCGAGTTCGATCCTGACTATGGGTGCTGTCTGTACGGAGTTTGTACGTTCTCCCCGTGACCTGTGGGTTTTCTCCAAGACCTTCGGTTTCCTCCCACAGTCCAAAGACCATAGTGTTAGTGTGCGGGGATCACTGGTCAGTGCGGATTTAGTGGGCCGATAGGCCTGTTTCCACGCTGTGTCTCTAAAATGAAACTAATCTAAAAACGAAGTTGTTCCGTGCAGAGCCAACAAGATTGCATTCCCCATTGATCTATTGTGGCGGTAGGCAAATTGTAGTGGGTCCAGGTTTTTACTAAGGTAATTTTACTTTAGATTGAAGAAGGGTCTTGACCCAAAAAGCCACCTATTCCTTTTCTACAGAGATGCTGTCTTTCCCGCTGAGTTACTCCAGCTTTTGTGTCTATCTTTGGTTAAACCAGCATCTGCAGTTCCTTCCTACGAATTTTAGTTTAGTTTAATTTAGAGATACAGCACGGGAACAGGCCCTACGGCCCACCGAGTCCCCGCCAACTAGCGATCCCTGCACACCAACACTGTCCCTACACACACACCCAGGGACAATTTACAATTATACCAAGCCAATTAACCGACAACCGGTACGTCTTTGAAGTGTGGGAGGAAACCGGAGCGCCCGGAGAAATCAGACAGTACCATAGTCAGGATCGAACTCGGTTATCTGCCATTGTAAGGCAGTAACTCTACTGCTGCACCATCGTGCTGCAATGTTAAGACTTAAGGGCCTGTCCCACGAGGCGATTATTTTAGGCGACTGTCATAGTCGCAGCAGGTCGCCGAAAAAACGGCGACTGGACTAATGGGCCTGTCCCACTTAGGTGATTTGTTAGGCGACTGCCGGCAACTATGACAAAGGAATTCACCGAAGTCAGCACCGGTGACAACCTATGTCACTGGCGACAACCTACGTCATCCTACGACAGCACCTATGTCGGCAGAAGACAATGTCGCCGAACATTTCAAAATCCAACAACGACCAGAAAAACGCTACGACTCTTTGGGCGACTGAGGAGACTACTCACGACCATACAGGCGACACCCCAGCAACCATGTGGCGACAATTTAGTCGCTGGCAGTCGCCTAAAAAATCGCGACTCAGTGATCGTCAACATGGATTATGTATTCATGTCATTGGAGTGTAATGGAGTGTCTTCAACCTTTGAGGGCACTGTATTGTTACTGAACATTGAGTGCTGATACTTATACACCGGTAACAACATGGAACAATAATACATCGTTTAGAATGCCTAAAATATTAATAATACACACATCCACGATTTGCCTGTTGTTTAGCTAATTATGAATCAAACACCAAACTGTATTAGAAAATAAATGGGAGACAAAGTCCCAAACCTATTTTTCCTGCTTGTCCGTGAGGATGAGGTAAAGATAATAGAAAATACAACAAATATTACTAAATGTATACAAGGAAAAGAAGCTGGCCAATTGGAAAATGTAAAAATATTCCTGCTTGAATTGTAAATATTATGTGTCTCCTAAATTATATTTAACATTAAAAAGGTATTTCTAGACTGGTACTCCTAGCAATTAAATATGACTTATTCAATTCATATTTTAAAAAGTCATTATTTAATTTATCAATATTATTTTTTAATAATAATTAAATTATTAATTTTTAAATATTTTAATTTCCACAATTACTTAATAATAGACATTGTAATTTTCATGATCACAGCTTCTTACTATGCCAGCATAATAAACTGTTGATTAAATAACCTGATTATAGAGGAGAATACAACTACTGATCTGTAACTGGACTTTGAACTCTTGAGAAAACCAGCATCAGTTTCAAGAGAAGATCCAACCCAAAATGGCATCAGTCCATTTCCCTCCACAGATGCTGCCTGACCCGCTGAGTTCCTCCAGCAGTTTTTTCTTTACTCAAGTGACTGCAAGTTTCTTGTGTCTTCGAGAAACAGGCTCGCTTACGGATCAAGGTTACAGAGGAGGGAACTCCTCTGCCATCTTGTGGCTAATATAGAAATTGCAACACCCCAGAAAATTAACAGCAGTACTAATATGTAACTTATAGCACCAAGAGGTTGGACTTTTTAACCTTCCATCACAGTGAGGAATGTGGGGAATCCACTGTGGTGGAAGTTTATGTTAAATTTTATGTATTTGTGTGTCTTGTTGCTTTTTTTTTCGTATGGCTGTATGGCAATTCGCATATCACTGTACCTTAATTGGTACACGTGACAATAATAGACCTTTGAAACCTTTGAAACCTTTAAGAGGTCCGGTCTCCACGTTCATAGTTTGACAATGCAACGGACCAATTCATTGGCTTTAATAATGTTATTTATAACTAATTTTCCCTTAGATTTTATTGTTTATATATGAGCTCTTTAAAAAATTATAACTTTGTGTGGCTAACTTGAGGCAACAATTATAAGTTCAGTTTAGAAATTAGTTAGACACAGAAAACTGGAGTAACTCAGCGGGACAGGCAGCATCTCTGGAGAGAAGGAATGGGAGACGTTTCAGGTTGGGACCCTTCTTCAGACCGGTTAGGGATAAGGGAAACGAGAGATTTAGACCTTAATGTGGAAATTTGTTAACGAGCCGAATGCGCTGGAGAATAAGAAATGCATTGTGTAATATACAGTAACTGTCAGATTTGGCTATGAATGGCCTGAATGTTGTTATTAGCTTCATAAGAGTAGTCGGTCACACTAGGGCAGCACAGTAGCCAGGGTGACACATTGGTGCAGCTGGTAGAGCTGCTGCCTCACAGCACTAGTGACCTGGGTTTGGTAGAGACCTTAAGTCCTGTCTTGGTGGAGTTTGCACATTCTCCCTGTGACCGTGTGGGTTTCCTCCAGGTGCTCCGGCTACTTCTCACATCCCAGGATCCCCCTGATGTGTAGGGTGCGGATGAGAAAGTGGGATAACGTAGGATTAGTGGTAACAGATGATCGATGGTCAGCCTGGACTCGGTGGGCCGAAGGTCCTGTTTCCGTGTTGTATCTCCTAAAATACCATTGTGTGGGAAGGAACTGCAGTCGCTGGTTTACCACCGAAGATCGACACAAAATGCTTGAGTAGCTCAGCGGGTCAGACAGCATCTCAGGAGAAAAGGAATAGGTGACATTTCGGGTCGAGACCCTTGTTTCAGCTGGTTTACACCGAAGATAGACAAAAGATGTAACTCAATGGGTCCGGCAGCATCTCCGGTAAGAAGGAATGGGATGCTGCCTGTCACGCTGAGTTACTCCAGCATTTTGTGTCTACCCTAAAATAGCTTGATACATCGAGTGATTCAGTGGGTCACACATACTGCAATTGCAGAATAATTCAGCACCTTCCTGTCTTTCATGGAAGATCAAAAGCCAAAGCATCTCTACTACCTGGATGAGGAAGAAATCCTCTGAAGAAGTAAATTTCTGACGTAGGGTCTCGACCCGAAACGTCACCCATTCCTTCTTTCCAGAGATGCTGCCTGTCCCGTTGAGTTACTCCAGCTTCGTGTTTCTATCTAAGGATTTCTGATCTTTGCCTTATATGGTCAACCTCTTATTTTGAGAATATGACCGCTGGTTCTGGACCTTCCAGCCTGAGGAATGATCAAACAAATCCAGAATATTCAGACACATGAACATGGAGTTGGAGTGAACCACTCGGCCCATCCCCCAGTCTTCATTGTTGTTTGAAAATCAGAACTTTTATTTCAGGGATGATGCATTCACTCCGCAGATTCAATGAAGTTGGGACTTAAAATGGGTTGTTTCCATATTCATAAAGATTTCCAGAAATCCAAGCAGGGAAGTTCTGTCAACCCTCAGACATGGCGGTCTTGGTTGCTAAGCAGCCAATCTCACTTCATGGAAGGCAAGGTCTAGCAGAGCAAAATTAACTGGTAAACATATTTTGCAATCCTTAAAAAGATTGTGGTTTATTTCCTTCTGTTTGCAGAATTATAGAATGGTCACCAAAAGGAATTAAGCTGTTTGTTGTAAGCTCAGTGATGTTAAATCTTGTGTAATTTTGGCTCGAGAAAATATGTACTGTGCAGTTTTCATCCGACATTGGCCAACTGCCTATTTTTTTTACAGTGATATTATGTAACAATTTTGCATGCATTTATGAGAAAAATGTGAAAATGTCTGCTTATTGGTCACATGTACTGAAATACTGTGCTAGCTAGATAAATCATAACCTACTCAAACTATACACAAATCTGTACTTGAAGATGGAAAAGTGCTCAAGTGATTGTCCAAAAAGAAGTAGCATACAGTCATAGAGTGATACAGTGTGGAAACAGGCCCTTCTGCCCAACTTGTCCACACCAGCCAACATGTCCCAGCTACACTAGTCCCACCTGCCAGCATTTGGTCCATATCCCTCCAAACCTGTCTTTTCCATGTACCTGTCTAACTGTTTCTTAAACGCTGCGACAGTCGCAGCCTCAACTACCCTCCTCTGCAGCTTGTTCCATACACCCACCACCCTTTGTGTGAAAAAGTTACCCCATAGATTCCTATTAAATCTTTTCCCCTTTACCTTAAACCTATGTCATCGGTCCTCGATTCACCTACTCTGGGCCAGAGACTCTGTGCATCCACCCAATCATGATTTTATACACCTCTATAAGATCACCCTATCTTCCTGCGTTCCAAGGAATAGAGTCCCAGCCTGCTCAACCTCTCCCATTAGCTCACACCCTCTAGTCCTGGTAACATCCTCGTAAATCTGATCTGTACCCGTTCCAGCTTGAAAAAGAAGTTGAATACACCACAAATGCATCACCGGGACCTGAAAACCCAGCGGTATGAATATTGATTTCTCCAACTTCAAGTAACCCTTGCATTCCCTCTCTCTCTCTCCATCCCTCCCCCACCCAAGTCGTACCAGCTTCTAAGTCGTCTTGTTGAGTCTGATTGTCAGTAACTCATTTTCACCCAGCCCACAGCTAACAACGACCTGTTTCCTTATCATCGTTACTGTTTTGCATAATCTTTCATTCATTTGTTCTATATCTCTCTGCATCACCGTCTATATCTCTCGTTTCCCTTTCCCCTGACCCTCAGTCTGAAGAAGGGTCTCGACCCGAAACATCACCCATTCCTTTTCTCCAGAGATGCTGTCTGGCCCGCTAAGTTACTCCAGCTTTTTGTGTCTTCCCCTGAAATTACATACATACCTGAGGCCGGATTTACAATGTCAAGCTTTTTAAAAATTACAAATTGTCTCGTAGGGCTGGAGAAAACATTATATTAATGGCAGGGGTGGGTCAGTAGAGATGGGGGACAGGTGTAGTACAGCCCCACCAAATAATCATCAGCATGTTAAAGATATGCCACTTTGTGGATGTGCAGAAAATATTTTGTGTTTAAAGAGGTCCTCCAAATGCTGTCAAATTTAAATCTCCATAGACGAATCAAAATCAGCCAAATGTCTGGATATCCACGGATCCATTAACAAAATGCAGACTTGCGAGTGGCTAGTCATGTTAGTAGAATTTTTGAACTGTTCAGCTAGAGATATACACGATACACGATATACTCTCCAGTCAGCTGCAGGTATCCAGACTAATGCTCCATTTCCTTCTTCTCACCCAAAGTCAAGTGGACCCTTCGCCAGAGGGGCAGCAAATATCTGCTGATCCAGCGAGATCTGCAAAAGAGGTGATTATACAAGAAAGCAAAAGCTGGTGAGATCTGAGGGAAAGAGGCGTTTGATTAAAAGCTAGTTCATAGAAAACAAAGGATTATCCTCCATGGGAGTTTTAAAAGCCTGGAAGTCTAACTGCAGTGGGGTTCCGCAGGGATCAGAACTAGGGCCCTTGCTTAACATGATAAATATTAATTACTTTGATTTAAACATAATTAAAAGGTTGTCAGTGGTACAAGAAATAGCACTCGATATGAAATAACAAATGATGAAAACAAATCTAGTTCTAGGGAAGGGTGGTAAAGGCAAACATACTCATCACATTTCACATGTAGGATTAGAAATGCAATATCTCCTTATTACATCACAAGCAGGCCATTCAACCCACCGAGAAACATATTAAATTCTTAAAGGATTGGACAGGCTAGATGCAGGGAAAATGTTCCCGATGTTGGGGGAGTCCATAACCAGGGGTCACAGTTTATGAATAAAGGGTTGGCCATTTAGGGCTGAAATGAGGAAAAACTTTTTCACCCAGATGGTTGTAAATCTGTGGAATTCCCTGCCACAGAAGGCAGTGGAAGCCAATTCACTGGATGTATTCAAGAGAGAGTTAGATTTAGCTCTTAAGGCTAACGGAATCAAGGGATATGGGGGAAAAGCAGGAAAGGGGTACTGATTTTGGATGATCAACCATGATCACATTGAATGGCTTTGCTGGCTCGAAGGGCTGAATGGCCTACTCCTGCACCTATTGTCTATGTTTCTATGTTTTTATGAGTCCATGCCAGTGTATAGCAAATCCCACTTCCCCCATTAATTGTTCCTGTGAACTATTCTCTCCACGTTCTCTCCAGAATTTGCCACCAACTTACCCCAGATGCTGATTTACCAAACAAACCCATTCATCTTTGGAATATGGGAGGAAACTAGAGCACTCTGGGGAAGCCCACATGATCACAGGGAACATAGGTGACATTTCGGGTCGAGACCCTTCTTCAGACTGAGAGTCAGGGGAAAGGGAAACGAGGAGATATAGACGGTGATATTGAGAGATACAGAACAAATGAATGAAAGATTATGCAAAAATGTAATGATGATAAAGGAAATTAATATTGATTTCTCTAACTTTAAGTAACCCTTGCATCCCTTCTCTCTTCGTCCCTCCCCCCACCCTAGTTGTTATACTTGGGTAAAAAGACTCTAATGGGAGTTATCTAAAGGCCCCCAAACAGTAGCATGGATATAGGGTGCAAGTTGAATCAAGAGTTAAAATTGGCATGTCGTAAAGGTAATGCTATGGTAGTTATGGGAGATTTCAACAAGCAGGTAGACTGGGGAAATCAGGTTGGGACTGGACCCCAAGAAAGGGAGTTTGTGGAGTGCCTCCGTGATGGATTCTTAGAGCAGCTTGTACTGGAGCCTACCAGGGAGAAGGCAATTCTGGATTTAGTGTTGTGTAATGAACCGGATTTGATAAGGGAACTTGAGGTTAAGGAGCCATTAGGAGGTAGTGACCATAATGTGTGGTTGCAGCACCTAGACTGTGGAACAGCATCCCTCTCTTCATCAGAACTGCCCCCTCCATCAACTCCTTTAAATCAAGGCTCCAAACCTATTTCTACTCCCTAGCGTTTTTGAGTCCCTCTGAGGGGGTGCTGTAAACAGTTTATGTATATTTGTTAGGTCTGTGTACCATTGTATGTAGCACATTAGTATCTGCACTGATGTACAGCACTTTGGTCAACGTGAGTTGTTTTTAAATGTGCTATACAAATAAAATTGACTGACTGATAATATGATACATTTTAATCTACAATTGGAGAGGGAGAAGGGTAAATCGGAGGTGTCCATGTTACAGTTGAATAAAGGGGACTATGGAGCCATGAGGGAGGAGCTGGTCAAAGTTGACTGGAAAGATACCCTAGCAGGGATGACAGTGGAACAACAATGGCAGGTATTTCTAGGAATAATACAGAAGGTGCAGGATCAGTTCATTCCTAGGAGGAAGAAAGATTCCAAGGGGAGTAAGGGGCGACCGTGGCTGACAAGGGAAGTCAGGGACAGTATAAAAATAAAAGAGAAAAAGTACAACATAACAAAGATGAGTGGGAAGCAAGGTGATTGGGAAATGTTTAAAGAGCAACAGAAGATAACTAAAAATGCAATACGGGGAGAAACAAAGGCAAGCTAGCCAAGAATATAAAGGAGGATAGTAAAAGCTTCTTTAGGTATATGAAGAGGAAAAAATTAGTTAAGACCAAAGTTGGACCCTTGAAGGTGAATTTATTATGGGGAACAAGGAAATGGCAGATGAGTTGAACAGGTACTTTATTTCCGTCTTCACTAAGGAGGACAAAAACAATCTTCCTGATGTACTAGTGGCCATGGATCTGGGGTGACGGATAGTGATAGAGGAATCCACATTAGGCAGGAAATGGTGTTGGGTAGACTGATGGGACTGAAGGCTGATAAATCCCCAAGGCCTGATGGTCTGCATCCCAGGGTACTTAAGGAAGTGGCTCTAGAAATCGTGGACGCATTGGTGATCATTTTCTAATGTTCTATAGATTCAGGATCAGTTCCTGTGGATTGGAGGGTAGCTAATATTATCCCACTTTTTAAGAAAGGCGGGAGGGAGAAAACAGGGAATTATAGACCAATTAACCTGACATCGGTGGTGGGGAGATGCTGGAGTCAGGATGCTAGCAGTAACAGGATCGGTCCAAGTCAGCATGAATTTCCAAAGGGGAAATCATGCTTGACTAATCTTCTGGAATTTTTTGAAGATGTAACTTGGAAAAGGGTCATGGGAGAGCCAGTGGATGTAGTGTACCTGGACTTTCAGAAAACATTTGATAAGGTCCCACGTAGGAGATAAGTGGGCAAAATTAGAGCACATGGTATTGGGGGTAGAGTGCTGACCTGGATAGAGAAGTGGTTGGCAGACAGGAAACAAAGAGCAGGGATTAATGGATCCCTTTCAGAATGGCAGGCAGTGACTAGTGGGGTACCGCAAGGGTCGATGCTGGGACCGAAGCTATTTAGAATATACATCAATGATTTAGATGAAGGGATTCAAAGTAACATTAACAAAT
This sequence comes from Amblyraja radiata, assembly GCF_010909765.2. Lineage (NCBI taxonomy): Eukaryota > Metazoa > Chordata > Chondrichthyes > Rajiformes > Rajidae > Amblyraja > Amblyraja radiata. The sequence goes on along the minus strand of NC_045957.1, from coordinate 39,609,167 downwards.
TTGCAGATGACACAAAGCTGGGTGGCAGTGTGAACTGTGAGGAGGATGCTATGAGAATGCAGGGTGACTTGGACAGGTTGGGTGAGTGGGCAGATGCATGGCAGATGAAGTTTAATGTAGATAAATGTGAGGTTATCCACTTTGGTAGCAAAAACAGGAAGGCAGATTATTATCTAAATGGTGTCAAATTGGGAAAAGGGGAAGTACACCAGGATCTAGGGGGTCCTTGTTCATCAGTCAATGAAAGTAAGTATGCAGGTACAGCAGGCAATGATGAAAACGAATGGCCTTCATAACAAGAGGAGTTGAGTATAGGAGCAAAGAGGTCCTTTTGCAGTTGTACAGGGCCCTAGTGAGACCACACCTGGAGTATTGTGTGCAGTTTTGGTCCACTAATTTGAGGAAGGACATTCTTGCTATTGAGGGAGTGCAACGTAGGTTCACAAGGTTAATTCCCGGGATTGCGGGACTGTCATATGATGAGAGAATGGAGCGGCTGGGCTTGTATACTCTGGAATTTAGAAGGATGAGAGGGAATCTTATTGAAACATATAAGATTATTAAGGGTTTGGACACGCTAGAAGCAGGAAACATGTCCCCAATGTTGGGGGAGTCCAGAACCAGGGGCCACAGTTTAAGAATAAGGGGTAAGGCACTTAGAACGGAGTTGAGGAAACACTTTTTCACACAGAGAGCTGTGAGTGTGGAATTCTCTGACTCAGAGGGCGGTGGAGGCCAGTTCTCAGAATACTTTTAAGAGAGAGCTTGATAGGGGCTCTTAAAGATAACGGAGTCAGGGGATATGGGGAGAAGGTGGGAACGGGGTACTGATTGTGGATGATCAGCCATGATCACATTGAATGGCGGTGCTGGCTCGAAGGGCCGAATGGCCTACTCCTGCATCTATTGTCTATTGTCTATTGCCTATACTAGTTTCACTGTTGTCTTGATAAGTTTCATTGTCTGTAACTCGTTTTCGCCTAGCCTGCTTCGCCTAGCCTGCTTCGCCTAGCCTGTGTCACCTAGCCTGCTTCACCCAGCCTGCTTCACCTAGCCTGCTTCACCTAGCCTGCTTCACCTAGCCTGCTTCACCTAGCCTGTGTCACATAGCCTGCTTCCCCTAGCCTGCTTCACCTAGCCTGCTTCACCTAGCCTGCTTCACCTAGCCTGCTTCACCTGCAGGTAACAATGGCCTGTTTCCCTTTATCATTGTTACTTTTTTGCATATCTTTCATTCATTTGTTCGAAATCTCTCTACATCACCATCGTTTCCTTTTCCCCCTACTCTCAATCTGAAGAAGGGTCTCACCCCGAAATGTCATCTATTCATTTTTTCCAGATATGCTGTCTGACCCGCTGAGTTACTTCAGCTTTTTATGCCTATCTTTGTTTTAAACCAGCATCTGCTGTTCCTTCCTGCACATCCTAAATAAAACCATATTTGGCTGCCACAGTCCAACGTGCCATATGGCCTCCTTCTGTGTGTTGTAAACTTCTATGAATATAATATTATGAACCACATTTGGGACCTTTACTATATGTACACAACAATTGCACATTGAAAGCTGGCTGATCTGTTCCAGGAGTGAATTAAAACACCTTAAATCACTAGCATTCATGAAATCCTGGGGGGAAGCCAAAATAAAACAATGGCAGTATTACAGGTTGAGTAAAAAAAACACCGACTGCTTCGGGAATACAGTGGATTAAATATACTCATGCAGTTCCTCCAGTCTGAAGAAAGATTTCAACCCGAAACGTCACCCATTCCTTCTCTCCAGAGATGCTGCCTGTCCCGCTGAGTTACTCCATTATTTTGTGTCTATCTTCGGTTTAAACCAGCATCTGCAGTTCCTTCCTGCACACTCCTCCGGCAGTTTGTCTTTTGCTCAAAATTCCAGTATCTATAATCTTGTGCCTCCTGTATTAGAAGTTGTTTGGGGTAAATCTGGCTTGGTTCAAAAAATTGTGCGACCTATTTATAAGTTATTACACAGTGTGTCACTCAGCATCAGTCACTGTTTATAATTTTGAATGCAAAATATGACCAATTTTTCTCAAGGGGATGCTCCAGACAACTTCATTCCATGGCATGGAATCTAAGTCCATTTGACCTGTTAATATATGCGCTGCAGGGAATGCTAGTCGACTGGTCCTATTCCCCTGCCTCAAAGCTCTGCAAATGATTTCCACTACCATTATATAATAGAGAATATCAAATTTTCCTATGAAACTTACTGTTGAACTCACTTCAGAAAGCACATCATTTTTTTTTATTTTTTTTTATTTTTATTTATTTATTAGAAGTAGACATATTATAAAATGTAGTTACATATTATAGTAAAAAAAAACAAACTTTTCATATACATCAGTCATACATTATTAAAATTTTCCATTATTAATTACTTCTGCTTCTAGTATTTTTATTTTTTATAGAAAGCGAGAAAAAGAGAGGGTAGAAAGTTACAAATAAAAAAGAAAGCAAAAAAACCCCAAAAAACAACACAACAGAAAAACAAGGGAGGTGGAATGGGTTACCTGTAATACATCAATGGAGATAGGTTCGTAGGTTATAAAGTATAGAGTATAGTTTTTCATCTGTTACTGAGTTCAAGTTTAGCACATCATATTTTGTTCACAGTGCAGGCCAATATATTTATTACGACATATACAGTTTCGCTGGAACAGTGGAGGTTGAGGGGAGACCTGGTAGAGGTATAGAAAACTATGAGAGGCGTAGGTAGGGGAGACAGTCAGAACATTTTTTTCCCCAGGGTGGAAACATCAAAGACTGGAGGGCACAGTTTTAAGGTGAGAGGGGTGAAGTTTAAAGGAGATATGTACGACAATTTATTTTACAGAGTGCCTGGAACACACTTCCATGAGTGATGGTGAAGTACTGAATATATATGATAGTGGCAGTTAAGTGTCTTTGGATAAGGCACATGGATATGCAAGGAATGAGGGGATATGGATCATATGCAGTCAGAGGAGATTAGTTTAGGGTCCATCATGTTGAGCTCGGACATGGTGGGCCGAAGGGCTTGTTCCTGTACTGTACTGTTCTATGTTTTATACTTTGGATTTTGAGTTTAAAATGCATCGTTAAAATGTAACAATATCAACGGATAGGAATTAAAATAGTCTCTACGCTAATAACTGGGCGGCACAATGGCGTAGCGGTAGAGCTACTGCCTTACAGCGCCAGAGACCCAGGTTCGATCCTGACTACAAGTACTTATCTGTACGGAGTTTGTACGTTCTACCCATGATCTGCGTGGGTTTTCTCCGAGATCTTCCGTCCACAGAATTGTAGGTTAATTGGCTTGGTGTGAATGTAAAATTGTCCCTAGTGTGTGGCGTAGTGCTAATGTGCGGGGATCGCTGGTCGGTGCAGGCTCGGTTGGTCGAAGGGCCTGTTTCCGTGCTGTGACTCTAAACTAAACTAAACGTGTATTGAAAATTAGACACAAAGTGAAATATTCTCTCATACAGGGTTTAGTTATTGAATATTCTTGAGTAAAGATAATAACTGCACACAAAATGAGGCATTTTATTGACACAGTTCTCAAGAGTTTCATATATACCACCATTGTTTTCTGTAGATCTCTCTCTTTCACATGACTTTAGTAGTTTAGTAATGGCAGGGGAGGTGGGACCAGAGTAGGAGGTCAGCAAATGGAAGAGCTAATGGGAAAGTGGAGGTTATGATAGGTCAGTCTCAAAGGAAGGACATGCAAGGAGAGGTTGATCAACATAGTCATAGGGTGATACAGTGTGGAAACAGGCCCTTCGGCCCAACTTGCGCACACCAATGTCCCAGCTACCCTAGTCCCACTTGCCTGCACTTGGTCCATAACCCTCCAAACCTGTCCTATCCATGTACCTGTCTGTTTCTTAAACAATGGGATAGTCCCATCTTCAACTACCTCCTCTGGCAGTTTCTTCCATACACCCACCACCCTTTATGTGAAAAAGTTACCCCTCGGATTCCTATTAAATATTTTCCCCTTCACCTTCAACCTATGTCCTCTGGTCCTCGATTCCCCTACTCTGGGCAAAAGACTGTGCATCTACCCAATTTATTCCTCTCATGATCTTATCCACCTCTATAAGATCATCCTTCATCCTCCTGCGCTCCATGGAATAGAGACCCAGTCTACTCAACCTTTCCCTGTAGCTCACACCCTCTAGTCCTGGCAACATTCTCGTAAATCTTTTCTGAACCCTTTCAAGCTTGACAAAATCTTTCCTATAACATGATGCCCAGAACGGAACACAATATTCTAAATGTGGTCTCATCAATGTCTTACACAACTGCAACATGACCTCCCAACTTCTATACTCAATACTCTGACTGATGAAGGTCAATGTGCCAAAAGCCTTTTTGACCACCTTATCTACCTGCGACTCGACCTTCAAGGAACCATGCACCTGTACACCTAGATCCCTCTGGATCGACAAAACTACCCAGAGCCCCACCATTCAATGTATAGATCCTGCCCTTGTTAGACGTCCCAAAAAGCAACATCTCACACTTCTCTGTATTAAATTCCATCAACCATTCTTCCGCCCACCTAGCCAATTGATCACAGCATGGGGACGATGAAGGGCTGAAGTGTGTTTACTTCAATGCAAGGAGTGTGGTGGGTAAAGCTGATGAACTTAGAGCCTGGATCAGTGCTTGATGTTGTGGCCATTACAGAAACTTGTGAGATGGACACGACTGGCAGCTCAACGTGCCTGGGTTTCGATGTTTCAGATGAAATAGAGAGGTAGAAGAGTTTAAGAAGGAACTGCAGATGCTGGAAAATCGAAGGTAGACAAAAGTGCTGGAGAAACTCAGCGTGTGCAGCAGTATCTGTGGAGCGAAGGAAATAGGCAACGTTTCGGGCCGAAACCCTTCTTCAGACTGATGTAATGTGGGGGGGGGGGGGGGCCAGAAGAAAGGAAAAAGGAAGAGGAGGAGCCCAAGGGCTGAGGGAGAACTGAGAAGGGGAGGAGACAGCAAGGGCTCCCGGAAAGTGGTGAATTCGATGTTTATGCCACTAGGGTGCAGACTGCCCAAGCGGAATATGAGGTGCTGCTCCTCCAATTTCCGGTGGTGCTCACTCTGGCCATGGAGGAGGCCCAGGACAGAGAGGTCGGATTCGGAATGGGAGGGGGAGTTGAAGTGCTGAGCCACCGGGAGATCAGATTGGTTAATGCGGACCGAGCGGAGGTGTTCGGCGAAACGATTGCCAAGCCTACGCTTGGTCTCACCGATGTAGAGCAGCTGACATCTAGAGCAGCGGATGCAATAGATGAGGTTGGAGGAGATGCAGGTGAACCTCTGTCCCACCTGGAACAACTGCTTGGGTCCTTGAATGGAGTCGAGGTGGGAGGTAAAGCGACAGGTGTAGCACCTCTTGTGGTTGCAAGGGAAAGTGTAGAAGAGTTGTACTAATCAGGAAGAATGTCACAGCATTACTCGGAGAGAACTTACTGAATGATATGTCTACTTAGACATTATGGGTTTAGCTCAAGATTAAAAAGGTGCAGTTACTCTAATGGGAGATTGACACAAAAAGCTGGAGTAACTCAGCGGGACAGGCAGTATCTCTGGAGAGGAATGGGTGGCGTTTCGGGTCGACAACCTTCTTCAGACTGAGTGGTCCCTTGAGATTAGGATTAAAAAGTATCCAAAGTTATTTTAGACAAACATTAAAAAAAACAGAGAGTAACTAAAGAGAGGGTAAAAACACTCAAGGACAAAGGGGAGGATTTATGCCTGAGCTAGAAGTGGGTGAGATATTAACTTTGCATTGGTGTTTATCAAGGAGAAAGGCGTGGAGGATAGCGAGATCATAGAGGAGTATGCAAATATTCTGTCACACACTGATATCAAGCTGGTTGTGTTGGTTTTGTTTTCCTGAATGTTTAAGCCCCTGTCCCACGATCCCAAGAGCTCTCCCGAGTTTTTAAAAAAAAATCGAACTCGTGGTACTTCATCACGAGTATTTTTTTACTCTTGGAAAAATGTTCACAGTGTCGAAGGGCCGAATAGCCTACTCCTGCACCTATTGTTTATGTATCTATGTATCTAGGGCTGGAAAATCAGTTAGGTGTATTCAAGAAGTTTTCCTTAAACTGTTTGTGGATAGTCTGACTCAAGGAGGAACCATACTGGTCTTGTATTGGTAAAGAGACTGGCCAGGTGACTGGAGTTACGATGGAAGACTATTCTGGAGATAGTGATCACAACTCCATAAGTTTTAAGAATGTTTTGGAAAGGGACAAGTCTGGATGTTGGGGGGAGGTATTTAATTGGTGCAAGGCAGATTGCAATGTCATTAACGTGAGCAAATTGGGAGCAGTTGTTAATGGATAAGTCCACAGATGACATGTTCTTCTTCTTCTTTTCGTGTCTTTGAAGCTGGTTGACTATATGACAGTTTCCCATTCCTTTACACAGTCCTTTGCGTTTTTATTGAACACTGCAAGATCCTTTGAGCTGCACTGGTTGGGTAGTAGGGGGCAGACAAGGCAGTTCTGCATTGTATGGTCCTCTTCTCCACATTCACAGGTGGTTTGGCCAGTTTCATAGCCCCATCTGGCCATGGCAGCTTTTGATTGAATTGAATTGAATTGAATTGAATACCTTTATTGTCATTCAGACCTTACGGTCTGAACGAAATTTCGTGCCTGCAGTCATACATACAATCATACAATAATAAACAACAATAAACACAAATTAACACCACCACAGTGTATCCTCCAAGCACCTCCTCACTGTGGTGGAGGCAAAAATCTTAGGGCTGCAGTCTCTTCCCTCCTCTTCTCCCTCTGCGCTGAGGCGATTCCCCACCGGGCGATGGCACAACAGTCCCGCGGCTCACCGAACCCCGCAAACGGGCCGGTTCAAACACCGCGGCCCGGGGGTGGTCGAAGCTGCCGCCCTCCAGTCCAGCACACGCAGCCGCTGGCCCGCGGCTGAACCCCGGACTCAGGTCACCGCCTCAGAACGCCGTCCCAGCCACCGGAGCACCGTTCCAGCCCCGAGCCGGATCGCCCTCACGTGAGTACCGTTCTCCCTCGGGCTGGGCCACTCCGACGGGAGTGCCGTTCTCCCTCGGGCTGGGCCACTCCGACGGGAGTGCCGCTCCTCCCTCGGGCTGGGCCACTCCGACGGGAGTGCCGTTCCACCCTCGGGCTGGGCCACTCTGACGGGAGTGCCGCTCCACCCTCGGGCTGGGCCACTCTGACGGGAGTGCCGTTCTCCCTCTGGCTGGGCCACTCCGACGGGAGTGCCGTTCTCCCTCGGGCTGGGCCACTCCGACGGGAGTGCCGCTCCTCCCTCGGGCTGGGCCACTCCGACGGGAGTGCCGCTCCTCCCTCGGGTTGGGCCACTCCGACGGGAGTACCGTTCCACCCTCGGGCTGGGCCACTCCGACGGGCCACAGCCCCTCACGGGAAAGTCTCTCAGCCCCTCGCCAGGCCGCTCTCACGAGAGCGCAGTTCCAGCCCCGGGCTGGGCCACCCTCACGGGAGCTCAGGGCGAGTCCTGTCAGCTGCCTCCAGAGTCCAGAAGTCGCCAGCTCCGCCATTAGGCCTCAGTGTAGACGGAGGCAGAGAAGGGGGATACGACAAAAAGGTCGTATTCCCCCGAAGGGAGATACAGCAAGCCCCGTTTCACCCCCCCCCCCCCCCCACATACACACGACCTAAAAACCAATAACGTAACTAGACAAAACGAAAAAATACAACACAAAAAAGTAAAAGACAAACGGACTGCAGGCGAGCCGCAGCCGTTCCCGGCGCTGCCACTTCCGGAATGATCGCCCTGTTCCTGTTCTCAGGCGGTTGAGCGTCTTACACTGGACCCATGGTGCTTCTGAGCCCGGAGGGAGGGCTTCAGAAGGAGGGATACCCATGTCAGTAGTAGGGGGGTCGTCCTCAAGCCTTTTTGTCCATAGTTGGAGTCTGGTTTCTTCCCGTGATGCTATTAGGGGCTGGACATGGCTGAGAAAGCTTCTCCTGGACTTCAGCCGTTGGGCCGGGGGTACACGTCCGTAGAGGAGGTGGCGTTCATCACTGGTGGCCTTGGTTATCTCTACTCGGCTGGCGACTTCCCGTCTCACATCAGCAGGGGCAATGCCAGCGAGGAGGTGCAGGTTGTTTATGTTGGTGGGCTTCAAGCAGCCAGTGATTGAGCGGCAGGTGTTATTCAACGCTGGGTCTAGTTTCTTGGCATGGGATGATCCCTCCCAAACAGGACACGCATACTCCGCAGAGGAGTAGCACAGGGCCAGAGCAGTAGATCTTAATGTGTGTGCTGTGGCTCCCCATTTGGAGTTGGTCAGCTTCCGGAGGATGTTATTTCGGGAGTTAACTTTCAGTTTGGTGTTTTTGACGTGTTCCTTATAGGAGAGAGTGCGATCCAGTGTTACACCGAGGTAGACAGGGTTGGTGCAGTGCTCAAGAGGTGTTCCAGACCATGTGATGTTAAGGGGTCTGTTTGCTTCCCGGTTCCTGAGATGGAACGAGCAGGCTTGGGTCTACGCAGGGTTTGCGTGTAGGTGGTTGCGCTCGTAGTAGAGGTGTAGCTCATCTAGGGCTGAGGTGAGATTCGCTTCTACAGCTTCAAACGTACTCTCTTGGGATGTTACACAGAGGTTGTCGGCGTAGATGAACCGCTCAGTGTTCTGGTCCATTGGCGGGATGACATGTGGGATTGTTTGAAGGCCAGTTGGCCAAAGTGCAGGGTCAGCATGCTCCAATGAGGGGGAGGACTAAGGACGGCAAGGTAAGGGAATCGTAGATGACCAAGGAGGTTGTACATTCCTGTAGCCATTCCTGCATTCTGTGTTCCTGTTTCTACGTTCTAAGATGGCAAGCTTGGCCATTGATCAGGTCGATAATCAGTCACCTGATAACACCTACCATCTACCAGTTGAGGAATTTGGGAACAGTGAAAGGAAGGATGTGGGTAATTTTTTGCAGATTTGCCAAAGCAATCTGATAATTGAGATATTTTTGGGATGGTTGTTAAACAAACATTAATTTTAATCTCTGGATCATCCAATTCAGTTTTAACAGCTTTCTACATAAACCTCCAGCTGATGCAAGCAGGGCAATTAGTAAGTGTCAACGTTGCTTGTAAGTGTCACATCACAAGTCTCCTAATTCAAGTTATCAGTTTTAGTAATTAATCAGCCTAAAACTTGAAAGTGTCATTAGCCAATTCCCCATTCAAAACCAGAAGTAAATGTTTCTTTAAAGAAAACCCCTCAAGAGACGTGTGTGCGTTGCTTGCAAAGTGGGTGTTATGTTTTGCTAGGTAGACAAAAATGCTGGAGAAACTCAGCGGGTGAGGCAGCATCTATGGAGCGAAGGAAATGGGCGACGTTTCGGGTCGAAACCCTTCTTCAGACTGGGTCATTCCCGCTGAGTTTCTCCTGCATTTTGTGTCTATCTTCGATTTAAACCAGCATCTGCAGTTCTTCCTGCACACTTCTCAGTAACGTTACCTATTTCCTTCGCTCCATAGATGCTGCTTCACCCGCTGAGTTTCTCCAGTATTTTGTGTCTACCTTCGATTTTCCAGCATCTGCAGTTCCTTCTTAAACGTTATGTTCTGCTATTCCTGTAGGGTTCCTCTAGAGTTGATAGCCAGCAACCTTCGTGGACCATCATACTCCCTGCTAGAAGGTGCATATGGTGTATATCTGTACAACTAAGGCAGGGCCGGTTTTGAGACGTAAACTGGCTAGATGGCAAGGTAGCCCAGTGGCATTGTTTTTGGGTAGAATCGGTGCAAAAAGCAGCAACGACAGGTGACTCGAGTCTGAAGATAGGTCTCGACCCGAAACGTCACCCATTCCTTCTCCCCAGAGATGCTGCCTGTCCCTCTGAGTTACTCCAGCATTTTGTGTCTATCTTCGATTAAAACCAGCATCTGCAGTTGCTTTCTACACACACACATGAATATTAACCACAGCTACGGCCGGATACAATAGGTTGCGGCTAATATCCTTTCCGTGGGCGTTTTATATCTTTAAAAACGACTCCCGTTTTTTCGTGGCAGATGACAACACGTTGAGATCAGCCTCTCCACTATGCGGCAGTCACAGTCCCCGTGGGATGCAACCCGTGTCCTCCAGAACCAATTCCCCTCGGCAGAGCCCGTCCATCCACGCAGTAAATTCCCACAGTCCGCTGCAAATAAATTACTTGTCTACATGTTACTTTGCACGGATAGTGCAAGTCCCCAGTCCCAGGCAGCGCCATGCACCGCCTCCACCTACACACTATTGTATCGGGCCGTACTATTCATTAACAAAGCCACTACGAAGCTTGCCTACTGTTCAGTTTGCTGAGTTTCTCAGTAAAAACCTTGACATCAGTCTGAAGAAACGTCACCCATTCCTTCTCTCCAGAGATGCTGCCTGTCCCGCTGAGTTACCCCAGCATTTTGTGTCTACCTTCGATGTAAACCTGCATTGCAGTTCCTTCCCAGTAAATTACAGTCAACGCCCCCACACACATGAAAGTTAATGGTTACCCAATATAACCTGTGTTTGAATTGAATTCACTGATTAACAAATACATCTGTATCAATTCAATTCATTTCAACTTTATTGTCATTGCATACAGGTACAACGAAATGCAGTTTAGCGTCTGGCCATAGTGCAAGATAGTAGAAATAAAAATACAAAATAAAAATATTGGTTAACAATGTGTGGACTGTGGATGAATTAAACTGGTACATAGGCAAATAACTGTATACAAATGGGAGAGTGTAAAGATAGCTAGCGGCGGGACTGTGAGTTCAGCAGTGTAATGGTGTTATTGAAAAAGCTGTTCCTCAGCCTGCTTGTGCGAGACTTGAAGCTCCTGTACCGCCTCCCTGATGGGAGGAGGGCAAACAGTCCATGGTTAAGCACGATATTATCATTTTATTAACTGTATTAAATACAAATGCATCAGCACGTTTTACATTTTTCTGCAATATTCAAGGATATTTTTTATTCTCATTTGACTCTGACTTCGAAAACCCTAATACAGACAGGCATAGATAGTGTAGACAGTCAGAACCCCTTTCCCTGGATGGAAACTTCAAATAGTGGGAGGTAAATAGTAGCTTTAAGGTGAGAGGGTCAAAGTTAAAGGAGATGTGTGAGGCAAGTTTGATACAGAGGGTGGTGAGTGCCTTTAACTCATTGTTGAGGGGGAGGGGGGGCGGGGGATGGTGGTGGTGGTCAGGGCCGGCCTTAGGAGGTGCGGGGCCCAATTGGGAAAAGTTTTCGTAGAAATATAAATAAATAATTATAAATGAGTCACGTGTCGTGATTAACATGACAATTCGGGGGAGAGTTCCTTACACAGCGTGTGGGGAGTCTAGCCAGGGGTAAAGTTGCGGGGAGGGAAGGAGTGTTGAGAAGGAGAGGGTCGGGTTTATGCCAGTAACACTCACTCACCGCTGCCGCGGCGTTCCGGGCGCCACCGCATTGTGGCCGGGGATGGAAGCAGCTCGCATGGCTACGAGCGGCCTCCATCACCGGGCAGCGGAACCGACTGCCATTTCAGCGCCTTCTGCAGGCCCGCTCACCTCTGGCAGTGCTCTCCGTCTGAACAGTGTGGGGACCAGCTCAAGAGCAAAGATCATAGAGCGGAGCGGGTCAGCGGGTAATGGATAACATCACAGCGGGCGGTGGAACTTACTCCTGTGTCAGCGCGAACAAGGGATCAATTGAGGTTACTCGCACTGACATATGGAGTAAGCTCCACCGCCTGCTGTCCTGTTATCCATCGCCCGCTGACCCGCTCTCGAGCTGGATGATCCCCGGCCGACCGCCTCCTTCTCAACGCTCCTGCCCTCCCCGCAACTTTACCCCTGGACAGACTACCCACACGCTCTGAAAGGAACTCTCCCCCCCCCTCCCAGAAGCGCTGTCCTTTTACAGCCGCTTCCCACTTTACAGCCGCTTCCCATCAGCTGCTATCAATGAGGGATAGACTTGCCTATCCCTCAGTGCAGCAACATTGTTCTTGATGTTGCTGTACTGAGGGATAGCGAAGTCTATCTTTCTTGGCTAACAACCTAACCTTCGGCCTCCAAGATGCAGGTACATTTTCTAGCAATGTCACAAAATTTTGAGATTTTAAAAATCAAGCCTGCAATTTATCTAACTCTGAAATTGAAGATAGACAAAAGCTGAAGTAGCTCAGCAGGACAGGCAGCGCAGCGACTCTGGAGAGAAGACCCTTCCTCAGACTGAACTGAACTCTCGTCGGTGAGAGTACTTGTGATTATCTGAAGAAGGGTCTCGACCAGAACCGCAACCCTCTCCCCAGAGCCCCTGCCCATCCCACTGAGCCATCACAGACAGGAAGTTGAAGGTAAACACAGGGGGTCCACCTTCAACTTCAGAGTCAAACAAAAAACACAGGGTGCTGGAGGAACTCAGCGGGCAAGGCAGCACCCGCGGAGGGAACATATCACTTATCAGGAGCCGCCACGGGCCTGGACTCTTTCCCCCCCCCAACAGAAATGAACCGCAGGTGCAGCCATCACCGCAAAACGTCTAAGAAGGAACTGTAGATGCTGGAAAATCGAAGGTAGACAAAAATGCTGGAGAAACTCAGCGGGTGTGAAGCCCTGTCCCACTGTGTGAGTTCACCCAAGAGCTCTCCCGAGTTTAAAAAAAATCAAAACTCGTGGTAAACACGTAGAATGAACGTAGCGGGTACGTCGGAGCTCGGGACGTTTCAATAGACAATAAACAATAGGTTCAGGAGTAGGCCATTTGGCCCTTCGAGCCAGCACCGCCATTCAATGTGATCATGGCTGATCATCCACAATCAGTACCCCGTTCCTGCCTTCTCCCTATATCCCCTGACTCAGCTATTTTTAAGAGCCCTATCTAGCTCTCTTTTGAAAGCATCCAGAGAACTGGCCTCCACCGCCCTCTGAGGCAGAGAATTCCACACACTCACCACTCTCTGTGAGAAAAAGTGTTTCCTCGTCTCCGTTCTAAATGGCTTACCCCTTATTCTTAAACTGTGGCCCCTGGTTCTGGACTCCCCCAACATCGGGAACATGTTTCCTGCCTCTAGCGTGTCCAAGCCCTTAACAAATCTTATATGTTTCAATGAGATCTCCTCTCATCCTTCTAAACTCCAGAGTGTACAAGCCCAGCTGCTCCATTCTCTCAGCATATGACAGTCCCGCCATCTCGGGAATTAACCTTGTAAACCTACGCTGCACTCCCTCAATAGCAAGAATGTCCTTCCTCAAATTAGGGGAACAAATCTGCACAATACTCCAGGTGCGGTCTCACTAGAACTCTGTACAACTGCAGAAGGACCTTTTTGCTCCTATTTTCAATTCCGATTGTTATAAAGGCCAACATGCTATTTCTTAACGCTAACGGCAGGCACTCGGGAAACGTGGTAACTCCTGAAAATTTTTCAACATGTTGAAAAATGTCCACATGTAAAATATACTCAGGATGTAAAAATGTGATATTTTTTAACACTTAGTCATACCGTAGTAGCTCGTGAGTTTACTGTAGTAGGACCTGGTGTCCTATATCACTATTGTATGTTCATGATGGAAATAAGAATACTCTGTATATTCATTACCTTTAAATTGTAGTTTTATGCAATCCTCCCATAATTTCTGAGTTCCATTTCACAATATCTATCAGACATACAGAATGTTGCAAGGTAATATCTTGCCCAAACTCAGTTGCATCTTTCTATCTCAATAAATATCACAAAATATGCCATTGTTTCAGCCACATTATGACAAAATATAGAATGTAGGTTATTTGTTATCAGAAATGCCATCCCAGAAACAACAGTACTTAAAGAACGTTTGTTTTACTAATTTACGAGCATGTACCATAGGTTGATCCATATCCAACAAAATGTTGTGATAGTTGCATAAAATGTATTATTGTCTAAGAAATTTGGCGTGGAATGATAATCAATCTCAGTACTCATTTAGGCAAGTCCCAAGCTATAGATACTTTCCCCCCACCCCCAATCCCCCTCGCCCGATCTTCATTGAACCCACCATTTGACTAATCTTTTACTCAGCTGCTGTAATGTTTCTTTCCTATCAAAATCTCTGTGTAGCATCTCTGTCCCTTTCTTCCAATTCCCATTTTGAAATAAAATACAACTTTGATTGAATGAATGATTGAAAATGCGTGGGAATCGACTAATCGCGATCCTGCTGCGAAATGTTTAAGTCGAAAACTGTATTTTATTTCAAAGTGGGAATTTGAAGATTGGGACCGAGATGCTACACAGAGATTTTAAGCTCTTGGGTGAACTCGCACAGCGCGACAGGGCTTGAGGCAGCATCTATGGAGCGAAGGAAATAGCCGGGTCTGAAGAATGGTTTCGACCCGAAACGTTGCATATTTCCTTCGCTCCATAGATGCTGCCTCACCCGCTAAGTTTCTCCAGCATTTTTGTATACCGCAAAACGTCAATGATTCCGGGAATGCCGAGAGAGCTAGAGAGAGAGGTGGGGAACGGGAGAGAGAGAGCGCATGGGAGAGAGAGAGGGAGGGAGAGAGAGAGGGAGGGAGAGAGCGAAAGACAGAGAGACACAGCGTAGGTCGGTCGGTAAATTGAATGACTAACCTGCTGCAGACCAAGAAGAAGTTCTCACTCATGATGGTGAGTTTTAAGAAATTCTCAATGTGTCATTAATGCATCAATCTACATTCCTCAGTAAAATGTAATTATGTTTTGAAGAAGTGTTAATGACGCCGCGTGAATTGTATTCAAAGGAACGCAGCGTCATTAATACTTCTTCTAAAACACAATGACACATTTACTGAGGAATGTGGATCGATGCATTGATGACGCATTGGATAACTATTTGTTAACTACTGGCTGTTAACACATCTGGCTGTTAACACTACTGGCTGTTCACACAAGTGCTACACATCGTTTGTGTCTGATGGCCGCACAGCGCTTGCATTCCATGTACAAAACCATGTACGTTTTGTAAAAAAATCCGTATGGCGAATGTTTTTTTTAAATCTTTATTTAACAAAGCGAATTTGTATTTCCATATGAAATACGGAAAATTAATGCGGGGCCCCCATTGGGCGCAGGGCCCAATATGGAAAAATCGGTCCAATCGGCCTAGGGCCGGCCCTAGTGGTTGTAGATTAGATTAGATTTCCTTTATTGTCATTCAGACCTTTCGGTCTGAACGAAATGCTGTTGCCTGCAGCCATACATGTAATAATAACAACACACAATAAACACAAATTAACATCCACCACAGTGAGTTCACCAAACACCTCCTCACTGTGATGGAGGCAAAAGTCTTAGAGTTACTGTCTCTTCCCTCCTCTTCTCCCTCTGCGCCATGGCGATACCCCACCGGGCGATGGTATCAGTCCCGCGGTTCAAGCTCCGCTGCCCGGGGGTGGTCGAAGCTGCCGCCCTCCAGTCCAGCGGACGCAGCTGTTGCAACGGGAGCTCCGGAAAACAGGCATCAACCTGTGACCTGCGAGCTCCCGACGTTGTCATCCACTGGCCCGCGGCCGAGCCCCGGATCCAGGTCGCCGCCGCCAGAACGCCGCCTCAGCCGCCGGAGCACCGTCTCCGCCCCGCACCGGGCCGCCCACACGACAGCATCTCAGCCCCGCACCGGGCTGCCCCCACGGGAGCGCCTTCCAGCCGGGAGCCGGTCCGCCCTCACCGGAGCGCCTTCCAGCCGGTAGCCAGGCCACCCACACGGCAGCGTCTCAGCCCCGCACCGGGCTGCCCCCACGGGAGCGCCTTCCAGCCGGGACCCAGCCTGCTCACACGGGAGAGCCTTCCAGCCGGTAGCCGTGCCGCCCGCACGGGAGTGTCTCAGCCCCGCGCCGTCCACCCTCACCGGAGCGCCGAGTCGTGCCGCTACCTGGACGTCGCCACAGCTCGAAGACGGCCAGCCTCGCATTGGTGAGTCCTGGCTGGCTCTACCTCCGGACCCTCGAGGTCGGTCGCAGGTTGGAGGCCGCCAGCTCCGCCATTAGGCCTCAGCGCAGACGGGGGAAGAGAAGGGGGATACGACAAAAAAGTCGCATTCCCCCGAAGGGAGAGACAGAAAGCCCTGTTTCACCCCCCCCCCCCAACACACATAACACCACCTAATAACCAAAAAAGTTACTAAACTAGACAAAAAAAACAACACAAAAAAGTAAAAACAGACAGACTGCAGGCGAGCCGCAGCCGTATCACAGCGCCGTCACTTCCGGAACTCTACTATAGTGGCATTTAAGGGACTTTTGGATAGGCTTATGGATATGCAGGGACTGGAGGCATATAGAAGTTGGTCTTGGCATCATGTTTGGCACAGACATTGTGGGCCAAATGGCCTGTTCCTGTGATGTACTGTTCTACGCAACCTGAGAGTTGTAGATATCTTGTAATAATCTTGATGGAACCACAGGAGTTGCAACACCTGTCCCTATACCTCCTCCCTCGACTCCGTACAAGGACCCTGATAGACCTGTCAGGTGACGCTGAGGTTTACTTGCACCTCCTCCAACCTTCTATTGTATTCGCTGTTCTTTTTTATTTATTTTTTTATTTTTATTAGAAGTACAGTAAATTACAATAATACACATCAGATATATCTTATTACATTTGTTGTACCACTTCGTTTTTCGAGCTTTGAAAAAGATAGAAATAAAAGAAGTAAGGAAAGTGAGCAAGAATCGTGAAGGTGCAGGAAAGTGTTGGGAAAAGAAAGCCCCTTAGGGAAGAAGTTAGAGAAGGAAGTAAAGAAAGGAAATAAGACCCTAGAAAGAAAAGAAAAAAAAGGAAAAACAATCGCTCTATTGTAACACAAAACTCGCAAAAAAGGATATACCAATCGTGTTTTTTAAAAAAATTTATTTATTTTATACCCCCCGTTACCAGATCCTGGTACCATTTATATTTTAAATTACTATTGCACCTTATGCTTGTAATAGTTCCATAAATGCAGACCACGTCTTTTGGAAGTGGTCTGCTTTGCCTGCTAGGAGGAGTCTCATCTCTTCCAAGTGTAGTGTTTCGAACATGTTTGAAATCCACATTTTTATTGTTGGTATTGGAGCATTTTTCCAAAATTTGAGTATAAGCTTTTTTCCCATTATTAGCCCGTAATTAAGTAAGTTCTTTTGAAACACGTTTAATTCGGGGTTACCTTCCGATATTCCAAAAATGATCCATTCTGCTTTTGGTACAAGTTTTATTTTAAATACTTTTGTGAAGATTTCAAATATTTCGTTCCAAAATGTTTGTATTTTTATACAAAAAACAAAAGAGTGCGCTATGGTAGCTTCTTGTGACTGACATTTATCACAAATGGGTGAGACATTGGGGAAAAGTTTATTTATTTTAGTTTTTGAATAATATAGTCTATGTAATGTTTTATATTGGATTAGAGTATGTCGTACGTTGATCGAGCATTTATGCACATATAGTAAGTGTTTATCCCAGCTCTCTTTTGTAATTTTTATAGCTAGTTCTTGTTCCCAGTCTCTTCTAATACCATCGGTTGTAGGTATTTCTATATTTAAAATAATGTTGTATAAGTATGATATTAGATTTGCTGATTCAGCCTTTGTCTTCATGGCTTCATCCAATAAGTCTGGGGACATGTTATGATAGTCTTTTGTGTATTTTTTCAGATAGTCACGGATTTGAAGATTTTTAAAATATTGATTATTTTTCAAATTATATTTCAGTTGTAATTGTTGAAATGATAATAATTTTCCTAATTCATACAAGTCTCCGAGCGTTTTAATTCCCATTCTTTCCCATTGTGTAAATGATTTATCTATAATTGAAGGTTTAAACGACGGGTTATTGACTATTGGCATTAAAAGAGATAGATTTCTTAATTTTAGATTCTGTTTTATTTGTTTCCAAGTTCTAATTGTGCTATGTATCATTGGATTTTTATTATAATATTTGTTATTCAGATTCATTGGTGAGAGGAGAGTCGCTCCTGTATTACACGGAGCGCAGTCCTCTCTCTCCATTACAATCCAATCCACCTGCTGGGCAGAGTTGTCCAGCAGGTGAATCATATTTTTAATATTTTCTGCCCAATTATAGTACATAAAATTAGGGAGCGCTAGACCACCCATCTCTTTTGATTTACTAAGGTGTGCTCTTTGTAATCTGTGGGATTTATAATCCCATATAAAATTTGTAATGTCTGAGTCTAGTTATTTGAAAAACTTTTTTGGAAGATATATTGGAATTGATTGAAATAAATATAGGATTTGTGGTAAAAAGATCATTTTTATAGCATTTATTCGACCTATTAAAGACATCAGGAGCGTTTTCCAGAATTTGATTAGATTATTTAGTTTCTTAAGTAAGGGGCGTTAAACATAGCGTGATAGTTTCTAGTGATTTCAATTCCTAAATATTTAAATTTTTCTGTGGCTATTTTAAAGGGGAATTTCAAAAGATGTGCTGTTCTATGTGTGGCCTCCGCTATATATCGGCGAGACTTATAGCCCTGTCCCACGGTACGAGTTCATTCCAAGAGCTCTTTCAAGTTTAAACAAAATCAAACTCGTGGTAAGCACGGAGAATGAACGTACCGGGAATGTCGGAGCTCAGGGACGTCTCTTAGCGCTAACGGCAGGTACTCGGGAAGACTCGCTAATGGCAAGTAAGCACGGGAAGACTCGTGAAAATTTTTCAACATAATGAAAAATGTCCACGAGAGCCCCGAGTACCGACGAGTGGCCATTACCGTAAATCTCCGAGTTCGAATCAGGGCAAACTCGGGAGAACTCTTGGAATGAACTCGTACTGTGGGACAGGGCTTTAAGAGTAGACTGGGTGATCATTTCGCTGAACACCTTCGCTCAGTCCACCGTGGCATACATGATCTCCCGGTTGCTAAACACTTTAACTTCTCCTCCCACTCCCACACTGACTTTTCTGTCCTGGGTCTCCTCCACTGTCAGAGTGAAAATCTTCAGATTGCAAATTGGAGGAAAAACACCTCCTATTTTGCTTGGGCAGCTTACAACCCAATGGTATGAATATTGATTTATCTGACTTCAAGTAACCCTTGCTTTCCCTCTCTCTCCATCCCTCTCCCACCCTGGCTCACTGACTAGTTTAATGTGTCGTTGTCACCTTCCCCTCAGCCAACATTAAACGTTCTACATTTCCTTCAGCATTGTCTGCTTTAATCTGTTGTTTTCACACCTTGCCCTTCCATATCTCTAGTTTCCCTCTCCCCTGACTCTCAGTCTGAAGAAAGGTCTCAACCTGAAACATCACCCATTCCTCTATGGAGCTGTTGCCTGTCCCACTGAGTTACTCCACCATTTTGTGTCTATATTTATGCAACCTATCTACATTACATTGTTTCTCCATGGTATTCCTTAGAAAAGCACTTTATGCTAATTCTTTATACACTTCAATATTGACTTGAATTTAATTTAATTTAATTCATTTTATTAGCCAAGTATGTATACATACAAAGAATTAGCCTTGGTGCTTTGCTCGCAAGTAACAACACGATATACAGTAGACAATTAAGAATAAAACATTATAATTCAAACGTGAATAATTAAATAAAATACCAGTGCAAAAGGAGGCTACAGACTTTTGGTTATTGAGTAGAGCAACTACTCGTGGGAAAAAAAGCTGTTTTTATGTCTGGCTGTGGCAGCTTTGACAGTCCGGAGTCGCCTTCCAGGGGGAAGTGCTTCAAAGAGTTTGTGGCCAGAGTGAGAGAGGGCATAGATGATCTTACCCACTCACTTCCTGGCCCTTGCAGTGTACAGTTCGTCAATGGGGGGAAGGTTGCAGCCAACAACCTTCTCGGCTGATCGAACGATGCGCTGCAGCCTCCGGATGTTGGGCTTGGTGGCTGAGCCAAACCAGACCATGATGGAGAAGGTGCGGACAGACTCTACGATGGCAATACAAGACTGGACCATCACCTCCTGTGGCAGATTGTGTTTTCTCAGCTACCGCAGGAAGTACATCCTCAGTTGTGCCTTTTTGACTGTGGAGTTGATGATAGCCCCCCATTTAAGGTCCCTGGAGATGATGGTTCCAAGGAACTTAAATGAGTCCACAGATGTGACTGTGGTGTTGTTGATGGTGAGTGGGGGGAGAGGAGGAAGAGCTCGCCTAAGGTCAACAATCAATTCCACCGTTTTAAGAGCATTGATCTCCAGGTTGTTGCGATGGCACCAGGAAGCTAGCTGTGTCACTTCCTGTCTGTGTAAATTCTGGTTCTAGACTTACCCCCTTAGTCTGGTTTAGTCAAACCCTAAAGGGCCTGTCCCATTGTACGAGGTAATTCAAGAGCTCTCCCGAGTTAAAAAAAAATCAAACTCGTGGTAAGTACGTAGAATGTACGTAGCGGCTACGTCGGAGCTCGTGGATGTCCCGTAGTGGCTTGTAATGCTAACGGCAAGTATTCAGGAAACGCTGAAACTCGTGACATTTTTTCAGCACTGTGAAAAATGTCCACGAGAGCCCCGAGTACCTACGAACGGCTATTACCGTAATTCTCCAAGTTCGAAACAGTGGAAAATCGGGATAACTCTTGAATTACCTCGTACAGTGGGACAGCCCCTTAAGTCAAACTCTGGTTCCAAACCCTAACTTTATTGAAGAACAAACTGCAGGGACAGTTGCCGATCCACCCACGCAAGACAACAATAACACGAGCAAACAGAACAGAAGTCACAATCAACTGACACACCCCAAAGAATTACCCACCCTCTTATACCCTTCCAAAGTAAGGGCGTGACATTAATTGGGGGAGGCAACCCTTACAAACCAATCACACATATCAATCACATTATACGGTTATTGACAGTTCCCTAACCCAATTACAAAGTACCCCATTACAATGTTTCTACAGAAGCTTCTGGAAGGAAGTCAATTAACTAAATAATGCAACATTTTCTCAGGTAGTATGAACAATTCAGACAAGGCTTCACACTTCAGCTAATCATCAAACAGCAGTACAAACACATTGCAACATTATTTACAATACCTTTTTCACAGCCCCTTCTATAACCATTCTATGCATTTGCAGACCTTCGTATCTCTTTCTGCAAACCCTCATACATTTTAACAAAGTAAGGACATATGGACCTCTCCGTATCATCAACTTCCATCTGGGATCCAGACTCCTTGGAGCCATGACTCTCAGCTTGCAACTTTCACAAAAAGATACCAAGCAGGCCCTGCAAATGCAAACATCCTCCATTTTGTGACCTCTCTAATTTAGCCAATATTAACATCTGTAGGCAGATTCCTCCCCATCCTGGATCAGTCCAATCAGGGTTGTGTCGTCCACAAACTTTAGAAGCTTGACAGAGGAGTCAGTGGGGGTGCAGTCATTGGTGTAGAGAGAGTAGAGGAGAGGGGAGAGTACGCAGCCTTGCGGTGCTCCTATGCGGAGAGTCAGCAGGTCCGTGATGTGCTTTCCCAGCCTCACCTGCTGCTTCCTGTCTGTCAGGAAGTTGGTGATCCACTGACAGAGGGGTTCAGGCACAGTCGACTGGGAGAGTTTGTAGTGTAGTAGCTCTGGCACAATGGTGTTGAATGCAGAGCTAAACTCCACAAACAAAATCCTTGCATAGGTCCCCTGGCGGTCTAGGTACTGGAGGATTGAATTGAATTTGAATTGAATTTCTTTATTTGTCATTCAAAAACAAGTTTGAGCGAAATTTCGTTGCCATGCAGTCATAACAGTAAGAAAGCAACAAAGCACGCAATGAAACACAATTTAACACAAACATCCATCACGGTGACTCTCCACCAGGCAGCTCCTCACTGATGGAAGGTAAAAAAAGTCTTATCTCTTCCTTGTGCAGGCCCAGGTTGACTGCGTCATCCACTGATCTATTGGCCCGGCACGCAAACTGCAGGGGGTCCAGCAGTTATATTATTGATATACTTATTCCATAAAAGCATCTTATTTTTCAAAAATCGAATTTCTTCAATTTGCTGTTGTGTTTATTGATTCTTCAGATAGGATTTTTTTCCAAGACTGCTCCGTGCTGAGTTAGTTGCTTTCAGCTGAAGCAGCAGTACAGTACCACAGTTAACATTTGTGTCCTCAAACAAGTGGAGATAAAAAGTACTGCTTGCAGTGCAGAGACATCTCATTGTCTGATCATTGACAAGGTGCAGACTTGAATACACTGTAGCTGTGTTGGATACCTGCTGAAATAGAAATGACGGCTCCACTGGTCTCCTGCTGTGGCAAAAGTCGAGAGGAAACATAGAAACATAGAAGTGGGAGGAAACATAGAAACATAGAAAATAGGTGCAGGAGTAGGCCATTCGGCCCATTCGGCCCTTCGAGCCTGCACCACAATTCAATATGACCATGGCTGATCATCCAACTCAGTATCCTGTACCTGCCTTCTCTCCATACCCCCTGATCCCCTTAGCCACAAGGGCCACATCTAACTCCCTCTTAAATATAGCCAATGAACTGGCCTCAACTACCTTCTGTGGCAGAGAATTCCACAGATTCCCCACTCTCTGTGTGAAAAAAGTTTTTTTCATCTCGGTCCTAAAAGATTTCCCCCTTATCCTTAAACTGTGACCCCTTGTTCTGGACTTCCCCAACATCTGGAACAATCTTCCTGCATCTAGCCTGTCCAACCCCTTAAGATTTTGTAAGTTTCTATAAGATTCCCCCTCAATCTTCTAAATTCTAGCGAGTACAAGCCGAGTCTATCCAGTCTTTCTTCATATGAAAGTCCTGACATCCCAGGAATCAGTCTGGTGAACCTTCTCTGTACTCCCTCTATGGCAAGAATGTCTTTCCTCAGATTAGGAGACCAAAACTGTACGCAATTCTCCAGGTGTGGTTTCACCAAAACTCTGTACAACTGCAGTAGAACCTTTTGCTATGAAGGGTGGCGTAGCAGTAGAGCTACTGCCTTACAGCGCCAGAGACCCAGGTATGATCCAGACTACGGATGCTGTCTGTACAGAGTTTGCACGTTCTCCCCATGGGTTTTCTCTGAGATCATCGGTTTCCTCCCACACTACAAAAACGTACAGGTTTGTACATTGTGTAGGAAGGAACTGCTGGTTTAAACTGAAGATAGGCACAAAAAGCTGTAGCAACTGACCCACTGAGTTACTCCAGCTTTTTGTGTCTTATGTCCCTGTCCCACTTAGGAAACCTGAACGGAAACCTCTGGAGACTTTGCGCCCCACCCAAGGTTTCCGTGCGGTTGCCGGAGGTTTTTGTGAGTCTCCCTACCTGCTTCTACTACCTGCAACCTCCGGCAACCACCTGCAACCTCTGGGAACCGCACGGAAGCCTTGGGTGGGGCGCAAAGTCTCCAGAGGTTTCCGTTCAGGTTTCCTAAGTGGGACAGGGGCATAACTCAGGTTTGTAGATTTATTGGCTTGGTGTAAATGTCAAATAGTCCCTGGTGTGTGTAGGATAGTGTTACTGTGCGGGGATCACTGGTCAGTGCAGACTCGGTGGACCGAAGGGCCTGTTTCCACGATGTATCTCCAAAATACAGGATATCTCAAAATAATTTACAGCCAAAGACATGCCTCTGAAATCTAGTCACTGCTTTATTCATGAAAAATGAGATCTAACTGTACACACAGAAAGCTCTCACAAACAGCAATGTGTGTATTTAGTGAGGTTTAAAGATGAATATTGGCTTTATTCGCTTAAACATTGCCATTTTAGAGAGGTGATGATGTAAAGGCCTGCAAATTATTGTATCTCAATGGCGATGCAGGGCAAAATACTATGTTTACACATTGTACGTCTATCCAATTCCATCCTGTATTCATTCATTGACCCATTATCCCCCCCCCCCCCCCCCCCCCCCCCCCCCCCACGTTCTCCATGTTGGGGGAGTCCAGAACCTGGGGTCACAGTTTAAGAATAAGGGGTAGGCGATTTTGGACAGAAATTAGGAAAAACTTTTTCACCCAGAGAGTTGTGAATCTGTGGAATTCTCTGCAACAGAATGCAATGGAGGCCAATTCACTGGATGTGTTCAAGAGAGAGTTATGCCCCTGTCCCACTTAGGAAACCTGAACGGAAACGTCTGGGGACTTTGTGCCCCACCCAAGGTTTCCGTGCGGTTCCCGGAGGTTTTTGTCAGTCTTCCTACCTGCTTCCACTACCTGCAACCACCTGCAACCTCCAGGAACCGCACGGAAACCTTGGGTGAGGCGCAAAGTCTCCAGAGGTTTCCGTTCAGGTTTCCTAAGTGGGACAGGGGCATTAGATATAGCTCTGAGGGCCAACTGAATCAAGGGATATGCGGAGAAAACAGGAACGGGGTACTGATTCTGGATGATCAGCCATGATCATATTGAATGTCAGTGCTGGCTCGAAGGGCCGAATGGCGTACACCTGCGCCTATTTTTTTATGTATTCCTTCCAATTTACACAGCAAGGCACTAGGTCAGATACTGACTGTGTAATTTCAGGATTAGTTTAGAGGTGGATCTGCCAGTGATGAGTCATGGTGCACAAAAGGCCTGCAGCTAGGGTGGGAGGAACTGGAAGCAAATTCCCCAGAGGTTAAGGCTGTACATGAATTCTCCTGCAAAGCACGATTTCCATAAGGATATCGAGGGGACAGTCTACAGAGGAATGTACTGTACAATAAAATGTTTTCTGCATGAGCAGACATGCCTGTAAAACTGCGTGTGATATTAAGAAATACAATGGAATCCAGCAACAGCCTGGCATAGGGTGTTAGACAGATATTAAAGCCCTTCTGAACAAGTGTGGAAGTGGCGTGCAACCCTATTGGCATCGTTTTGGAGTCAGTGTTTAATGTCTCGGCTTCCACTGCAACACAGAACAAAAAGCCTGGTACAAGTGTTCACAGGGGCTGTAGATTGCAGATTGGGAGAGACTGTAGACTGGGAGAGTCTAGGACTAGAGACCACAGCCTCAGAATTAAAGGACGTTCTTTTAGGAAGGAGATGAGGGTAAATTTCTTTAGTCAGAGGGTGGTGAATCTGTGGAATTCTTTGCCACAGAAGGCTGTGGAGGCCAAGTCAGTTGATATTTTTAAGGCAGAGATAGATAGATTCTTGATTAGTACAGGTGTCAGAGGTTATGGGGAGAAGGCAGGAGAATGGGGTTAGGAGGGAGAGATAGATCAGCCATGATTGAATGGCGGAATAGACTTGATGGGCTGAATGGCCTAATTCTACTCCTATCATTTCTGACCTTATGACAATTGAAGTCTTGCCTCTGAAGAGCAGCAGAGGCTTGATGGAGCATACATTGGCATCTCAGAAAGACAGCACTTGAACTTTTACCTCTGCCACACTCCACTACTGAAATTGACATTGTCTGTCACTCAGCCAATCCATGTTGCTGCCACTCCAGGTATGGAGGGACAGTCTTATGCAGTTTGTGTGAAATTAACTTCTGCAGTCTCCTCCACTGCAAGCCAGCAGTACTCCATTATCTATGCTGCAAACACCCAGCCTTGGTCTTGCAATGACGACTAGGATGAGCAAAATACACTGAACACCGGGTTCTCAAGAGTTCAATCGTCATTTATTGTCACCTGTACCGAGGTACATTCATTTTTGTGTACAGATCAGTATCAGATCACTATACATAAACACTTGGATATCTCTTTCAGAAGCATCTCAAATGCAGCACAAGTATAAAGTAGTCTTCTTCTTGCGTATGGCGTGCACAGCCTAAAGTTGTAGATCAAGGGTAGAGAGGGCAGAGGGAGAAGAGGAGGGAAGAGACAGTAACCCTAAGATTGTGAGGAGGTGCTTGGAGGATACACTGTGGTGGTGTTAATTTGTGTTTATTGTTGTTTATTATTGTATGATTGTATGTATGACTGCAGGCACGAAATTTCGTTCAGACCGTAAGGTCTGAATGACAATAAAGGTATTCAATTCAATTCAATTCAATATCCAGGCCAGGACAGCATGTGGCTGGATGGATGGCTTTGATGCCACCAGGAAAAAGCCTCAGTGGGATGGTCTGATCTGGTATGGATGTCCGCAGTCGAGTATAAAGTAGTAGTACACTGAGACAGTATACAGCATCGCCAATTTTTCGGCACCATTTTCAAGTCCCAGTTGTTATTAGTGCAGGGTTCATGACCTGACCATGAGGACCCGTTGTGCTGACGTACTTGCAGGATCGGCCTGGCCAAGCGTGGCCGTTGGTGTCTCCCATCACTCTGTTCTGCTGTAGGCCGTGCCCGGTCCACGTGCTAGGCCTTTTGGAGCGGCATCCGATCCAGCCGAGCCCCAGGCTGCGGCAGGCCCTCCAGCGGCCCACTGCAACGTTGAGGCACTGGACTGCCTCCCGCAGCCGGTCTGCTTACCAGCCCGCCGTCCGACTCTCTTCTCTGTGAGCGAGCAAGCCAGGTCTACCACTGGGTGATCTTCTGCCATGACGAGGTGATCGTCCTTGCTCCTCTCAGCTGTCGTCACCAACTCTCTCCTCTTCGGCTTTCTGGGCGGGTCCCCAGTCCACGGATGGCGTGCCGGGACTGCTGGTGGGGATGAGCATGGCCACGGCTTGCCGGGATTTGAGAGATGCACACAATTAAGATAAGTTGACGAATGGGTGATAATGCCGGTCAGAATGGGACTGCATGAGTTTGACTTTCTCTCTTCCTTCCCTTCCTCTCTTCCTCCTCCCCCTGGTCTGTTTCAGAACTGTGGGGTTCCTCCAGAATGATCTAGTAAGTGAAACCTCCTCTTGAACATATCTGCTGGATGATGATCAGGAATGGTGCCATAGATTTTGTTGGAAGCATGCTCCATATCTGCACTCGGAGTCAAGAACCAAAGAGTGGCCACTCTTTGTATTTGAGTCATACAGTTTGGATCAGGCCCTTTGGCTTAACTTGCCCATGCCAACCAAAATGTCCCATCTATGCTAGTCCTGTGTTTGGCCCATGTCACTTTAAACCTTTCCTATCCATGTAGCTGTCCAAATGTCTTTTGTCTTTTAAATGGTGTTATACAGAAGTACCTACCTTAATTATCACCTCTGGTAGTTCATTCCTTATACCCATCACCCATTGTGTGGAAAAAGTTGCCCCTCAGGTACCTATTAAATCTTTCTCCTCGCACCTTAAACCAATGTCCTCGGGTTCCCCTACTTTAGGTAAAAGTCGCTGTGCATCCACCCTATCTGTTCCCGTCATGACTTTATACACATCTATAAGATCACTCCTCAGCCTCCTGCGCTCGAAGGACTAAAATCCTAGCTCGTCCAACCTATAGCTCAGGCCATCATGTCTTGGCAATATCCACATAAATCTTCCCTGCACTCTTTCCAGCTTAATAACATCCTTCCTGCAGCAGGGCGATGAAAACTGAACTGAAAAGTACTGCTTCACCAATGTCTTGTACAACTGTAACATTACATCCAAACTTCTATACTCAATGTTTGAGTATAGAAGTTGACTGATGAAGGCCAATGTACCTAAAGCCTTTTGACCATTTGTCTATTGACCATTTGTCTATTGTCTATCTACCGTAAGGTCTGAATGACAATAAAGGAATTCAATTCAATTCAATTCAATTCAATTCAATACCTATGACACAATTTTCAGGGCTCTTTGTACCTGTGTTCCTAGATACCTTTGCTCTACAACAAAAACAAGGAACTTGGTGGTTAGGCAGCATCTATTAACGGAAATGGACAGATGATCTTTTGGATGGGACCCTTCAGACTGATTTTTATTATTATTATCATCGTTAAAAACATTAGCGACGCAGTGGTGCTGGTTTCCGACGGGAACTTTGACTGGCGCGCCACACATCTCTGTCCTCCAGTTCCTGCAGACATCCGCCGCTGGAAGTATAGGATTTTGGTGTGTGTGCTTTATCATCATTCCTTACAATGCTACGTACGACTGTGATCGTAACTTCTACTGAACTGTGGATGGCCATTGGCTCGCTTGGAGCTCATCCGCCCTTTTTAACAGGTCTTTTTTTGGTCCTGCTGGTGGTTCATAGCCCCCTCCTCACCTGGCAAACGAGGTGAGGGAGACAGTTTAGTCGCCGACTATCCGACCATGGAGCAGGAAGCACGGGATTGCATGGTACCCGTGGCGAGGGGAACCCGTGGCAAACCCGTATGGTACCCGTGGGGAGGGGGGAACTCCCCCCGACCTGACCTGACTGATGGAGTATGCTGAAGTTTGTTTTGTTTCCCCGTGCAGTTTATTTTTTGCTCAAGATTCCAGCCTCTTTATCTGCCAGGAGGAAACTTTATTGGATTTTTATAAGCTTGAGGCTTAGAAAACTTCCTACAGTTTCTTGTTATTTTTTTAGGGTCAACCATTAAATGCCTGGAGTCTGCTGACTGATGCCAAACATTTGGGAAGATAAAACCTATTTCAGGCAATGAACATTTCTGCAATGTTAAGCATGCCCTTTAGTAATTTCCACTTGTAAGGTCCATTGGGGAATGGAATAATGCTTGGACATGGCCAAGATTTATTACTAGAAAATAAACAATTGCTGTTAGGTTGTTTGTGTGAAATTGGTCCAATCAATCAATAGTCCAGAAACTATAATAGACATCTGCCCACATCTGGCTTTGTGTATTGTGATAATCAGTGGACTATTAAAAGGTACATTAACATCTGGCCTCACCTCTGTACTACCAGCATTCAGATGCAGGAGTCGCTTCCTCAAAAAGGCAGCCAGCATCATCAGAGACCCACACCACCCTGGCCACACATTAATTTCACCCCTGCCATCGGGAACAAGGTACAGGAGACCGAAAACTGTAGCGTCCAGGTAAGAAACGTGGAACATAGAAAAACAGGTGCAGGGGTAGGCCATTCGGCCCTTCAAGCCAGCACCGCCATTCAATATGATCATGGTTGATCATCTAAAATCAGTACCCTGTTCCTGCTTTTCCCCCCATATCCCTTGATTCCTTTAACCCTAGGAGCTAAATCTCTCTCGTGAAAACATCCAGAATATTGGCTCAGATTAACAACTCTCTGGGTGAAAAAGTTTTTCTTCATCTCAGTTTCCAAATGGCCTACCCCTTATTCTTAAGGTTCAGGAACAGCTTCTTCCCTACAGCCATCAGGGTATAAAAACTACAGCCTCCATTAAGCTCTGAACCACATAGACTATTACTGCACTATTATTGTTTGTGTTTTATGTGCACATATGTGTGCGTGTGTATATATATACACATTCTGAACTTTTTTTCTCATTGATTATATTGTTTACAGTGTACTATGTTTACATATTCTGTTGTGCTGCTGTAGGTAAGAATTTCATTGTTCTATCTGGGACATATGACAATTAAACACTCTTGATTCTTGACTCTCATCTGATGGATAAGATATACATGCATTTAGATTAGGGTGATTAGGGATAGTCGGCATGGTTGATCATCTAAAAAGTGGGTGGTAATGGAGATGGTGAAGATGGTTGTCAAAAATTGCAGCAGGATCTTGATCGGTTGGACACATGGGCTGATGAATGGCTGATAGAATTTAATAGAAATGTGAGGTATTGTATTTTGGGAAGTCGAACATGGGCAGGACCTACACAGTGAAAGGGAAGGCTATGAAAAGATGGATCTAGTAGTGCGGGTACATAGTTCCTTGAACGTGGCGTCACAGATAGATAGGGTGGTCAAGAAGGCTTTCGGCACATTGGCCTTCATCAATCAGAGTATAGAAGGTAGACACAAAATTGCTGGAGTAACTCAGCGGGACAGGCAGCATCTCTGGAGAGAAGGATTGGGTGATGTTTTGGGTTTCGAGACCCTTCTTCAGACTCAATTTATTGAGTATACAATATTGAGTATAGAAGTTGGGAGGTCACGTTGCAACTATATAAGACATTGGTGAGGCCACATTTATAGTATTGTGTTCAGTTCTGGGCACCATGTTATAGGAAAGATGTTGTCGAGCTGGAAAGGGTGCAGAGAAGATTTACGAGGATGTTCCCAGGACTCGAGGGTTTGAGCACTGGGGGCAGTTTGAGCAGGCTAGAACTTTATTCCTTGGAACATAGGAGGATGCAGGGTCTTTAGTTTATGTTTCGTTTAGAGATACAATACGGAAAAAGGCCCATCGGCCCATCGGGTTCACGCCAACCAGCGATCCTCACACACTTACACTATCTCACACACACGAGGGACAATATACAATAATACTGAAGCCAATAAACCTACAAACTGTACGTGTTTAGAGTGTGGGAGAAAACAGGAGCACCCAGAGAAAATCCAAGCAGGTCGCGGGGAGAACGTACGAACTACGTACAGACAGCACCAGTAGTCAGGATCCAACCCGGGTCTCTGGCGCTGTAACGTAATGCAAGCTGAGCTTTACAGCTACTGAGCATCCAAGCTTTCTCTGTAGCTGTAATACTATTGCTGTAGAAGATAGACACAAAATGCTGGAGTAACTCAGCGGGACAGGCAGCATTTCTGGAGAGAAGGAATGAGTGATGTTTTGGGTTGAGACCCTTCTGCAGACTTTGATTAGATCACTCTGAAGAAGGATCTCGACCCGAAACCTCACTCATTCCTTCTTTCCAGAGATGCTGCCTGTCCCGCAGAGTTACTCCAGCATTTTGGGTCTATCTTCGATTTAAACCAGCATCTGCAGTTCCTCCCTACACATACTATTTCTGCACACAATTTCCTCTCTTTATTTTTGCACTACCTGTAGTCATCAGATATTGTTTGATTGTGATCACATATGGATGATTTTCCAGGAAAGCACGCTAAACAAAGTATTTCACTGTATCCCAGCACGCAAAGTAATAATAAACCAATTGACCAACCAAACCGATAAACGTGGTTAAAATTATGAAGGAGACATGCATGAAAGAAACATTTCTATTAAATATTTAAGTAAAAAAATTCCATTGTATTTATGTGTCGGAAGGAACTGTAGATGCTGGTTTAAACCGTAGATAGACACAAAAAGCTGGAGTTACTCAGCGGGTCAGACAGCATCTGACAGCTCCTGAAGACCCTGAAGAAACATATGAAACATATAAAATTCTTAGAGGATTGGACAGGCTAGATGCAGCAAAAATGTCCTCGATGTTGGGGGAAGTCCAGAACCAGGAGTCACAGTTTAAGAATAAGGGGAAGGCCATTTAGTACTGAGATGAGGAAAAACATTTAACCCAGAGAGTTGTGAATTTGTGGAATTCTCTGCCACATAAGGCAGTGGAGGCCAATTCACTGGATGTTTTCAAGAGAGAGTTAGATTTAGCTCTTAGGGCTAAAGGAATCAAGGGATTTGGGAAACAAGCCAAAATGGGGTACTGATTTTGGATGATCAGTCATGATCATATTGAATGGCGGTGCTGACTCAAAGGGCTGAATGACCTACTCCTGCACTGATTTTCCAAGTTTCTATGTTTCTTCAGACTCTAGTCTGAATAATGGTCTCAACCCGAAACGTCACCTATTCCTTTTCTCCAGAGATGCTGTCTGATCCGCTGAATTACTCCAGCATTTTGTGCCATTGTATTTACAGTATGTTGTGATGAGAATGAATTTTCAATTTCTAAGACTTGGCTATAACTCATTTGAATAGGGCTTTTATTTTCATATCCCACCCTATTCAAAACAAACAATAGACCTATGTTTGGCTAGACACTGTATAGTTCTCTTTTCCCC
This sequence comes from Amblyraja radiata, assembly GCF_010909765.2. Classification (NCBI taxonomy): domain Eukaryota; kingdom Metazoa; phylum Chordata; class Chondrichthyes; order Rajiformes; family Rajidae; genus Amblyraja; species Amblyraja radiata. The sequence continues at coordinate 39,577,504 of NC_045957.1, read as the reverse complement.
AAAAGTAAAAAAATAACACTTCAGAAATAAACTACAATTTTCGCTTCCTCCTTTTCCTGTTCAAATCAAGAAATGGCAGATTCCAAATTCTAAAAATAAGAAATGTGGTATTTAACAAAATTTTGCACCTCTAATTAAAATTTAAAAACGGAACAAGTTTAGATGCTGTGGCAACATTTTAATGTAAAAACGATTCCATTATTGATAATAAATGCAGGAATATCTTACATTCAAAAAAAAAAGTCAAAGTATCCTTTATTGTCTTCGTGCCTTGCAGTCATACATATAATAAAATAACAAAACACACAATAAACACAAATTTAACATCCACCACTGTGAGTTCACCAGGCACCTCCTCACTGTGATGGAAGGCAAAAGTCTTAAGTCTTTGTCTCTTCCCTCCTTGTTCTCCATCTGCGCTGAGGCAATCCAGATGTTGTGACCCCACCGGGTGATGGTAAGTAAGTCCCGCGGCTCAACCGTGCTCCGCGAACGGGCCGATTCAATCTCCGCGGCCCAGGGTGGTCGAAGCTGCCGCCCTCCAGTCCAGCGGACGAAGCTGTTGCCGTAGGAGCTCTGGAAAAACAGGTGACCTGCGAGCTCCCGACGATGTCGTCCACTGGCCCGCAGCCGAACCTCCGAAGTCGGGTCGCTACAGCCCCGAGCAGGACCGCCGCCGCCGGAACGTTGCCACAGCCCCGAGTCGGCCGCCGCCGGAACGCCGCCTCAGCCCCAAGTCGGCCGCCGCCGGAACGCCACCACAGCCCCGAAGTCGGCCAGCCTCGCGCTGGTAAGTCCTGGCTGGCTCTGCCTCCAGAGCCTCGAGGCCGGTCCCAGTTGGAGGCCGCCAGCTCCGCCATTAGGCCTCAGCGCAGACGGAGACGGAGACGGGTAATACAACAAGAAAAGTCGCATCCCCCCGAAGGAAGAGACTAAAACAAGTTTCTCCCACCCCCCCCCCCCCCCCACACACACACACACACACATACACAACCTAACAACTCAAATTAACTAGCTAAAACAGGACAAGAAAAGAAAGAACAGACGGACTGCAGGCGAGCCGCAGCTGCTAAGGCAGCGCCGCCACTTCTGCTGGGTTGTAAAAGGATAGATGTAATAAATCCAACCTCTCATCTTTGAGCTGTACCTTGAGGGAATGTGTTGGAAGTAAAGGTTAGAAGAAGGGTCTCGACCTGAAACGTCATCCATTCCTTCTCTCCAGAGATGCTGCCCGTCCCCCTGAGTTACTTACTCCAGCATTTTGTGTCTATCTAATGCCCCTGTCCCACTTAGGAAACCTCTGGAGACTTTGCGCCTCACCCAAGGTTTCCTTGCGGTTCCCGGAGGTTCCTGGAGGTTCCCGGAGGTTTTTGTCAGTCTCCCTAATGGTCGAAAGTGGTTTCCGCTTCTTCTATGTTCCAGCATTTATTTCAATAAATTAAAAACCAGCCGCGACTAAAAATAGGTTGCCGTTTTAAAAATCGGTAATTTTTTAGTCAAAGCCGGTTGCGATGCTAGTTGAAGGTGGTTGCCGGAGGTTGCAGGTGGTGGAAGGTAAGACCTTTTTTTCACCCAGTTTTATTCCACCAGGGAGGCCTGACCTTCCACTACCTGCAACCTCCGGCAACCACCTGCAACCTCCGGCAACCACCTTCAACTAGCATCGCAATCGGCTTCGACTAAAAAATTACCGATTTTTAAAACGGCAACCTATTTTTAGTCGCGGCCGGTTTTGAATTTATTGAAATAATCGCTGGAACATAGAAGAAGCGGAAACCACTTTCGACCATTAGGGAGACTGACAAAAACCTCCGGGAACAGCACGGAAACCTTGGGTGGGGCGCAAAGTCTCCAGAGGTTTCCGTTCAGGTTTCCTAAGTGGGACAGGGGCATAAGGCTCAAAGACAACAGGCAGCTCAATGCAGCAGGGATGGGATTGCTCACTACATTTATAATGTGGTTGCCTTATCAGTTTATGATTTGTGCTACACTGGCACTAGTATATTAATGCATTGAGTACCTAACCGGTGTATTAATCTATACATCCTTAAAAGTGGTCCTCCCATCAGTGACTTGTATCCTGTGAATAGGCAGCAAACGGCCACTAAAGTTATGACTGGGCGGCATGGTACCGCAGTGTTTGAGTTGCTGCCTTACAGCGCCAGAGTCCCGGGTTCGATGCTGACTACGGGTGTTGTCTGTACAGAGTTTGTACCTTCTCCCCGTGACTGTGTGGGTTTTCTCTGGGAGCTCTGGTTTCGTCCCACACTCCAAAGATGTACAGGTTTGTAGGTTAATTTGCTTTGGTAAAGATTGTACATTATCTCTTGTGTGTATGATAGTGCAAGTGCGCGGGGATCGCTGGTCAGCGTGGACGATGGGCCGAAGGGCCTGTGTCCATGCTGTATCGCTAAACCAAACTGTTATTTCTTCGTAAAAGAAAGAAACAAATATATCCAAAGGAAAATCATCATCTCATTTTCCTCATCGCCCCCCTCTGTTTTGTTCCTCAATTTCTTTCCTCTGAGTTCTTCCCCTTGAAGAAGCACACCTTCATAAGTTGGTTAGTTTTACACCAAATGCTGCAGACTGAGTCACTCCTGGACTTTTCTCTGTAAACTAAATCTTTCTACTTGATGCCCATACGGTCATACATCGCTGTCTTATTCAGCTTACTAAAGGGCTTGTCCCACGATGCAAGTTCACCCAAGAGCTCTCCCGAGTTTAAAAAAAGAATCAAACTCGTGGTAAGTACGTAGAATGTACGTAGGACCTCGTGGATGTCCCGTAGCGGCTCGTAATGCGAATGGCAGGTACTCGGGAAACGCGATAACTCTTGGACATTTTCCACAGTGTTGAAAAAACATCACTAGTTTCCGTGTTTCCCGAGTACCTGCAGTTAGCATTACGAGCCGCTAAGGGACATCCACGAGCTCCGACGTACCCGCTACGTACATACCATGAGTACGATTCTTTTTTTTAACTCGGGAGAGCTCTTGGGTGAACTCGCATCATTGGACAAGGGCTTAAGAATCTTGATGGAAATTGACCAGTCTGAAGAAGGGTCCTGACCCAAAACATCACCTGTCCATTCCCTCCACAGATGCTGCCTAGCCTGCTGTTATACACCAGCACCTTGTGCTTTGCCCAAGATTCCAGCATCTGCAGTTTCTTGTCGCACCAATACCCTTAATGGAAGTTAATATAGTCATGGAATTAGCACAGAAATGGAACCATGGGCCACAATGTCCCTGCCAACATTTATGTCCTCATGTATTAATCCCATTTGCCTACATTTGGTCTGTTTCCTTTATACCGTCCCTATTCAAATGACTGTAGATAGACACAAAATGCTGAAGTAACTCAGCGGGACAGGCAGCATCTCTGGATAGAAGGGACCGGTGACGTTTTGGGTCGAGACCCTTCTTCAGACTCAGAAAAATGCCTGTCTAAATATCTCTTAAACTCGGTGATTGAATCTGACTTCACCACTCATCTGCAGTGGGCTCCGGTAATCCATTCCCCGTGAAAAATTAAATTCCGCTCTAAGCTTTAAAACTCCTTCCAATGCCGCTAAAGTCACAACAGTGTCATGGAGTCACACAGCCTAGAAGCAGACCCTTCAAACCATCTAATCTGCTCCCACCATCATGGAACATAGAAGAGTACAGCACAGGAACCGGCCCTTCGGCCCACAATGTTAGTGCCAAACATAATGCCTAGCTGAACTGATCTCATCTGTCTGCACATGATCCATATCCCTTTATTCCCTGCATTTCCATGTGCTTATCCATAAGCCGCAAACATCACTCATTTATCTGCCTGCACCACCACCTCTGGCAATGTGTTCCAGGCCCTCACCACCTTGAGTAAAAGTGAATTTGGATTCCTCCGAACATTAATGCTGATCATGTTCTTGCCATTAACTGTGTCCTCTCTCCTCGCATTCATGCTCCCAAAGTGTAACACCTCAAACGTGCTCGGGTTAAACTCCATCTGCCATTTCTCCACCCATTTCTGCAGCTGATCTATTTCCCGCTGTATCTTCTGACAGCCTTCCTCACTCTCTGCAACTCCTCCAATGTTGGTGTCGTCAGCAGCCTTACTCACCAACCCATCTACATTTACATTCAGGTCATTTCTATATGTCACAAACAGCAGAGGTCCCAGCACAGATCCCTGCGGAACTCCACTGGTCACAGACCTCCAGCCTGAATATCTACCTTCCGCCACAACCCTCTGTCAATCAATCAATCAATCAATCAATCAATCAATCAATCAATCAATCAATCAATCAATCAATCAATCAATCAATCAATCAATCAATCAATCAATCAATCAATCAATCAATCATTCAACCTTTATTGTCATCTTGCAAAGCAACAGTTGTACAGTGCAAAATGAGAAGACGTTTCCCAGGGAATACCGGAGCATCGCACATAAAACTTAAACATTTCACACATAATAACACTAAAAACAATCCAGTCCCTGATGAAACAGTATAAATAGTTAAAAGCAGGTAAAACAGCAACATTAAAATACAGTAAAAACAGTCATTAAAATGTCCAGGGCAGCTGATTTGAGTGGCCAGTGCCAGAGTTATTAAATTGTCAGTGCAAAGCCGCAGAATCAGGTGGAGTGACTGTTTAGCAGCCTCACAGCCTGTGGCAGGAAGCTGTTTAGCAGTCTGGTAGTCCGGGCTTTGATGCTGCGATATCTCTTGCCTGATGGCAGGAGATCCAGATGTGTGTGGAGGGGGTGCAGTTTGCCCTTAGCTATTCTCAGAGCTTTTTTCAGACAGCGGCTCTGGAACAGTTCTTGTACCGAGGGTAGGGAGACGCCTATGATCCTCTCTGCTCCCCTCACTACCTTCTGCAGAGCCTTCCTGTCCGAGCAGTTACAGTTGGAGTACCACGTGTTCATGCTGTACGTGAGTACAGACTCCACCGTGCCCCTGTAGAAAGTCATGAGGATGTTGGTGGGGAGTGAGGCCTGTTTGAGTTTCCTCAGGTAGTGCAGTCGCTAATGTGCCCATTTGACAATCCCAGTGTTGTTCCTGGACCAGGTGAGACTGTCTGTAATTTGCACTCCGAGGAACTTTATGCTCTCCACTCCCTCCACTGTAGTGCCACTGATGTTTAGGAGTGTGTGTTTTGGCTGGTACCTCCTGAAGTCGACAATCATCTCCTTCGTTTTGTCGACATTTAATTCTAGATTATTTTTGCCGCACCAGTCCACTAGTTTTTTCACTTCCTCCCTGTACATTGATTCATCAACTCCGCTGATGAGTCCCACCACTGTTGTGTCATCTGCGAATTTTATGATCTTATTGTCCCTGAATCTGGCAGCACAGTCATGTGTGAGCAGTGTGAACAACAGCGGGCTGAGCACACAGCCTTGAGGGGAGCCGGTGCTCAGCGTGATCGAGCCCGAGGTGTTCTTGCCAACACGGACTGACTGCGATCTCTCTGTCAGAAAGTCCAAGATCCAGTGACACAGGGTGGTGTTGAGGCCCAGCAGGGTTAGTTTCTCCACAAGTCTCTGTGGGATGATGGTGTTAAAGGCTGAGCTGAAGTCAATGTACAGGATTCTGGCGTAGGTGTTTTTGTTTTTCAGATGCGTGAGTACTGTGTGCAGCGTGGTAGAGATGGCATCCTCTGTAGAACGGTTGGGGCGATAGGTGAACTGGAGGGGGTCTAACGATGAGGGGAGGCTGGCAGTAATGTGAGGTTTAACCAGGCGTTCAAAGCACTTCATTACTATGGGGGTCAGGGCGACAGGGCAGTAATCATTTAGGCAGGCCACAACTGATTTCTTTGCTATTGGGATTATTGTGGAGGTTTTGAGGCATGTGGGGACAATGGCTTGACTAAGGGAAATGTTGACGATGTCTGTTAGCACATCTGCTAACTCATCAGCACATTCCTTGAGCACACGTCCTGGGATGTTGTCGGGTCCAACTGCTTTCCACGGGTTGACCTTGGACAGGGTTCTCCGTGTGTCCATTGAGTCTATGATCAGGACTGGCTGGTCGGTTTGTGAGCAAGGGCTGGATCTCTCCTTGGGTGTGGTGTTAGCTGCATCAAAACGTGCAAAGAAATTGTTCAAAGAAACCTTCTATGACGGTTCCGAATTCATATGACTAAGTCATCATGAATCCTGCAAATCCTAATCTTCTGGATCAGTCTACCATGAGGGCCATTATCAAAAGCCTTACTAAAATCCATGTATACAACATCCACTCCTCTACCTTCATCAATCTCCTTTGTCACCTCTTCAAAAAACTGAAATAGGTTGGTGAGACTCGACCTGACCTCAGCGGGTCAGACAGCATCTCTGGAGAAAAGGACCAGGTGACCCTTCTTCAGACTGAGTCAGGGGAAAGGGAAATGTACAAATTACAAAGTTATGTTGGCTATCCCTAATTAGCCCATTCTCTTCCAAATGGGAGTAAATCCCATCTCTAAAAAGGAAAATCCTTTTCCCCCTCGGAGTTGTGAATCTGTAGAATTCCCTGCCACTGAAGGCAGCGGAGGCCTGTTCACTGGATGCATTCAAGAGAGAGTTAGATGTAGCTCATGACTTCACTAAAGAGGACACAAACAATCTTCCTGATGTACCAGTGACCAGAGGTTCTGGGGTGACGGAGGAACTGAAGGAAATCCACATTAGGCAGGAAATAGTGTTGGGTAGACTGATGGGACTGAAGACTGATAAATCCCCAGGGCCTGATGGTCTGCATCCCTGGGTACTTAAGAAAGTGGCTCTAGAAATCGTGGATGCATTGGTGATCATTTTCCAATGTTCTATAGGTTCAGGATCAGTTCCTGTGGATTGGAGGGTAGCTAATGTTATCCCACTTTTTAATCATATTGAATGCCAGTGCTGGCTCGAAGGGCCTACTCATGCACCTATTTGCTATGTTTCTATCTCAACATTTTCTCTAATAGTTTCCCTACCATTGACTTGAGGTTCACCAATTTATAGTTCCCTGGATTCTCGCTATTTTCTTTCTTAAAGGAACATTAGCCACTCTCCAGTCCTCTGGGCCCTTGCCTGTGGCTAGAGAAGAAGCAAAGATCTTTGCTCTTACAATCCCACAATCTTTGCTCTTACCTCCCTCAATAACCTGCGATATATCCCTGGGGAATTATCCGCCTTGAGGTTGAAAATGTCGACCTGAAACGTCACCCATTCCAGAGGTGCTACCTGTCCCGCTGGGTCACTCCAGCATTTTGAGTCTATCTTCGGTGTAAATCAGCATCTGCAATTCCTTCCTACGAATTATCTGCCTTCATGTTCTTCAAGAGTCATCAAGCATTCATTCACACTAATTCTACATGAATCTTGTTTTTATTCTCCCTTTATTCCCATGAAGTGTACCTCTGCCACTTCATTCCTCTGCACATTAGCGACAATATCCAGTGTGCAATAATCTATCAACCTTCATGTCTTTGCAGTGAGGGAGGAAAACATTATCTGGAGGAAATCCATGCAGAGAGCATGCGGACTACACACAGACACCACCAGAAATCAGGAGTGTCCTGGTTTAGAAGGGATGATACTGTTGTATGCTGAGCTGCAGTCACTGACTGACACAGATTGGCATACATATTTTTGTTGTCCACGTTGTCTAGTGCGGAGTGGAGAGCTGGTAAGATCACAACCGCTGTTGATTTGTGGTGGCAGTAGACAATTGTGGTGGGTCTCGGCAGGGTCCTGTTTCTGAAGCAAGAGTTATGCGCATCAAAACCTACCTCGTAAAGCATTTTAATTTTCACCTAATCTAGTGCTCAATACGACATACGTTCACAACTTACTGAGTTTCACATTTGTGGTGAACTCATCGCAAAGAGCAGGCATATAAATAGGTAACCATTGGTTACCTGGTGCAATGCTGCTGATGACTAGATCGCATGTACCCATGGGAAAATAATTTCTAACAATTTATATGCCTGTTTTGATGCAGTAGAGTTATGCCCCTGTCCCACTTAGGAAACCTGAACGGAAACCTCTGGAGACTTTGCGCCCCACCCAAGGTTTCCGTGCGGTTCCCGGAGGTTGCAGGTGGTTGCCGGAGGTTGCAGGTAGTGGAAGCAGGTAGGGAGACTGACAAAAACCTCCGGGAACCTCCGGGAACTGCACGGAAACCTTGGGTGGGGCACAAAGTCTCCAGAGGTTTCCGTTCAGGTTTCCTTAGGGACAGGGGCATAACAATCAATTGATGTTTGGTGCACAGTGCTTAATGATAGAGTCAGCTTTGCAGCAAGGAAACAGGCGTTTCGGCCCAACTTCTCATGCTGACCAAGATGTCCCATCTAAACGAGTCCCACCTGCTCGCGTTTGGCCCATTTCTATAATTATAAAACCGATCTTGGATGTGTATTTAATTATTTGTGTATTTGTTTGTTAATCTGTGATTCACATCTCCTCAAAAACACGGCGCGCTAACGGTGAACTTTTTATATATTCCGATAGAGATTTACGCCATGATGTCAAAAAAATCGCCTTATCTGAAAATTTGATTTGTTATTTCTTGAGTTATTCATTAAAATTGTTCACAAATCTGAAATCTTTTTTAAAGTTAACGAGCTGATGACGTCACAATGGCTCTGCTCCTCGCGGGCCGCTGCGCACTGTTTTCCACGCTTGCGCCTTGGTTTGGGTTTCCCGAGAGCACCCGAGAGCTGCCGAGAGCACGCCCACAGCTCGCCAGCTCGTGCCTCGGCTTGCGCCTCGACTCGTGTCTCTCCCCCTCCCATATGTCCGCCCCCCTCCCTCTCTCTCTCTCTTCCCCTCTCTCTCTCCTCCCTTCTCGCCCCCTCGGCTCGGCCCAGGACTCTCCCCTCCCTCCCCTCTCTCCCCCTCCCCTCTCTCCCCCCATCTCTCTCTCTCTCTCTCCTCCCCTCTCCCCCTCGGCCTGGGCCTCCCGGCCTCTCCCTCTCCCCCACAGCCCGGGCCTCTCCCTCCCCCTCTCGGCTCGGCCTGGGCCTCCCCCCCTCTCCCCCCCCCCCCTCTTTCCCCCTCTCAGGTCCTAGTTGGTCTAGTATCATCTGAACCGTTCCTATCAATGTAACTGTCCAAATATCTTTTAAATGTTGTTGTAGTGCCTTCCTTGACCTCTCCATCTGGCAGCTCGTTTCATATACCCACCATCCACTGTGTGGAAAAGGTTGCCCCTCAGGTTCCTATGAAATCTTTCCTCTCTCACCTTAAACCAACATCCTCTGCTTCCCCTACACTGGGTAAAAGACTCTGTGCATCCACCCTATATAGTCCACTCATGGGGTGGAAGATTGCAACCTTCACGAGGTCCACCCTGTTTTGGCTAATGCAATCAACCCGGCGTGCACAAACAAGATCAAATAGGACAAGTTGACCTACAACTTTAGGCTGTGCACGCCATACGCAAGAAGAAGATTCCCCTCTTGATCTTATATACCTTTATCAAATGCCCCTCAGCCACCTGCGCTCCAAGGAATAAAGTGCTAACATCCATCTCCTCCTCATACCCCAGACCTCCCCAAGACCTGGCACCATCCTCATAAATCTTATCTGCACACTTTCCAGCTTAACAATATCTTTCCTGTGCAGCGTAACCAAAATGTACTCCAAATGTGACCTCACCAATGTCTTGTACAACTGTAACTTCCTCATTTCTATACGATACGATACGATCAAACTTTATTTATCCCAGGAAGGAAATTGATCGGCCAACAGTCATCAAAACACAAAATACACAAAACATGAATTTAAAGTGACGAGTGGAAAGGCTTGGGTGATGAGCAAAAATTGGGGAGGGGGGGGGGGTTGAGGGGAGTCAGTCTTAGTCTACCCCATGACAGAAAGGGGAGGAGTTGTGCATTTGATAGCCATAGGGAAGAAGGATCTCCTGTGGCGTTCTGTCCTGCATCTTGATGGAACCAGTCTGTTGATGAAGGTGATCCTCAGGTTGTCCAGTGTGTCATGGAGGGGGTGAGTTGTATTGTCCTGGATGCTCTGCCGTTTGAGGTGCATCCTCCCCTCCAAGACCACCTCCCAAGAATCCAAATTTTCCCCCAGGACAGAGCCAGCCTTCCTGATGAGTTTGTTGATCCTATTGGCGTCCACTGCCTTCGTGCTGCTGCCCCAGCACACGGCAGCAAAGAAGATGGCACTGGCTACCACCGATTGGTAGAACATCTGCAGCATCTTACTGCAGACGTTGAAGGAGCGGAGCCTTCTCAAAAAGTAGAGCCGGCTGAATCCCTCCTTGTCCAGGGCCTCAGCGTTTCCTGGACCAGTCCAGTTTACTGTCCAGGTACACTCCAAGGTATTTGTACTCCCTGGTAAACTGCACATCCACACCATTGATTGAGACATGAGACAGGGGTGTTCCTCTCCTCCTAAAGTCCACCACCAACTCCTTAGTCTTGTCGGTGCGCAGTACCCTGACCGATGAAGGCCAATGTGCTGGAAGCCTTTCGTGACCACCCTATCTACCTGTGATGCCACTTTCAAGGAACCATGTACCTACCCTCCTAGATCCCTCTGCTCTACAACACTCCCCAGAGCACTGCCATTCACCGTGAAGATCCTGCCCTTGTTTAACTTTCCAAAATGCAACAGTTTGCATTTATTTGCATTAAACTACATTAACCATTCCTCGGTCCACTTGCCCAACAGATCAAGATCCTGTTGTAATTTTTGAAAAATTTCCATCGAAAACACCACCCACTTTAGTGTCACTGGCAAACGTACTACTGATGCCTTGCACATTCTCATCCAAATCATTGATATAAACCAAAAACAGCACCAATCCCTGAGGCACACTGCTTGTCACAGACCTCCAGTCTGAAAATCAACCTTCCACCATCACCCTCTGTTTCCTGTCATGAAAACAAATGTTCTATCCAGTCAGCTAGCTCACCCTGGATCTCAGGCGGGACTCACATCTGTTGATAGATCGGAGCGGCTAGGCTCTGGAATTGAGAAGGATGAGAGGCAATCTTATTGAAACATATAAGATTATTAAGGGTTTGGACACGATCGAGGCAGGAAATATGTTCTCATTGCTGGGGGAGTCCAGAACCAGGGGCCATAGTTTAAGAATAAGCGGTAAGCCATTTAGAACGGAGATGAGAACAAACTTTTTCACACACAGAGTTGTGAGTGTGTGGAATTCTCTGCCTCAGAGGGCAGTGGAGGCTGGTTCTCTGGATGCTTTCAAGAGAGAGTTAGATAGAGCTCTTAGGGATAGTGGAGTTGAGGGATATGGAGAGAAGGCAGGAACGGGGTACTGATTGTGGATGATCAGCCATGATCACATTGAAGGGCCGAATGACCTACTCCTGCACCTATTGTCAATTGTCTATTGCAATCTAACCTTCTAGAGCCAACCATGTGGAACCTGATCAAATGTCCTGTTAAAGTATATATAGACTGTAACTGGTCTGTTCAGATGTTAGGTTCATTGGTGTATTAATCCCAAGTTTTTCCTTGCAGCCTTTCTTAAATAGAGGCACAACATTAGACCACGCTCCAGTTTACTGGCTCCTCAGCCGTGAGTGACTAATGCTTATTCATGTATCTCAGTCAGGGCACCCACGATTTCTTCACTAACAGGAGCATACATGCCTTGGACTCTTCGCTTCACACCTTTAAAATCATCCCTCTTTCCAGACATTCCTTTGTCCGCAAACATCCTACTTATCAGTCTTGCAGTACACTCCCAACAAGGTGATCATCCCCTTTTTATTTCTCAGCTCCACCCATATAACTTCACTGGCTGAAACATTAGTAATGTCCTCTCGGACGACTGTTGAGACATTCTCTTTAATTAATAAGGCAACACTCTCTCCACTTTTACCCGCAACTATATCTCCCCGATTGTACCTATAGCCTGGAACATTAAGCTGCCAGTTCTGTATCTCTCTTAGCCGTAATGGCAACATTCATTCATTCATCCCAGTTGCACATACCTATCCATGCCCTGAGTTAATCTGCCTTACCTGTCAGGCCTCTTGCATTGAAATAAGTGCAATTCAATCCAACAGTCCTTCCTCACTCCTTGCCGTACTCGTGTCTATTCCGTCCACTGAACTTTCTTTCATCGCCTTCATCCATACCCACTTCCAGGCACACACACAATGCTGGAGTAACTCAGCGGGACAGACAGCATCTCTGGAGAGAAGGAATGGGTGACGTTTCGGGTCGAGACCTTTCTTCAAACTGACTTCCCATTTCCAGGCTCTCACCTGCTTCGTCCTGCATTGAATCCCTGCCAATTTAGTTAAAGCCCACCTGTGTAGCACTAACAAACCTGCCTGCCAGGATATTGGTTCCCCTCCAGTTCAGGTATAACCCAGTCCTCCTAAGTCTCCTCTACCCCAGAAGAGATCCCAATGGTCCAAAAATGTGAACCCCTCCCCCCTGCACCAACTTCTCAGCCATACATCCATCTGTCCTATCTACCTGTTCCTACCTACACTAGCATGTTGCATCAGCAATAATCTGGAGATCACAATGTGAGAGGTCCTGCCTTTTAGCCTTTTGTCTAACTCCCTACAATTATTTTGCAGGACTGACTTCTTTTTCCTTCATTTGTCATTGGAGCCAACATGCACAACAACCTCTGGCTGCTCACGCGCAACTTTGTGTTACGCAGCTGCTCCAAGACATCGTGGACCTTGGCACCAGGAAGGCAGGGAGTCTCGACTGTTGCCACAGAATCTCTGGTCCACTCCCCTAACGAGTGAATCTCCTACCACGATGGCATGACAGGAACACATATGTCAGGCTACTGTTCAACATAATCATCTTCCCCAAACTCTTCACCAGGGTCCAAGACCTGGTGTCTCTACCACATTTTACAACTCAATGCTTGACTTCCTTACTGGCAGTCCCCAATCAGTGTGTCCTTTGCAACTGGTTCCCTGACAGCTTCATTGGGAAACCTCGAACAGTGTGGATTGGTAACAACATCTCCTCCTCATTGTTCATCAACACAGGTGCACTTCAAGGCAGAATAATTAACCTTCCCCCTATCTCTGCCTTAACAATATCCACTGACTTGGCCTCCACAGCCTTCCGTGGCAAATAATTCCACAGATTCACCACACTCTGACTAAACAAATTTCCCCTCATCTCCTTCCTAAAAGAACGTCCTTTAATTCTGAGGCTGTGACCTCTACTCCTAGACTCTCCCACTAGTGGAAACATCCTCTCCACATCCACTCTATCCAAGCCTTTCATTATTCTGTAAGTTTCAATGAGGTCTCCCCTCATTCTTCTAAACTCCAGCGAGTACAGTCCCAGTGCCGACAAACGCTCAATTGACCATATTTCGATCACACAATCAATCCACGGGCTTGCTTTTCAATTCCCCCGCTGCAGGTCCAACACTGAAATGAACTTACAGGTTGATATACAAGAAACTGCAGATGATGGAATCATGAGAAGAACACAAAATGGAGGAGGAACTCAGCAAGTCAGGCAGCATCTAAGGAGGGAATGGACAGGTGACATTTGGGGTCAGGACCCTTCTTCAGACTGAGAATATTATGGATCGATTTGTATATTTTTCTCCATTCTTTATACATGCATAGTATACGCTGTAAAATAACTGGGATTGAGCAAGTTAATTTCTAAACTAGTGAAAGGTTTAAGCAGGTGAAAAGCGAAATATATTATCAAAGTGTTATAAAAATGTTATCAAAAAGTTATAAAAAAGAATAAGGCAAACCGCCCTTTGAGCCTGCTCTGCCATTAAATAAAATCAGCTAATTGTCCAAATTCAGAACCCTGTTCTATCTTTCTCCATACATTCCCTGATGTCTCTAGCCCTGTCAACAATATCGAATTTTGCTTGAATATATTTTGATTTGGCATTGACCGATTTCTGTGGTAGAGAATTTCATAGATCCACTGCTCTTTGGGAGCCAACATTTCTCCTAATCTCAGTCTTAAATAGTTTACCCCTTATCCTTAGATTGAGGCCCACGGTTCTCGACTGCACGACCATCAAAAAATAGTAACCGAAGGGGAAACTTTTTCCACACATATATGAAATGAACTGCGAGAGGAAGTTGTTGAGGCCAATACTTTAGCAACATTTAAAAACAAATTTGGACAGATACATGGATAGAAAAGTTTTTGAGGGATATGGATAGAACTTGGGCAAAAGGGCATCTTAATTGGCATGGATGAGATGGTTTGAAGACTCCGTTTCCATGCTTTTTGACTCTATTCTAAGATTCTTCTAGGTCTGGTGAACCTTTGCTGGACTCTCTCCTCAGCAAGAACATCCTTGCTCAGACACAGAGACCAAAACTGCACAGATGAAAAGGTACAGCTTCATCGGCCCTGCAGAAAATCAACCCTGCTCCTATATTCAATGATTCAATGATACTTTATTGGTCACATGCACCTAGGTCCAGTGAACGTATTTGTTTTTTGCATGGAACCCAGTAAAATCATACAACAAACCTCACCTATGGATGTACACAAGGAGTCGCCACGTTTCTGGTGCCGACAAAGTTACACATGTTCATCGTACAGTCGTATCTTCTCACAGTGGCGAACAAGGCCTGTCGCCGCACCCGGCCGCAAGCGGTCCCTCCTCTGGGGTCCCTCCTACGTTGTCGGTGGCACTCACTATGGAGTATTCGTCAACATCTTCAATCTCTTGCTTCTGCATTCTGAGGGGTCTCACCTGCTTGAAAAGGACATCTCTCATGCTGGTGCCCAAGAAGAGCAAGGAGACCTGCCTCAATGGCTACTGCCCGGTATCATATATTTACTGTAGTGGAGTGTTTTGAGTGGTTGGTTATGATGCAAATCAACCCCTGCCTCAGTGATAACGTGGATCCACTTCAATTTGCCTTTCTCCACAAAAAATCAACAGCAGATGCTATCTCAATGGCTCTACACTCTGCTCTGGTCCTCTCCTTTGTGGAGAGGATGTTTCTATTGGTGGGCGAGTTGAGATCAAAAGGTCCCACCCTCCGAAATAAAGAACATACCTTTAAAAAGGAGATGAGGAGGAATTTATTTAGCCAAGTGGCGGTGAATCTGTGCAATTTATTTATACAGACAGCTGTGGAGGCGGTCTTTGGCTATTTTTAAAGTGATTGACAGGTACCTGGTTAGTAAGGGTGTCAAAGGTTTTGGGGATAAGGTGACAGAATGTGTTTGAATGGGAAAGATAGCCATGTCCTGTGATTGAATGGCCTAATTCTGCTCCTATGAGTAATGAACCTATGAACCGTCTTAATGACAGGAACACATATGTCAGGCTACTGTTCAACATAATCATCTTCCCCAAACTCTTCACCAAGTTCCAAGATCTGTGTCTCTACCACATTTTACAACTCGATGCTTGACTTCCTTACTGGCAGTCCCCAATCAGTGTGTCCCTTGCAACTGGTTCCCTGACAGCTTCATTGGGAAACCTCGAACAGTGTAGATTGGTAACAACATCTCCTCCTCATTGTTCATCAACACAGGTGCACTTCAAGGCAGAATGCTTAACCTCCCCCCCCCCCCCCTCCCACTCCCCCCTCCCCCCCTCCCCCCCCCACTCTATTCTGACTATGTATGTTAATACTGACCAAATTAAAGACATCATAAAATGGAGGATCCCTGCACTTATCAGAATTGCTTAACCTGTGTCAGCTTAAATTTACAGGCTTTGGATGGCACCAGCCAGTCTAGGCTCAGACTGGTATGCAGGATGGTGAAGGATCCAGGTGTTTTCCTTGTTTCTCCTAACCTGATAAAATGTATAGCTGTTTTGCAAACAAACCTTAAATGCATCATTTCGATTGGATCGCTGCAAGGGCATCGTAAATAGTATAAATAATGCTGCGAGATGGGTGTCCTGTTAATTGTTGATTGTTTGAAATTTTGAGCCTTCAAGGATCTGTTTGAATCCCAGGGCACATGTTGCTTGCTTCCATCTAGAAGCTTCTTTCAAATACAATGTATTCAAGATTGTATTATTGGGTTGGAGAACTGTCAATTATGTACTGTTATAATTAATGTGTTTAATTGGATTATGAAGAGACCACCCCCATGTGGTTCGGCCCCTCAAGATTCGGGGACCTATAAAAGGCAGCCCCCACGAGGTCCTTTGTCGATCTTCTGGAAGAGCGCTTGGGACTGCGTGACCTTTTGGAGTGTCTCTGCTTGCACGAGGCTAGAAGGGCTTGGCCAAGCATATACAAGGATCGAACCCGCGGTGGTTAGGTATCGTACAGGGGAATTTGTGTTGTGTTATCCAAAATAAAGTTTAGTTGCTCAAGTGCTTGATTCAGTATTTGATTGACTGAAACTAGACTAGGGGGAGCTTAGAATGAGCTATTTACACGTACAGCTCCAATGCCATCTTTACATTGAATTAGCAAACAGGAGAGAGATGGAAGGGCTGGTTGAGTGCTGCCACAACAACAAAGTCTCAGTCAACTTCAGCAAAACTAAGGAAAATAATTGTCGACTTCAGAAGGGGTAAGTTGGGAGACCATGTGGCAGGGTTCATTGGTGGGTCAGCAGTGGAGAGAGTTGCCAGCCTCAGGTTCCTGGTCGTTATCGTCTCGGATGACCTGTCCTGGCTCCGCTCATTAGGAAGCCGCCCCAGAACCCCTACTTCCTTCAAAGCTCAAAGAGATTTGACATATCACTGAATACTCTAACAAACGTACACATATACTGCAGACAGTATCCTCTCTGGTTGTATCATGGTTAGATATGGTGAATCCAATGCACAGGAATGTAAGAGGCTGCAGAGAAAAAGGACTTAAGCAATCTATTTGCTTTCTTAATTGCATGTTTACCTTCAGCGATTGCTGTACAAAGATATCCTGATCTTGTTTCCCATCCTCCTTTCCCAATCTATTTCCATTTAAATCTTGTAATAATCTTCCTTCTTGTTATTGACATCAATGTGGATACCTTCATCTTTGGCCATATTCTACTGTACCAGTATCTGTCCACTACTTCAATGTATCTAAATCAACCTGGAATTTTTCTTCATCCTCCCCAAGTCTCGCCCTCCTACTCATCTTTGTACCATTCACATACTTGGCAATATTACATTTAATTCCCTCATCCAAATCAAGATACTCCTGAGGTAATTTGGTGCTGTGATAATAGACACATTTTTTAAGCAGAGATCAGAGGAGACCTTCTTGTCCACATAACAGAATGTCACAAAGTTATTCTGCAATGATGTTCAGAACCCATAGGCAGCCACTTTCTGGGATTTGAGGGTTTGTACACCTAGGGCTCTCTGTTCGTCAATACTTTCTCGGGCTCTACCATCATGGTATATGTCCTATCATTATTAGAGTCATAGAGTCGAAGAGAAATACAGCACAGACCTTCCACATGTAAGATTCAAAATGGTTATCAGCATGCCATTAGTCCAAATGTCAGGTCTCCTTCCTCAGTTTTGCCAAATCCTTGTACTATTCTCCATGTAATTAAATGCACAAATTAAATTCGCCACCTATCATGGAGAGACCTCAATTCATGTCAAGTCAAGTCACTTTTATTTCTATAGCACATTTACAAAACTATTCTCATTGGCCAAAGTGCTTTACATTGGTGGAGGTACTAACGTTATATAACAATGGTTCATAGATTAATTACATAAATACATACATATATCCCTCACTCACAGGACGTCAAGAAAGGCTTGAGAGTAAAGATGAGTTTTTAGTCTCGACTTAAAGGAGTCGATGGAGGGGGCAGTTCTGATGGGAAGAGGGATGCTGTTCCACAGTCTAGGAGCTGCAACCGCAAAGGCGCGGTCGCCCCTGAGCTTATGCCCAGACCGCGGGATGGTCAGTAACCCCAAGTTGGCCGATCTGAGGGACCTGGAGGTGGTGTGGTGGGTAAGCAGACTTTTGAAGTAGGTGGGGGCAAGCCCGTTAAGGGCTTCGTAGACATAAAGGAGGATGTTGAAATGTATACGGAACCTCACAGGGAGCGAGTGGAGAGAGGCCAGTATTGGGGTGATGTGGT
Source organism: Amblyraja radiata (assembly GCF_010909765.2). Taxonomy (NCBI): domain Eukaryota; kingdom Metazoa; phylum Chordata; class Chondrichthyes; order Rajiformes; family Rajidae; genus Amblyraja; species Amblyraja radiata. Next base: position 39,559,501 of record NC_045957.1, on the reverse strand, counting down.
GCCTTTTTCGGGTGCCCGTCAGGAGTCTTGCTGCGGCGTTTTGGACCAGTTGCAGGCGGGACAGGGAGATTGGCTGATGCCAGTGTAGGGGGAGTTGCAGTAATCGAGGCGGGAGGAGATAAATGTGTGGATGATCTTTTCGAGGTCATCAAACTGGAGGAATTGTGTTTTTTTAGCTTTTGTCCGAAGCTGGAAGAAGCTAGCTTTTACCACGGCATTAACTTGTTTGTCAAATTTCAATGCCGAGTCAAATATCACGCCAAGATTTTTGACGTGAGGTTTGAGTAATTCATGCCACAAGGCCATTCATATCAAGGCCTCAGAACATTGGTTCAATAAGTTATGTTTTATCTGGATAACATCCTAAAGTTGCTGTAGTCACAGTTCTTTTGTTCTTGTAAAAATTCAGAAAATTTGGCACCACTGACAGGAAATAGCTTCATCAGTCCCTACTTGTTTAAGTGGCCGCTGTAGGCAATTGCCTTCTCAATTCACCTAGATGTTCTAGGTTGTTGCCAAATATGTTGGGTGCTCCGAATTGATGAAGACTTCTTTAATCCCCCCCAAGGGTGTGGAGCTCACTAGACATCAAAGTAGCACATCTTGCATATTATTTTTAGTGATGAGTGTTTCTGATGGAACTCTATGCAGAGATCTGATTAGCTTATAGTTCTTTTTTTTTTGTTCACTGCAATGAGATCATCTGAGCACTGGCTGGCTGACTTCTGCAGGAAATGAATCAAAATCTCAATAAAGATGATACCACCAGCCACAAATCCCCCTCCCCTTTCATTTACTCTCTTTGTACTTCCCTGGTCCCTCTTTTGGCCACACCTATTACTTACAGTTTAGTTTATTATCACGTGTACTGAGGTATAGTGGGAAGCTTTTGTTGTATGCTATCCAGTCAGCGGAAAAGCAAAGCATGATTACAATCAAGCCATTTACGGTGTATAGATAATAGTTCAGCACTGCTCTTTAGTTGTGGTAGGATGATTCGGTTGCCTGATAACAGCTGGGAAAAAACTGTACCTGAATCTGGAGGTGTGCGTTTTCACACTTATATATCTTTTGCCTGATAGGAAGGGGGGGGTCCTTGATTATGCTGCTGGCCTTGCCACGATAGAGTGAGGTATAAATCGAGTCAATAGAAGGGAGGTTGGTTTGTGTGATGGTCTGGGCTGTGTCCGCAATTCGCTACAATTTATTGGATGTCTTGAATGGAGCTGTTCCCAAACCATGCTGTGATGCACCCTGATAAAATGCTTTCTATGCCAGATCCAAACAGTCCTTCCAAGTGAATCAGTGGTCACTTGTACCTGGTCCAATCTTGTGTGCTTCATGATGTGACCTCCTCTACCTTGGAGAAACTTAATGCAGATTGGCTTTTCAGCTTGCAGAGCAACCTGACCATTAGGTTGCTTGCTACTTCCATTCCCATCCCAATCTGACTGCGGACTGCTGCACTGTTACAGCGATGCCCAATTTGAGCTTGAGGAACAACACATTTCCCAAAAGTTTCAGCCTGCAAACTTAATATCAAATCCCCATCTTTAGATAACTCTCTTCTTTCCGATTTGTATGGTACTGGCCATTTTGCCTATTATCATGTCGGAACGAACTGCAGATGCTGGTTTAAATCAAAGGTAGACACAAAATGTTTGTGTGATATTAAGGCCTGGTGCTCGTCTGTGGGGTCGTGGTCCAAGGATAAGTAGGAGGAGGTGTCTGAGAGATGGCGCCAGGCCTGAGTAGAGACTACCACTACCAGACTACTGCGGCACCTCCCTTATCGGCGGGTTTGATTAACTTGTCTGGGTTTTATTAACATAACAGTGTGAATGGAGGGCTGTACGTTCAGGGGGGGCGAGGTTAGAGTAGGTAAGGGGAGTGGAAAAGTTGAGATGGTTGATGTCCTGCCGGCAGTTTTTTTGTGTGATGTTAAGGCCTGTTTTTTGTGTGATATTGAGGCCTGGTGTTGCCTATTATCATCATGGCTCAGCGTTTTCCTTTTTCTCTTCTTTCTACAGTCTAGTCTGCTTGCAATGTCCGACATCCTTAACATTAGCAAAACCGTACATGAAAACTACCATAGAGCTATATAGCACTGTCATAGAGCTATACAGCACTGATACAGGTCTTTGGTCCAACTTTTCCATGCCAACCAAGTTGTCTAACCAAGCTATTTCCACTGGCCTATGCTTGGCCCATACCCCTCCAAACATTTACCATCCATGTCGTCATGAGTCAACAGAACAGAACAATGAAATTCTTAAGGCCCTGTCCCACTTACGTGTCCTTGGCACGCAAATTACACAACCTCATCGTCGCGTTGAGGCGCACGGGCTTCGTATGGCCGCGCGGGGCCGGTCCCACTGAGAAGCGCGGAGGGGTATGGAGTTGTGCGCGGTATAGCACGGCGCTCCGAAATTTTGTAGCGAACGAAATCTTCGCGCGCCCCGGCCTGTCGCATAACTGACGGCCAAAGTGGGACAGGCCCAAGACTCTGGTGCGCGCAACGTCTCACCTCCAACAGCAGCAGAAGCAGGCAAACAATCGTCGAACTCGGCCTGGGGCTCACAGCCGTTGCGGTCCGGATCCGTCCCCACTTCTACTCCCAGAGCGGGGCCAAGAAAATTGAAGATAGACACAAAATGCTGGAGTAACTCAGCGGGACCGGCAACTTCTTTGGAGAGAAGCAATGGGTAACGTTTTGGGACAAGACCCTTCTTTCAGACTGAAGAAGAGTCTCGACCCGAAAAATTACCCATTCCTTCTCTCCAGAGATGCTGCCGGTCTCGCTGAGTTACTCCTGGATTTTCTGTCCATCTTCAAATGACGTCACGCGCTCCAGACGGCTGTGCGGATGCATGAAGTCAAGCGCGACCTACGCGGGACCGTCGCGCCTCAACACGACCGCGAGGTCGCGTAATTAGCTTGCCAAGGACACGTAAGTGGGACAGGGGCTTTACTTGCAACAGCATAACAGGCTTGTAACACAATACCACATAGATAATATATAATAAACAGAAAATCTGATAAATTAATAACCCTGATACTAGTGCAAAGTAAGGCCTGAACTCCTTAGTACAACCCTAGATAGTGTGTAGTTCATTGGTTAGTTTGTGTAGTTTTCAAGAACCTGATGGTTGTTGGGACGAGGCTATTCAGGCTCCTATACACTCTTCCAAATGAAATGAGCGTGTGGTCAGAATGGTGTGGGTATTTGAAGATCTGGCTGCCTTTCTGAGGCACGCCTCCTATAGATCTCAATGGTTTGGGAACAGCTCCATTCAAGACTGCAAGAAATTGTAGCGAATTGCGGACACAGCCCAGACTGGGCGGTGTCTACCACTTTTTGTAATCTTCTTCATTCTTGGGCGTTCGGGTTTGCGAACCTGGCCATGATGCAACCAGTCAATATGCTCTCTACCGGACACCTGTAGAGGTTCATGAGAATATTCATCAACATACTGAATCTCCTCAATCTTCTAAGGAAGTCGAGGCATTGTTGGGCTTTCTCTATGATTGTTTCAATGTGCTGGGCCCAGGGCAGTTCTTCAAAGATCTGCACACCCAGGAACTTGAAATTGTTGACTGTCTGCACCACAAAGCCGTCGATGAAGACAGGTTTGCGGATCCTTGGGTTTCATCCTTTAAAGTCAATAAACAGCTCCATGGTCTACCATGATGAACAAAGGAGGAGGACTGACTGAACTTTGTTGCCTTCCACCACAGTGAAGAATGCTGTGGTGGATGTTTATGTTAAATTCTATTGTGTATTGTTTGGGTTATTTTTTAACTGTATCGCTGCTGGCAAATTCATTTCACTGCACCTTAGTTGGTGCATGTGATTAATAAATTTGACTTTGACTTTGACCTGACATTGAGAGCAAGCTTGTAGTTCTTGCATCATTCAATCAGATGTTCAATCTTCCTCCTAAACTTTGACTCATCATTACCTGTTATTCGTACAAGAGTGGTGTCGTCGGCGAATCTAAAGATGGCACTGGAACTGTGTTTATCTACACAGTCATAGCGAGAGAGTGAGTACAACAGAGGACTGAGCACACAGCCCTGAGGTGTTCTTGTGCTGATGGTTATCGAGGAAGAAGTATTGTTGCCAATTTGTACTGATTGTGGTCTGCCAATGAGGAATTTGAAGATCCAGTTGCATCGAGATGAGCAGAGATTCAGTTTCCTGAGTTTGATAACATGTTCGGAGGGGATGACTGTTTTGAAAGCCGAGCTGTAGTTTATGAACAACAGTCTGAGCAATGTGTCCAAGCGGCCTAGTGCAGATTGGAGAGCCAGCAAGATCGCATCCCCCATTGATCTATTGCGGCAGTAGGAAAATTGATGTGATTGCAGGTTCTTGTTGAGGAAGGGGTTGTTATGCACCATAACCAACCTCTCAAAGCACTTCATTACCATGAACGTTAGTGCCACTATTTGGTAGTCATTGACATATGTCACCATTCTTTTCTTGGGCACCAGTATTTTTGTTGCCCTTTTAAAGCGGGTGGGAATCTTGGACCATAATAATGAGAGGTTGAATATATTTCGAAAAATTCTAGATGGTCCACGCTGGTTTTAAGAATGTGGCCTGATACACCATCAGGTCTGGACGCTTTCAGAGGGTTTACCCTCATGAAGAATCTTCTGCTGCGTTTTATTGGTGTATTATAGGCATATTGGTGTTCTCCCTTTCAAGGTGAGTGTAGGACGAATTGGGCATGGCCAGACGTGATGCTTTGCAGTTGCTAGTGCTGCCATTTTGTTTTGCCTTGTAGGAAGTGATAGTACCGTACACCTACCCTGCCCAGTGTACTATTGATGAGGTTAGGATTAGGGATGCGCAGGTAGGTTCTAGAACCTGATGGTTGTAGGGAAGTAGCTGTTCGTGAACCTGGTGGTATGAGACTTCAGGCTTCTATACCACCTGCCCAATAGTAGCAGTGAGAAGAGCGAATGGCCCGGATGGTGGGGATCCTTGATAGGATTAAGAAAAGGGGAGATGCAACGAGACCTGGGTGTCATGGTACACCAGTCATTGAAAGTAGGCATGCAGGTGCAGCAAGCAGTGAAAAAAGCGAATGGTGTGTTAGCATTCATAGCAAAAGGATTTGAGTATAGGAGCAGGGAGGTTCTACTGCAGTTGTACAGGGTATTGGTGAGACCACACCTGGAGTATTATGTACAGTTTTGGTCTCCAAATCTGAGGAAAGACATTCTTGCCTTAGAGGGAGTACAGAGAAGGTTCACCAGACTGATTCCTGGGATGTCAGGACTTTCATATGAAGAAAGACTGGATAGACTCGGCTTGTACTCGCTAGAATTTAGAAGATTGAGGGGGGATCTTATAGAAACTTACAAAATTCTTAGGGGGTTGGACAGGCTAGATGCAGGAAGATTGTTCCCGATGTTGGGGAAGTCCAGGACAAGGGGTCACAGTTTAAGGATAAAGGGGAAATCCTTTAGGACCGAGATGAGAAAAACATTTTTCACACAGAGAGTGGTAAGTCTCTGGAACTCTCTGCCACAGAAGGTAGTTGAGGTCAGTTCATTAGCTATATTTAAGAGGGAGTTAGATGTGGCCCTTGTGGCTAAAGGGATCAGGGGGTATGGAGAGAAGGCAGGTACAGGATACTGAGTTGGATGATCAGCCATGATCATATTGAATGGCGGTGCAGGCTCGAAGGGCCGAATGGCCTACTCCTGCACCTATTTTCTATGTTTTTATATTCCATGCAGCCTCCTTGAAGCAGTGCCTCGCGTGGATGTTTTCGATGGTGTGGAAGGTTGTACCTGCGAAGGACTGGAGTGCTGGAGTAACTCAGGCAACATCTCTAGAGAACATGGATAGGTGATGTTTTAGATCGGGACTCTTCTTCAGGATCTTAACTGTAATACTTCATATTATTATTTTTAGCTGCCAAAATATTCAGTTATAAGAGTGTAAAACAGACACTTCCTTCTATTTTAAGAAAAACATTTTTAATCCATGGCAGCATTCTCCTTTGAAAAGCAATCAATACATCTGTGGGCCAACATTACTTCAGTATATTTTGAGAAGTGTCAGAAATTTAAAACTAGAGAAATTCACTTAAGTGGAAACGTTGGCAATCAGGGAAAACTAATGTATAACTAAGCTATAAAAATTAAAGTGCTATTGAAAAGTAAACTACTGTGAAAATGTAGATCAGTGTATTCATGCTGGTAAAAAAAAGAACCTTTCAGTACAAACCCACTGCACATATTGCAGCACATAAATGCTCAAATGGATTGCATTAATCTGGGTTATATTTTGGTTGCCAGCAATAAAAGTTAAAGGTAAATCTTTTTTTTATACTGCAGCATAATACAAACTGATTCCTCACATTCTTCTGGGGTACACAAAATTGCTGGAGGAACTCAGCGGGTGCAGCAGCATCTATGGAGCGAAGGAAATAGGCGACGTTTCGGGCCGAAACCCTTCTTCAGACTGATGGGGGGTGGGGAAAGAAAGAAGGAAAAAGGGAGGAGGAGGAGGAGCCCGAGGGCGGGCGGATGGGAGGGTGGGAGGAGACAGCTAGAGGGTGAAGGAAGGGGAGGAGACAGCACAGGCTAGCCAAATTGGGGGAATTCAATGTTGATGCCATAAGGGCGCAAGGACCCCAGACGGAATATGAGGTGCTGTTCCTCCAATTTCCGCTGTTGCTCACTCTGGCAATGGAGGAGACCCAGGACAGAGAGGTCGGATTGGGAATGGGAGGGGGAGTTGAAGTGCTGAGCCACCGGGAGGTCAGGTAGGTTATTGCGGACTGAGCGGAGGTGTTCGGCGAAACGGTCGCCCAACCTACGCTTGGTCTCACCGATGTAAATTAGCTGACATCTAGAGCAGCGGATGCAGTAGATGAGGTTGGAGGAGATACAGGTGAACCTTTGTCGCACCTGGAACGACTGCTTGGGACCTTGAATGGAGTCGAGGGGGGAGGTGAAGGGACAGGTGTTGCATTTCTTGCGGTTGCAACGGAAAGTGCCCGGGGAGGGGGTAGTGCGGGAGGGAAGGGAAGAATTGACGAGGGAGTTGCGGAGGGAGCGGTCTTTGCGGAAGGCAGACATGGGGGGAGATGGGAAGATGTGGCGAGTGGTGGGGTCACGTTCTTGTTCTCCCTTATCCATTCTATTTGTTACATCCTCAAAAAATCACCAATGATTTCCCCTTCATAAAGCCATGCTGACTTTGACCGATCCATTCACTGCTTTCCAATTGCGCTGCTGTAACATCTTTAATAATCGACTACAGCATCTTCCCCATTATCGATGTAAGGCTAACTGGTCTATAATTCAGTTTTCTCTCTCCCTCCTTTCTTAAAAAGTGGAGTTACATTGGCTACATTCCAGTCCACAGTCACTGATCCAGAGTCGAGAGAACATTGGAAAATGATCACCAATGCATCCACGATTTCAAGGGCAACCTCCTTGAGTACACTGGGATGCAGACCATCAGGCCCTGGGGATCTATCTGCCTTCAGTCCCAACAGTTTACCTAACACCATTTCCTGACTGATGTGGATTCCCTTCAGTTCCTCCCTCCCACTAGATCCTCGATCCCCTAGTATTTCAGGAGATTGTTTGTGTCTTCCTTAGTGAAGGCAGAAACAAAGTACTTGTTTAACTGTTCTGCCATTTCCTTGTTTCCCATTATAAATTCCCGTCTCTGACTGTAAGGGACCTGCATTCGTCTTCACTGACCATTTCCTTTTTACATACCAGAAGAAACTTTTAGTCAGTTTTTATATTCCCCTGCAAGCTTTTTTTCGTGCTCTTTTTTTCTCTCTTAATTAACCCCTTTGTCCTCCTCTGTTGAGTTCCAAATTTCTCCGTGGTCTGGTTTGCCGCTTCTTCTGACCAATTTATATGCCTCTGCCTTGGATTTAACACTATCCTTGACTTCCCTCGTCAGCCACGGTTGAGCCGCCTTCCCAGGTTTATTTTTTCGCTAAACTGGGATGAATAATTTCTGGAGTTCATCCATGCCGTCTTTAAATCTTTGCCATTGCATCTCCACTGTCAACCCTTTGAGTATAATTTGCCAGTCTATCCTAGCCAATTCCCGTCTCATGCCTTCAAAGTCTCCTTTATTTAAGTTCAGGACCCTAGTCTCTGAATTAACCGTGTCATTCTCTATCCTAATGCAGAATTCCACCATATTATGGTCACTATTGCCAAGGGGCTTTGCACAACAAGATCGCTAACTAATCCTTCCTCATTACACATCACCCAGTCTAGGATGGCCGGCCCTCTAGTCGGTTCCTCAACATATTGGTTTAAAAACCCATCCCGTATACATTCCAATAAATCTTCCTCCTCAACACTGTTACCAATTTGGTTGGCCCAATCTATATGTAGATTAAAGTCACCCTTGATAACCACTGTACCTTTGCTACACGCATCCCTAATTTCCTGCTTGATGCTATCCCCAACCTCCCTACTGCTGTTTGGAGGTTTGGATACAACTGGTGTGTAAACAAGTGGGCTAAGAATGAATGTGTGATGAGTCCATCGATCTCGCGATATTGCGGATGACGTCACACAGAGCCCCGCCGTCACGTGACCGGGACCCAAGGACGTGACGTAGAATCAATGGAGGGCCGGGACCTGGCGGCTCCTCCTTCTGCAGCGGCAACCGGCAACATCCGCCTTTCACTCGCTCAACAACCGCCATTAAACCCCTTGTTTCATTTGTACAAAAACACATACATTTCCTTCCACGCCGTGACGCTCAACAGCAGCGCCGGCCTCAAAAATGACGAACGGTTTCTCGACCGTGCGCCGCAGCCGCGCCGACGCGTCATGCAGTGGTGGGGACGTCATCTTCACGGGCCCCGCCCCCCTGCGCTGGCTGAGGGCGAGATGACGTCACCAGCCCTGGCCCCTTTGCCCCGAACTGACAGGGCGAGGTGACGTCACCTCCCCAGCGCTGGCTGAGGGCGCGGTTACGTCACCTCCCCGGCGCTGGCGGAGGGCGCGGTTACGTCACCTCCCCGGCGCTGGTTGAGGGCGAGGTGACGGCTGGGAAACGGGAGCTCGCCGGTTTCATGGCGGCCATGTCGGATCGGAAGTGAAGTGAAGGAGAGAAGCGAGAGCTGAAGGAAAAATTACAGTAACCGGCCGCCAGGAACGGAAACCGCTTTCCCATAGTTGGGAGAGAAGGACCAGCCATCGATAACGAGGGGGAAAGAAGCGGCGTTGGGGGGGGAAAGTTTCGATATTTCGGATGGTTTAACATTTCCCCCCCCAATACAATATAAAAGGGACAATGGCGGATCCGGCGGAGTGCAGCATAAAAGTGATGTGCCGATTCAGGCCGCTGAATGGTTCGGAAGTCCAACGCGGTGATAAATGTATCTGCAAATTTCATGGGGAAGAAACGGTGGTGGTCGGGGTGAGTGTTGATTTTCTGCTTGCTGTCATCCGCCCGGTATTCTGTAAAGTAACCTTGTAAATTATTTTGCATAATAGACAAGCTCAAGTTTGATCTGTGAGTGAATCTGTTGCTGAAACCGGTGGCAGGAGGTGCCCGAAAGTGAGTTGGAGCTGTAAAACCCAATGCATTCATCTGTCAAGGCGTCACGTCGAAGTGTGTGCTGTTTAAAAAAACTTCTCCCAAGTCTGTTACTGGTTGAATTTTATTTTTAGAGTAGAATCGAAGATTAATTCGCACCTGGAATACTGCATAATGCCACGTTTTATTTTGGAGTTGGGTGTGGGTGTTTTAAAATGTACAGGAAAAACACCCTGTAAATCTTGGTCTGGGTGCAATTCTTAGAGCTCGTGGCGAATAGGCTGGACCTTAAGTTGACATTGGTGTCGATCATCTTTTTTGTATATTTATTTTGGGAGGAGGCGTTGGAATGATCTCTTCTGCTTATTAGGCGATCCCCAGAAATGAATCGAGATTTCTAAAAGACAAACTTTCTTTTGTGCATTTGAATAATATATTAGTTCAGATTATCTTAAGTGATTGAAGATGTAGGAAGATACAGCCAGTTTAGATTTGATACTGGCCAGACTTGAAGAATTTCCATCCTGAAAGATGACTGGCCATGAAGGAAGTTTTGGAAAAGTATTTAACAGATGTGCTCAATATTTATGAATCCCTTTGCCTCTAGTGCATGCAATAATCTATATTTTGCCTCCAACAGTAATTCTTATTTATGTAGGAAAGAACTGCAGATGCTGGTTCAAATCAAAGGTAGACACAACGGGACAGGCAGCATCTCTGGAGAGAAGGAATGGGTGATGTTTCAGGTCGAGACCATTCTTCAGACTGATGTCAGGGGAGTGGATGGTACAGAGATAAAATGTTTTCGGAGACAGTAAGACTGGTGGGAGAACTGGGGAGGGGATGGAGAGAGGGAAAGCAAGGGTTACTTGAAGTTAGAGAAATCAATGTTCATACCGCTGGGGTGCAAGGTACCCAAGAAAAATATGAGGTGCTGTTTCTCCAATTTGTGCTGGGCCTCACTCTGATAATGGAGGAGGCCCAGGACAGAAAGGTCAGATTGGGAATGGGAAGGGGAGTTAAAGTGTGAGGTGCTGGTTGAAGTCTGTAGAAGGGTCTCGACTCGAAACGTCAACCTTCTCTCCAGAGATGCTGCCTGTCCCGCTGAGTTACTCCAGCATTTTGTGTCTACTTTTGTAATTCTTATTTACCTGTTTCCTGCTTTGTATGGATCCCTGTTACACTTTCCACATTACAGCTAGCAGTGATTAACTTTATCATATCACTGTCTATCTTGAACGGTGTCAGTTCACTACACCAAATCATTTGAAGTGTTAAGACTGCTTTTCTGATAGACAATAGGTGCAGGATCATGGCTGATCATCCCCAATCAGTAACCCGTTCCTGCCTTCTCCCCGTATCCCCCGACTCCATTATTTTTAAGAACCCTATCTAGCTCTCTTTTGAAAGCATCCAGAGAACCTGCCTCCACCGCCCTCTGAGGCAGAGAATTCCACAGACTCACCACTCTCTGTGAGAAAAGATGTTTCCTTTTCTCTGTTCTAAATGGCTTACTCCTTATTCTTAAACGGTGGCCCCTGGTTCTGGACTCCCCCAACATCGGGAACATGTTTCCTGCCTCTAGCGTGTCCAAACCCTTAACAATCATATATGTTTCAATGAGATACCCTCTCATCCTTCTAAACTCCAGAGTGTACAAGCCCAGCTGCTCCATTCTCTCAGCATAGGACAGTCCTGCCATCCCGGGAATTAACCTTGTAAACCTACCCTGCACTCCCTCAATAGCAAGAATGTCCTTCCTCAAATTACAGGACCAAAACTGTACACAATACTCTAGGTGTGGTCTCACTAGGGCTCTGTACAACTGCAGAGGACCTCTTTGCTCCTATATTTGATTCCTCTTGTTATAAAGGCCAACATGCCATTCGCTTTCTTCACTGTCTGCTGTACCTGCATGCTTACTTTCATAGACTGATGTACAAGGACCTCCCCTTTTCCCAACTTGGCTCCATTTAGATAGTACTCTGCCTTCCTGTTTTTGCTACCAAAGTGGATAACCTCACATTTATCCGCATTAAACTTAATCTGCCCTCTCCCCCAACTTGTCCAAGTCACCCTGCATTCTCATAGTATCCTCCTCACAGTTCACACTGGTTGTAGTAAATATTGCAAAATGTTCCACAATGCTTCCCAATGACACTATTAATCAAAAATTAACACTAAGGGTTATAAAGAGCATTGGAGTTGCATTCTAGAAATACGTCCTACTAAATGATAAGAATGATCTTTAGTTTAACTAGTTTCACCTTTGCCCCAGACCCGTTAATTTCTTTGGTTAATGATAATTTTTCAATCTTTGAGAATTGACAATTGGCCTAATCTTTAATTGTCTTTGCAGATGAAGGTGACTGAATTTCTACCATCTTAACATGTAGGACTGATTTGCATCTTCATTTCTGAAAGACCTGGCTCCAATTTCTAATGCTGTGCCCTCAGAATTACCAATATGCAGAAACAGCCGTGCTTCTCTGAAGAAGTTCAATCAATCACAATTTAAATTCCGGGAGCCACAATTTCAGTGTTGTGGAATAATATCTTTCTGTTAATCTACTTTGTCCTCCCTCTAAGGCAATAACATTGTTTTTAATTTTTGTTGTCCAAAACTGCAATAATTTTGGCCGTATAAGTTTCAGTCTGAAAATATTAAGGTCATTAGAATTATTGTTTGTTTGTATTCGTCCATAATCGCTCTGGGTGCATAGTTCTCGTTGGTCCTTCACTGCTTGTAGGTTTTCAGCTGATTCCTTAATTCCTTTTAGGCAAGTGTCTCAAGTGAACATTTTTGATTCATGCTTAAATTTACTTGCCACACACTTATCCATTCAATTTATTTATATTTTTGTAATTTGGTGCATCTGCTTATTTTGTGCTATCGACAAACGTACGCGTGGCTTTCCATCTCATAATCTGTGTCATTTTAAAAGTGGGCTCATTATTTGCAAGCCCAAGACACATCCTTGCTGGATCCCAGGGAGGATCTTATTAGGAACCAACAGTTACGTGTTTTCAACTTGAATTTGTCTCACTATTTCCTAGTCAGCATGATAAATTGCATGAACTTTAACTTCAGCTATCTCTTATGAAGGACTTTTCCAAATGCTTTCTGGGCATCCTTGTAAGTTACTTCCATTAACATTCCCTGTTTCGTACTTCAATAATCTTTTATCAGTTTGTCAATTGGGTTCAAACAGCATGATCTGTCTTTGACAAATTCATCCTGACTTTATGATTGACTGAAAATGTAAGATGTACAGCCATCAGTCCTCAATAATTTCTTGATAATTACTGAATTGGCTAACTGATCTATAGTTCCTTATAGTTTATATTGATCCTGTCTTAAACATTTATATGGTAAGATTTTCCAAATAGATCGAAGATTGGAAAATTATAAAGAGCATCTGCAATGTTCTTAGCTTTGAACTCTTGGAATGGAAGCAAACTAGACCTATTGTAATCCATTTTTGAGTTTATTTTCTTTTATAATATTGTAGGTTATATTAATTTTGGCCATGTATATTTCTCATTCAGTTTTTGCTTTCTTGATAGAAACAAAAAACTGCAGATGTTCGTTTACAAAAAAAGACACACAGTGTTGGAGTAACTCAGCAGGTCAAGCAGCATCTCTGTAGAACATGGATAGGTGATGTTTCAGGTCGGGACCCTTCTTCAGACAGTCCCAACCCAAGACATTACCTGTCCATGTTCTCCAGAGATACTACCTTTTACTTTCTTGATATTAGGGTACTGACCTTTTCTGTGTCCCCTGACAAAACATGATCTATCAATGCAGCTATTTTTGTGTTGTTTACCAATATTATCAATTTAAAAAGACGACATTTCTGTCAACCACCCCATTTTTACTAATATAATTGTACCATTGCTTGTTTTTTTGTACCCTTACAAGTTTCATTTTCACTTTTTTTACTTCTAATCTGTTTTAGAATTTGTATATTTCCTCTTTCGGTATTTACTTTTTTTAACATATTTATAAATATTCTTAGTTTTCATTAATGTTTGTTTTTTAAATTAGGAATTTAGATTTCTTGTTTTTTGCATGATCATTCTGATTCTGCAACATAATAATAATTACTTTTAGATATCTCAGTTCTGCAATTACTTTTCCAGTTTGTTAGGAGTTGTTAAGCCTTCTAAGATTTTTTTTAAAGAGCCTCTTGTTTGGTCTTGAATGTAATGTTGCAAAAAAACCTTTGCTTACATTTCAGAGACTTGCCACTCAGCTTTCAGATATGAACAGTCTGCTTGTCCATAACTACATGCAAATTAACCTTCAACCCTTGTAACAGTATATTTAGTTATCAGTCCTGGTCATTTTGAAGCCATGATTTGGAAATGGCTATACTATGTTATACTCTCCAAGTTGAATTTTGACTGTAATTCATTTACTTTGTCTTGTACTCCATGCATGTGCAAGAATAGTTTTTTTCTGCCCCACCTTTCTGGGATTTTACCTTTCTCCTTGTATGATTGCTTTATGTATTTCTGTATTTTTTGTTATAGGAGTGGCTGGATGTGACAAATAGCCTGCTGTCTTTCTTTCCACCTATTGCGGAATCTACCTTTTCCTACTGAAAACCCGCCCTCCCGAAACCTGATAATTACTCTACATTGTATTCCACAGGAATCTAACCACTGTTCCCCCTTTATGAAGCTAGATACAGCATAAAGCACCTAGATGGAGTTGGTCTGTTCCCCTACAACACTGATACCAGTTAACCACAAAATGAAACCTATCTGTTTTATAGCATTCCTAATTTGTTTATTCCTGTTCCTTTTGCATGAAGTACAGTTCATTAAAAAATATAACCCTTTATGTTCCTTATCTTGTTTTGGCTGCCAGAAACAGTTATACTCGAAACAAAATATCTTCCTAACTCTTTCTTAATTTGTTCATTCCAATGTAGATCGCAACAACATCATCTTCCATTGATAATGTTTTACCTTCACTCTTGAGAGACCTTTGCCTAAGTTAGACAGCATGTATATTGCACCCTTCACTATGCAGGATACTGTATCTATATAATGGAATTTTATTCAACTACTGTATTACTGTTCCTTTCCTGCTCCTGCTAATCCTATTCATCCTCCTATCCTATGTTTATTATTGTGATTCGACTCTCGGTCCTTATTATCTGTCACCCAAAAAAGATAAATTCATTTCACCTGTTGCTAGGATCGGGTTCTTTTTTCTCTCCTTTGGTTTCTCCCCAAACCGATCCTATGTCTCCTCTACGAAGCGTGATAAAGGAGCACCCTATCCAGCACTACTTATCCTTCTTTACATGACTGGTGTCTCCAAGTCATTTTTCAATTCAGTGACTCAGAAGGAGAGAGATCTGTTTTAGAGATAGACACAAAAAGCTGGGTCAGACGGCATCTCTGGAGAAAAGGAATAGGTGACGTCTAGGGCCAAGACCCTTCTTCAGACGGTTCACTTGGGCTAAGTCTCACTCTCCACATGTTCTGATTGACACTTCCTAGTGTAATCTATTATTCATATTTGTAATGCTTTAACTTGCCTGTGCAAATAATTTTTCGCTTCACTAAAACATAGTTAAGCAACACTGGTTATTTTCAACTGGATTTTGTTCTACCAAATACATGAAAATAAGCTATTTAACATTTCAAATGCATTTCCATTGGCATTACAATATTGTCCAGAAGAGACTTCCATGTGCATGCTTGTAAAGCTGGGCATTGTTATTTTTGCACAACCACCAATTAAATGGATTAATGAATGGATTAATGAATTAACTGCCTAAAATTTTATGAAGTTTCAATGGTTTTAATGAGATCAATTTGCATTGATTGTTTTTGTGAATTTCAATTATATATGGAAAGTACTGCATAATAGTTCAACCGGTTATAGAATTGTTTATCAATGTGTACAAACCACAAAATCAAATGGGGGAAAATTCATGCAATGCCTTAGCAGCTCAGTATTTAATCTCAGTTTTCATTTGTTTTTCTTGGTCTAACCCCATTCTCCTCTTCTGAGGTAAGGAGGTAGTCTGTGCCCATGGCATGGCACGATTGACATTCAGTTTTGGAATTTTTAAGCCGGTAAATATCACAAGGCGTTGATCACTTCCATCAAGAGTTTAATTGTTCTCCTTTGATATTACCATTATTGAATCCCCAACATCCTCCTCTGAGTTGGGACTGTTCCTATTGGCCTCACTTTGAGTGTTGTCTGTAAGAATTGGATATGGGTGCAGAGTCTCCTGTGGTACGTGACTCATATACTGCTGTGAAGCATTTCCGCATCCACGTAGTGCAAGTCAGGAGCATATTGGAATATTTAACATTTTATTGGAGGAATGGAAAGTAGTTTAGTATAGAGTTACGGAGTGGAAACTTGTCCTTCAGCCCACTGAATCCGTGTCTACCAATCATCAACTGTACACTAAACGACCTAAAGTTATGGAGTAACTCGGCGGGTCAGGCAGCATCTCTGGAGAACATGGATGGGTGATGTTTTGGGGCAAGACTTCTTCAGTCACCTTCTATGGTATCCTAGTTTTGCATCCTACACATGAGGGGCAATTTTCAGAAACCAATTAACCTAAAAACTTGCACGTCTTTGGAATGTGGGAGGAAACCGGAGCAGCTGGAGAAAACCCACATGGTCACAGGGAGAACGTACAAACTCCATACAGACAGCATCCGTAGATCGAACCCTGGTCTCTGGCACTGTAAGACAGCAACTCTACCACTGCACAATGTGCTGCATGATATTAGTTACGTGGAGAGATTAGACAACCTTGGCTAGGTTTCCACTGAAGTGTTGGAAGTTGAAAGAGGCGTCTGTTCCCAGAGGACATAGATTTATTTTGTGAGGGGAAATGTTTAAAGGAGATGTGCGGGGCAGGTGTTTTCCCTACAGAAAGTGGTAGGTCCCTGGAATGTGTTGTCATGGGAGGTGATAGAAGCAGATATGGAAGTTGCATTTATGAGGCATCTGAACAGTCACATGAACAGATAATGAATAAAGGGATACAGACCACATGCAGGCAGGTGGTATTAGCTACTTTGGCATCATGTTGAAATGGACCAGGTGGGTTGAAGGGGCACAGTGTTCCTGCGCTACACTGTTCTGTGATTACAGCTCCAACACACTCAGTACACAACATCATCCATCATGCCATAACCTTCTTGATGTACACAGCAGCAGTTGCTATAATTTTTTTTAATGGCACTTTTGAAACTGTCTCAAAGCTGTGTGACTACCTGCATAGTGAAAAATGAGTTCTTGAAGAAGACCTTGATAAATGCCAGTTATTGGCCATCTTCATCTAGAGGTAGCCTTGACATTTAGCAACATTATCATCAGAGAGTCTCCTGACATCAGCATCATCGGACTTGCCATTGATGCAACAGGATGAACCAAATAATACTGCATCTACCAGAACAAGGTCAATGGCTGAGTATCCTACGATGAATAACTTGCTTCCCGACATCCTAACGCTGTCCCACCAGCCACAAAGCACAAATCTAGTCTCTGTAGTATTTGACCTTTTGGATAAATACAACTCAAGCAACAGACCACGAACTTTACACCATTTAGCACTTATCTCCTTGCAAGATTGATACCACACCAGCACTCTGAATATTAATTCTATCACCACCCAGGCACAATGGGTGCAATGTGTGTTATCCATAAAACGCTCTGCTTTCAATCACTTTGGCTAATCCAAGAGTACATCCCAAAGTTGTCATCTACCAATGAGGAGGACAAGAGCTTCAGATGCAGAGAAACAGTTGCATAACAACTGAATTTGGATAGTCACCATTCATTTATTATTGTTGTGACTAATGCTTGGAACTGACTGCCTAATAATGTTTTGGGATTACCTTAACCAACTGCCGTGGTTCAAGAAGATGACTTTGCTTTTTCAAGGGCAATTAACAACTGAATAACAATGCTGGCTGTGCCAGTGATGCTCAGATTCTGGAAAATAATTGAATAAAGTAAGATTCCCTCTTTAGCATTAGAAAATTAGCTACAGATCTTAGTCTTATCAAACTGCTCACATGCTGTGTAGACCTTTCATTATAAAGGATAACTGTTTATGAATGAAGATCTTTATGCTGATGCCCTAACTATAGTGTATGAATGTTTCCAAATACTTTTAAAATCCTTGGATGAAAGCATCTATCGCAGATGACTTGTCATTCTAGTGTAATTATTTTTATTGCTGCTGTTTTACTTGAGTTTAGTTTATTATCATGTATATCGAGGTACAGTGAAAAACGTTTGTGTGCTAACCAGTCAGCGGAAATACAATGCATGATTACAATCAAGCCATCTACAGTGTACAGACGCATGATAATGGGAATTACGTGAATAATGTTTAGTTCAAAATTCCAGTACAGTCCAATCAAAGATATTCCAGGGTCTCCAATGTGGTACTTCGTAGTTTAGGACTGCTCTCTAGTTGTTAGTAGAAAGGTTCAGTTGCCTGATAACAGTTGGGAAGAAACTGTCCCTGAATCTGGAGGTCAAGTCAAGTCAAGTCAGATTTATTCATCACGTGCACATAAAGTGCAGTGAAATAGGTGTTTGTTTTCACACTTCTGTGCCTCCTGCCTGATGGGAGAGTAGAGTAGAGAAGGGAGAGTGGCCGGGGTGCTACACGTCCTTTATTATGCTGGTGGCCTTACCGAGGCAGCGTGAGGTGTAAATGGAGTCGATGGAAGGGAGGTTGGTTTGTGTGATGGTCTGGGCTGCGTCCACAATCTCTGCAATTTCTTGCGGTCTTGGGTGTAGCTGTTCCCAAACCAAGCTGCGATACATCCCGATAAAATGCTTTCTACGGCACCCCTGTAGAAGTTGGTAAGAGTTTTTGGGGACATGGCGGACTTCCCAGGAGGTGACGATGTTGGTATATTCATTTAGACTCAGTATTCATTCAGAGAATCTTTGTATTGTTCCCGACCTAATGAAGTGGAAATCGAATGACATCAGCTAGTGTAAGACAGTGCTATATTCCAAGTGGGAAATGCTGCAATTGGTTAGGCTTTATGGGAGGCAGGGATATTTGAAAAAATAACTGGTGTAGATTCGAACAAGTTTTAAGGCCAAACAAATAAAGCAATCAGAATGTCTGTTACATTAAAAAAGAAAAAATTACGTTTTTTTAATAATTATGGCATCCTAAGAAGCCAAAACAGGTAAACTGGCAGAATATGAGCCCACTAGATATTGACAAACGAGACGGAGCAAGCGAGATGAGAAACAATTTTGTTTCCAACAACTGATGGGAGAAGCTATAGTTTTCCATCAGGATCGTTCTATAATAAGGGCATGGTATAAACCTACAATGAAACGGCAAGGATCATTATTTACTTATTAGATCTTTGTTCCAAAAGGTGCAGTGAATATTAGAATATTTGTTTGCATATAACTCTTCCATTGATAACCATTAATTTAATCTACTTAATTTATTTTAGGATTATGTATGACTTCAGTTTACTAGCCATGGAAAGATGGCTAGAATTATAAGAGATTTACCAAGCAATTTCCCTAAATGTGTGTACGTTAAAAATAAGGTTGACTTTTCGTTATAACTTTGACCTTGATTGTGACAAGTGTTTCTCATAATATTTCTTGCATTAGGAATTTGAGAAGAAATCTGTGTTGACACTTGTAATATTTCTTGTACTGAGAACAAACAGAGGTCAGCTTAAATGTTGGACAAAAGATGCAAGGGTGATACAGCTGGTAACATTTTTACAAAGGTTAATTGTGACCTGGAATGCACTAGCTCTGGGCCTGCAAAGCAGAGTTTGATAGGCACTTTGGTAACCAGCTTGGAGGGGATAAACACTGTCTATGAACAACAGCCTGACGTATGTGTTTTTATTGTCCAAGTGAAGAGTGGAGAGCCAGTGAGAGAGAGTGCATCCTCTGACCTGTTGTGGCGGGTACAGGTTTTTGTTGAGGTAGGTGTTGATATGCGCCATAACCAACCTCTCAAAGCACTTCACCACGTCACCTTGGGCACTGATATTATTGATGCCCTTTAAATCAGAGGGGAATCTCGGACCTCAGTAATGAGAGGGTGAAGATGTTCGCAAAATCTCGAGCCAGTTGGTCTGCATGGGTTTTAAGAACAAGACCAGGTATGCCAACAGGTACAGATGGTTAGAGGCTTCAGCCTCTGGATCTTCTGACATTGGCCTCTGTAACTGAGATGTAATAAACAAACAAAGTTCAATAAAGTAAAAATATACCAGCATAATGCAAAAAAACAGGCAACCCAGGCATCACCCAACGCATCACCGGTTCCTCGCTCCCCTCCATTGAGTCTGTCCAAAGCAAGCGTTATCTGCGGAGGGCGCTCAGCATCGCCAAGGACTGCTCTCACCCCAACCATGGACTGTTTACCCTCCTACCATCCGGGAGGCGCTACAGGTCTCTCCGTTGCCGAACCAGCAGGTCCAGGAACAGCTTCTTCCCGGCGGCTGTCACTCTACTCAACAACGTACCTCGGTGACTGCCAATCACCCCCCCACCCCCCGGACACTTATTATCACTTATTATTATTTATTTAAATCATTTGCTATGTCGCTCTTCCAGGGAGATGCTAAATGCATTTCGTTGTCTCTGTACTGTACACTGACAATGACAATTAAAATTGAATCTGAATCTGAATCTGAATCTGAATTCATAGCTTGGCGTTTAGTTGGAGTTTGCAGTGTTCGATAGCCTGATGGTTGTAGGGAAGAAGCTGTCCCTGGACATGAAAGTTTTCAGGCTCCTGTCCTTCCTGATCGCAGGAGTGCAATGAGAGCATTGGCAGGGTGGTGTGGTTCGTTGATGATGCTATTTGCCTTTTTTAGACAGTTCCTCTTATAGATCTCTTCGGTCGGGAGGCCATTACCTGTGATGGACCGGGCAGTGTTTACTATTTTTTGTAATTTCCTTTGTTCCTGAGTGTTTGAGTTGCCGAGCCATGCAGTGATGCTCTCTACCTGTAGAAGTTCAAGGCAGTATTTGTCAACATACCAAATCTTCTCAAGGAGTAGAGGCATTGATGGGTTTCTTTATGATTGCAACAATGTGTATGTCCAGGACAGATCTGCAGAGATATGCATGCCCAGGAATTTGAAGCTTTTGATTCTCTCCACCACCGACGTTGATGAAGGCAGGTTTGTGGATCCTTGGCCTTCCTCTTCTAAAGCCACCAATTAGTTTCTTGGTTTCACTAGCGTTGAGAGTAAAGGGCCTGTCCCACTTGGCAGTCATTTACGCGACAGGCCGGTAGTGACTGACGCGCGATGGTCGCGTGCGTCATCATGCGTCCGCACAGCCTTCTGGAGCACGTGAAGTCATTTGAAGATAGACACAAAATGCAGGAGTAACTCAGCGGGGCCGGCAGCATCTTTGGAGAGAAGGAATGGATGATGTTTCGGATCGAGACTCTTCTTCAGTCTGAATCCAATCGTCTTGGCCCCGCTCTGGGAGTAGGAGTGGGGGCGGATCCGGATCCGCAACGGCTGTGAGCCCTAGGCCGAGCTCGGCGATCGTTTGCCTGTTTCTGCTGCTGTTGGAGGTGAGACGTTGCACCGTGCCAGGGTCTTGGGCCTGTCCCACTTTGGCTGTCAGTTACGCTACAGGCCGGTGGTGCGTGAAGATTTTGTGCAGGACGAAGTCCACACTCCTCCACACCACTCCATGCACACCTCCCGCGCTACCCACACGCTAGCCGGTCGCGTAAATGGCGCGCGAATGACAGCCAAGTGGGACAGGCCCTTTAGGCACCATTCAATCAGTTGATCAATCTCCCTCATTGTCCTTCGTAGTCTAACCAGAGTGTATATATTATATGTTTATTACCAACATAATTTTTGTGACTTTTAACAGTCTCTTTATTTTAATTGCAGTTTTGCAGTGACTGCGTATCATAACTGGTATTTCTGCTTTAACCAGTTTTTATTCCAATGACCCAATGGGTGGGGTGCCACGACGCCTGGTGCTGGGATCCCAGTGGTTTACAATATATATTAACGATTTAGATGAGGGAATTAAATGTAACATCTCTAAGTTTGCGGATGACACAAAGCTGGGTGGCAGTGTGAGCTGCGAGGAGGATGCTGTAAGGCTGCAGGGTGACTTTGATAGGTTGGGTGAGTGGACAGAAGCATAGCAGATGCAGTATAATGTGCATGTTGTCACTTGCGGGCAGAGTACCAAGGCAAATTCCTTGTATGTGAGTACTTGGTCAAACCTATTCATTTACTCATCATTTATTTATTTGTTTTATTATCAATGTGAGGCTATCCACTTTGGTGGCAAGAATATGAAGGCAGATTATTATCTGAATTGTCAGATTAGGAGAAGGGGAGGTGCAACAAGACCTGGGTGTGCTTGTACATCAGTCACTGAAAGTAAGCATGCAGGTAAAGCAGGCAGTGAAGAAAGCTAATGCTTGGCCTTCATTGCGAGAGGATTTGAGCAAGGAGGTCCTACTGCAGTTGTACAGGGCCCTGGTGGAGTGTTGTGTGCAATTTTGGTCTCCTAATTTGAGGAAGGACATTGGTGCTATTGAGGGAGTGCAGCGTAGGTTCACCAGATTAATTCCCGGGATGGCGGGACTGACATATGAAAGAATGGGTCAACTGGGAAAAATATTCCCGATGTTGGGGGAGTCCAGAACCAGGGGTCACAGTTTAAGATTAAGGGGTAGGCCATTTAGGACTGAGTTGAAAAACGTTTTCCGCCAGAGAATTGTGAATCTGTGGAATTCTCTGTCACAGAAGACAGTGGAGGCCAATTCACTGGATGATTTCAAGAATGGAGGGATATGGGGGGGAAACCGGAACAGGGTACTGATTTTGGATGATCAGCCATGATCATATTGAATGTCTTGAAGGGCCGAATGGCCTACTCCTGCACCTATTTTCTATGTTTCTATGACCCATTGTTGTTAAATGGGATTAATATAGATTAGTATAGATGAGTGCAATGTTGGTGTGGTCTGAATGATTAACCCTATGATGTAAACTACAGTATTGTGATTAAGGAAAAATCAGACGACTATTGTAGCTTTCATGTGATTGCTATTATCAGTGTCTGATTTGCAGTTGATTAGTAAAACAGTACCTTCAACTTATTTCTACCACTTATGGCTATATTGTCAATCATTTGATATTCATATTGTTTGATATGCTTTGGGGAGCAAGAATAAAAATTACTAAATTTGCTTAGTAAAAATCACTAAATTATGAAAAGTGCAGCACGGTGGCGCAGCGGTGAAATTGCTGCCTTACAGCGCCAGAGACCCGGATTCCATCCTGACTACGGGTGCTCTCTGTACAGATTTTCTACGTTCTCCTCGTGACCTACGTGGGTTTTCGCCGGGTGTTCCAGATTCCTCCCACACTCAAGTCACACAGTTTTGTAGGCTAATTGGCTTGGCAAATTGTCCCTACTGTGTGTAGGATAGTGTTAGTGTGCAGAGATCGCTGGTCAGCGTGGACTTGGTGGGCCGAAGGGACTGTTTCCACACTGTATCTCTAAACTAAACTAAAAAATGACCACTAGAAAATTACAAGACCATAGTCAGTTGTTCCCTCAACACATTTTAGGAAGTAAGAGCCATCAGGCTGTGCTTCCCATTTCCTGCTTGAATGTAGAAACTGAAGCAAGGATCCAATACAGAAAGTTATACATTGCTGGTCTGAGGAAACTGACAAGCTCCAACTTGACTGTTTTGGTTCAGGAGATTGGTCCAGTTGCAAACCTAAACGGAAACGCCATTGCTGTCTCAGACGTAAATAGTAGTTTGGACTGCATACCAAAGAAGTAAATTAAAATGTACACCAGTTGGCATACATCTTGGTATGTGACAACGATATACCAATCAACTGCACTTAATTTTCACTGCTCTTTAGTTGCATTGTACCTACAATCTGTAAATAATTGGTTACACGCTCAATCAAATTAATTAAGTTGACCGCATGGTTTACTCTTTGGTTTTGCTTATACCCCAACGACATGGACAATATTCCGCTTTGGCAGCTTACAACCCATTTGTATGAACATTGAATTTTCCAATTTTAGGTAATCTCTAACACCTCCCCCCTTCCCTGTTGTCCAACGATTCTCACCTACTTCTTCCCCAACCCCCCACTCCTCCCCACATTCAATCCCCTGGCTTCACAAGTTGCAACTCTTCAATCTGTCTGTCTCCCACCTCTTGCTGTTATCTCTTGTCTTTGTACCAAACATCTGCCTGTAAATGATGTCGCACAAATGACGTTCAAATGACGTCGTGGGACAGGCCCTTAAGAGCTAAATCTAAGTCTCTTGAAAACATCCAGTGAATTGGCCTCCACTGCCTTCTCTGGCAGAGAATTCCACAAATTCACAACTCTCTGGGTGAATTTTTTTCCCCTCATCTCAGACCTAAATGGCCTAACCCTTATTCTTAAACTGTGACCCCTTCTTCTGGACTCCCCCAACATCAGGATCATTTTTCCTGCATCTACCCAGTCCAATCACTTAAGAATTTTATATGTTTCTATAAGATCCTCTGTCATCCTTCTAAATTCAAGCGAATACAAGCCCAGTCGACCCATTCTTTCATCATATGTCAGTCCCGCCATCCCAGGAATTAACCTGGTGAGCCTACGCTGCACTCCCTCAATAGCAATAATGTCCTTCCTCAAATTATGAGACCAAAATTGCACACACTATTCCAGTGTGGTCTCGACAATATACAATAGGCCATTCGCCCCTTCGACCCAGCACCGCCATTCACTCTGATCATGGCTGTTTATTCACAATCAGTACCCCTTTCCTGTGTTCTCCCCATATCCCTTCACTTCTCTATCTTTAAGAGATCTATCTAATTCTCTTGTAAGCCTCCAGAGAATTGGCCTCCACTGCCTTATGAGGCAGAAGCCCTGTACAACTGCAGTAGGACCTCCTTGCTCCTCAACTCAAATCAAAACAAAACTCAACAGAACAATGATTCTGGCCAAAACATCATCTATCCATGATCTCCAGAGATGCTGCCTGACTCAGAGTTACTCCAGCACTTTGTCCTTTTTCAGTTGACCCTAACCTCTTTCCAGTTACACTGCTATACATTATTGTATTTTTATAATAAGTATCAACTCAACAGGTTTCATTATGTGAAGTGTTGGAAAACTGTATTTTTTTGTTTTTATTCCTTTTGGATATTCTTGCTCTGCTATTTATTATACCAATGTCATTGACAACAAAAGCCACAGACCTAAATGGGATGAGATTGAGAATATTGACTCCAGGAGTTAATTCATTCAGTCTGTGGATTGGATGCGTAGTTGCAAGTGCTTCTGACTTTATTTTTACATTTATCAAGGTCAGTGATGTCAGTGCCCAGAAATGGAACACTTGCGTTTGGCACCCAGTGTTTCCACTGGCATTTTGAGGTCAGGCTAAGCATGGGCTAAAAAGAGCATTCTCAATTGATATGTATTGACTTCAGTGATATATCTCCTTATGCCATTTGATGTTTTCTACTTTGTCTAGCAATCATAAGCATGTTGTTATACCAAAATATTTGTACTTTTTACGATGTCTACTCCTGTGCACTGGAACTTGATCGGAAACAGTTGGAACCCTTTCAGTTACAGTTCACCTAAGGTATGCAAACCCCAATGTTCTGCATAGAACAAAATATATCTTCAA
Source organism: Amblyraja radiata (assembly GCF_010909765.2). NCBI lineage: Eukaryota > Metazoa > Chordata > Chondrichthyes > Rajiformes > Rajidae > Amblyraja > Amblyraja radiata. The sequence continues at coordinate 39,534,230 of NC_045957.1, read as the reverse complement.
TATTCCTACAGCATTTTGGTTTCAGATTAAACATTTGATGAATCTAACATTAAAAAAACCCATTAAGATTGATTGATGGTTTTTGTAACATAGGAATTCAACGAACATACAAATTAGAAATAGCAGAAAACAAAGTGCTGGAGGAATGCAGTGGGTCAGGCAGCATCTGTGAAATCACAGATGATGATCACAGATGCTGTCTAGCCCATCCTATTCCTTCAGCAATTTGTTCGAGATTCCAGACTCTGCTTCTCTTGTGTTTCCAGAAAAAGGAGTAGGATCCACACAGCCCCCTCAAACCTGCTCTGCTGTTCAATTAGATCGTGGCTGGTCTAATTACAAACTTAAATTTACATTTCTGGCTGATCACTAGTAATTCTTCACCCCTTGCAATCTAGCTCTGCCTTAAATGTATTCAAAAGACTGCTTGCACAGTCCTTTTGTAGAAGAGTTCCATAGATTCCCAATACCCTGAATTGTTGCAGTCTTGGTGATCTAGTTTATAGTTCCTTTCTGGAAAAAGGATGAGATTGGCTAAGCTAGCATTTGACCGAAGTAGTCAAATTAATATTTTGGCAGCAAAACTACAAACTGCTGCAGAAACTGAGCGGGTCAGGCGTCATCCCTAATTGCCAGCATCTGTGTCAGTTAAAGGAAATAGGAAGAAGACCCTTCATCTGGGCTTGGACTAGAGAGATTATGGCCACATAAAGAGGTGAGGGGGAGAGTTGAAGCAAAAGCTTGCAAGCAATAGGTAGCTCTCGGTGAGGAGGGGCAGATTGGTAGATAGGTAGAGATAGCATTGGACGCTCAGAGGTGAGTAGCGATGACAAAGGGCTGCAGGTTATGGATTCGGAAAGAAAGCCAGAGTGGGACCAAATAGAGGAGGGATGATGGAAACAGTAGGGAGGAGGGGATAGGAGATCCAGTGGGAGGAGTGTGGGTGATGGTGTCGGTGGGGGAGGGTAGAGGATATAGTCAGCTTCTGAGTGGGGGGGGTGCATGAAACATAGAAAATACTTGAAGGAGGAGGCCATTCGGCCCTTCGAGCGAGCACCGCCATTCATTGTGATCATAGCTAGAGTGGTGGTTTGGAAAGGGGTGTGTGGAAGGACCTTGGGAAATCAGAAAGATAGAAAAGGGAACAGAGGACGAGTAAGTTACTTGAAATCAGATAATATTGTGTTTATTCATTTGGGTTGTAGGGCAGAATATGAGTTGTTGTTCTAATAGTTTGCACTCTGCCTCATCAAGACAGCAGAGGAGGCAGACATGTTGGCATGGGATTGGAAAATTGAATTAAAATGGCCTGCATCTGGAAACAGAGATATAATCCTGAGGCTTTATAAGGTACTGGTCAGACCACATTTAGTGCATTGTGAGCAGTCTTTAGCCCCATATCCGAGGAGGGATCTGCAGGCATAGGAGAGGGTCCAGAGGAGGGTTACAAGAATGATCCCGGGGATGTTTGGGTTAACGTATGTTGAGTACGGAATTGGGAGGAATTGGCTTGGATAGAGTGGATGTGGCGAGGATGTTTCCGCTATTGGGACAGTCGAGGACCAGAGGACACAATCTCAGAATAAACGGACGTACCTTTAGAAAGGCAATGAGGAAGAATTTATTTTGCCAGATGGTGGTGAATCGGTGGAATTCATTGTCACAGACGACTGTGGAGGCCAAGTCATTGGGTATTTTTAAAGTGGAGATTGAAAGATTCTTGATCAGTAAGGGTGTCGAGGGTTATGGGGAGAAGGCAGGAGAATGGGGGTAGACAAGGAAAGATAGTTTAGCCATGATTGAATGACAGTGTAGATGCGATGGGCCGAATGGCCTAATTTTGCTTTGTGAATTTCTAAGCTATAAGCTCCAGTTAGCCATTGCGGAAGGAGTACAGGTGCTAGATAAAGAGAGGCCTAGTATGCATTTGACCTTTCTGATGTAGAGGAGGACACATTGAGAACCCCATATGCAATAGATGAGGTTGCTGGAAGTGAATCTCTCTCACCTGGAAAGCTTGTTTGGCTCCTGGGTTGGAGGTGTGGGCATGGGTGTTATTTTAAAGATAGACACAAAATGCTGGAGCAACTCAAGGGGTCAGACAGCATCTCTGGGGGGAAAAGGATGGGTGATGACAAATGATCTTGAGCAGGGTCATTGGTAGGTTCATTGTTGGCTAGGGAAGGTAGGATCTCAATAGAGAAACAATGCGTGGAACTGGTAAACTGGTCAATGTATGCTAGAATGCTTGAGAAATTCCATTCCTTATTAAATATTGTTGCTGTAACGTAAGCAATGAAAGAAGCCAGCTGGAATACAGCAATATTGTAAATGAAATTAAAAAGAACACAAAATAGGCCATTTAGTCAACATGCCTGCCCTGCCGTTCGATATGATCATGCCAGATCTTCTCTCCAATTATGTGTTAATTCCCCATTGCCCACGATTCCTTGATCTTTAAAAAAAATCTACTTCCTCTGAATACTGCCAAAGATCTAATTTCCAAATTGCTTCAGGGCAGAGAATTCCAGAGATCGACACAGCGAGAAGTTCCCACGCTGCATGTTTTTAAAGTCTGCCCCTCTAATCTTTTAACTATGTCCTCTCATTCAAGTTTCTCCCACTTGTAGAAACATCCTACCATCTGCAATGTTATCTTCTTCTTGCGTATGGCCTGCACAGCCTAATGTTGTAGGACAACTTGTTCTATTTGATCTTATTTGTCTGTGCACGCCAGGTTGATTGCATTCGTCGAAACACGTGAAGGTTGCAATCTTTCACCCCTGCAATGTTATGTCTCTTTATGATCATTGATGCTTCAATAATATCACACCTCATTCAACTGAACTCCAAGGAATATAGTCACAAAAAGCTGGAATAACTCAGCAGATCAGACAGCATCTCTGGAGAAAAGGAATAGTTGTCATTTCCAATTGAGACCCTTCTTTAGATTTAAGAAGAATATAGACCTACCTACTTCAGCTGCTCGTGATAAGATGTCATAATTTGGATTGCACAACAATCTTGCAAAATTCGACTGTTTTTCACGTCATTGTATTTACTCTTGTATTTATCATGTGCATTATTTACTCTGAGTTTCATTTCATTGCACCATGGTGTAGATAATTGATAATAAACTAATCTGAATCTGAACCTTTTAATCCCAGAAATTAGCCGAGTGAATCTCTCTTGACTTACCTTTTTATACCTGTAACACTTTATTAACAAGGAGGACCAAAACTCTACTCTGTACTCTGGTGTGGTCTGAACAGTGCTTCCCTATTTCTAACTACCAATCCTTTTGCAACAAGTGCCAATGTTCTATTTATCTTGGATCTATAGTTCCTTGTTTCTACCATTTACTTGCACCTGCCTACTAATATTTGGCAATTTATGCAAAAGAATGCCTAGTTATGCACTCGGCTCGTCCACTTAACCTACCTGTATCCTAGTGCAATGTTCCTATATCCTTGTCTATTTTCATGGCATCAGCTTACCTGTATGCCGTGAACTCTACTCCCTCCTGACGATTGATGCAAATTGTAAATAATTAATCCTTGGGATACCCATCTGGTTATGTACTTCCAATCGTAACAAGATCAATTTCCTCACTGGTTATTGCATAGAAGCGTATCTTCAATCCATACAAACATCATCTTGCCCTGATATTGTGAATTCTAGTTTAGTTTATTGTCACGTGTACCGTAAATGTTTTGGGTTATTGAGGATAGCCCTTCCTGAGCTGAAACATTACCTATTCATGTTGTACCACATGACCCGCTGAGTTAGTCCAGCATTTTGTCTTTTTCCAAAATAAATGCAGACCCAGCCTGCTGCCCACTTTGTTTAAAAGAAATAGAAATACATTTGACTTCCCTGTACTTTTTTTTAGTTGTCTCAGCTTATCCTTAAATTCGCTATTGCATCAATGTGCTGGGCATGTGCTATGTCAACCTCCAGAAATTTGACGTTGCTAACTCTCCACCCTTAACCCATTAATGTATTGTTGCCATTGTTGTTTCAGCACCATTCAATTGGGTGTTAAATCTCTCTCCCGTAGACTGTCATCACCAACCGTGATTCTCGTAACTGCAGCATTGCTATTGCCACAATTTAGATGGTATTGGAGCTGTGCTTAGCCACATAGTCCTGGCTGTAGAGCAGGGGAGCTAATTGCACAGTCTTGATGTGTAGCCTTGTTGATGGTCAGTGAGGAGGAGATATTGTTACTGATCCGCACTGTTCGTGATCTCCCAATGATGAAGCCAAGGAACAAGTTGCAAAAGAGAGTACAGACGGTCAGGTCTTGAACTTTGGTAATGAGTTAGGAGGGGATGATATGTTAAATGCCAAGGTGTAGTTTATGAACAGCAGCTTGAGGTATATGTTTCTGTTATCCAGAATGGAGAGCCAGTGATATAGCACCTGCTGTTAACCTGTTGTGGTGAAGGGTAAATTGATGTGGGTTCAGGTCATTTCTGAGGCAAGAGTTGATTCACAACATAATGGTCCTCTTGAAGCACTTTAATATAGTGATTATAATGGATGTAGGTGTTATGTATGTTGGTCTTTGAGGCAGGTCCCCATGCTCTTCTTGCGCACTGGTACGATCAATGCCCTGACTAATGTGTGCTGCCTTCACCATAACCTCTACTTGGACTTTTCCTAATGTAACCACTGGAACCGCCTCTCCAACCCTCTGCCAAATCCACTCTGACTGTTGATCCGTTTAGTTTCATTTTTAGGTTCTTTCAAAGGTAGGATATCTCCATATTAGTATGGTACTCAAGATGGACCAGCACTTTGTACAAACTGATTATTATATCCTGTAATTTGTTCCACTTCTGAAGCTGCATTCTTGGACCCTATTTTCCAGTAAAGCACACAGATTCCTCAATTATGTCTTATACTGTGGATTATTTATGCTGTTTTCTGCCCTAAACTAAGTTAATGTTTTAACTTTTTTTCAATAACTGTCTGCCAGTCAAAATGTCTTTGGGACTGTCTGCCTTACAGGAGAGGAAGTGCAGGACATCTTAATGTACAAAGTTGGATATTGGTATTAAGTTGGCATTGGTTTATTCATGTCACCTCCTCAGATGGTGCAAAATTGTTTTGCATGCCATCCAGTCAAACCATATTGTTAATGAGTACAATCAAGTACATGTAGTGCTATGATAAAAAAAAATAAAGGAGTGCAGAAGATAGTGTTGCGTTTACAGAGAAAGTACAGATAAAAAAGTAAGTGCTGCCAACAAGGTAAATTGGGAGATCATGACGGCATCATTAGCTTATGGGAGGTCTGCTCAGTAATCTAATAAGTGGGGAAGTAGGTGTACCTGTGTCTGGTGATATGTGCTTTTAAGCTTTTGTATTTTCAGCCTGACCTGGGAGGGGAAAAGAGGACATGTCCTGGGTTTAAGTGACCTTTATTCTGTAAGCTGCTTTCCTGAGGTCGTGTGAAGCATAAATGGAATCCGTCTAGGGGTTAATTTATGTGATGGACTGGGATGCGTCCGCAACTCTATGCAATTTCTGACAATCTTGGGCAGAGCAGTTATCAAACCAAGTTGTGACGCACCCCGATGTGATGTGTTCTAAGATAGACACAAACTGCTGGAGTAACTCAGCGGGACAGGCAGCATCTCTGGAGAGAAAGAATGGGTGACGTTTCAGGTCGAGATCCTTCTTCAGACTGATGTGTTCTAAGGTGCATCTGTAGAAATTGGTAAGAGTCATTGGAGACACGCTGAATTTCCTCAGTCTTATGGGGAAGTAGAGACATTGGAGTGCTTTCAAGGTTGTAGATCAGAAATATGAAAGAACACTAGGAAGCTAGAGAAGAAATTACAGGAGCCTTGGCTGAAATATATGCATCATCCTTTCCAACGAGAGGTCTGGCAAGACTAGATGGTGGCTAATGTTGTGCCTTTATTTAAGAAAGGTTAAAAGGAAAATCTGTGATCAATAGACCAGTGTGCTTAACATCTGAGGTTGGTAAGTTGGAGGGGATGCTGATGGATAAGAGATCAATGCATTTGGAAAGATAAGAGTTGATTGGGGATAGTCAGCATGGCTTTGTGTGTGGGAGGTCATGCCTCACAAATGTGAGGTTACTTTTGAAGTATCCAAAAAGTTTGAGGGCAGACCCAGAGACACAGTCTATACAGAATTCAGCAAGGCCTTTGATAAGATTCTGAGTGGTAAGTTACTCTGGAAGGCTAGATGAAGGGATCCAGAGCAAGGTACATCATTGGCTTGATGGTGGGAAGCAGAGGGTGATGGTGGAAGAATAGAATAGAATAGTTTCTTTATTGTCATTGTAACATGAACCATGTACAACGAAATTGTAAAATGTCAGCCAGTCAGTGCACCATTCAAACATTTCTAAAAGCTAACGATACATACAAAGTAAAATATTTAAAAAGATAAACAACTAAAATAAATATCATAAAAATAGCACGCATAAACACCCAGCCCTACATCCTTCTGTCGATTTCATGTATGTATGTATCGCCCCTGCGTTCCTTGGCGGCTACATTTAGTGCCTTTATAGCAGTGGGGTAAAAACTGTTTTTAAGTCTGTTTGTCCTTGTCCTTGTAGATCTGTACCGTCTGCCTGACGGTAACAGTTCAAACAGGGAGTGACCGGGGTGGGAAATGTCCTTTATAATACTCTGGGATTTTTTGATGCAGCGGGAACTGTGTAAGTCCTCCAAGGTAAGGAGAGGGCATCCGACAATCCTCTGGGCGTTGTCAATGGCCCTCTGGAGCGCTTTCCTCTGAGCCGCTGTGCAGCTGGTGTACCATACGCATACACAGTATGTTAGGAGGCTCTCAATGGAGCACCGATAAAAGGACAGCAGCAGTCTCTGAGTGATGTTATTCTTCCTGAGCACCCTCAGGAAGTGCAGTCTCTGCTGGACCTTTTTCAGCAGCGCAGAGGTGTTCACGCTCCACGTCAGGTCCTCCTCAATATGGATTCCCAGGAAGCGGAAATCCGCCACCCTCTCCACACAGTCCCCTCTGATAATTAATGGTACCATGTCCGTTTTATTCTTCCTGAAGTCTATTATTACCTCCTTGGTCTTTAAGGTGTTAAGGAGCAGGTTATTTTCTCCACACCACACTGTCAGCTGCTCCACCTCATCCCGGTAGGCGTACTCGTCCCCCCCGGAGATGAGTCCCACCACCGTAGTGTCATCCGCAAATTTGACAATGGTGTTTCTGTGGTGGGCGGGGATGCAGTCATGTGTGTAGATGGTGTAGAGCAGGGGGCTCAGCACGCAGCCCTGTGGAGAGCCGGTACTGAGGCTGAGGGCCGTGGATGTGTGATGGCCCACTCTGACTCTCTGGCTGCGACCCGACAGGAAGCTATTTATCCACATGCAGGTGGAGTGTGGAAGTCCCAAGTCCCCCAGTTTGTCCACCAGTTTGTGGGGAAGGATGGTATTAAAGGCAGAGCTGTAGTCCACAAAGAGCATCCGCACGTAGCTCCCCCGCTGCTCCAGGTGGGACAGTGCAGCATGGAGAGCTGTGGCTACAGCGTCCTCTGTAGATCTATTCGCTCTGTACGCAAACTGGTGGGGGTCAAAGCTTCGGGGCAGGAGTGATGTGATGTGACCCCGGACCAGTTTTTCAAAACACTTCATCACCACTGGTGTGAGTGCGACTGGCCGGTAGTCGTTGAGGCTGGAAATGTGGGGTTTTTTGGGCAAGGGGACTATGGTTGCGGACTTCAGACAGGGTGGAACAGTGGACTGGGCCAGAGACTGGTTGAAAATCCTCGTACAGACTCCAGCCAGCTGGTCAGCGCAGTCCTTCAGCACGCGTCCAGAGACGCCGTCGGGTCCAGTAGCCTTCCTTGGATTGATGGCCCGCAGCGTGCGCCTCACCTCATGCTCCTCTATCTTGAGGGTTAGGCTGCTGTGGACCATGTGGTGTGATGTGGCTGTCTCGGGTGGCTCCACTTCAAAGCGAGCAAAGAAGAGGTTCAGCTCCTCTGCCAACGAGGCGTCACCTTCAGCAGCTCCAAGGTTGGTCTTGTAGTTGGTGAGGTACTGGATCCCCTGCCACACCTGCCTGCTGTTGTTGCTGTCCAGGTGGTCCTCTATCTTCCTCCTGTAGTCTGATTTGGCCTCTCTGATGCCTCTCTTCAGGTTAGCTCGGGCCATGCTCGAAGATTGTTAGAGGTCCGTGACTAGCCTGACTCGAGGATTGGTACAGGACCCATTGCTGTTTTCATATATATCTCAACAATTTGAATAAAAATGTACAATTTAATAAGTTTGCAGATGACCGTGAAGACATTCATCAAGATTTATTGTGGATTCTTGTGGGCACTGTGGCGCAGTGGTAGAGTTGCTACCTTACAGCGAATGCAGAGCCAGAGACCCGGGTTCTATCCCGACTATGGTGCCGTCTGTACGGAGTTTGTACGTTCTCCCCGTGACCTGTGTGGGTTTTCTCCGAGATCTTCAGTTTCCTCCCACACTCCCACACAGGTATATAGGTTAGAGATAGAGATAATCTTTATTGTCATTGTACAAGACAACGAAATTCTGTTGGAGCAGTCCTCCAGCTGCACAGGAATATAAGTATAAAAATACAATTTAAAAAAAAGAACTATTAAAAAATTTAACTATAACCATAAACATACAGGAGTATTGGCGGGTGTGTGAGAGAGAGGGGGGGGATCAGTGTGGGAGGGGGATAGAGTTCAGTAGTGTCACAGCTCTATGGTAGAAGCTGTTTTTCAGTCTTGTCGTGCGGGCGCTCAGTATCCTGTATCGTCTTCCTGAGGGCAGAAGGGTGAAGAGACAGTGTCCAGGGTGAGTGCTGTCTCTAAGGATGCCCTCGACCCTCCGGATGCAGCGGGTCCGGTAGATGTCCTCCAGACTGGGGAGCTGGGTGCCAGTGATCCTCTCAGCAGTCTTGATGACGCGTTGGAGAGCTTTCCTGTTCTCTGCGGTACAGCCAGAGTACCATACTGTGATGCAGTATGTAAGAACTGACTCAATGGCTGACCTGTAGAAGCTCACCAGCGGCTGTTGTGGGAGACGTGCCCTCTTCAAGCACCTCAGGAAGTGAAGCCTTTGTTGTCCTTTCTTGGCCGTCGCCGTGGTGTTGACGGTCCAGGTCAGGTCGTGGCTGATGTTGACCCCGAGGTACCTGATGTTCTGCACAGCATCCACTGTCTCGCCGTTAATGGTGATGGGCTGATGGACGAAGGTCTTCGGTCTCCTCCTGAAGTCCAGGATCATCTCCTTTGTTTTTTTTCCGTTGAGGATCAGGTTGTTCTCACGGCTCCAGCTCACCAGGTTCTCTACCTCTGTCATGTAGGCGGCCTCGTTGTTACTCGTGATCCTGCCTACCACGATGGTGTCATCTGCAAACTTAAATATGGTGTTGGCCTCGTGGGTAGGTTTGCAGTCAAGAGTGTAGAGGGAGAAGAGGAAGGGGCTCAACACACAGCCCTGTGGTGCACCGATGTTCAAGGTGATGCTGGAGGAGACCTGCCTCCCCATGCGCACAGTCTGTGGTCGGCCGGTGAGAAAGTCCAGGACCCAGCTGCTCAGGTGTGTGTTGAGGCCCAGGTGGTCCAGCTTAGTGACTAGTTTATGGGGGTGGATGGTGTTAAAGGCGGAGCTATAATCTATGAATAGCATCCGCACATAACTGTCCCGCTGGTCAAGGTGTGTCAGGGTGGAGTGGAGGGCCAGTGACACTGCGTCCTCCGTCGACCTGTTTGCCCTATAGGCAAATTGGTGGTGGTCTAAGGAGGGGGGGATGCTGGTCTTCAAGTGTCCCAATACCAGACGTTCGAAGCACTTCATCACCACCGGTGTCAGCGCCACTGGCCGATAGTCATTGAGGGACCTGATGGCTGATTGTTTTGGCACAGGGATGATTGTGGCTGTCTTGAGGCATGTGGGGACGGAGGCCTGCAGCAGGGATGTGTTAAACAGGTCCGTGAGCACCGCAGTCAGCTCCCCTGCGCAGTGCTTCAGAACCCGCCCTGGTACTCCGTCAGGTCCGGTGGCCTTGTTGGGGTTGATGTGCTGCAGGGTCCGTCTCGCGTCGTGGGGGCTCAGAGTCAGCACTGGTGGTGAGGGTCCCTGCTGTGCCCGTGTGTTGTCACTGCTGTCGGCGCAATCAAACCTGGCAAAGAAACAGTTCAGGTCGTCAGGGAGGGATGAGCTTTGTGCGTGTGTGGAGCTGTTGTAGCCGGTGATGGTTCTGATGCCCTGCCACACGCGTCGAGAGTCTGAGCTGTTAAAATGCTCCTCGATACGCTTCGTGTAGCGGTGCTTTGCTTCCCTGATGCCCTTCCTCAGACTGGACCTTGCTGTTCTGTAGGCCTCTGCATCACCTGAGTGGAAAGCTGCATCCCGGACCTTCAGCAGACCAGTTACAGCGCCATTCATCCATGGCTTAATTGGCTTGTTATAAGTGTAAATTGTCCCTAGTGTGTGTAGGATAGTGTTAATGTGCAGGGATTGCTGGTAGGCGTGGACTCGGTGAGCCAAACAGCCTGTTTCAGCACTATCTCTAAACTAAACTAAATTGCTAAGGGACTAGATGGGAAAGCATTAAGTGTATCTAGGAAAGTTATTTGGAGCATAATGAAGGGGCACTTTGGAACCAGGATCCGTAATTCTACTAGTTACAAGATAGTTATGGAAATTGGTGCACAGGTTAGTCCTAAATTAGGGGAAAGCAAATTTCAATACCATCCGATAGTAACTTTCAAAATTGATTGAGAGGAGATTTGCAGAATTGCAAAAGATTCTGGATGTATGTTAAGAACAAAAGAGTATTAGATTCCCTTGAGGATCAGTGTACAGTAAACTCTTGGTTTAACTGATCCCTTTATAACGGATTTTGGTTATAGTGGATAGACCTGCCCAATGGCATCCTGGCTTGCATAGCCTCCCCAGCTCCAGCTTCCAACGCTACCCCTGGCTCACAATGTGCACTAGAGAGTCCTTGTTCACCCACCCAGTGCTTCCACACCTCAAAAAATTATTTCCTTAAATAGAATCCTAAACCTCCTGGAATTGCTACACACCGTTCAGGAAAGACTTCAAGGCCGTTTCACTCCCTCCCCTAGGAAAATCTGACCATGCTGCCATTTTCCTGTTGCCGGAGTATAAACAGAGGATAGTTCGGGAAGCGGTAGAGACGAGGGACGTAAAGCGGTGGTCCGACCAGTCAGAGGCCATGCTGCAAGATGCACTGAGTGATGTCGACTGGAATATGTTCGAAGCAAGTTCCAGGGACGTCAGTGCGTTCGCGGAAGCAGTCACGGACTTCATCACAACAGTAACCGACAACATCGTCCCCACGGTAAGGGTAAGCACCTTTCCGAACCAAAAACCTTGGGTAGACAGGTCTGTTCGTGTGGCCCTGAATGCTCACACTGCTGCCTACAACTCGGGCCTGGCATCAGGAAACATGGACGTCTACAAGGCAGAGTCCTACCGACTGCGAAGGGTGGTGAAGGACGCAAAGAGAAGGTACAGAGACAAGATGGAGTTACAGATGGAGCAGCAGGACACCAGAAGCCTGTGGCAGGGGCTATGGATTGTAACCAACTACCGGAGCACCCCTCCCTCATCCGCAAGTGCCGGCACCTCCCTAGCTGATGACCTGAACTCCTTTTACGCTCGTTTCGAGAGGGGCAACACCACTCCAGGTCTGCCGACTATCGACAATACCGCCAGCGGGCTGGCTACCGAAGCTGAAGGGAGGAATGTGCACACATTCTCGCTGTCCGAGCACGACGTGAGGAGGGCTCTGAGACGGGTGAACACGAGAAAAGCTGCAGGCCCCGATGGCATCTCGGGGCGAGTACTCAAGTCCTGTGCTACGCAGCTAGCTCCAGTGCTCACTACATTATTCAACCTCTCCCTGGACAATTCCGTGGTCCCTGCCTGCTTCAAAAAATCCATAATTGTACAGGTACAAAAAAATGCCTCCCCAGCCTGTCTGAATGACTACCGTCCGGTGGCCCTTACCTCGGTAGTCATGAAATGCTTTGAGAGGCTGGTGAAGAAACACATCTGCGCCTTCCTCCCTCGGAACATGGACCCGTTGCAGTTCGCATACCGTCCGAACAGATCCACGGACGATGCGGTCTCCCAGGTCTTGCACACCGCTCTCTCCCATCTGGACAGCCAGAAGGGGGGCTACGTGAGGATGCTGTTCATAGACTACAGTTCAGCCTTCAACTCGATAGTCCCCATCAGACTGGCCGGGAAGCTAATGGAATTGGGGCTCAACACCTCCCTGTGTGCCTGGGTCCTGGACTTTCTCACCGCCAGGCCCCAGGTAGTCAAGATGGGAGGGAATACATCGAAGTCCCTCACCCTGAGCACAGGATCGCCCCAGGGTTGTGTCCTCAGCCCCCTATTGTACTCCCTGTACACACATGACTGTGTGGCTAGGTTCAGCTCCAACTCAATAATTAAGTTTGCTGATGACACTGTGGTAGTGGGCCTGATCTCAGACAACGACGAGAAGGCCTACCGGGAGGAGGTGGCTGGTCTAGCACTCTGGTGCCAGGATAACAGCCTCCTCTTGAACATCAAAAAAACGAAGGAGCTGATCATGGACTTTAGGAGGGCACATCATCCGAGGACGTACACTCCATTGAGGATAAATGGGGATCCTGTGGATAGGGTGAACTGTTTTAAATATCTGGGAGTCCACATCTCCGAGGATATGACATGGGCATCACACGCCTCAGCACTCGTGAGTAAGGCAAGGCAGCGCCTTTACCACCTCAGGCAATTGAGGAAATTCAGAGTGTCTCCGAGGATCCTCCAGTGCTTCTACGCAGCGGCGGTGGAAAGCATCTTGTCTGGGAACATTACCATCTGGTTTGGGAATTGCTCTGCCAAGGACAAGAAGGCTCTGCAGAGAGTAGTGCGTTCGGCCGAACGCACTATGGGAACTTCACTTGCCCCCCTGCAGGAACTATACATCAGGAGGTGCAACTCCAGAGCCAACAATATCATGAGAGACCCCTTCCACCCCTGCAACGGACTGTTCCAGCTGCTACGGTCAGGCAAACGCCTCCGTTGCCATGCAGTGAGAACGGAGAGGTTGAGAAGGAGTTTCTTCCCAGAGGCCATTCGGACTGTAAACGCCTATCTCACCAGGGACTAACTCTACTGAACGTTTTTCCTTCCATTATTTATTATGTAAAAGAATATGTGTGTTATGATTGTGTTTATAGTTTGTTTGGTTGTTTGTCTTTTGCACAAAAGTCCGCGAGCATTGCCACTTTCATTTCACTGCACATCTCGTATGTGTATGTGACAAATAAACTTGACTTGACTTGACTTGAATTTGGTATTTCCTGAAATTTTCAAAAATGCTTCCTGCGTGCTATTTGTTGTTTTTTTTCGTGGGCACACGTTAACAACACAAAGAAGAACAAGGCAAAACAGAACTATGTAACTACACCATATCTGCCTGCTTCTGTTTCTCAATTGTACAGTGTTATGCACAGCAGCTTCCGTTGCCTCCAACAGCTTTCGTTGTCTTCATTTTTTCAACCTCATCTTATGTGTCCCTGTCTCTGCTCTCTCTCCCTCCCTCTCTCCCTCTCCCTCTCTTCGTCCCTCTCTCTCCCTCCCCCTCCCCCTCGACTTCCCTCCCTCCCTCCTTCTCTTCCTCCCTCTCTCATCCCCCTTCCTTTTTTCTCTCCCTCCCTTCCTCTCTTATTCCCTCCCTCTCTCGCTCCCCCTCCCTTTCTCTCCCTCCCTCTCTCCCACCCTCTCCCTCTCTCCCTCTCTCCCTCTCTCCCCCCCCCCCCCCCCCTCTCGGCCTCTTGAGCCCACCCACCGTTCTGTAAGATCAAGGCCAATCCCAATGTATGCAATCGCCCACTAGTAATTTTTCACCACGAGGCTTATCCAGAATTCTACCACTGCCTGAATAATAATCAAAGGCTCAACTTCCATTGAGAAAGAGAATTCCAAAGACTCATTATTATACGAGAATTTTCACGAACAGCCTGTGATCCATAGCGCTGTGGCCATAGCGCTATGTTTAAAGCCCATAGCGCTGTAGCCAGTAGCGCTATATTTAGAACCCATAGCGCTGCAGCCGACAGCTCTTTGTTTAAATCCCCACGCGTTAAACTGACAGTGCTCTACTTAAACCTTTGAGCGCCAAAGCGGCAGTGCTGTGTGTATTACCTTTACACCCCTTCGCGGGTCGGATGCGGAAATTTCCCGAAATTATTCCATTTCCCTAAAATTACCCGAAGACAACCAGAATTTTCCGAATTTCAGGTAATTTCCTTCAAAGTGGAAACACTACACCCACCACACATGCCCCATCCACATTAGTCCCACTTGCCTGCCCTCAGCCAATATTCCTATAAACCTATCCTTTCGACGTTCCTGTCCAGATGTTTTTTAAACGTTATAGGACCTGCCTCAACTACCTTCTTCAGCAGCTTGTTCCATATACCTATGTGTTTAAAAAAAAAGTTGCCCCTCCAGGTTCCTAATAAATCTTTCCCCCTCACCTTAAACCTGTGGTTCATGATTCCTCTTCTCTGGGTAAAAGACTCTGTGTGTTTACCCTATCTATTTCTCTCATGATCGATAAGATCACCCCTCAACTTCTTGCACTCCAAGGAATAAAGTGCTAGCCTGCCCAACCTTTCCCTATAGCTCAGGCCCTCGAGTCCTGACAACATCCTCTCACTTTAATGTCATCTGCAAACTTGCTAATCATGCCTTGTACATGTCATCATGTCAGCTACATTGGTAGATAAAAATAGTGAGACATATGAAAAGTGTGGGTTTATTGTGTTGTGCTTCTCTTTTTACATCACGGAAAATGAATATGCAGGTACAAGAAGCAATATCAAGGCAAACAATATACTTCAAACATGCAGGGCCTACTGATACGGCACCTGGTATTGATATCCTTCTTATCCAAAAGATAGGCTTGATCAAGGGAGTACAGTGGAAAAATTTAAGATGGATTCTTAGGATGGGGAGATTGTCCCAGAAGGAGAAATGAAAAAGGCTGGTTTTGTAGTGAGAAGAATGAGACCTGTAGAATTGTAGAATTTGACAGGATAAATGCAGGGATGTTAATTCCTCAGTAGATGAATCAAACATCCCCACCTGGATTTAATTACATTTCCAAGCCCCGCCCCTCCCGCCATGGAGGTGGCCTCGCTGTTATTTTTAACCAGAATTTTCGTATCACTGAACTCACCTTCCCCCCAGTAGCATCATTTGAATTCCTCGCCTTCAAAGCCCTTTCCTCCATGACAGTCATCCTCATTTACCGGCCACCTAAACCAAACCCCTCCTTCCTATCTGACTTCACTGAACTCCTCACACTTGCCTCATCCCTCTCCTCACGTCTGCTGCTACTTGGTGACTTAAATATTCACATGGACTCCCCCACCTGCAAGCTTGCATCTGAATTCGCCTTTTTACTGGACAACTTCTCTCTCACTCAGCACGTCACCTTTCCCACCCATGACAAAGGTCACATCCTTGACCTGGTCTGCTCCACAAATCAACCGGTACTCGACCTCCATCCTTGCCTCTTCCCCCTCTCTGATCATAAGCTTATACGGTTCACCATCCCTTCTCCGACACCTCGCCCCCGCTTCCTCCGAGAAATCACCTTCCGTAATCTAAAATCCATTGATTCCCACATCTCTCTGACCTGCTCTCCACCACTCTCCCCCTGGACTCAACCCCCATCTCACCTGATGATCTCACAAACCATCTCAACTCCACCTTGTCTACCTCCCTCAACACTCTGGCCCCCCTCAAAACAAGAACCGTAACTTTCAACACATCCTCACCCTGGTACACACCTGCACTTCGTAAACTGAAACAGACTGGTCGCCAACTCGAACGACTTATAAAGAAATCATCTCTCACAGTCCACCTTGAAGCTTACAAACTCCACCTCACTGACTACAAAGATGCCCTCATTGCTGCAAAATCTGCCTACCTCTCCTCCATATTCACCGATCCCTGCCTAAACCACAGAACCCTCTTCTCCACAGTGGGCAACCTCCTCAAGCCTCGAGCCAACACTCTCCCTACCTCTACTCCGGATCTCTGCAACTCATTCCTCCACTTTTTCGCTGATAAAATCAGCACCATCTATCAATCTTTATCCCCTGTACCCGACTCCCCAGCATCTACTCCACCACCTACCAAGGCCCCTCCTTTCAACATCTCCACTGACCTCCTTACCCCTCCTCCACACTGCTTCCTCTCCCAGTTTGACCTGGTCACCCCTATTGAAATCTCCAAACTCATCAGCTCTTCCAAACCCACTACCTGCTCCCTCGACCCTCTCCCCACTCCCCTGTTGAAGTCCTGCCTCCCCGTTCTCTGCCCCTACCTCACTAATCTCTTCAACTCCTCATTGTTCCAAGGAATTGTCCCCTCCGCTTTCAAAACTGCTGCCGTTACACCAATCTTAAAGAAACCTGGTCTTGATCCCTCCTCTCTCATTAACTACCGCCCAATCTCAAACCTCCCCTTTCTTTCAAAAACCCTGGAGCGTATCGTTGCGTCGCAACTTCATTCCCACCTCCTTGCGTATAACCTACTTGAACCGCTCCAATCTGGCTTTCGCCCCCTCCATAGCACAGAAACTGCTCTCCTCAAAGTCCTCAACGACCTCCTCACCTCTGCTGACACTGGTTCCCTCAACATCCTCATCCTCCTCGACCTGAGCGCAGCCTTCGATACAGTGAACCATAACATCCTGCTCACCAGACTCAAAGACCTCGGCATTGAAGGCTCTGCACTCAGCTGGCTCCGTTCCTACCTTTCCAACAGATCCCACTTCATCTCTCTCCACAACCACACCTCTGCTACAGCCGCAGTCACTCAAGGCGTTCCCCAAGGCTCCGTACTCGGCCCCCTCCTCTTCATCATCTACATCCTCCCCCTTGGTCAGATACTCCGCCACTTCAATCTGGACTTCCACTGTTACGCTGATGACACCCAGATTTACCTTGGCACCAAATCCCCCCACAACACCCCCCTCTCCCATATCAACTCCTGTTTGTCAGCTATAAAAACCTGGATGCAACATAATTTCCTCAAACTCAACAGCGATAAGACAGAATTCCTCCTCATAGGCTCCAAAGCCACACTCAGCAAAATCAATAACCCCACTCTCACCATCGACGGCACCACTGTCTCCCCATCTCCCCAGGCCCGCAACCTTGGCGTGATCTTTGATTCCACCCTCTCCCTTGAGCCTCACATCCGCCATGTCATTAAAACCTCCTTCTTTCATCTCCGCAACATCGCCAAACTCAGACCCTCTCTCACACCGCCTGCTGCTGAAAGACTCATCCATGCCTTCATCTCCTCCCGACTGGACTATTGCAACTCACTTCTCCTTGGCATCAGCTCCACCTACATCAACCGACTCCAACTGGTCCAGAACGCAGCCGCCCGACTCATCACCCACACCAAATCCTGGCATCACATCACTCCAGTCCTCAAAAAACTTCACTGGCTTCCCATCTCCCACCGGGTCGCCTACAAAATCCTGGTCCTCACCTACAAAGCCCTCCACCATCTGGCCCCCCCATATCTCCCTGACCTCCTCTCCCCCTACCAACCCTCACGGTCCCTCTGATCCACATCAGCCGGTCTCCTCTCCATCCACAAGTCCAACCTCCGCAGTTTTGGGGACAGAGCCTTCTCCAGGGCAGCTCCCAGGCTCTGGAACTCCCTCCCCCAACTGATCCGCAATTCCGTGTCCCTCACCATCTTCCAGTCCCGCCTCAAGACCCATCTCTTCACCTCTGCCTATCCTTAGCCCCACGTCCCCGTCCCTTTTCATCTGTGCATTAATTGCCTCATACTGTGTTTTGTATTGAATTCTGTCTTTACTTTGTGTACTAGTCATGTCTCTACTATTTATTTCATTCTCCTTACATGTTTTTCCTCTTCATGCTCAATTTTTGTAAGGTGTCCTTGAGACTCTTGAAAGGCGCCCATAAATAAAATTTATTATTATTATTATTAGATGTGTTGAGAACTAGGGCTCGTGTTCTCTGAATAAAGGGTCAGCATAATGGGCTGAGATGAATAAAAATATCTTCGTCTAGAATTCATCTTTGGAATTCTGTACTCAGTAATGTATCTTTCAGGGCAAACCAGTGTCTCATTAATGCCTTTGACATTTAAAAATGACATGGATGTTTTCAATGTAAGCTTTTATATCAGAGAGTTGCAGAATTATTTTCCAGTTTAAATGACCAGTAGAGGGACTTGATTTAGGCTGGAAAACTGTAAAATGTTGGTTGCGGTTCTGACAACCTGAAAAGGGCAAGGTTAAAGGTACCAAAAATGTAACCTTTCACTAAAATATATTTTTAGTATAGGTTTGTTTTGATTTCAACTTCAGCGGGATGTCTCTAGCTCCTGTTGACCTCAACAACTTTACTACAGGTCCACCACTGATTTTTCCAGCAACTGTTGATCAGGCACTTCTAATCCAGACTAAATTACAAGAGTGCACTTGAAATTCACTGGGCTGCCACAGATGGCATTGCGTGTGGCGTGCGCTTTTTCAGGCGTGTCCCTACATCCCGAAAGAGTTATTTGTTTACATCAACAGTTGTTGCTGGTGATCCCTCAGTTTTGTGCAATTGTTAGTTTATTTTGCTTACATTTAATCTTAACAATGGCTTCTAAGCAAGGTCCAAGTGAGTTGTCATGTCAAGCATAAGCACATTTAATTTACATTTAATATTTGTTTCATTTAAACTTTTAGCAGTCCATGGTGCTTTAGAGATATGGAAGGGGTATAATTAGTGGGTCAAAGGTGTATTGTTGTATCATTATTAAAATTGGTGGTGAACCTGTACTAATTTCCAAAGTAGACCTAAAATGCTGGAGTAACTGGCACCATCTCTGGAGAGAAGGAATGGGTGATATTTCGGGTCGAAACCCTTCTTCAGACTGAATACCACACCTGTACGAACTTCTACTTTACCCTTAAATTCACTTGGACTATCTCTGATACCTCTGCTCTTTCTCAATCTCCCTGTCTCTATCACATGGGATGTCTATTACAAACCCATAAAAACCCAAAGTTACCTTGACTACACCTTCTTCCACTTTTCCTCTTGCCAGGATGCCATTCCTTCCAGCATTAGCA
The DNA here is from genome assembly GCF_010909765.2 of Amblyraja radiata. Taxonomy (NCBI): domain Eukaryota; kingdom Metazoa; phylum Chordata; class Chondrichthyes; order Rajiformes; family Rajidae; genus Amblyraja; species Amblyraja radiata. The sequence continues at coordinate 39,515,039 of NC_045957.1, read as the reverse complement.
TTTTCTGTGTCACCGATATTCATGTACATCTTCGTGGTGAAGCTAGAGACTGCAGATGCTGGAATCTTGAGGGGAAAAAACAGTGCTCGAGGGACTAAATGGGTCAGACAGCATCTGTGGTGGGAGTGGACAGATTACATTTCTGGTTGGGATCTTTCCTCATAAGCTGTTTCTTGTTTATGCATATCTTCAAACAACCTTTGTATTGGTTATTTGCAAAAGTATAAATTTGTACCCGTCTGAAGAAGGGTCTTGTCCCAAAATACCATTATTGCTATGTCTTTGGAGGTCATCAAATGTGGTTCTTGAATGGGCATTGTTATTATTACTTTTTAAAACCACATATCGTTTCAGCAATATTCTTGCTGATACAAATAAGAAACATTATTAGGTACATCTTGCTTATTCAAAATATACTGTATAAATTACAAAATATGGATGCGTTATTTTCGATGCAGTATATTGCTACAGGGAATTGTTATGTAAAACATTTTGAATGTGCAGTTTTAATTGATTCAATACTTTCTTTACAGGGCAAATCCTACATGTATGACCATGTTTTTCAATCAAATTCAACGCAAGAGCAAGTATACAATGCCTGTGCAAAAAATATTGTCAAAGGTAGGTTATGTTCATGAAAAGGAGCTGTGCTGAATTTGTTTCAGAAATTCGAGTACTAAAGAATTTATAAAATTACATTGTGTATATTATAATGTACTATAAGTGATGAAGGTTTTGGGGTTATAAGTTGATTGATTGTCTCACTTCAGGAGGTTCAAATTTATTTTGCATATCAATGCCGAACTGGTGAGAAATTCAGAACACTCATAAACGCAGATGTTGGTCCAAGTAGTTCTACCATTAAACCAACTTTAATTAAAAAGTAGAGAAGTGTCGGATGATTGCACCCATTATGGCAAAATCAAGTGATTTGCTTATTGTTTCATGTTAAATTATGTTGTGGTATACTCTTCCATCAATCAATAGAGAATCCATTGTATTTCTTGTCCGAGAACACTAATGCAATTATCAAGAAAGCTCATCAGCGCCTCTACTTCCTGAGAAGATTACGGAGAGTCGGTTTGTCAAGGAGGACTCTCTCTAACTTCTACAGGTGCACAGTAGAGAGCATGCTGACCGGTTGCATCGTGGCTTGTTTCAGCAATTCGAGCGCCCTGGAGAGGAAAAGACTACAAAAAGTAGTAAACACTGCCCAGTCCATCATCGACTCTGACCTTCCTTCCATCGAGGGGATTTATCGCAGTCGCTGCCTCAAAAAGGCTGGCAGTATCATCAAAGACCCACACCATCCTGGCCACACACTCATCTCCCTGCTACCTTCAGGTAGAAGGTACAGGAGCCTGAAGACTGCAACAACCAGGTTCAGGAATAGCTACTTCCCCACAGCCATCAGGCTATTAAACCTGGCTCGGACAAAACTCTGATTATTAATAACCCATTATCTGTTATTTGCACTTTATCAGTTTATTTATTCATGTGTGTATATATTTATATTATGGTATATGGACACACTTATCTGTTTTGTAGTAATGCCTACTATGTTCTGTGTGCTGAAGCAAAGCAAGAATTTCATTGTCCTATACAGGGACACATGACAATAAACTCACTTGAACTTGTCATATTTTGTTCAGAGCACTGAAATTCCCCCTTCTCAACTTTACTCAAATGTCTCCTTGTTCCATTTAAAGATCCTCCAACCTATAACAAGGTTGCTATTCAGCTCTCCTAATATCACTCTTTTGGTTCAGTCAAAATAGGCTTTTATATAAATGGGACTTTTTGGTGCTGAAATTATTAGAATTGCCAAAGTTTTCCAATTACCAGTTTGCATCTTGTTGGCACACTGTTGCACAATTTAAAGATGCAGAATTAAATAAATATCATTTGTACTCTTAAATATTTCCATACATGAGCAAAATGCTCAGGTTTGTTTACTAATCTTTCAACATATTTAACAACAGATGCAAGATTCAATGCCTTGCCACTTTTCTGAGCCACCTCAGGTTTGAAAGGATTCCATGCCCCAAACTGGAACTGGGTGGTGCATTTTCAATGTAGAAACAATGAACTGCAATTGCTGGTTTCCTGGAAAGATATAAAGCGCTATAGAAGCTCTGTGGGTCAGAGAACATTAATAGGTGAAGTCTCAGGTTGGGACTCTTCTTCAGACTGATTGCAGGGGCTGGGGGAAAGAAGATGTGGTCTGACCATAGTACACAGTAGTTTGAGCATGACTTGAGTCTCACTATTTTTCCTGTCTAATTTCGTGTTCTAATTATATGATTGAATGATAAAGCATGGAAACAAACACTCTGCCACCTAATCCGTGCCGAGCATTGACCACCTGTTCACCCTAGTTCATTACTCACCCTGCTTCCTTTCAAGACTCTACCCCCCCTACTCCCAAATCCTCCGTCTACGCCGCATCTGCGACAAGGTTTTCCATACTAGATCATCGTAGATGTCCTCATTCTTTAGGAAACAGGGGTTCCCCTCTTCCATTATAGATGAGGCTCTCACTAGGATCTCCTCCATATCCTGCAGCTCCGCTCTTGTTTCCCCCCCCCCCCCCCACTTGCAACAAGTACAGAGTCCCCCTTGTCCTCGCTTTCCACCCCATCAGCCGTCGCATACAGCATATAATCCTCCAACACTTATCGTCACCTCCAACGGAATCCCACTACTGGCCACATCTTTCCATCTCCATCTCTTTCTGCAGAGAACGTTCCCTCCACAACTCCCTGGTCAACTCATCCCTTCCCACCCAAACCACCCCCTCCCCAGGTACGTTCCCCTGCAACCGCAGGAGATGCATCACCTGTCCCTTTACCTCCCCCACTCAACTCCATCCAAGGACCCTGACAGTCTTTTCAGGTGAGGCAGAGTTTAACTTGCAACTCCTCCAACCTCATCTACTGTATCCGCAGTTCCAGGTGTCAACCAAGCGCAGGCTCGGCGATTGTTTCACTGAACACCTCCGCTCAGTCCGCCTTAACCTACCTGATCTCCCGGTTGCTCAGCACTTTAACTCCCCCTCCATTCCCAATCTGACCTTTCTGTCCTGGGCCGCCTCCATCGTCAGAGTGAGGCCCAGCTCAAATTGGAGGAACAGCACCTCATATTTCGCTAGGGCAGCTTACGTATGAACATTGACTTCTCTAACTTCAAATAGCCCTTGCTTTCCCTCTCTCTCCATCCCCTCCCCCTTTCCCAGTTCTCCCACCAGTCTTACTGTCTCCGACTACATTCTATCTCTGTCCCGCCCACTCCCCTGACATCAGTCTGAAGAAGGGTCTCGACCTGAAACGTCACCCATCCCTTCTCTCCAGAGATGCTGCCTGTCACGCAAAGTTACTCCAGCATTTTGTGTCTACCCACCCTGGTTCTATTATCCCATTTTCACATCCCCTCCCTACATACTAGGGACCAATTAGGCTGCAAAGTTGCATGTCTTTGGGAGCTGGCAAACCCATGTGATTACAGGGAGAATGTGCAACTCCATGCAGACTGCATGAGGTCAGGAGCTACCTAGCTCTCTGGCACTGAGGTAGCAGCATTTCCAGCTGCGCCACTGTGCCGCCCTTAAACACATTTGAAAAGGACCACTATATATTCCATTCCCAATAGCTATTTGGGTTGTGTTCACACATTACACATTGGTATTGAAAGTTACAGCATTCATCCAGTTGCGTGTTGGTTTTACTACATCTAAAAGTGTGAGAGCTGTGATTGTGAATATTTGGAATTCTCAGAGACCTGTGGATGATGAAATAAATATCTGGACTTTAAGGGTTTCCGAATTATGGGAATCAGTTAGGAAACTGATGTTTAGACTAAGATCAGATTGCCTATGTTATTGAATTATGGAACACATTTAAAGGTCAATATTTGGATTCCTTGTATTGTTCTGGGCTTTATCTCAAGATCAAGGGCCAGAAACCCGGGTTTGATCCTGACCACGGGTGCTGCCTGTACGCAGTTTGTACATTCTCCGTGTGACCGCGTGAGTTTCCCCCGAGGTCTTGGGTTTCCTCCCACACTCCAAAGACGTACAGGTTTGTAGGTGATTGTCGTGGTAAAAATTGAAATTCTCCCTTGTGTGTGTTGGATTAGTGTTAATGTGAGAGGATCGCTGGTCGGTGCAGACTCAGTGGGCTGAAGGGCCTGTTTATGCGCTGTATCTCTAAACTAAACTAATCTAAACTATGTAGCTGATTTCCCCGGTATTGTTAACATTTACAAAAATAAATATTTTGAATAGCTGAATATAAATTAGCAATCAAGATTAGAAATAGTCCGAATTTGAACACAATCCCTACCAACTCCTTTCAACATGCACCTACCTCATGTCTCTTCATAATTTTAAATTCAATATTTAGTGTTTCTCACTCTTTCTAATTTCGCACAGGCGCTTTGGTATATGATATGAACCATTAAATTTTTCTGTGTACTTTTATCGATTTATGCCGACCAGTTATTGTTTGATTTGTAAAGACTGGAAGCAAATGTAGTTAGGAATGAAGTTGCAGACTTCTGTAGCTGGCAGGAGAATCTCATTTGCATTAATGGGATTGTTATGTGTGACATAAAATGCAAGCTCAGTCCTACATTGTGATGACTATACATTTGGAAGATAATGGCAATTCCTTGCTCAGAGCCTGTTTCGATTTTGTTGCTTGCTAAAGTGCTTACAGGAATCACTAAGTATTTGTTTTGACCAGTTTATGATTTTACCTTTTGATCTTCCAGATGTACTTGATGGATATAATGGTACAATATTTGCCTATGGGCAAACGGCCTCCGGTAAAACTCACACAATGGAGGTAAGTGATTCCTTGTACACAAGAGATCAGCACAGAGCATCTCTGATCTTCATCCATTATTTCGCTAATTAATCGTTTTGCTCTGGGTTTGGTAATCCTTGATTAATTTACGATCAACAGCAACAAAAAGTTTTTCATAATCGAAACTCTTATTCAGAGCAAATAATACATTGGGTTTTGGAATTATCTCTAACAATACTAAAAGATATTTAAGAGTTTAACATTTTTTATCCCGATGTAGTCTTTGTCTCAAGACTAAAGTATTATTTCAAAAGCGAGGCACAGATTGCTGTTGATCTTAGAAATCATAATAATACTTTATTAGCCAAATATGTTTTGCAACATACGAGGAATTTGATTTGCCATACAGTCATACGAATAAAAAGCAACCAGACACAAAATACATTTTAACATAAACATCCACCACAGTGACTCCTCCACATTCCTCACTGTGATAGAAGGCGAAAAAACTGTTCAATCTCCCGTTCTTTGTTCTCCTGCGGTCGGGAGCCTCGAGCCTTCCATTGACGGAATGATCTTGGCTCCAGTAGCTGGCGGTCGGGCCCTCCGCGTCGGGGCGATCGAGCTCCTGCATCGGGGGGGGGGGGGGGGGGATCTCCGATTCCCCCGCTGGCCGATCGGACCCTGGGTCGGGGCTCCTGCGACTTTGGAGCTTCCCGACATCTATGGTCTCTACCCGAGACTGCGAGCTCCTCGATGTTGGAATCTGCAAGCCGCAGATGTTGGAGCATCGATCCCAGGCAAGGGACTGCAGGCTTCGATGGTAAGTCCACGGCCCTGCAATGGGGCTCAAAGACAGTCTCGAGCAAGGCCTCTAGCTCCATAATGTTAGGCCACAGAGCGACCGGAGATACGATCCAGAAAACAATCGCATCTCCGGCAAGGTAAGTGAATGAAAAAGGTTTCCCCCGACCCCCTCACCCACCTCCACATAAAACAAACCAGACCACATTAATACATACTTTTAAAACACACTAAAAATAACAAAAAAGACAAAAAGACAGGCAGACCGTTGGAGAGGCTGCCATCGCTGACGGAGCCACCCAGTGGGATAGGCATATCCATATGGGTGATATTGAACTGATATAAATGTAATCTAATTCATATGCTTTAAAAAAATAATTGCTGTTGGATCTCATTAACAGTATCACTTTTCCATTTCTAAATATAGGGAACACTTCATGATTCTGATTGTATGGGAATAATTCCCAGAATAGCCCAAGATATTTTTAATTATATTTACTCCATGGATGAAAATTTGGAATTCCACATCAAGGTAAAAATTTACTTTTGAAAATATCAATGTTATGGCTGGTATTTGTCACCTACTCTACGTAGAATAACCCATTGCTTGAAGTAATGTTGAGCGTTTCCTTAAAAGTTGAAAATGTGTTATAAGATTTCAAACAAAACAGAAAATGTTGGAACCAGTATCAGTATTAGCATCAGTAGAGAGCAAAGCAAAGTTGATGTTTTGGGTCAAGTTTATTGTATCATGCACAAGGACAACAAGATATCGGTACAAAGAATCTTGCTTGCAGCAGCATCAAAGACAGAAAACATAAATTAAACATAAATTACCCACGTGATTTCTAAAAGAAATGGTCCAAAACAAACAAGGCATTAGTGTGGAGAACATTTGGAAAGCTTTGAGCAGTTACCTTTTTCTGGTCCGCTCCCTCATGACCACTGTCTTCATCCTGCATAGCTCTAGTGATGTCCAACATGAACTGGTGGATAATACCTTCTCTTTCATCTCATTACGTTACCTCCAGATTGAATTTAACAATTTCAGGAACCATTTTCCCTCTTATCACATGTAGCTGTACCTAATTATTTTTTGTTTTTTGTCTCCCCAATTACTTTTTGTGCAACAGTTGTTACTTTGACAACTTGTGTCTGCACCCTATCATAGACATTCCTACTTCTCTCCAGGCTGATTTCTAAAATTAAAACACGCTTGTTTCATTTTTCCCGGTTCCGATGGAAGTTCATTGACTCAAACCAATGATTGTTTATCTCCCCTTCGGGCGCATATCCAACTTTTTCTGTTGTGTTTTGGGTTTCCAGCATATACATTTTTTTGCTGAAATTTCAAAGAGCAGTTGAGTCACCTATGAATGGGACCAAGTAAGAAAGCATTCCTTCATAAAGAACTCTAAGCTTTTTGAGAATTTTGTTTTGTTCTGGTCCCTGTATTTAAGACAGATATTGCAATATTGCAAAGGGTTCGTCTGGGATTTGAGGATGCTACCAGAGCTGAATTTTAGTTTTGTAGGGAGGAACTGCAGATGCTGGTTTAAACGGCAGATAGACTCAAAAAGCTGGAGTAACTCAGCGGGTCAGACGGCATCTCTGGAGAAAAGGAATCGATAATGTTTCATGTCGAGACACCTCTTCAGACTCTTCAAACATCTTCAGAGTTTTGATGAGAGATTGGCCCCTGATAATTTTGTAATCCTTGAAGAAGGGGGAAGGACAGAAAGCTAAGCAGAGATTCCACTATTGTATCATGTGAAACAATATATTTCAAGAGTTAGTACAGATTTAAAGTAATTACTTTAAAGTAAAAAGGAATTGAACATATTTCCTATAAAAACCACGGTGAAGGCAGAAAATGCAACACATTTTGTTGAAGATAGCCTGAATTTTAATAACTAAAAGTCGATGAATTGAAGTTTGAATTTTTTTTTAATGGCTCCAGTTAGACCAGGCCATGATCTGTGCTGTCATTTGATTGCTGTTGGAAATGTTCTGCAGGTTAGGTTTCTCATGACCTGAAAGGTTGATTTTATTTCCCCCTTCCACAAATGTTGATCTGTCGAGTATTCCTTTCTATTTTTGTTCTCTGCTTTTTTTTTTTAATGTACTTAAATTATCACTCTTTCTCTGTGATTAATTATTTTAATTGTCTTTCAGGTTTCATATTTTGAAATTTATTTGGACAAGATTAGGGATCTTTTGGATGGTAAGATGAAATATTACGTTTTCATCACTAATTAGTCATTTTCTTTTGTGCCGAAATTGTGTGCATTTATTGGGATTGATGACAAAAGCTACCATTTGAATCTTGGGCAGAATCAAAGAAATTGGCGTGTAGACATTTCTGTAGGTTATAAAATCTGAAAGTTATGAGCAGTTAAACATCCTTATAACTCTCCACATGCTCCTCAGCATGGAATTTCTCATCATTCCAACCACATCTCACCAGTTTCTGTTTATATTAATCTGAAAACATGTAATAGTGAAGCCATGTCACTTGAGATTTGCTACTAGCACCATTCTTTTAATCCCTTCAAAGAATTGTCAAAAACAAACTAATCTTTTGTTAGTTTACATCTTTCTGTAGTCTCTTATGTTGGACTACCCATTGAGTTCCAAATGTCTACATAACTAATCACTTGCCATCAATTCTTTACTTATTGTTTGTCTGCTATAAAGAGGCTTGATAAAAAAATATCTTGTCTGATATTACTGAGTGGATGATCAGCCATGATCATATTGAATGGCGGTGCAGGCTCGAAGGGCCGAATGGCCTACTCCTGCACCTAATTTCTATGTTTCTATGTTTCTATATTATATTTTTGCATTGTTGACGATAGAAAAGATTTTGTGCATTTCTTAACATACTGAAATGTAAGCATTAAATTTGATAACCACTGATGGGGTTTGAGGAACATTGGGAAACTTGGAAAAAACTTTTTTTTAAAAACGTGATTGTACTTATCATTTGTTGCTTATCATTTGAGTGATTAGATTTTGTTTATTTTTAATATTTGGTTTTTAGTCGGCATTTTGTGCTTTTGTAGTGAGTTAGCTTCTTACTATTGAAGATTGATCTTGCTCCAGTATGCAGTATTTTATTGTTTTAGACAATTGCTGTCACAGAGCAATGTGGATAAGCGAAATATATTATTTTGTATTGGTTTCGTGTTAATTGGAAGTTTTTTAACCCACACTTGCTGACAGTAGAATGTAAAATCTACAATCTGCAGATGCTAAAAACATTCAGCAGATCAGGCAATGTAGGTTGAGAGAGTGACCTTCCATTAGGATTAGAAATGCTGGAAAATTAAGTTTTGATATAACGGTGAAGGGAGGAGGGTGACAAGCACAAATTAAACTGCGGGGATAGGATGGACCAAAAGAGGCTGACTGACTGCAGACGGTGTTGGTGTAATGTGATAGAGGATGGCGAAGCTTATTAAAAGTGCCGCTCTTGGGTCTGAAGAAAGGTAGAAATGGGAGCAGATGTATAACAATGGGGAAGAGGAAAATAAATACTGGAACTGAGATACGAGCCATAATTTCTGTAAATCTGAACTAAAATAAAACTGAATGTACCCAGCATGTGAGGCAGTATCTGTGGAGAACGAAACTGAATTATTGTTACATCAAGCTTGGCAAATTCTGACATGTACAGCAAAGACTGTTTATTTCTTGAATTAATTGCTATCCTGAGAGCTGTAACATGCCCAGTTGAAGGTGAAATGTGGTAATTCTGCTTGCTTTGGATTTCATTAAAACTGTCATGAAACACCAGGAATTCTCCAAAATCAGGACCAGCCAGCAAGGCCTTTTGAAAACTAGCTTGTTTTAAAGTCAGTTTGCCCAGTAAAATTCTGAACCACTTCAATTTCTCACCCTGCTCTATTTCCCCAGACTTTTATACAAGTGAAAGTTGAATATATTTCTTCATCTAAAGTAATTTACCGTTCCTTGTAGAAACATTATAAATAAATTATGCCCATCTTCTTCCTTTAAGCTTCCGTTATCTGTTCAGTCTATTTGTACAAAAGTCGGTAAACCAGAGGACAATGCCTCCATTGTTAAGCCGACGTTTGATTTGTCAGTTCCATACTGTCTTTAAAAAAAAAAAGTGATCCTGATTTACCAGTCATCTACTTTAATTCTCTGATCCAGTTGTACTCTAACTTCTCTAAAATTGTCCTACATTTCCCCAAATGGTGCCCAATGGTTTGAGTTCTTCCCTCAAAACGTCAATTGTTTTTATCAAAACGAGACAAAATGCTGGAGTTACAACGGGTCGGGCATGATCTCTGGAGAAAATGGATAAGTGACATTTTGGGTCAGGACCTTTCTTCAGACTGATTATAGTAGGGAGAGCGGGGGGAGAAAACTGGGAGCGAAAAAATAAAGCAGGTCATATCAGGGCTGGCAACAGATGAACTCAAGCGAGGGGGTCTAAGAGGCCGATTGTTGTTTTTCCCACTTTGTTTTTCTCACCATTCTGTTACCTGTTCTGTTGAGGCTGCCTGACCTGCAGAGTCTTAGTTAAGTTTAGAGATGCAATGTGGAAACAGACCTTTCAGCCCATTGAGTCCGCACCGACCATCGATCATCCGTACACTAGTTCTGTTATCCTACACATGAGGGGCCAATTAACCTACCAACCTACACGACTTTGGAATGTGGGAGGAAACCCACACGGTCACAGAGAACGTACAAACTGCACAGTCATTCCAGTATTTACTGTTTTTGTTCTGACTTACTAATTTGGATACATTTTTGGAAAGCAAAATAAAGATTGGATATAAATGTTATTAAGATTTAGAGGGTTGAAAAACCAGTAGCTTAAAAATATTGTAACAGACAAATTCTGAAATGCCTGATTAGACAAACTCAAAAGAGGTTGGAATATGGATCTTCCTCACTGTAGGTTCGATGGAAAAGAAATCAAACAGGGCTTTAAAAGAAAAAGAATACCACTCAAGAAAATAACTTGCAGAACTCTAGATTCCACAGCGACGGAGCTGATAGGATTGCATTTCTTGAAACGGGCCAAAAAATGATTTTGGCCTTTTGTACCCTGACAATATTTAATTCCTCCCAATTATTTTCTAAGAGCCAGATGGGTTGGGAACATGTTATTATGGCTTAGTACACTTTAGAGACTCTGTTATACCTTATTCAACATGGTTGAGTATTTCAGCCATTTTTGTTTCATGGCGGGAAAGGTTGTAAATGTTCAAAATTCTCTTCAGTTCATTGATTTCTGCAAAATGCGTTAAAGAAAGCAGCATGGGTAGCAACCTCTGAACATTTGTTTAGCTGCCCATGAATTTAATTCTTAAGATGCAATCATTTCCATTATTGTCGTATACCAATTCTAGGCCATTAACTATTCTTTGAGATTTTAAAAATCTGGACGCTTTATAATAATTTTGCACTAAGAAAAAGAATACCAAATATGAAAGTGTACGTTCTCATTGTGACCTGCGTGTGGTTTCTTTGGGATCTCCGGTTTCCTCCCACACTCCAAAGACATAACAGGTTTGTAGGCTAATTGGCTTGGTAAAATTGTAAATTATCCTTAGTGTGTGTGTGTGGGACAGTGTTAGTGTATGGGGATCACTGGTCGGCATGGACTCGGTGGGCCGAAGGGCCTGTTTCTCTAAACTAAGCTAAAACTAAACATTAAATATACTTGTACTATTTGTATAAATATCTTAGTAAATGTTGGATAATAAAAGAATATTTTTCTTTTCAGTATCCAAGACCAATCTCTCTGTCCATGAAGATAAAAATAGAGTACCTTATGTGAAGGTGAGTAAAATCCATAATTGTATTTTTCCCCTGATATTCTAAAACTATTTTGTGAATAAAATTGGCTATATTATTGCTTCCCCTGTAATGCAGGGTTGCACCGAACGTTTTGTTTGCAGTCCCGAAGAGGTCATGGATACAATTGATGAAGGAAAATCCAACAGACATGTAGCAGTTACAAGTAAGCATGGTCTCCATTATATTTGTCACCCAAGTACAATATTGGCAATATTGAGAATGTAATAGTGATTGAGCTTCAAATTTTGTATCACCAAAGCCATATAAATTTGCAGCTCTTATGGATTTGACTTGAGTAAATTATATTTTAATAAAGTACTGTTTTATTCATTTATACAGACCCTGCGTCTGCTGGTCAGGACTTTGTCAGTAATGTGGGAATAAATTAGATGAGACATCCCTTTGGAAAAAATACTTATCGATAGTAAATGATACATTTTCTCCCCTCAATTTTTAACTTAATTGGCCTTTTCGTTAACAGTTTTAGAGATGTATTTGAAGTCATTTGCCTTGCAGTGTATTACTTCAACTTATCTTAAAACATGACTCAAGAAAATTTAATATCTGGATTGATAAACGCAGCTAACTGGAGATGTGCCAGATTTTGGTGTGCAGATCTTCAGTACTACAGATGAGATGTCTTCTGATCCCATAATCTTCCACATGCCCGACAAAGTGGATGTAGCTTTAATTAATTTTTTTACGAATGTTCAGTATTACTCCTGCCTTTGCTCAAGCAACATTTCAGTCAAGATACTGTGTGTTGCACTCTCTATAAATGTATGTAAAATAGAAGCAGTTGTAAATAAGACATTTAAACTGCGCACACACACACAGACACACACACACAGACACACACACACAGACACACACACAGACACACACACACAGACACACACACAGACACACACACAGACACACACACAGACACACACACACACACACACACACACACACACACACACACACACACACAGACACACACACACAATACAATTTATTTGTTGTCATTTGAACCCAGAGGTTCAAACGAAATTTGGTTTCTGCAGTCATACAAACAAGAAGAAGAACCAAGACACAACAGAATTTACACGAACATCCATCACAGTGAATCTCCTCCCTGTGATGGAAGGCAAAGTCATCGCTCCCCTGCACTCCTCGTTCTCCTCCCGATGTCAGAGTCAAAGCCCCCGGCGGGCGATGGTAAATAAGTCCCGTGGCAATTATAAAGCCGCGCCGGGTGATGCAAGGCCCTGCTCCGGGTCTTGGTGTTGGAGCCCCCGGCGTACTCTAACAAGTCCCGCGGCCATTTAAAGCAGCGCCGGGCGATGTAAGGCCCCGCTCCAGGTCATCCTCAACCCCGCAACTCGGGCGGGAGAAGTCGCCATTGCGGAAGCCCCGAAAAGCGGTCTCCCAGCAGAGACCCGCGGGCTCCCGGTGTCACCGTCCACCAGACCTGCGGTTGGAGCCCCCGAATCCCCGGGCTCCTCCCGCTCCGAAGCCGGCCAGCTCCACGATGGTGGGTAAGTCCGCAGCTCCGCGACTGGAGCCCCAGGTCGTTCCGGTTGGAAGCCGCTCCACGGAGCTAGGCCCCAATGACAACAGAGACCCGACAGAGAAACGGTCGGGTTCTCCGTGCAGGGGAAAGATTTTAAAAAGTTTCCCCACCCCCCGCCCCCCAAACACATACCCAGTTTAAAAAAATAAATAAATACTACATATAAACGAGACAAAAAAAAAAAAAACGCCAGAAGGACTGCAGAGGCCGCTGTGACATGAGTCGCACCGCCCACCCGCCGCACACACACACACACACACACACACACACACACACACACACACACACACACACACACTCAATAAGATCATGGTTGATCTTTTATCTCAGTCTTATGTTCCTGCACTAGCCCATCATTCCGTGATATGCAAAAGTCTATTGATCTATGTTGAACATGGTCACTGATCCTTCACGCAGGGTTTGTGCGTTCTTGTACACATCAGAGAAGGTTAAAATGCAAATGTAGCAAGCAATTCAAAATGGCTTCTTGCAAGTCCTGTTGGAGTTGTGTAGGGCTTTGGTGAAAGCAAGCTTGATGTGCTTCATTCAGTTTTGGTCTCCACCAAGGGAGGGTATGTTTACCTGTGCACCTACCACCGGGGTTCAATGCTTTGATTCTTGTTGCAAGAACTCACCCATGTGAAATTGAAAAACATACACAAGGACTGTACTCTGGTTGTGATGAAAGGGTTATCACATTGAAATGTATACAATATTTGAAGTCTTGTTATGGTAAATGTGGTGATGTTCTTCTATCTGCAATATTAAGAAATAATGGTTAGGGTCTTTTGGGGGGGGGAGAGAAAAGTCAAGCATTTAAGATTGGAAGGCTGTATTCATTACTCCTGAACACTGGTCATGACTTCTGTAAAAGTATGCCATAAAAGCTCAGTTGAAAAGAGGTAAAAGTGATTTATTTTTTTCAGGGAATTGGGAAATTGATGAATTAGCTATAATCCTATTGAAAGAGGACCAGCAAGCCACTGGTGCTCCTGCTTTCTAAATTTACTACTGTATTAGCAACAATTCTTAAAACAGTTCATTGGTTGTAAAGTGCTTTGTTTATTTATTTAGCGAATGCAAAGTCCTTTAGCCAAGCAGTTGCCTCTTGATCTGCTGTATGAAGGGTGACAAGTCCTCCTTTGAGTCTTTGTTGAGGGCATGCTTCAATGATGTGTTGCATTGTTTGCTGCTCTCCACAAGCACACCGTGGGGTTGGGCTGCTGCCCCATTTGTGAAGGCTGGCCAAGCAGGGGCCATGTCCAGTCCTGAATCTATTCAGCGTCGTCCACTGCTTCCTTGGGAGATAGGAATAGGCCATTCGGCTTTTCGAGCCAGCACCGCCATTCTATGTGATCATGGCTGATCATCCCCAATCAGTACCGCGTTCCTGCCTTCTCCCCTAATCCCCTGACTCCGCTATTTTTAAGAGCCCTATCTAGCTCTCTCTTGAAAGCATCCAGAGAACCTGCCTCCACCGCCCTCTGAGGCAGAGAATTCTACAGACAAGATCCTGAGGGGGTGCTATAGAAATACACAGTTTTCAAACATTTACCATTTCAGATCCTGGTTTGAAATGTTATGTTTCTCTCTCTTACTTGAATTGTTCGGATTTTGCATCATTTTTTTGTTACAACTTTAATTTTCATAGTAAAGGCATGCAGTCTGTCTAGCCATTGATTAGGAGTATTTGTCTTTTACAGATATGAATGAACACAGCTCGCGTAGCCACAGTATCTTTCAAATTAATGTCAAACAAGAAAACACTGCAACAGAACAGAAGCTAAGTGGCAAGCTTTACCTGGTTGACTTGGCAGGTAGTGAGAAGGTATGTTTTTTTTAACAATGCTTTTCCTTTAAAAGAAGATTATATCATCTAGCCTCTGAGGCCATTTCTGTTATTTGTAGATTCGATAGTATGAGGCGATAAGATGACACCCAAAGATGGTTTCAATTTTTATTCCGTATATTAACTTTTGGTTAAAAGTTTAGGTTATTTCTGTAATGTATCAATTCCACATTGAAAACTCTGATGGCAGTCTCATGCATCTGAGAAATAAATAGTAGCAATTCAATTGAAGATTTTTTCCTATTCAGAAAAGAGGCTTTTATCAACTTCACTTGGTGAATTTGTGGAGGTGCAAGTTGGAGAAGATGTTGAGAAATGAAGAGCAGTACAATGCAAAATTAGCTTTGCACAAGTGGGGATGTACCAGAACGGGATGAGAAAACCCATTTGTTTAAACCTTTAAGTCGGGTTGGTCAGGTCCAGGGTACAGGTACTACAAGCAATTTTCAGGTGGGTATAAGAGAGGAGGATGGTTTGGTGATTGATTATGGAGAACATCGCTTGTGGCAGTAGTCTGAGATGACATTACTGAGAGATTGTCCAGTGAGGCTAATGGATGGAACTAAGAAATAAAAAGAGGATGGTTACATTGATCTGTAGGCCCCTAAATAGTCAATGAATTAGAGGTGTATGCCAGGCGATTTCAGTCAGCAACATGTCTAATAAGATTGTCATAGTAAGGAATTTTAGCGTACCCAATATAGAGCAACTATCTTTGTAAATAGTTGCAAAGCTATCAGATTCCCATTTCAAAAGCAAATTGTTTCACAAAATTGCCTTTGTGCAAGGAACTCTGCTGTGTTAACTTGTACAGACCCACTTATGACTCCAACCCCAAACAGAGTGAGTCTTGGCTTGCTTGGCCAATTCAGAGGACAGCTATTTAGTTACAGTACATTGGTAAATATACCGTGGATGCACCTTCATGTACAAGACGACACATCATCAACTTCTTAGGATATCAATATTCGGAAATAAACATGAATTTGCCAACATTGTCTGCATACCAAGAATATTTTTTAAAAACTAGTGTTTTTTAGTTTAGGAGATACAGCACGTGAGCAGGCCCTACGGCCCACCGAGTCCGCACCGACCAGCGATCCCCGCTCATTAACACTACCCTACACACACTCGGAACAATTTACATTTACACCAAGACAATTGACCTACAAACCTGTACGTCTTTGGAGTGTGGGAGGAAACCAAAGATCTCAGAGATAAACCCGCGCGGTCAAGGAGAGAACATACAAATTCCATACAAACAGTACGCATAGTCGGGATTGAACCGGGGTCCCCGGTGCTGTAAGGTCTACCGCGGTGCCACCATGCCGCCATTGTATCAGTTTCAAATGCCTTTCACTTAAACCTGCCTGTCTTGTTTGAAGTATGGGGCATAAATGAGATTTGCTCGACACCAATATTTACGTGTTCATTAGCAAAATTATTTATCGAAGACTTGTACCTGAACTGGTTTGCATTATTGTGGTATTGAATCGGATGTGACCGTAAATAATATGAAAGAATGAGGAACTTATTTTTTTAAAATTGAAAATCATTGTAAAAGTTCTAATAGTATGTTCATACATTTCCCAATTTAGGTTAGTAAAACAGGAGCAGAAGGTGCAGTTTTAGATGAAGCCAAGAATATCAACAAGTCTTTGTCAGCATTGGGGAATGTCATTGCTTCTCTAGCAGATTCAAGTGTGAGTATTAAAACTATGCTCTGTTTTCTTGTATGTGCTTTGAAAAGTAGCTAAGACATTGCAGATTTAATCTACCAGTATAAGATTTCAAAATTATAGTGCAGTTCATTTTTATGGGCCTGGAAATCCTCAAGGGAATTGAGCAGAACACTAAATATACAAGGAAAATTAACAAACCATATTAAAATATGTTTTTTTTTAAATGTTGTTAATTGGTTTTCTTTTTACTTGTGACGTAAATAAACTAGAAATTATAGAACTGGCAACCTTTCTAATTTTTGAAATAAATTAATAAATAAATTTACACCCAGTCATTGCGTGGTAAATCAATTTTCACCCCAACTTCTGTCTGTCAGCCTCGTGTTTTAAAATGTATGTTTTCTATGTTCTATTCCCTGTTTTTTTTTTTCCATCCTTTCATTCCTTTTCTCTCACAATTCAGCCCAATCTCTTCCAAAGCCTTTGTCTATTTCTATACCCTTAACTGTTCTCATGAAAACCATCCCATCAACTAGAATTTTGGCTACCACCTTTTCCAGCTGTACCTCAAATACTTGCGTTTTGTTGCTTTCTGTTTCCACTCTTGCATAAAATGGAGTGACTTCTATGTCAAGATTACTGTTTCAATGCAAGTTGCTTGGCAAGTTAAATTGGAAAAGCCGCGGTTAATTGGTTTAAAGAAATAAATGTATGTGCATTAATTATGCTTTTCAAATCTCTGCTGTAGGGATATGTACCGTACCGTGACAGCAAAATGACAAGGATTTTGCAGGATTCACTGGGTGGTAACTGTCGAACTACAATAGTTATTTGCTGCTCTCCATCAATCTATAATGAAGCTGAGACGAAAAGCACATTGATGTTTGGTCAAAGGTAAGCATGTTTTGATTTAAGAAATTATTCCTTTGTGTTGTGATGGAAGGTAGAATAGTGGAAACTGCAATCGGTTATTCATGTGAGGTTGTTTCCAATGACATTTAGTTTTCAAAGCCATAGGGAATTTGTACTTGAACAAATGTATTCAGTTGTGCCTATCTTTTATGGTCAGAACCTGCATAGCCTTGATCCTACCCCAACAGTTGAATATTATGGACCACTTCTTCCACTACCATAGACATTTTTTTTTCTAATTGTGTTTTATACTGATAACATGGGGTTTTTTTTGCAGTCATTTGGAAATGTTCGATGACGTATAATTTATGCTCTGCTCCCAAGATACGGCTTTCCATTCAGGGATATGTGTATTCCTTTTTTAGATGGATCCCTTACCTGCTTCTCCTCTGCGTCCCTCAATTCTGCTCTTGCTCCCCCTCGCTCCCCCCAACGGAACAAGGATTTTAACTCTCATCCCTATTCCAATACTGAAATTCCCTATTGCCAGAGTGAGGCCACATGTAAACTGGAGGAACAGTACCTACCATTCCGCTTGGGTAGCTTACAACCCTTTAGTATGGACATTGAAAACTCCAATTTTAGGTGACTAATCCACAAATCCAGAGGCTTCTAAATCAATTGATTCCCTGTGTGGGCATCATCCTGGCTTATATGTTCTGTATTGTCCATGGTTATTTCCAGAAGGGATTGCAGATGATGATATAATGGGAAGATATTGATTGGCCTAATGAGCATTTTCTGTTTTGTATGAATAATAGAAATGTGCTGAAGTTATATTTTCTAAACTTGTGTATCCATGGAGTATGTTTAACTAGTTACATTCTAATCCATGAGATGATGATTGGGGAAGTTCGGGTTTGTGACTCAACGACTTCATTGAATGTTTTACTTTAAAACCTAAATGCTTTTAGCTTTTACAATAATCTGCAGGTTATTCTGTAAGTGCTTATTAATTTGAATGAAAACTAATTCGGTGACCATGAATTCTAAACTCACATGTTGATGTCGCTGTTTCAAAAGCAACAAATTTGCAGCTGAAAAATGGCTATTATTTAGTCCAGGGCTAAAATGATGGTGTCAAATTTAGAAGCCATAGGATTATTGTATTGTAAAGTCTTCTGAATAGATTTGGATCACTTACAATATTTTCAAGAACTATGGCTTGAATCTGGATATGTTGAAAAGTGTAAATGAAAATCCAGCTATCCAACTTTATTTTAGTGCTAAGCCCTCAATGAGGCCACAGACATCTCCTGCAGGATTTCATGCTGCATTGCTTGATAAGCAAAGGCAGCCATATACACCGTCAGATCAGAAACGATAAATATTAGATTTACAAATGAGTGTTTTGTATTTTGCTCAGCATGTCATAAGAAGTGGAATTTGTGTAGTTGAGATAAAAACATAAGGGGAAAGATAGTTAAGTGCACATGACAGCAAGTAATGGAAAAGTAGCAGATGAGAAGAGGTGGAAGAAAGGAAGCTTGTGTGGTGCATAAACATGGCGAAATGGTGCATTTAATGCTGTAAGCACATTCAGATTTTGATACGTTTATTACATATCCTGTATCTTCTCCCAGAAGATAGAAGTTAGAAAAGGGAATGGCCAGGGTGCAGGCATGTATGAATTTACTTCCAGCCTTTCCGATGGCAGCACACTGAGTTCTACCCCGCTGTGGTCTGCCAGTCAAGAAGCCCAAAAGCCAGTTGCAGGTGGAGGCCCCAAGGCCAGTTCCAGAAGTTTACCGATTAGTTTATTTGGTATTAGATGTTGAAGACAAGGTGATCGAAGGCTGAATGTAGTACAAGAGATGGCATGTTAATCATATTGCGACTTGAGCAGATACTTGCGACATGCACTCTATATGAAAATCACAAGAGGGTAACATCTGCCAAAAGTGCTGGAAATGCATTGGATGAGGGAACTGGTCGGTGTATATGTTCCTAAATTTCAATGAGAAAACATGAACGCAAATGTATTTTTGCTCTAGCAAAAGGTTACAAATTGCTTCATTGGAATCTTGGCAAACCAAGTTTGGTACTGAACCAGGTGGAAGTAATGTTGCTAACATGGTCAAAATTAGGTTTTGAGGAGAATCTTGGTAGAGGGCCTTGGTAACTGAAGATCCTGAAAAATGTTGAGATGCTTTTATTCACAAATGATCAAGTGTTCAGAATTAGAGGAGCCCAGAGATCTGAGAATGATAGATTTGGAGGAGGTTTGAGATGGAGAGGGATGAAGTCATGGAGATATTTGAAAATAAAGGTGGGAATTTTGAAATCGAGTTAGAATGGATAAGTGAATTTTAGGAAGTTCGTCATGCAGTTTGAGATTAGAAGGAGCGAGGCTGACCATTCGTCTATTAGAATTATGGAGTTTGGAGATAATTAGGACATGGATCAGGGTTTCGGCATAAATACAGTTGAAACAGGGACAGTTTGGGGAATGTTTTGAGAGCCAAATGATCAGTTTAGGTGTAAATTTCTTAACACTGTTGTGAGCCTTTCCGGGTTCTAAGATGAAGGTAGCGAGTGATTGTTCTCTGTTCATGCATGTAATTGCAGAACGAAAAGCTATGGGGTCTTAACATCATTATGGACATCAGTCTGAGAGGAAGGGTCTCAACCTGAAACATCACCCATTCCTTCTCTCCATAGATACTGCCTGTCCCACTGAGTTATTCCAGCATTTTGTGTCTACCATGGGGACTTAACTATCAGTGAGCAAAATGTAGTACATTCTCAAAATCATGCCGAATATGTATGCGTGATGGTATTTTATCCCAAGTATAAAAAGTGTGATGTTTAGAGTATTTTGTGTCCGTGGCATTCAAAACACTAGTGTGTGTGTGTGTGTGTGTGTGTGTGTTAATACATTAAAAAGTTTAGCAGCTTAATTGTTTTTTTTCTTATAGAGCCAAGACCATTAAGAACACCGTGACAGTTAATGTTGAGCTAACAGCAGAACAATGGAAGAAAAAATACGAGAGAGAAAAAGACAGGAACAAAACCTTGAGAAATACTATACAGTGGCTTGAAAATGAGCTCAATAGGTGGCGCAAAGGTATCCAAGCTTTTCTGTCAAATTGCTCTGCACCTTCAAATTATTCCATGAATGTAATGCCTGCACCCTGGCCATTCCCTTTTCTAACTTCTATCTTCTGGGAGAAGATACAGGATATGTAATAAACGTATCAAAATCTGAATGTGCTTACAGCATTAAATGCACCATTTCGCCATGTTTATGCACCACACAAGCTTTCTAATTGTTTTGCTGTAGATTATGAAATCTTAATGTTTTGACCAGAGAGAAACTATTCTGCACCAACGATTATAATGTTAAGGCATTCTAATACAAGAAACCACTACATTTGTTATGGAAACTTGCTCTCATAGTCAAAGTTGTCGAAACATGATTTAAATGAACAACTTTTGAGAGGTGTTGTATTTTAAGAAAAAAGTGATCAATTCAATGACTATTTAGGATTTAGGATCAATTCATGAAAATGCTTTGTGCTCAGAGCTTGCCTCGTCCACTTGACTCTGTGACCGTATTAATTATTTGCTCGTGGCATAGGTGAAAATCCAGAGGCCATTATCAAAGAAAGTCCTGATTTCATCAGCCTAGCAAGCAATGTGTTCATTATTATTTGGGATTCATCGCAATCTAAACAAATAATAATTTGCCTCCAGGAAGCTAATAATTCAGAGACAACTTGACATAGCAAAAACAGTTGTCTAACGTGCCTCTAGTGTTGTCATTGCTGTTCATTTGTATTCCGGATATAATTAAATTTAATGAAATGCAGTGGAAATGTTTAACCAGGATTTGCTTTTATATGCGTGATGTTATTTACCAAAGGTGAGACTGTACCTCTGGAAGAACAGTATGACAAAGAGAAAAACAAAGAAGCACTTGAGATTGTTCTCACAAATGACAAAATAGATGAAACTCCCACTGTCAAACTCACTGATGCAGAAAAACTGAAGATGGATTCAGATATTTCCAAACTGTTCAAGCAGCTTGATGATAAGGTATATGATGTGCTAATTCACAGTCTGTTTCCCTTATTAGCTGCACTGAGGGATCCATTTAAGAGTGGGATTTTTACTGCTGAAATGTTATGCTTTCATTATTGAATTATTCTTTCTGCTTCCCATGCTCAGAAATATCATTGGAAATATCATACTGCTTTAATATCTGTTAATGATCACGTTTAATATTGAATTGGTCTTCTCACTATCGATGTTAAAAGGTCCAATTTTAAAGCCGGTATCTCAACTGTTTTCAACCATCCATTCAGTATTAAGCAGTTTGAGGGGATGAATCATTTTGAGGTGTTTAAGAAACGTAATTGTAAAACTGGATGATATTTCTTGTTAGAAATATATTAAAGTAAGTTTATGTGGAGGTTTTTGTAAGAAGTACAGGTTGAACACCGATTTTCCGGCACCCTCGGTTCCAGAGCCTTTCTGGATTACCTGTTTTCCGGGGCAACAGAGGTCACGTGATAATGAAAGGCCAATGCACCCCTGGCCCGTTAATGACGCCCCTGTCATGTCTCTAAAGCACCATGGAGGGCCAGAAACTTAAATAAAACATATATGAAATGTAAAATGAATGTGAGTGGAATGATCTGCCAACCCATCCACGGCTCGTACCGTCTCCCCGGCTGTTTAGACGCCCTGTTCTAACGCCATACCTAACTCACAAGGCACACCAGCGAGCTCTACTTCACCCACTGAAAGGACACAGTGCTTGAGTAATTCTGCGGCTCATGATCTCTGGAGAACACGGATAGGTGACATCGGGACCCTTCATGAGACTTGTTCATTCGGCTAAGTTACTCCAGCACTTTGTCTACAGAAACTGGAGTACGTGCTCGGTGACCGTGGGGCTCCCTCCCCTCTTCACCTGCTGTTGCTTCCAAGATGTAGTATGTCGGTGACTCCAGGGGAGAAGGAGGAGGCAGCGGTGGTAGGGGGAGAAGGGGTTGGGGGAGGAGGCGGCAGCGACCCAACATCTGTTATAACTGCGTAGGAAGAACTGCAGATGCAGGTTTACACCTAAGATAAACACAAAATGGAGCAACTCGGAGGTCGGGCAGCATCTCTTGAGAAAAGGAATAGGTGAAGTTTCGGGTCGTTACTTATTCCATTTCTCCGGAGATGCTGCCTGACCCGCTGAGACTCCAGCATTTTGTGTCTATCTTCTGTTACAAGCGGGTCGTTAACACGGGGGTTTACTGTATTGTCTCTGCGAAACAGTTAGGAGAAAAGATTGAGTTCATTCGTTCACGACGGAGGGGCAAGACCAGAAAGAGCGCTCGCCACTCGCAATGCCACCTGTGGCCGCTCAGGGAATTTCAACTGAGCTCTTGTAACTTTGTCCAGATTACAGGGGTGGATGGACCATCAGTTGCTGGAAAATCGATGTTCAACCTGCACCCATATCCCTTGATTCCCTTATCCCTAAGAGCTAAATCTAACTCTCTCTTGAAAACATCGCATTATTTTGGACTGTACAAGAATATATTTGTGGTATTGCTGACTGTAGAATATTTTTGATTATGATTATAGGATGAGGAGATCAACCAGCAGAGCCAGTTGGTGGAAAAACTTAAAAATCAAATGTTGGACCAGGAAGAAGTAAGTTTGATGAGACATGAGTATTGTATGGACATTGCTTGATTCTTGGGCAGATATCTTTACTGATAAATGTCCTTCTCTTCAAAATCAGTATAGGCTGTTATCTGTTGCTGAGATATTCAATCATGGAAAGCATCACAGCTGATTCCTATTTGGTCCCACATACATCTTTTAAACAAGCCCTTGCATGAAAATGGTCATTCTGAAAATTCTGTTCTTGTTCCCCTCTGCTGCTTACCTTGGCATTGTCTGGGCCATTTGTACTAATGTTGCCACTGCTTTTACTCTCTTTCCCCTATAGCACAGGCAAAATCAGATTGGAGATTATACCTGGGACTGCTACCATATACATAGAAACATAGAAAATAGGTGGTTGTAGGCCATTCGGCCCTTCGTGCCTGCACCGCCATTCAATATGATCATGGCTGATCATCCAACTCAGTATCCTGTACCTGCCTTCTCTCCATACCCCCTGATCCCTTTAGCCACAAGGGCCACATCTAACTCCCTCTTAAATATAGCCAATGAACTGGCCTCAACTACCTTCTGTGGCAGAGAATTCCACAGATTCACCACTCTCTGTGCAAAAAATGATTTTCCCATCTCGGTCTTAAAAGACTTCCCTCTTATCCTTAAACTGTGACCCCTAGTTCTGGACTTCCCCAACATCAGGAATAATCTTCCTGCATCTAGCCTGTCCAACCCCTTAAGAATTTTGTAAGTTTCTATAAGATTCCCCCCTCAATCTTCTAAATTCTAGCATGTACAAGCTGAGTCATATAATGGCACATAAGCACATTGGGGTATTAAGAAATGTTAATTGTTCCTATCATGAGAAACTAATGCACTGCAGTAAACTTATTCTTTTGGGATAAACTGGCTTAAATATTGAGGTTGCAATGGTTTTCAATATTTTGAATTTTTTTCAATTGTAACTTAGATTAGAGCAGGCCATATGAAGATAAAACATTATTTAGTTTACGTGGTCTTACTTTGTCTGTTTTACAGCTTCTGACATCCACCAGACGAGATCAAGATAACATGCAATCAGAGCTGAATCGCCTGCAGGCTGAGAATGATGCCTCCAAAGAGGAAGTGAAGGAGGTGTTGCAAGCTTTGGAAGAACTTGCAGTGAACTACGACCAGAAATCACAAGAAGTTGAGGACAAGACGAGAGATTTTGAGTTATTAAGTGATGAACTGGGTCAAAAATCGGTAAGAATTTGCTCTTGTTGCAAGATTTCTGAAATAATACATGTGCTGAAATGCCTGGGCCTATTTTTCTTAGTAAATGTTCGGTACTGTGCTTGGTATAAAGATGAACATTCTGTGTTAATTGTCATCGAATATCTATGCGATGGCAGGGGTATTTCTCCCGGTTTTAGTAGCCCACACAGAAATCATTCCCACATCAAAGCGACTTTTGTTTATTCTCGGCTGGGATTTCTGATTCTAATTTTTAGACTAGTTTTTTTCATGTTGTATTTTCCATCTATTGTTTTTATATGTTGATCTGATTGTGCCGTTGCAGGCTACGTTGACATCAATTGATGCAGAGTTGCAAAAACTGAAGGAAATGACCAATCACCAAAAGAAACGAGTGACTGAAATGATGACTTCATTGTTAAAGGATCTTGCAGAAATTGGAATTGCAGTTGGAAACAATGATGTTAAGGTAGGCAATCAATCTGAATGTGTAGGAGGGAGCTGCAGATGTGTTTAAACTAAAGATAGACACAAAGCTGAGCAACTCAGCGGGACTCTTAGTCTGACGAAGGGTCTCGACCCGATACGTCACCTATTCCTTTTCTCCAGACGTGCTGTCTGACTCACTGAGTTACTCCAGCTTTTTGAGTCGTAAAATCTGAATGTTGGTTTTCAAGCAGTCACTGTCAACCAGTGAGTTCATTGTGGTTATCTGGAATATAATTTTTCCACATTTACCTTAATTTTTTATTGTGTATTGTGTATTGTGTGTTCTTTTTTAATTGTACCGCTGCTGGCAAATTCATTTTGCTTGCACTTTATGTGCAAGTGACGAATAAAACTTGACTTGACTTGGTATTGAGAATGAAACCTTGCTGTTGTATTGCCATTCAGGCTCAAAGCTTCTGAAACGGTTTGTTACTGTACTAAAAAAGTCCCAGTGCTGAAGTAGTCCAGGAGGCGAAGGAGGAGGTATAGGGACAGGTATTACATCCCCTGCGATTACTTGTTGATTTCATTTACTTCACCAGCTTCCACCCTACCCTCAATTCACCTGGACTATCTCTGAATCTTCTCCATCTTTCTTAATCACATGTCTCCATCACAGGCGACAGACTATTGACTGCTGTCTACCTCAAAACTACCAACTCCTACAGTTATCTGGACTACACTTCCTCCCACCCTGCCTCTTGCAAAGACAATATCCTCTACTCAATTCCTCTGCCTCCGCTGCATCTGCTCCCAGATCTGGTTATTTTTCGAGTCAACTGCAAAAGCATTATCCTTACTTTAAGAAGCCAAGATACCGCAGTCTTCAGCTTCCTCAATGATGAGAAATGGGTGATTAGAGAGTTTGTTGGGTTCAATATATCCTTGACAATGACGTTCACTGTGATATCTTGCTTGATTTCTGGATCATTAGCAGAGATTGCAGATTCCAAGTTAAGTTTTGGCTACTCTGTCTGGGTTACAGAGAAACTCTGGTCCCTTGATCCATCTCGTATTGCTTAAGAAGCGGTCTGCTGTTAGTCCTTTAGAGGGTTGATCTGCAGGATTTTCTTTCATGCCAATATATCTCCATTGTGATCATTTAGTAGCATCCCTCACAAAAGAGATCCTGTTTACCACAAATGTTCGGAGGCGTTTGGTTTCGTTGTTGATGTACTTCAGCACGGTTGTGCTATCAGTCTAGAAGATGGATTGATCCAGTGGTATCTGTAATTCCTTTCGCAGCATTATGTCCACTCTGACAGCAAGGACTGCAGCGGTAAGCTCCATTCTGTGAATCATCATTTATTTCAATGGTGCCAATCTGTCTTTTCCCATTATGAGTGCAACGTGCATCTCTTTGTAGGTAGACAAAAGTGCTGGAGAAACTCAGCGGGTGAGGCAGCATCTATGGAGCGAAGGAAATGGGTGACGCTTCGCGTCGAGACCCTTCTTCAGACTGATGTGGGGGTGAGGGGGGTTGGGAAGAAGAAAGTAAGAGGTGGAGACAGTGGGCTGTGGGAGAGCTGGGAAGGGGAGGGGAAAGAGGGAGAAAGCAGGAACTACCTGAAATTGGAGAAGTCAATGTTTATACTGCTGGGGTGTAAACTACCCAAGCAAAATATGAGGTGCTGCTCCTCCAATTTATGATGGGCCTCACTCTGGAAGTGGAGGAGGCCCAGGACAGAAAGGTTGGATTCAGAATGGGAGGGGGAGTTGAAGTGCTGAGCCACCGGGAGATCAGGTTGGTTATTGCGAACCGAGTGGAGGTGTTGGGCGAAGCGATCACCAAGCCTATGCTTGGTCTCACCGATGTAGAGCAGCTGACACCTAGAGCAGCGGATGCAATAGATGAGGTTGGAGGAGGTGCAGGTGAACCTCTGCCACACCTGGAAAGACTGCTTGGGTCCTTGGATGGAGTCAAGGGGGGGGTTATCATTTTCCAGTCTTAGATATGAAACGGTACCGTAGCCACTTTCGCTTGTGTCTGAAAAGTGGTGCAGCTGTGCATATCTGATTTGACTAAAGTTTGCGGGCTTCATGCGCCGGTCCACTTTAAATTCCGACATCTTATTGATATCTGCTAACCATCCTGTCCATCACTGAGAGAAGATTTGGGATATGTTCTCATCCCATCGGAGGTTTTCCTTACAGAGCTCCTGCATAATCAGCTTGGCTAGCAGAGTAAAGGGTGCTAGAAATCCTAAAGGATTGTATACAGAGCCAACCACGGACAAGATGTGTATGGTGGTTCCTGTGCCGCAATTCTGAACATGAACACATCTGCTTCAATGCACCAGTGCAATCCCAGGGCCCTTTCCATAGGCAGATTGTCTTTGTCCAAGTCCATCTCCCTGGTCTCCTTGGCTCTGTTTTCTAGTGGAATGGATGCCAATACAGCACGGCTGTTGCTGATCCACTTTGACAGCATGAATCCTCCCATTTGGCTGTGGGAAGTAAGGTGTGCTGCCATTCTAACTGCTTCCTGTTCTGAAGACATGGACTTTAAACAATCATCTACATAGAAGTTGTTATTTACTGTGTTTGTCATCTCCGTTGTCTTCAGCAGTCTTCCTTAATGTAACGTTGGCACAACTTGATGATGACACTACTCCAAAAAAGATGTACCTTCATCCGGTTTTCAACAAGACCTTGCGGTGCATCACCCTCAGGCCACCACAGAATCGCAAATAGTCAATATGCTTTTCTGATACCTTGACCTGATGAAACATTGCATTGATATCAATCATCAAAGCAACTGATTCTTGTCTGAATCTGATGAGTGAGTTGGTATGGTCTGGACCCTGCAGCAGTTGGCAGTTAAGTGATGTTCCTTTGAAGACTGCACCACAGTCAAAGACCACCCTCAAGGTACCTTTTCTTGAGTGATGCACCCCATGGTGTGGTATGTACCAGAGCTCTCCATCACTTCGATTCAGCTGGTCCACTGGTACCATTTAAGCATAACCATTATCAATCATTTCTGTGAGGAAAGATGTATATTCATCATGAAATTTCTCATTCTTGCCAAACCTGCGTTTCAGTCTCTGGATGCGCTGCTCTGCAATGCAACGGTTATTCGGCAAACTGATGCTTTCTTGTTTGATGGACAAGATGCAGGTTTCATCACCGGCCCCAATATGCCCACACATCTTGGATGAGGAAACGGCATCACTCACAGTTGGCTTCTCATTCTGTTCTGTATGCTCCATCTTCTTCTGTGTTCTTTTGTTTAACATGAAGTATTTCAAGATGATCTTGGTTGTACATGTCACAAGTCATACGACTCTTGCAGTCTCTGCTCATGTGCCCTTTCTTCAAACATCCAAAGCAGACTCACTTCTCCCTTAAGATGTCCATCTATTCTTTGTGCCTCTTCTTCCTGATCAGTAGACACCGCCCTAATGTGTGACCACTTTTATTACAGAACAAACAAGAACCTTGAGTATTAGTGGTTGATACATTTCTTCTCGTTCCACCTGTTGTCGGATTTACTTGCACTGCTGTTTCTTCAGGTATTACAGCTGTTGCAAAACTGCTTCCCTTTGGCCCCGATCTTTCTCTTGCTTTAGCAAAAGTAGAGCTCTTGACAGCTGCAATTGGTCTAACATCCTGAATGTTTCCATAAAGTGGATCTGGCAGTATCTTTACTTGCCTCTCCATGATGTCTACCAGGTCAGAAAATTTAGCTTGACGTCCAGGCTCTTCCTGTAGCTGACATGCCCTATCCCTTCACTTGTCTCTGAGCTTGTAAGGCGGTTTCAGAAGGATAGTCTTCATATTGGAAGCAACATTCATTTCCTCCATATTGGTGAAATGTTCCATAGCTTTACAACAACTTCTAAGAAACAGCGAGAACACATGCACTACCTTCACATCCTCTTGCTTGATCATTGACCAAGCAAAGGCCTTGACCACATGTGCATTGGCAATCTTATGTTCGTTACCAAAATATTATTTGAGGAAATATTTTGCCATTTGATAGCCCTCGTCTGGAGGGAAATGTTGGCAACTGTAGACTAAGTCTTTTGGATACCCTCTTGTGTGTTGCTCCAGAAAATGCGCGCAATCACTCTTATCATTACCTTTTCTTTCCACTGCTTTCTCAAATGCCGTAATGAAAACTTCATACTGCAAAGGATCATCATCATAAACAGGAATGTCTCTTGATGGTAAAGTAGAAGAGAGATTTTTTTGAACCAGAAGAGTAGTAATCTCATTCTGCTTCTTCATTAATTTCCAGATATCACATTGGTTTCCATCATTTCGTGCAGGGGGGGTAGTACTATCATGCCCCTGCATAACCCTGCTCATATGAGCTCTAACAGGTGGTCTGAGAGCTGTTTGTTTTGGTCGAACAACCTGTTGCACATGATCACGCAAATATTCATCTGCCTGTAGATTTAATTTCGCTGATGTTTCCTTTTGAGCAGCCCCTTCTCTCACATACAAACTCCTCCCGTGAGATACATATAAAATTATAAAAGGACTGGACAAGCTAGATGCAGGAAAAATGTTCCCAACGTTGGGCGAGTCCAGAACCAGGGGCCACAGTCTTAGAATAAAGGGGAGGTCATTTAAGACTGAGGTGAGAAAAAACGTTTTCACCCAGAGAGTAGTGAATTTATGG
The DNA here is from genome assembly GCF_010909765.2 of Amblyraja radiata. Lineage (NCBI taxonomy): Eukaryota > Metazoa > Chordata > Chondrichthyes > Rajiformes > Rajidae > Amblyraja > Amblyraja radiata. The sequence continues at coordinate 39,485,611 of NC_045957.1, read as the reverse complement.
AATTCCCTGCCACAGAGGGCAGTAGAGGCCAAGTCACTGGATGGATTTAAGAGAGAGTTAGATAGAGCTCTAGGGGCTAGTGGAGTCAAGGGATATGGGGAGAAGGCAGGCACGGGTTATTGATAGGGGACGATCAGCCATGATCACAGTGAATGGCGGTGCTGGCTCGAAGAGCAGAATGGCCTCCTCCTGCACCTATTTTCTATGTTTCTATACTCCAGAGCTGCTTCTAGACCCCTTGGCATCAAGTGCATTGAACCTTGCATCGGTTGTCGCCAGCTCCGTCTCTAGTTCCAACAGTTCCATGTCACTTTTAAAATATTTCTCTTGTGCCTCAAGCTCGAGTCTGGCATTGGTTGATGCCAGCGCAGTCTCTCTTTTCCATTGCTCCTTTTGTGCCTCAAGCTTGTGCTTTTTCCTCATGGCGACAGCCCGTTCCAAGATAACTTGGAACACCTGCCTGAACTTCAATACGCGCAGAGACCCTTGAAGATGCACATGATGCAGAACCAGATTTGTGACGATCTTCGTTATGAGACATTTGAAATACTGTCTTCGGGTCCAATTTCTTCTGATTCCACAACACTTTGTTGTATGGCACTTTCAACTATAGTGTGTGTAGTTTGCTGTCCAACTTCAGATAACCACCTTTCTACATCTTGTTTAAAACCATTAAAAGAGTCCATTCTTTCTTGAAACCATGGATTTTGCCTTTCAAGCTCCCTTTCAGGCAGTGGTACTTTCACCAATGACTCGTGGTTTTCTCTGACTTCATTGCAGAGCTTGATTAATTGAACCAGATTAGATTGTACTTCATTCACATTCTCATCTGATTTCATGAGCTCCTTCAGTTTTTCAATTAACTTGTTAGTTTGTTTACATATCATGTTTCTTGACCTGATACCTTTCCATGAACAATATCTGGCCCTTGTCGGTGAGTTTAATGGTTCTTCTTTCTTTTCCAGAATCCTGTTCCACATCTCCCTCTTTTGGCTGTGCTTTAGACATACTGGCTCACTATCCCTTTAAGGCGTATTGATGTAAAGCCGTATGCTTACAGCCGTATGCTTAATTCAAAACAACTGAGCGGGAATTCAAAACATCAGATATCACTATAATTCTCAAGGTCACTTTTCAATTCTCCATTGTAGCAGCCATTTTCCAATACAGCTTCTTTTATAGCAACCGTTCCAATACAGCTTCTCTTATAGTAGCTGTTCCAATAAAGCATAATGCTGTAGGTACTCGCCCTCCCTGCGCGTTGGCTTTCGAAGCTTCCAATCTCCGTTAGTCTGATAAATGCCGGTCCAGTTGACGGCGTCAGGCAGATCCTTTGTTCCAGGTTTTCACAAGCTCTAGTTTCACTCATAGAGACAAGTTCTTACTTTAATGAGAGAGAACGGAAAATACAGCTTGTATGAGAATAAGGAATACCTGCTATGAATCATCTCTTTGTTTGTACAACTACTTCAATAAAGAATCAATTAAACTGGAAATAACGACTGGAGACTCCGTTTTTTATCCTCTGTGTAAGTTCACCCCTACCTGCTTGTGTAGTCATGGCAACGGAAAGTTGGACAATGGAAAAGTTTGATATTGCCTTACATTAAAGTAAGAACTTGTCTCTATGAGTGAAACTGGAGCTTGTGAAAACCTGGAACAATTAAAAAAACGGATCACCTGGTCGTTATTTCCAGTTTAATTGATTCTTTATTGAAGTCGTTGTACAAACAAAGAGATGATTCATACCAGGTATGAACACGCACTCCACCATATTCCCACAGGTGTATTGTGCATATTCTCCAAAATACCACAAAGGGCTAAATTTGAAGAATTTGCAGGACGTCTGAAGATTCAGTATGTAAGATGGCAATGCTTATTTGTGCCTGAGGGTGGGGTAGAACATTTGAGTCGGTTACCACAGTGAGGTTAAGAAACAATTTTTGCAAGGAAGATTTGGATGAAGGCAATGTTTTTCAAATGTTAGTGCTCCTTGATTTATGTTGGATAAAGTTACCAGGGAAAAAGGACAAAGTTGAGAAACTGCAATTGAAGTGCAGATCAGTTTTGACTTAACTAAAGGAAGACAGAGAAGCTGAATTGGCTAATCTTCAGAGGAATAGGTGCCTTGCAAATTTGATTTATCTTGGTGATGAGATGTCAAATTGGGTTCAAAGCACAGCACATCACTGGAAATCTCCAGAATGAGGTTTGCAATTGAATAATATCCTCGAGTCTCAATAAATAATTGTATCACTCCAAAATCTTCGATCCTCCCAGATCTGTCCATTTCTGCTCTCTTGTGTGTATTGCTTTTTCAATCATCCACCAATGATGGCCTATATCTTGAGTGCTGGAATTCCCTCAGTTATCTTCTCTTTGCTTCTCCTCTTCTTCTGCCTTTCCTCCTGTCGTTCACCCCTCCGTGCCCTTCTTCAACCGCAAGATATTCTTTAAAGTGTAACTTCTTTGTCATATCTTCCAACATGTGACTCATTCAAATGGTGTTTGATCGTTTATTGAGATAGAAGATAAACCAAGTTGTGTGTAGTCTCTGGACTCAATAAAATGAATTATTTATATTAGCTACTATTTGTTATTTTTTTACTACAGTAATTTACTATAGTTATTAATGAATGCAATCTGTTTATCTGGGATCAGTGATGACATTGTGACACGTTCCGTGAATGTAAATTCATATCTCCACAGCCTGAAGGAAGTGGCCTCCTGGATGAAGAATTTACAGTGGCACGGCTGTACATTAGTAAAATGAAATCTGAAGTGAAGACCATGGTAAAACGCTGCAAGCAGTTGGAGGGTACGCAGGTCGAGAGTAACCAGAAATTAGAAGAGAATGAAAAGGAACTGGCAGCTTGTCAACTTCGTATCTCCCAGGTAATTGATGGCATAATTAATGGATGGCTGGTTAATTTTATGCATATTACGAGCAATAATTTTGTTCCAAAGGAAAGTTAAGACAAAGCATTTCTTACAGAACTTTATCAAACCCTCTGTTTTAATCAGTGTGAGCAACGGATCTGTTCACTTTGTTTATATCATGGCCGGAAATCATTTTAGGTTAGAAAGATATTACTCTGTCAGTAAGTATTGTCAAAATACATGAGGCATTTTGATGGCAAAGTAGTTCAACAAAATGATTATAATTAACGCATTCAGTGTCGCTCCTGTCAAAATGTTCTGTTTCTACCTTTGATAATGCCAGCATTTATTTAAATCCATTGATTGGCACAAACATGTCACTTCTGAACTGTAATAATCCATCATACAGCAGAATTATGGCACGGGCAAATGTCACGATCAATTTTCATGTTCAGTTGATGCCTTGATTCAAATAAGTTCAAGTTGGTTCGTGATTTTTGTTTTACATTTTCCGCTCTCTTGCCTTTGGTCCCAGTCGACAGTGAAAATGCCACTCAAATGTTTGCATTGAAGCTTGATGTTAGTGAGGGGAAATTATGAAAAAACATTTGTTTATAGAGTTCCTCATCCTGTTTTGCTTTAATGCCAGGTTGAAACCTATATACATTTAGTCAGACCTCCCAATCCTTTCTTTGTCATTCTTTTTTCGGTTAAGCCATTTATCAATTTAGAGACATGCTTCAGGGCAAACTCGTACTGCTTCTGCTTTCGTACTCCATTTTTCTATTCTTGTTGTACAGTCCCTCAGGATCAGGGATGACTAGCTTACACGCCCGTTCTTTGTGTTCTGAGGTGGTTGATGAGGTCAATGTGTACACACTGCCATGGTGCCTGACTGATTGTGTGGGTAATTTGGGAGATGGTTTACTGCTTCTGCCATTTATTCTGATCCTTCGATAATCTGATAAGCATACCGAAGTTCCTTGTGCACTAGGAGTTCTTATGAAGGAGGCATTGAGAATGTCCTTCATTCTTTTTTTTTCCCCCCTTTGTCCACTGGTAATCATTTGCCATGGCTGAGCTTGGAATGCGTGTCTGATTCAGTTGCCCAGTCAAGCTGAGTGGGTAATTATGGCCACACTGCTGAGAATATTGGTTTTGGAAAGGACTCCTAGCCTTTTCTCCTATCCTGCCAATAGATTTGTAATATTTTATGGAGGCAACATTATTGGTAACTCCCCAGTGCTGTGATGCATTTGCTATTGATGTTCGTTGTTTTAGAAAAATGCAGAAAAGCAGGAATTACTGCTTTCTGGCAGACCTTGCATTTTATAACAGCTGTGAGGTCTTGATCTTCAAAAACCGTGTCTTACTGAAGAAGGTGAATTGTCAAGTTCCCCAGTTATTTGAGGACCATGGGATTACTCTATGAAGCAAGGTGGATTAAAACTCCTGGGAAATGTTCATCGGTATGATTTTTATTTTCTTCAGGAATCTTACACTCTATGTTTCTGATTAGTTTAGTTTACAGATACAGCGTAGAAACGGTCTCTTCGGCTCACCGAGACCATGCCCACCAGCGATCCCCGTACACCAGTGTATTCATACAGCCTAGGGACAGTTTACAATTGTTACCGCAGCCAAATTTACCAACAAACCTGTCCGTCTTTGGAGTGTGGGAGGAAGCCCACACGTACACAGGAAGAACATACAAACTACATACAGATAGCATCCATAGTCAGGATCGGATCCTGGTCTCTGCTGCTGTAAAGCAGCAACTCTACCTCTGTGCCATCATACTGCCTCCCCCCCGTTGTCGGCTGCCCACCGCCCAGGCCAGCCGCTGTCCCCTGACATAAGGCCCAGACCAACCGACCGTCCACCCAAGGAGGGGCTGGAGGGAAACTTGCATATTGATCTGCTCTTACATTTGGTTTTTAAAAACTGACAATGGCTTACCCAATTACTGGAGAACTGCAACAGTTTTATTTGAAAAGACATTTGCAAATTGAGAATATAGATTAAAAGAAAGCATCAACTAAAGTAAACTTTCGAATTGTGACATTTTCTTTCAGTAGAGTTGGAGTGCTGTATAGGCCTCAATGGAACTCGTAATATCTTGTGTCCCAGGGTCTTCCTTCCTAATTCCCATATAAATCATGTGTGCATTTTTTCCATTGTTCATTTCTTGGGTTGTATTTTAAATGCCTGTTATCTGCATGATGCCACAACTATGAAGAAAATGGGTTTTATCCCACCATTTTGGGAAACGTCAGTAAATGCTATTCTGACATTAATACACAACAATATACACTCTCTCTTCATTGTGGAATAGTCAAATACCAGAGGGCACACACAGCATGAAGTGAGAAAGTTTAACGGTTAACAAAGCAGGTTTATTTATGCAAGAAGAAGCCAAGAATTCACTGCCAGGAGAGAATGTGGAAGCAAATGCGACAGTAATATCTAGGTGGCATTTTGTAGATACATGAACAGGACAAGGGATGAAGGGAAATAAACCATGTGCAGACAGATTGATTTGTTTAATTTGGTAGCATGGTTGGCATCGACATCATGGGCCAAAGGTCTGTATCTTGTGCTGTACTGTTCAATGTTCCATGTCATTGAACAAGCTTTTAAAAATCTATGTACAAAATTTGAGGAAGTGGGCATTTTTAGAAGTGATTCCTATTACCCTTCAACCATTTGCATGGCTACTATCTATTTATTGCTGTAATCCGTCTCTCTGTTGTCCACAAAAGTTATTTTATATAGAATCAAAGGACGGAACTGGGCATTATTGGCTCACCTCGTTCTTGCCTATCGTGATGTCTTATCTATGCGAGTAATATTTGCCTATATTATCCCTCTACCCCTTTCCTATCTAATTACCTGTCCAAATGGCTTTGTACATTGCAATTGTATCTGTGTCTATCACCTCCTCTGGCAGCTCATTACAGATGATACGATTCTCCTTGTGGAAAAACTAACCTCCTGGATTTCCGTTACATTTTTCCCCCTTCACTCTAAACATGTATCATCTAGATCTGGAATACCACACCCTGGGAGGAAAAAATACTATTTTTGTTTTAAAAGTTAATTGTTAATAAATTAAATGATAACATTTTTTTCATTTGGTAGAAATATCCTAGAAAGGAAATACATCTGACTGTGTAGCATTATTTTTCCTTGCAGTATGGCAATATTAGATTTACCTTCAAGTTAAACCAAACTTTTTTTTATCAATGATCCTAGCACGAGGCAAAGATCAAGTCGCTCACTGAATACTTGCAAAATGTTGAGCACAAAAAGAGGTATCTGGAAGAGTCTGTTGATTCATTGAATGAAGATTTGGTGAAGCTTCAAGCGCAAGGTATGTGCAAGGTTCACAGCCCTCTGATCTTCCTGGTTTACTTAATATTTTTTCCAGATACAAAATTCATTCAAGATTTTAAGTTTATCTACAGAATGAATGTTCTAACTGTTATATCTACAAATAAAATATTTGCCTTGTCAGAAATTAGTAATATGCTAGAATTTGTGGGTTAGGAATAGGAGCAAGCCATCATTCATCAAGTCATGGGTAATCTTCAACGCTGTGCCATTTTCCTACGTCCCTCGATACCTGTATATCCATTAGTCTTGCAATCATGTTTTTGAATGAGCTCAATAACTAAATCTCCAGACCCCTATGGGGTAGAAAATTCCAAAGATTTCAGAAGAACTATATCCTCAACTGAGGCCTGACGTGTTATAAATTTAAAAAAAAATAATGTCATTATGTCTCTTAACTTGCACTCATCACCTCCATCCATAGTTCCTTCACTCCAGGGGAGAACAGAGCAATCTGTCCGGCAATGCAGAGATCTGGCATTAGTTAGAGAAGATTATTGAAATTCACCACACATTGAGGCTTTGAATAAAGCTAAATGCCTGAGGAATATATGGGACAATATGGCATGGGGGAGGTATATGAATGAATAATGGGAATGGCAATGATGAGAGGAATCCCAACTTTAAGGGGAAACCTAGGGATAAAGGTACGTAGTTTCATGGAAGTGGCGTCGCAGGTAGCAAGATGATGATGAAGGGGTTTGCACACATGAGTATAGGAGTTGGAATGTTACAGTGCAACGAGGATGTTGGTATGACCACATTTGTAGTAATTATATCTAATTCCAACATAGGCAACATGTTCTGGATATCAACCAGAGGCAATCTGTGTAAAAGAAAAGAAAAACTAATCCTTCCTCTAGCAACCTTCCTTTAAAAACTCCTTCCTCTAGCAACCCTGTGTCCTCTTGATTTTTATACCACTACCATAGGGAAATTATTTTGACCAGCTACCCTTTCTAGGCATCTCTCAAACTTTTATGCTTCTATTGGGTTAGTACTCTGCCTCCTTCGCTGCAGGGAAAACAAGCCCAGTGTCTCCCTATAACCTAAATCCTCAAATCCAGGCAACCTTGTTCACACTCCAGTGCAATTGCAACCTTCTTATAATTTTGCAACCTAAACTCGACACAATATTGTAGGTGATTTTGTAAAGTTGTAGAAAAACACCCCCATTCTTATTTGCAATGCCCTGGCCTATGTAGGCAAACAAACATGATTCCGTCTTCATCACCCTATGCCACTTCCAGTGAACTATGGGCTTAAATATCTTGGTCTTACAATCAACGTTCTTTAGTGCCCTACCATTTGCCCCTATCGATTTGCTAAATGTCATGTCATTAAGTTGGTAGCAAGCTGACCAAGTTTGTTAAGAAGTTAAGTTTACTTAATTGCAGAGTGAAATAGGGGCCAGAAACCTCCCCTAAGTTCAGATTTTTGGTTTCGGATAAGTTTATCTTGAAATTTGATGGTATGCATACAATTTGTGTAGTTAAGCACTTTTAAATAGCTTGTTAAATTAAGGTTATAATCAAAGTAAGTGTTGAGATTATGGAAATATGTTTATTGCTGTTTATTATAAATTGATAGAAAAAGTACATGAAATGGAAAAGGAGCACTTGAACAAAGTACAGACTGCAAATGAAGTGAAGGTAATACCACTGAAACTGCAAATTAACTCTTGCTTTTGAAACATTTACCTATGGTTATTCAGATTTAGATGGAAAATAACATTTTTATCTTTCCATCTATGTTTTATAGCAAGCTGTAGAGCAGCAAATGCAGAGCCACCGTGAGACTCACCAAAAACAGATCAGCAGTTTACGGGATGAGATTGAAAAGAAGGAGAAACTCATCACTGATCTTCAAGAGTATGTTTCAGAACTTAATAACTATTTTTTAATGCACATAAAATTTCTAGACACATACAGCCAGCCACCTCTCCTTTCATGTGTGTTTGATGTATGAATTTTGGAATAATGCACTTGTTTGATTATTACCAAAGCTCTTATTTTTAAAATAATGCATACAAATTTGCTCCTGGCAGCGTAGTTACACGCGATGCCTGTCAAGGTACGGTGCAATACAGCAGTGATGGCATGTAGTGAACTACTGCTAACGCTTTCTTAGTTTTTGTCCGCACCGTCTTTGCTTTGTGTGTCTTCATTGCTCTAGTGTTCATTTCGAGTTGCTCTATTTCACGCATCCGTAGTGTGAATGATGGCAGTCATAAATGAACTATTTATTGTGCAATGTGGATAGTTATATGACTTCCCCCCCTAACCTGTACCATTTAGATATATTCTTAAAATAACAATATGTTTAATTTACCCATTTTTTGAAATACATGCTGCTTTTCAAGAAAGTAGCCCCCACAAACAATGAGAGGTGACTGTACTTGATGTGGAAGATTTTTGCATGTATAAAGTTATTCTGTACATGCATTTCCTTCAGTAATTTTCCCAATCCATGTGGTAAATTTATCACCAATGAGAGCTAAATATTGTTTTGGGAAAGCAAGCAGGACAATTTCTAAATCTTTACAGTGGTCTTTTACAGTTGGATTAATGCCAGCCAATAGCATTGAAACTTCACAGGCCTTGCTGAACGAATCTTACAGTTCTTATCTTTGTTTTAATGAAAAAAATAATCTAGTAGTGCAAGAAGTTGATTGATTCACCTGCCAGACACTACAGGAGCCGAGATTTTAAATATCCTGTCATCTGAACTATGATCAGAATAACTATATATAACTGGTATATTAGCTATGATTTGAACTTAAATAGCAATATTTACTACTTTAATGTGAATTGAATGTATGTTCCTTTCCAAACTGATACAGTCAAAATCAGAAAATGATGCTGGAGCAGGAACGGCTACAAGTAGAGCATGAAAAGCTAAAAAGTGTGGATCAGGAGAAAAGTCGTAAATTACATGAATTAACGTAAGTAGTGGAGTGGAGTAATATATCTAAACTCAATGCATGCTGAAAATTATTTCTTAAGTCGTGACTCTTTGTTGTAAATTATCATAATTTATAGTACACATATTTCTTGTAGTACGGTACTTCATCATATGTACCGAGGTACATTGAAATTCATTTTTGTATACAGTTCAGTGCAAGTATCACTATACATAAGCGTGTGTAGGAAAGGACTGCAGATGCTGGTTTAAATCGAAGGTAGACACAAAATGCTGGAGTAACTCAGCGGGACAGGCAGCATTTCTGGAGAGAAGGAATGGGTGACGTTTCGGGTCGAGACCCTTCTTCAAACTTTGAGTCTGAAAACGGGTCTCGACACGAAACGTCACCCATTTCTTCTCTCCAGAGATGCTGCCTGTCCAGCTGAGTTACTCCAGCATTCTGTGGCTACCTACTATACATAAGCAGTTGGATAAATATTAGATAAGCATCTCAAGATACCGTACAAGTGTATGGCAGTAGTACACTGAGGCAGTGTACAGAGTCGCCGGATTGGCGTCATTTTCAAGTCCCAGTTGTTGTAAGTGCAGGGATCTTGATCTGACCATTAGGGTCAGTTGTCCTGGTGGCGTTGCAGGGTCGGCCTGGCCAAGCATAGTATTGGTGTCCTCCGCCACTGCTAATAGATTGTAATGTACCAAAAATTCAGTTGCATCTCTATTTATTTTTAAAAACCATTAGATTTGGGCATTGAAAGTCCATGTAACATGGACTCTTAAGGGGTTGGACAGGCTAGATGCAGGAAGATTGTTCCCGATGTTGGGGAAGTCCAGAACAAGGGGTCACTGTTTAAGGATAAGGGGGAAATCTTTTAGGACCGAGATGAGGAAAACGTTTTTCACACAGAGAGTGGTGAATCTCTGGAATTCTCTCCCGTAGAAGGTAGTTGAGGCCAGTTCATTGGCTATGTTTAAGAGGGAGTTAGATGTGGCCCTTGTGGCTAAAGGGATCAGGGGGTATGGAGAGAAGGCAGGGATGGGATACTGAGTTGGATGATCAGCCATGATCATATTGAATGGCGGTGCAGGCTCGAAGCACCTATTTTCTATGTATCTATGTCATCACTCATGTGATCATGTGTGTTCTAAATAAAACATTGTACTGCTTTTAGTATTATGCAGGATCGGCGAGAGCAAGCAAGGCAGGACCTCAAAGGACTTGAAGAGACTGTGGTAAGTGAACTTAGAGATCTACTTCTTGCAATTATTTTTTAAAGTATGCATTTGTCCAATCAAGTTATTGTGCACAAATTCATTGACGCGTTCTAATGTTTATCTCTTTAGGCAAAAGAGCTCCAGACACTCCATAATCTTAGGAAGCTTTTTGTTCAAGACTTGGCCACGAGAGTCAAAAAGGTATGCAAATGACTATCTTATCTCCAGGCACTGTCTGTACACGTTTGAAACATGATGGGAATCCATTTTGGTGTTCAAACTGGAGGCATTTGTTTTATTTGTCCATTAAAGTTTAGACTTTGGCTCTTCAGTCATTTAAATGAACTTACAGAAGCATGTTTATCAGAAATTTTATGGAATGGTATCCATGTTTAGACCAAAAAGCTGCAGATACTGGCGAATCAAAGCAAAAACAGAAAATTCTGGTAATGCACAGTCTGTCAGATTTTTATCTGAAATAATCACTTGGTGTCTCTTCCCACATTTGCTCCTTGACCTGTTCAGCTATTCAGGCATTTTCTGTTCAAGAAAGAACTGCAGATGCTGGAAAAAAAATCAAAGGTAGAAAAAAATGCTGGAGGAACTCAGCGGGTGAGGCAGCATCAATGCAGAGAAGGAATTGGCGACGTTTCGGGTCGAGACCCTTCTACAGACTGATGTCAGGGGGGTGGGGAAAAAGAAAGGAAGAGGTGGAGATAGTAGGCTTGTGGGAGAGCTGGGAAGGAGGGAGAAAGCAAGGACAATCTGAAATTAGGAAAGTCAACATTCATACCGCTGGGGTGTAAACTACCCAAGCGAAATATGAGGTGCTGTTCCTCCAATTTGCGCTAGGCCTCACTCTGGCAATGGAGGAGGCCCGGGACAGAAAGGTCAGATTCGGAACGGAAGGGGGAGTTGAAGTGCTGAGCCACCGGGAGATCAGGTTGGTTAGTGTGAACTGAGCGGAGGTGTTGGGCGAAGCGATCGCCGAACCCGCGCTTGGTCTCGCCGATTTAAAGAAGTTGACACCTGGAACAGCGGATACAGTAGATGAGGTTGGAGGAGGTGCGGGTGAACTTCTGTCTCACCTAGAAAGACTGCTTGAGTCCTTGGATGGAGTCAAGGGGGAAGGCAAAGCAACAAGTGTAGCATTTCCTGCGGTTGCAAGGGAAAGTACCCGGGGAGGGGTTGGTTTGGGTGGGAAGGGACGAATTGCCTGGGAGTTACGGAGGAAACGGTCTCTGCGGAAAGCAGAAAGAGGAGGAGATGGGAAGATGTTACCAGTGGTGGGATCCCGTTGGAGGTGGCGAAAATGTCAGAGGATTATATGTTGTATGTGACAACTGAAGGTGAGGACAAGGGGGACTCTGCCCTTGTTACGAGTGGGGGGATGGGGACTAAGAGCGGAGCTGCGGGATATAGAGGAGACCCTGGTGAGAGCCTCATCTATAATAGAAGAGGGGAACCCCCGTTCCCTAAAGAATGAGGACATCTCCGATGCCCTGGACTCCAGCACCCATCCTGGGTGCAGATGCGGTGTAGACGGAGGAATTGGGAGTAGGGGATAGAGTCCTTACAGGAAGCAGGGTGAGAAGTAGTCTACCAGCATTTTCTGTGCTTGTATTTGTAAGTTGCTTTATTCCAAATTCAGAATATCGTAAATGCTTTAGATTTAATATATTTGTCTCGTTATAGTACAATTATGCGGGCGAATGCAGAAACCAGTTTGTACACAGCAAGGTTTCACTATGTAGGAATGGTAATAAAACCAGCAGCACATTCAAAATGTTAGTAAGAAATCTAAAAGTATCAACTTCCTATATGCGCCTCTTGAAACGTGTGCAGTGCAAAGTTTAAAGTTAGTGATCACAAGAAGCTTATGACTGAACCAACCTTTGGGATCTTACCCTAGAAGCTCACAGCTCAACGTTGCCTTGCTTGAGCTGATGGTATCTTGCCAACTTCTCAAACTGAAATATTAATACTAGCAGCCCTCTTGGTTCTCCTGGACGTGAATGGCTTCTGGTATCCATATCTTTCCAGCAGCAACCAAAAACCTGAACTCCATAAAAACAGTAAAATTAGGGAGCCGCCCTGCAATTAAAAACTGTAAAATAAAAAACTCTTTGTGGTGCTTTATCCAATGTTGCTTAAAAAAAAAACACATGCCCCAATGACTTGTTTGCCAACTCTCATCTCTAACACATTCCATTCATACCAGATCTGGTGCGTGCAATGTTATTCTTTACCAGGTATGTATTAGAGATTAAAAGGTAAACTACTCATTTGCCTGCACATAGAAACATAGAAAATAGGTGCAGGAGTAGGCCATTCGGCCCTTCGAGCCTGCACCGCCATTCAATATGATCATGGCTGATCATCCAACTCAGTATCCCGTACCTGCCTTCTCTCCATACCCTCTGATCCCCTTAGCCACAAGGGCCACATCTAACTCCCTCTTAAATATAGCCAATGAACTGGCCTCGACTACCCTCTGTGGCAGAGAGTTCCAGAGATTCACCACTCTCTGTGTGAAAAAAGTTCTTCTCATCTCGGTTTTAAAGGATTTCCCCCTTATCCTTAAGCTGTGACCCCTTGTCCTGGACTTCCCCAACATCGGGAGCAATCTTCCTGCATCTAGCCTGTCCAACCCCTTAAGAATTTTATAAGTTTCTATAAGATCCCCTCTCAATCTCCTAAATTCTAGAGAGTATAAACCAAGTCTATCCAGTCTTTCTTCATATGAAAGTCCTGACATCCCAGGAATCAGTCTGGTGAACCTTCTCTGTACTCCCTCTAAGGCAAGAATGTCCTTCCTCAGATTTGGAGACCAAAACTGTACGCAATACTCCAGGTGTGGTCTCACCAAGACCCTGTACAACTGCAGTAGAACCTCCCTGCTCCTATACTCAAATCCTTTTGCTATGAAAGCTAACATACCATTCGCTTTCTTCACTGCCTGCTGCACCTGCATGCCCACTTTCAATGACTGGTGTACCATGACACCCAGGTCTCGCTGCATCTCCCCTTTTCCTAGTCGGCCACCATTTAGATAATAGTCTGCTTTCCTGTTTTTGCCACCAAAATGGATAACCTCACATTTATCCACATTATACTGCATCTGCCAAACATTTGCCCACTCACCCAGCCTATCCAAGTCACCTTGCAGTCTCCTAGCATCCTCCTCACAGCTAACACTGCCCCCCAGCTTAGTGTCATCCGCAAACTTGGAGATATTGCCTTCAATTCCCTCATCCAGATCATTAATATATATTGTAAATAGCTGGGGTCCCAGCACTGAGCCTTGCGGTACCCCACTAGTCACTGCCTGCCATTATGAAAAGGACCAGTTTACTCCTACTCTTTGCTTCCTGTTTGCCAGCCAGTTCTCTATCCACATCAATACTGAACCCCCAATGCCGTGTGCTTTAAGTATCCCTCCATTTACTGCACATCTATGTGCCTATTCAAAAGCCTCTTAAACACCACTATCGTAACTGCCTCCATCACCATCCCTAGTAGCATGGCACATTCAGGACTTTCATATGAAGAAAGACTGGATAGACTCGGCTTGTACTCGCTAGAATTTAGAAGATTGAGGGGGGATCTTATAGAAACTTACAAAATTCTTAAGGGGCTGGACAGGCTAGATGCAGGAAGATTGTTCCCGATGTTGGGGAAGTCCAGAACAAGGGGTCACAGTTTAAGGATAAGGAGGAAATCTTTTAGGACCGAGATGAGAAAAACATTTTTCACACAGAGAGTGGTGAATCTCTGGAATTCTCTGCTACAGAAGGTAGTTGAGGCCAGTTCATTGGCTATATTTAAGAGGGACTTAGATGTGGCCCTTGTGGCTAAAGGGATCAGGGGGTATGGAGAGAAGGCAGGTACAGGATACTGAGTTGGATGATCAGCCATGATCATATTGAATGGCGGTGCAGGCTCGAAGGGCCGGATGGCCTACTCCTGCACCTATTTTCTATGTTTCTATTCCTTTTAAACTTTGCCCCTTCACCTTAAAGCTATTCCCTCTAGTGTTTTGATCTTTCTGTCATAGAAAAAAGGTTTTGATTGTCTACCTTATCTATGCCTCTCAGAATGTTATATAATTCCATCAGATCTTCCATCAACCTCTGGCATTCCAGAGAAAACAACTCGAATTTAGGCACTTTTGTGCTCTTTCCAAACCCTCCACATCCTTCCTGTATTGGGGTGACTACAAATCTGCAATACACCAAATACGTCAAAAGTAGTGATCCAAGGTGGCTTACCACCAACTTTATGGGGGCAGTTTTGGATGGGTAATAAATGCTGTCCTTGCTACTAATGACCCGATTCCAAAATAGTCAATTTTCAAAACAAAATCAACACCCACTGAACTGGAAGAATCTTACCCACAGCCACTGGAGAAAACTGTGCTGGCACAGGCAGAGCAGAGATTCACCAGAGAACCCAACACGAGGCCCTCGAGGGAGCCAGGAAGCACCTTTCCTCTTGTAGTTGGTGTTTTGCCTTTGTTGGAAGCTTTGCTTACTCACACAGCTTGTTTCTCCCGTACAGCATCCAAGGACCACTGATGCGGCTGTCATTGTTGTACTTGAAGTATTGCGCGCACACAGCCCAACTGTTGCTGCAGTAATTATTTGATACCACTAGAGGTCACATGTAATCTATTACTTGGGAAAAATAAAACATTACCCTTTTTGTACAATTGCCAAAATTGTACTTTTTTGGTTTATGAGTGAGATATGTGCTTTATTTTTGCTCAATGTAAACCTACTTCATTTTGTTTACAATCTGGTTTATAACTGAGGAGGGTTAAAGCCCTGTCCCACTGTACGAGTTCATTCAAGCATTCTCCCGAGTTTCCCCTGATTTGAACTCTGAGATTTACGGTAATGGCCGCTCGTAGGCACTCTGGGCTCTCGTTGAAAAATCTTCACGAGTCTTCCCGGGCTTATCGCATTTCCCGAGTCCCTGCCGTTAGCGTTACGAGTAGCTAAGAGACGTTCCCGAGTTCCGACGTACCCGCTACGTACATTCTACGTGCTTCCACGAGTTTGATTTTTTTTAAACTCGGGAGAGCTCTTGAATGAACTCGTACAGTGGGACAGGGCTATTACTATATATAGGGATATTAATCTATGTAATTTGACCTGCAGTTAATTTTGGTTTGGATGTATTCATTTATTGTTGATGGGGGTTTTCAGCATTGGCACGTGGATTAACTGTACATTTTGTCAGTCTTTGTTGGGGCCATGCAATTTTACAAGTAATCCATGCTCACTTTGTTTACAGGAATTGAAATACTTTCACTGGATGTATTAAGAACAGTATTAATGACTTGTTTTTCACCCCCAAAAGTGGTTTAGTTTAGAGATACAGCGCGGAAACAGGGCCTTCGGCCCACCTACTCCAGCGATCCCCGCACATTAACACTATCCTACACACACTAGGAACAATTTACACTTACACTTATGGTACATTCTGACCAGTTAGTCACTATTTGATTCAGTTTTAGGGGCACTTAAAACCCAATGTAGAACTATCATAGAATTAAAGTACCAGATTGACCGAAGGAACATAAAATGATTGTAGAAGCGGGCAATTTGGCTCTCCAAGCTTGCTCTTCTGCGTTCAATATTATCATGACTGAACTGCTTCCAGGCCTTTTCTCATCTTCTGTGCCACTTAATTCCCTGGTCTTTCAAAAAATTATCAAATTCCTCTTTAAATACCCCCCAATGATCTTGCCACCCAGGGGATTTCCAGAAAGTCGCCACCCTTTGTGAAAAGATTAGGCTCTTTTATTTGAAGCAAGAAGATTGAGGTATGACCAAATACAGGACTTAAAATTAATAGTTTGATAAGAGAACTTAATGCAGGAGCTTATGAAAGATTTTTTTATTTGAGAATGAAATAACGCCTTTATCCAAAGGAGTGTTGAAGTTGTGAAACTCAAATAGTAGTTGGCATGGATAATCTAGATGAGCACATTAGGGCAGAGGCGTTTGGGGGTACGGGGGAGGGTGGAAATTAGAATAATATTCTGGGAGAAAATGATAAGTGAACAGGGCCCTATGGGGTGTATAATGTTTGAACCATGGGGCTTTGTGCAATGCTCCACGTAGTTATATAATGCTGATGGAAGTAATTGCTGATGAAGTGAGATGCATTCACTGCACAGTCATGGAAAGTTGTGCCCATTGTAGTTCCATTCGATCTGCTATCTACACCATTGGTTACTGAGGTTCAATTCTAATGTGACCCAACAAGCCTCTGAGGCTAATCCCATTATAATAGTTTCATAGTTGGCTTAATGATTAATGCTAATTCAGCTTCAGTTATGTTGAGTTTGTTGATCGTGTTTTGTGGTATAATTCATTGAAACTATTTTCCTGTGATAAAAGTTTTTGTGTGCAAAATGTTTTAATTACCTGATGTTGTAAATCATTATATTATTGTTTTAAAATATTTTGAATCTCCAGAGTGCTGAAATGGATTCTGACGATACTGGTGGGAGCGCTGCACAGAAGCAAAAGATCTCCTTTCTTGAAAACAACCTTGAACAGCTCACCAAGGTTCACAAACAGGTGCGTCAAAAGCATTAAAGTTCCTCATCCACCTATCTACTTTTGTAATTAATTTGGTGATCAGTTCCATTTGGGCTGTGCCAAATTGGAGGTTTATAAAGGATTATCTTTTAAAACTCAGGCTGCAATGATGGATGAAGTGAGAACTCCCAAGATCTGTTGTCAACGTGAAATGCCCATTTAAAAAAGGATTTAAATATTGTTCCCAAAGTTTTCTTGAGTGTATGTAGCCCTATGGTTCGTCCAGTGAGGCTATATGGGTGAAGCTGAGAAATAGAAAGGGCATGATCACCTTGTTGGGAGTGCACTATAGGCACCCAAATAGTAAATGGAAATTAGAATAACAAATATGCCAGGAGATTGTAGGCAGCAGTGAGACTGAAAAGGTTGTCATTGCAGGATGATCTTAACGTTCCCAATATAGACTGGGACTGTCATAGTGCCAAGGGTTTAGACAATGTCAAATGTGTACAGGAAAGTTTTGGGACCAGTGATGACTGTTCCATTAGCTTTAAAATAGTTATGGATAAAGACGAGGTGGGCCCACAAGTTAAGAATCTGAATTTAGGCAAGGCCAACTTTGATGGTATTAGGCAGGAGCTTACTAAAGTTGATTGGAGTAGGTTATTTGTGGTCAAAGGAACATCCAGAAAGTGGGATTTTTTTTTTTTTTTAATGTGATGACGTGTTCAGGTCATGCGTGGTCCATGTTAATGAAGGTCAAGGCAGGTAGAAGCCTGAATGATGCCTGAAGGAAGCCTGAATGATGAGAGAAATTGAGGCTTTTATCAGGAAAAAGGAGGAGGCAGGTAGAGGCAGCAGGAATCCCTGGAGCAGTTTCAGCCACTGAGGAGCACACTCAGGAGAGCAAGAAGGGGGAGGGGGTTAATGTTACAAAAGGATGATGGTGAGAGTTCAGGGCATGGATGGTTCTGTTAGAGTGAAGGGCAAGGCAGGTGGGTGTATGGTAGCCTGGATGATGTGAAATTGAGGCTCTGGTCAGGACAGTAAAAGGTAAGGCCTGGTTTAGTTAGCTTGGATCAAGGGTATCCCCCCTCAAGGCATGTTTGGAGGACTGAGGCTCATAGGAAAGAGATCAGGTGGGTAAAAATGGGGGTAGGATATAGTTCTGATAGATAAGATGAAGGTGAATCCAAAGGGTTCCCAGGCCGCTGGGAGGACTCTGGGACGGCCAGGAACATCGGGCCTCTGTAGAGGCAACTGTGGAGGCCTCAATGGGCCCGACTATGGGTGAACTGGGGTTGGGGACTGGACTTTGTGCCTTCCCTCATGGTGGGAGCCATTGTGGGGGGATGTATGTGTTTAAGACTCTCATTGATGTTATGTCTGTATTCTTTTTTTATGTGCTGCAAAATGGCAAAAAGCATTTCACTTCACAACACCCAGGTGTATGTGAATGTGACTAATAAAATACCTTTGATACCTTTGAAAGACATTTTATGAGTACATTAAGAGAAAGGAAAAGGGCCCCCTGAAACCAAAGCAGTAATCTCTGTGTGGAACTGCAACAGGTGGGCAAGGTTCTCGATGAGTATTTCTCCTGTTTTTAACATGGAGAAAGAGATGAAAACTGGGGTACCCGGGACAGTTAATGGAAATAGTTTCAGGACAGTCTGTATTACGATCGAGAAAATTCTGGACATCCCAAGGCAAATGAAGGTAGATAGATCTCCAGAGCATTATCAGATATATCCTAGGACACTGTGAGAAGCCAGGGAGGAGAAATTCTAGGCAACCTGACAGAGAGATAAGAATCATCATTAGACATGGGTGAGGTGCTGGAAGACTGGAGTGTAGCAAATTTTGTGCCTTGATTTAAGAAGAGCTGCAAGGACAAGCCTAGGAACTAAAGACCAGTGAGCTTAAAACATCTGGTAGGCAATTTACTGGAGAGTATTCTGAGGATTAAGAGTCATAGAGTGATCCAGTGTGGAAACATGCCCTTCGGCCCAACTTGCACACACCAGCCAACAATGTCCCAGCTACACTAGTCCCACTTTCCTGAGCTTGGTCCATATCCCTCCAAACCTGTCCTATCCATGTTTCTTAAACGTTGGGATAGTCCAAGCCTCAACTACTTCCTCTGTCAACCTGTTCCATACATCCACCACCCTTTGTATGAAAAAGCTACCCCTCGGATTCCTATTAAATCTTTTCCCCTTCACCTTGAACCTATGTCACCTGGTCCTCGATTCCCCTACTCTGGGCAAGAGACTCTGTGCACCTACCCGATTTACTCCTCTCATGATTTTGACTGATGAAGGCCAAAATGCCAAAAGCCTTTTTGACCACTTTATCTACCTGCAACTTGACCTTCAAGGAACCATGCACCTGCACTTCTAGATCCCTCTGCTCTACAACATTCCCCAGATGCCTACCATTTACTGTGTAGGTCCTGCCCTTGTTCGACGTCCCAAAATGCAACACCTCACACTTCTCTGTATTAAATTCCATCAACCATTCCTCCGCCCACCTGGCCAATCGATCCAGATCCTTCTGCAATCTTTCACAACCATCTTCACTATCTGCAAAACCACTCACTTTTGTATCATCAGCAAACTTGATAATCTTGCCCTGTATGTTCTCATTCAAATAATTGATGTAGATGACAAATAGTAACGGGCCCAGTACCGAACCCTGAGGCACACCACTAGTCACAGGCTTCCAGTCTGAGAAGCAACCTTCCACCATCACCTTCTGCTTCCTTCCATGGAGCCAATTTACTATCCATTCAGCTATTTCTCCTTGATTCCCATACGATCTATCCTTCCAGAGCAGCCTACCATGGGGAACCTTGTCGAACGCCTTACTGAAAACCTTGTGCACAACATCTACAGCTCTACCCTCATCGACCTTTTTGGTCAGGTCTTCAAAAAAATCAATCAGATTTGTGAGACTCGACCTCCCATGTACAAAACCATGCTGATTATCCCTAATCAGCCCTTGCCAATCCAAATGCCCGTATAACCTATCCCTCAGAATACTCTAGTAACTTTCCAACTTTACATTTGAATCATCCGCAAATATGGCAACAGCCCATCAATTCCATCATCCAGATCATTGACATAGAACATGAAAAGTATCGGACACAACTTCGACCCGGCAGAACACCACTAGTCATCGGCAGCCAACCAGAAAAGCCCCTTTCTATTCCCAATCTTTGATTTTTGCCAGTCAGCCAATTGTCTATCCATGCTAGTACCTTGCCTCTATTGTCATGGCTCCTATCTTGTTTCGCAGCCTCACATGTGGCATCTTATCAAAGGCCTTCTGAAAATCTAAGTAAACATGCACTGACTCTTCTTTGTCTTTGTGCAGGAAGCAACTGCAGAACCAGCATGTGCAGTTCCTTCCTACATACTTCTTTGTCTATCCTGCTTGTTACTTCCTCACAGTTACAACTTATTTGTCAGCAAGATTTCCCTTTAACAAATTCATGCTGATAAGCCTATTTTATCAGGCGCTTCCAAGTCCCCGAAGCCTCATCCTTGATAATAATAGACTAAAAATCTACGAACCCCTGAAGTCAGCATAACAGGCCTATAATTCCCTGTCTTTTGCCTCACCCCCTTCTTAAATAGTTGAGTTACACTTGTGATTTTCCAGTCCTCTGGAACCATCCCTGAATCTAGTGATTCTTGAAAGATAGTACCAATACCTCCACAAACTCTACAGCTACTTTTTTGCCCCCTGACTCTCTTCAATTTCTGGCATGCTGCTGGTGTCTTCCTCTGTGAAGACCGACGCAATAACATATACCGTTCATCCATTATATTTTTTTCCCATTTCTACTTATCCAGCATCATTATCCAGCATCATTTTCCAGCAGTGTCCAGTTGAGAGAGAACCCGTGGAAACAGGCCCTTTGGCCCACCGTGTCACTGTGAAGATGGCTTCCCAAAAAACACCTCGCACTAAATGGCAATAATTATTCCTTCCTCATCCCACATGCCCAACTGATCAAGATCCTGCTGTAATTTTTGATAACCAGTTTCTCCATCTACGATACCACCAAGTGTCACTTTACCTACTTTAGTGCCAGAATAAGAAATAGGACATGAAAGGGATAAGAGCTAACATCTGGCACCATTGGGGCCAATTTGAAAACAGGGGTGGTGAATACAGAACTGAAGGTGTTGTATCCTAATGCACACAGTATACAAAACAAGGTGGATGACTTTATAGCACAGTGAGAAACTGGCAGATATGACGTTGTGGGCACCAGCGTCGTGGCTAAAAGAGGGTCCGAGCTGGGAGCTGAACACAAAAAGATACATATCCTATCGAAAAAGAAGACAGATGGGCGGAGGGGTGGGGTGGCTTTGTTGGTAAAGGATGAAATCCAATCCTTAGTAAAAAAAAACAACATAGGATGAGAAGATGCGGAATCCTTGTAGGTAGAGTTTAGAAAATGCAAGGGTAAATAGACCCTGATGGGAGTTATATACAGGCCTCCAAATAGTAGTCAGCATGTAGACCACAATTGACATCGGGAAATAGAAATGACATGTAAGCAAGGCAAATGTTACATGGTGGATTTCAATTTGCAGGTAGACTGGGAAAATATTGTTGGCGCTGGATCGCAAGAGACTGGATAGACTCGGCTTGTACTCGCTAGAATTTAGAAGATTGAGGGGGAATCTTATAGAAACTTACAAAATTCTTAAGGGGTTGGACAGGCTAGATGCAGGAAGATTGTTCCCGATGTTGGGGAAGTCCAGAACAAGGGGTCACAGTTTAAGGATAAAGGGGAAACCTTTTAGGACTGAGATGAGAAAAACATTTTTTACAGAGAGTGGTGAATCTCTGGAATTCTCTGCCACAGAATGTAGTTGAGGCCAGTTCATTGGCTATATTTAAGAGGGAGTTAGATGTGGCCCTTGTGGCTAAAGGGATCGGGGGGTATGGAGAGAAGGCAGGTACAGGACACTGAGTTGGATGATCAGCCATGATCATATTGAATGGCGGTGCTGGCTCGAAGGGCCGAATGGCCTACTCCTGCACCTATTTTCTATGTTTCTATGTAGATTGCTACTAGGGAAAAGGCCCTCAAGTCCGATTAATTTTCTATTATTTGTGATTAATGAAACAACTTAGTCAAGGAATAATCTTGTGGAATGCTATTGACACTGGAATTTGCCATTAAATATCTTCTACAGACTCAAAGGGTTCTTGCAGTTCTAAATTGTTTATACATTAATTGAAAGTCTAAATTCAATAGACAATAAGAGCAGGAGTAGGCCATTCGGCCCTTTGAGCCAGCACCGCCATTCAATGTGATCATGGCTGATCATCCCCAATCAGTACCCCGTTCCTGCCTTCTCCCCATATCCGATGACTTCAGTCAATTTGTTATTTGTTGCGACCTTTTTGATGAAGGTTGGTATTGTGCAATTCATTGCATTTACATTGCAATTTGCTGCGGTCTTGATGCAGTCTGATCATGTTTTTTCATTTGTAATATTAAGTTGTTATATTTAACTTTAGTTGGTACGAGACAATGCAGACCTTCGGTGTGAGCTTCCAAAACTGGAGAAACGCCTCCGAGCTACAGCTGAAAGGGTCAAGGCTTTGGAGTCCGCATTGAAGGAAGCGAAGGAGAATGCAGCTCGAGATCGTAAACGCTACCAGCAGGAAGTGGATCGCATCAAGGAAGCTGTGCGAGCAAAGAACATGGCAAGGAGAGTGCACTCCGCACAGATTGGTACGTTAGATATATTACACTCGTGTAGAAGTGCCATTCCAGGTGCCTGAAAACTGTA
This sequence comes from Amblyraja radiata, assembly GCF_010909765.2. Classification (NCBI taxonomy): domain Eukaryota; kingdom Metazoa; phylum Chordata; class Chondrichthyes; order Rajiformes; family Rajidae; genus Amblyraja; species Amblyraja radiata. The sequence goes on along the minus strand of NC_045957.1, from coordinate 39,462,825 downwards.
ATGTTCAGGAACAGCTTCTTCCCAACTGCCATTAGGCTAGTGAACACTACAACCTCAAATAAGCTCTGCACTACATAGACTATTATTGCACTATTAGTGTTTGTTTTTTATGTATGTGTACATATGATCTATATATGCGAGTATCCGTACAGACGGCACCTGTAGTCGGGATCGAACCCAGGTGTCTGGTGCTGTAAGGCAGTAACTACTAGTTTCCTCCACAGTCCAAAGGCTTTTTTGTTAGATAAATTAGCCGCTGTAATATATCCCTTAGTTAGGTAAGCAGCAAAATAATCAAAGGGTGGTTGACTGGCATGGGAGAGAGAACAAGTTGCAGGGCTACAGGAATGAAAGGAGAGGGATGGGAGCAGACAGCGGGCCGACTGGATTGGGAAGAGAGTTTATAGCAAGTTAAGTACAAAATTATATTTTGGTCGTCAACGGGTGTCAGAGGTTATGGGGAGATGGCAGGAGAATACGGTTAGGAGGGAGAGATAGATCAACCATGATTAAATGGCGGAGTAGACTCGATCGGCCGAATCGCCTTATTCTACTATCATTTATGAACTAAGATTTAAGTAGTTAATACTTTGTTTTTTTTAATTTAGCTAAGCCCATTCGTCCTGGTCAACCCCCAATGGCATCACCAACTCATCCAAGTGCAATTCGTGGGGGCGGTGGATTCTTCCAGAACAGTCAAGCGGTCGCTGTACGTGGAGGTGGTGGAGGTGTAAAATCAGATAAGTTGTACGTATCTCATGAAAAACTTGTGCGTGGGTTCTGATGAGGTAACTGATTTGACAGAATCCAATATGTTTCAGTGCTATTGAAGGCAAAACTGATCATAAAGTAAAAATGAACTGCAGATGCTGGTTCATTCCAAAGAGAGAGACAACAATCTGGAGTAACTGATTATATAAACTGACTTCAATGTATGTATATTGTGGAAATATTGCTTGAGTAAGACGCAGAGTGCTGGAGTAACTCAGCAGGCCAGACAGAATCTTAGGAGATGATGTTCGAGGTTGGGCCACTTCAGTGTGTGTGTGTGTGTGGAGACAAAAGGATTGATGAGATGCAAATTTATGAAGCTCTAGGAAGGAATGTAGGTGGAAGGAGAGTGCAGAAATAGCTGTCCAGGTGGGGCATGGGGGGAGGAGTTTATATGGGGGATGAAAGGAGATGGGGAGGGTTATGTCGTTACCTGAAATTGGAGAATTCAGTCTTCATACCGTTGGGCTGCAAGCTGCCCAAGCGAAATATGAGGTGGTCTTCATCCAGTTTGCGTGTGGCCTCAATTTGGCAATGGAGGAGGCGAGGACAACAAGGTCAGTGTGGGAATGGGAGGAGCTAGAATGGTCAGCGGTCCTTAGTAGGCCTTCACCATAAGTGTCCGGTGAAACGGTCACCAAGTCTACACTTGGTCTCACTGATGTTATTGGCAATACCTGATACAGTAGATGAGATTAAAGGAGGTGTATGTGAACTGCTGTCTCATCTGGAAGGACTGCTATGGTTCCTGATGGCTCTGAGGGAAGGAGGTACAGGGACAGTTGTATCTCCTGTGAATGGTGCCAGGGCTCAAGGGCCTGATCTATAGGAAGAGGTTGAGCAGGCTAGGACAATATTCCTTGGAGTGCAGGAGGATGTGAGGTGATCTTGGAGGTGTACAAAATCACGAGAGGAACAGATCAGGTAGGTACACAGAGCCTCTTGCCCATAGTAGGAGAATCGAGGTGAGGGATCCATCTATGACAGCAGGGGGGGAATCACGTTTATTAAAAGACCAAGGGAGCAGATGCGGTGGAGATGGAGGCATTGAGAGTAGTGGATAGTGCCTTTGTAATGGGCTGGGTGGGAGGAAGTGTAGTCCAGATAACTGGGGTCGGTAGGTTTGTAATGGACGTCAGTCGATAGTCTGTCTCCTATGATGGAAACAGAGAGATCAAGAAATGGAGAGAGGTGCCAGAGATAGTCCAAGTGAATTTGAGGGCAGGGTGGAAAATTAGTGGTAAAGTTAATGAAATCAATGAGTTCTGCACGGGTGCAGGAGGCAGCCCTAATGCAGTCGTCAATGTGGCGGAGAAAAAGTTGGGGGATGATGCTAGTGTATATTTGGAACAACAACTGGTTGATGTAACCAACAATAAGGCAGGCATAGCAAAGGCCCATGCACAATGCCCTCCATAATGTGTGGGACAAAGATCCATCATTTATTTATTTGCCTCTGTACTCCACAATTTGAGATTTGTAATAGTAAAAATCACGTGGTTAAAGTGCACATAAAGTGCAGATTTTATTAAAGGCCATTTTTATACATTTTGGTTTCACTTTAATTTACATGACAGTGCTGTGTCCCAAACATTGTGGTGCCCTGAACTGGGGGGACTATGTATAAACACTGCTGTAATTTCCACATGGTGAAACCAAAATGTATAAAAATGGCCTTTAGTAAAATCTGACAATGTCCACTTTAACCACATGTGATTTTTTTTCTATTACAAATCTCAAATTGTGGGGTACAGAAGCAAATAAATAAATGATGGGTCTTTGTCCCAAACATTATGGAGGGCACTGTAAAATTGAAAGGAAGGATGGCAACATTTCATTGTGCAATGGACAGAGGATGGGTATTCTGCGGTCCATTGACTGAATCTGCTTGTTCAGTCCTCAACTGAATTATTGTGGACTGTTTCAAATAGTTCAAAGAGATATCTAGGCTATAGAGAAGGTCCTCAGATATTGAGGATGCTACCGGAAGTTGAATGTAAGGAGAGAGAATACAGTTTTGATCATGAAGGAACTGCAGGTGCTGGAAAATCGAAGGTAGACAAAATTGCTGGAGGAACTCAGCGGGCACGGCAGCATCAATGGAGCGAAGGAAATAGGCAACGTTTCTGACCGAAACCCTTCTTCAAACTGATGCAGGGTGGGGGGGGGGCAGGAAGAAGAAAGGAAGAGGAGGAGCCAGAGGGCTGAGGGAGAGCTGAGAAAGGGGGGAGACAGCAAAGGCCACTGGAAATTGGAGAAGTCAATGTTCAGGCCACCAGGATGCAGACTGCCCAAGTGGAATATGAGGTGCTGCTCCTCCAATTACCGGTGGTGCTCACTGTGGCAATGGAGGAGGCCCAGGACAGAAAGGTCAGATTCGGAATGGCAGGGGGAGTTGAAGTGCTGAGCCACCGGGAGATCAGGTTGGTTAATGCGGACCGAGTGGAGGTGTTCGGCGAAGCGATCGCCAAGCCTACGCTTGGTCCCACCGATGTAGATCTACAATGCAGAGAGAATACAGTTAATAGCAAGACCGTTAACAGCATTGATGTGCAGAAGGATCTTGGATACCAAGTTCACAGCTCACTAAAGATGGTAACACATGTAGATTGGGTGGTAAAGAATATATATGGTATGCTTGCCTTCATTGCTAGGGGGATTGAATACAAGAGTCGGGATGTCTTAATGTAGCTCTATAGGACTTTGGTGAAGCCGCATTTGAAATTTTGCATGCAATTCTGATCACTCCATTACAGGAAAAATGTAGATGCTTTGGAGAGGGTGCCGAGGAAGTTTACCAAAATGCTGCCTGGATTAGAGAGTTTCAGCTACAGGGAGAGGTTGGATAGACTTGGATTGTTTTGTCTGGAACGTCAGGGATTGAGGGGAGGCTGAATAGAAGTATATAAAATTGAGAGGCATAGATAGGGTAGACAGTCAGAACCTTTTTCACAATGTGCAAATGTCCCACACAAGATGGCATAGCTGTAAGGGGAGAGGGGAGGGGAATTTAACGGAGATGCGCGGGGCAAGTTTATTGCACAGAGGATAGTGAGGACCTGGAATGCATTGCCAGGGATGGTGGTGGAGGCAGATGTGATAGTGGCTTTTAAGGGGCATTTAGATCAGCACATGGAAGTTCAAGGAACATAGAGAGATATGGATCACGTGCAGGCAGATAAGACCAGTTCAGGCATCATGTTCAGCACAAACATTGTGGGCAAAGGGTCCAATCCTGTGCTGTGCTGTTCTCTGTTCTAAGATGAGAAGTATTTTCTGTTGAGTTCCCTGGATGGTATGCAGTGGCAAAATAGTCTAGAGAGGCTGCTCTAAGTAAACTACAGCTAGCTTTGACTGGATGGATGTCGGATCTAACAATTACAAGTATAATGTTATTCTGTCATGCATGTCTAAAATGTATTTCCAGATGCTTTAGGGATGGTAATTTTCCTATTTGGATTCCATTACAAAATCATCTTTATGAACGTTAAAGAGCAGAAAATGTTAAATATTAGTATTGCAGGGGTAGCTGCCGTTTCAGATGTAATATATTCTGATCACATTGCAAAATGAGGTCCATTTTGGGAAACTTGTGGTTACCTCAGGAAGAACATTGAGGTCGTCAAAGGGGAAGTGGTGTAGAATGATGCCTAACTGTATCCACTTGAGCAGAGATGGGAATAAGTCCAGAGAGTAGGAATGTGCTTGAAGTCACTTCAGTCTGCGCGGCTTGGAATCTCTTCTAACTTGGCAATATGCTTGTAAATTGTGTCCATTTCTAATTACAAAACTTGGGTAGCTAAATGGAAACTTAATATTGTAGTGTTAGACCCTTCATCCAAAACGTAATCCTGCAGAATTTGTTTGAGGTCTGGAATTATACTAAACGAGAACTTGCTTTGTTTTAGTGTCCCTGGAGGGGTGCCTAATAATGCTGAAATTGGAGATATTGGGTTCTTGCCTACGTCTGTTAAAGGTAGGTAGACAAAACTGCTGGAGAAACTCAGCGGGTGAGGCAGCATCGATGGAGGGGAGGAATAGGTGACGTTTCGGGTCGAGACCCTTCTTCAGACTGATGTGGAGGTGGGCGGAGGGGGAGGCGGGGGGCGGCGAGAAGAAGAAAGGAAGAGGCAGAAGTTGTGGGGGAGCTGGTAAGGGGAGGGGAAAGAGGGAGAAAGCAAGGACTACCTGAAATTGGAGAAGTCGATGTTCATACCTCTGGGGTATAAACTACCCACGCAAATTGTGAGGTGCTGCTCCTCCAATTTGCGGTGGGTCTCACTCTGGCCATGGAGGAGGCCCAGGACAGAAAGGTCGGATTCGGAATGGGAGGGGGAGTTGAAGTGCTGAGTCACCGACAGATCAGGTTGGTTATTGCGAACTGCGTGGAGGTGTTGTGCGAAGCGATCGCCAAGCCTACGAAAATCGAAGGTAGACAAAAATGCTGGAGAAACTCAGCAGGTGAGGCAGCATCTATGGAGCGAAGGAAGTAGGCGACGTTTCAGGTCGAGACCCTTCTTCAGACTGTTGTATGTGAAGGCTGGTAGGGTGGAAGGTGAGGACAAGGGGGACTCTGCCCTTTTTATGAGTGGGGGGGATGGGGAGTGAGAGCGGAGTTACGGGATATAGAAGAGGCCCTGGTGAGAGCCTCATCTATAGTCGAAGAGGAAAACCCCCGTTCCCTAAAGAATGAGGACATCTCCGATGCCCTGGTTTGGAACACCTCATCCTGGATGCAGATACGGCGTAGACGGAGGAATTGGGAGTAGGGGATAGAGTCCTTACAGGAAACAGGGTTGGAAGAAGAGTAGTCCAGATAGCCATGGGAGTCAGTGGGTTTGTAGTAGATGTCGGTCAATAGTCAACCTCGGCCTCGGTGGCGGCACAGCGCTGGAGCGCTATCGCGGAGCGGAGCGGACAATGCCTTGCCTGGGTCGCCGCGCTGGATCGACGCGCTGGAGCTCCGGTGAGCTGTGACCGCCGTGTTCAGCACCTCCGGGCTGCGGGTCTGCGGAGCGGAGCGGGCGGCGCCGACTTCAACATCGGGAGCCTGGGAGCTCCAAACCGGCGCGGCCTTGTCGGCTTCGGAAGCCGCGGTCTCCTGCTGGGAAGCGGCCGTTCCAGGTGGCCCAGCCGCTGAGAGGACTCTCCCGACGCCGGGGCAAGACCACCCGGTGAGAACGGCCAGGAACATCGGGCCTCCGTAGAGGCAATTGCGGTGGCCTCAATAGGCCTGACTTTGGGGTGAACTTAGGATTGGGGACTGGACATTGTGCCTTCCCCCACAGTGGTATCCATTGTGGGGGGATGATTTTTTTGTCTGTACGTAATCCTGTTAGTCTTTGTCCAAGATGGCTGCCGTGAAGAGAGAGTGGACGCTGGCGCGCTTTAGCTGCCGCTGCTCTCTTTTGACATTGTGTTTTTGATTTTTTGTTTTTGGACTGAATTCTGTTTTTAATTTGTGTTTCTGTGATGTCTTTATTATTTATTTTATTCTGATTATATGTTTATATTTCCTGTTAATCTATGTAAGGTGTCCTTGAGATGTCTGAAAGGCGCCCAATAAATAAAATGTATTATTATTATTATTAATAGTCTGTTACCTGCGATGGAGATGGTGAGGTCTAGAACCGGTAGGGAGATGTCGGAAATGGTCCAGTGCTGGATGGAAGTTAGTGGTGAAATGGATGAAGTCAGTGAGTTCTGTATGGGTGCAGGAGGTTGCACCAATGCAGTCGGCGATGTAGCGGAGGTAGAGTTTGGGGATAGGGCCACGGTATGCCTCGAACAGTATGCCTGTTAAAGGTAGGTCATCCGAGTGCAGAGCAATATGTTAAGGAGAGATTGGGGATTTAAAATATGTACCTGCAGAAGGTAGAGTTCAGAACGATTATACAGATTGTATTTGGAATGAAAACCGAAGATACTGGAAGCACTCAACATGTGTCAAGCAGCATCTCTGGAAATAAATGTTAATGCACATGGCCGACCATTCAGAACAGTTTTCATTGCTTTTCGAAATGGTTTGGAGTTTCATATAGTTTGAGAATTATAATTTTTCCCACACCATCTTTATTTACCTGGCATCTGCAGATAAACTTGTGGATTAATTGTTGCAGTGAACAAAGATTTAACATTTCTGCATACAATTTGAGGATGTGTTTGCGTCTATAGGTAAACATTGCTGTGTTGCATGTTAGCTGATGATGATATGATGATATTTTATTGTCACTCGTACCTAGCTGGGTCCAGTGAAGTTCTTTGTTTTTGCATACAAAGTACACAAATGAGATGCCGACAAAGTAGCAAAAAGTACTCATCCCTTCTTCGTCCCCCCCTTGGTACTTGGCGACGTGGCCCATCCACCTCGGCCCGACCAGGCTCCACCGTCGCTCCCACCCTCGTCCTCAGGGCTCCGGCCCGACCATCTTGTCTCAACCACTCGCTGGACCGCAGGTTTCTCCGTAGGCCGCGGTGCCCCATGGGGAGAGTCTTCCTCCGTCATCTGATCGCGGTGGGCAACTGGGGCCTGTCCTCCAGGAGTGCCTCGGGCCCCTTTGCCCTCCCGGAGTGTCCCGGCACAACTGTGTAACAAGTTCAAGCTTTCTAAAAGATTTTTAGATCAAATACTGAACTACTTGATTTTGCCCAAGTACAAACATTTGGCTATTATATCAGACATCTTAATACATTATTTTAATTAAAATCCTAGATGAAAACATGGGTTTAGGTATATACTAGTATTGTTAATTATTGACCCGTACTTTAGAGGGGAATAATGCTTCTCTATCTGCTTCACCTTGGTATCCCTATCAACAGCTATGAACAGGATTTCTTAGCGGCACTCCTGTAGCAAATGCATTTTTTGAAAGGTGGTCATAAAGCTTTTTCTTACTACTTACTCAGTAAAATATTCCAAAAGATGTGCACATCATTGACATTGCTGTTGCATTTCTCTTTTCTGTGTATTCATGGCTCATGCAGATGACCCGCGAGATATAAATGATAATAGGTGAATATTTTTTTGATTTGTGTTGGTAGTTAATTCCCTTCCCATGCTTTTCCCACTCCTATACTTCCCCATTGAACCTTTGTAGATTGGAATTAATTTAAGCAGAAATCCCTCTGACTTTTCCTGTGACTTGTTATGCATTCAGTAGCTCTATGGAACTGCATAGTTGTACGTATGAGTCATCCCTTTCTTATCCCATTTGTCATCCTTCAGGTAGTTTGCAACAAGTCTGAGCTTTGTAATTTCTCTAGAAATCTAGTTATGATTTTTCTTGCTATGTTTGATTCCAGCATGCACCATCGTAACATTTGTACTGTTACTATTTTGGTACAAGTACCTTTTATATCTGCATAAGAAACCGCAGCAATGTGCTGGATAATAACCTTTGGGAAAGACAGGCATGGTTCACATCTCTAATTATGTGAATTTTTCATAGAAAACCATCATCGTAGTAATGAGTGTTACATTTTTTTTAATTGAGTGTTCTGACTGGGCTTAAACTTAATCAATACTTACTTCACACACATTTTTTGTGGTGCAACACTGAAGTAGAATTGATCTTAACTATTAAGGCCAGGGTTAAACGGATGTCTCCGGATATACTGCCCTATTTTCATTTTTGCTGGGGAGAAAGTTTTGCTTTCATGATCTACATGGGGGAAAAAGATAAGAACATTTTCTATGAAAGGGGAACACTTTTCGAATTTGGGAAACACAGCAACCAATTTGGTCACAGCTTCATTCACAATGTCAACACAATAATGTCCATATAATCTATTTTAGCAGTGTTAAATTACTCCATCTTAAAGGAAGAACTGCTGGTTCCATTTTAATGGTGATTTCTGCTTTTCTCATGTGCTGCTCTTGTCTATTTACTACAAAGTGTTGTATATGTTATAGGCGATATTAATAAAAGCATTGCCGCCCTGTACAGATATCTCTCAAGAAATTGTTTTTAATAAGCCTTTAATAAGTGTTTACTATTTGACTATTTAATTTTGTTTTGCAGCTGCTAAAGAAACAACATAATCAAAGCGCAACAGATATCATCCAACAACCCCATCATTCCAAGGCAGTGTGAACTCTACAACTTAGACTTTTCACAGGAATATTTTTGGAAGAATAAAACAAAAAAACTGGCCTGTACAGCTACATCCTTGCAAAATAAAAGTGCAATGTCGGCATCTTGCAAATACTACATGTGATTTAATGTGTAGCTTCATTGCACAGTACATTGTCATTCATGTCTTAAATTTAGTCTGCACTGTGCCAAGTTGAATGTACGTTGTTGCAGGAAAACCTTAGCAGAAAATTGAAGCCTAATTTGTGTATATTTCATTGTTTTAGGATTTGTGAAACAATGTCGCCAAGTAGATTTGATAAGCTTGTTTTACAATGGGGGTAAAATGATTTGGAGGAACCCAGCTATAGCCCTTGTGTAAACTAAGATAGTACTTGAAGTTTTCTTGAAATGGGATTTTTATCTTGGTTTAAGATGAAGAGTAGTACAATTTGCATACTGAAGGTGCATTTATGACTGTGGTTAGAGCAGAGAGCTAGGGTAGTTCAGAAAAAGCTGCTAATAAAATACTGGAATGTTTTGATGAGATTGTTTAACATGAAAATATCGCATTGTCTGACTAAAGTTTGGGAAGAGCAGATTAAACTATGCTGAAAGCATATTGCTGACCATAAATGAACAAAGAAAGTTAAAAGGCATTTTATCTGAAGATGGAAGAATGTGCAGCTGCATGTCCTGTCCAGATTCTTTGGGATTTATTTTTGAATGCTTGACTAAGGGTCAGTGTTTCACTATTGGGCTTACCGTATAATGAAACAACATTAAAAAGAGCATTTGAGTTAAGAAATTGCACTTGTTCTGGTTGTACAATTGGTTTTAGTTGAAGTGCAAATAATATTTTTTAAATTTGAAATGTTAATTTCTTTTCAAGCCTTGAACATTTTGCTGTCATCTATTAATTTTTTTCAATACTTGGTTCGTGCTCTGGATCACTAGACTCTGTTTAGTGCAGCCTGTGGAAAGGAGTCACAAATGGGAAATCTGTGCAAATTTGCAGTACCATTTTATCATCATTGGTTCTTTATAGGTAAATTAATACATTAAATGCTTGTGTTTAAACTATCTCGGTCCTTAAAAAATAAAATGGTATCCATAAGTAATATAGATTCTACAAATATGCGGAATAAAATGCTGGTTATTAACCCAAGTCTAAAGGGAAGGAACAATTTAATGTATGAAATTGGATAACTGAGAATCAATTCTTGGAATAAATGAGAAAGCAATACAAGCTGTTGAACACAGCCTTACTGAAGTGTACTCCAGGACTTCTCAAATGGGTATAAGCGTTGTTGTTATGTACCTTCAAAAGATGATATTTGGAGCTTCATTAATACATTGGTCTTTGTTGCCAATTCAATTGGGATGTGTCACATTGCATGTAACTAAAGGCAGAAAGCTATTTGTCCTGAGCTCAATATATTACGCGTTGTGTCACTGTTAATGGCTTTGTTTATTGGATTTTTGAATAAATTAATTGGTATGCAAAGAAAAATGCACTCTTCAGGTAAATGGATGTTTGGCAGATAGTACAGCTTAAATAACTAAACCTAGACACTAAATTTATAAAATCACATTTATTAATTTGATTACAGTATTTCTGTCTCAATTTTCCAGCTCCTTATTGTATTAAACTTTGCAGTTGCTGGAAGCTGACCAACAAATCAGTCGGTAAAGCAACCGTGAGATAAACATAGTACAACCATGTTTCAGGTACCAGTGAAGGTCAGTTTGTATCTAGGGCCTTTATGTTTCAAGATTAAACCAAAGGTTCCTGACATTTTAAATGCTGATCAGCCAGTCAGTGTATCTGGACAAAATTCTCTACAAATGCTGTATTCATTCATAGGACTGAAATAAACATCCTCAAATGTTACGATTTTTTTTTCACCTTGTGGCTTTCTCTTTTTTTGGGGGGTATTAAGGTATTTAAACCTTAATAAAAACTAAGCTAGTTGTCCAAGACAAAATGTAATACTGTTTTTGTAAGTTTCTCATTAATGCAATAACCATCTTGATTTTGGAGATTTATATGTATGGCTTTCGGTTCAGGAGGGGAAATCTGTGCTCTCACTTAACGGTAGGTGCAGTCACTGCATGAGGGATAATACTAGTTTAAGGACCAATTTTTTTTTTTGATATTGCAATCTTTGTGCAGTTCTAATTTGTGACATATGTATCAAAATTGCCATTGCAAGTCATCTGGACAGGCCTGTGAGTTGTGTCTTGAAAACAAATGTATTATTTGTTGAATAGTAAATGCCTTGCTGTCCTGGTTGCATTGCAGCGTACTCTTCAAGTGCTTATTGTAAGCTTGTTCCTCACATCTTGTAGAAATAATCGAGTTTATGCTTTCAAACCATTTGAATAAAAACCTACTATTTATTCATGGTGATCAACTAAATTATTTGCATTATTTAAACAATGCTGAAGAAATTACTGTAATAGTTCTAAATTTGACATGAGATGACACTAAGGTATCCGCCTGTGGAATATGGTGCAGAATAAGTCGGACAGCAGAAGGCACATAAAATTCTGTTTTGGTTAAGCCATCATTTAGTTTTGACTGACTGCATGCTGTAAATGTATTTGTGTTTAAATAAATATGACTTTTGTCTGGGAATTCAATGAACCAGTGATTTTTATTTTAAATATTTTCTTCAATTCAACCTTTCCCTACTTTAGATATAAAATGCAAAGCTAATTGTTGATCAAGTACCGCAAGACTGATGCAAACAACATAATTTTGGCCAACCGTGTGAAGAGAATTGAAGGTATATAGGAAATGGTAAGGTCAGGTAATGAAAATTCCAACCAGAGTGGAGCTCAGCTGTTTGCAAATTAAAATACCAACAGTAGCTGGTGCCCTTGTGATAACACTGATAGCACGATGCAATTTATATTTAGAGTATGAACATGTCCTCCACTTAAAACAAATTTAGCATAACAAATGGTTGTAAAAAAGCATAGAATTTATTCAGCATGCTGTGCGAGAGGTTTTCAATCTGGGCTTTTGAATAGAATTGTATTTTGGCTTCCCCCACCCTCTCCCCTCCTTCATTTTCCATCACCTCTGCCTGGCCCACAGCGCCCAAAAAATGAACATCCACAGCATACTTGATGGTAGCGCTATTCAATGTTGTGCGAGAGGTTTTCGATCTGGCTTTTGAATAGAATTGAATTTAGCACCCCCCACCCTCTTGAGTTTATAAGGATGAGGGGCGACCTCATTAAAACTTACGAATAGTGAAAGGCCTGGATAGAGTGGATGTGGAGAGGATGTTTCCACTAGTGAGACAGTCTAGCCTCGGAATAAAAAGACGTTCCTTTAGGAAGGAGACGAGGAATTTCTTTAGTCAGAGGGTGGTGAATCTGTGGAATTCATTGTCACAGAAGGCTGTGGAGGCCATCAATAGACATTTTAAAGGCAGAGATAGACAGATTCTTGATTAGTACTTGGGTGGGGGGTTATGGGGACAATGCAGAAGAATGTGGTTAGGAGGGAGAGATAGGTCAGCTGTGATTGAATGACAGAGTAGACTTAATGGGCCAAATGGCCTAACTCTGCTCCTATCACTTATGAACTCTCCCCTTGTTCATTTTCCACCTTTTGCCTGGCCCACAGTTCCCAAAAAATGTACATCCACAGCTTATTTGTTGGTAGCACTTTTAATAGTTGCGTATACATCAAGAGGCTTCTTCTTCTTCTTTCGTAAGGCATGCACAGCCTAAAGTTGTAAGACAACTTGTCTGTTTGATCTTCTATTTGTGCACGCCAGGTTGATTGCATTCGTTGAAACGGGGTGGACCACGGGAAGGTTGCAATCTCTCACCTCCATCAAGAGGCAATAGTGTTTTATTGTCAGATGTCCCAGATAGAACAATAAAATTCTTACTTGCAGCAGCACAACAGAATATGTAAACATAATACGCTGTAAACAACATAATAACGAGAGAAAAAAAACGTTCATTGTGTGTATATATACATACAAATACACACACACACACACATGTACACATATATACACACACACACACACATGTATATATATATATATATATATATATATATATATACACACACACACATATATACACACAAATGTATATACACATATATATATATGTGTGTGTGTATATATATGTATGTAAATATATATAGATCATATAAATATATAAACATACACCTGCACCCATATGTACACACAAAAAAACAAATATTAATAATAATGCAATAATAATCTATGTAGTTCAAAGCTTATTTGAGGTTGTGGTGTTTAATAGCCGAAGGGAAGTAGCTGTTCCTGAACCTGGACGTTACAGTTTTCAGGCTCCTGTGCCTTCTTCCCAATGGCAGTGGTGAAATAAGAGTGTGGCCAGGGTGGTGTGGGTCTCTGATGATGCTGGCTGCCTTTTTGAGGCAACGACTCCGGTAAATCTCTTCGATTGTCGGGAGGTCAGAGCCCGTGATGGACTGGGCAGTGGTCACAACTTTTTGCAGTCTTCTTCGCTCCTGGGCGTTCAAGTGGCTGAACCAGGCCGTGATGTAACCAGTCAATATGCTCTCTACTGTACACCTGTAGAAGCTCAAGAGAATCCTCCGTGACATACCGAATCTCTGTATTCTTCTTGGGAAGTAAAGGCAGTGATGCGGTTTCTTTATAATTGCACCGGTGTGAAAGATCTTCGGAAATATGCATGCCCAGGAATTTGAAGTTTTTGACTCCACCATACAAACAGGATTGTGGGTCCTCATCCTTCCTCTTCCAATGTTCCCAATCAGTTCATTGGTCTTACTGATATTGAGAGCCAGGTTGACAAAAATGCTGGAGGAACTCAGCGGTTCAAGTTCAAGTTCAAGTGAGTTTATTGTCATGTGTCTCTGATAGGACAATGAAATTCTTGCTTTGTTTCAGCACATAGGCATTTACTACAAAACAGATCAGTGTGTCCATATACCATAATATAAATATATATACACATGAATAAATAAAATGATAAAGTGCAAATAACAGATAATGGGTTATTAATAATCAAAATTTTGTCCAAGCCAGGCTTAATAGCCTGATGGCTGTGGGGAAGTAGCTATTCCTGAACCTGGTTGTTGCAATCTTCAGGCTCCTGTACCTTCTACCTGAAGGTAGCAGGTAGATGAGTGTGTGGCCAGGATGGTGTGGGTCTTTGATGATTCTGCCAGCCTTTTTGAGGCAGCGACTGCGATAAATCCCCTTGATGGAAGTAAGGTCAGAGCCGATGATGGACTGTATCGATAGAGAGAAGGATCTATAGCGAGAAGGAAAAGGCGACGTTTCGGGTCGAGACCCTTCTTCAGACCCTTCTTGAGAGTCAGGTTGTTGGGCTGGGACCATTTGGTCAATCGATCGATCTCACTTCTATACTCTGACTCATCACCATCTGTAATTCATCCAACAACGGTGGTGTCAGATGAGGGCAATGGCATGCATGAAGGAAATTTTTCTTGCCTATAAATTTTGAAACTGGAAGCACAAAGTCAATTCTTTCTCCAACTTATCCATTATTTCTGCTTTTGGGTCTATAATTTCCCCCATTCAGTCTATAGAGTTATTGCATTCAAAGCAACATATGCACTGATATTCAACATTATATCAGCAAACCCATTTTGCTAACTAGAATATGTACATCGTGGATTACACAAGAAATTGACTTTGATCAGAGGCACAACTGGAATATACAGTGCCCTCTGTACATTTTGAGACAGACCCATCATTTATTTATTTGCCTCTGTACTCCACAATTTGAGATTTGTAAAAGAAAACATCACATGTGGTTTACAGATGCAAATAAATAAATGATGGGTCTTTGTCCCAAACATAATGGAGGGCACTGTACATGCCCAGACTAGTATCAGTTAAAACGCCCGTCTTTTAACTGGTAAGTGAAGTGAAGGAATCCTGGAGTGCCTGTAACTGAAAAAATTTGGATATCAGACAATTTGTTTATTACCTCAACCTGGATTGATCAATGAAAATGAGCCATGACATTTCAGTATGATTTGGTCCTGCAGATTAAAGTTCGTGCAAATTCATTAAAAGATAAATTTGGTTACAGGATAAAAGTCGTGCAATGTGCATTGATAACGTCAAATGGGGATTACAGATTGCCAGAATCTTCAGGTTAGATCTATCCACAATCCAAATATGTCTGAAGCGCTTGTTGCCATTGGCAACAATTGCCATGATTGGTAACATAAATAGAAGCAGACGTAGGCCAAATAACCACTTGAATTTGTTCTCCCATTGCCACTTATACCCTACACCACTTTTTATGCCTCCTCCCCCTGCCCTTTTTTCCCCCCATTTCCAAGGAAAAACAGAAGCCAATAATATAATTTCCTCTTCAAAACACAAATTGCTGGAGAAACTCAGCAGGTCAGGTAGAATCTGTGGAGGGAATGGACAGATGATGTTTTGTGTCAGGAACCATCTTCACACTGTTTGTAATAGGAGGGAGTTGAATGGCTGCGGCTCGCCTGCAGTCCGTCTGTTTTTACTTTTTTGTGTATTTTTTTGTCTTGTTTAGTTAAATTTTTGGTTATTAGGTTGTGTTATGTGTCGGGGGGGGGTGGAGAGGCTGAAACAGGGCCTTCTGTCTCTCCCTTCGGGGGAATGCGACTTTTTCTTGTCGTATCCCCCTTCTCTGCCTCCGTCTGCGCTGAGGCCTAATGGCGGAGCTGGTGGCCTCCAACCTGCGACCGACCTCGAGGCTCCGGAGGTAGAGCCAGCCAGGACTCACCAACGCGAGGCTGGCCGTCTTCGAGCTGAGGCGGTGTTCGGGCGCTCCAGTGGCAGCGGCACGACTCGGCGCTCCGGTGACGGTGGCCCAGCGCGGGGCTGGGACGGTGCTGGCTGAGACGCTCCGGTGGCAGCGGCATGACTCGGCGCTCTGGTGAGGGCGGCCCGGCGCGGGGCTGAGACGCTCCGGTGGCAGCGGTACGACTCGAGGCTGGGACGGCGCTCCCGTGAGGGCGGCCCGGCTTGGGGCTGGGACGGCGCGGGGCTGAGGCGGTGCTCCGGTAGCTGTGGCGAAGGCGCGGGGCTGAGACGGTGCTCCGGTAGCTGAGGCGGCCCGGCGCGGGGCTGAGACGGTGCTCCGGTAGCTGAGGCGGCGTTCTGGCGGCGGCGACCTGAATCCGGGTGCTCGGCCGCGGGCCAGTGGACGATGTCGTCGGGAGCTCGCAGGTCACAGGCTGGTGCCTGATTTCCGGAGCTCCCGCGGCAACAGCTGCGTCCGCTGGACTGGAGGGTGGCACCTTCGACCACCCCGGGCCGCGGAGCTTGAACCGGCCCGTTCGCGGAGCTCGGTGAGCCGCGGGACTGACTTACCATCGCCCGGTGGGGTATCGCCTCATCGCAGAGGGAGAAGAGGAGGGAAGAGACAGTTACCCTAAGATTTTTGCCTCCATCACAGTGAGGAGGTGCCTGGTGAATTCACTGTGGTAGATGTTAATTTGTGTTTATTGTGTGTTTTGTTGTTTATTATTACATGTATGGCTGCAGGCAACTACATTTCGTTCTGACCGAAAGGTCTGAATGACAAATAAAGGATCTAAGTCTAAGTCTAAGAAAGCTGGAAAAGAGTGGTGGGTGTGGGGCAAAGCCCGGTGAGTGATAGGTTTGTGTTTCCTGAGCGTTGTCGGGCATGTGAGCGATGTGGCTTGAACAGCATCGGCTACTGTGTGTAATCCAGGCCTCAGTATTAGTATTTCACTAACTTCCACCCTGCCCTACACGATTTCCTGGTTGTCAGGCGCTTTAACTCTTCTTCCCATTCTTCCCTTCACACTGACCTTTCTGTCCTGGGCCTCCTGCATTGTCAGAGTGAGGCCAAACACAAATTGGCAGAAAAGCACTGTATATTTTGCTTGGGCAGCCTACAACACAGCACTATGAACATTGATTTCTCTAATTTCAAGTAACAACTGCATTCCTAACCTCCCCTCCCTCACCCTAGTCGTCCTACTAGTTAGACTCGCATCCTTATATCCCTGCCGTTAGTGCATCTTCCCCAGCCAACAATGGGCCATTAAGGACTCCACCCTTCCTGAGGTTATCTGTTGCCGGCCCTGTATTGTTCTGGGCTTCTCTACCTTTCAGTCTTAAGTAAGGTTCCGACCCAAAATCAATGAGACTAATACCTTTGGGCCTGGTGAGTGGTGATGATGATGAAATTCAGTTTGATGACATTGGGGCGATGATGAAGATATTGATCCCTTTCTCCATAGATGCTGCCTGACCTGCTGAGTTACTCCAGCACTTTGTGTCTATCTTTAGTATAAACTAGCATCTGCAGTTCCTGCCGACACACTCAGTGTGAGGGATGTTGATTTGGAAGAGGACACGGTCATAACTTTGCTTGTCCATGAATGACTGTGAATGAGTTTGTGGAGATGATGTTGGTGGTTCCATGCCATCCTAGCTCTGGGAAGAGCATATCACAGATTTTTGCAGGCAGTGGGGCAAAGGACCAGTTATTATTGAAGAAGATATTTATGTTTTACATATTAAATCCAAGTTGGCTAATGAACCATTGTAGGTTTGCGTTATTGGCCACTGTTTCGGGGGTTTTATATACATTACCAGGCCATGCATCTGGCACACTTGACTGAATAAAGTGTGGGCTATTCTTTGGCATGGAGGAGTTGTGAGGGCTTCTGAACTAGCTCGACATGTCTTGTGATAGTTACGGATTTGTAGGTCTCCATATTCTCCTGTTTCTATCCTTTTTTTTAAACCTTCAAGTAATTGTGTTCATAATGATAGAAGAATTAAGCCATTTGGCCCATCAAGTCTACTCCACCATTCAATCATGGCTGATCTATCTGTTCCGCTTAACCCCATTCTCCTGCCCTCCCCATAACCTCTGACACCTGTACTAATCAAGAATCTGTCTATCTCTGCCTTAAAATATCCATTGACGTCCTCTGCAGCCTTCTGTGGCAATCGCAGCCTGCTTCAAAATCAAATCTTTCTTAAAGTCCTTTTGCTTCCTTATTCTCTTCCGTTATTCTCCTATAAACCTATAGAGTTTTAGATCATGGGGCTTTATATTATCTGTCATGATTCTGTTTGATAATTGTCTAGTAGAACTGTTTACCAAATTAAAGGCACTATGCAAGTTGTTGTTCTTGGCAATCACAAAAAGACTGAGTTGTTCATTTCCTGGATGGCAATTCTCATGATGTTATCCGTTTTATTAAAAATCTGTTCTAACAAGAAAGCAAACATTAAGAATGCTAGTGAACTGTAAAATGAGATCACATGGAACCATAACGTTTGCATCATGTTGGATACATTACATTTTCATGACCAGTGAAGAGCATTAAAGGGAGTGAATTCAATTGCTGGCAACAATGCAATTCAACTATTTCATTAATTGAGCATTTATATATTTGTAGATGACATAAAACAATGCAGAGGTAAACAATGAATTTAATGAGGAAGAGTTTATGAGGTCGTTTCATGCTCAACACCGTCCAGGTCTCGAGAGCACATATTCAGTAACATAACCAGTGTACTTTTAGTCTGTTCCTGACATTGCTGTTCCATAAACACTTCTCCGAGTAGTCAAATGTGAAAGCGACTTTATAGATCCAATAAATGAAATGAAGCTTGAAAACTGCTATTTTCAATTTTTATCCTGCACCATTTCTGAGCTAATGTAAAATTTTGCAATGTTGTTTAACATTTCTAATAATAGGATTTCAAATATGTCCGAAATGTTACACCTGGAAAATATGAGACTCCTCCTAGCAGGTAAACCAGACCATTTCCAAATGATTTGGTCTCCATTTGTCGACTTACTACAAGTATAAGGTGCAACATAACTTTGAAAATAAATGGTTTCAGGACCTGGTGAAGGGGGAGTAAAAATAAGAAGTAGGTACATCCCTTTTATCTTTGTTCTTTCTTTCTTTCACTTTTATATATCTTTAGCTCTCTTTTTCTTCCTTTCTTTTTCTTTGGCATTCTCCTTACCTCTTTTTCGAGTTTTACGTTTCTAGGCGTCTCTCTTGATCACTCTTTCACGCACTCACTATTCTATCTAACTCTCTTTACTTTCTTCTTTTTAAAGTTTAAAATACGAAGTGGTACAGGAAATGTATTATGTTATTTTTTGGCTTATATCACTGTAATGTACACTACTAATAAATAAAAATAAAAATAAAACATTTCTAATAATAAAAGCAAGTATGTTCTGCACATTACTACTTTCAATACACATGTACAAGTTTGTTGACACCCCACAATATACACTATATCTTCACTATAATCAGGGCTGTTATCCGATGACTAAACAAATGACTATATCATTTCCATTTCTGCTGCTTATGAACATGAATGGTCAATGGCTTTCCTCTGTACCATAAATTACTACGATTTTGTGTTCAATTATTTTGAGGAACATTCATTAAGGCAAGGAGACACTTGCACTATGTTAAATATTCAGGTTAAAAATTGTAATGTATTGAAATTGAACGGCGACTTATTTACGGCTGCAAGATATCTTCAAAGATTTGGTTTACTGCCATGGTGGTAATTATCCCATTCCGCTTTCATCATTCTCTGATATAAACCATTACTGCTATTAAAACCAGAGAAATAGCAAGACAAGCAAAGCAAATATTTATACAACTCGCACCCACAAAGGGAGTCATGTTGAACTCTTCACCTGGCATATGTGTATTGCAGCAAAAGAGAGAGATCACAAAACTTAAATAGAGTAATGATTGCGCTGGGTGGAATGGAAGGGGAGGCAGAAACAAACAATTAAAAAGGCTTAACAAGCAAACCAGATAATAAAAGGGAGAAAGTAAAAAGCAAACTGCAGTAGGAACTCAGTGGGTCCAACAAACATGTGTGGAGGAAAATGGACAGTTGAGGTTTTGGGTAAGACCCTTCCCCGGAATCAATCTTGGCCCGAAACATCATCTGTCCATTTCCCTCCACAGATAGAAACATAGAAATTAGGTGCAGGAGTAGGCCATTCGGCCCTTCGAGCCTGCACCGCCATTCAATATGATCATGGCTGATCATCCAACTCAGTATCCCGTACCTGCCTTCTCTCCATACCCTCTGATCCCCTTAGCCACAAGGGCCACATCTAACTCCCTCTTAAATATAGCCAATGAACTGGCCTCGACTACCCTCTGTGGCAGGGAGTTCCAGAGATTCACCACTCTCTGTGTGAAAAAAGTTCTTCTCATCTCGGTTTTAAAGGATTTCCCCCTTATCCTTAAGCTGTGACCCCTTGTCCTGGACTTCCCCAACATCGGGAGCAATCTTCCTGCATCTAGCCTGTCCAACCCCTTAAGAATTTTGTAAGTTTCTATAAGATCCCCTCTCAATCTCCTAAATTCTAGAGAGTATAAACCAAGTCTATCCAGTCTTTCTTCATAAGACAGTCCTGACATCCCAGGAATCAGTCTGGTGAACCTTCTCTGCACTCCTATGGCAATAATGTCCTTCCTCAGATTTGGAGACCAAAACTGTACGCAATACTCCAGGTGTGGTCTCACCAAGACCCTGTACAACTGCAGTAGAACCTCCCTGCTCCTATACTCAAATCCTTTTGCTATGAAAGCTAACATACCATTCGCTTTCTTCACTGCCTGCTGCACCTGCATGCCCACTTTCAATGACTGGTGTACCATGACACCCAGGTCTCGCTGCATCTCCCCTTTTCCTAGTCGGCCACCATTTAGATAATAGTCTGCTTTCCTGTTTTTGCCACCAAAATGGATAACCTCACATTTATCCACATTATACTGCATCTGCCAAACATTTGCCCACTCACCCAGCCCAAGTCACCTTGCAGTCTCCTAGCATCCTCCTCACAGCTAACACTGCCCCCCAGCTTAGTGTCATCCGCAAACTTGGAGATATTGCCTTCAATTCCCTCATCCAGATCATTAATATATATTGTAAATAGCTGGGGTCCCAGCACTGAGCCTTGCGGTACCCCACTAGTCACTGCCTGCCATTGTGAAAAGGACCCGTTTACTCCTACTCTTTGCTTCCTGTTTGCCAGCCAGTTCTCTATCCACATCAATACTGAACCCCCAATGCCGTGTGCTTTAAGTTTGTAAACTAATCTCTTATGTGGGACCTTGTCGAAAGCCTTCTGGAAGTCCAGATACACCACATCCACTGGTTCTCCCCTATCCACGCTACTAGTTACATCCTCGAAAAATTCTATAAGATTCGTCAGACATGATTTACCTTTTGTAAATCCATGCTGACTTTGTCCAATGATTTCACCACTTTCCAAATGTGCTGCTATCCCATCTTTAATAACTGACTCTAGCTTGACGCATTGTTTCTCCAGTAGTTTGGGTTTTTTTTTTTTTGCTCCAAATTCCATTATCTGTAGTCTTTTGGGTCTCCAATAAAAGAGAAGAGTTTTCAGCAGAAATATAAAATTTTAGCTGGATTACTGCAGTTGACATAAAGGCAACATTTGACCGAGTGGCATCGACTGTTTGGATAAGTGCGTATAGAAGAGCAATATTAAGAACAGACAAAGTACTCTGGTGATGTTAATGAAGATGTCATCTAAACACCTGGACTACGGAGCAAGGAGTCAAACCGAAATGACAAAACAGGAGTCAAAGGGAAGTACAAAGGGAAGGTTGGAATTAACCTTGAAGATGTTTGGCATCATTGAAGATCAATCATCACTATCCAGGATTTTACAATAGGAGTTCCCCTTGGCAGTCTCCCGGACCAACCTATCATCTTCATCAAGGGCTTCGGCCGGAAACGTTGCCTATTTCCTTCATGAAGGGTTTCGGCCCAAAACATTGCCTATTTCCTTCGCTCCATAGATGCTGCCGCACCCGCTGAGTTTCTCCAGCACTTTTGTCTACCTTTGATTTTCCAGCATCTGCAGTTCCTTCTTAAACATCTTCATCAATGACTCGTTTACTCCTCTGAGGTCAGAAGGGGGATGTTTCCTGACGATTGTGTAACATACTATTTTGTATGCAATTCGTCAGGATATGAACCAGTTCATATCTGCATGCAGCAAGGCCTAGATAACATTTAGTATGGGTCGACAAGTAGTGCAGAAGTACCAGGTTCTGTCCATCTCCAACAAGAGAGAGTCTCGTCACATATCCCTGCCATACAATGCCATTGTCATTGCCGAGCCTCCCACCATCAATATGCTATGGTCACCATTGACCAAACACTCAGCTGGACCAGCCACATAAATACTGTGGCTACAAGAGGTGGTCAGAGGCTAGATTCCCTACGGCAAGTGCCTCATTTCCTGAGTCCCATTTCCTGAGACCCGAAAGTCATTTCACTGAGCATAGGTAAGAAACAACTAGGGAGGAAAAAACAGTGATAAGAGTAGTGTATCGGCCCCAAAGGTAACCATTCTGGAGAAAGTATAAAGCAGGAGATAATATGCCATGTAATAAGATTAATGCATGATAATGAATTTATAGATTCATAAGGATTACTTACCTGGTACAATACATTACCAAATTCAAAATGCATATGGAATAGGCTGCCAGAGGAAGTGGTAAAGGTGCGTACAATTATGACATGTAAATGACACTTGGACAAGTACACAGAAAGGAAAGATTAGGAGGGATTTGGGCCAAGCACAGGCAAATGAGATTAGATAAGTTCGGCAACATGGTCAAACTGGACAAATTGGGCTAAAGTACATTTTTTTGTGCTGTAAACTCTGCAGTCTCTATAATCTCCATTGCTAGTTAGTATTAAGTATTTCAATGTGGCACACATGTGTAACACTGAAGCTGTGCTATACTCTCTCCTATTAAGCATTGTGTAGTCTATATCCAACCACACACCTTCATTGTAAACATTTCTTTGTAATATAGCACTGCAGCATTTGAAGAATGCCCGACACACCCTTTCTTATGCAAAACTGTACTTTGAACAAATATATAGAGGTGATTTTCCAGCAAGAGATGATTAACAAATGAAAGTTAGGTGCAGCCCTTGCAAAGGAACTGCAAAGATATTTATATTATATTTCTATAATAAGCGCACCTTGTTGTACAAACATGTTAAATTGAGGAAATACAGTAAATTTAATCCTGTGTCTTCTAGTAGCTGTCTTGCTAACAAGGATGTTATCTGCAAGGATGCAAGCTCTGCAAGGATGGGTTCTCAGGGATATGGGGAGAAGGCAGGAACGGGGTACTGATTGTGGATGATCAGCCATGATCACAGTGAATGGCGGTGCTGGCTCGAAGGGCCTATTGTCTATTGTCAGTCCCTTACTATACACACTATAGACTCATAACTATGCGGCTAAATTTTACTCTAACTCCAGTTCCAAGTTTGCAGATGCCACCACTGTAATCGGCTGTGTAACAAATAATGACAAATGGTATACAGGAAGGAGGTAGAGAGCTTAGTAACATGATGTTAAGACAACAACCTCTCCCTCAATATCAGCAAGACAAAGGAGGTAGTTATTGGTTTACACACCCCACTCAGCACCAATAGAAAGTGGCAAAGTGGAGATGGTTGAGAGCTTCAAGTTCCTAGGCGTAAATATCACCAACAATTTGCCCTGGACCAACTACTTTGAAGCTACGGCCAAGAAAGCCCACCAACGCCTCTACTTTCTCAGCAGACTATAGAAGGAAGTTTGGCATGACTCCAACGACTCTTAACCTCAAGAGTTCAAGAGACATTTATTGTCACATGCACCAATCGGTACAGTGAGATTTGAGTTACCATACAGCCATACGAATAAAAATAACACAATACACGATAGAATTTAACATGAACATCCCCACACAGCAGAATCAACGTTTCCCACTGTGAGGGAAGGCAATAAAGTTCAGTCCTCTTCCTCTTTGTTCACCCGTGGTCGGGGCCTAAGGGCATTCAGCAGACGTGGCTACGGGCGGCCTGATGTTTCAGGCCCTCTCGCCGGGTTGATCGAAGCTCCGGCGTCGGAACGGAAGAACACTTTCAGCGGCTTGGAGTTTCCCAATCGACCACTTCCGAAGTCCACAGGCCGAACTGGACGGAGCTCCAGCACTGGCGATCCTCGGCAAAGATCCCAGTCTCCGCGATGTTAAAAGTCAGCGCCACCCGCGGCTGGATGCCCCGCAAACCACAGCTCCACGATGTTCAAGTCGGCTGGCCCAACACTCCGGAGCCTCAACACGCCAATCGTCGGTAAGGCATCGCCCACACTGCGGTGGTAATTCAGTGCTGCGCCGCCGCTGGAGCTCTGGCCGGTCACCGGCAGGAAAGGCCGCGCCAATCCAGATGGTAGGCCGCGAGGAGGGGGCGGAGATGCGACTCAGAGAATAGACGCATCCCGACCAGGAAGTGACTGGGAAACGGTTTCCCCCTTCCCCTCCCCACCTCCCCCACATAAAAAAGACTAAGAAACCTCCAGGAACATACTTTTAAACAGACTAAAAATAACAAAAAGGGTGAAAGGACGAACAGATTGCTGGCGAGGCTGCCACCCGATGACGTCTTCGTCGATGAACAACTTCTACAGATGCGCCGTTGAAAGCATCCCATTGCAGCTTGGTTTGGCAACAGCTCTGCACAGGACCGCAAGAAATTGCAGAGTTGTGCATGCAGCCCAATCCATCACACAGATCGGCAGCCCCACCCCATCAACTCACTCTACACTTCACTGCCTCGGGAAAGCAGCCAAATAAGGAGCATTTTCATCCCGGGTCATTTCTCTTCTCCTCTCTCCTGTTGGGCAGAAGACACAAAAGCTTTACAGCTTTACAACAGTACCACCAGAGTCAGGATCAGCTTCTTCCCTGCCATTATCAGACAAATGAATGGTCCTCCCATATGCCTCCAACCAACCTCATTGCAGACTTTGCGCTGCTTTTATTTAATTGACAACTTCTCTGTAATTGTAAGTCTACAATGCTGTAACACTATATTCTGCCCTCTGCTATTTTCCTTTTTGCACTACCGGTTGTGCTTGTGTATAGCTTGATTGTACTCATGTGCAGTATGATTTGACTGCAATAAATCTATCTGCTTCATGAATACATATACCCTGCTCCCGTTTCCTCCGCAACTCCCTAGTTCAGTTATCCTTTCCCACCCAAACCACCCTCTCCCCACGGACTTTCCCCTGCTACAGCAGGAGATGCAACACATACCTTCTTCGTCGATTCCATACAAGGACAGCCCCGTCAGCCCTTTCAGGTGAGGCAGAGGTTTATTTGCACCTCCTCCCACCTTATCTACTGTATCCAGTGTTCCCGGTGCGGGCTTGCTCCTGTATATCGGCGAGACCAAGCGTAGACTTGGCGATCGTTGCGCTGATCATTTATGCACAGTGTGCCTTGGTCAACGTGATCTCCCAGTTGCTAACTCCCCTTCCCATATTGACCTTTCTGGTCCTGGGCCTCCTCCATGGTCAGAGTGAGGCCACACACAATTTGGAGGTACGCATATTTTGTTTGGGCAGCTTACAATCCAGTGGTATGAACGTTGATTTATCTAATTTCAAGTAACTTCTGCATTTCCTCTCCTCCTCGCTCTCCCCCCCTTCCCCACCCTAGTGGTCGTACCAATTCCACTGTTTGCATCCTTGTATCTCTCTTGTTATCACACCCTCCACAGCCAAACAGTGGGTCATTATGCAGATCCACCCACCCTTCCTGAGGTCATCTGTTGCCGCCTCTGATTTGTTCTGGCTTTTTCTCGCCTCCAGTTTATTACCCCCTACCTCTACTTTCAGTAAATTGCAATATTCCTAGAGTTCAATTATATCTTGCTTACTCCATTAAAGCTATTTAGTTCTGACCTACACATTCTAATTTCAGATAAGTTTGTTACCATCGCGCATTTTGTTCTAAATGTTGCAACAATCGATTGGTTGTATCACTTATTTTAAATTCAAAATAGCTTTACAATGACAGTGTAATTTTGCAAATTTATTACTCATCACTGTTCCAAAATTCCAGAATTCTTTTTGGTGTGTTCCCTAGAATACAATACTTTATTTTATATTGCAAAAATGTGTTTGTAAGAGTGTAAAGAAGGGTTTCGACCCGAAACCTTACCGATTCCTTCGCTCCGTAGATGCTGCCTCGCCCACTGAGTTTCTCCAGCATTTTTGCCTTCCTTTGTAAGAGCTTTCTTTGTAAACCAGATTTTACTATCAACGTTTTTTCTGAATGGTTCTTACAGGAGTTAGAAATTCATAATGATATCAGTGAAAATGTGAGTTGCTTAATATATCTTCAACTTATTTATAGAATATAAATATTGCATTTATAAATATAACATTGCATTTGTTATTAAATTACTGTAATTACAATCCTGCAAAAACTTGCATATCAATAAAACAGGGTATGCACCACTTCAATCAATGAATTTTCCCATTTTAATACTATTAAGTTTAATATCTTTGATGATCATGAATTTAAACTCATGCCTATGAGCACTTCAAGAAAGCCACATTATTATGACATAAACAATGAAATTGATAGTTTACATTCATTTGATCAGTGATCAAACTATCACCATATATTTGCTGACTGACTGTAATTTGAGATTTTTAACACTTATCCAGAACCTTGTGTGTGGTCCATAATGTACTCATCTGTAGACTGGTTCTGGGAGATTAATTGTGACATGTTACGTAAGAAGGAACTGCAGGTGCTGGTTTAAACCGAAGATAGACACAAAAAGCTGGAGTAACTCATCGGGACAGGCAGCATCCCTGGAGAGAAGGAATGGGTGATGTTTCTGGGTTGACACCCTTGAATGTGACATGTTATTGCTTTGTCAAATGGAGATTGAACAGAGAAGCATACGTAAAATAACAGGACTGAGCTCCCCGATTCTCCTCAGCTTGTCCTTAGGTTGACATCTAATTTGCACTGACAGACTACTCTCAACTAACATAACAATCCATACACTAGAATAGCACCCTTGGGCCAGTGAGAGAAAATATTAACTAGCGTTTTTACTACTAATTATTATTTTTCCTACGTATATGCAAATATTTGGTGAGGATAGGATTGGATTGGTTATACTGGTCTACATTAGGAAAGCACGCTGAGAGTGATCTTATAGAGGTGTATAAAATCAAAAGGGGATACGACGAATGCAGAGAGTCTTTTAGTCAGAGTAGGGGAATTAAGAACCAGGAGAGATTTAATAGGAACCTGAGGATGACATTTTTCACACAGGGTATATGGAATGAGCTGACACAGTTGAGGCAGGTACTATAACTATAACATTTCAATAGGTACATGGATAGGAAAGGTCCAGATAAGGGCCAACTCTGCTAGTGTAGATGGGGTATCTTGGTTAGCATAGGCAAGTTGGACTGAATGGCTGGTTTCTGTGCTGTATGACTATCCCATTTCAAAAGTACACCAGCTGCAAATTTTTATGTAAAGGGCCATCTTTTGAAAAATGAATATTATAAATCATACCTTAGTTGCAATTTGCATACACAGAATGGTTCCACTGACTTACTTCAAGGTATAGGTTATTATTTTCATATGTACCGCGGTACAATGAAAAGCTTTGTTTTGCATGCTATCCAAACGGAACAGATTCAATCAACCAAACATCGATGCAATCAGTTCAAACTAAAGAACAATAGAGCATAGGGGAAGATACAGAATGCAGAATATAGTTCTCAACATTATAGTGCATTATAGTGCATCAATTCATTAAGCAAAGTCCAATGTTTTCAATGGGGTAGAGATGAATCGAACAGCACCCTGGCTGTTCAGAAGTCTGATCACGGAAGGGAGGAAGCTGTTCCTGAGTCTGGTGTTGCACATTTTTAAGCTTCTGTACCTTCTGCCAGACAGGAGCGGGGAGAAGAATGACCGAGGTGGGATATGTCTTGATTACTGTATGTTGGCTGCTTTTCCGAGGCAGTATACTTTCAAGCTTCTGTACCTTCTGCTGGACATAGTCGGGATAGGAAGGAATGACTGGAGTGGGACAAGTCTTCGATTATGTTAGCTGGGCTCCTTCATTTGCTGAGGAGTTGGAAGTGAAAGTGAACATTGCACAATCATTGGCAAACATTCTAATTTCAAGAGTCAAGAGTGTTTTGTTGTCATATGTCCCAGATAGAACAATGAAATTCTTACTTGCTGCAACAATGAATTTCACACTCACTTTAGAAGACAGACCATTGACGAAGCAGTTGAAGATGATTGGAACTTGGACACAGCAACGTGGTGCTGGAGCTGAGATAGCTGACAATAAACAACTACAATCATCTTCCTTTGTGTGGGATACAACTCCAACCATTAGAGTGTTATCCTCTTGCCTTCTATTAACAAGTTTTAGCAGGTCTCCTGTATGTCACGCTTGGTCAAATGCCACCTTGATGTCAAGGGCAATGACTCTCACTTCTCCGTAGCTCAGCGTTTGGTCCAAGCAATGTTGTGATGAGGTCCTGACAAAACCCAAAATGAAACTTGGTGAGTAGATGAGTGAGTGCTGCTTGAGAGCATTGCCAGCGACATCTTCCATGCATTGGTGGGGTGTACACTTTACACCATTTAGGCAAGACTTGTGTGTGCAGGACCGTACGGAGGTGATTCCATGATAGAGTGAGCTGGAGGCACATTAGATGTTTGCTAATTCCACATTGGGAAGTTGCTGTGACCTTGGATCAGCTGATCCATGACTGGGAAGCTCACTCCATGAAGTCAGCATTACTCTTTCAAAGAAGATGTATTCACTACCTCATTCTTTAAATGGACAATGTCTGCTCAATGTGTTTCATTCAGTGTTACAATGTTGATATCAAAACATATGAGTTTCAAGGCTATAAAATGGCTAGCAGGTCTATCACTTTTGCGGGGTATGCATGACAGATTTAGATCTGTTTATTGTTATATAAATCAGGCTGCAATTAAATTCCTTGTTTGCATGAAGCTCCTAGAGTAAACAGTATACATCTTCTTCTGGCATATGGCGTGCACAGCCTAAAGTTGTAGGTCAAGGGTAGACATCCAGGCCAGGACAGCATCAGTTACTGGGTGGATGACTTTGATGCCAGCAGGGAAAAGCCTCAGTGGGCAGTCATTTATGATGTGTGGGATGGTCTGGTCTGGATGTCCGTAGTCGCAAGCAGGGCTGTCTGTCATCCCCCACTTATGCAGGTGATGGGCTGTTCTTGCATGGAGGGTGCGGGTTCTGTTCAGGGTTAGCCATTGCTTGCGATGGAGGTCAAAACCCGGTGGTTGCAACCTTCACGTGGTCCACCCTGTTTCGACCAATGCAATCAACCTGACGTGCACAAACAAACAATGTACATGATAATGATAGATACAACAATAAACACAAAATAGCAGAACGGTACAGGATTCTAGTACAATCTGGAA
Source organism: Amblyraja radiata (assembly GCF_010909765.2). Taxonomy (NCBI): domain Eukaryota; kingdom Metazoa; phylum Chordata; class Chondrichthyes; order Rajiformes; family Rajidae; genus Amblyraja; species Amblyraja radiata. The sequence goes on along the minus strand of NC_045957.1, from coordinate 39,433,575 downwards.
CAAAATACTAAAGTGTAATAATGGATTAACCCAATGGGATAGAGTTAAGAGTACATGACAGTCCTTCCGGGAATGGGGTGTGAAAGCAGATGCCTGATAGCTGTGGGAAAGAAGCTGTTCTTAGTTCTGGGCGTCTGGGCTTTCAATCTCCTGCATCTTCTCTCAGAAGGTAGAAGAGAGAAAATTGAATGGTCAGAGTGGGTAGGCTTCCTAAACGATACTTCCAGCCTTCCCAATGCACTGGCTGGAAGGAAATAACTCGCCTATCATGGACTGGGCTGTGTTTACCTTTCACTGCAGATTTGACATTTAACATTAACTTGACATCAAGGTTCCTAAACTTTGTATTGTGGAATGGAAGTTACTAGTGTGTAGTTTCCTATAATGTGGGTCACCTATTGCACATCAGCTACTAGACTGGAGATAAGACTATTACATGAGCATTAATAAAGATGGGCACATGCTCACACATTTGCTTGCAGGCACACGTACACACAACACACATTTGGCACAGAAACGGTAGCCCTTGCCACTGTCCACTCCCTCACTTTTCGCCCACAAACCAGCTCCCAACTATGGCCACAGATTGAGCCCCGTTATGGGTCCTCTGTTCTGGTGAAAATCTACCCGCGTTTTTGACTCCGACCCGGGCTGCACACCAACCCAGTGATGGAAATGGGGGGGGGGGGGGGGAGGGGGTACGCAGGGGGATGGCGTTCCCCTAGTTTTACATTTCCAGCTCAGGTTTAATGAGTACTGCAGCAAGATTTGTGTTGTTTATCACTTTATTCTACTCAGATGAAAACGACTTGTTAACTGCCATTGTTAGCATTTGTTAACAGCCAGTAGTTAACAGTAGTTACACAATGTATCATCAATACATCGATCCGCATTCCTCAGTAAATGTAATTGTGTTTTGACCGTGTATTAATGATAACGCATTTCTTTGAATAAAATACAAGGGAGAATTTCATAAACTCACTATCAGGGCTACCGGACCGCGAGCACAGGCTCAGGTAAAGTCACGTTATTTTATTATTCCACGTTAATTTATTTGATCTCCCTGCCTCCGTGCCTCTCTGCCGCTCTCCCCTCTCCACCCCCTCTGCCGCTCTCTCCTCTCCGCCGCTCTGTCTGCTCTCCCCGCTCTCGAAAACTCGATGATGTATTTTGGGAGGTATTTTGGAGAAAGGAGATTCATAATATGTGCACATTTAAAAAAATCAGGGTTCAGATAAACAAACCTTCAAAAGCAAATGATATGCTACATTTTCAAAGGGGAAATAATGCTTAAGAAGCTAATAGAAAACTTGTATAAACCATTGGTGGTGCCATAGTTAGAATATTGTGTTCAATTCTTCTGGAACGATATGTCCTTCAGCTAACAAAAGTAATGAATAATTAGTCTGAGTTAGTCAATTAGTTAATGGTGCAGTAACGCTTGGCTAGCAGTCACCGTTGAATGGTATTCGATATACTAGTTAAGAGGGAGAAGGGTGAGTCAGAAAACAAGGCTCTAAATTTAAGTAAATTTTGGGAACGTGAGGCAGGAGTGTAGACTGTGCAGAGCATTGACAAACAATGTGAAATGTTCCAAGATCTTCTTGGTAATAGACCTGTACATTTTGAATTGAATTGAAATTATTTGTCATTCAAAAATGAAAGAAAATAAATGAATCTTATCCCTAACAACTAAGTTCAGGTAGACAGCAACATGTATTAGGGAGAGCCAGTGGATGTAGTGTACCTGGACTTTCAGAAAGCCTTTGATAAGGTCCCACACAGGAGATTAGTGGGCAAAATCAGAGCACATGGTATTGGGGGTAGGATATTTACATGGATAGGAAACAAAGAGTAGGAATTAACGGTTTCCTTTCAGAATGGCAGGTAGTGACTAGTGGGGCGCCTCAAGGCTCGGTGCTGGGACCGCAGCTATTCACAATATATATTAATAAGTTAGATGAAGGAATTAAAAGTAACATTGGCAAATTTGCAGATGACACAAAGTCTAATGGCAATGTGAACTGTGAAGAGGATACTATGAGGATGCAGGGTGACTTGGATAGGTTGGGTGAGTGGGAAGATGCATGGCAGATGCAGTATAATGTGGATAAATGTGAGGTTATCCACTTAAGTGGCAAGAACAAGAGGCAGATTATCATCTGAATGGCAAGTAGACACAAAATGCTGGAGTAACTCAGCAGTAAGCAGGACAAGCAGCATCTCTGGAGCAAAGGAATGGGTCAAGACCCTTCTTCTGTAAGGTGTCATATTAGGAAAAGGGGAAGTGCAACGAGACCTGGGTGTACTTGTACATCAGTCACTGAAAGTAAGCATGCAAGAAACAGCAGGCAGTGAAGAAAGCTAATGGCATGTTGGCCTTCATAATGATAGGATTTGAGTATTGGAGCAAAGAGGTCCTTCTGCAATTGTACAGGGCCCTGGTGAGACCACACCTGGAGTATTGTGTGCAGTTTTGGTCTCCTAATTTGAGGAAGGACATTCTTGCTATTGAGGGAGTGCAACGTAGGTCACGAGGTTAATTCCCGGGATGGCAGAAATGGCATATGATGAAAGAATGGAACGACTGGGCTTGTATCCACTGGAATTTAGAAGGATGAGAGGGTATCTGAAAGAAACATAAAATTATTAAGGGGTTGGACACGCGAGATGCAGGAAACATGTTCCCGATGTTGGAGGAGCCCAGAACCAGAGGCCACAGTTTAAGAAAATCGGGTAGGCCATTTAGAACTGAGATGAGGAAAAACCTTTGCACCCAGAGTGTTGTGAATTTGTGGAATTCTCTGCAGTGGAGGCCGACTCATTGGATGCATTCAAAAGAGAGTTAGATAGAGCTCTATGAGCTAGTGGAATCAAGGGATATGGGGAGAAGACAGGAATGGGGTACTGATTGTGGATGATCAGCCATGATCACATTGAATGGCTTGAAGGGCTGAATGGCCTACTCCTGCATCTATTTTCTATGTATCTATGTAAAATGCTGGAATAACTCAAAGGAACAGGCAGCATCTCTGGAGAGAAGGAATGGGTGACGTTTAGGGTCAAGACCCCTTTTCATACTGATGTCAGGGGTGAGTGGGACAGAAATAGAATGTAGTCGGAGACAGTAAGACTGGTGGGAGAACTGGGGAGGGGGAGGGGGATGGAGAGAGAGGGAAAGCAAGGGCTATTTGAAGTTAGAGAAGTCAATGTTCATACCGCTGGGGTGTAAGTTACCCAAGCAAAATATGAGGTGCTGTTCCTCCAATTTGCGCCTGACCTCACTCTGACAATGGAGGAGGCCCAGGACAGAAAGGTCAGATTAGGAATGGGAGGGGAATGGCGTGAATTCGCAGCTTTATCCTGCGCTACTTAATCGAAGGGCGAGCAAACAAGACAACAGACGGACGAAAGCAACGATCATAGAGTGGAATAGATGACATTTCGGGTCGAGACCCTTCTTCAGACTGAGTCAGGGGAAAGAGGAACAAGAGATATAGACGGTACTAAGGACAAATGAATGGAAGATATGCCTGTATCTCCCGTTTCCCTTTCCCTTGACTGTCAGTCTGAGGAAGGGTCTCGACCCGAAATGTCGCTCTATTCCACTCTATGATTGTTGCTTTCGTCCGTCTGAGAGAGAGAGATGCAAGAAAGCAGCTATGACATATATTACACAACAAACTATATTATAAATACACAATAAATAAGATGCATTCTTGTATTCTTACATGGGTATGACCGCACATAAAAAATTACATTTGCCCCCCCCCCCCCTTCCTTCACAACCTCAGCCTCATGGACCTTAGGGTAATAATAATAATAATGGATGGGATTTATATAGCGCCTTTCTAATACTCAAGGCGCTTTACATCGCATTATTCATTCACTCCTCAGTCACACTCGGTGGTGGTGAGCTACTTCTGTAGCCACAGCTGCCCTTGGGCAGACTGACGGAAGCGTGGCTACCAATCTGCGCCTATGGCCCCTCCGACCACCACCAATCACTCACACACATTCACACACATTCACACACAGGCAAAGGTGGGTGAAGTGCCTTGCCCAAGGACACAACGACAGTATGCACTCCAAGCGGGATTCGAACCGGCTACCTTCCGGTCGCCAGCCGAACACTTAGCCCATTGTGCCATCTGTCGTCCCAAAAGGTACCCCTAAAACCCATTTCCATCACTGCACCAACCCATTTCCCAAATCCTACTCTTGTTTCCTCAACCCCTACCACATGTTGGACCATGCTCCTGTACTCTGGCTCCATCGTAACAGTACACAAACAGTTAGGTTTGGAATGTGATATCGTGGGGTCCCTGAGCTTTTGAGGTACCCAGTTTCCTCAGCAGTTCATTTGATGGCATGTGGAGTGGATCAAATTGGCTGAATACTGGCTCTGTGATGGTGGGGTCTCAAGAGGAAGCCAAGAAAAAAGAATTCCCTCAGTGCTTCTCCTCAACGTGATCCCTTGAACTCTAATTCCAGTTTCATACCACGTTGTGTATAATTCTTCTGAGTTTGGCCTCCTGTTAAAAAAAAATGCTGTTTGTATATTGAGACATTGAAATATAATTGAAAACGTTAAACTTAAATTTATTCCGTGTACAGTACTAACTCAAATAAAATCAAAATGATTTCACAGGCAAGACACGCAGCGATGATCCGCCAAATGGAATTTCCTAACATAGACATGAATGTTAACTCGATCACTCTGGCTGCAATCATGTTCTAGTTTTGGAAACTAGCTGTCTGCCACAGTTTAATCAAGTGGGAGAAAACGCAAGGAAAATTAAATAGTGTCTATAATGGAAAACTGAATTGCTTGCCCCAGGAGCTGTCTGTCATTTCTCGTGTACTATACCTGCTGAATGGTTGATTTTCTTCAGACCATATGTTGCCACCAACACAAAATAACATTGAGTCAGCTACGAGTGACTCAAGGGCATTTTCAAACAGTTGGGTTTCCACCAATACAAGTAACCGTGCAGGATATTCAAAATACTCCGGCACTTTGTGTTTTACTCAAGATTCCAACTGCAGAATCTGCAGTTCCTTGTCTCCAAAAGTAAAAGTTCACGGTGAAATTGAGATTAAAAAAAACTCTTCTGAAGGTAAACATAGAAACATAGAAATTAGGTGCAGGAGTAGGCCATTCGGCCGTTCGAGCCTGCACCGCCATTCAATATGATCATGGCTGAATTCTCCAGAGGTGCTGCATGGCCTGCTGAGTTACTCCAGCATTTTGTGTCTATCTTCGGTGTAAACCAGCAACTGCACTTCCTTGGTAGACAAAATGCTGGAGAAACTCAGCGGGTGAGGCAGCATCTATGGAGCGAAGGAAATAGGCAACGTTTTGGGTCGAACCCTTCTTCAGACTCTAGTTCCTTAGCGGGTCAGGCAGCATTTCTGGAGAGAAGGAATGGGTGATGTTTCAGGTCGAGAACCTTCCTCAGACTGGTGTAAACCAGCATCTCCAGTTCCTTCCTACACATCTGCAGATCCTTCCGACGCATTAAGTCTATACCTCTCTGAAGTGTTTCCTCCATCAGTACCAAAGGTTGGACATCAAGTCTGAAGCACCTGAGAACCTTCCTCAGTTTGAGTTTAGTTTATTGTCACGTGTATCGAAGGCTGGGTAGGAGCTGGGGGTTGGGGGGCGGGGCTATGTAGGAGGGGGAGGGGCTGGGTAGGAGGGGGAGGAGCTGGGGATAGGGGCGGGGTTATGGAGAGGGAGGGGCTGTGGGCGGGGCTGGGGCGTAGGGGGCGGGGCTATGGAGGAGGGGAAGGAGCTGGGGTTGGGGGCGGGGCTATGGAGGAGAGGGAGGGGCTGAGTAGGAGGGAGAGGGGCTATGGAGGAGGGGAAGGAGCTGGGGTTGGGGGAGGGGCTATGGAGGAGAGGGAGGGGCTGAGTAGGAGGGGAGGGGCTGAGTAGGAGGGGAGGGGCTGAGGAGGAGGGGAGGGGCTGAGTAGGAGGGGAGGGGCTGAGTAGGAGGGGAGGGGCTGAGGAGGAGGGGAGGGGCTGAGGAGGAGGGGGAGGGGCTAGGGGTAAACGGCGCAGAGAAGCAAAAGGGAGTGTGGGGCCCGGGGCAGCGGGGAGAAGGAGTGCGCGGCCCGGGGCAGCGAGGAGAGGGAGTGTGGGGCCCGGGGCAGCGGGGAGAGGGGCATAGGAGGGGGGGAGGGAGACATTGTAGTGAGGGGGCAGGCGAGGGAGTGCCGGGGGGGATAAGGCCTAGTGTGTGTGAAGTTGCGGGGAGGTTTACAATGTTTCTTATTTACAATGTTTCTTATTTAATGTCCCTTGTCTAGTCTGAAATAAAGTTCATTATTGGATCAGAAGAAATATAATTGTGTGTGTTATATGATTATATACATTTATATAATTTTCATGTATGTGTGTTTGTAAACATTTTATTCTTTAACAAGAATTAACAGAATTATGAACTAACAGAATTATGAATCTAACCCTATATCACGCACAAAAACTTCCCCCGCAATGTCAATCACCCTGCGAGTCGGGTCGGTTCCGGTTACTACAAAATCAACTCAAACACTGCTTGTGAACCATTTAAAAAGAAATGATTTAAAAAACATTAAAAAAGACAATTACCAGAATCAAATTTTATTGTTGACAAGAAGTATGAACTGACAGATTTATGAATCTAACCCACACAAACTGTTGCCCCACAACATTGATTACACTGCGAGTCGGGTCAGGTAGGCTCAGGTTACTAAAATGGGCGTGGCAAAATGCCCATGATCCCCTCCATAGCGTACTACATGTCAGCCCATTGCATTTCGCAGGAGTAGCCTATCTTGCTCCGCTATAGGATCTTTGCAGAGAAGGGCAGGCGCATGCACGCACACCTGAGTCCGAGCGCGATGACGGGTTGGTTGGGGGGGGGGGGGACGAGTGCGCGTGCGCACGTGACCAAGGTGTTCGCGGCGGGGACGGGTGGCGCAGGACGGAGAGCGCATGCGCGCGCACCTCAGCCTGAAGGGAGGGAAGAGGGTGCGCGTGCGCACGCGGCCTAGGTTCGCGGGGGGATTCGCTTGTGCGCGCGCGCCCAGGGTTTGACAGGGGAAGGGGAGAGACTCGAGTAGTGCGCGCGCGCGCGTCCAAGACTCGGCGAGGGCGGGGTCGAGAGAAGCACTCACGTTTGCGTGCGCGCGCCGGCGCGGAGCGCGAACGCGCCCAAGGTTCAGCCGGGGGGGAGGGCGCGCGCGCGCACGCGCCACCCGCGGAGCGTGAACGCGCGCAGAACGTCACCGGGTGGAAACGAGGCAAAGTTCTTGTTTGTTTCACGCCAGGAGGCGGCGGAGAGGATTAAAAGATTTATAATTATATTAAAAAAATAAAACCTGCCGGGCAGCCAGCTGTCCGTCCATTCGGAGACGTTAACACAGGGGAAATAAAACCTGGTCGTCCCCCTGCAGCCGCTGCCCCCAGGCCCTCTCCCGAGCAGGTGCGTGATTGTTCATTCTCATTTCTCAAACTTGCATGATTTTATTTTTGAGGCGAAGTTCACGCCGCGGGTCGGCGTTTTCTTTCACCTAACTCGTGTATTGGTCTTGGATGTGGCTGACCCGCCCGCATTCACCACCTTCACTTGCGGTCAGGGTGAGTGTGGGCGGGGAGGCCGGCGCTGGGGCCGAGTCCGGGGCCTCGGTTAAAACGAATGAGGAAACGGTAACCACAAGGAAACCTGAGATTTATTTAGCGACCGCCCTCTGAAGAAGTTAAAAACCAAACAGCCGCAAACTCGCCCAGTCGGACTCGCAAGCAATGATCACAATCGCAGTCCACAGTCACTGGGATTAGGTTTACATTGTTTAAACATTTAATGTACACATCGGTTTAAACATAGGCTAGGTGAACTCTTACACTTTCCAACGTTTCTGAACTAATTGTCTGGTCGTTTCCCACTTGGCCTCAGTTGTTGATCTCCATGGTGGCGGGTTCTTTTGTTTATTGTGTTTTGGGTGAAAAATGTCACTTAACATGTGCATGCGGTTGGGTGCAAGCTACAGTATATCTGCAATGATTTGTATATTGGGGTTTAAAAACGCGCCCTACTAATACACCTGGAAATGTTTCGCTGAGCAGGAATGAACTGGTCGACAAGTTATTACATGACTCATCCTCAGCTATACGAGTTTTACTGTATAAACTTGTTGTTGAACCCTATCCACTCCTGTTTTTAAACATTTTTACGTGTTTTGATATTGTTCTTTGCATACCAGGACCTACTTTTAGCTGCATTATTAAATTAGGGATGAGCTCGGCTACTCTCACGCACCAGAAAAAGACCCAATTAATTTGCCCTTTGCAATCCGACCTAATTACATTGTCAGCAAGTATATTTGGAATGTTCTTGTGTTGGCTTTTGTGGCATGCTCCCATTTTCACATTGAGTCTTTCCTAGACGTGACTGAGTGTGCCATTTATCCAGAAGACTATAGGGTTTGGCTTAGTAAGAGACATCTTTAGTGCAGAAGATATTTCATAACAAAATGTGTCTTTTGCTGGCTTGAATTAAGTTATTTCAATGTAGCATATGTCTAATTGCTCTTGACGTTGATGCAGCATTTGACTGTTGTGCAAAGATGTTCTAATGAAGTTTTGTCAGAGTTCAGAGGAAAAATGTCACTGTCACCTTGTGTAGTTCTTCAGGATTGATGATAACTTCCTGGGTTCTGTCACAGCCGACAGAGAGGAATATGGACACACAATTATGGAGTAACTGGCAGCATCTCTGGCGAGAAGGAATGGGATTTTGCCTGTCCCGCTGAGTTACTCCAGCATTTTGTGTATATCTTCAGTTTAAGCCAGCATCTGCAGTTCCTTCCGACACAGATGAATATGGTTGTGATTGAGGATTGTCATGTGAATGTTGATATACACTTGTTTTTCATATTATCCAGGCAGATCGTGCTATATGTACGTGAATACAACCACTAGTGCAAAAGAGAAATTAAACAAAATGCAGAATATAGTGTTAAAGCTACTGGAAAAACTGCAGATTACAAAAATGCAATTGTCGCAATGAGGTTCATTGCAAGATTGGGGATATATCGTTAGATTGGGGATCCCTACTTGTCATGGGTAGGAGCAAATAAGAAATAAGGAACAGGAGCAGCTATTCATGCTCTTAGTGTGAAACACTTTTTGGTAGGATCATATTAGCACACTTTCCTGCCATCCTGTACCTTTAAGGTTATCTTAGTTTTAAATTTACAGAAAGACTATACAGAAACAATAGGGGTGCAAAACACAATTTCATGTGTGCATTTACAAGTTGTGCTGTATGGTCACTAAGATGTTTAGGAAGGAACTGCAGATGCTGGTTTAAACAAAAGATAGACACAAAAAGCTGGAGTAACTCAGTGGGACAGACAACATCTCTGGAGAGAAGGAACGGGTGACGTTTCGGGTTGAGACCCGTCTTCAGACTGAAAGTCACGGGAAGGAAACGAGAGATATAGATAATGATGTAGAGAGATATAGAACAATGAATGAAAGATGTAAAAAAGTGACGATGATAAAGGAAACAGGCCATTGTTAGCTGTTTGTTGGATGAAAATGAGAAGCTGTTGCGACGTGTGTGGGGGAGGGATGGAGAGAGAGGGAATTCTGGGGTTGCTTGAAGTTAGATAAATCAATATTCATAACACTGGACTGTAAGCTGCCCAAGTGAAATATGAGATGCTGTTCCTCCAATTTGCATTTAGCCACACTCTGATAATGGAGGAGTCTGAAGAAGGGTCTCGACCCGAAACGTCACCTTCCTTCGCTCCATAGATGCTGCCTCACCCGCTGAGTTTCTCCAGCATTTTTGTCTACCATTTCTCTCAAAGGTCAGTGTGGGAATGGGATTAAAGTATTTAGCAACTGGGAAATTAGATAGGTCCAGGCGAAGGTGTTCAGCGAAACGATCGCCCAGTCTACGTTTGGTCTAGCCGATGTATAAGAGTCCAGTTGAGGTTGGAGGAGGGGAAAGTGCACCTCTGCCTAACCTGAAAGGACTGTCTAGGTCCTTGGACATAGTCAAGGGATGAGGTACAGAGACAGGTGCGGAGCTGCAGGGTACCGAGGAGACACTTCTATGAGGGCCTCATCTATGATGGGAGAGGGGGACCCCCGTTCCCTAAAGAATGAGGAAATCTTGGATGTCATGTGTGAGGGCCTCATTTATGATGGGAGAGGGGTCACTAAGATGTCTTGTATTCAATCCACAAGTAAGACAGGCTCTCGACCTAAAGCACCACCTATCCATGTTCTCCAGAGGTGCTGCCTGACCTGAGTTACTCCAGCACTTTGGAGTGGAAACTGTTGTCTCACTCTATGGTTGATCAGGGAATTTCCTGATTCCCACCCATTGATTAGGCCTGTTCGGATTATGAATATATGGAACAGTCATTCAATTGATATGTCAGATACTTTGCTGGTTCAGGCTGTCTTGGCAGGAGTCCACTCCCTGTCCTATACGTTAGGGATGAGGGTGATGATTCCTTTACATTCATGGATTGTAATAGTTTGCCCACTAAAAGCATGGCGTTGTACATTTCTAGCTGGGCTTTAACTCTTTTGACCTGTTTGCCCAGTTGGACCTCGTAGACCACATCTAATGTACTACCCCCACTGATTCTTCTTATTACTGACTCAGATGATTCAGTCAAGTTAGTGATACATTTTTATCCTGAAATCAATGCAGAGTGTCTCCAATCCACTCCTGTAACCATACAGGACTGCAAAGTTGTACTCAGATCCTTTGTGATTTCCTCTTTTTAACAGCCTAGATAGAATATGTTTCAAAAGTTACAAGATGAAAACAGTTATGACCCCCCCCCCCCCGTTATGAGGTCCTTATTGTAATTTTCCATCACACAAAACCATTTTATTTGCATGTGTCAGGAAATGCGAGTTGAATAGTTCAATAGTCTGATTTCCCTATTTAGAGTTATAGAGTGATACAGTGTGGAAACAGGCTCTTCGGCCCAACTTGCCCACACCGACCAGCGGTAGACAAAAATGCTGGAGAAACTTAGCGGGTGAGGCAGCATCTATGGAGCGAAGGAAATAGGCAACATTTTGGGCTGAAACCCTTCTTCAGACTGGAGATCATGTCAATCAATCAATCAATCAACCTTTATTGTCATCTTGCAAAGCAACAGTTGTACAGTGCAAAATGAGAAGACGTTTCCCAGGGAATACCGGAGCATCTCACATGAAACTTAAAACATTTCACACATAATAACAGTAAAATGTCCCAGCTACACTAGTCTCACTTGCCTGTGCTTGGTCCGTATCCCTCCAAACCTGTCCTATCCATGTACCTGTCTAACTGTTTCTTAAAGGATGGGCTGGTCCCAGCCTCAACTACCTCCTCTGGCAGCTTGTTCCATACACCCATCACCCTTTGTGTGAAAAGGTTACCCCTTGGATTCCTATTAAATCTTTTCCCCTTCACCTTGAACCTATGTCCTCTGGTTCCCGATTCCCCAACTCTGGACAAGAGACCCTGTGCATCTACCCAATCTATTCTGCTCATGATTTTGTACACAAATTTAAATTTTCTTTGGTTCAACACATGTAGCCTCATTTGATGATCTGTCCATTATGTGCGGTGCATTAAACCGGTCATCATATGAAAGATAAATAGTAGATGGATTTGTTGATGTTTAGATAAAGGAGAGTGGGTGAGGTAGGTGTGAAGCTTAAAATGTAAATGTTTGGCTGAGTGGGAATACTGGGCAAAGGCTCCCTTACTCTTTACAAATTGGCATCTAAATGTGACATCTCTGATAATGTAACCTTAGTAAAGTGTTCAACTGATCTGAGAACTTCGATTATGTGCTCACTTTATTGGAAGTGAAGTCACTACACAGTAAAAGTGACGACTACTGTTATTTAGCATGATACGATGTCAGCCCTAGTTTTAAAGGTGGCCCACATTGTGTTTGGCTATTTGTGCACATTAACCTACATTTTCTTTACATTGGTGTAGTTGAACTATATCTTGTTAACAGCCATGGTTGGTTTTCCGTAGCTTCCTAAATTTAACCTGATCAGCCTTGCATCTTGTATCTAACAAGAGTAAAATCAAATTGAGAAGAAAAAGTTATGTCATCAACACAATTTAAAACACAGACGACTAAAACTTGTGAATAAATTGCAAAGTAATTGAAAATGAGTAACAAAACCTGAACATTCTGAAAAAACTCATTGGTCAGGCAATGTCTATGGAAAGAGATACAGTCAACATTTTGGGCCTGCAATTATTTGTTGTATTCAAAAATCAAGGGATTCCCCTTTCACTGCAGCAATGTTAACAAGGTACTCTATGATGCAAACAATATGTGTGTAGAATAATATTCCGCAGTCTGTTTGAAGGTCATGATTACAATAGTATTACACGGTGGGAATTTTTTTTGGATCAAAATCAGTGTTTATTATGTAATATAAAAATATATATATACAGGTGCACAACCTTTTATTCGAAATTCCGGAAACCGAAAAGCTCCGAAAATCGGACATTTTCGGTCCTGGAAAAAAGGAAGGGTATATTGCCCGGGAGAGTAGGAATCCCTAGACCTAGTACAGTGAGCGTCCACCGAGGGTCGCCCGGAGAGGTTCCGCGGTCACCTCTCCGGGTGACCCTCGGTGGACGCTCACTGAACTAGGTCTAGGGATTCACAAAAATGCTGGAGAAACTCCGCGGGTGCAGCAGCATCTATGGAGCGAAGGAAATAGGTAACGCTTCGGGCCGAAACCCTTCCTCAGACTGCCCTATCAGTCCCCCCTATCAGTCTGAGGAAGGGTTTCGGCAAAGGGAGGGGAGAGAAGGGAAAAGAGAGAGGAAGGATCTGCCGGACATGCTGTGTGTGTTTGTTTGGCGGAGTCTGAGGGGAGAAGGGAGAGAAGAAGGGAAGGGAGGGAGAGGTCCAGCGGCGGGAACGGATGCCTGGGTCCGGGCGTGAGCTGAGGCCGAGGTTGCTGCAACCCCCGGCCCGGCTCTCCATGTATTGTTCACTGCGTCTTCCTGGAGAGAGGGGGGAGGAGGGCGGGAGCCGGGGCTGTGTGCGTGAGGCACGGCGACTAGAGGGACGGGAGAGCTGCCCCGGGAGCGTGAGGGCACCTCCCCCTTCTCCATTCCCCCTCCCCATCTACCCCTTTCTTCCCCCTCTACCTCTCTACTCTCTCTCGGCCCGCAGCGATCTGCCAGACATGCTGTGTGTGTGTGTTTGTTTGGCGGAGACTGAGGGGAGAAACGCCGGCACTAAGAGCGAGCGAACGCGCGGACAGAACGGACAAAAGCAACGATCATAGGTCGGAATAGGTGACCAAAGATCTTTGTAGGTGACATTTCGGGTCGAGACCCCTCTTCTGACTGACTCAGGGGAAAGAGGAGCAAGAGCTATGGACGGTACTAAGGACAAGTGAATGGAAGATATGCCGATATCTCCCGTTTCCCTTTCCCTTGACTATCAGTCTGAAGAAGGGTCTCGACCCGAAATGTCTACCAACGCCGCTCTATGAACGTTGCCTTCGTCCGTCTGTCCACGCTTTCGCTTGCACTTGGTGCCGGCGCTTCTCCCCTCATGGCAGCTATTGAAAAAGTCGACCCGAAATATAACCTATTTCCTCCTATTATCACGTATTCCTCATCAGAGATGCAGCCTGATCCGCTGATTTACTCCAGCCTTTTGTGTCTGTCTTCGGTTTAATCAGCATCTGCAGTATGTGCCGTTTAAAAAGTACAAGGCATGTGCCGTTTAAAAAGGAAGTGATAAAAAACATTTAACAACACCTAAACTGTTCCCCTGCAACGCTGCGAGAGGCATAACTGAAGTCGGGTCGGTGTTACTGAAATGACGGAGGTTACGCTCCGGTGCGGACTACGCGTCAGTTCATTGTATTTGGCAGGAGTGGACCATCTTGCGCGCTATAAGATCTTTGCTCCAATTGATTTGATTACTCTAGCGCGGGGCCCAATTGGGAGAAATAGGTCCTATCGGCTAAAGGCCGGCCCTGACCGGGTAACTGCCGGGATCGAGGCGCAAACTCGCGACCTTGCGGCCACGAGCCGAGCACTCTACCACTGAGCCACATGTTAAAATCTACGCTAAAAACCTTCCGTTCGGAAAACCGAAAAATCCCGAAATCCGAGAAGTGTCTGGTCCCAAGGCTTTCGGATAAAAGGTTGTGCACCTGTATTAAAAAGAACATTATTAGAAAAAAACATAGAACAGCAGAGGAACAGACCCTTTGACCCACCATGACTGTCGAACATGATGTCAAGGCCGATTCTTATCTGCCTTCACATAATCCATATCCCTCCATTCATTGCATATTAATGTGCATATCCAAAAGTCACTTAAATGCCACTTGTTTCTGCCTCTACCACCATCTCTAGCAGCTCGTTCCAGGCACTCACCACCCTCTGTGTACAAAAACCCCAACCTTATCCTGCATTTCTTTAAACTTTGCCTCTCTCACCTTAAAGCTATGCCCTCTAGTATGTAGTATTTCCAACTATATAGTGCTATCCAGTCTCCCATCTCTCAAATGTGGCCAAACCAAAGCCCTATAAAGCTGCATCATAACTTCCTGCTTCTTATGTTCAGTGACCTGATCAATGAAAGTGTAGCATATGCTTTTGTTACCACTCTTATCTACTTGTGTTGCCACTTTCATGGAGTTCTGGACTTGGACCCAAGATCACTCTGTGCATCAATGTTCTTCAGGATCCTGCCCTTGCATTCGATTTCCCAAATTGCAGTACCTTAGACTTGCATCTTGCACATTATTCACGGTGTCTTTAATGCTGTTATGAAACCCTTAAGATGCTGTACACATTTAAACGTGTCTGCATAGAATGATACAGTGTAGGAATAGACCCATCGGCTCACAACGTCTGTAGAACATGATGTAGAACATCCTTCGCCCACCATTCGCAGAATATTGGTTAAAGCGTCTTAAAATATCACTATCGTATCTGCTTCCACCACCACCCTTGTACCTTTGGCAATGTATTTGATGCCTCTATCTCTTAGGAACAATAGCTTGTACTGCATATTCCCCTCTCACCCCAAAGCTATGGCCTCTAGTATTTCCACCCTAGGAAAGAGATTCTGGCTGTCTACCTAAACTGTGCTTCTCAGAATTTTATAAACTTCTCTCGGGTCTCTCCTCAGCCTCCAATTCTAAAGAGAAAACAATTAAAGTTTGTCCAACCTCTCCTTGTAGCTAATAGCCTCTAATCCAGACAGCATCCTGATAAACCACTTCTGCAGCCCTCCCCAATGGGACGACTAAAACTGCACACAATACCTCAAATGCAGCCAAACCAAAGTTTTGTAAAGCCCCAATCGATGAAGGCAAGCATACCATGCGTCTTCTTTACCACGCTATCTACTTGTGCTGCTAAGGGAGCTGTGGATTGGACCCCAGGATCCATCTGTACATCACTGTTATTAAGGATCCAACCCGTAACAGTATAAGTTCCCTTTGCATTTGACCATACAAAGTTCATAATGGTTCATGTTCTAGGAGCCATTCGGCCCATTGAGTCTACTCCGCCATTCAATCATTGTTGATCTATCTTTCCCTCTCAACCTCATTCTCCTGCCTTTGCCCCATAACCCCTGGCACCCTTACTAGTCAAGAATATGCCAATCTCTGCCTTAAAAATATCCATTGACCTGGCCTCCACAGCCATCTGTGGCAATGAATTCCACAGTGCAATAGATTTAATTCCATCTTGCTCTGATTTAATTCCATCTACCATTTCTCAGCCCATATCTGGAAATTATCTATATCCTGAGCAAAAAAAAAGTGCTGTAGGAATTCAGTAGGTCAGGCAGCATATGGGCAGGGAGTGGACAGGTGACGTTTCAGGTTTTGTCCCTTCAGAGAAGGAGCCTGATCTGAAATGTCATCTGCCCATTCCCTCCAGATGCTGCCTGACCTGCTAAGTTCCCCCAGCACTCTTTTTCCCTCAAGGTTGCGGCATCTGCAGTTTCTTGTGTCTCCATTGACCTATATCCGGCTATATAGTTTTAACAGCCTTCCTCCCTGTCTGCAACTTTACCAATGTTCATGTCGTATGCAAACTTTCTAACCAACCCATCTACATTTGAAATCTCAGCACTGATCTCTGTGGAACACCACTGTTTGCAGCCCTCCAGCATCCTTCTACCACAACACTCTGCCTTCTATGGGAAAGCCATTTCTGAATCCAAACTACCTGCTCACTGTTTATTTATAATCACATGCACAGAAATACAGTGAAATGCTTATTCTGCATGCTATCCAGTCAAATCATACTATACAGGAGTACAATAGATAATCTTCTGGAACTGCACACAGAGAGTGTCATATGTCCCAGATAGTTTTGTCATATGTCCCACATTTATTGTCATATGTCCCAGAGAGAACAATGAAGTTCTTACTTGCAGCAGCACAACAGAATATGTAAACATAGTACTCTGTAAACAACATAATAAATGAGAAAAAAATGCGCGCGCGCACACACACGCGCACATACACACACACACACACACGCACACACACACACACACACACACTGCAAAAAGACAAAACCAATGCCTCCAAGTCTATTTAGTTCAGAGCTTATTTGGAAGTTGTAGTGTTTGATAGCCTGTAGGGAAGAAGCTGTTCCTGAACCTGGGTGTTTCAGTTTTCGGGCTCTTCTATCATCTTCCCTATAGCAGGAGTGAAATGAGTGTGTAGCCAGGGTGGTGTGGGTCTCTGATGCTAGCTGCCTTTATGAGGCAGCGACTCCTGTAAACCCCTTCAATGGTGCAGGTCAGAACTCGTGATGGACAGGGCGATGTTCAGAATATTTTGCAGTCGTCTTCGCTCCTGGGCGTTCAAATTGCCGAACCAGGCCGTGATGCAACCAGTCAGCATGCTCTCTACTATACACCTGTAGACATTCAAGAGAGTCCTCCCTGACATACCGAATCTCTACAATCTTCTCGGGAAGTAGAGGCATTGATGGGCTTTCTTTATAATTGCATTAGTGTGCTGGGTCCAGGAAAGATCTTCAGAAATAAGCACGCCCAGGAATTTAAAGCTTTTGACTCTCTCCACAATCGTCCTGTCAATTTAGACAGGTTAGTGGGCTCTCATCCTTCCTCTTCCAAAGTCCACAATCAGTTCCTTGGTCTTACTGACATTGAGAGTCAGGTTGTTGTGCTGGCACATTTGGTCAGACGATCGATTATAATTCTATGGTAGACAAAAGTGCTTGAGAAACTCAGCGGGTGCGGCAGCATCTATGGAGGGATGGAAATAGGCAATGTTTCGGGTCGAAACCCTTCTTCAGAGTATAATTCTATACTCTGATTCATCGTCATCTGCCATGTTCCAGTACTATCTTGCAACTTCCAAGTCTATGAAAAGTCTGATCTTGGTTCAAGTAGACATGCAATTTCTTACTTTCTCACTGTCGGGCCCAGCCTGGCGGCACTAGATCAATAAAGGTGGCGTTAGCCTGGCTATGCACGATGCCATCACTCCTCCTTCCACTGTTCTGTGCAGCTGCCGCAAGCTGCACTCTATTCACTCGCTCATCAAGCTGCTGGAGAGCCTCTCATGACTGTCTCCGCCAGCACCGTGACCCCAATCACTGCAAATGCTCTGTCTGTTGCCTCCAGCAGCCACCTCTCCTCTTCCTTGCACCAAGGTTGCCATGTGTTGCTTCCCGGACTGATCACTGAACCTCTGTGTTTTCCAAGGGCACGGTAGGTGAGTCTGCGGACTTTTCATAACAGACGACTTTCCCCTTCACCTTCTGCTGTCGACGTGTTTATAATGACAATATCCCTTCGACACTTAGTCGTCATGCAGGATTGCGACTCGAAACATTGATCATTCCTCTAATTCCACAGATGCTTCTTAATCCCGTGCATTTTAATTTTCTGGATCAGGCCACCATTAGGGATCTTGTCAAATGCCCCTCAAAAATCCACGTTGACAACAGCCACTGCCCATTAAGAACGCTATGGAAGAGGTTCCTTAGGGATAAGATTTACTAGCACTAGAGTATGGGCTAATTAGGGACCGTCAATAGACAATAGGTGCAGGAGTAGGGCATTCGGCCCTTTGAGCATGCACCGCCATTCAATGTGATCATGGCTGATCATCCCCAATCAGTACCCCGTTCCTGCCTACTCCCCATATCCCCTGACTCCGCTATCTTTAAGAGCCCTATCTAGCTCTCTCTTAAAAGTATCCAGAGAACCAGCCTCCACCGCCCTCTGAGGCAGAGAATTCCATAGACTCACAACTCTCTGTGAGAAAAAGTGTTTCCTCGTCTCCGTTCTAAATGGCTTACCCCTTATTCTTAAACTGTGGCCCCTGGTTCTGGACTCCCCCAACATCGGGAACATGTTTCCTGCCTCTAGCGTGTCCAAACCCTTAACAATCTTATATGTCTCGATAAGATACCCTCTCATCCTTCTAAACTCGACGCTCCATTCTCTCAGCTTATGACAGTCCCGCCATCCCGGGAATTAATCTTGTAAACCTACGTTGCACTCTCTCAATAGCAAGAATGTCCTTCCTCAAATTAGGGGACTAAAACTGCACACAATACTCCAGGTGTGGTCTCACTAGGGCTCTGTACAACTGCAGAAGGACCTCTTTGCTCCTATACTCGACCTCTTGTTATAAAGACCAACATGCCATTCGCTTTCTTCACTGCCTGCTGTACCTGCAGGCTTATTTTCATAGACTGATGAACAAGGACCCCCAGATCCCGTTGTACTTTCCCTTTTCCCAACTTGACTCCATTTAGATAATAATCTGCCTTCCTGGTTTTGATACCAAAGTGGATAATCTCACATTTATCCACATTAAACTTCATCTGCCCACTCCCCCAACCTGTCCAGTCACCCTGCATTCTCATGGCATCCTCCTCACAGATCATACTGCCGCCCAGCTTTGTGTCATCTGCAAATTTGCTAAAGACGTCTATAAAAAAGCTCAATAAAGTATGTCAGGCATGACCTGCCCCTGACAATAATAGATATATCGGAGGACACTGTGGAAAGCTGGAGAGGAAATTGCAGGTGCCTTGGCTTAGATTTACAAGTCTTCATTAAATACGGGTGAGGTGCCAGAAGACTGGAGGTTGGCAAATGTGCCCTATTTAAGAAGGGCTACAAGGAAAAGGCTGGGAACTACAGGCCAGAGAGCCTGACATTTGTGTTCTGAAAGATAGCAGCGTGTATTATGCCGGTTAGGATATATACATGCATTAGATGGACAAGGGCATAAAGGATAACCAGTTTGATTTTGTACCTGGGAGATCGTGTCTCACAGTTTTTTGAAGATGTGACCAAAAAGATGACGAGGACGGACGTGGATATTTGTTGCCATGCTAATAGGTGCATGAGTTTGAAAGATTGTTTTAATGCACACTTTTGATCTTATTTGCTAATTACTGTAATTTGAGCTTCCCTTGAAGTGTGAAAACAAACATCTAAGTTTAGCACATGCAATTGGAAGTGGTTTTCATGGATGATTGTGTAGATTATAACCGCCCACTTTCACTGAAGGAATGGTGTACACTATTTCACATTGCAATGGATTGGTGAGGTGGAGCAACCCTGATATGGTGTATAGCTTTTTATATGAGATTGGAGATCTTTGAGGAGTGAATGTGCTTTCACACTTCTATAGTATCTAATACTTGACTTCATCGCTCCTGTTTTGACTATAAGAAACTTCTAGCAAAGAGTCCATGAATCCATGAATCCATGACCCCTTTCTCTTGGTGATGTGGAAATGGTAACACAACAATTTGGATGGTTTACATGGAATTTCCAGAGTAAATGGTGGTAGTGTTAACATTTTGACATTCCCCTGAATTTAAGCCCTCATGCATTTCAAAGGCCTTGTTCAAGCCTTCAACAGCAAATGAACAATCTACAGCAAATTACTTTCTTCACTCATGATCAACGGTTACTGGAGGAGCGATTTACTTTAGTGCTTATAGCCAAAAATACTATGTAGTCCCGAGATGAGTGCTTGCAGGGTATTCATAGAGCAATGAACTTCTCTGTTGTAAGTTCAAATTGAGTTAAATGTTGTCAAGACAAGAGATACAGATGTTTCTTTGTCAGCAGAGCAATGAAATTCTTACTTGTTGCTGTGTGTGGGTGCATTAGATGCAACAACAAAAATAAATGTACAATAGATTATCAGTAAAGGGCAGTGCAGTGGTAGAGTCGCTGCCTTATAGTGACAGAGACCTGGGTTTGATCCTGGCTATGGGTACTCTGTACAGAGTTTGTGCATTCACCTTGTGACCCTGTTTTCTCCGGGTGCACCAGTTTCCTTCCACACTGCAAAGATGTACAGGTTTGTAGGTTAATTGGCTTTGGTTAAAATTGTCCCTAGTGTGTAGGATAGTTAGTGCAGAGGGTGGTTGCTGGTTGGTGCGGACTCGGTGGGCTGTATCTCTAAATGTCTAAAAAAAGGGGGTTGTGGTTGGTGTTGTGCTGAGTGCTTCAAGAACCTGATAGATAGATTAGATTAAACTTTATTAATCCCCTTATTCAGGGGAAATTCTGATGTCCTTGCAGCACACTAATAAAAACACAACATAGATTCAAAAAGAAGTTAAACACAAAAACATCCCCCCACAGTGATTCCCACTGTGGGGGAAGGCACAAAGTCCAGTCCCCATCCTCTTGTCCACCCAAAGTCGGGCCTATTGAGGCCTCCACAGTCGCCGCCACGGCGCCCGATGTTCTCGCCGGGTGATGGTGCTTCGGCGTCGGGAGAACCCCCAGCGGCTTGGGGTGCCAGGAACGGCCGCCTTCCCACCGGAGACCGCGGCTTCCAAGCCAACAGACCGTGCCGGACGGAGCTCCGCACACTGGCGATCTCAGCAAGAGATCCCAGGCTCCGGGATGTAAAGTTCAACGTCGCAGCTGGCCGCTCCGCAGAACCGCGGCTCCACAATGTTCTTATCGGCGGTCCCAGCATACTGGAGTCCCAGCGCGGCGACCCAGGAAAGGCATCGCCCGCTCCGCAATAGCGCTCCAGCGCTGCGCCGCCGCCAAAGCCGATGTTCTGCGCCGCCGCCAAAGCCGATGTTCTGGCCAGGTCCCCTCAGGGAAACGTCGCTCCAGGACCCGCTGGTAGGCCGCAAGGACAGGTCGAAGTCGCTGCTCGGAGGAAGGCAACCCCTCCGACCAGGTAGGGACTCGAAAAGCAGTTTCCCCCTTCCCCCCCACCACCCCCCACACATAAAAAGATTAGGCCCCCTGACTACACACTCAACGTACTAAAAATAATAAAAAAGAAGGGGGGAAAACCGGACAGCTGCAGGACAGGCAGCCGTTCAGGACAGCACCTCCTCCGGTTAGTTGATGAGAGCAAGTTATTCTTGAACCCGAAGGAAACAGTTCTCTGGCTTTATACCTTATTTCTGATGGTAGCAGCGAGAAGAGAGCATGGCCATTGCAACATTGGTCTTTGATATTAGCTTTCTTCTTGAGGCAGCACTTACTGAGATCCCTGAGATGGTGGAGAAGTGATGGACCAGGCAATGTCCACCACTTTCTGTAACCTTCTCCATTCATGAGCATTTCAATTTCCTAACCAGGCTGCGATGCAACCAGTGGACCATACACTTGTAGATCTTTGGCAGAATATTAGACCAGATGCCAAATCTCCTCAAATCTCGAGATGAAGAGATGTTGGTGAGGTTACTTCGTGATTGTATCAATATTGTGGGTTCGGGATATATTATCAAAGATGTTGAGCACCTAGGAAGTTGAAGCAGTAGACTCCATCCTATCGCCAAGGAAACATGTGCATGTTCCCTGAGCTTTTCCTCTCCAAAATCAACAATCATCAGCTCCTTGGTCTTACTAACAAGATCATTTTTCTGGCACCATTCAAACATTTTGTCAATCTTCCTCCTGTATCTGACTTATTGTTACCTAGTATTCATCCAATAACAGTGGTATCATCTGCGAATTACAACGATGGCTTTAGACTGGCTACACAGTCATGGGTATAAAGCAATGCTAAGCATGGGCAATACCACTCTATCGGCTTAAGTTTCCACCAAAACAGAATCTCCTAATTCATATCTAAAAATGCTCCCTAAGTAAAATTCTAAAATAATTAATTGTTTCTTGTTGGCATAAAAAAAGTGTTTTCTGTGATTTTAAAAAAACAATCAGATTTCCGTGTTGCTTATTGCATTTTCTGAATGGAATTTTTAAAAGTTCTGATAAGATTTTCTAGTTTACAATTATTACTATTAGTTCTGAAAATCTAAACTCTATACTTCACAATGCTAAAACAATTTTTAGAATTTATTTTCCTGAAAATCTGTTCTAGGAAGCTTCAATTTTATTTTATTCTCATTTGTTTACTTGAAGATTTTGTTGCGATGTTTTTGATAAAGCAAGATGATAATGACCACCATCTCACTTTTTTCCTAGATTATGTGGTTTTTAAGCTGGTTATTCCTCTTTTCTTTTCCAAATCTGCTTCAGTAATTTTTGCAGTGTATTGGTTAATAATCACATTGTAAGTTGTTAAAGTAAGAATAGTTTTAAGAGCTTTCTGTAATTCAGAATTGAGTTAATCTTGAAACAAAAACATAAAATGCTGGAGGAACATAGCGAATGAAGCAGTATCTGTGGAAAGAGAAACAAATTGAAGTTTCAGGTCTATAGCCCATCACCATTGACCTGAAACTGGCTTGAGTTTAGTTTAGTTTAGAGACACAGCGCGGAAACAGACCCTTCGGCCCACCGAGTCCTCACCGACCAGCGATCCCTGCACATTAACACAAGCCTACATACTAGGGACAGTTTTACACATACATCAAGCCAATTAACTTGCATACCTGTACGTCTTTGTAGTGTGGGAGGAAACCAAAGATCTCAGAGAAAACATACGCGGTTAGAGGGAGAACTCCGCCTGGAACGATCCTGGGTCTCCGGCGCTGCAAGGGCAGTCAGGCAGCAACTTTACCGCTACGCCCGTGCCGAGTTCATCAGCCCTTCAGTTTTTGTTTCAGATTCCAGCATCAGCAATTTTATTTGTTTCCCATTTGACCTACTTCTGACCTGGGTTGTAAATTTTATTTGTTAACTTTTAAAGTTGTTAATAAACTGTTAAAGTTTACAAGTGATTATAGGTGTTCAATGACATTAATAGAACTCTTTTAATAAGCATAAGCAAAATTTGTATTCACTAGTGTTTTCTTTCCTTCCCTGTTTTCAGTGAACAATTGGAATCACATCATGCGGATTACTGCCTGTTTCATTGAGCGTTTCTGAGATGGCCGAGCAGGACAGAAAACCAGATGTACCTATTATACCCGGGCAGGTGTATATTGAAGTGGAGTATGATTATGAGTATGAGGCAAAAGATAGAAACATTTCAATAAAGCAAGGCGAAATATATATTTTATTGAAGAAAACAAATAATGATTGGTGGCAGGTTAAGAAGGATGAAAGCTCAAAGCCGTTTTATCTCCCAGCACAATATGTTAAAGAACTACCTCGTAAGGCATTAATGCCACCAGTGAAACGTGTACCCAGTTCTGTTAAAGCCAAATCTGCTAGTTTAGGTGCAGATGCCAAGCTACAGCTGGGCTCCAATGAAAATATTTCCAAACCACTAGATTATATGAGCTCTTTCAAATCTTCTATAGGACACGAATTGCAAACAAAGATATCATCAGAGAACCAGATTACTCATCTGAACACCAGCCAAACACAGTCTGAGGATCATTTTCAAGGGATGGTCCATTCACCTTCTGGAATCCCAAACAGTGCCAAAGTTAGTGACCAGAGTCCAGGACATGGCGAAAGTGAAACACAGTATTCAAGAGTTGCAGATCCAAATCCAATCTTAGGGCAGTTACAGGATTTTGATGCATTGGAAGTCGACAAAGTGGTTCATGAGCATTCTTCTGAATGGGGCGCAGAAAGTTCAGAAAAGCATCATCAAGACTCTGAATCTGGAGATGAATATAGTAGCAGTTCCACGGAACAGCTGCAGGTAGGAAGAATGCTATACATGGATGATTTAATAGTAATTTTGTCCTTTGTTTTTAAGACACTCAGAAATGTTTTCCATGGCATTTTTAATTGAATTGACTTCAAAATATTTCTGGATTATTGTGTTATTTTCTGAGGTACCTTTTTAGTTTCTATGATTAAAATTAATGAAAAAAATTACTTCTGCATCTGGAGTTTTGGAAAAATAAATCAGGCCAATCAAAAAAATAAACCACATGGCCCCTCATACATTTACGTTTTGATAATGATCTCGGGAAATATCTAAATCAATACCAGGACTAAAATACAGTAGCATAAAGATAATACAGTACAGTAAAGATCCCGTAACGGTCGTTGTGCTTGGTGACAATTGTCACAACACCCGTTATCGCAGTCAGTACCTCCGTAAGAAATCACAGAGGCTCCAAACCTCTAATACTTTTCATAAACCTAACGAAGTATCCTATGCTAGTAGCAATTTTTGGGTGAGTTAATTATTTTTTCTTGTTTTCCATTTTAATATATCAAAAACATTGTGGTATCAAAAACGCAACGGCCATTTATGATATATTTTCTGACGTTTTAAAATAAATGAAAACAATTTTTTGGACATAAACTGGTCATCAAAACTAAACTGAGCCAATCTTCAATTTGGCAACACGCTGTCTCTTGTTTACCTTTCGTATGGACCAAGTTGCTAACTTCATTCCTTCGTGTCAACTTCGGGAAGCTCCGCAAAGACCTTTACAGAGACATTTTACTTACTAAAAAAATCAGCCCAAATCAAACATTCTGACGAATCATCGGCCATCGATATAGCTCAAATCCATAAGGTGATGTACCGTTTAGATCACATTGGTGAAAATGTTTGGTTTTCGTTAATGCTGTAACATTCGTTTTCTGGGACACCAAACCTTTTAGTGTCCACCGCAACGTATGTTTGTGTGTATGATGTGTAACGTGTGTTGCAGTATTGCAGTATGTGCAGTGTGTTGCAGATGAATGCAGTACTCTACTACATGATCAGGTAAATGAAGTGGTAACGGTGTTTGCAATTTTATTTTTCCATGTGGTATTCATAAACATAGAAAGGACTAAGAAATACGTGCACTTACTGTGCCAACCAGGTCACTGGTGGACACCACGCAACAACCGTTACATAAAATACATTATGTATTCAGATGCCATTTTCGGAAACTTGCCATCAATATGCTATCTTTTAACAAAGAGAAACAAGGTGGACCGGCAAAAGTGAGAAAGGAGCACAGGAGATGTGGGTTACCTGAAATTGGAAAATGTAATTTTCATACCATCTACAGTTGGTTACCCAACTGTAAGAAAGGATGTTGTTCTTTTAGCTTGTGTTTTGACATCACTAGCACTGAAAAAGGTCGGGGACAGACAGGTTGGTGTGATAATGGGAAGGGGAGTTGAAATTACAAGTAAGCAAGTTTGCCATAGTATTCAGAGTGCACATACTCTGCAAAATGGGCACCTGGTCTATGCCTGGTCTTGCCAATGTAGAGGAGACTACATATTCAATAGACAAAGTTGAAGGAGGTGCATGTGAATCTCTTCCTCATTGGTCGGCTGTTTAGGTACCTGGATGGTGGTGAGGGAGGAACTGTTCGAACATAGATTATAAAAGGCATAGAAAGGGTAGACAGTCTTTTGCAGGGTGGAAATGTCAAACACTCGAGGGCATAGCTATAAGGTGAGAGTGAAGAGTTGTGCTCATTCCTGCTATGGAAAGATTGTCAGCCAATGTCACTAATTCTATTAAATGTGAGACAGCCAATGCCACTGATTCTATTAAATGTCTAACCTTAAGATTTGAGCTTGCATGTGCAAAAAGCCTACTAACACGGCAGAACCACTACCCTTGTACAACTTGCAGACATGCAGAATGACTAACCGCAGAGAACTGATTTTAGCAAAGAATGGAAAACAAATAATTGGAGGTGATCAACTTTAAGCAACTTTGCTGATAACCAACTTTAAACAAAGGGTGAAAAACAACCCCATATTTGAAGAAGATCTGATGACATCATGCTAATGGATGACTGATGTAAAGGAATATGTGAAAGAAATGTAATTGGATAAGAAGGGGGAAGGAAAGCTTTGTTTAAAAAGGTATACAAGGTAATGACTGAAGAAGAGGAGTAGCGACTCTTTGCCGGGTTACCTGGACTACGGCCGGGTGAACTGATGTAGAGACTCTGCTCAATAAAAACGTGCGTTTTTGGTAAACCAGTGGTCTGGTCGATTATTGTCGCAACAACCGATGAAAAAGGCTTGAATCCTCAAGAGGGGAAAAGATTAGTGGTGATGTGTGGGCAAGTTTTTTTGCACAGAGTGATGGGGGGGGGCTGGAATGCATTGCCAGGGGTGGTAGTGGAGGCAGATACGATAGTGGTGCTTGAGGTTGTCAGATAGACACATGGCAGTGCAAGGAATAGAGGGATATGGATCATGTACAGACAGATGAGATCAGTTTAGCATGACATTGTGTTTGGCACAAACATTGTGGGCCGAAGGGCCCCATTCCTGTGCTATACTGATCTATGTTCTATCCCTGTGGTTGTTTATAAAGAACATACTCAGATACAGAAAATAATATGGGGATAGGTTGGCCTCCAGATATGCCACCCTTGGGGGAGATGGAGCATAAGATAGGTGCTTAGCCACCAATGTTGAAGGACGTGGAGGCAGTAATAAAGCGTGCAAAGACTTCACCGGCCCCGGGGCCGAATGGAGTCCCCTAATGGGTATACAAAGGTCACCTGATGTACTTAAATTATTGTGGAGGCTCTTGCGAATAGTTTGGAAGAAACAGGTTATACCAAGGGTGTGGCGTAGAGCAGGGGAAATTTTAATCGCCAAGGAGAACGAGTCTTCAGAGTTAAGTCAGTTTAGGCCAATATGTTTCCCAAATGTAGAAGACAAATGTTCTTTACTATACCGGCACAGAGGCTGGCAAGTTATTTAGAAAGGAACAGGTTACTAGATACCATAGTGCAGAAAGCACGAATCCTGGGTGTTGAATTGAATTGAATTGAATTCCTTTATTGTCATTCAGACCTTACGGTCTGAACGAAATTTCGTGCCTGCAGTCATACATACAATCATACAATAATAAACAACACTAAACACAAATTAACATCCACCACAGTGTATCCTCCAAGCACCTCCTGTGGTGGAGGCAAAAATCTTAGGGCTGCAGTCTTCCCTCCTCTTCTCCCTCTGCGCTGAGGCGATTCCCCACCGGGCGATGGCACAAACAGTCCCGCGGCTCACCGAACCCCGCAAACGGGCCGGCTCAAACACCACGGCCCGGGGTGGTCGAAGCTGCCGCCCTCCAGCCCAGCGGTCGCAGCCGCTGGCCCGCGGCTGAACCCAGGACTCAGGTCATAGCTGCCAGAACGCCGTCCCAGCCACCGGAGCACCGTTCCAGCCCCGAGCCGGATCGCCCTCACGTGAGTGCCGTTCCTCCCTCGAGCTGGGCCGCTCCGACGGGAGTGCCGTTCCTCCCTCAAGCTGGGCCGCTCCAACGGGAGCGTCATTCCACCTCGGGCTGGGCCGCTCCGACGGGAGCGTCATTCCACCTCGGGCTGGGCCGCTTCGACGGGAGCGCCATTCCACCCTCGAGCTGGGCCGCTCCGACGGGAGCGCCACAGTCCCTCCGGGAGAGTCTCAGCCCCTCGCCAGGCCGCCCTCACGGGAGCGTCACAGCCCCTCACGGGAGCGCCGTTCCAGCCCCGAGCTGGGCCGCCCTAACGGGAGCGAGCCCAGGGTGAGTCCTGACTGGCTGCCTCCGGAGTCTCGAGGTCGCCAGCTCCGCCATTAGGCCTCAGCGCAGACGGAGGCAGAGAAGGGGGATACGACAAAAAAGTCGCATTCCCCCGAAGGGAGAGACAGCAAGCCCCGTTTCAACCCCCCACCCCCCACATAAACACAACCTAAAAACCAAAACCTTAACTAGACAAAACGAAAAAAAACAACACAAAAAAGTAAAGACAAACGGACTGCAGGCGAGCCGCAGCCGTTCACCAGCGCCGCCACTTCCGGATGTTCTAAGGTTGCTTAGAACACATTAGTATAATATGGCTCCAGATTCAGACAGCCATGTAGTGTTTTTGGACTTGGCAAATGTACCACATTATTTGGTGTGCTTTTGATTTCTTTAGGGTTCCAGGATTGATAGTAAATTTAGTGAAAGCATATTTCTAAGATGTCCGGAAGTGTTTTAGTACAGTAGGCTTCACAACAGCATGGCAGAGACTAGAGATAGGCATTATGGCAGGGTGTACTATTTCCCCGTTAGCTTTTACAATGGCGATGGAGCTGGTGATTAAAGCATCATGGTCGGTCGTCGGCGGGGAGAGACGACAGGGTAGGCTGCGACTCCCTCCAATTAGGGCTTATATGCATGATATGACTTTGGTTGCCACAACAGTAGATAGTACAAGAAGGTTATTAGAGAAGATAAATTATATTCTTAAATGGGCTAGATTGAAGATTAAACCTAGTAAATCATGGAGTATTTCTTTGGCTAGAGGAAAGGTGGTAGAGAAAAGGTTTTATGTGGATGAGGAAGAAATCCCATCTATAATGGAAAACCCAGTTAAAAGCTTGGGTAGGTGGTATAACAGAAAGTTGGATGACACTGAACAGGTTCAGCAACTTTAGAAAATATGTTATTGGTAGGTAAAAAAGGATAAAGAAGTCAGGGCTTCCAGGCAAGTTGAAATTGGGGTGTTTGCAACTTGGGCTAGTTGCCTAGGTTGTTGTGGACATTAACAGTATATGAGGTACCAATTTCTAAGGTGGAAAAGGTTGAGAGATTGGTTAGTTCATGTATTAGTTCACGTATTTAGGAGTTCCACAATGTCTTACTATGGTATAATATGGCTTTATATGGGAACGGTATTCTCCATTTACCAACGTCTGGCCTAACAGAGGAGTTTAAGTGTGTTAAGGTGAGGTTAGAGTTGCAATTATCAGAGAGCAAGGATACCTTTAGTAATCTGGTGCTAAGTGTAACTAGAGGGAGGAAGTGGAACTCAAAGCAGGCAGTATCAGAAGCACAAGCAGCTCTGAGGCATACAGACATTGTTGGTCAGGTGCAGCAAAGAAAATGAGGCCTAGGGCTTAGCACAGGGAAACCAGTGTGAAGTAAGGCAGGTCCAACAGAGAGGAGGAAATTGGTTGTGGAGCAGGTCCATCGTCAGGAGGAAGCAGTGAAATGTATATGGGCAGCAGCTCAGTTTAAGCAGAGACAGTAGATGAATTGGGAAGTGTAGAAAAGAGGTTTAGCTGGAGCGACCTGTGGTGCATGGAGGCAGGTCATGTAAGTTTCCTTATTGGGGATATTTTTGATGTTCTGCCATCACCGCAAAAGCTAAGACAAAGGGTAGGTGGGCACCCGGCATGTCCCTGTGTGGGAATGTTTAGGTATATTTTGGTTGAGCGCTGATCCTGGTATTATAGCACAGGTTCTTCTTACATGACATTACATTACATCAAGATGGCGGCGCTGCCTTAGCAGCTGCGGCTCGCCTGCAGTCCGTCTTTTTATTTTATTTTTTGTGTTCTTTTGTCCTGTTTGAGTTCATTTTTGGTTTATTGTGTATGTGTGTGGGTGGGGGGGAGTAAACATGGTTTTGGTCTCTTATTTCGGGGGGATGCGACTTCTCTTGTCGTATCCCCCGTCTCCGTCTCCGCCTGCGCCGAGGCCTAATAGTGGAGCTGGCGGCCTCGGAGCTGCGGCAGTGGCGACCCGACCCCGGTGCGGGCTGCGGCAGTGGCGACCCGACCCCGGCGCGGGCTGCGGCAGTGGCGACCCGACCCCGGCGCGGGCTGCGGCAGTGGCGACCCGACCCCGGAGCGGGCAGCGACTGCGGCAGCAGCCACCAGACCTCGGAGCGGGCAGCGGCAGCGGCAGCAGCGATCCGACCTCGGAGGACCGGCCGCGGGCCCGGTGGACGACATCGTCGGGAGCTCGCAGGTTGGTGACCTGTTCTGCGGAGCTCCCGCGACAACAGCTGTGTCCTCTGGACTGGAGGGCCGCAGCTTCGGCGGCTTCGACCACCCCGGGCCGCGGAGCTGAACCGGCCCGTTCGCGGAGCTTGGATTCAGCCGCGGGACTGACATTACTTACCATCGCCCGGCGGGGTCACAACATCGGAAGCCTGGATCGCCTCGGCGCAGAGGGAGAATAAGAAGGAAAGAGACAAAAACTTAAGACTTTTGCCTTCCATCACAGTGAGGAGTATTCAACTCACTGTGGTGGATGTTAATTTGTGTGTGTTTTTGCCATTTTTTACTATATGTAGGACTGCAAGGCAACAAAATTTCGTTCAGACCGCAAGGTCTGAATGACAATAAAGGCTACTTTACTTTACTTTACTTTACTTATCAAGTCCACATCACAAGCTTAGATATTGTTCAGCCAGAGCTGAACACACTTCTCGGCATCTTCATTGTAGGCAGCGGGTTCGGCAGCTGTTCATTGGTTTTCTAGTTTAGGGCATATCAGCAGATGTTCCATTGTTTGTGGTTCAATACCACATTCGCAGGTGACATAATTGGAGTTATTGCCCCACTTGTTTAGAGACACCTTGGCTCTGCCAACACCAGTTCTCAGTCGATTGAGGCATTTCCATCTGGCCCAACTTGTGTATGTACCAGGGGTAGTTGCTCACTTGCCGTTAGTCCCATGGTATTTGAGGGAGGTAGAATGGATATTCTATCATCTCATATGGAGACTCGTGCTTTTCCTCGACTTTAGACGGCTCGGAAATGGTGTCTGGCCGAACATTGGATGTGGTTCATCTGTTATCTGCCGCTGGCACTCCTGCATGCTGGCTCCTGCAAGCCACATTTCCTGTAAAAGGAATATTTCAGAAATTCTAGAATGGAAATTCTCATCTTGCAAACAGCTGTGGTGGAGACAGTGATCCTCTGGCATTTCAGACATCAACCTCATACTTTCCCGTTTAATCTAAAGGAAAAATAACTCTTCTTTTGGACAGAAGTTTAGGGGTAACATGAGGGGGAACTTCTTTACTCAGAGAGTGGTAGCTGTGTGGAATGAGCTTCCAGTGAAGGTGGTGGAAGCAGGTTCGATTTTATCATTTAAAAATAAATTGGATAGTTATATGGACGGGAAAGGAATGGAGGGTTATGGTCTGAGTGCAGGTAGATGGGACTAGGGGAGAATACGTGTTCGGCACGGACTAGAAGGGCCGAGATGGCCTGTTTCCATGCTGTAATTGCTATATGGTTATATGGTTTTATCGTTTTGATTAGACACATAATAGCCTTTCAGGTTCATTTGGATAATTCTGTTATTCACGTTACTGACTCCTCTAATTCATCTTTGCTCTTTTTCATATTCCAGTTCCTTTTCATTGTTGGATCATAATCCTTTTTTAAAAATCTAATTCTACTTGCTTTCCATTCTTTTACAGAATTACCATTTATTCCTGCTTTTCCCATTTTGTACCTGCTTTAAGCTTTTTATATGTAGTTTTTTACATTTGCTAATGAAAGATAATCGATGTGTAATGCTAACACTTTTTCTATAGACACTGCCTAATTTCTGGCAATTTCTGTTTAAATTTCTGTTTTTTAAATGTGTGCATTTTACTGCAACAGTCCTATTATGAGCTCTAATTTGAAACACAAGCCATTCAGTCAGTGTATCACTGGTAGTATACTACAAAAGATTCTGATACTCCATGAAGTGAGGGAAAATTCATTGAGAGTGGTTCTTCTGTTGTGAAACATGAACCATTTGAGGTTGAAATAGTCTTTGACAATTGATAACTTTATGGGTATATAAGGATTGAATTGTGATCACGTAGAAAGAATACATGTGTGTATATTTAGTACCTTAAATGTTTGGCAACATATAATAAAAAAATATGTAAGCACGGCTAACATAATGAGAAAACTGTTCTTCAAACATGTCCCACAGGAACACATCAGTGACTATTTTAAATGTAACTTTCACAAACATAAAATATTCATTATTAAATATCAGTATCATAACAATTTGAAATTTCTTTCACTTTCACAAGCCAATTAATCTACAAACCTGCACATCTTTGGAATGTTGGAGGAACTGTAGGCACCCAGAGAAAATCCACGCAGTCACAGGGAGCATGTACAAGCTCCATATGGACAGCACCCATAGTCTGGATCGAACCCAAGGTCTCGGGTGTTTTAAGGAAGCAACTCTCTAACGCTGCGCCACTGTGCTGCCCCAAAGATGAGTGGAGTAGATCCCATAAAAAGAGTTTTCTGCTGTAGTTCAACAATCAGCCAACATTCAGTATGTAAGCTCACAAATAAGCCATCATAGAACTCTATTGCAGCAATGTCATTGCTCATGTTGAGGTAGCCCAATATTTCTAAGTTGTGCAAAATGTCCTTGATTTGATTATATTGTGGGATTCCTTTTTAATATTTTAAAGATGAACATTTGTGTGATTTGAAAATGGTAACACAATTTACACTGTGTTGGAAAATGTTTCCTGTCTAAGCTCCATGACTCCATACTTTAGGTATATCAATCACAGCTGTATTAGACAAGTTTCTGCTTCTAATTAAAATAAATTATTTTGAAATTCTTATCACCAATGCTTCAAATTTAAAATATGTTCTGTCTTGATCTTTTGCCAAGCATTTCATTGATTTTCTTGTCTAAATCACTCCATGAATTTGTGGGTATTAGTTGTGCATTTCTTCACATATATATATTTGCCACCACATTATTTAGCAATGTTACAAAGTTTTGAGATTTTAAAAATCAAGTCTGCAATTTATCCCATCAGATAAAGCATAAAAATAAGTTTAATTTGACACCTAATTCACTTTCATATCTTCAGTATTAAAAAAGTTATGGCCATTTTCATACACGGAAATTAGCATCTTGTTCCCTATTGCTTTTCCATTGACCTAACACAAAAGCTGTGATCGAGGACAGTCAAAAGCCCATAACTTTCTTAAAAATTAAGAGAACTGAAATACATTTTCAGTTATTGTAGATTGAAGCATTCTGAAACAAATATGAACCAATCTTACTTGGATGACCTGAAATTAAAGCATATAATTAGTTAGTTAGTTACCTAATTGTAGCTAATTACAAAATTCAATTACTAGATCTAAACATCTATCCATTTCTTAAGAAAAGATTAACATTTTTAAATAGCCTAAGTGTCCAAATAACATTCACACAAGAATTCACAATATAACAAGATTTTTAAATCTCGTTGTCATGAATTTATAGGCCAAATGGAAGGAATTTAGTGTTTAATTCCCGTAAATTAATGGCCATTTAAATCATCTTACGAGTGAGATTTTGTGGAAAGCGATCAATTGGAACGTTGCGGTGAATTTAAACCCCATATCGGCAGGAAAAACACTGCCGGTTCGTATGGGGCCTAAATCATCTTTTCGCAACGTAAAATTTGGATTAAGGTAATCCTAAGAAGCACGTTTATATGTAAAATAAATGGCTTACCTTTAGCTGTCCCGTATGTGAAATCCGTCCCGTTATCGGCGTTGACGGCATTAGAAGCGGATTTTTATTTTACTCCAGCGCTGAAATTGTCCCGAGATTTAAATTTTTATTTTTTTTTAAATGGTGACAAGAATTTCACAGAACGGCAGTCGGAACAATTCTTCAGCATTAGCTAGCAGCCGAGAAGATATACATCGGACAGGCAGGAGAAAAAACGCATTTTAAACCCACCCCCCCCCCCCCTCAAAGGCGCCAAAGTCGCGCACACGGCCAGTGGCAGAACTGCAGTGCTGCTGAAGGTAAGTTTTGTAACATACCTACATTATTTGAGGAGATACAAAATAATTTGTTTGTTCATCTGGGTTTATACTGCAACACAATATTTTAAAAACTCTATAAAATAACTTCCTTCCCAGCTGTATTTTCTTACTTTGATTAGCTCTCTCATTGCACTGTTTCTGGAGATGTTAATCTTAAAATGTTATTTTACACCCAGAGAGTTGTGAATCTGTGGTTTTCACCCAGAGAGTTGTGAATCTGTGGTTTTCACCCAGAGAGTTGTGAATCTGTGGTTTTCACCCAGAGAGTTGTGAATCTGGAATCTTCTGCCACAGAAGGCAGTGGAGGCCAATTCACCGGATGTATTAGAGCGAGAGTTAGATATAGGTCTTAACGGTAACGGAATCAAGGGATATTGGGGGGGGGGAAGCAGGAATGGGGTGCTAATTCTGGATGATCAGCCGTGATCATATTGAATGGCAGTGCTGGCTCGAAGGACCGATTGGCCTACTCCAGCACCTATTTTCTATGTTATCCAAATAACATTTTGACTCGTTTATGGTCATTCCTGTGATTTGTTTCATATCGACACTTAATGTACAAAAGGGTCTAGAATGCATGACTTTGCTTTTATTTATTTACTATAAATAGCTTTGAGATCCTTCTCACACTTGTTTGTAAATACTGCGGAGCTCCTTGATTTCTCTCCTAGTCCCAGCAGTTACACTGCTCAAAGCCTTCAATCTTGTGTTGGATGAAGTGGCTGCTGACTGAGATGGTATCACAGATTAATTTATCACCATCGGCTACAAAATTGTATGCCTGAACACATTAACATTCCTGAGAGCATCAGATGACTGCAATCTGTTGATATCGGGCAGTACTGAGCAGGCTGAAGATTATCTTAAGGTGCTTGGAGTTCACAATTTGCATCCATTTTAACAGCATGTATTTTAACAGGGGTACTGATTAGGGACGATAAGCCATGATTACATTGAAATGCGATGCTGGCTCATAGGGCCGAATGGCCTTCTCCTGCACCTATTGTCTATTGTGTATCATGCACAATATCTTCATGTCCTTCTCAACCTGTCTCCAGCCTTTGTCATTGGTTCACACAATCTGCCTTTAGAACTTCTATACATTAGCTTAGTGGAGTATCTCTATCTAGTTCTATTCCATTTTAAGTGTTCTGAGATAGATAGATAGATAGATCCTTTATTGTCATTCAGACCTTTCGGTCTGAACGAAATTATGTTGCCTGCAGTCATACACAGAATCAATAATAACAAAACATACAATAAACACAAATTAAACATCCACCACAGTGAGTTCACCAAGCACATCCTCACTGTGATGGAGGCAAAGTCTTAGTCTCCGTCTCTTCCCTCCTTGTTCTCCCTCTGCGCTGAGGCGATCGATCGAGGCCGAAGATGCCGCTCTCCAGTCCAGCGGACCTCCGTGGTGATCTTGCCGCCGCCGAAAGCCGGAACGCCGTCTCCGCTCCGAGATAATATCCTAGTGTATTTTCTTCATGCTTCAAAATTATTGTTGGAGTTCTCCAGTGATTTATGCAGGCTTCTCATTTACATAGTGAACTTTGCTGATATATCCACAAGATACCATGTATGTGTATGCTGACTACATCCACACCAGGTTTAAAAGGGGATGAGGTTTTTGAAAAACTCTCAAAGAAAGTACTCAAGAGTCAAGAGTTTTACTGTCGCATGTCCCAGATAGAACAATGAAATTCTTACTTGCAGCAGCACAACAGAATATGTAAACACAGTACACTCTAAACAATATAATAAAGGAGAGAGGGAAAAAGGTTCAGTGCAATAATAATAGTGCAATAATAGCAATAATAGTCTATGTAGTTGAGATCTTATTTGAGGTTGTATTGTCTCAAGATTTCTCAGTGCAATGAGCTAAAACCTATAGAGCTAAAGTATGCAGATGATATGGCTGGTGAGATGCTGTAAGGGATGCCTGTATTCGCTGGTTTAGAACCTCATTGAAATGTACAGAATAGTGAAAGGCTTGGATAGAGTGGATGCGGAGAGGATGTTTCCACTAGTGGGAGAGTCTACGGCTAGAGGTCATAGTAGGTATGTTGCAAAGCCTACCTGAAGCGTCGTTGAAGATCTGCTGCTGAGGTTGTGCGCGATTTTGGCGCCGTTTAGAGGGGGCGGGTTTAAAACGCGATTTTCTCTAAGCTGTTCCAATCGAAAATGTTCAGCCTAGTTAATTATTAACGAAAAATCGCTGATAGACCCCGTCGCAAAAGCTATTATTAGGTTTAAAGGCCTTGAATAATAGTTATAGTAGTTTAAAAATCAATCTTTAAACCCGCGACCGTCAGCAACCGCAGGGTCTCATAAAGAAAATAGCAGAAGGTAGGTTGTATATTTTTACATTCAAAAGGGCTTCTAAAGATCCTTTTATACAAAATTTAATATTGCGAGTAGCTCAATTTGGGCCCATTATATCGCGCAGTATTTTTCTCGGCATTTGAGGCACAAATCTACCGCAATGTGAACGTTCTAAACCAGCGCGTTCCACAGGGACCCACTGGAAAGCTGATTTAAATGGGCATTTATTTACAGCAATTGAACACTAAATTCCTTCCATTTGGCCTATAAATTAATGTAAATGAGATTTAAAAATCATGTTTTATTGTGAATTATTTGTGAATATTATTTGGACATTTAGGCTATTTAAAAATGTTAATCATTTATTAAGAAATGGATAGGTGTTTAGATCTAGTCATTGAAGTCTGAAATTAGCTACAATTAGGTAACTAACTAATTATATGCTTTAATTTCAGGTCATCCAAGTAAGATTATTTTATATTTGTTTCAGAATGCTTCAATCTATGATAACTGAAAATTTCATTCAGTTCTCTTAATTTTTAAGAAAGTTATGGGCTTTTGACTGTTCACGATCACAGCTTTTTTGTTATGTCCATAGAAAGTCAATAGGGAACAAGATGCTCATTTCCCAGTATGAAAATGGCCATAACTTTTTAAATACTTGAGATATGAAAGTGAATTAGGTGTCAAATTAAACTTATTTTTATGCTTTATCTGATGGGATAAGTTACAGACTTGATTTTTAAAATCTCAAAATTTTGTAACATTGCTAGGTCATAGCCTCAGAATTAAAGGACGTTCTTTTAGGAAGGAGATGAGGAGGAATTTATTTTGTCAGAGGATGGTGAATCTGTGGAATCCTGTGCCACAGAAGGTTGTGGAGGCAAAGCCAGTGGCTATATTTAATGCAGAGATAGATAGATTATTGATTAGTGCGGGTGTCAGAGGTTATGGGGATAAGGCTAGAGAATGGATTTAGGATGGAGAGATAGATCAGCCATGATTGAATGGCAGGGTAGACTTGACGGGCCGAATGGCCAACTCTACTCTTATCATTTATGATCTTATGATATGTGTTCAAGCTGTTTTTCTACATTAATTGGAATCATCTACAGTAAAGTTTGTTGTGGATTCATCTTGTGCAATGAGAATAGGATGATTGATCTTGTTGTCCAGGGCATCTACGTGGAAGACTGAACATAAAATCGAATTTTAGATTATGTTTGAGAATTATGTGTCATCTTAATTCGAAACACAAAGTTCTATAATGATTTGAGAGGAGAGTTAACTCTGGTTGATTGGGAGAGTAGTAGGTAGAAAGAGGGATGAGAAAATTTAGGGAGTTGGGTGGAAGCAGGACTTTTAGTGTCATAATAATCGCCAAACTACTGCTTGTGCCAGATACTGGAGAGGGTAATAATAGGTTATGACAATGAACCTGTCGCTGAAGAGTCGGTGCGGGAGGAAGGGCTTTAGATACTAGGGTGGTTGGGGATTTCTTCTGGGGAAGGTGGGATGTACATGAAGGGCAGATTACATCAACTGGATGAGGGACCAATATCCTTGCATATTGCAAGGATATGGTAGTTTTGTATCACACAACTTGGTAGTGTTTATATTAATTTGATGAAGGGGAATTGTGGGGTAAGTACGTAGCAGTGTGACAGGTGGGGAAATTGACCTGATTGTAGAGGATAAAGTTTAGTTTATAGTTTAGTGTAGCATCACGTACTGTGAAAAGGCTTTTTTTTTTTTTTTTTGCGTGCTATCGAGTCAGTTGAAAGACTATACATGCCATCCACAAGTACAGATACAGGATAAAGGAAATAACATTAAGTATAAGATAAAGTCCGATAAAGATAGTCCAAGTATCTCCAATGAGGTAGATAACAGCTCGGGGCCGCTCTCCAGTTGTGATAGGATGGTACAGTTTCCTCATAATAGCTAGGAAGACACTGTCCCTGAATCTGGAGGAGCGCGTTTTCACACTTCTGTACCTCTGCCTGATGCGAGAAGGGAGAAGAGGGTGTGACCAGGTGAGATGTCTTTGATTATGCTGGTGGCCCTGCCGAGGCAGTGTGAAATGTAGAGGAATCAATGGAAGGATGATTGGTTTGTGTGATGGTCTGGGCTGCATCCACAATTCTCTGTAATTTGATGCGATCTTGGATGGAACGGTTCCCAAATCATGCTGTGATGCATCCCGATAAAATGCTTTTTACGGCACATCTATAGAAGTTGGTGAGAGTTGTTAGGGACATGCTGAACTTCTGAGTCTTTTAAGGAAGTAAAAGCTTTGCTGTGCCTGCTTGGTCATTGCTTCAATAAGGCTCGTCCAGCACAAGTTGCTGGTGATATTTACTCCAAGGAACTTGAAGCTTTGAACCATCTCTACTTTAGCGCTGTCATGCATACTGTACGTGTACCGCTTCACTTGCCGAAGTGGATCACTATCTTCTTTGTCTTGCTGACATTGAGGGAAAGGTTGTTGTCTTGACATCAGGTCACAAGGTTCTCATTCTCCTTTCTGTACTCCGTCTCATCATTATTTGATATTTGATAGCTTTTCACTGTACGTGATGCTACACTAAACTATAAACTAAACTTTATCCTCTACAATCAGGTCAATTTCCCCAGCGGTGGAGTCGTCTGCGAATTTGTAAATTGAGTTGGCTGAGAATGCACCCTTGAGGAGCGCGAAGTGTTGAAGATTATCGTAGAGGATGATTTGTCTGCTATCCTCGCTGATTGTGGTCTATTGGTCAGAATGCAGAGGATCCAGTTACAGAGATCATTCTTGATTCCAAGTTCCACAAAAATACTATTTTTGAATAATTTGAGAAATTTCAGCATGCTTATTTCTCTACGCACATTGTCAGCTTTTTTGCAGTATTACAATAATTTCAAATCAAGCGAACACTGAGGGCAAAACAGACGAGACGGGTAGAAAGCAGGGGAATTCTGATTCGCAAGACTACATTTAGTTTCACAAGTAACTCAGATGAGCTTAGAACATTGATTAGCACATGGAATTATAATATTGCAATCATGAAAATATCATGGAAAGAATGGTAGGACTGATATCTCAATATTCTGGAGTGTAGACATTTTGGGTGTGACGGGGAGATGCTGAGTTATTCCAGCTGTTTGTGCAGTTCATAAGGTGCAGGAGCAGAAACAGGCCATTCGGACCATAAAATCTACTCCACCATTAATCACGGCTGATCCATCTTTCCCTCTCAACTTCATTCTCCTGCCTTCTCCTCATAACCCCTGACACTCGTACTAATCAAGAATCTATCGATCTCCACCTTAAAACTATCCATTGACGGCCTCCACAGCCATTTGTGGAAATGAATTCCACAGATTCACCGCCCTCTGACTAAAGAAATTCCTCCATCTCCTTTCTAAAGGTACGTACTTTAATTCTGAGGCCGTGTCCTCTGATCCTCTCTAGCCAGGCCTTTCACTATTCTGTATGTTTCAATGAGGTCCCCCCTCATTCTTCTAAACTCCAGCGAGTACAGGCCCAATGCCGTCAAATGCTCATCATATGTTAACCTAATCACCCCTGGGATCATTTTAGTAAACTTCTGGCACCTCTCCACGCCAGCACATCCACCCTCAGATATGGGGCCCAAAACTGCTCACAATGCTCCAAATGCGGTCTGACCAGTGCATTATAAAGCCTCAGCATTATATCCCTGTTTTTATATTCTAGTCCTCTTGAAATAAATGCTAGCATTGCACTGCCTTCCTTCCTTAATTTGACTTGCAAATTAACTTTTGGGTCAAAGTACTCAAGTCCCTTTCCACCTCTGATTTCTGAATTTTCTCCCCATTTAGAAAATAGTCTCTACGCCTTTATTCCTACTACTAAAGTGCATGACTCCACACTTTGCTACACTGTATTCCATCTGCCACTTCTCTGCCCACTCTCCCAACCTGTCCAAGTCCTTCTGCAGAGTCCCTGCTTTCTCTACGCTACCTGCCCCTCCGTATCATCTGAAAACTTAGCCACAAAACCTTAAATTCCCTCATCCACATCACTGATATATAACGTGAAGAGCAGCACCGACCCCTGCGGAACAATACTAGTCACTGGCAGCCAAACAGATAAAGCCCCCTTTATTTCCACTCTTTGCCTTCTACCATCCAGCCAACCTGCTACCAATGCTGGTATCTTCCCTCTGATATCATGGGCTCTCATCTTCTTTAGAAGCCTCACATGTAGCACCTTATCAAAGACCTGGATATCCAGGTAGACAACATCCACTGACTCTCTGTCCTGGGCCTCCTCCATTATCAGAGTGAGGCCCAGCACAAATTGGAGGAACGGCACCTCATATTTTGCTTGGGTAGTTTACACCCCAGTGTTATGAACATTTACTTCTCTAACTACAGATAACCCTTGCTTTCCCTCTCCATCCCCTTCCCCTTCCCAATTCTCCCACTAGTCTTATTGTCTCCACCTACATTCTATCTTTGTCCCTCCCCCTCCCCTGACATCAGTCTGAAGAAGGGTCTTGACCCGAAACGTCGCCCATTCCTTTTCTCCAGAGATGCTGCCTCGCCCGCTGAGTTACTCCAGCATTTTGTGTCCACTGACTCTCCTTTGTCTATCCTGCTATTTACTTCATCAAACAAGTCCAACAGTTTCGTCAGGCAGGATCTCCCTTTCACAAAACCATGCTGACTTCGGCCTATTTTATCATCAGCTTTTAAGTCCTCATCCTTTATAATGGACTAAAATCTTACTGATCACTGAAGTCAGGCTAACCGGTTTATAGTTTCCACTCTTCTTCTCACTCTCTCCTTGAACAGCGGGGTAATATTTGCATTTTTCTAATCCTCTGGGAACCCTCGTGACTAGTGATTCTTGAAAGATCACCCCAACAATGCTTCCGCAATCTCTGACGACACCACTTTCAGAACCCTAGGGTGCAGTTCATCGGTCCAAGTGACTTATTCACCTTCAGACCTTTCGTCTTTCCAAGCACCTTCTCCTTAGTAATAGCCACTCCACTAACTTCCACCCCTTGACTTTCTTGAATTTCAGGCACGTTGCTGGTGTCTTCCACTGTGAAAACTGATGCAAAAAAACATTCAATTCATCTGCCATTTCTTTATTCCCCATTATCACTTTTCCAGCATTTTCCAGCGGTCCAATGTCCACTCCTGCCTTTTTCTTACCCTTTATAGACTCTTACTATCTTTCCTAAATTCTTGCTATCTCAAAGAAGAGGCCGAGTGACACTTCTGATGATCCATGGAGCTACACAACACGGAAGCAGGCCCTTCAGCCCACCAGGGCCATGCTGACCATATTGGCATTTTGGGTTGGTCCCATTTGCCTGCATTTGGACTATATAACACAATGTTATAATAATAATAATAATAATAATACTATTTGTGTATAATTTGAGAAGCTCCCACATACTTATTTTCCTTTTGGCAGAATGTTTTATGATCTTAACTTTCAAACAAGTACCAAGACCTTGCTGTTTAGAGATGCATTCCTTAATGCACATCTGGTGCCTCAATACCTCCACAAGATGCCCTTGAGGCAGTTGAGATGGAATTTGTCAGTGTGATCAGTCTTTTGGATTGAGTATTTTTCAAGGTCTGGAAAGACTTGCACTGGTCTTCATTGTGGTTCATTCTGAGCAGAAAACAAACATATACAGTGCCTTCTATAATATTTGGGACAAAGACCCATCATTTATTTATTTGCCTCTGTACACCACAATTTGAGATTTGTAATAGAAAAAATCACATGTGGTTAAAGTGCACATTGTCAGATTTTATTAAAGGCCATTTTTATACATTTTGGTTTCACCATGTAGACATTACAGCTGTGTTTATACATAGTCCCCCCCCCATGTTTGGGATACATGGCTTCAAGGTGTTTGTTCAGGTGTGTTTAATTGCCTCCTTGATGCAGGTATAAGAGAGCTCTCAGCACCTAGTCTTTCCTCCAGTCCCTCCATCACCTTTGGAAACTTTTATTGCTGTTTAACAACATGAGGACCAAAGTTGTGCCAATGTAAGTCAAATAAGCCATTATGAGACTGTGAAACAAGATAAAACTGTTAGCGACATCAGCCAAACCTTAGGCTTACCAAAATCAACTGTTTGGAACGTCATTAAGAAGGAAGAGAGCTTACTAATCGCAAAGGGACTGGCAGGCCAAGGAAGACCTCCATAGCTGATGACAGAAGAATTCTCTCTATAATAAAGGAAAAAACCCCAACCACCTGTCCGACAGATCAGAAACTCTCTTCAGAGGTCAGGTGTGGATTTGTCAATGACCACTGTCCGCAGAAGACTTCATGAACCAAAATACAGAGGCTACACTGCAAGATGCAAACCACTGGTTAGCCGCAAAAATAGGATGGCCAGTTACAGTTTGCCTAGAAGTACATAAAAGAGCAACCACAGTTATGGAAAAAGGTCTTGTGAACAGATGAGATGAAGATTAACTTGTATCAGAGTGATGGCAAGAGCAAAGTATGGAGGAGAGGAGGAACTGCCCATGTTCCAAAGCATACCACCTCAGCTGTGAAACACAGTGGTGGGGGTGTTATGGTCTGGGCATGTATGGTTGCTGAAGGTATTGGCTCACTTATCATCATTGATGATACAACTGCTGATGTAGTAGCATAATGAATTCTGAAGTGTATAGACGCATCCTATCTGCGCAAGTTCAAACAAATACCTCAAAACTCATTGGCTGGCAGTTCATTCTACAGCAAGACAATGATCCCAAACATACAGCTAAAGTAACAAAGGAGTTTTTCAAAGCTAGAAAATGGTCAATTCTTGAGTGGCCAAGTCAATCACCCCATCTGAACCCAATTGAGCATGCCTTTAATATGCTGAAGAGAAAACTGAAGGGGACTAGCCCTCAAAACAAGCATAAGCTAAAGATGGCTGCAATACAGGCTTGGCAGAGCATCACCAGAGAAGACACCCAGCAACTGGTGATGTCCATGAATCGCAGACTTCAAGCAGTCATTGTATGCAAAGGATATGCAACAAAATACTAAACATGACTACTTTCATTTACATGATACTGCTGTGCCCCAAACATTATGGTGCCCTGAAATGGGGGGACGATGTATAAACACAGCTGTAATTTCTACATGGTGAAACCAACATTTATAAAAATGGCCTTTATTAAAATCTGACAATGTGCACTTTAACCACATGTGTTTTTTTTCTATTGCAAATCTCAATTGTGGAGTTACAGAGGCAAATAAATAAATGATGGGTCTTTGGCCCAAACGTCATGCTCGGCACTGCATGTCCCTGGGGATGCATTGGGGTTGAACATCAACTGTTGCTGGAAGATTGCCAACTTGCTGAAATACCATTTGGTCTTGCTGGAAATTACTGCCTTTTCATTGCAAGGATGCACTTGAAAGTGTACTGAGCCACACACCTGCTAGATGGTTTAAGGCCCTTTTGCCTTTGCATGCTGAGGGGTAGGAACCAGTGTTTGTGAAGTGAGAACTCTCAGACCTATTGATCATGGAATACATATGAAAGAGTAATGTTCTGATATAATGTAAATTTTGTAAGCAAATGATAAGTCGTGCTGTGAATGTTGACATATGAACTGGATTATATATTTGTGCATTTTATGATTAAATTGCATATTTGAAAATAAAAGAAATAAGTATATGAGCATGTTTTTCCACAGGCAGCTATTTTCAGTAAAAACAAAATAAAGTTTTTCATATTTTGTACGGCTATATTTTAG
The DNA here is from genome assembly GCF_010909765.2 of Amblyraja radiata. Taxonomy (NCBI): domain Eukaryota; kingdom Metazoa; phylum Chordata; class Chondrichthyes; order Rajiformes; family Rajidae; genus Amblyraja; species Amblyraja radiata. The sequence goes on along the minus strand of NC_045957.1, from coordinate 39,389,555 downwards.
CCAACAACCATATTTGACATGATAACCCTGACATACCCAGCCAGGAATGAGACAAATTTGTTTATTAATTGATAATTGTGGAAATGATTGTGGGTTGTTTGCTACCCGTAGTTTTTATAATGTGTTCAGATTTTAGATATTGAAAGCGAATTGACAGAGGTGGTAGTTTAATTCACTCTTGATTTTACTTTACAGATTGACCACCAATAATTAATTTACCTTATTGATTCAAAATGCTACAGGTCATTAATTTCCTACTTATCTTGGATTAATAGTAGCATATGTAATTGGTAGGATATTTGTGTTTGGGCTGTAATTAATATTTATTTTGATTAACAGAATAAAATGTAGTGGGGAGAGTCTGCAATACAACTCTACTTCATGCCCTATGTTTGTTGTTCTCAAGAGATTGTTTTGCAATAAACTGCTTGTACAGTTTATTAAAGGAATTGAAAAATCATTACATTGTTTCAAACGTATACGATCAAACGTATACGATCGAGTTTCAAACGTATACGATCTTGCCGAATACATCCCGAACAAAAGTCGCTTGAAAGAATTTTGGGAAAAAATGCAAAACTACTTGCATCTGCTGGGAATTACTATTATAATCTGAATTTTCTGGTATGTTAATAAGAATGACTAATGGTACTGAAAAACCGCTGCTCAATATATGTTGTTTCTTAGCAATGGCAGCTAATTTGTTTTGTAACGTTTTCAAAAGGGATGCTTCATTATGTCGGAGTCTTGATGCTGTTTCTGTCTTGTTTCCTTCAGTGAGGAGCATTGTTAAATTTATGATTTGTGAAAGGAAGCTAGGCATTGTTTGAGTTTGCAGCGCAACTCCTATGTGTCCAGTTTGTGTTCCTGGTGCAACTTTTTCCATGAGCATGGGAAACCAACAAAGCAATTATAACAATTGTTGAACTGTACTGCTGCACTGGGGGAGGGAGGGGAGGAAGGCACCAATTAAACATTGTGAGATATTGGGATACTAGCTATCTACTAAATGGCTTTTAAGATCCGTACATTTCTTTGTGTAATATGACATAGTCTATGATTTTGAATGAAAAAAAAATTATAATCTGATGTGATTAGGTTTCTGTAAAACAAGTTTTGAGGAGAATCTATTGTAAGGATAATTATCAAACTAGAAGCAGGGTTTGGAAAGTTTTTGAAATAAAGGCATTTGCATTCTCCATGCTGTACCATATTCCAACGTGCTTCACAGGCAATTAAGCATTGTTTTATTACTGTGCAGGACGAGAAGAAGTGCATCTTCAGGTCCTTTGACGGAAGCTTGCATTTCTCCACAGTGGAACCTATTTTAATTAATTAATGGAAAGTGGCCGTTACTGGCGGCTCCAGCTATTTCTTATTCTCTGTGATTATTTTTTTCCCTTGAACTGAGTGACGTGTTGTAGCTTTGTAGTTGCCCACAGGAAAGGATGACAAATTTCCTTCCCTAAAGGATGTTTGTGATACAAATGAGATTTTTTTTTTTTTAAACACAACCTAGTAGCTTTATTACTGCTGCTACCATTTTTCTCGATTTACCTAGAATTTAAATTCAATTGTTCCCTTCAGCTCATAAAATTTTAACTTGCATAATCGCCCACTAATACAATCAAAATCAGCCCTTGATTCTTGATGCAAAGTAAAATGAAGAAGTGTTATTGTCTTGGAATGAAAAAAACTTTATTTTTCTACTTTTCAATGATTCAATTCAATGATACTTTATTGCCACAAGTTCCTAGATACAGTGAAATTCTTTTTTGCACGCAATTCAGTAAAAGCATACAGTAGACCTCAAGTAGGCAGTACACGAAGAGTTGCCACAACTCTGGCTCCGACAAAGTTACAAAATGTTCATTGAACAGTCTATTTCCTTGCAGCAGCGAACCCGGTCTGTCACTGCATGTGGCAGCAGACGGCCTCCCTTCTATCTCGGCTGTCCCCTCCGGCGGGTCTCTTTACGTTTCTCAGCACTCCCACCCCCCCCCCCCCCCCCCCCCCCACTGGGTTGCTCTTGGCAGCCCACCTCGCTCTCAACAGAGCGTCCTCCTAAGCTCTCGATGGCCCTCCTCTCTCTCGGTTATCTCGGCCCTCCTGGTTCTTGGTTACTTGGTCCTCCAAAATATTCCAACTGGAATTTAAACTGGAGGTGGTGAAGGGAGGGATTAAGCCAGAAAGGGTTATTGGGAAGAAAGTGCTACTTTAAATTTAGTTGCATCTGGTTGGGTAACTATAGTTTGGTGGAGATTATTCCATGCTTTAATTGTGCGTGGGAAGAACGAATTGCTGTACACATCTGTCTTTGTAGCTGGGATCACAAATTGGATCGAATGCCCTCGTCTGCTAATTGGTTTGGGGTTGGTGTAGGTCTTGTAATCTATGTCTAGCTGACCATTTAACGTGCGGTGCGAGTCTCCCTACGTTCACGGCAGTCGCTGACCAAGATGGGTCATCCAGGCTAGTTCAATTTACCTGCACCTGGCCCAAATCCATCTAAACCATTCCTATCCGTGTACCTATCCAAATGCCTTTTAAATATTGTTATTGTACCTGCCTCAACTACTTCCTCCGGCAGCGCGTTCTATATACCCAACACTCTTTGTGTGGAAAAAGATTTCCCTCCGGTTCCTATTAAATCTTTCCCCTCTCACCGTAAACCTATGTCCAGCTTTCACGCTGCCATCAGCTTCAGTGAACCGCTTACTGCCGATGGAGGCGTGGTGTGTGTTGTCGCCGAATCGATGAAGCTTTGCTCGTCGTTGGTACCTTGATTGGTCCGACAGCTTTTGCTTCCTCATCCAGGTTTTGCCTGTTGAATAGGACTTACCTGAATAGAAGATTCGGCGGCTGGCTCTAATGTCCCCCTGATAGCGCTGTTCACTGCCGGCACTTGTAGCGTGAGGGGAACTCTGACCCCTTCCCGTATTCTGCCAACGGCTGGTAACCAACTCTTCTGGCAGCAACACCTTCGTTTGCAAGGATTCCCGTGAAGCCACGCATGTGCTCCAGTATGTTCCATGGACATACTTTAGAATTTGAAGTCAGTTACATACTGACCACTCGCACTCCCCTCCACAGAGGGGGAGATTCGTAGGCAGCCCTGAAACGGGTGCTGGCTCAGGCCCCTGAGGATACCTGCGCTGATATGGCCCCTCCAGCAGACCTATACCAGGATGAAACATCACATTCGTGGGATAAACTCCCGAGTATTGACTCGGCGTCAAAATAATACTGGCCCTGCATGCTCTCCTCCTCCGTTTTTGCGCTCTTTTCAGCTTAATGTCATCTTTCGTATAGCAGGGTGACCGAAACTGACCAATACTCTAAGTGCGACCAAAAGCCTCCTATATCTACCCGTGATGCTACTTTCAAGGAAATACAGCTGCTTCTCGACCAACGATGGGGTTACGTTCCGATAAACCCACCGTAAATCAAAAATATCGTCAGTCAAAAGCATTTTTAATACAATTTGATCACGTGACCGGAAGTGATGTGCGGCTCACTGCCGTTGCCGAGCGTTTGCACCAGCGTAAAGTCGAGATATCGTATGTTGAAGCATCGTAAATCGGGGAGCATCTGTAGATACTTGTACCCTTCGGTTACTCTGCTCTTTAGTACTCCCCAGGGCCCTAGTGAACACGTTGAAGGTCCTGTCCTGGTTTGTCTTCTGAAGCTGCAACACATACTTACTGTGTGTGAAAAAGTTTTTCCTCATCTCAGTTCTAAATGACCTACTCCTTATTAGACCCCTGGTTCTGGACTCTCCCAATATCAGGAACATGTTTCCTGCATCTAGCATGTCCAATCCCTTAATAATATATGTTTCTATAAGATCCCCTCTCATCATTCTAAATTTCAGTGAATATAACCCCAGTCGCTCCATTCTTTCATCATATGACAGTCCCACCACCCCGGAAATTAACCTTGTGAACTTACGCTGTACTCTCTCAATAGCAAGAATGTCCTTCCTCAAATTAGGAGAACAAAACTGCACACAATACTCCAGGTGTGGTCTCACCAGAGTCCTGTACAATGGCAGAAGGACCTCTTTGCTCCTATGCTCAACTCCTCTTGTTATGAAGACCAACATGCCATTAGCTTTCTTCACTGCCTGCTGTACCTGCACCCTGTTATCCTTGCACAATGTTTACTGAAAACCAGTACCTTGCATGATTGCTTCTGTATTAATGTACATCAAGCTTGTAACTGTGATTATTTAAGCATTGTCTCCGGATTCAACTAAGTTGATTAAGATTTGTCGAATTTTAGTTGTTTCATATAGTCTTGTTTCCTTGGCTCTGTTCCCACTACAGTACTTTATTGGAAACAAGTGGTTTCCATGAAACATACAATGAAGTAGCATCAGCGAAGTATGAATAGATCTGAAGAATATTCTGGACATGTGTCTAACATACTGCCTGTGGCACTAATTCTGGTAATTGTGCCCCTCCACCCCATCATCCGCCTCGTAGCAATTCAAAAGAGATACACAGTAATATTTCTATATATTGGAGGGTAAAAAAAAGGCTACGGCACCTGGTATTCCCAGGCGGTCTCCCATCCAAGTACTAACCAGGCCTGAGCCTGCTTAGCTTCCGAGATCAGACGGGATCGGGGTTGGTTGTTGGACTTGGGTGGCACAGCACGTCTTGTTGATAGCTTTTAAATTAGGATGTGGTAGCATAATGCTTAAGCTACTGCACATACTGAACTTGTTATGAAGGCGTCTAAACTAATTACAAAATAGTGAAATGAACAATAGAGATTTGGGCAATTTTGTTATTGATGTGATCCACCTACTTGATTCTTGTAGTGATTAAACATTTTTCTAAAGGCCTATAGTTTAGATTGATCCCTCAAATGCTGATTAGGATGTTATTATGCAATGATTTGAGTAGTTTTTTTGCTGCAATGGCATGATAGTGGATTATTGGCTATTGTGCCATCAGCACAATGCAGTCAGATTCTTGCCATCTCAGCGGCAGTATCCTGCTTACTGAGTTCATTTACATCATTATTAGTCTCTCCAGGGACAGAATCTGGAACGGTTTTATTGGTACGACCCTACCCAGTTTGTAGAATAAATTTTAAAGAACACACGTGGGACATGTTATTTTGCATGGGTGCTTTGAAGGCGCTGCTCGGGGTATTGTTGGAAGCCGATACCATAGTGGCATTTAAAAGGTTTTAAGATGGGCACATGGATGTGCAGGGAATGGAGGGGTATGGACCATGTGCAGGCAGATGAGCTCGGTTTAGCTTGGCATGTTCGGCACAGACATTGTGGGCCAAAGGGCCTGTTCCTGTGCTGTACTTTTCCATGTTCTATTGTTAAGTTATAGGCAAGGCAAACAGAATTGCTAAAAAGTAAAAGACGTGTTGATTTTACATTGGTAGGCATATTTATTTCTGTGGGTGGTGTGTGTGTAAAGAGACGAACATAAACAAGGACTTTTTAAAACCATTTTATACCTGGCAATATTGTCTTGTGGCAGCTGTTAAGAATCAGCTGCTGTCTTTTCATAAACATCAACCAAGTTGTAGCTTAAGTTTGTAGGTTAGTTGGCTTCTGTAAATTACCTTTAAAGTGTAAGGAGTGGATATGAAAGTGGGATATCATCGAACTAGTGATCGATGGTTAGTATGGATTCGGTGGGCAGAAGGGCCTGTTTCCATGCTGCATCTTTCAGTCAATCACCCATCTTTCTCTCTCTGCTTTTTACAAGTCTCTTGTTCCTAAATTCCCTCTATCTGTTCTTCCAACCCTCCCCCCCCCTCTCTGCCTTTTCCTTCCTCATTCTCTATCTCCTTTCCTTCCTCCCTCCCTCCACTCTTCCACTGGTGTTAATGTGTTAGGGGTTGAGTGGGCCAGCAGTTGCACTAAGTGCTTTGGGTCACACATTTGTGTAAAGGGCCTGTCCCACTTACGCAATTTTTTTTGGCGACTTGCCGGCACCCTTCATAGTCGCAGCAGGTCTCCGAAAATTTTCAACATGTTAAAAATCCAGCGGCGACCAAAAAAAGGTGCGACTCTTTGGGCGACTACACACGACCATGCAGGCGTCACCCCGTGACATGTCACTCCCTGCACAATAGGGCCACTACAGTACCCTATACAGGTCAGTTAACCTACACACCCGCGCATCTTTGGGATTTGGGAGGAAACCGGAGTACGTGGAGGAAACACATGCTGTCACAGGGAGAACCTGCAAACTCCTCACAGACACCACTCGAGGACAGGATTGAACCTTGATCTCTAGTGCTGTGAGGCAGCAGCTCTACCAGCTTTGCCGCTGTGTTGCCCTCGGCACTGGGGTCCTGCTGATTCTGGGGTGACTAATGAATTATTGAACAAACATTGCCATAACTGCAACAGAAGATGGATAGTGTGGTAAGATACGTAGTTTGGGAGTTGGTGTATTCCTTACAAATTTACACTGGACTTTGTGCATCTAATGAATTGGACTTGCAAAATAAGACACGAAGTGCTGGAGTAACTCATCAGGTCAGGCAGCATCCCCAGAGAACATGGATAGTCGACATTTTGGACAGAGACCCATCTCCAGGCAGATTGTAGTGGGGGACGAAAGGACGAACACAGATAAGTTTTTTTTTGATAGGCACATGGTTGGACGAAGGCTAGAAATTAAAAAAACCAGCAGGTGTGAGCAAGAGTTGCAAATTGCAAGGACAGGAAGGAATGTAGGTGGAGGGAAGCAATATGTGTGAGTCCGGCTGGGGCACAGGAGGGGGGTAGGGGAAGGGAAAGGGAAGTGTGGGGAAGAAAGGGGAGGGTCAGTCGGGGTTCTTAGAGGTTGCCTAAAATTGGAGAATTCAATGTTTGTACTGTTGGACTTTAAGCTACCCAAGTGAAATATGAGGTGCTGTTCCTCCAGTTTGTCTGTGACCACTCTCTGAAAATGGAGGAGGGCCAGGACAGAAAGGTCAGAATGGGACGGGGAGTTAAAATGGCTAGCATCCGGGAGATCCAATTCTTCCTGCCCCCCCCCCCCCCCCCCCCCCCCCCCCCAGCTTGCCTCCCTCACTCCCTTTACGCAATCACGATAGAATCAGTATTAATTTTTTGGGTTTGCATTTTGGAATTTTTCATTCACATCTCCCATTTGTCAACGTGCCTTCATCATTTATAATATTTGAATGTAAATGTTTTATATAGATTTAAAAAAAAACTGGTATAGCGGATCTCCAGGTTGTGTGACCTGATCTATGGAAATCTGACTTTATACAAATTCTCCCAGATTTTTAAAACATTTATCATGATGGTAATAATTATTTTTTTTATGGTGCTCATTCATGATTGGGTACAATATATATTCCATTAGTTTAATAATGAGTAGTGTTTGTGTGAATATTCAATGAGAGATAGGAAGTGTCTTAGAACAATACTATATGGGTAACTATAGAAAATGGAAGTTGCTGTCTTACTAAAAGATCAACTTGCTGGTACGTCACAGGAACGGAACCGTTATGTAATCTGGGGGCTGCCTGTATATGAAAGTAATCTAGTTTATAAAGAAGCTAAAGTGCCTTCAATTTTACAGTTGGGTTTTTTCTATTCCAATTAATTTGTTCACACTGTGGTAAACTGGAGCAAGCTACAGCTTTTTCAGAATTGCACATTTCAGCTCGCTTTTCATTGGCTCTGCATTGCTGAAATCGACCATCTTTTCCAAGTCATAACCTGCACACAAACTATTTGGGTGTTAATTCTATTTTGCTACGTGAAATTAGCATTGAGGAGGGAATGATGCAGTGTTCTCCATTTAGGAGTTTCAGCAAAGAGGAGGAAGATGATGTTTTCATCTTCAGTACACCTTTAAAGGTACAGTTTTTTGAACTTTCCAAAGATAGGCTGCAGAATTTCTGTGTAAACCTCTGCTTTGTGTTCGTAAGATGCATTTGCCCACAAAATTTAATTGTCCAGCAATACTTAAAAATAATTGTAATTTATCCATGTATTTTTTTTAAATTATTTCAATCAGCCTTTTTGTCAGTTTCAAAGCAATTTTCTGCTTATATAAATGTTCTTTTTGTTTTCTGTTTTGCAAAATAAATGAGTTATGTGGCATTTTGGATTTCATCATGCAAAGACTGAAGAGGAACTTTGTAATTAAAATTTTGTAATTTTTTTTATTTTCCATAAAATTCACAGTATTTTCAGAAAGCCCTTAACATTCTGTGCTATAGGATTGAAATCTATCTGACATATTTGGGATTAAATTCATGTTATTTCATCTTACAAAACAGAAAATGGTCATCTTAAAAATGTGAAATTTGTAAAAAGTTTGAATGTTTTGATATACTATTTTAAAATCCAGTATTGTCTAACTGAATACCTGGACTGTATGTCAAAACCAGATCACGAGTTTATCTAGAAAGCAGAGAGTGCCCAGTTGACAATTTAACTTGGCTGCATGTACTCTGTATTTTCATTGATGTGGAAAAATATGCAGCAGTCTTGTTTACAGCAATTGTTGATATCTAACAGTTGAGTTAAAGTTACATTTGTATCAAATCTATTATAATTTATTTCTAACAAAAACGTCGAGATGTTGGGTGACGCGGTGGTAGAGTTGCTGCTTTACAGCACCTGCGAGCCATGTTCGATCCTGACTACGGGTGCAGGCTGTACGGAGTTTGTACGTATGACCTGCCTGGGTGTGCTCTATGTACTCCGATTTCCTCCCACACTTGTCCCAAAGACATAAAGATTTGTAGGTTAATTGGCTTTGGTAAAATTATAAATTGTCCCGAGTGTGTGTAGGATATTGTAAGTGTACAGGCATCGTTGGTCGGCACTGACATGACGGGCTGAATCTGCGCTGTACTTCCAAAATAAACTAAACTAAAAATTGTAGGAAATTCTATCACTGCCTCAGCAATTCTCTTCATAACACAGTTGAGGATTTTTTTAAGAACACTTTTTGAAGCTTGGTGGATGCTTGCTTCCACCTCTCAACCATTAAACAAACACTATAAAATATTAACTAAAAGCTAAAATGCAGAAATAATATTCATGCAGATAGTTAATTAACAGTATATGCAGTCAGCTTGTAACCAGTCTGAAGAAGGGTCTCGACCCGAAACATCACCTATTCCTTTTCTCCAGAGATGCTGTCTGACCCGCTGAGTTACACCAGCTTTTTGTGTCTATCATCAGTTTAAACCAGCATCTGTAGTTCCTTCCTACACATGGAACCAGTTGGTTCCTGTTTTAAAAATAGGGAAGCTGTAATAATATTTGTTTTTGTTTAAGCATTATCTATCTCTACAACTGGTAGCTTGTTATTGTCTGTACAGTCACCTGGAATTCTTTGATATTTTTGGTGCATTGCAAAAAAAAAAGAAGAAAAACTTAATTCCCAGTTACTTTTCATCAATAGTTTGTAGTTGTTGCAGAATTTAATTTAATGGTAAAAGTGTTGCAGTGGGAATATATATTTAAATTTTAAAAAGGGCGAAGAGCTGGAATTGGATCGCAGAAGTTGAAACGAGTTGGATAAAATGATAAATTGGTAGGAAAATGGCAACTGCTGCAAATTACTACAATAGGAAGAAATAACAAGTCGGGCATAAATAATGTTGAAGTAGTTTGAGGATGATATGAAAGATCTTAGTAGATATGATACTGAACATAAAAACATCAGGAGTAGGCCATTTGTCTCTTCACTGTGATCATGGCTGATTCTCTATCTCATGATCCTGTCCAGATCTATTTTTACATTAATATTTTCCAATTGACCACTATTAAATAATATTCTGCCTTATTGTTTTAACTGAAAAGTGAATAACTTCACGTACTGCATCTGTCAAAATCACCTTACAGCCACTTTGTATCCTCCTTGTAACTCTACTCCCCCCCCCCCCCCCCCCCCCCCCCCCCCCCCCCCCCCATCCATTCCCATGTTGTAAACTGGGGGAAATTACATTTACTTCACTCATCTAATCAAAATATATTGCAAATATTTGGGGCCAATCCTGTGGTTGAATACTGTCTTCTGCATTAAAAAGGACCTATTGAAGAGCAGTGATCAACTACAGTGCAAAACCAAAACAGTAAATAAGCCAAAATAGGTGATGTTGACAGTTAAATATTAGACCACACATTAAGTAACATGTCAAGAGAGTATTTGTCGTGTGCACCAGATATGAAAAGTAACAATGAGATTCTTTCTTGTTACAGCTTTATAGACACGTTAGAAGCAACAACAGCAATAAATATACAATGTATTATCAGTTATTCTAAGTAAACCCGACCATGCTAGTACATTCCAATTTCCGAACCGGGCTGTGATGTAACCAATAAGTAAGCTCTTGACTGTACATTTCTAGAATCTCCTCAAACTTCGGCAAGATGAGGCCTTCTCCCCGCCACCCCCTATCAGTCTGAAGAAGGGTTTCGGCCCGAAACGTTGCCTATTTCCTTCGCTCCATAGATGCTGCTGCACCCGCTGAGTTTCTCCAGCTTTTTTGTGTACCTGAGGCATTGATGAGCCTTTTTTGTAGTTTCATCAGAAATGTGTATTTTATGCTATCTTTGATTTATTTTATCAGCCACCTGCAGCTTCTTTGAGATGCAAAGATCGTGTCTTCTGAATTATTTCCAGAAACCCCTGCCATTGCTACTCCACCGTCATTCCTGCTGGGGTCCCCTTTCAGTCAACTCTCCTCTTCCAGCTCCTACTTCAAGCCTCCATAGTTACCTTTACTCAGTATTACTGATATATCCAATTTCAGTTTCTCCTTCTCAAACTGCAGTTGAATTTTGTCATATTATGATCATTGCCTCCAGGGGTTCATTCACCTTGAGGTCTCTGATCAAGTTTGGTTCATTGCACAACACCAAATCCAGAATTGTATTTTTCCTAGTAGGCTCGACCACACGCTGTTCTAAGGAGCCATCTTATAGGCATTCCACAAATTCCTTCTCTTAGGATCCAGTACCAACCTGATTTTCCCTGTCTACTTGCATATTGAAATCCCCCATATTCACTGTAACATGCATTTCTGACATGCATTTTCAATTTCTGCCCTAAATACTGACTACTATTTGCTATTTGGAAATCTGTATAACTCACTTCAGGATCTTTTTACCCATGCAGTTTCTTAACTCTATCCAAACGGATTCCACATCTTCTGATTCTTGCTATGGATTGGATTTCATTCCTTACCTATTTAGTTAAAAACCCTGTCTACAGCTCGGGTTATGTACTTCACCAGGTCCATGGTCGCAGCATGGTTCAGATGGAGCCCATCCCATCAGAACAGCTCTCTCCTTCCCCCAAACCAGCGATATTCTTTTAATTATTAGGTAGTTATGCTGTTAGTTCATTTTATTAAGATGTTATATTTTTAAAATCTTTTCACCACCAATTATTACATGTGTAATCTTCTCCTTTCAACAAGCTTGAAGTTAATATATTAGATATTTCTGTCAACAAAACGTATCCACTTTTGGTTGAGTTCAGCATCATGACCGTACGTATTCCACTGGTAATTTTTCTCCAAAATGGCAACTGTTGAATACTCTAAAGTTGTTATTTTCCTTGTGTAATAGCATGTCATAATTAAAGGCACAGGTTTTTTTTTTTAAACAAAGAGTTACCTGAACCAACAGAGAAGGTTGGTGAAGGAAGTGCAGACTTTGGGAGGTTGAATGCAAAGGAAAAAAAAAATACCCTTGCCTGCATTAATGTACAGAAGGATATCGGGGTCCAAATCCACAGTTTTCTGAAAGTGGTAAAGAAGGCATATGGGGCATTGAGTGTATGAGTCAGGAAATTATGTTGCAGCTTTGTAAGACTTTGGTTAGGTAGCATTGAGTATTGTGTGCGGTTGTGGTCCTCCCATTACAGGAAAGATGTGGAGCTGGTATAGAAGACGTTTACCAGCATGCTGCCCGGATTAGAAGGAAAACAGTTATAAGGAGAGGTTGGACAAACTTGGATTGTTTATCTTTTTAAGTGTCAGAGGTTGAGATGGAAGTATATCAAGTTATACAAGAGGCACAGATAGGATAGATGGTCAGAATCTTTTCCCCAAGTGGAAATATCAAAGACTTTGGGGGGGGGGGGCAAAGATTAAAGGATATATGTGGGGCAAGTTTTTGTTACACAGTATAGTAGGAGAGTGTATAGTTCTAGAGTACTGGTTCTATTTTAAATTGCTGTTGATGCATTGCACCATTGATAAGTTGCGTCAGAGGTATTTAGGACTTTCAACTTGGTGTAGTGTAGCAATATGCAGTAACATTTATTATCGGAAGTTTACTTTACAGTTGAGCAACCTTTTATTATGTGTCACTAATAAACTATTGGTGTTAAATAGTGGTAAATTGTAATCGATTGAAATCTCATTCTATTATTTGTGTATATCATCTGAAGCTGTACAACACACTTGACAATATAAATGCTTAGTCCAGTGAACTGCTTTCCTTTTGCCACCACTCTCCCTCCACATTTCATTTGTAAATTCAACGTCCTTTGTTGCAACATTTGACATTGTGTCACCAGGGTTGTCAAGACTTTCTTGTGCATAATATTCATGCTTTGGCCAAGCAAAAACAAGTTTGTGAAGCTCTGTACGCTTCGTCTGAAGATATTCTCCGTTTAGGTTCTCAGAGTTCAACCTATTTTGGTGTAATATCCTCCAGACTTGCAACTCTCAAGATATTTTTCTTTAAACATTTTTTCTTGTGACGTCAAATTAAACTCATCTCTGCCTGCACGTGATCCATAGCCCCCCATTCCCTGCATATCCATGTGCCTATCCAAAAGCCTCTTTTGCCCGCGCCAGTCCAAAAGATCAATTTCCCTTGTATCGTATCGCAACATTGTGCTTCCACCTCGTGATCCAGCGTATAAAAGAAAAAAAAATGAACACTCACTCCTACGCTAACCCCATTGCCAACGTGACTGCAATGCAAATGCACTTCAAAGGCTGTCAAGTACTTTTAGGGCATGTCGGCATCGTGAAAAGTGTTTGTTGTCTCTCTTCATCATTAAAACACTTGTGAATGTGGTTGAAAGGTTTCTCTTTGAAACTGCACTGAAGCTGATTTGCAAATCACAAAGTGTGTGAAATGGAAGGGGGACAAGAGGGGGGCAGATTCCACCCCAGTGGTATGAACATTGACTTCAAATAGCCCTTGCTTTCCCTCTCTCTCCTTATCCCCTCCTCCTTCCCAGCTCTCCCTCCAGTCTGACTGTCTCCAAGTTTTCTTCTGCACTTGTTAAGTCCCACCACTGGACCCAAAGTTGTAGTATAACAGACGAGGAAGATGGTTTGAATATAGAGGCTGAAGCGAGCAAGTCCAGTAAGCAAGCCTGGCAAAGGTAGGGCAGGGTTCAAGAAAGGTCTGATGGACTAAACTGCATAATGCAAGAAGCCCGGCAGGTCAGGCAGATGAACAGAGGGAATTGTGGTTGATGGGATTGTGATGCAAGAGCCATTACAGCAATATAGGTCGGGAATGGGCAGGACTTGGCAGCTCAATGATCTGGTGAGCTAATGTTTCCGTTAAGATATGTGTCTTTTTACAATACTGCACACAAAAATGTAACAAATGGGGTCAAATTTCAAATTCCTTCACAAAAAGTTGACAAGTAACTTTATTGGGTTCATGACGAACATAGTATCAACAGCGAATAGAAGAAAATATAGCATATTGATGGCATTTCTGAAAATGGCATCAGATTACACAAATACATTTGTGTAACGGTTGTCGCGTGGTGTCTACCAGTGACCTGGTTGGCACAGTAAGTACACATATTTCATATTCCTTTCTATGTTTATGAATACCACATGGAACAATAAAATTGCAAACACCATTTCCACTTCATTTACCTGATCATGTAGTAGAGTACTGCATCCATCTGAGTGGACACTGTAACGCGCGTCACACATTAAACACACAAAAGTACGTTGCGGTGGACACAAAAAACGTTCGTTTTGGTGTCCCAGCGAAAACCAAGCATTTTCACTGATGCGATCTAAACGGTACATTACCTTATGGATCTGAGCTACATCGATGGCCGATGATTCGTCAGATCTAGATTTTTTTTTAGTCAGTAAAATGTCTCCGTAGCGGTCGTTGCGGAGCTTCTCGAAATTGACACGAAGGAAAGAAATGAAGTTAGAAACTTGGTTCGTACAAAAGGTAAACAAGAGACAGTGTGTTGCCAAATTGAAGATTGGCTCAGTTTCTTAGTTTTTGATGACCAATTTGTGTCAGCGGGTCAGGCAGCATCTCTGGAGAGAAGGAATGGGTGACACCCTCGAAAAGCGCCTGGCTCTTATGGTATACCTGGTCATGCTCTAAAAACCTGTATGGATCAACTGGCTGGAGTTTTTACGGACATTTTCAACCTCTCACTTCTGAGGTCTGAGGTTCCCACCTGCTTTAAAAGGGCATCAATTATACCAGTGCCCAAAAGAGTAAGATGACGTTCGACCAGTGGCACTAACGGTGATGAAGTGCTTTGAGAATTTGATCATGGCGCAAATCAACTCCTACCTCGACATAAACCTGGACCCACTGCAGTTCGCTTACTGCCACAACAGATCAACGGTGAATGCGATCTCGCTGGCCCTCCACTCCGCTCTGGACCACTTGGACAACAAAATCTCATATGTCAGGCTGTTATTCATTGATTACAGCTCGGCATTTAATAAATCATCCCCTCCAAGCTGGTTACCAAAATCGCAGAACTGGGTCTCTGCACATCCCTCTGCAATTGCATCCTCGACTTCCTCATTCACAGTCTGTTCGTATTGGTGGAAATGTGTCAGCCTCGATAACAATCAGCACGGGAGCACCTCAAGGCTGCGTGCTCAGCCCCTTGCTGTACTCACTGTATACTCATGACTGCGTAGCCAGTCATAGTGCGAACTCTATCATCAAATTCGCTGACGACACCACTGTTGTGGGACGTATCACTGATGGGGATGAGTCAGAGTATAGAAGAGAGATCGAGCGACTGTCCATATGGTGCCAGCACAATAACCTGGCCCTCAACACCAGCAAAACCAAGGAACTGATTGTGGACTTTGGAAGGAGTAGGATGGGGACCCACAGTCCCGTTTATATCAACGGGTCGATGGTTGAAAGGGTCAAGAGCTTCAAATTCCTGAGCGTGCACATCTCTGAAGATCTTTCCTGGTCCGAGAACACTGATGCAATTATTAAGAAAGACATCAGCGCCTCTACTTCCTGAGAAGATTACGGAGAGTCGGTTTGTCATGGAGGACTCTCTCTAACTTCTACAGGTGCACAGTAGAGAGCATGCTGACCGGTTGCATCGTGGCTTGGTTCGGCAACTTGAGCGCCCTGGAGAGGAAAAGACTACAAAAAGTAGTAAACACTGCCCAGTCCATCATCGGCTCTGACCTCCCTTCCATCGAGGGGATCTATCGCAGTCGCTGCCTCAAAGGTTGGCAGTATCATCAAGAACCCACACCATCCTGGCCACACACTCATCTCCCCGCTACCGTCAGGCAGAAGGTACAGGAGCCTGAAGACTGCAACGACCAGGTTCAGGAATAGCTACTTCCCCACAGCCATCAGGCTATTAAACTTGGCTCGGACAAAACTCTGAACATTACTAGCCCATTATCTGTTATTTGCACTTCATCAGTTTATTTATTCATGTGTGTAATTATTTATATTATGGTATATGGACACACTGATCTGTTCTGTAGTCATGCCTACTATGTTCTGTTGTGCTGAAGCAAAGCAAGAATTTCATTGTCCTATCAGGGACACATGACGACAATAAACTCCCTTGAATCTTGAATCATTTCGGGTCGAGGGTAAGGCTTAACGAAAATTGGAGGAACAGCATCTCATATTTTGCTTGGGCAGCTTACAACCCAGTGGATAGACACAAAGCTGGAGTAATTCAGCGGGACAGGCAGCATCTCTGGCGAGAAGGAATGGGTGATGTTTTGGGTCGAGACCCTTTTTCAGACTGTATGAATATTGATTTCTCTAACTCAAGTAACCCCTGCATTCCCTCTCTCTCTCCACCCCTCCCTCACCCAAGTCGCCCTAGCTTCTCGTTCTCACATAACAAACAGCTATCAACGGCCTGTTTCCTTTATCGTCGTTACTTTTTTGCATATCTTTCATTCAATTGTTCTCTATCTCTCTACATCACCGTTTATATCTCTCGTTCCCCCCCCTCCCCTGACTCTCAGTCTGAAGAAGGGTCTCAACCCCAAACCTTCGTCACCCATTCCTTCTCTCCAGAGATGTAGCCTGTCCCGCTGAGTTGCTGCAGCACTTTGTGTCTATCTAGGGAATAAAGGGATAGGTGCAGGCAGGTGGGATTGATTGAGATTCCCATCATGGTTAGCACAGGCTTCATGGGCCAAAGGTGTGTTCCTGTGCTGTCGTGTTCTATGTTCAAAGTATCTGCTGATTAAACAAAGGTAGACAAAAATGCTGGAGAAACTCAGCGGGTGAGGCAGCATCTATGGAGCGAAGGAAATAGGCGATGTTTTGGGTCGAGACCCTGATTAAACAAAATCACATTGTGTAGCCTATCTGGTTAAAATTGTTGAAGTATGGCAATATTTTAAAATGTTTTTTTTGTATGCCTTTGTTGTAACTTTATATTATTAACATTTGGGACATTGTAATTGCTACTTTCAATTGATTTCACTTAATAGGCCAAGCTACCAAATCAGCCACTGCAACCAATTGAAAGATGTAATTTTATGAACAAATAAATATAAGGTGGTTGATGAAAGCACAATTTAGTAAATTGAAGAGGCATGCAGCAGAAAGAAAATGGCTTTTTTTTTTGTTTGATTCCCATACTTATGATCCCAATGGAAAAAAAATTGTCAAACAGCATGGGTAATAGAATTATATTTTAATATTTATTCTTTCTTTCTTACAGACGATACAACCTGCGAGGTCAGAATCCCCAGTATATGCAAATCTGCAAGAACTGAAAATATCTCAAGCTAACCTACCCGCTGCTCCCAATAGCCCTCCCGTGCAAACTCATGGTGAATGGGAGGTGCATAAAGATACCACAGGGCGCACATTCTATTATCACAAGGGAACACAAGAAAGAAGTTGGAAGCCTCCTCGATGGACAAGAGATTCTGTAAATAAAGAGTTTGATAACCAAGGAGATTCCATAAACCGTGGGGTAAGTAGATGTACTTAAACTAACTGTTGTGTTAGAGACGGCTGTGGTGTTATCTTTACAAAATTTCTATTCGTACTTCATTAAGTTTGAGGATGCTTCCAGCTGAATGCCATGTGCAATCCTCCATCAGCTGACAAAGTGGTATTCAGCAGTAATGAACTTGCCTTTGGCGAGCAATGGGAATGAGAATTTCATTTCCTTCCCTTCAACCAAGGTGACAGCAGTCCTATCACTGTCGAAGGATGTTTAGGATGCAGAGAGAACAAACAGCTCCCCTGTGTAGATAAACTTGCCCCTGAGATCTCCTTTAAATTGCTCCGTTCTCATGTTAAACTTGTTGCATCTAGTTTTAAACTCCATTGTTCTGGAAAAAATTCTGACCAACTGTTCTATCTAATCATAATTTAAAAAACCTCTCTAAACTCACCCACTAGTCTCCGATTTACTAGTGAGTGTATGCTAGCCTATCCAATTTCTCCTTGCAAACATAGTCCTCCATTCCAGCCAACATCCTGGCGAATCTCTTCGGCAATCTTTCCATTGCTGTCACATCTGTCCTATTGTATGGTGACCAGACTGTAAATGATACATCAAGTGTGGTCTAACCAATGTTTTGTACAGCTGCAACATGCAATCCATATCTTATACAGACAACCCCCACGTCACGACCATTTGGGTTTCGGAAATTTCTTCTTGCAGAGTTCACAAACTTACCCAAGAATTTGAGATGTGGGTTAAAATTTGCTCTCATGCAATTTATGTGTTGGGGGAGTGGGAAGTAAATAAATCAACACCATTTATTTTATATTAACTCTTGTTTCTTGACGCATGTGCAGATGACAT
Organism: Amblyraja radiata; assembly: GCF_010909765.2. Lineage (NCBI taxonomy): Eukaryota > Metazoa > Chordata > Chondrichthyes > Rajiformes > Rajidae > Amblyraja > Amblyraja radiata. Next base: position 39,371,514 of record NC_045957.1, on the reverse strand, counting down.
GGCTTCAAGTTGGGGAAAATTGCAATATGGCTTATTATCTAGGAAATCACCCAACAACCCCTCCCCTGTAATATGCAAGTTGCCTGTACTCAATGCCATCGCATATGAAGGCAAGCTTACTAAAGCTAAGCCTTCTCTACCCTATCTGCATGCGTCACCATTTTAGGGCTCAACAGACTTGCAGGCCACACATCAACTCCTAAAGTTCCTGCCATTTATTCGCTATGTCCTACAGGATTTGACTGGACTAAATCCCACATGCAACTGCTCAGCTGAACTTCTCAGTTGATCTATGTTTGGCTGTATCCTTAAATATCCTTCTTAATTATCCAAAGCTTTACCAATTTCTGTGCACCCTGCAAAATCTGTGTAATGTGTAAGTTCCTTTATCTTTCCCTGTGGTAGACCACATGTTACAGACTTCCATTGTGAAAACCCTCATCTAACGCTCTCTCTGCCTCCTATAATTTATTTTAAAAGGTGAAATAGTATGTATGTTAAAGGGCAATTAAGCTCCATTGCCTGTAAATCTTGTTGCTAATGTTCTATGATCTGGCCTCTAGGACATGTCCAGCAGGTCAGTCTATACAAATGAAAGAAAAGGAAAATAGAGAAGACTGCCAAAAATGTCTAGACTAAAACAAACAGAAAGAGAATAAGTTATCTATTTTTATACGCTTGGAAACTGTTACTCCTGGGGTTGCATAATGCTCAGTACTTGACCTCATGGTATTTGTAATATGTTAATAAATTAGATGTAAAAGTAGAGAGCATGATAAAGAAGTTTGAAGAAGGGACAACATTTGGCTTTTCAGTTTTTAGTTAGCACATAAGCTTGTAGACTCCAGGGAAATATAGATGGTATTGTCCGTTGGATAAAAAAAATAGCAAATGGAATTTAATCCTGAGAAATATGAAGAAAGCACATTTGTTACTTTCAACTAAGAGTTCCCTTGAGAATGTATGGCCCGATGCTAGTGCATGTGATCTCTTACTCCACTACTGGACTCAGCACTAGGCACAAAAGTCTTGCACTGAGAGGGCTTGACAATTCTCTCTAAACCATTGGTTTAGTGCCCATATTCCTGGAGGATTTTTAAAATAAATAAACCACTCTTTTTATGTTTTAATTCTAGATTGGTAGTGTGGAATATTGTGTGTAAAAAAAAAAAGATTTAAAACTCAATTTCTCATCAAATGTTTAATCTATTAATCTCATGTGAGTTTGTTTTAACTGAAATTTTTTAATACATTATTTTTAATGGATTAATTTTTATATGTTTATATGAATACAGTTTTATTATCAGTCACCCAATTATTTCCACGATCTTTGAACTATCAGCAAACTCCATTATGGTGTTAAATATTGGTTCAGATGAATATATCCAATCCACAATATTGGAAATTTCAAAACTATGATAATTTCATAGATTCCTCAGCATTTCGAACATCAGATATAGTTAATACATTTTAGAACTTATCAGAAGATTAGAGAATCGTCGTTTACTATTGATTACAGTACTATAGAGAAGGACACATCACTAAAGGAAATTATTTGAACTACATTTTTGAAAAGTTATATGTAGTGCATTACTATATCTTGCATTCAGTGCAGTAGATTTAGTGCCAAGCAGTTGATGTAAATAATGATGGGATACATATGGGCTTGGATGTGCAATGTTATTATAACTGTTGTATGTTGATGCTTTAAGTCGGGTGATTGCAAATTTGCAACAATGCTCAATATAATCATGCTACTTTTTGAATCGTGCATGTGCATAAAAAATCTGAAACCATTTAATACTTAAACATTAGATAGTCATAAAGATATACAGTACAGAAATAGGCTCTTTGGCCTACTGCATTCATGCTGGCCAATATTACTCATCCACACTAACTCTACAGTACCAATTTATATTCAAAATGCTAATTCAAAATATGGGCCACAACTTCAGTAAAGATCAAGATTCATCTTGTTTTTCTTCAGTTAACATTATTTTTTTTCCTGGACCAGAATGGTTAGTAAGAATTCGATACCCTGTTCACAGTTACTAATCTGTGAACTCTTAAATGATATTCGTGCTTGTAAAAGTTAGATAAGAACAGGAATACGCTCATTGGTGGATGGTCTGGTAAAGTTAGATCCATGAAGGCATTGGTCCATTCAGCCTATTGAGTTAGTTCCCCATATAGTGAGTCCTTGTGAATGCAGGTGATCTGTTCCTTCATTTGTTGGCTGAATATTTTATAATCCTTCCAGCCTACCTGACGTAATGCACTGTGAAGATGGACTGGATGAAAGGAAGCGATGAGATTGATTGAGTGGGCTTTATTCACCAGTGTTTGCAGGTTCAAGCAGTCGGGAACAGAGCAGTGGTCTTACCATGCTGAGATGCATCCCATCAGAGTTATTGATAAGGTGCGCCTGTAGACATTTGATAGGATCATTGAGAACGTGCTGAGTTATCGCAGACTCCTTGGAAAATAAATATAACGGTGCTCTTTCTTGATCACTGCATCAGTGTGAAGGAACCAGGTTAGGTCATCATCATCGGTGGTCACTCAAAATGACTCATCTCATGGAGGATGCCTGTGCGTGACTTTGTTTAACGTGGGGAGACTGGTGCACAGACAGCCACCCCACGGTCCTTGACAGATCTGGGTCAGGATCCGGTGGCATGGAGTCCAAGACGACCAGAGACCCTTTTCTGCAGCTGCCTTCATCCGCCTTCCCAGCCGTTGTGACGCTCCACTAAAGTCAGCCATCATCCTCCTCCTGTTCCACTGTTGAGGTCTTGGTTGGATTGCTCTTTGTCAGAGTCCTCCCCCTCAACCTTACCGCCATGGGTGGCCCTACCAGGAGCATAGCTCCAGACGGCATCGCTCTCAGCATCTCAGGACCACACAAGCTTCTCCACCACGACAAGGTGACAATCCACGGGGAAGACCAGGTTAGGTGCTGGTGATATGATGGCTGGAACCTTTAGCTGTCGACCCTCTCTGTTGCAGCTCCTTTGATGGGGACACGGTTGTGTTCGTCCCTCATCCTGCCGCATCCTTGGGTCAGCACCAATCTTTTCCCATCATGCTGATGTTAAGGGCAAGGTTGTTTTTCTGACACTAAGCCACAAGATTCGTGATCTCTTTCTTGTTTTCCATCTCCTTGTTATTGATCTTGGTGACAACAGTGCCATCATCGGCAAAAATTAAAGATAGAGTTGCCACTGTTCTTGTCGTGGGTGTGCAGGGAATAGAGCAGAGGACTGAGCATTCAACCCTGAGGAGCTCCAGTGTGAAGGGTCAGCGTAGAAGCAATGTGACCAGTTCACACTGACTAAGATCAGGAAGTTCACAAACCAGTTGCAGGTGGAAGCATTAAGCCAAAGGTCCAGGAATTGAGAGATGAACTTCATCAGTATTATGGTGTTGAAGCTGAGCTGTAGCCAATGATCAGCATCATGATATAGGTGTTTTTATTGTCAATGGCTGAATGTAGTGCACGAATGGTGGCGTTCTCTGTAAAATTATTTATGATGTATGCAAATTGCAAAGGGTCTGGATTGTCCGGGAGACTGGCACTGATGTGGGCCAATACCAATTTTTTGAAGTACTTCATGTTAGAGCTACTGGGCAGTAGTCATTGAGACAGATAGCTTCATTTTTCTTGGGGACAGGTGGGGCAGTGGGCTGTTGAAATGAGAGGCTGAAGATATTGGCGAAGCCAGTTGATTGGCATACAATTTCAGAAATCGTCCAGGGACTCCATCCAGGCCGGCTGCTTCCTGAGAGTTTGCTGTCATGAAAGCAGATCTGACTTCTGCCACCGAGATGTATGGGACAGATCCAGCAGGAGACGAGGACGCATCGTGGTGGAACTTTGTTTGCCTTTTCAATATGAACATAAAAGGCATTGAAGCCATTTGATGGAGGGGTGTCATTGCCAGAGATTGTACCTGGTTTCAGCTTGTAGCCTGTGATGCTGCAGTTGTTGACATCGGCTTGATTGAACTGAGCCTCTATCGGGTTCCGGAATTCTTTCTTGGCATCCCTGATAACCTTACGGAGATTATGGAGACGCAAGATACTGCAGATGCTGGAATTTTGAGCACAAAACAAAGTACTGGAGGAACTCAGCAGCTTAGACAGCATCTGTGGAGGCAATATTACGGGTCGGATCCCTTCTTTAGATCAGCATGGGGTCATTTGTCTTGAGAGCCTCGAATCTAGACTTAAGCAGACAGTGAATGTTCCTGTTCATCCAAGGTTTCGTTTGTTAGGATAGACTCTAATTGTCTTTATTGGAACTCAGTCGTCCACACATTTCTTTATGAGGCTGGTGATGACTGAGGTATACACAGGCTGGATGAAGTGGTCTTAATCATGTTCTGGTCCAATGACTCAAGCCAGTCCTGAAGTAGTCATTTGACCTCCTCCAACCACTGCTGTATTACTCTCTAAGTAAGACCTGGCAATTCAATCCCTGTCTGTGAGAGATCTCCGACAGGAGTAGCACTGATGGATCTATTACTGTTGAAGAAAATTCCATATTTCATTCTTATTCTCTTCCATCTCCTCCCTCCTAACCAGGTCAATAATTTGTTTTCTGTTCCATGACCGTTGAATTTTAGTTGTGAAATGCTTTGAGAGATTCACAGAGAAATGGTAAGCAGTACTGCACATATAGTCCTCCTGTCTTCTGACTTCTCTAAATGTTCACTGCAAGCTCGTGATGAAATCAGCCACTTAAGCAATGTACCGGTACCCATAGAAAATTTGTCATTTAGTTCCAGAGAGGAAATACAGTTGCAACTGCTTTTACTTGGTGCCTTTAACATAAAATGCCCCAGGGCTCTTCTTAAGTTTCATCAGCCAAAAAGGGACAAAGTCAAAAGATTAAGGATGGCATGACCATATACATCTTGAACTTTTAGGAAGGTTTTAAAGAGACTGTAGGTAAAGAGGATGGCTGAGGTAGATGAAGACAGTATCACGCCAAGTGTAGGTATAGTTGGAAAATTGCAGCATTTTGGGAGGAAACCTGCAGCGAGAAGTAAAAGGGGTGTGAAGGTGAGGCTTTGGATTCTAACAAAGATAAGAAATTAAAATTTGTGACACTAGGGATTAGGTGACAGTTTAGATGAACAATGATGATCATGATGTTGGGCAAAATTGATGGGGTATAAAATGATGCTGTTTCTTGTACCAGCAGATTTATTTAAAGGAAGCTACTTTTATTCAGAAAAATGAGAGATAATTGTCATGATTCCTGGTAGTGGTGGCAGGACTGAAATGTTTGCATTTATTCTGCCATTAAGTTAAGGGGATTCTTTATGTCAAAGGGATATCTGCATCTACTTCTGTATTTTTACAGTAACAGCATTCTCAAATGCCTGAAGCTTACATAATCAGACACATAAAGCACAACATGTTACTTCTCTAAATGCTTCCAGTATCTCATCACAGAGGAGAACTGTCGCAGCTTTTACTCAAGCCATTCTGATAATCAGTTTGATTTACCACCACGTGGGTGGTCAGAAGAATTGGATGATCGTGGCCAAACTTTATATGTTAATGAATATACTAATGAAAAGGTACTTTGATTTTTTTTCCTCTCTTGTTGATTTGCTTTGCATCTGTCTGCTCTTCATTTGTACAGCTCTTTCTACTGATGTCAGTTACAATGGTAGAGGATAATGTGTTGAAAATGTAATTGGATGAGATTGACTATCTCTGACAAATTCTGTGGGAATTAATAGACTGCCAGAGTAGATGCAAATAAACGAAAACATTCTTAGCAATCAATCTGAATGCTTATTGATTAGATTTGTAGAAATCGAGGATCCAATTAAAGTAATGAGTTATAATTTATGTGTACACTCCTATTTGGTATAAAGAGCTTCACGTTTTGATTGAAAGATATAACTGCTATTTATATTATTAAATGTAAGGATTTCATGTAAAATATTTTCAGCAAAGTTAATATTTGGTAAAGAAATAGATATGTTCTGCGTTTACGATTATAGATGTTTTTTGTTTAAAACCGGCCCTTTACAATACAATAATGTTTGGTGTTGTGATTTTCTGTATCTATTTTAGTATTTTCAATCAGCCATTAGGAGTTTTCACTAAAGTTTTGATGTAAACTTGCAAAGTAACAGCTGCGGGTCCATTTTCTTATATGTATTTGATGTAATAGTTATGATGAACCCTATGAATACATTTGCAAGCATGTTTTTGTTTTCAGTGGATGAAACATATTGATGAACAAGGTCGGCCATATTATTATCGTGCTGATGGATCCAAATCGGAATGGGAGTTGCCTCCGGTTCCGCCTCAGGTGAGTGTCACTTTTATGAATGCTTGGTGATAACTAAGGTTTTTACAAATGGTATCCTTGGAATGACAGGATTTTCATGTTTTCCTGTTTTCAATTGTGGATCTTGTCTGCTTGATCCATAATGCAATTGAGAAATTCTGAATGATGTATTGGCATTTAAAAAAAATATTTTGCACAACATTTGACATGATTAAAACACTCAAGGCTGGAGGAACTCAGGGGAGGGAATCATTTTATCATTAATTAAGGAGTCAATATTATAGCACAGAAAACAGTTTCAGCCACTGCCAAAAGCAGGATCCTTTTTCTCAGACTGCAGAAGGCTCCTAAGCGTCATTTGTCCATCCGCTCACACATGCTGCCTGACTTGCTGAGTCTCTCTAGTCTTTTGTATTTTGCTCAGGATTCCAGCCTTTGCAGCTTCTTGTGTCTCTACTTATGATTAGTCTTGGAGGGCAAAGTTAGCAATTAAAGCATAGCTACAGACAAGTATGAACTGTTTGCCATCTATTCCTGGGAGATTTCAAGTGATTGTGATCATTTATAAATGAATGATCTTTCTTTGCTTGGGAGATATTTGATATTGTACCTGTACTTCTGCATATGGCAATAAACTTGATTTGATTTAGTTTTGTTTTTGCTTATTATTGTCACATACTGAGATACAGTGTAAAGTTTTGTTTTTGCATGCTATCTAGTCAAATCATACCATGAGTACAATCATACATGTGTAAGAGTGAAACAATTGTCGTGGATAATAGTAGATTCTCTTATGGGACAGCAAGCAGAGAATTGCCACATTACGGCGCCATCTTGAAACTTTCAAGAAATCAAGTCTGATCTTGGCGTAAGAAGATATGCATTTCTTATTTCCTTTCTTGAAGGCCTGCTGTCCTAGTGACACTGGTTTGATGAAGTAGGGGTTGGCCTGGCCCATAGGCTGTATTGTCTTCCTGAATCAGCACCATGACCTGCTGCATTAGCAACTGTGTTGCCAATGCAGCCACCCCTACACTACTATGTGCGGAGGTCGCCATATACCACAAAACTTGCCGAGGGGGAAATATTTCACCAAATTCATATTTTACAGGGTTGTAATATAGTATAGAAAAATCCAGTAACATGAATTCTGTATACATTTTCACAGTTAAATTAAGTTGCTTTTTGAACATTGACCATAGTTATTAAAATAATATTTTTCCTTATCTATTGATGTTGGAGGATGCTAAATTGTAAAATATTTATGCAAGGAGTATTCACAGTATATAAATGTAGTTCATTTAAAATAATATATTTCAGAACAGAATGGAAACTAGGTTAATATGATGTTACCGTCATCTCAAATCCCGTGTTTTCTGTTGGTTCCAAGCTCCCTAGAGTAAATAATGGCTAGTACACCCATTGTCACATTGTTATAGGATATGGGCTATGATCCATGTCAATTGGATCAGCAATGAAATAACCTCTCTGACTGACCAGACGCAAGGATTCTCAACAGGACAATTTTCCAGTCAGGAAATTCAACTACCCATACATAGCTCTTGCACATCTGCTTAATGCAAGCCACCCAGTACATTTATCTCAATATACTGATAAACAAATTTAATTTCTGTCTTCCAGAAAACTCTTCATAAATTGTTTTAAACATATTTATTCCAATTTGTCCCCCATTCCTTATTATGAGCGTTTCTAGTATTTCTCCGCCCACAATTCTGGTTAAAATACTTTCTACTTTTAATTGTTTTGCATATGTCTTCCTTGCTCAGATCTGGTGGCATAGTTTTCCTTCAAAAACTGGTGCCAATATTCAAACTGAAATCCACTTTAGCGATGTATTGATTTCTTTGATGTTCTTATCCTTCCTAATCTACTGTCCAGCTGCAAAATTTAAGTTGCTCAAACTTGTAAATGGATCCTTCAGAATACTGGCTGTATCGTTGACCTTTGCTACACCATCATTCTAATCAAGATGCCTGCAAACCAGGGTGCAACATCACAGTAACTCGGATTGACCCCTCTAACTATTGAGTCCCCCAACATATCTCCATTTTCCACTATGTTATTTAACTCCCAGCTATCTCTTCCATACGTCTCCCATTTATGTGATGAAAGCGATAAAGCTATACAAAGCTATAAATTCAAATTTCTGTGGACCTGTTCAAACCTAGTGTTCTTTCTACACTTCTCAAGCTACTGCATTTATACTCTCTTCATCTGCTGCTTTGTTCTAATTTGTCAACTTCGTTCTGGCTCCATCCCAACTAGATGATATGAACCAGAGAGCAGGACTGAACTACTATCTACCTCTTTGGTGACCCTCGGACTTTGTTGGCTTTACCTTGCACTGAATGTTATTCCCTTATGTATCTATAGACTGTAAATGGATCGATTATAATCATGTATTGTCTTTCTGCTGACTGGTTAGCACGCACAAAAGCTTTTCATTGTACCTCGGTACACGTGACAATAAACTAAACTGAACTGAACAGAGCATGAGCAAAGAATATGTAATAGTTCTCAAGTTGTTTGCACTTGGTTTAGGACTTTGTGTTTGAAGCTCTTACATCTTTAGAAAGTTTGATCAATTCTGCATTATCACTTTAAAAAAAGCCTTTCAATTCGTGATTTTGCATTGAAAATCACATCATAAAAAGGCTCTTGGGATCAAGGAGGACTTCCCTCCATCTTTGGTTTGAAGGTGATGTTGTGTAAAGTGCCGTTTCTTCCAATGATGCCTGGCCAGACAGCTGGGTAGTTTGAGAGATTGTGTACTGCTTTGGTTGTTAATGCAGGGCTTCTGTCTGCTCTGAATGCATGGACCTTGAGTTTTCAATGATATTCAAAATGCTCCTCACAACTTGGAATGATTATATACTCTGGAGATTCTCGACAATGAGGATATTACATTCCTGTCGAGGAAGTTTTGAACACATGAATGCTTTACCCTGCTCATCTGATTAACCACTTCCTTGGAAAATAGTGTCTGTTTTGGAGGTCTGGCATTAGGGCAAGCTGGCTAGTGTAGCTGGCTGCATTTAATTGATCCCTCTGCATTAACTCGCAAGAGGTTACTGTCCTTGGCTCACTTAACAAAAAGCATTGGGAACATTTTAGGGATATCTTTCTACTGCATTCTGGTGCCTGTAGTATCTAATCCATGTTCAAAAGCATATATACTGCTGCCTAGTGGACCATGTTTCCATGTCAGGTCTGAAGTTTTGATCTGTAACACCTCAATCTAATTCATTCGTTTCTTGTCATTTTGGTTAAGAATTCATTGACTAAACAAGAGACTGTTGATAGGGAATTAGGGAGAGATAAAAAGTTGGAAATAGAAAAATACGGAAAGTGAAATGGATAATTGGGGTAGCATATCCAGAAACTCCTTGCACACTCCTTGGTGGTTCCTTTGCTTGACACAATTGCTCTTTTGAATATCCATGTATCCAGTCAATCATTTGTTATTACGTGGTTCCATTGTTGAAAAGGTAGTGGTGTAAGCCAACAGATGTTTCCTGATTTTGTTTTCTTACCAAAACTTTATGTGAAATATGTTTATAATTCTCAGAATGGAATTCAAGTTATTGCTTTGACTCTTACGGCTTGATGTAGCAAGCAGGCAGCGTTTATAAAATATATATTTTTAACTAGTTCCAGATATTTACAGTGTTCCATGTGTGGAAGGTAATGAGTTTAAGAAGGAACTGCAGATGCTGGAAAATCGAAGGTAGACAAAAGTGCTGTAGAAACTCAGCGGGTGCAGCAGCATCTATGGAGCGAAGGAAATAGGCAACGTTTCGGTCTGAAGAAAGGTTTTGGCCAGAAACGTTGCCTATTTCCTTCGTTCCATAGATGCTGCAGCACCCGCTGAGTTTCTCCAGCACTTTTGTCTACCTTCGATTTTGAGTAATAAGGAGAGACTGGATACTGAGACTCTTTTCCCTCGACTGGATACTGAGACTCTTTTCCCTCGAGCAAACGACGCTGAGAGGTAACCTTAAAGATTTACAAAATCACAAGGGGCCTATATAAAGTTGATGGTCACAGTCTTTTCTTCAGTCTTTAAAATTCGAGGATTTTGGCGTAAGGTGGGATGGGAACGATTTATAGGGGTACCGAGGAGCAGGTTTTCACACAAAAGGTGATGGGTATATGAAACAAGATGCAAGAAGAAGAGGTAGAGGTGGGCACAACTACAATGTACAAAAGACAGTTGGGCAGGCTCATGGACAAGAAAGATTTAGAGATACTCTGGCCACATGCAGGCAAATGGGTCCAGCTCGGGCAGGCACGTTGGTTCGCCGTGAACAGGTTGAGCCAAAGGGCCTGTTTCTGTGCTGAATGACGATGATTATAATACCTCACCATTTCAATTGGCCATTCTGAAACTTCAAAGCTATCATGTGTTGGAGATAAAGGAGAAAACAATGTGGTTTCAATATGACTTTTGTATCTAATGAATATAATATGTGCTCTAAAAATTCATAGTTTCTAATCTGCAGAGAATATTGTGTATCCTGTGCTTTGGAACTACATAGCCCTGCAGCTGTGCCAAAATTGATGTGAATCCTCCAAGTAGTACCGCTTCAACATGCATTTATGCATGCAGAGTAATCTGTCCTTCCTCTGGTTATTATCAAAGCCAAATGTTCTTTGCTTAAAATCCATGATATGGTTTATTATTGCTTAAAAATACATACGAATTGGTGAAACAAAACAGTATCCAACTGACTGAACTTAATTGCCTTCCACCACAGTGAAGAATGCTGTGGTGGATGTTTGTGTTGAATTCTATTGTGTATTGTGTGTTCTTTTTTTAAGTGTTTCGCTGCTGGCAAATTCATTTCACTGCACCTTCTCGTTTCATGTAACGAATGAATTTGACTTTAACTTTGATCTTTTTACTGATGGGAATTAGAGACCCCAAACATGTGTTCCCTTCCCTCTAATTTTTATTTCCAATTAGAATTTTAGCAATTTAGAATCCTCTGAGATGGATTCCTAGAGCAGCTAGTAGTGGAGCCTACTAGGGCAAAGACAATTCTGGATTTAGTGTTGGGTAATGAACAGGATTTGATAAGAGAACTCGAAGTAAAGGAACTACTAGGAGGTAGCGACCACAATATAAGATTTAACCTGAGAGGGAGAAGGTGAAATTGGATGTGTTGATATTGCAGCTGAGCAAAGGGGACTACAGAGGCATGAGGGAGGAGCTGGCCAAAGTTGACTGGAAAGGGACCCTGGCAGGGATGACGATGGAACAGCAATGGCAAAAATTTCTAGGAATAATTTGGAAGATGCAGGATTAAGAAAGGAGGGAGAGAGAAACCGGGGAATTATAGACCAGTTAGCCTTACATTGGAACTGGGGAAGATGCTGGAGTCAATTATTAAAGATGTTATAACAGCGCATTTGGAAAGCAGTGAGAGGATCGGTCAAAGTCAGCATGGATTTATGAAGGGGAAATCATGCTTGACTAATCTTCTGGAATTTTTTGAGGATGTAACAAGTAGAATGGATAAGGGAGAGCCAGTGGATGTGGTGGATCTGGACTTTCAAAAAGCCTTTGACAAGGTCCCACACGAGATTAGTGGGTAAAATTAGAGCATTAGGGATAGGGTATTGAAATGGATTGAGAACTGGTTGGCAGACAGGAAGCAAAGAGTAGGAATTAACGAGTCCTTTTCAGAATGGCAGGCAAGTGACTAGTGGGGTGCCGCAAGGCTCGGTGCTGGTACCTCGGTTATTTACAATATATATTAACGATTTAGACGAGGGAATTAAATGTGACATCTCCAAGTTTGCGGATGACACAAAGCTGGGTGGCAGTGTGAGCTGTGATGGGGATGCCATGAGGCTGCAGGGTGACTTGGATAGGTTGGGTGAGTGGGCAGATGCATGGCAGATGCAGTATAATGTGGATAAATGTGAGGTTATCCACTTTGGTGGCATGAACAGGAAGGCAGATTATTATCTGATTAGGAAAAGGGGAGGTGCAACGAGATCTGGGTGTGCTTGTACATCAGTCTATGAAAGTAAGCATGCAGGTACAGCAGGCAATGAAGAAAGCGAATGGCATGTTGGCCTTCATAGTGAGAGGATTTGAGTTAGGTCAGGGGTTCTCAACCGTTTTTGTCCCATTTACACCTGGCAACTTTAATAGCACATAACAATGTTATTTCACTTATTTATGAACAACTAATGATGAACAGATACCAGAACTAAACAGTCAGTCAATGAGAACAAATATATACAAATCCACAATCAACAAATTAACCCCTGGGTAGGCAAAATGTACCCCCTGGGTAGGCAAAATTTATCCCCTGGGGTTAAATTTGCCCCATGTTGGAAACCCTTGAGTTAGGTGCTACTGCAGTTGTACAGGGCCCTGGTGAGATCGCACTGGGAGTATTGAGTGCAGTTTTGTTCTCCTAATTTGAGGAAGGACATTATTGCTATTGAGAGAGTGCAGAGTAGGTTAACCAAGTTAATTCCCGGGATGGTGGGACTGACATATGATGAAAGAATGGGTCGACTGGGCTTGTATTCACTGGAATTTAGAAGGATGAGAGGCCATCTTGTCGAAACATATAAAATTCTTAAAGGATTGGACAGGCTAGAAAATGTTCCCCATGTTGGGGTAGTCCAGAACCAGGGGTCACAGTTTAAGAATAATGGGTAGGCCATTTAGGACAGAGATGAGGGGGAAAAAAATTCACCCAGAGAGTTGTGAATCTGTGGAATTCTCTGCCATAGAAGACAGTGGAGGCCAATTCACGGGATGTTTTCAAGAGAGTTAAATTTAGCTCTTATGGCTTATGGAACCAAGGGATATGGGGTAAAAGCAGGAACAGGGTACTGATTTTAGATGATCAGCCATGATCATATTAAATGGCGGTGCTGGCTCAAAGGGCTGAATGGCCTACACCTGCACCTGTTTTTCTATGTTCTATGTTTCGTTGATCTTTTCATTCCAAAAAGGAAGGAAGATTCTAGAGGCGACAGTGGCTGTCAACGGAAGTCAAGGACAGTATAAAACAAAAAGGATGTAACGTTGCAAAAATTAGTGGGAAGCCAGAGGATTGGGAAGCTTTTAAAGAACAACAGAAGGTGACTAAAAAGACAATATGGGGAGAAAAAATGAAATACAAAGGTAAGCTAGCTAATAATATAAAAGAGGATAGCAAGAGTTTCTTCAGTTATAAAAAGAGTAAAAAGAGGTACTTACAAAATAGAAACTTACAAAATTCTTAAGGGGTTGGACAGGCTAGATGCAGGAAGATTGTTCCCGATGTTGGGGAAGTCCAGAACAAGGGGTCACAGTTTAAGGATAAGGGGGAAATCTTTTAGGACCGAGATGAGGAAAACATTTTTCACACAGAGAGTGGTGAATCTCTGGAATTCTCTGCCACAGAAGGTAGTTGAGGCCAGTTCATTGGCTATATTTAAGAGGGAGTTAGATGTGGCCCTTGTGCCTAAAGGGATCAGGGGGTATGGAGAGAAGGCAGGTACAGGATACTGAGTTGGATGATCAGCCATGATCATATTGAATGGCAGTGCAGGCTCGAAGGGCCAAATGGCCTACTCCTGCACCTATTTTCTATGTTTCTATGTAAGAGTGGACGCTGAACCGTTGGAAAATGATGCCGGAAAAGTGTTAATGGGGAATAAAGAAATGGCAGAGGAGTTGAATAACTTTTTTGCATCTTCACAGTGGAAGACACCAGCAACGTGCCTGAAATTCAAGAGTCAGGTGGTGGAAGTTAGTGGACGATTGGAAAATTGCCAATATTACCCCACTACACAAGAAGGGAGCAAAGCAAAATAATAGGAACTATAGGCCGGTTAGTCTGACTTCGGTGGTTGGTTAGCTTTTAGAGTCGATTATAAAGGATGAGGTTACGGAATACTTACTGTAGATGTTCACGATAAAATGATGAATCTGCTGGATTTCTTTGAAATTGCAGGACAGACTAAAGAGAGTCAGTAGATGTTGTTTGCCTAGATTTTCAGATAGCATTTGATAAGGTGCCACACATGAGGCTGCTAAGGAAGATGAGAGCCCACAGTATCAAAGGGCAGATACTAGCATGGGTAGCAGGTTGGCTGGATGGCAGAAGGCAAAGTCTGGCAATAAAGGGGGCTTTTTCTGGTTCGCTGCCAGTGACAAGCGGAGTCCCACAAGGGTCAATGCTGGGGCCGCTACTCTTCACATTGTATATTAATAATTTGGATGAGGTGATTGAAGGCTTGGTGGCCAAGTTTGCAGATGATACGAAAATAGGTAGAGGGGCAGGTAGTATCGAGAAAGCAGTGAACTCTGCGGAAGGACGTGGGCAGGGAAGTGGCAGATGGAATATAGTGTAGCAGAGTGTGGAGTCATGCATTTTAGTAGAAGGAATAAAGGCGTAGACTATTTTCTAAATGGGGAGAGAATCCAGAAATCAGAGGTGCAAAGGGATTTGGGAGTGCTGGTGCGGGAGTCCCAAAAAGTTAATCTCAAAGGTTTCAAAGGTCTTTTATTGTCACGTGTACCAATTAAGGTACAGTGATATTTGTATTACCATACAGCCATACTACAAAAAAAGCAACAAGACACACAATTACATAAAAGTTAACATAAACATCTACCACAGTGGATTCCCCGCATTCCTCACTAATGGAAGGCAATAAAGTCTAATCTTGGTCCCTTTTTATTTTTTCTCCCACGGTCAGGGCAGTCAGTAATCTAGAAATTGGAGGTGCAAAGGGATTTGGGAGAGCTGGTGCAGGATTCCCAAAAAGTTAATCTGCAAGTCAAATCAGCAGTAAAGAAACCAAACCAATTTATTTCAAGAGGACTGGAATAGAAAAACAGGGATGTAATGCTGAGGCTCCATATGGAGCTGGTCAGGCTGCATTTGGAGTATTGTGAGCTATTTTGGGCACAATATCTGAGGAAGGATGTGCTGGCACTGGACAGGGTCCAGAGGAGGTTTACAAGAATGATCCTAGGATTGATTGGGTTAACCTATGATGAGTGTATGTCGACATTGGGGCTGTACTCGCTGGAGTTTCGAAAATTGAAGAGGAACCTCTGAAATGCACAGAATAGTGAAAAGGCTTGGATAGAGTGGATGTGGAAAGGATGTTTCCACTAGTGGGAGAGTCTAGGACTAAAATTAAAGGATGTTCCTTTTGGAAGGAGGAGGAATATCTTTAATCAAAGGGTGGTGAATCGGTGGAATTCTGCCACAGAAGGCTATGGAGGCCGTCAATTGATATTTTTAAGGCAGAGATAGATAGTTTTCTTGATTAGTACAGGTGGCTGGGGTTATGGGGAGAAGGCGGGAGAATGGGGTTTGGAGGGAGCGATAGATCAGCCATGATTGAATGATGGAGTAGACTTGATGGGATGAATGATCCAATTCTCCTCCTATCATTTATGACCTTATGAATCTCATGCTAACCGCTCTTACCTGCTCACCAATTTAACTATAGCGAAACCTGATCCCTCGTGTCCAGGAGCAGTAAGGCTGGACATATACAAGAACAAAATGAATGGCGATTTAATTTGTTTGCTTTGGTAGAAAAAAATTATAATTTGTTTTCATATGCTACATTTGACTTATTCAGTTGAGTCTCCTTGAAGAAAGAGCTAATTGTGTTTCCTTAAATGCCTGAAGCAACAGATGTAATGATGACATACTGTGTTTGAAGCTATCTCTAAAGATTTATTTTAGCAGGAGTGTTTTTTGTTAACTGTGTATGCCATACATTCAATTTTATTTTTCTGCCGGGCATATTAGTTTAAGGGATATGATGAAACAATGCTTTGCAATTATTGGTGTGGCGGCACCTAACGGCAGCGGCTCGACTACAGTCCGTCTGTCTTTTTGTATTTTTGTCTCATTAAATGTATGTCTTGAGTCTAGTTGTTATTTTTTTTTAGCTGTGCATATGTGGGGGGTGGGGGAAACCGTTAGTCTCTTCCCTGGACGAGGACCCGACTTTTTCCCTGTCGGGTCTCCGATGTCGTTGAGCCTAACATCGTGGAGCTGGCGGCAGCCTCCAGCCGGAACCAACCTGAGGGCTCCAGTCACAGAGCCTGCGGACTCGCCATCGCGGAGCTGGCCGTCTTCGGAATGGGAAGAGATATGGTGGCGCGCGGCTGCGACCCGACTTCAGAGCTTCTGAGGCTCCGGCCGCAGGCCCGGTGGACAGGAACATCGGGAGCTCGCAGGTCCCTGGTGGGAGACTGCTTTTCGGAGCTCCCGCAACAGCCAACTTCTCCCGCTGGAATCGCGGGGTTTAAAGGACTCGGAGCGGGGCCTAACATCGCCCGGCACGGCTTAACAGCCGTGGGACTTACCATCGCCTGCCAGGGGCTTTGACATCGGGAGCCCCAGTCGCCTCGACGTTGCAGTTGGACTGCTGGACCGCGGGAGAAGAACAAAGGGAAGAGATAAGATTTTTACCTTCCATCACAGTGAGGAGGTGTTGGAGATTCACTGTGATGGATGTTTGTGTAAACTGTGTTAAGTGTGGGTCTTGGTTTTTTTTAATGTAAGACTGTAGAAAATGTAATTTCGTTCAAACCAAGCTGTTTGAATGACAATAAAATGCATTATAATCTATTCTATCAAGTTTCACTGCTTATTGGCCTGGATTTGCAAGAAATTAAGAAAAAAATGCAGGAATAGGCTGCAAAATGTGTTTCACACGACCCTCATTCTGTGACTATTACTGTTTAAGCTGTGTATCCTTTTTACTCTTTATATATCTGAAGAAACTTTTGTATCCACTTTTATATTATCGGCTAGTTTACCTTCATATTTTTTTTCCTTCCCCTTATTGCGTTTTTAGTTGACAATTGTCTCCGTAGCAACAATTGGATATAACAAAACTCATAAATTCATGTTCATAACTTATAGGAGCAGAATTAGGCCATTATCTTTCCCTCTCAACACTATTCTCCTGCCTTCTCCCCAAATCCCCTGACACCCGTACAAATCTATCTCTGCCTTTAAAAATATCCACTGACTTGGCCTCCACAGCCTTCTGTGGCAATTAATTCCACCAATTCACCACCCTCTGACGAAAGAAATTCGTTATTATAATATTGAGGCTATGACCTCTGGTCCCACGTGGAAACAACTCCACATTTGCTCTATCCAGGCCTTTCACTATCCAGGCCTTTCACTAAGTTTTAATGAGGTCCCCCCACATCCTTCTAAACTCCAGCGAGTACAGGCCCAGTGCAGTCAAACGCTCATCACATGTTGACCCACTAATTGATGCAAATAAATTGATGCCAAGTAAATCAGAAGGGAAAAATCTACCGATGGTGAAGACGTGTCTCTGTTCCTTGAGTATTAACATCATGAGGCTTGCATTTTCACGGTGTCACAGGTGGGGTACTGTGGGTAAGGCTGCCACCATTCTTTATCGGAGCACGTCCGAGTTCAAGCAGAAAGTAGAAAAAATACTCTGCAAGTACCGGTGTTTCAGCTGGAACTACAAGGTATGATCAAGTAATGGATGCAGCAGCTGGCCAAGAATATCCCCTGTTGTATTGCTGCTTACATCTTTGAGAGTGACTTGTCCATTTCCAGTAGCTGAATCCAGGGACCTGAGCACGCAGAGGCAGTTGGAAAGACTAAGCCACAAATTCCATATGATCTCTCTTTTTACCTTCAATATTATTATTGTTCCTATCGTACCACTACATTCAGGCTACTATTAAGTTCATCTTTTCTACCGTATCAGTTTATTAAAGCTGTTGATCAATTTTAACCAGCGCTGGTGTATCGGGAAGCATGTTGTTAACTTTGGTTTTGTTTTCAATCAATAGTACAACTTCTCAGCAAAACAACAAGAAGTTCTTAGTAAAAGCAGAAGCTTGGACAGGAAGCCAGAACCTTTAGTATTGACAAATTGGCGACACAGCACGTATGGTGTTGGACAATCGGACCTCGAAAAGGTAGGGAATTGCAACTTAAATCGCAACCTGTAAAGAATATTGTAAAGTAGATGTCATCAGCAAATGTGGTGGATAATTCAGAGAACTGCCACTTCATAATATGCTTACTGTTTGAGAAGTGTTATTATGCTCATATTGGATATCAGAAGCATTTGGTAAAGAACGATGTGAATGGATTTTTCCCCTTCAACCTGAACATTTTGGTAGAAAAGTCTTAAGCTTCATCAACGTCTAAATGTTGCAGAAATGTTTTGGGTTGCAGAGCATTTGTCCAGGATTTCAAGTTTGTATACATAAATTATTACCTTTTGTTCCTTTCTTCACGAATGTTGCCTGACCCCTGTGTTTTCAGCTTTTTCTGTCTTCGTACTAGTTGTCCAACAACACTTCTTTATAACAGTATTTCATGAATCAAATTTAATTTATTTAGGTCTGAACACCTTGGTTGTAAATGCAGTTACTTACATTCTATGAAATGGAGTGCTAGTATTCACAATGAAAATGACATCAATAGCTGGAGTGTGTATGATGGCAATTCACTGAACTATATTGCATGAGTTTCCATCTTTGCAAAATTGAATGTTGATTAAGGATAGCTGAAAAATTCATAGCTGGGAGAATAAAGCAAAATTTAATGAAAATATACTCGGTCTGCAAAATTTATGAAACCATTAATAATATTTTATTTTGAAACGTAGCATTGATGATGGTTTCCAACACTTCATCTGTTTCCTGCACCTTTTTGAAAGAAATATGCAATTTGTCTCATTATCCTGCTCTTTCCAGTTCTTGCTATAGTTCTTGCAAGAACTGTTGTTCTTGCAATTTTTCGGCGTTAGGTGTTTATAACATTCTTTTTTGAAAACATTTTTTCACCGTTCAAGCCAATGCATAACAGATTATAACAAACCACGTGATTATTGCATGAATTTTTATTGGTGTTTTATATGTGTGTTTAATTGATCAAATTTGACTAAAATAGATCATTTGAGTTCAAAACACAACAGTATTTGTCTAATTGAATCTAAATATTTTATAAATGCAGAGAATATTGGAAGATAATTTAATACATGTACGGTAGAACTTTTAATGGTAAAAACATTTGCTTGCCTCGTGCTCCGAGTACAACTAAAGTTTAATTTGCAGATGTTTTTCAACTTTTTATTGCTAAGGCTTAATCTCTACAATTCCTTCAGTACAGTCCCCAGCTACTTGTGACAGTGCAGTTGAAGCGTAGAAGGACTTTCAAAAGGCAATTCAGGGCATCACACATTGGGCATAGTAATAGAAATAAATATAAAAGCAGCATCCAGCTTGTCCCATTCTGTCCATCTTCACCCTACAGGGTTGCAATTGTATCTCTTTAAAAATTACACGCCAAATTGATTTTCTACAATAAAGTTGCCAGTTATTCATTTCAAGGAACGGTGCTGTTTTTGAGATCCATTATTGTATTTGATAGTTGATATATAGAACGCAATTTCAAAATTTTCAGGACGAGAAAATTGCAATAAACATAAAGTGGAGTAAAGTTCTGAAGATATGAAATGAGTGGATTTGTGGCAGATGTAATTCAGTGTAAGAAAAAGTAAAGTGAAGCAGGAATAAGGTTAATTAATGTTTAACTTTACTTTTGAGAGGGTGGATAATGCAAAAGATCTACAAGTGTTTGATGATGATGATACAATAGTTAATATAGTGGTGCAACGATGAACATTTCTGCCATATGACTCCAGGCAGTCAGATTTAATCCCGACCTTCATGTTCTCCAAGTGGAGTTTATACTTTTTCCACGTGACTGCCTCGGTTTCCCCTAGGTAATTGGCTGGGGGAATGATCCACATGCCAATGACAGGGTGATTGCGAGCTTAATTGGCTTCTGGACTGTAAATTTCTCCAATGTGAAGGTGGATGGCAGAGAATCAGAGGGATTTGACTATAAAAATAGTAGGATTTTAGGATTAGACTCCGAACAGAGAACAATATAGCATAGGACCAGGACAGAGAACAATATAGCATAGGACCAGGACCTGTGGCCCACAATGTTTGTGCTAATCAAAATGCCAATTTAAATTAATCTCATATGATCCGTTTATAACTCTCCACCATTCATGTGCCTTTCTAAATGCCTCTTAAATGTTGCTATTTAAGCAACACCTCCCATGGCACTGGGATGCAGCTTTATAGGACTTTGGATAGGCCACATTTGGAATATTGCATGGAGTTCTGGTGCCCCATTACAGGACAGATGTGGAGGCTTAGGAAAATGCGCAGAGGAGGTTTACCAGAATGTTGCCTGGATTAAGAGGTATTAGCTGCAGGGAGAAATTGGACAGATTGGATTGTTTTCTCTGGAACACTGGAGGTTGCAGAGGGTTATGATAGAAGTACATGTATATCACTGATTTTCAGGCAACTGTTAGCCTGGTACATTCTTTAACCCGGTCAAAATGTAACTGTTGTATAGTATCTGGTCAGTTTGGTTTTAACAGGAGATAATTAAAATGTACATTTATGCCGCCTGTGCCCGAGACCCGTTGAGCTTTGCATTGGTCAAATGTAGACTTCCCTTCGGAGCATCTCGGCATAATTGCAGATGGGAGGTTCAACTAATCTGTATCGATTGAGGGAAGCACATTTTCCAGATCTTTGCCATTGGTGCCATCTTTCTATACCTATAAATATATTACCTGCCCCCACCTGGGGATCAAGGGTCGTACAAGTAAACGATCACCGTTTGGAATGAATTGCCGACGATTCATATTTATAAAGACTCTTTACAAAAAAACACAAACTGCTGGACTTTGTCTGCGGATCAGACATCATGTCTGGAGGATATGGGTAGGAGACATTTCAGATTGGAACACTTCAGCCTCATGCCTGACTCGCTGAGTTACTCTAATGCTTTGTGTGTGCTTTTTTTTTGGTAAACCAGAATCTGCAATTCCTTGTTTCTCTGTAAAGGCTCTTTCCTCTTGCAAATGCAGAATAGGTCTGGTGTGAGTGTGTTGTCGGTACTGGTAAACCATGTTGGATGGGTGGTGTTTACTTAATGGGGAAAAAGACGTAGAATAAAAGCCACAAACATTCGTTAAATTAGTTTGCGGGCAATTATGTGACTGTGTCCATGGCATCATCCGCTGCGATGGAGCCAAACACAAGCAAAGATCTTCTGGGCGTGAATCAAAGGGACCAAGTGAAAAAAGTTAGCCCTGCATCTTGAGGTGGTGTTGAGTTCTCTTTGGCTCGCCATTCCCCCAGAGGCGTTAAGGCAGTGTTTTCTGTTCGCTCAGCAACTGGAAAATATGGTTCCAACTCTCTTTCAGTGCCATCCAACCCACAATGTTCTCAACACCATCCAACCCACCATTCGGTCTCAGACCTGGCCATCCATGACCAAGTCATTCGGTCGGTGCAAATTTCCCCGCCTGCAGCCCCGTGTGACCCGTGATATACACTCACCATTTGCCTCTTCAACACCGCCCATGCGAGGAAACTTGCAACTTGCACCCTATCACAGCCAATGTTACAACCTGTGTTAAGGGCTCATTCACCCAAACAGCAACGTCCAGCCACAATTTAGATGGTTTAATATGATGCATTGTTATTCCACAAATCCATTCACCATTTCTATTATAACCCACCGTCCCCATAATTGTACATGAATCCCTTCTTCTCGGCACAGCTTTATGAATAGGGTCCCATGCCTGAATTATCATTGCATCACCTCTGTTGGTCGGACAAGGCTCTGGAACCAAGGGTGCCGGAAAATCGGTGGTGGACCTGTATATAAAATTATGAGAGCGATTGATAGGGTATACAGTCAGAACCTTTTTCCCAGGATGGAAAATCAAACACAGCTTTAAGGAGAGAGGTGCAACTTTTAAAGGGGACACACAGGCAAGTTTTTTAATATAGAGGTGATGAATGCCTGGGACACGCTACTAGGGTTGGTAGCTGAAAAGGGTACGGTAGTGGCATTTGAGAGGTTTTTGGATAGGCATGTGGATATGCAGAACATGGAGGTATATTGATTATGAATAGGTGGATAAGTGATGGTATTGCCATTTTCACCATTGACATCGTGGGCCGAAGGGCCTGTTCTTGTGCTGTACTGTACTATGTTCTATATATCACGAACCACAGAGGTCCCAAGACTGATCCAGCAAAACACAACTGACGACAGACCTCCAGTCAAAATAACATTCCTTTGTCTTGTAATGCAAAGCCAATTTTGAACTCTTACCTCCTTGTTTCCGTGGATCCCATTTAATTTAATTTTGAATTGAATGGAATACCATAAATTTTCTTGATCTACCTGCCATAGGGACCTTGATGAATGCTTTGCTACAATATCCACTGCCTTATCTTCATCAATCATCGGCATGACCTCAAAACAAAATAAAGTTTATGTGACATGACCTCTTCTGCACAAAGCCTTCTGATTATCCCTAATTAATCCTGGCTTTTCCAGATATGAGTAAATCCTATCGTTCGGAATCTTCTCCAATAGTTCTCCGAACACTGATTCAAGGTACACCGACGGTCCATAATTTTCTACTTTGTTCCCAAAAGAACAACATTCTCCAGACCTCTGGAACCTCGCCTGTCGCGAACGAGGATTCAAGGATCTCTGTCGAGTCCCAACAATGTTTTCTTTCTGAATAATCTAGGATAGATCCCCTCAGGACCTACCCACCGTAACATTCTTAAACAAAACCAACACAACCAGCTTGATATCAGTGTGTGACAGAATATCTGCAAACTCCTTTATGATCTCGCTATCCTCCACGCCTTTCTCCTTGATAAACACCAATGCAAAGTTAATACCTCACCCACTTCTAGCTCAGGCATAAATCCTCCCCTTTGTCCTTGAGTGTTTTTACCCTCTCTTTAATTACTCTTTTTTTTAAATGTATGTCTAAAATACCTTTGGATTCTTTTTAACCTCGCTCTCAAAAAACGCTCCTTAATGTTCCTGTGGTGGGACAAAAAGCCTGTTTCTATGCTGTATGTCTCTTAGTCGGTGGGGGCGCTGCAAGTCAGCAGCGTGTCCGTTTTTTTCTACTTTTTTGTTTTTTTAGTATGTTTTGATGTATTTTTTAATGTTCCTTTGTGTGTGTGGTGTGGGGGGGGTGAGGGGGAAACCGCTTCGGTCGCCTCCTCCACGGAGAGGCGACTTTTTCCATGTCACCTCCCCCGTGGCCTAACAACAAGGATCGGCGCGGCCTTTCCCGGAGTGGACTCTCGGCGTGGAGCGGGTGAGCCCTCGCTGGGGCTCGCCGGAGGGTAGCGCTCCGTTTCGCTGGCCCGTGGCAGCCGGCAGCCTGAAGCCGCGGTCTGCATAGCTCCAGCTGGCGCGGCGACTGCAGCCCGGGATCCCTCATGGGGGACCCGGGGGGAAGAAGAAGCTTCCACCGCCGGCCCGCGGGCGCGGTAGCGACTTACCATTGCTGGGGATCCCTGGAGGGGAGCTTCGTCTGTCGGCCCTGCAGTCTGCGGTGCTTCTGGCTGCGGCGCGAACTTTATATCTTCGACCGCCGGCCTGCGGCCTACACCAGCCTGAAGCCGCGGTCTCCGGTGGGGAAGAGCCGATCCTGGACTTACCTTGACTTTCCCCTTGTCCTTTTATCATCTGGACGCCAGCAGCGACGGCTGCGGAGGGTTGAGGTCCCGATCACGGGGGAAAATGGAGGAGGACTGGCCAATTTCTGTGCCTTCCACCACAGTGATGAATGCTGTGGTGGATGTTTGTGTTAAATTTTTATTGTGTTTGTGTGTTCTTTATCATTGTACCGCTGCTGACAAATTCATTTCACTTGCACTTTATGTGCAATGTGATGAATAAAACTGATTGATTGATTGATTGATTGATTGATTGATTGATTGATTGATTGATTGATTGATAACACAATCAAGTGTTTTCTTAGAGAGGCATAGCGTACAAAAAATAAGATTCCTTGGAGAGCAAGAGGCTGAGAGGTGATCTTCTAGAGGTGTTTAAGATTGTGAGGAGAATAGATAGGATAAACCCAGGATAGGGGAATCAATAACCAGGAGGCATTGGTTTTAGGTGAGTGGAGAAAGGTTTAATAGGAACCCGAGGAGCGACGTTTTTTTCTCAAAGAGGGTGGTAGGTATATGGCACGAGCTGCCAGAGGAGGTAGTTGAGCCAGGTACTATAGCAACATTTACAAGGCATTTGATAATAGAATGGAGCGGCTGGGCTTGTATACTCTGCAATTTTGAAGGATGAGAGGGCGTCTTATTGAAACATATAAGATTATTAACGGTTTGGACACGCTAGAGGCAGGAAACATGTTCCCGATGTTGGGGGAGTCCAGAACCAGGGGACACAGTTTAAGAATATGGGGTAAACCATTTAGAACGGAGATGAGGCAAAACTTTTTCACACAGATTTGTCTGTGGATTTCTCTGCCTCAGAGGGCGATGGCGGCTGATTCTCTGGACGCTTTCAAGAGAGAGCTAGACAGAGCTCTTAAAGATAACGGAGTCAAGGGATATGGGGAGAAGGCAGGAACGGGGTACTGATTGTGGATGATCAGCCAAGATCACATTGGCAGTGCTGGCACGAGGGGCCGAATGGCCTACTCCTGCACCATTGTCTATTGTCTATTTGGTAAGGTACATGGACAGAAAGGGTTAGAGGGATATGGGCCAAATGTGGGCAGGTGCTACTAGTGTAGTTTGGGCATCTTGGTCGGCATGGACAAGATGGACCGAAGCGCCTGTTTCAGCACTGTCTGACTATGACTCAACAACACAGTAATCTTCAGAATGCGGTTCTCTATAACACAAGGTCTTGTATTAATGTAACTATCACATTATCGCAGAATTAACTGTGACACACCTTCCCTGGCACAAAGTTGGGGATCGGTTACTAAGAGCTTCCAGCTTTTGTCTGCAGCATGGCAGTCATCTGCTTGTCTCAATAGCAAGATCAGCAGAGGAGCAGGAAGTCAAATTTGGTAGCTGCAGCTCAGACTTCTCTGGTTGATAACACCTGCTTAACAGTCCGAGATAAGTTGATCCACAGTCAGACATTGGTTCCATAATAATCAGTAAGCCTGATACAGGTGTGTAAATATGTAGGAAGGAACTGCAGACGCTGGTTTAAACAAAAGATAGACACAAAACGCTGGAGTAACTCAGTGGTTCAGACAGCATCTCTAGTTAGGCAGTAGCAGACAGAGGTGATAGGTCTGCCAGGGCAGTCTTGTTTGTGGATTTTGGGGAGGAGATAGACGTAGGTAGTGCTGGACTGTCATACATGGATCCCTCACGCACATATCCTGTGTGTCCCATTGTTTTGTTGGTGCTCCCCCCTCTCCCTTTTCTCCCCCCCCCCCCCCCCCCCCCAGATGAAATAAGGATTGAAGATAACTGCTGGGTAATGAATAACTACAGGAGATGTGTCGCCTGCTGCTATATTTTCTCACTCGCCCCATCCAGGGGCCACAGGACTCCTTCCCGGAGATGCAGAGGTTCACGCGCACCCCATCTACAGCATCCAGTGTAGACTCGGCGACCATTTCGCTGATTACTTGTGCTCGGTCCACCAAGGCCTTCTGGATCTCCCGGGTGCTAACCATTTGAACTCCGTTGCTCATTCCCACGCTGACCTTTCTGTCCTGGGGCTCCTCCATTGACCGAATAAGGCCACAAGCAAATTGGGGGAACAGCACTTTATATTCCACTTGGGTAGCTTACAACCCAACAGTATTAACATTGAATTCTGCATATTTAGGTAACCACCAAATTTTCCTTCACCACCCAATTTCCTCCACCCTCTCCTGTGCCCCACCTGAACCACCTATTAATCCCCTCCATCCACCCCTTCCTCTTTCTTTCCTCCGGCTTTACAATCCACAGCTCTTCAAAACTCACACACCTTGTCTGAAGAAGGGTCTTGACCCAAAACCTCACCTATTCCTTTTATCCAGAGATGCTGTCTGGCCCACTAAGTTACTCCAGCTTTTTGTGTCTATCTTCAGTTGCAACCAGCATCTGCAGTTCCTTCCTTCACACCTTCCTTTCTTATCTGTGGCCTTCGTTCCAACCATCCGCTAAATCAAAAACCCTCTTTGCATCTGACGGCCTCTTACCTACCACACTTTGTCCTGCCTCTCCGCTTTTTCCTCCACCACCCTCCCCTTCCTCCACAATCAGGGCCTCAACCCAAAACATCGCCTATCCTTGTTCTCCAGAGATGCTGCCCGACCCGCTGAGTTACTGCAGCACTTAGTGTCCTTTTGTTTGTAAGCTTAGTAGCCAGCATCTGTGGTTCTTTGTTTCTACATTACGAATAGCAAGTGACTTTGCCAAAGTATTTTTCTATAGTTCCTCAATATATTTCATAATTTCTCGTCATGTTTGAAGAAAATGGCTTTAATCCTTGCAGAAGGATTGTAATATGGGGAAATGTTTGGGTATCTTCAGGTAAATGTTAGACTAAGAAAAAAAATAATCTTTACAAATAATTACAACATGAGAGCAAGCAGAGAAAATGCGAGTAAATGCTGTTTAATGAATAAGCAGTATAAATTGGAATAATATACGATAGGCAACAAATAAAAGGATAAATGAATAACCAATAAGAAACATTTTGATTTTTCCAGTTCACTTCCAAAAAGCACAAGCGCAACTCCTCTGAACATCTCAGTGCTTCATCATCGTATTTGTTTTCGCAGCACCCCGATCAAGTTAGTATTTTTACTGTTTTAATACAAATTATCCAAAAATACCAGTCAAATAATTTCCCTTTATCCTGGTGCAAACGTATCACTTAAATTTATATTGACTATTAATTTTAATTAGAGCTTAATTGTTAGATTAATAACAATTCACATGATACTTTGTTTCAAAGAAGCTTTCAACTGTTCCGATATCTCTTCTGTTTGCTCTGACATTTAAATCATGAATTTATATTTCTTGTTCTAATTTGACGCGATTAGGATTGACTCCTTGTAGACTTAATTTCTGAAGTTGATTACACCGTATTTGTTATTTCATTTTTCAGATTGAATTTCTTGATTATAGGTTTTGTAAATCGCAATCATGCTTGTTCTCCTTTCTGTGGCAGGTCAACATAGAATTGCTACAAGTTTCATTCAATGTTGAAAGAACTAGAAAGTTTAGGGAATGTTTAAGAAAGAACTGCAGATGCTGGAAAAATCGAAGGTAGACAAAAAAATGCTGGAGAAACTCAGAGGGTGAGGCAGCATCTATAGAGAGAAGGAATAGGCGACGTTTCGGGTCTAGACCCTTCAGACTGATGTCGGGGGAGGGGTGGGAAAAAGAAAGGAAAAGGCGGAGACGGTAGGCTTTGTGGGAGAGCTGGGAAGGGGGAGGGGAAGGAGGGAGAAAGCAAGGGCTATCTAAAATTAGAGAAGTCAATGTTTAGGGAATGTACATTGTGGTTGAGGCTAATTTTTTGTTGCTGTTGATAACACATTGTATTTGTATATCCAAATATATTTACACCTGTTTATATACATGTATCAAGTTTTGATTTATTATATCATTAACCAACATTTATGTGACATTTAAAACCAATAGTTTAAATTATGCCGGTGAATAATCCCTATTGTGTCGTAGAACAATGCATGTGAAAATTGCTCAGTTGTGGTTTAAAAAAAAATCTCAGCAGATATCAAATGGATTTTTTCTTGAGTTCTTCACTCCACTGTCAATAATAATCACGCATTTTCCCTGCATTCAAATTTTGTACCGTTAGATAACTTTCTAATGCAATCTCACAAATATAAAAGAGCTTCCATTTTAGCTGTTGTAGTGCAGGCGTATTGTAATGATGTGGATAAGTGATTTTGCATAGAAAGTCACTTCACCCCCACCCACTCCCCTCCCCCATGCTCCTTCAAATCATCCAGACCTCTTCAGACATGATCCAAGCTCTAATTCGCAGCACCACCAAACGGATGATGATCACTGAACCAAATGACTACCTGCCTGAGTAAGATTGTGGAAGAGGAACACTGCTTCAACGTTTCTGATATTAATGTTGACGAATATTCCTTCCATGATATCTGATTCCACCCCTCTTTGTAAATGTTTGCTATTGATGAACATAATTTATCCTCTGGATCCTTTATGGCCCGATTGTTTATAAGTTCCTTCAAATTCCACATCCACCTTCAGTGAGCTATGAACTGGACAAATAAATCCCTCTATCCCTCTGCACATCAATGCTGTTAAGGGGCTTGCCATTAATTGTGTACTCTCCCCTTGCATTCAACCTCCCAAGTGCAACACCTGACATTTGCTCGGATTAAACTCCATCTGCCATTTCTCCCCCCATTTCCAGTTTATATCACAAACAGCAGAGTTCGCAGCACACTTCCCTGTAGAAATCCACTGGTCACAGGCCTCCAGCCAGATTACTTTGTTCCATCACAACCCTCTGTATTCTATGAATGAGTCCGTTCTGAATCCATATGATGAAGTCACCATGAATCCAGTGGATCTTAATCTTCTGGATCAGTCTACTCATAGCCTTTGTCACTTTCATTGGACTTGTTATGTTGGACCATTACAGTCTTGGCCCACCATATGT
The DNA here is from genome assembly GCF_010909765.2 of Amblyraja radiata. Taxonomy (NCBI): domain Eukaryota; kingdom Metazoa; phylum Chordata; class Chondrichthyes; order Rajiformes; family Rajidae; genus Amblyraja; species Amblyraja radiata. The sequence continues at coordinate 39,342,621 of NC_045957.1, read as the reverse complement.
CTGCTGACCATAATGTTTCCGGCTCTACTCATTCCATTCACCAGCAATTGTACCTTGATGATTCAAGTACTTATTTAGATAACGAATTGTGGTAAATGTTGAATTTTGCCTCCATCGCCAACTTCGGCAGTGCATTCCAGATTCCAATTATATTCCAGGTCAAAAGATTATTGCTCAGATTCCAGCTAAATTTATTGCCATAAACCATTGATTCAAGTTTTAAACATCTGCTCTTGTGCAAAGGTTTCCTATCTATCTGTCTATTGTCTATTATCTATGCCCCTTGTAATCTTGTATACCTCATTCAACATCTTGTTTCATCTCATCTCCAAGGAAAGCAGTACAGGCCATCCAGTCTCTCCTCATAACTGTTACATTTGATCTCTGGCAGCTTCCTGGTGAATTGCATATGTGTCTGCTCCAGTACAGTCACACCTTTGTTTCAGTGTGGAGATCAACCTGCGCAGTATTCCATCTGTGGTTAACTAATGTTTTATAAAGTTGTAACATAATCTCCCTGCCCTGATAGTCAGAAGCCCAGGTAACGAAGGCAAGTATCCCATCTGCCGCCTTCTCCACCTTATCTGTCTTTGCTGACACCTTCAGGGTATTGAATTTGTACACTAAACCCCTCTGTACCTCGGTATTTCCGAGGTCTCTATCATTCATTTTGTATATCCTACTTTTATTTATCTTCCCAGCACGCCTCACCCCAGACGTATTAATATTAGGTTCTATCACCATTGTTTTGCAAATCTTACCAAGCGGCTTATTGTCACTTGAATATCTGTGGGTTGTGAGATTAGAATGGTTAGTTCATAAGGAATTGCAGAGAATTTGAGGGTTTTTTAAAACGTTCACCTTGATTTTCTTTGTGTGTAGTTTATTATTTAATTTAACTAAATGCAGGTCCTCTGCAGGTTACTGACTTCCAACCTATGGACACCCAATGCCTAGAATCAAGCATTTGGCATTTGGGAGTCTGTCGGGATGAATGGGAATAGATTTGCCAGCTGCAGGCTTTTTCTGCAGTGTTAAAGGGTCATTTCTGCATGTCACTTCCCTGAGCCCCAACATTTAAGTGTTGGGTTGAACTAATCTATGCTAGGAGTGCAGAGCAGACTCATCTGCACACTCACCGAGTCAGTGAGGCGGGCTAGCGGATGCTCTATTCACACCTGCTCACTCTCCTGTCACAGTTATTTCTGTGAGCCTCTCCCACGCGTTTTTTGTCATATCTGAGATAACTCAAGGTGAACGTTTTAAAAAACCCTCAAATTCTCTGCAATTCCTTATGAACTAACCATTCTAATCTCACAACCCACAGATATTCAAGTGACAATAAGCCGCTTGGTAAGATTTGCAAAACAATGGTGATAGAACCTAATATTAATACGTCTGGGGTAGTAGTTTGGGTATCAAAGTGGTCTCAGTGGTGGAACCCTGTTGTACCTGGGGATTTACTGTGGTATTAAATGCTACTTTTGGTTTGAACCCAAATGTTATTTGTTTTTTTTTCCCCACTCAGGAACCTGCAACTAGTCCGAAGCTAATCCATGACAACAACAACGAGCCTCCTTCATCACCAAATAGTCCACAGCCATCATCAACTGTTAGTATACCTTAAGTGAAAAAAGATTCTCTCAAAATAGTTCTAGGCGTCAGCTGCAGGGAATAATGTGATCTTATTTTCACTGAATGGGAATGACTTTGAATTGTTTTAACTGGAAATTATTTAATCCAGTCTCATTGCTTATATTTGTTTTACAATGAATACCTGTTTATTTCATTAAATCTGAAGGTTTCAGAAAAATATGGATTACTTTTTATGACAAAAATCACAGAGAATGGCAAAAAAGTTAGGTAAGTACTTGGGGCATTCAGTTTGAATATTGAAATGGTTGAGTGTTCCTTCTCCAATGACGCTTGCTGGATTAGAAGTATGACATTGCACAACAAAACTGACCAAACGTTATTCATAAGTTGAGTGTATACATTATATTTTTAAGGAATATAATTGTTCAATAACACTGAAAGAAAGAAGGGACAACTGGTAACATGCATTCAAAGTTGCTCAGAGAGACAAAGATGAAGATAGTGGAGACTGTGGCTACAATCTTGGGATGCTCCTGAAATGCTCCTAGACCCAGTGGACTCGAAAATTGTAAACATTGCTAACTGAGAAATGGAAAAAGGTCCAAGCCACATTAAAGCAGGCCATTCAGCCGAATGCCAGGCGTGGAGGCTAAGATAATGAGAAACAAAACTATTTGTCCCTTTTTTATGCACGCCAAAAAAACATACAATATCAGGCAGTATAGATTGCGTAAATAGTCTAGAGCGATAGATAGTCATAGGGTGATACAGTATGGAAACAGGCCTTTCGGCCCAACTTGCCCACACCGGCTAACATGTCCCAGCTACACTAGTCCCACCTGCCCGCATTTGGTCCATATCCATCCAAACCTGTCCTATCCATGTACCTGTCTAACTGTTTCTTAAATGTTGGGATAGTCCCAACTTGTGGACTTCATGACATATAGACCGCAATCATTGAGGATAGTTGGCAAAACATTGTCTAGAATAATTTTTAACATCAGTGCCCCGCAAGATATAAAAATAGGAAATGGAACAGCCTGTGACAAGAAGGAGAAAGGTACCATTCTAGGAATAAATCCATAGCTAAACTGCAGATTATAAAAATAATAAAAAGGACAAAACCAAAAGCTCGGTATTTAAATGCATGTTTAGCATTTAAAGAAAAAAACAGATGAACTAAGAACGCAAATAGATATAAATATGATCTGATAGCCATAACAGAGACATGACTGCAAAATTACTTGGATTCAGACCTAGATATTGAAGAGCTTGGGAAAGGTTGAATAGTGGCTTTGTTACTTAATGTATAAATCCTGGATTTCCCTACCCAACATAATGCGGGAGTACTTCACCCCATGGGCTTCAGTGGATCAAGAAGGCAACCTTATGGTAAATTACTTTAGGGTAATAGATACTGGCTTTGGCAGTTGTGCCATGATCCTGAAAAAGAACAATTTGTAAAAAGCATGAAAGAGCTATAACCTAATATTAGGAGGCCAGAATGTAGAATTGAACCAGAAAATGGAGGGAGCATTCAACATGTTTTAGCAACATTCATGGAACGAGAAATATATTTTTCAGTTCGGGGCCCCTCGTTAGAACTGGGAAAGAGAAAACCTGTTAGCTTCAGTACAAAAAGGTGGGGGAGGAATGCAAAGAATGAAGGGTTATCTGATAATATGTCTGAAATGAGTGAATGTGGCAATTAGAACCTGATTATGCTTCAGTATCTGTGCAAGGCTGTTCTATGTAGACGATTGGCCAGACTGCTTTTTTTTTCACCACCCTATCTACATGTAATATCATTTTCAAGGAACTATGTACCTGCATTCCTAGATCCCTCTGTTCCACAACGCTTTCTGGAGCCCTACCATTCACTGTGTAGGTCCTGCCCTTGTTAGACTTCCCAAAATGCAACACCTCACATTTTTCTGTATTAAATTCCATCAACCATTCCTCAGCCCACCTGCCCAACTGATCAAGATCCTGCTGCAATTTCTGAGAACCATCTTCACTATCTACAATACCACCCCTTTTAGTGTCATCTGCAAACTTGCTAATCATGCCTTGTACATTCTCATCCAAATCATTGATATAGATGACAAACAACAATGGATCCAGCATCGAACTCTGAGGCACAGCATTGGTCACAGGCCTCCAGTCCAAAAAACGACCTTCCACCGTCACCCTCTGCTTCCTTCCTTGAGGCCAGTTTTTCCCCCTTGTATCCCATGCGATCTAACCTTCCAGAGCAGCCTTTTATTGGTGATATTTATTCCCAGGAACTTGAAGCTTTCGACTATCTCTACTTCAGCGCCATCAATGTATTTTGGGAGTGTGTGTTGTACTGCTTTCTTCCTGAAGTCAACCACAATCTCCTTTGTCCTGGTAACATTGAGGGAAAGGTTGTTGCCTCAGCAGCCTTCCTCACCAATTTTGGTGCAGTTGGCTAACTTATTAATCAACCCATCTACATTTAAATCCAAGTCGTGTATATAAATCACAAACAACAGAGGTTCCAGCAGAGATCCCTGCAGAACTCCACGTCATAATAATGCCCTTCTGCCACAATCCTCTATCTTCTATCAAGGTTCAAGGTATTTTGTTGTCACGTGTACCAATTAAGGTACAGTGATATTCGAGTTACCATACAGCCATACTTTTTTTTAAAAAGCAACTAGACACAAAACTACATAGAAGCTAACATAAGCATCACCACAGTGGACTCCCCACATTCCTCACTATGATGGAAGGCAATAAAGTCCAATCTTCTTCCCTCTTTATCCTCCCGCGCGCGGTCCGGGCAGTCAGTAAACCATTTCAGAATGCAAAGGATTCTCTTTATCTTGATCTTCTGGATCAGCCCACCATGAAGGACGTTACCAAATACCTTCCTAAAATCCACCTCGACAACACCCACTGCCATCGCATCATTAATTGAATTGAGCAATCAGTTGAGGGAGAGAAGAATAAATCCAAGATTAGTATTTTAAATTAAATGAGTGTAACTATTTGTAAGCTGAGCCAATGCAAGTGAACAAGCAACTGATTTGAGGTATAATACCTAACATCTTTCAGAATGTACAGAAATGGCATGTGCTAAAGACAAAGCTATTCTAGGACAAGGACACACCGTCACTGTTTAATTAATAAAGTTGATGGAATCAAATTTAATGAAAAAGCATATAATTGCACAAAGACAAATGGCAGGTCAGAAGATTGGACAGAATATAAAAACAGTAAAAGAAAAACCAAAGGATTACTAAGTAAGAAAAAATTAGAATATGAGATAACGCTAGTTGGAAACATGCAAAAGGGCTAGTAAGAGCTTTTTATAGATATGTTTTAAAGTATTAGTAGAATGTAGCCAGGTATTTAATCATGGAAAACAAGGAGATGGCAGATGACAGGCGCGTTGTATCAGTTTTCACTGAAGATGACACAAGTGGCGTTGCAGAAATAGTTACAAATTAGTAGGGAGGAACACAGAAAATTTTCAATCAGTAGTGTAGTGGTACTGATAGTTAAAGAGGGAGGTCGACAGGTCTTTAGATGCTGATGGACTTCATCCTAGATTTGGATACAAACTAGCTGGTGAGATGCATTGCCTTTTATTTTACCAAAATCCCCTAGATTTGAGTAATGTTCCATTCGATTGGAAAATAGCAAACATAACACATTTCCTCAAGAAGGGAGAGTGGCAGAAAGTAGGAACCTACAGGCCAGTTATGTTAACATTAGGCAAAATGTTAGGAGTTATTATTAAAGAAGAATCCTTAAAGAAAAATTGGTATGCTGTGGACGTAGAGGAATCGTTAGATGTACTATTCTTAGACATTTGATAAGGTGCATCATATTAAAAAAAAAGTAGCTGTGGAAAATAAAAACTCTTATGTAGGAAGAAACATATTAGCGTGAATGAGCTGTCCAACAAGAACCCGAGTAAGCATCAATGGGTCTTTCTCTGGCTGGCAATATACAATGTGTGGGATCAGTGCTGTGGCCTCAATTTGCAATGTAAATGAGCTGAAGAGAACAGAAGGGCAAAGGGGTATGGATTGTGGAATATGTTTTTAAAATATTTACATAAATACTTGATAAATATGGGGTAGAAAGGTAACTGGGAATAAATGGGAACGAGGAATACAGGTTACAATCTGATGAGCTATAATTTTATCAAATGACAGAGCCCCTGTGATTGAGAGGCTAAATACTCTTTCTAATTTGAATGCTCATAAATAATGTCTGACTCCCATACTGAACTACACCTCGCACCCTGCAATTTGCAAAGACGCCATCCCCCACTCTCAATTTCTCAGTCTCCGCTGCATCTGCTCTCGAGATGAGTATTTCCTCTCTTGGTCATCCGAAATGTCCTCTTTCCTTAGTAAACGTGCTGTCGTAGATGGATCCCTCACCTGCGTCTCCTCTGTATCACACAGTTGTGCTCACACTGCCCACACCCCCCCCCCCCATCCCAGTTGGATCTAGCATTGAGTTTTCCATCCCTCCCCCCGAACTACAATCAATCTGAAGAAAGGGTCAGAGGTGATGCCTGACCCACTGAGTTATTCCAGCAATTTGTGTCTTTTTTGTTATCCAGCAGCAGCAGCTCCTTGTTAGAGCTCCTTTGTCTTTTTAAGCATTTGGCATAATGCCCCCACAACAAACTTCTGTTGTTAACATTGAACTTCATCAGGATACAAAGCATACTGTGAGATGATTGGGGCAGAGAAATTAAGGGGGAGATTTAATGGAGTTGATGAATATCATGAAGAATAATAAAAGAGTGAATACAGAGACATACAGTAGCCAGAGAAGAGAAAACTGAAAGTAAGATGAAAGATTTATTATACAGCGAGTTGCAGACTGGAATGCAGTATTGTAAGGGCAGTGCAAATAAATTCAGGAATACCTTCCATCAAGGGAATTGGTTATGTTATTTTAAAAATTAAGTAATGTAACCAATTTCCTGATGAAAGATATTCCTGAAACTGTTTCCATTCCCTTTATGGGCCTGTTCCACTTACACAACTTTTTAGACAACTGCAGGACATTATGCAGTCGCCACATGGTTGCCACATGTTCGCGGGTGGTTGCCGGGGAGTCGCCTTCATGGTCGTGAGGAGTTCCCACATTATGGTAACCAGTCGCAGCTTCATTTTAGTCGCCGCTAATTTTTCAACATGTTGACTAACATGGCGACTAAAATGGAGCCGCCATGGAGATTAGCGAGAATTCTCGAGTCGTAGGTGGGTCGTAAAGAGGTCCGAGTGGGTTGCCAGGAGGTCAAAGGTTCTCTGAGGTTCTCGTAGGTTGGAGCCGGTGGGGGAAAAAAAAGGTAAGCAGTAGTTTTCAGAACCCAATATCTTGGCCTCCCCAGCCTTCTGTGGCTATGAATTGCACCACCCTCTGGCTAAAGAAATTCCTCCTCATCTTAATTTTGAAGGTATGGCCTTTTATTCTAAGGCTGTGCCCTCTGGTTCTGGTAAATTTCTTTTCCTCAAGGAATTTACTGAACCTAGGATTTATTTAATCGAAAGGGCAATAGTTTTTCTGAAATATAATTGAAAGACTAGTTTTTTGTTGTAAAACCCTTAAGGTTCACTAAATTACGTGAGGAAAAGAAATGTGCTGTTCTTATCTTGCCAACTACATGTGACACCAGACCTAACAACAGGATTGGCCTGTCTTCTGAAATGGTCCAAAAGACTATTCCGTTCAGGGCAATTTGAGATAAAGAACAAATGCTGACATAGTCAGTGACCTCCACAACCTTTTTGATGAATTTGAGAAAATATTTTTTTTACAAGCAATTGAAAGATTGCATCTGTTACAAGATAAGTAAACTTTATGACTCTTAAATTTGTTCATTTCATTTTATGTATATCTATATCATCTATAATTCTTAAAACCAAGGTGCATAACACGAGTATTTTTTATTCAGTAAATTCGTTTTTAATTGTACTTTTTTGTTTGAATAGTTATGAGTATTTTATTTTTTTAATATCACAGAAAGAATTGGACCTCATCTTGGACAGTCTTGCAAGGTTCATCTTTACTATTCGCTAAAAATCAAGGCAGTGCAACTGGATGGGTAATGTTTTTATATTAATGTATGCAACATAGCATCTACATAAGTAGATACATTTTACTTTGAATAGTTTATAATAAATCAATATGCATTGCTAATATGCAAGAGCAATGTGGTATAAAAGAAGCAAAAAGATCATCTATCATTGGTCATTGGAAAGTAAATTAACTGGTGAATGTAAGTCACTATATTTAATTTTTAAATGGATATTTATTTGCTATTTGGTACAGAAAGTAAGCAATTAACATTGATACAGTGTATAATATTCATGCAAACATAGTTTGTAAACCTTGTAGCCAGAATGTACCAGGACTGTGACAGACTAATTGGATGTTGGATGCTATGGTGAATTCTTCACATCACTGAAGCATGCATTATTGTATGATCTGTTTTGTAAATGTAATTTGAGTTAATATACAGTGATAAACAAATTTTAAATTGTGCAGTTAATGATTATTTCATTTGTATGATACAGTTATGCATATCCAATTATATTAAATTATTATTTTTTTTGTCATGTGTGAAAGGTGGATAACATGCAGTGCACTCAACTGCTTATTTTCCTTTTTTCTTAAAACTTCTGTCTTCTAATTTGAGGTGCATGTCAGTATGAGTACATATGAAAATGTCAGTTATTTTTATACTAGAAATTAGTGCATTTTTTTAGGTTTACAAGTATATGAGTTGAAATGGTTCCACCTGCATTTTAAAACGGTTGAGTATATGTTGAAATATATGTTTGTTTTATCTTCCTCCAGTAATCACTGGTTATACAATCCCATTACACAAGAAGTGTATGATTGCGGCATTTACAGATAGAAAATAGGACATTGTTTACAACAAAATTCTGCAATGCAGAATAATTGAAACATCGTTGTATGTGAAAGATGAAGTTAACAAATAATTTGAAAGTTAAATGGAATGCTATCCTTTATTGCAACAAAGATGGAGTACAAAAGTTGATAAGTTTATGAATGCATATGCCTATATGTTATGAATTATGAATTATGTGATGGTAGCTGGAGTGCAGTTTAGGATTTTATTCAGGGAGCTATGTACTTGGATTTTCACCGGGTGCTCCACAAAGTGCTGATGTAACTCAGAGGGCCAGGCAGCATCTCTGGAGAAAATCGATAGGGGGATCTTTCACATCGAGGCCCTTCTTCAGACAGATTGATTATAGTAGGGGGTGGGGAAGAAAGCTGTAAGAGAGGTGGGGGCATGACAACGCCTGAAAAGTGATAGGTGGATGCAGGTGAGGGGAGGGTGGGGGGGGGGTTTAATTGCCAGATGGTTGGAAAAAGGCCAGAGATAAAAGGACGATAAGTGGCGAGTTAAGGATATAAGAGTTTATAGTTTAGATAAACTCTGTGGGAGTTATAGTTTAAGGCATTGATAGTTTAGATACCAATGTTCATATCATTGCATTGTAAGATACCCAAGTGAAATATGAGGCACTTTTCCCTCCAGCTTGGCCTTAGTCTGGCAAAGGAGGAGGTCCAGGACAGAACATCATGGGAAGGGGATTTAAAATGTAACCGGGCATTGGCGGTCTGAGTGCAAGTGTTCAGCCAAATGGTCAATTAGTTTATTCTTGATCTTGCTGAAGATCTCAGGAGAAACCATGTCTCCATATCTTGCTACCTTTTTGTATTATCAACCCCCCCCCCCCCCCCCCCCCCACTCATCTGTGTCAAACCTATCAATTGCTAGGCTTTGTCCTGTCCACCTCCACCTCTCTTCCAGATCTCTCCCTCCAATACAATCAGTCTTAAAGAAAGATCTCAATCTGAAATGTCGCCTATCCATGTTCTCCAGAGGTGCTGCATGATCCACTGACTTACTCTAGCACTTTATCTTTTTACTGTAAATTAAACCAAAGTGCAGATAAGTGGCAAAGTATTCAAAAGGGAGTTAATAGATTTGATGAAGAATAAATTGTAGGGTAACAACGATATAAAGAGACCGGGATAGGACAAATTGGATTGCAGGGAGGTGGTATGGTCCCAATTCACTTATTGACAGCCTTGTATGTCAAAATAAGAAGACTTGACCCTTTGAGGAGCAGAGGTGTGGGTGGCATGCTGGTGGCATGCTAGAGGGAAACATGATGGATGCTGACATTATGTTTAGCATCATAAAGAAATATAGTACAGGTGCACAACCTTTTATCCGAAAGCCTTGGGACCAGACACTTGTCGGATTTCGGAATTTTTCGGATTTCCGAATGGAAGATTTTTAGCGTAGATTAGGTAGGTAGCGCGGGCGGCTTGAAAAGTCTGGAGCGGCTGCCTCCTCCCTGGAGACCGGGGAATCATTGTAAATCATTGCATAAATGTTAGTCAGTTAGTTTGGAGGGATTTTATGTGGTGGGGGGGGGTGAAGGGGGAAACTTTAATTCTTAGTCTCCTACCTGGTCGGAGAGGCGGGGAGCGGGCAATGCCTTACCGGGTCGCTGTGCAGTAAGCTCCGGAGCGCTGTGGCCGCCGACTCCCAACATCGCGGAGCTGGGGGCTGCGGGCATCCGGCCGCGGGCGGCGCCGGTTGGAGCTCTGACCCCGGCGAACTCTACCCCTGGCTGCGCGGCGCTCCAAATCCAGCGCCGCCCGTGGCCGGACGCCCGCAGCCCCAGCTCCACGAATGTTGGGAGCCGGCGGCGTCGCAGCGCTGGGATACCAGCGGGGAGCGGGCAATGCCTTACCGGGTCGCCATGCGGTAAGCTCCGGAGCGCTGTGGCCGCCGACACACAACATCGCGGAGCTGGGGCTGCGGGCGTCCGGCCGCGGGCGGCGCTGGATTTGGAGCGCCGCGCAGCCAGGGGTAGAGTTGCCGGGGTCGGAGCTACAGCCAGCGCCGCCCGCGGCCGGACGCCCGCAGCCCCCAGCTGGGAGTTGGCGGCCACAGCGCTGCGGAGCTTACTGCACGGCGACCCGGTAAGGCATTGACCGCTCCCCGCCTCTCCGACCAGGTAGGGGACTAAGAATTAAAGTTTGCCCCTTCACCCCCCCCCCCCCCCTTCACATAAAAGCCCTCCAAACTAACTGACTAACATTTAAGCAATGATTTACAGATGTTTAAGTGTCTCCCCGGTCTCCGGGGAGGAGGCAGCCGCTACAGTAGTACAGACCTGGGTTGACCGTGGGTCGTTTCGGGTCAAGTTTGGTGCCAAACGCGAGCTTTGGTGTGCAGACGACATCCTGGAAAAAATGTCCGGTTTTCGGAGTTTTCCGGTTTCCGGAACTCCGGATAAAAGGTTGTGCACCTGTAGTACCATTAATGATGGAGGTGCAAATGTCTTCATTTGGAATCCCGCACTTTGCATTTATCTACTCCAGAAATTTGTGAATGCCATGTAATGAATTGCATTCAAAACTGAGATAGCTGGACAGATTTTTGGACAATAAGGGAGTCAATGTTTACGGTCCAATCAAGGTTTAATAAAGCTGCAACATGGCTTTGTGACTCTTATACTCAATTCTACGACTGATGAAGGCCAGCATATCAAACAGCTTCATAACCACGCTATCAACTTGCGTTGCCTCTGTACCTCTGTTAAAGGTCCTGCAATTAACTAGATAATTGTACCTCACAATTTCCTTGGATCAAATTCCATCTGCCATTTCTCTGCTCATATCTGTAACTGATCCACATCCACTCTATCCTTTGACCCTGCAACTCCACCAATTTTGGTGTCTATAAAATTACTCACCAACCAGATCCCTGGTCACAGATCTCAAGCCAGAATAGCACCCTTCCACCTCTACCCTCTGTTTTCTGTGGGGAAGCTTGATCTGAATCCAAGCTACCAAGTCGCCATAGATCCCCATGCATCTTCATATTCTTGCATGAGGCATGCATCAGCCATCACAACTATCTGAGCTGAATATAAAACTGGAGGTAATGGTATCCCTATTTATTAGCTCCCCAAACAGAGTTATTTGTGAGGTATATCAATGGACAGTTATTCTAATACAAAAATGGAAAATGTTGGGTAACTCAACAGCAGGTCGTGCAGCATCTATGTGAAGACCCGGTCTTGTCAGGGTCTCATCCTGAAACATTTGTCAGGGTCTCATCCTGAATCATTAGCTATGTTACACATTTTCACAGATTTTGCCTGACATGCTGAGTGCAGCATTTTCTGCTTTATTTCCAATTTCCACTATTTGCAGTGTTTTTGATGGCCACCAAGTCTAAATTTCCATGGGCCTCATACCTAATAAGCTACTGCAAGTAACGTTGACTCCATCAGAGCATATCCCTGACCCAGGCCCTCAGAGCTTGGTTCAAAAGACTTGCCTCGTGCATTTTATTAAAAGTAACAGAGTGGCAGCTGCAATTAGCCCATCTTTCTGGGCTTCAATTTTGATATCCTTATAGTCTTCTATTATTGTCATTCTGGCTTGAGATCTGTGATCAGGGATCTGGTTGGTTAGTAATTTTATAGACACCAACATTGGTGGAGTTGCAGGCTGTCAAAGGATGGAGTGGATGTGGATCGGTTACAGATATAAGCAGAGAAATGGCAGACTGATGTCCTTCAGTGCACACATGTGGTCATTCCATACTTCCAGCCTTTCCAGAGGGAAGTAATGCTCCAATAATACTTGACAATTCAGAATGGAATAGCCCCACTTCAAAAGCTGAGAAAATTGGAGGCTTCATAGTTAAGATTTCCCGTTAGTTCTGCTTGGTTTGAGCACCGAATTAATCCCATCAATTCCTTGCAGAATGCCATGTCAGAAAGGGTACCAGAGAATACTGTTTGCATGTAAAACTATTGCAACAAGTGGCAATTTCTTCAATCCAAGAGGAAAAAAAACTAAGATCAAGAAATGGTGTTCTAGACAAAAAATGTCATTCTCAGATATCAATGAATCAAGTCTGTATTTAGGGACAATAACAATCCAATTGAATAGGTCATTGTTATACATTTTGGGATTACTTATAGAGATGACATTAGCCTAATTTAAAAAATGTTGATCTATATAATGAAATCCTCCATGCCTTTATCCTACATGGTGCCAAATAATAAGCTAGGCAAAAGAGGCAGTGGCAAGATTGATACACAATTAGTTTGAGGAGAGGAAACAAATGAAATTGAGGTGTATATACCATGATTATATAGAATGGTGGAATAGGTCAGCCTGCTTATTTAACTGACCCTTAAATGCATTATGCTATTGGCTACATAATTCAGTAGCAAGTTCATATTGCAATCATTTGTTACTTTTTCTAACTTTATTGTTGACTTTATTAGTTTACTAAACCAAGTGGGACCCGTTGAGTCCCTGTCAGAGAGAGGCCTGGTCCCTCAACGCAACCCGTTCCCCCAATGCAAAATTGCACCACTCGCCCTTAGCCCCCACGGGAGGTCTGGTCACCCACTTTTCCAACTACTCATTTTTTGTGGAAAGAATCTTTCAAAGTTTGTTAATTGTCACCAGTCATAAAGTGATACTGTTTGGAAACAGACCCTTCAGCTCAACCTATCCACACTAGCCAACATGTCCCAGCTACACTAGTCCCACCTGGCCGCGTTTGGCCCATATCCCTCCAAACCTGTCCTATACATGTACCTATTTAACTGTTTCTTAAACGTTGGGATAGTCCCTGCCTCAACTACCTCCCCTGGCAGCTTGTTCCATACACCCACAACCCTTTGTGTGAAAAAGTCACTCCTCAGATTCCTATTAAATCTTTTTCCCCTTTACCTAAACCTATGTCCTCTGGTCCTCTGAAAAGGGATTTTAAAACTTTTTAAAAGGTATTTCTCCCCCCCCCCCCAGAAATTGAGGTGCAGATATTGCATCTGTTATAAGATGAGCGAGCATTATGACTATTGTCATTCTTAATTTTCTCCTCCTCTTTCCAAATCTGACACACTTTTGTTTCCACCACCTGCAGTTTGGGGTTTAAAAAAAATATATATTGTATTGCGGGGACTGAAAGGGGGCTGGGGAATAATGAGGGGGGATGGGTTTTAGGGTCACTTTAAAATTGAAGAATTCAGTGATCATACAGTCGGGTTGTGAGCTACCCAAGCGGAATATGAGGTGCTGTTCCTCTAGTTTGCATGTGGCCTAACTCTGGCTTTGGAGGAGGCCCAGGACAGAAATGTCAGTATGACCTGGGAACTCACATAGGCCCCAGCTATACTTGGCTTCCAGTCAGCCACATCAAACAGTCTTTGTTCCACATGTACACTGGCACCATCCCCCAACACTTCCTCTGTTGCATTTACGACTGCATTGGGGCTGCGTCTTGCACCAGTGCAGAACTCGTTGATTTCATTAACTTGACCACTGACTTCCACCCTGCCTTCAAATTGTCTTGGACCATTTCTGATGCCTCTCTCCCATTGCAGACCTACTGCAGTTGTACAGGGCCCTGGTGAGACCGCACCTGGAGTTTTGTGTGAGGTTTTAGTCTCCTAATTTGAGGAAGGACATCCTTGCTATTGAGGGAGTGCAGCGTAGGTTCACCAGGTTAATTCCCGGGATGGCGGGATGATATATGATGAAAGAATGGGTCGACTGAGCATATATTCACTTGAATTTAGAAGGATGAGAGGGTATCTTATAGAAACATATACAGGCTAAATGCAGAAAAAATATTAGCAATGTTGGGGGAGTCCAGACCCAGGGTTCACAGTTTAAGAATAAGGGGTAGGCCATTTAGGAAGGAGATGAGGAAAAACTTCTTCACCCAGAGAGTTGTGAATCTGGAATTCTCTGCCACAGAAGGCAGTGGAGGCCAATTCACTGGATGGTTTCAAGAGAGAGTTAGATATAGCTCTTGGGGCTAACGGAATCAAGGGATATGGGGAGAAAGCAGGAACGGGGTACTGATTTTGTATGGTCAGCCATGATCATATTGAATGGCGGTGCTGTCTTGATGAGCCGAATGGCCTACTCCTTCATCTATTTTCTATGTTTCTATTTCTTGATCTCTCTGTCTCTATCACAGGATAGACGGCCGACTGACATCTGCTACAAACCTGACTCAGTTATCTGAGCTACATTTCCTCCCACCCTGCCTCTTGTCAAGACACTATCCCCTAATCTCAATTTTTCTGTCTCCACCGCACACTTATGCTCGGTCCGCCAAACCCTAGTGGATCTCAGGGTTGCCAACCATTTTAACTCCACTTCGCATTCCCATACTGACCTGGGCCTGTTCCATTTCCAGAGTTGGGGCACACACAAAATGGAGGAACAGCACGGTATAATACATTTGGACAGGTACATGGGTAGGAAATGTTTACAGGGATATGGGCCAAATGCAGGCAGATGGGACCCAAGCAAAATGGGGCATCTTGATTGGCATGGCCAAGTTGAATCTAAGGACCTTTTTCTGTGCTGTATGTCTCTATGGCTAGCATCACATATTCCACTTGGGTAGCTTATAACCCAACACTATTAACGTTGAATTTCCAATATTAGATAGCCTTAAACACCCCCCTTCCCCTCTCCCCCCCAGTGCCCCATCAGGACTTGCACCCATTTCTTCACTTCCCCCTCCCCTTCTACCTGTATTCCTTCCTCTAGCTTGACAATTCACAACTCCAAACCTTTTGCCTCACACCTTCTGTCTTTTCATCTCTGTCTGCCAACCATATGCCAATCACCAAAACCCCCTCAACCTGTATCCACCTGTTACCTGCCAGGCTTTGTGCTGCCCCTCCTCTTATCTAAGATTCTTCTTTCCCTCCTGCCCCAACAATCGGTCTGAAGGATTTGTACCCAAAACATCCCCTATCCATGTTCTCCAGAGATGTTGCCTGACAAACTGAGTTACACCAGCACTTTGCTTTTGTAATAAGTATGAGGAATTGTTTCCACACCTGTGAATAGCCAATTATCGGTGAAGTGTTTAGAAATTTGTGTAGAGTTTTTTGCCAAATATAGTCTTCGGATACTTTAATAGTCTGCCTTCAGTAAATATTGTTGCTGCTGATTCATAGTGCTTTTCGTTTGTGACTTCACTTTTCTTCCCTCTTTTCACCAAGTCATCCTTCCAATGGACCTCAGTCCCATAGTTCCTGCTTTCTTCTCTTCCCATGTGGAAAACTGCTGTCAAGTGTCGACCTCCAGTCACCTATGTAAACTGTTCGCTGTATGTTCTTTCTGCATGTACCTTGGCAAAATGAAAAATATTTCTTATGTAATTTCAAGCCAGCAGCTTTTTACGTGCTACAATCATTTTGGCTGGCATTAACTTGAACATTTCTCGGCTATGTTTGCGTGAGTGCTTCTGGTGTTTATGATTTGTTTTTTGGCACCCTGCTAAACATACGCATGGAATTTAAAAAGACCTTTTATGTACTTTCCAACATTATAGCTTGCTGTAAAATGCTTGAATAAACATTAGACTTTTCACTCGCATTTATCTTGCCATAATATATACTTCATTAACATGTAACAGAATTTGTTGGTTTGTTACGACAAATGATAAAAATGGTTTCACAACTGCCACATTTCCCAAGGACGCATTTGATTTGTGACTGCCGTGAATGACACTTTGTGATGTGATCCTATGGTTCTGCAATGTTTTTCTGTTTAGGCTGGATTTTTTCTTGCCTTAACGGATGGTACAGTTAAGGGCCTGTCCCACTTTCACAAACTAATTCACAACCTTTTTTACTCGTGGACATTTTTCATCATGCTAGAAAAACGCCCCGACCTACTTGATGCCTCGAGTACCTAGCATCACGACCTACCTATGACCTCGTTACGACCATGCTGCGAGTATGAGTCAAGGGCAAACTCGGCAGAGGTTGTGAATTAGGTCGTGAAAGTGGGACAGGCCCTTTATCCACTGGTATTCATGGGCAATGGTCATTTAAAAAAAAGACATGACCATAAGCTTTCCTTCCTTATCCACAAATAGTAGTACCAGGAATGGGCCATTCAGCATGCAACAGGTACATAACTAATCCCAATGTTCCACAAGTCCACTTCTCTGTCTCTTTACCTCCATACCCGGCGATGTCCTTACTGATTAGAAATCTATGTATCATAGCTTTAAATATGCACAGACCCCCCTCTACACCCCCTGTGTTTTAATGGCAGGGAGTTCCAAAGACACAGCCCTCAATAAATATTTCCTCATATCAGTCCTAAATGGGTGCCTCCTTATTCTGAGACCATGTCCTCTGGTTCTTGAATCTGGCATCCTCTCTGCATTTACCCTGTCGAGCTCTTTGAGAATCATAAGATCACCTCTCATTCTTGCAAATTCCAATGTAGAATACTATCCTGCTTCATCTCTCCTCATAGGACAAGTGCTCCACGTACTAGGTCATCCTAGTGAACTTTCCCTGAATTTACTACCTGTTAACCGATATGAAGTAATAACTTTATTTCAGTAGCAAAACTAAAACTCTGACGTGGGCCCACTGATGTGATAAAACTTCCCTGCTTTTCTACTTCAATCCTATGGAAACAGAAGGGCCAATGTTCAATTATCTTTCCCTGCTTCTCCTGTACTTGCGTGCAAGCTTTCTGGGTTTCTTGCACCTCCAAATCTCTTTTTGTAATAACACAGATCCCTGTGACATTGCATTGGTCACAGGTTGACAATCTTAAAATGAGCCCCTGGTTTTTCGATCCGCCAAGGCCTGCTGGATCTCCCAGTTGCTGACCATTTTAACTCCCATTCCCACGCTGACCTCTCTATCCTTGGCCGCCTCCATTGCCAGAGTGAAGCCATGCGTTAAATTTGAGAAACTGCACCTCGTATTCTGCTTGGCTGGCTTACAACCTAATGGTAAGGGCATTGGATTCTGTAAATTCAAGTCACTAACCCGCAAAGATCAACTTATTTATGTTTATTTCCTTCTTCCTCTCTTCTCTGTGCCCTACCTGGACTTGCATTAATTTCTTCCCCCCCCCTTCCACATACAGTGCCCTCCATAATGTTTGGGACGAAGACCCATCATTTAAATTTGCCTCTGTTCTCCACAATTTGAGATTTGTAATTTAAAAAAATCTCGTGGTTTAAGTACACATTCTCAGATTTTATTAAAGGGTATTTTTATACATTTTGCTTTCACCTTGTAGAAATTACAGCTGTGTTTATACATAGTCCCCCCATTTCAGTGCACCATAATGTTTGGGACACATGGCTTCACAGGTGTTTGTAATTGCTCAGATGTGTTTAATTGCCTCCGTAATGCAGGTATAAGAGAGCTCTTAGCACCTAGTCTTTCTTCCAGTCTTTCCATCACCGTTGGAAACTTTTATTGCTGTTTAACAACATGAGGACCAAAGTTGTGCCAATGAAAGTCAAAGAAGCCATTATGAGACTGAGAAACAAGAACAAAACTGTTAGAGACATCAGCCAAATCTTAGGCTTACCAAAATCAACTGTTTGGTACATCATTAAGAAGAAAGAGAGCACTGGTGACTTTACTAATCGCAAATGGGTGACAAGCAAAGGAAGACCTCCACAGCTGATGACAGAAGAATTCTCTCTAAAATAAAGAAAAATCCCCAAACACCTGTTCGACAGATCAGAAACACTCTTCAGGAGTCAATCTGAACCCAATGTGAGCATGCCTTTTATATGCTGAAGAGAAAACTGAAGGGGACTAGCCCCCAAAAGCATAAGCTAAAGATGGCTGCAATACAGGCCTGGCAGAGCATCACCAGAGAAGACACCCAGCAACTGGTGATGTCCATGAATCGCAGACTTCAAGCAGTCATTGTATGCAAAGGATATGCAACAAAATACTAAACATGACTACCTTCATTTACATGATATTGCTGTGTCCCAAACATTATGGTGCCATGAAAAGGGGGCGGGACTATGTATAAACACTGCTGTAGTTTCTACATGGTGAAACCAAAATGTATAAAAATGGGTTTTAATATTTAATATTTGACAATGTGCACTTTAACCCCATGTGAATCTCAAATTGTGGAGTACAGAGGCAAATAAATAAATGATGGGTCTTTGCCCCAAACATTATGGAGGGCACTGTATATTCTCGCCTCTGGGTTCGCAATTCTCACCTCTAATATTAATATTTCAAGACTTTTGTCTTTTCATCTTTGGCTTTTGTCCAACCATCTGCCAATAAAAAACCCTCATCACCTGTATTCACCTGTATTCGCCAAGCTTTGTCCTGCCTTGCCTCTCTTCCAGCTTTTTCTCACCCCAGACCACAATCAGTCTGAAGAAGGGTCCTGAAACAACACCTCTCCATGTTTTCGGATATGCTGCCTGATCCATGCATTACTTCCAGGAGCATGGGTTCTTGTGACTTAATTTCTTGAGGCACCTTGCAGAATGTCTTCTGGAAGTCCAAATACAATACATCTACTCATTACCCTCTATCCTATATGATTGCAATTTACTCTGTTCAAAATTAACCAGAGATAATGTTCTCTTCTTGAAGAGATGTTGCCTGATTAGATTGATTTTCCAAATATGCTACTGTGTTTTGCTTGATAATTAATTCTGACATTTTTTTTCCAAGTTAGGCTTATCTAGTTAGGTTAACTATTTTTCTTCCTTTTTGAATGGGGTAGCACATTGGCGGATTTACAGTCCTCTGATACATCCCCAGAATCTAGTGCTTTTTGGAAGATCACAAACAATGGATTCACTATCTCAGTGGCCACTTTTAGAATCCTAGGAAAAAGCCATCCAAACTAGAAAACATCAACTTAGTTTAGGAAAGAACTGCAGATGCTGGTTTAAATCGAAGATCGACACAATATGCTTGAGTAACTCAGCGGAACAGGCAGCTTCTCTGGAGAGAAGGAATGGGTGACGTATCGGGTCATAGAAAACACAGGTGCAGGAGGAGGCCATTCGGCCCTTCGAGCCATCACCACGAATGGTCGAGACCGTTCTTCAGACCGAAGGAGAGTCTCCACCCGAAACGTCACGCATTCCTTCTCTCCAGTCCTGCTGAGTTACTCCAGCATTTTGTGTCTATCTTCAACTTAGTTTAGTCTCGAGATACATTGCGGAAACAGCCTCTTCGACCGACCGAGTCTGCACCGACCAGCGATCCCCGCATGCTTACATTATCCTGCGCACACACAAGGGACAATTTTACATTTATAACAAGTCAATTTACCTACAAACCTTTACGTATTTGGAGTGTGGGAGGAAACTGAAGATCTCAGGGGGACTCACGCGGTCATGGGGGGAATGTACAAACTCCGTACAGACATCACCCGTAATCGGGATTGAACCCGGGTCTCTGGCGCTGTAAGCCCTGTAAGGCAGCAACTCTACTGCTGCACCACTGCCACCTCTAACCTAAAACCTTTAACCTAAAACAGTTCCTCCATGATAGAACCCCCATTTAGTTTATTCCCAGCTTTAATGAGGTGTCTGTCCGTACCCTAAACTCTGTTGCAAAATCCCTGTTTACCACCTCAGCCATTTTTTTGTTTTGCACAAATATTCCCCAGTCCCATTCTCCAGGGGTCCCAAGTAAACATTTCCTTTCCTTTTTATACTCAGAAGGAATGTTAAAACAAACAACGAGACTGTGTTTTCTAGATTTTCCTAGTTCATTTTTTTCTCTTTATCTTGTTTTGTCTTTGCTGGATCCTGAATTTATCCCAGCCTTTCAGTCTGCCACTAACTTTTGTCTTTTCCAAATGAAGCTCATATTTCCTTGGTTAGCCGTGTTTGATTCAGCACTCCCTTTGAATCTTTACTCCGTACTGGGATTTGTCTTGGCTGAATTTCCTTTCTGTATATGTGCTATTGCAGGCAACCTCGTGTTCTCCTTAAACCATCAGCCAAGTCCACTTTAACCAATTCTATCTTTGTTCCTCTACCCATATATACAGCTTTGCCTGGCGGGACAGGCAGCATCTTTGCAGAGAAGGAATGGGTGACGTTTTGGGTCGCGACCCTTCTTCAGTTCTTGAGGAAGAGTCTGAAGAAGGGTCTCGACCTGACATGTCACCCAGTACTTCTCTCCAGAGATGCTGCTTGTCCTGCTGAGTTACTCCAGCACTTTGTGTCTATCTTCGGTTTAAACCAGCATCTGCAGTTCCTTCCGATATAGCCTAACCTGGTGAGCATTTCCAACATTTCTTCATTCCCTATATTTAAGTTAAACATTGTTTCCAAGTTTCTTACTTTCAAACTGAGTACAAAATTCTATTATCTTATGACTACCATCTCCCGAGGTAATTTTTATTTCGAGGTCACTTATTAAACTTGCCTCATAACTTATTCCTAGATCCAAGCAAGCCTTTATCTTGGTTGGTTTCATAATGTATTGTTCCAGGAATCCAGCCTGAAAGCTCTCTCAGCCTCCCTTTCCAACTTGATTAAACCAATCTATGTGAAGATTAAATTCTTCCATGATTATTTTGCTGCTTTTTTTAAAAAAAAACATTTGGTTTACATTCTTGTCTAAAGTATGGCCACTGTTTCTGCACACTACTCTGGCCAGTGATTCATTTCTCTTGCTGTTTTTTTAAATTCCATTTCCATTTCCACCCAAATGGATGACTTCACATATGAGTATCTTTCACAATTATAAGTATTTCATTTATTTCATAAACAGTGCTACCCACCATCTTCCAATGTGTCCTTCCTATAAGTTAAATATATTTGATCCTATTGTAACTATACCCCCTCATGACCACCAGATCATACTAAATTTCACTCTTGTTATTATTTTTTTATTATTTTTTATTTTATTTTTATTTTATTATTTATTTCGAACAGAATAAAAGAATGAAAAGCAAGTGTGATACAAAAAACAAAACAAGAATATTTATAAAGTGTCATAAACAATATCTATAAATAAATGAAATCGTATGTTAACCTATCTTTTTACAAATACTTCATACCTTGAGACACAGAGTCTCCAGACTTATCAGTTTGCCATTTTTAAATCAAAGGCAATGAGAATGTTCCCATGTCATGAGGGTACAGATTATTAGTTTGGAACTATGCTGCTGCAGATGAGCATGTGAATTTGAAGTTTTGAACTGCAAGTTCAATTCATTTTAAGAATTAAGTTCTTACTCTAAAGCATGGCAGTGATGCCTTCCAACACAGAGTTCCTTCTGTGAGCATGTACCCTAGATTTGCGCAGTGGTTAGTTTAATATACTTTCCTGCATGTAGGAATTTGCAATGGAATAGTCATAGTTACACAACATGGAAACAGACCCTTTGGCCCAACTTGTCCATGCTAATCATGTTGCCTAGCTGAGCTCATCCTATTTCTTTGTGTTTGGCCTATGACTCTAAACTTTTTCTATCCATGTACCTGTCCCAAGTGACTTAAATCATAATTGTAAAGCCGGAAGCCAATAATATTATTTCCTCCTCCTATTTCCTGCTTCTTTAACAGATTGTTGTAAAACTAATCTGGCAACTATGTTCTTCAAGTTATCAAAACTTACTTCCAGTTGCAGTTTGGAACAATCAAGTGGCTCTCTCAGTGGATAGCTCCGAGTTAACCTGATAAATGTGTGACTGGAGTGAGTCATATGGGATCACAGATTTCCCTCGGTCAAATCTACTCATGAGTCAGTTTGGATTTACTGATAATCCACTCCCATTGTGGCCCTCTGTAGTGACACTAAGTTTAAAAAATTAAAACTGATTTGCAATTCAACTTTCATTATTCACCTAAAACATAATCGGCAACAAACAATCTGCTGCAAGGAACTCGGCAGCAGTAACTTTTCCCATTTTGGGTCAGTGCAGTTTCAGGACTGAGAGTGAGAGGAAGATGGCCAGTATAAAGAGGAGAGGGAGAGTGGTGAGACTGGTCACTAAATGATTGGTGGATGAAGACGAAGTAAAGGATAATTTGCAGATGGTGCCAGATAGGGGAGGGGTAAGATGGATTAAGGAAACTGGGGCAGGTGTTGGTATTGATTTATTTTGATTGATTATTGGTTTATTCTGTAGATGAGAGATGGAGGGGCAGACAAAAGATAGGCAGATGCAGCCAGGTCACAGGAGGGGAGGGTGCTGATGGGAGGATGATAAGCAGGTACAGAACAACTATCAGCACTGGAATCTGATGAAGTGACCAAGAGGATTGATAACGGTGAGGCAGCAGACATCCAAATGATCTTGGCAAGGCTTTTGACAAAGTCCCATGTGGTGGGCTAGTCCAGAAGGTTAAAACACCTGGGATCCGGGGTGAGCTAGCTAATTAGATTCAAAATTGGCACGGTGGTAGGAGGCGAAGAATGGTACCGGAGGGTTGTTTTTCAGATTAGAAGAGTGTGACCATTGGTGTGCCAAGTGGGAGGTTGTTCGTTGTCTATATTAATGATTTAGAAGAGAAAGTAGTTGGCATGGTTAATAAGGTTGCAGAGGACATTAAAATTGGAGGTATAGTGGACAACGAAGAAACATTACCTAAGATTTCAACAGGATTTAGGTCAACAGGGTAAATGGGCCAAGGAATGGCAGATTGAATTAAATTAGGACAAGTGCAAAGTGTTTCATTTTGATAAGTTAAACCAGTTCAGGACTTGTGCAGTAAACATAGAAACATACAAACATAGAAATTAGGTGCAGGAGTAGGCCATTCAGCCCTTCGAGCCTGCACCGCCATTCAATATGATCATGGCTGATCATCAAACTCGGTATCCCGTACCTGCCTTTTCTCCATACCCCCTGATCCCTTTAGCCACAAGGGCCACATGGGTAAATGATCGGACTCTGGAGAGTATTATAGAACAGAGAAACCTAGGGATACAAATGCATAATTCCCTGAAAGTGGTGACACAGGAAAACAGGGTGGTGAAGATGTGTAAGAAGGAACTTTAGATGCTGGTTTAAACCGAAGAAAGACTAAAAAAATGGGAGTAACTCAACAGGACAGGCAGCATCTCTGGAGAGAAGGAATGTGTGACGTTTCGGGTCGAGATCCTTCTTCAGATGGTGCAGATGTTTGTCTCATTTGCCTTTATTAATCCAATTCCATTAGAAGAGAAGCCATGTTGCCTGTAAAAGGAGGACATTTCAGATGACTTGAACGCTTCATCTTAAGAGCGAATACAATAGAAAAACTGTGAGAAAGGGATAACATCCTTCCAAGAGACGGGTGGGAAGAAGTATGATCTAGGTAGCTGGAGGAGTCGGTGGGTTTATAGTAAATCTCGGTGGATAGTTATCTCCTGAGATAAAGACTTCAGATCTAGAAAATAGAGGTGTCAGAAATGAATGCGAGAATTGTACAACCAGCGATCCCCCCCCCCCCCCCCCCCCCCCCCCCGTAGTACACTGTGCAAGTTAGTAGTGAAGTTGATAAAGTTGGTGAGTTCCGTATGAGGGTAGGGAGCAGCACTAGTGTAGTCGTCAGTGTAATGGAGAAAGAGTTGTGGCAGTTGTTTTGAATATGTTGGTTACATGTAGCTAGCTAAAAGACATGCATTGTAAGGGATTTGGGAGTGCAGGTACATAGTCCCTTGAAAGTGGCATCATGGGTATATAGGGAGGTCAATAACGCTTTCACACATTGGCCTTCATCAGTCAAGAGTATTGAGAATAGAAGTTGGAAGGTCATGTTACAGTTGTATAAGACATTGATGAGGCCACATTTGGAGTATTATGTTCAGGTTTGGTTGCCATGTTATAGGAAGGATGTAGTTAAGCTGGAAAGGGTGCAGAGAGGATTTGCAAGGATGTTGCCTGGACTCTAGTGCCTTGGCTATTGGGAGAGACTGGGACTTTATTCCTTGGAGTGCAAGAGGATGAGGGGTGCTCTTATAGAGGTGTACAAAGTCATGAGAGGATTAGATCAAGTAAATGTACAGAGTCTTTTGTCAAGAACATAGGTTTAAGGTGAGGGACCGGGAATTTAATAAGAACGAAGGGTAACTATTTTTACACACAGGCTGGGGGTATATGGAATGAGCTGCCATTGAGGCAGGTACTATCATAATGTTCAAGAGACATTTCGACAGATACATGAATAGGATAGATTTAGAGGGTTATGGGCCAAGCACATGCAGGTGGGACTAGTGTAGATTGCGCATGTTGGTCGGCGTGGGCAAGTTGGGCCAAACGTCCTGTTTCCATGGCTCTATGACTATTTATGACTCTACTGCTCTGACTCACACAAGCTGCTCTCACAGTACTATCCACACCTGCAACCTCGACCACCAAGAAGAGAAAGGGCTTCAGGTACTTAGGAACATTACCCCTTCAAGCTACATACTATACCTATGGAAATATATCGTCAACCGATCAGTGTTGCATGTAATAGAATTTCAAAAACAGTAACACAGTGGGATTACCTTCACCAGAGAATTATGGTGGTTCAAAAAGTTGGCTACCCACCAAACTACTCATGAAAAACGAATGGATTTCAAAAAAAAATCCTTTCCGCTGCTAAAAGTGATCAACATACATAGAATGCTTCCTCTAAAAAAGCATGGATAAGATTGTTGAGAAGGGATCCAGCATGTGTTTTAATAAATTTTGGATATAATATCAGTAAACTTTAACAATTTTATATTTTGTTTTTTTCCCAGAAATTTGGTAGCGCGCAATCTAAACCTGAATTCACCGTGGATTTAAAAGGGGCTGCAATTGAATGGGCTTCAAAAGATAAATCGAGTAAGAAGAATGTAATTGAGGTAAATATTCTCCTTCTTTGTACAATGTGCGAAATAGCCAGCCATTAGACTTTAGAGATACAGCATGGAAAGAGGCCTTTCGGCCCACCTAGTCCGCGCTGACCAGCGATCACCCTGTACACTATCACAATCTTCCACACTTGGGACAATGTACAATTTTAGCGCAGCCAATCAACCGACAAATCTGCACGTCTTTGGAATGTTGGAGGAGACGGGAGTACCCGGTGAAAACCCACGTGGTCATGCGGAGAACCTTGGTGTTTATCGTTCTCCTTTTCCCCTCGGCTCTCAGTTTTTTTTCTGGCTCTGAACACTTGCTGAACATGTTTTATTTCCTGGCCTGTGGTTCTATGTGTAGTGATTTTCACCTGTGTGCTCAAGAACCCATGGTCATGAGTTAGTGATTAAATATTGCCTGTCTCAGTCATTGACTAATTTTTCAATTGAGAGATGAGAATCAAACCACATGAAGCTGTTCCTTTTGGTTTGGAATTTGGGGCTTAGTAATTGATATTGCAAGCTTCCACCAGTTGATGAAATGCCTCATGGATATTATTGACTTTGAGGTTTTTAATATTTTCTCTGGTGGAATTCAGAAATCATTACTTGAACAAGTTGTTTCCATAAAGGTAGTATTAGTTGTTTTGCAATATTAAATCATAGCTATTCACGGGGAGAAGGAATGGGTGACTTTTCGGGTCAACCCGAAACTCAAACTCCCGTTGAGTTACTCCAGCATTTTGTGTCTATCTTTGGTTTAAACCAGCATCTGCAGTTCCTTCCGACACAAATCATAGCTGTTCTTTGTTGCTATAAGTCCGGGCAAGGGCACAATGTTGGTTGGGCCTTTAGAAAGAAAATCAGAAATGGCAAGGCTAAATTAATTAATTAGGAGGACTCCATTCTCCAGTATTACATATTGCAGTGTTGACAATTATTTAGCTTCATTTGAAACTAAGAATAAATGATTTTTTTCATGTTTTATCAATGAAGCCCAAGATTCAAAATGGCCTTTCATTTTGGGGTCCTTCAGTATGGATTCCTTTGAGTACAAGAGAGCAGAATTTGAAGCCATAATGGAGACCATAAGTGAACCCAGATTTGTGGCATGTTGTACCTTGTTCATGAGAAAACCACATACCAACAGAGATGCTACTGTGAAAATTTTAAAACTTAATGAATAATGCAGAGATTTGAAATCAGCAAATTCCTGAACTATTTTAATTGTTAAAGTTAATGCTAAATAGTAAACCTAATTTTGTCTCCCTAGATTAGCTTCACATTTGAAGTTGGATAACAGGGAATATTTTAATCCTGAGTTTTATCTGGGGAAAAATGATTTTGCCATATATGGAAGTACAAAATCCTGCTAGTTCAATTATGACGTCTCTTTCTGGGAATGTCAATTACGACATCAACATGCCAACCATGTGGGCTGGAGACATCATCCAAAACACCAGACCATTCTATTGATAATTTATTTTTCATTGAGTCTAAAGTGACATTTCCATTTCTGAAATATATTAGAGTAACTTTACATACTTTTAATGTAATGCATTGAGGTGTGCCTTTGTTCAAAATGTGTTATGCATTTGAATATTATACTAATCAACCTATATATGTATTGATAATTGTGCCATGTGCAATAAATTATTAATGCTCTATGTTGACTTGCCCAATGGGAAGGCTGTTCTACTGAACTTTAACTGTTTACCAGAGGTGGTAACATTTTGTGATTAATATCTAATGCAGTTAAAACACGGGGTAGTCTAAGTTGTGCGCAGGAAGTAATTTTTTAAGTAATAAAAACTGAATGCGGTAAGGACGATCTCCTTGATTATCTGTTTGATTAATTGGGAAATTTGCCATTTTCTAGCTCCGAACACGTCAAGGAACAGAATTACTGATACAATTAGACAATGATAATTTCATCAATGAATGGTATAAAGCTCTTGAAGAGACTATTAGTAATCAGGTATGTATTCAAATAGAAACATTTTGATTTCTATTTCTGTTTGTATCGTTTTCTTTGCTTTTACTGATACACTGTGAAGCTGTTCAAGAAATCTGAAGACTAATTTGCATCTCACAATTAATTTCATCGCAGGTAGAGTCTGATGACGCTGCGGATGATGACATGCCAGAGTCTCCCGGCATTGAAAAGCATGATAAAGATAAGAATAATAAAGACTTAAAGAAATCACGGCGTAAGTCATATACATTGATTTCATACGGTTAAAGTCAATTTCAGCAAACAACATATGATTCCTATTTGCCATTTTCATTGCGAGCAGGATGTAAGCAACCAAATGGTAGACAGTCAGAACCCTTATCCCAGGGTGGAAATGTCAAGAATCAGAGGGCATAGCTTTAAGGTGAGAGGGGCAGAATTTTAGGTGATGTGAGGGGCAAGTTTTTAAACACAGAGTGGTGGGTGCCTGGAATGCACTGTCAGGGGTGATAGTGGATCCAAATAAGATAGTGGCATTTCAGAGGCTTTTAGATAGGCACATGGATATGGAGGGATATGGATCATGTGCAAGCAGAGGATGTTAGTTTAAGTTGGCAACATATTCAGCATGAATTCAAGCTGGAAAGGGCACAGAGAAGATTTACGAGGATGTTGCCAGTAGCAATGGGGAGAGGTTGAGTAGGCTGGGACTCCATTCTATGGAGCGCAGGAGGATGAGAGGTGATCTTGTAGAGGAATAGATTGGGTAGGTGAATTGTGGACCAGAGGACATAGGTTTAAGGAGAAGGGGAAAAGATTTAATAGGAATTTAAGGGGTAACTTTTTCACACAGGGTGGTGGGTGTATGGAACAAGCTGCGGGTGGAGGTAGTTGACGATCCCAACTTTTAAGAAACAGTTACACAGGTACATGGATAGGACAGGTCTGGAGGGATATGGACCAAGCACGGGCAGGGGAAAGTATCTGGGGAGTGGGTGGTTTGGGTGGGCCAAACACAGGCAGATGAGACAAGTGTAGCTTGTTAGTGTAGGCAAGTTGGGCCGAAGGACCTGTTTCCATACTGTGACTCTGAATATTATGGGCCGAAGGGCCTGTTTCTGTGCTGTACTATGTTCTCCGTTCACTCAAAAAAGAGAACTGAAATTGAATTTGGTATTAATAGTTAGTTACAGATTCATTATTGCATTGCATGGAATTACTCATTATTGAAAACATTTCCATACCGAACATTTTTAATTAATTATAGTAAACTCAAAAACACAACACTGTTCCAATTTAAAGCTCTGTTATTCTCTTATGAGTCCTCAATGTGTACAAGTAGTTCTGCTATAACATGTGTTTCCATAACACAAATTGGATAATAGCGATGAATTAGGGAAACAGTATTTACATTAAGCGGGCTAAATTTGTTACACTATTTAGATTGGAAACCAGAGGACCACTTTGAAGTTACTTTGGAAATTGGCAAGCAAAAAGAAACCTTCTTGGATTTAAACAGTTTAGGGAGGGGAAAATTGTTTTCATGTAACCTCCATGCAGTGATCAGATACTATTCTCTCAAGAGCACGGTTATTACTTTAAACTGGACATTGAACTTAGCAAGAAGTTGCTTTTATCGACACTTGTGCACCAATATATAACCTATTAAGCAATGTAACATACACTCTTGAGTAGTTTACCTTGCAGTAACAAAGATAAATGTATTGCTGTTAAAAATATCTTTATTTCTAAAGATTCCATGGAGAAAAATAATTTTGGTATTGTGTCAAACTCCCTGGCCCAGAAGCCTCTTTTCCAAATTGACACAATTACCTTTATAGCGTGATTTCCTCTCACGTGAGGTTTCTTCGAATCATAACTGTCGCATTATAGCAAAACTACACACACTAATTGAGCTAAAAATATTTGTCATTTTTCTATGACTAAAGATGCAATGGCCTCCATAGATTTTTATGGCAACCATGGTAAAGAAAAGCTTTATTAATCATTAATATTTATTATATTTTCCCCTTCTTAACTGTACACTTGTATTAGTAATATAAATAGAAACTGCTGGAAATACTCAGCAGGCCAGAAAGCATCAATGTAGAGGGAAACAGAGTTAAGTTCAGGCCAATAGTGAAGTTTACAGATACAGAGTGGATACAGGTAATTCAGCCCACCAAGTCCGTGCCGACCACAGCTATCACCCATACTCTAGTTCTATCATACACACTTGTTCTATCATACATGCTAGAGACAATTTACAGTAGCCAATTAATCTACAAACCTGTTTGTCTTTGGAATGTGGGAGGAAACTGGACCACCCGGAGTAAACCTACAAATAACACATAGAGTTTATCCGCTTTTCTTTGCTTATTAGATAGAAGTAGAGCTAGGTTTGCAAGGGTTTTTAATTATTGGGTATATTGTTTAAAACCCAGCATGTACAGAAAGTGGATGTAAAGGCACCAGACTGTGAGCCTTATGGGCCTGTCCCACTTAGGCAACTTTTTGGGCAACTGCAGGAGACTATGCAGTCGCCACATGGTCGCCACATGTTCGCGGGTGGGTGACGGGGGGTCGCCTTCATGGTCGTGAGGAGTTCCCGCATTCTGGGAACTAGTCGCGGCCTCATTATGGTCGCCGAGAATTTTTCAACACGTTGAAAAATTAGCGGTGACTAGAATGAAGCCGCCATGGAAAGTAGCGAGAATTCTCGAGCCGTAGGTGGATCGCCAGGTGGTCCTAATGGGTTGCCAGGTGGTTGAAGGTTCTCGTAGGTTGTAGCCGGTGCTGGCCGGTGAATTTCATTGGCTCATTGGGGGGGGAAAAAAGGTAAGCAGTAGTTTTCAGAACCAAGGATAACCGACCAGTAATGTTAAATGTTGCCGAGCTTCACAGACGTGTATCTCTGGCTTCTTAAATGTTGTCTCCACTCCTTCTACCCTCTCTCCCCCCTCTTTTAAAGGATTTACCGTACACTGTGCATTAGCCGTCTTTTTACAGCATCAACCTCCCTGTTCATCGCGGTGTGTGTCTGATTCACCTTGGCTTTGTACAGTGTGAATTTGTTTAGACAGCGCTCCGCTGCTTGCGTGTGAGTGTGTGTGTGTGTTCGCGTTCGTGTTCGCCTAAGTGGGACAGATGTGTTGTATACAGCGCATAATCCCCATAATACACATCAGCTGTTGTACACAGCACATAATCCTCCTCCATTTTTGCCACCACCAGCGGAATCCCCGCACTAGTTGCATCTTCCCAGTTTCACTCCTTTCTATTTTCTGCAGAGTGAACTGCAACTCCTGGTTCACTCCAAAACACACCCCCCTCGCCCGGTACTTTCCCCTGCAACTGCAGGAGATGCAACACCTGTCCCATATCTCCTCCCTCGACTCCATCCAGGGACCCCAACAGACCTTTCAGGTGAGGCAGAAGTTCACTTGCAACTCCTCCAACATCTACTGTACCTGTTGTTCTCGATGTGGACTCCTATATATCAGCGAGACCAAGGGCAGACTAGGCAATAGTTTAGCTGAACACCTATATTCAGACCGCCTTGGCCCATGCAATCTACTGGTTGCCAAACACTAACACCCCTTCTCATTCCCACACTGACCTTTCTGTCCTGGGCCTCCTCCACTGTCAGAGTGAGGCCCAGTGCAAATTAGAGGAACAGCACCTCATATTTTGCTTGGGCAGCTTGTAATTCAGCGGTATGAATGTTGATTTCACTAATTTCAAGTAACCCCTGCCTCCCTCTCTCCGCCCCACCCTAATTGCCAGTTCCACAATTTGCATCCATATATCCCTTTGTTATCACCTCTTCCACAGCCAAAAATAGACCATTGTGGGCTCTGCCTTTCCTTGGTCATCGGTGCTGGCTCTGATTTTGTTCTGAACATTTTCATATCTCTAGTTTCCCTCTCCCCGACTCTGTCTGAAAAAGGGTTTCAACCTGAAACGTCACCCATTCCCTATCTCCAGATATGCTGCCTTACTCCAGCTGAGTTACTCCAGCATTCTGTCTATCTGTCTATCTTTGCTGCCTGAAGCACTGAGTTACTTGAGCATTTTGCTGAAGATTCCAGCATCTGAAGTTACTTGAGGTGTTTGTTGCTTTCTGTGTTACGTTCTCCGTGACTTTTTCCCTTAAAAAACAATGTTTTTTCCGCGAAAGTCTTAAGGATTTTTCTGTCATGGTAGAACATCTGACACAGAAATGGGAGTTGTGAATTAACTAAATAGTAGTAAGTTTATGAAACCTCAAGAAGCAGGTTCAGTGATCAGTGGTAGTGCAAGAAGTCTTCTTTCGTATCCATCTTCCATGTTTCAAATGTTGACATCGCTGTCATCGTCCGTCCTAAAAAGAACGCAAGCTTCCAGCGACAATCAGTGAGAGCCATCACTTGTTGCAATAGATTGATACTGAATTGATACTGAATAGTTCCCATTACGCAGAAGCAATCATTTTATTTTATTTAATCACAGTTATCAAACTATATTCATGCATTATT
Organism: Amblyraja radiata; assembly: GCF_010909765.2. Classification (NCBI taxonomy): domain Eukaryota; kingdom Metazoa; phylum Chordata; class Chondrichthyes; order Rajiformes; family Rajidae; genus Amblyraja; species Amblyraja radiata. The sequence continues at coordinate 39,310,861 of NC_045957.1, read as the reverse complement.
CTTAGAAAATTGCATTTGATATTGATGTGGTTGGTGATAGGTTGTCAGCAAATGTATGAATAGTTTCCTGCAGGTGAGAGGGGGAAATTATGCCTTTGTTCCCTTTCCACTGGCTGCACCAATGCCAGCATCAGTGAACTTTTTGTTCTGTTTCCACGCTGCAAATATGGTGAAAATAAAACCCTTCATGAGGTTAAGGTTACCTGCTTTTTTAATTGACGTCCTGAATTTACATTATCAACCCGATTTCTTTCCTCCCTGATAATTTTTTTTAGCCAACACATTATTGGCAATAGCTCTGCAACATCACTTTAAACTGCCGTGTAAATGGAATAACATGCAAGCGATTATTTATTGGCATTATTTATGTTTTTAAAATGCTTGTCATCAAATTTCACGCCGGAACACCAGGTGCTTGCAGTGTACACGAAGAGAAACTATCTCATGCATAATCAAATTATTGGGAATAAGAGTTGCTCTTATAGACAATAGGTGCAGGAGTAGGCCATTCTGCCCTTCAAGCCAGCACCACCATTCACTATGATCATGGCTGATAATCCACAATCAGTACCCCGTTCCTGCCTTATCCCATAGGCCTTGACTTATGAATGAATCTGGTTAAATACTCTGATCAGATGGAGCTATGCATTAAAGATCAAGTGAACTGCAGTATCAGTTGCTACCAAATTTGCCATAAGCCTGAGGAAACTATTTTGCTTGGTGCAAAAACATTCTTAGTGGAGATATTATAAAACTTGGTACATTAAAAGCCACGCTGAAAATGTAAAGTCAGGCTCATTTACCAATTGACTTAAAAAACCCCATGAAATCTATATTATAAGAAAGTGTCTTCTGAATCAATAAAGTATCCACCATCTTACATCATGTTTATATTAAAATCTTTGTCATTCTTTCCTTACAAAGCAACTTGAGACTGTTTAATTGAATAGTTTTGTAGTTTAAGTTTTATGTTTATTGTTCCAGCGATTAAGTCCTCTGGTAACGTAGATAATGCAGACCAAAAAAAGACCAAAACAAAATTGAAAAAGTTTCTGACACGAAGACCAACACTCCAAGCTGTGCGAGACAAAGGCTATATTAAAGGTAAGGGGAAAAAAATCACATTTGTTGAAGACGTCCATTTCAAAGTACAAGTGAAACACTTTTAAATTTATCTGATATAAACATATGACAAATTGCTGTAGACTTTTTTTGTTTTTACGACGTAATGAAACCAGTGGATTTCTCCTCCCATTTTTTCCCCCCATGAAGTGCTCAAGTCATCCTACGCCACCTGCAGCTAAGGAGCTAGCAGCTCTCTTCATGTCTTTATCAGAACTGCTGTTCAGGCCACAAGGAAGTGCATAGTTTCCTTCTAATTTGCTTCCTCTGCAAAAGAATGTGGGAGTTCAGCTGAGTGAGCAAAACAACCTTTGTCTTTCCAATCAAAGCCATTGTTGCTTCCTGTTAATATGCCCTCAACTTGTGGAACTGTTCAAACACAGATATTTTCTAAATGGAAGAAGGGGAGTAGATAAAGTGCATGATGCAGTAAATATATTTCACTCTAATCAATCTGAATTTATGGTTCTTGGACGCCGTTGCCCGTTCATATTAAAATATTGCTGAACTGACTAATTAAACTTTAATAAAAACTTGTTTCCATTTAAATAATTTCCCAATAAAATTGTTACATTATATATTGTTATATTTTTAAATGTTTTATTATTGTTACATTATATGATATTATATCATGTACATTTTAATATATGCTTCCTGGATAATAGGGCCTTCTTTAAAAAAAAAAAAAGGCTTGTCATCTAAATTAAATTTCAAATATGAAATGCTATTTAAATATTTTTTGTCCAAGATTTTCTGGTTGGAGCAAATGAATATTATTTGCATCTTCAATGTATGAGTGTTGTTAGGCTCGCTATTCTTAACATAAAATGTTGGCCACTGTGTAAAACTGTATTACCAATAACTTTTATTTTTATTTAGATCAAGTGTTTGGATGCAATTTAAGCAGTCTATGTCAGAGAGAAGGCACAACTGTACCTAAATTTGTGACGATGTGTATTGATCACGTGGAAAAGGAGGGTATGTAGTCTAATTTGTTTCAGCAAACTATTTCACGCAAGCTTGGACTATGCTTGTGGAATAATATCGAAAGAATCCATAATTGTTCACCTAATGAGAGTAATTGTGCATATTTCACAGTGCATACTTTCTTTTAATTTCATCTTAAATATGGACTGATCACACTTTTTGCAAAGTAATGATTTTCAATATTGATTTTTAAACATTGAGCTTTTACATTTCTGTAATTCAGTCTCCGTGTTCTATTCCTGTTTATGTTGATTCATCTTATTCCATCAGGCTTAAACGTTGATGGTCTTTATAGAGTCAGTGGCAACCTGGCTGTTATACAAAAACTGCGATTTGCCGTCAACCATGGTAAGTTACATTATTAAACGTGATTTAAAAAAAAAAGATTATTAAATCCTTCCATATAGTTAACAGCAGAACCTGATCTTTTAAATTTAAGTCTTTATACCTATGTTTCTCTTTCTTCATTCACCCAGGGGTGCAATGCTAGTCCACAGCAGGGCGCCCTCTGGTGTTTCTTTCCTTCTCTGTGCAGCTGGATATGAGATCTGATACATTTGAGAACGTTAAACATAAACTCATCATAGAATCAAAAGTTTAAATCTGTAAAACCCTTGTGATAATTTTCTTTTATTAAATAATTTACATGACATTCCTTTGTTCTTGCCATACAAATGTGTTGCCATACAATAATCGATTTGAATATAATTAATTGTGACATCTATTAAGAGTCATAGAATCATACAGTGTAGAATCAGGCCATTTGGCCCAACTTGTTAATGCCAACCAGTGGACACCCCTCCATTTAATCCCATTTCCCAGCACTTGGTTCAGAGTCTTCTAGGCAATGAGGTGATTCAAGTGCCCGTCAAAATGCTACTTAGATGTACCCTAGCTTGAACTACTCTCAGGCAATGTATAACAGGTACTTTGGGTGAAGAAGGTTCCTCTTATATTCTCTCTAAACGTATGCAATATCTCCTCATAATTTGTGGAGTACACTTTCATCCACCCCTTCACTGAAATCCAAACACAAAGTCAGGTTCCCTTGTAAATGCTGATGGAAAGTATTCATTTGGGACCTCAGCTATTACTTTCTAGCTCCTGCACAGAATGCCCATGTTTAGTTTAGAGATACAGCATGAAAACGGGCTCTTCGGCTCCAACGAGTCCACTCGGACCATCGATCAGCCGTTCGCACTAGTTATATGTTATCGCACTTTAGTATTCACTCCCTTCACACATGGGGCAATTTACAGATAGCTGTCAATCCACAAACCTGCACATCTTTGGGGGGGAAACTGGAGCACCCATAGGAAACCCGCGCTGTGACAGAGAGAACGTGCAAACTCGACAAAGGCAGCACACATCAGGATTGAACTTGTTTCCCTGGTGTTGTGAGGCAGCAGCTATGTGCCGTGTATGTTGTCCCTACCTTTTCCCCTGCTTATTCTTTTGCCTTTCATATACTTAAAAACACTCCAAAATTTGCGTTAATCCTGACTGGCAGTAGTTTTTTTTATAATCCTTCTTAGCCTTCTTAACTTCCTTTCTGCACACATAGAGTCATACAGCATGGAAACAGGCCTTCTGCCAACCAAGATATATTCCTGAGCTGGTCCCATTTGATCGACGTAAACCTCAAAACCTTTCCTACCACATACCAGTCTTTTAAACATTGTAATTGTACCCACCTCCACTGCTTCCTCTGGGAGCCCATTCCACATACCCACCACCTTTTGCCTGCCCCTCGGGTCCTTTCCCCTCTAACCTTTTCATCTGTGCTATCTAATTTTAGACTCCCTTACCCTGGGGAAAAAACTCTGACAATCCATCTTATCTCTGCCCCTCATGATTTTATAAACCAATATAAAGCCACCCACAAATATCCTTTGCTCCAGGGAAAACCAGTCATCCTTGTGAATCTTTTTTTATGCTTCTGACGGGCCTCCACTGTCAAGAATTCCCTTTATCTGTCAATTCCTTTTTTCTCTTTTCGAACCCCGGCTATCCCTCGACATTCAGGACTCCTTATCCATGTTACTCCTACCTATTCCCTGACAGGAATGTGTTGGCCTTGAACTCTAGTTATTTCTCCTTTGAGACTTGGCTGCAAGTAGATGCTCCCAACCTTCCCTTGCCCAGTACTTCTTTACTTTAACGAGATTGAAGTGTTCCAAGCGTCACGAGTTAGGAGTGTTTAATTGTCATATGCACTGGGAAAAGAGCATAAAAATTCTTGCTTGCTGCAGCTAAACAGGCACAAGAATACACCAAATAAAGAACAATAAGTAATATTACATGTAGCCATGTGTAACTTCATATCCATGACTATTTCATTAGTTTTTCTTATTAAGAGATTATATAAGTTTTGCTGTGAATATGTTTTTTGATGTCATTAGCTGGTTCACATTGATATGCACTACTGCCCCTTTAAATAGTTTTCTGCAGTGTACTTGGTGAACATGTGTGGTAAACAGCATACAACCTATGTGGATGGATTTAAATGCATTTGATTTGTTGGTAATGAGTTAGATCATTTTTCCTGTGTGGTGATTGGTTTGGGGGCGGGAGCTGGGGATGGTGGTTAATCGGTGAACAGAAGAAGTCCGCGGGCGGAGCAGAGAGAAATACGAAGAACAGAGACTGAGAAGAATATGTTTTGACTGTCCTACTCGGTCAGTAAACAGTTGAAATATCTTTCCTCGCGGTGAGGTAAGATAAAGACTTTTACAGAGAACGTGGTAATTGGACTGTGAGCTGCAGCGGCTTGCTGAGCTCAAAGACTTTTCCTCTGCCGCTGCCTTCCGTCATTAGCGTAGTTAGCCGTAGCCTAGCTGCTACCCCTTCAGCTCGGAGGTGTGGATTAAAGACTGTCGCTGTTTGGACTTTGTGATTACGGGGAGAGTGAGAGCAGCGGTTAGCTGAGCCCTGGAGACAACGAGGGAGAAGGAAGATTTCTGCCACATGGGGTCCTCTCTGGTCAGCCAACTCGCCAGCAGCTCGCCAGTCGCCCGCCAGCCGTCATCGCCAGCAACGTGCCTTTCGCCCGCCATCTTGTGAGCTTCTGCACTGTGCACTTGTCGGCTTCAACTGTATTTGGCCGCGACGCTCTCCAGCTTCGACCAGGCCTGCAACGTGGGGTTATTCTTGTTTTGTTTTTCATGTTGCCGGCTTGTGTGAGTGAGTGTGTGGGCCCACATAGCAATTAATACTTAAAGGTACTATAAAAGATTGATTTATTGAGTGGTGGTGTTTGAATATCTGTGTGAGAAACACCAGTAAAACACCATATTTTGGTTATTGATATTTTATTTTGTATTTCCCTGACCAACATATTTTTTATTTTAATTAATAGAATAAATGTGAAGGTAATTCATTGGAACATAGTTGTCAGTTGATTTATTTTAACTGTTTCTACAGTAAGGTATACCATTTAATATTGAAATTAAAGGTGCCCTATTGTCCAAATTAAAAGAGTGCATAAATACTTAAATTAAGGGTTAACTAACACCTATAAGGGAATTAAAGTTTACGAACCTGGGGCGCAGCTCACGTAGAGGGCAAAGAAGCGCTACATACAGTAAATGATAATTTATAGTCGGCTATCAGACATTAACAGTGCAAGTCAAAGTATGTAGTGCAATCTATAAATAATTTATAGTAGTTGCTGAGGTAGGGTTGTGGTTAGGATGCTACTTAAAACTTTGAGTCTCTCTAGCGATATTCGGATTAAAATAGATGCAATTTAGCTTTGAATTCCCTTGCTGTGCATTTAGCTTGTTCTGCCTATTGATCTGATTATTTCTCTTCTCAGTGATTGTTCTCTCCATCTGAACAACTCCTCTGAGTCTCTTTCCCCCTGCCAAATCAGTTTAAACCTTTCCCCAATAATACTAGCAAACCTCGCATCAAGGAATATTGGTCCCACTCTGGTTAAGGTGTAACCTGTCCCACTTGCACAGATCCCACCTTTCCAGTAACAGTTCCAATAATCCAGGAACCAAACCCCATTCTCCGGCACCATTCTTTAGCCGTGCATACCTCTGATGTATCCTTCCAATCCAATACTCAATGGTTTGTGGCACCAGAAGGAATTGAGCGATTACAAGCTTTGAATTGTGCTCTGTACATTGTACAATGTACAGGTATGGTCATTGTCTCCAAAATGTCACCTGTATACTCTGGAATTTAGAAGGATGAGGGGATCTTATTGAAACATATAAGATTATTAAGGGTTTGGACCGCTAGAGGCAGGAAATATGTTCCCAATGTTGGGGGAGTCCAGAACCAGGGGCCATAGTTTAAGAATAAGTGGCAAGCCATTTAGAATTGAGATGAGGAAAAACTTTTTTCACACAGAGAGTTGTGAGTGTGTGGAATTCTCTGCCTCAGAGAGCAGTGGAGGCTGGTTCTCTGGATGCTTTCAAGAGAGAGTTAGATAGAGCTCTTGGGGATAGTGGAGTTAAGGGATATAGGGAGAAGGCAGGAACGGGGTACTAATTGTGGATGATTAGCCATGATCACATTGAATGGCGGTGCTGGCTTGAAGGGCCAAATCGCCCACTCCTGCACCTATTGTCTATTGTTCATCATGACTTCTGGCTGTACACTTTCACCTTTCAGGATGTCCTGCAGTCTCTCCAAGACATCATTGACCCTACCACCAGGAACACAACATAGCAACCGAGAGTTTGTTTTGCCACCATAGAAATACCAGCTGCCTCCCTTCACAATAGAGGTCCCACCACCCTTCTGTACAGCAATGCCCACCATAGTGCCACAAATTGGGCTTATCGTGCTGTTTTCCCCAGCGAGGCCATTTCTACTGCACCACACAATTTCCTACATGTTAGGTCAGATTGCCTTCTCAATTCATCAAGATTTGTCTTAATATATTTTAAAACATGGATGATGCTCATTTTCACAAGCAAGGAATATGATGAGCAAAATATATGAACTCAGAGCTTTACTTAACTTTTGGGTCTATGTCATTGTTTCCATCGCTGAAACATGTTTGAAGGACTTGTAGGGTTAGCAATAAATTAAAAATCAGATTACCAAGTTTGTCTTAGTATATTTTTAAGACATGGATGATTTTAGTTTTAGAGATACAGCGTGGAAACAGGCCCTTCGGCCCACCCAGTCCGTGCCAACCAGCCATACACAAACACAAGCCTAGACACACTTAAGGACAAGTTACACTTATACCAAGTATTAAAACCCAAGCCAATTATCCTTTAAACCTGTACGTCTTTGGAGTGTGGGAGAAAACTGATGATCACTGAGAAAACCCACGCGGTCACGGGGAGAACATACAAACTCCGAACAGGCAGCACCCGTAGTTGGGATTGAACCCGGGTCTCTGGCGCTGGATGCAGCAACGCTGCCGCTCCGCCCCTGAGCATGTTGCTAATTTTCCCCCTGATAGCAGCTTCTTGATGGTTCTTCTTGAACCACTGTAATTCCTGTGCATTCTCATCATAACAATTATATGTATCATGTATAACTTGTAGGCAAACTATTTGTCGTGACATTGTTGACTTTATCTTTACGACAATTGAGATCAAAGAGGAGAGAAGATCTGCTGATGTATCAGTCGGGTACTGCAGACCACCAAGTGTCATTTAATGTGAGGAATGAAAATCCAGAGGCAGGATTGATTGAGCCTCTGAGCTTCCAGGGAATTGGTTGGGTTTTTTCCATTTTTAAAGATGGCCATTGCCTTGTCTTGCATCTGAGAATGCTACCTGCCACTTATTAGAAGAAATCCGGATATTATCCATGTCCTGAAATAGGTTGGCCTGCACTACTTTATTATCAAAATGACCTTATATATGGCGAAAGTGATAGAACAGTCAGTGCACAATCACACACCTTGCAATGGAAGGAGTAATGGATGATACGGGCTTCAAAATATGATGGTCAGCCTGCATCTTTAGTTTAGTGATACAGCATGGAAACAGGCCCTTGAGGCCTACCGAGTCCACGGCGACTGACGATCGCAGTTTCGCATCCTACACCCTTGGGGCAATTTACTGAAGCCATTAACCTATAAACTGGAGAAACTCAACGGGTGCGGCAGCATCTATGAAGCGAAGAAAAGCACCCATTTCCTTCGCGTCATAGATGCTACCACAGCTATTTCCTTTGCTACATAGATACTGTCACACCCGCTGAGTTTCTCCAGCACTTTTGTCTACCTTTGATTTTCCAGCATCGGCAGTTCCTTCTTGAACCTATAAGTTGTATGCCTTTGGAATCTGGGAGGAAACCCGGAAGAAACCCATGGGTGATAAAGCAAACTCCATTCTAGACAGTACCCATAGTCAGCATCGAACCCAACTCTGGCACTGTAGAGCAGCAGCCATACTGCTGCACCACAGTCTTAATCAGTATGAATTTGAAGAATCCTGTGGCTGCCTGATAATTCATGACTGTTGCTGCTTAGGCTATTAAAGGGATCTTCAGGAAACCGAATAGCCATATTGGGACAAAGTCTGCTATTTATTAATGGAAACTTGCATGTTTTATGGATTTGGCATATTCAGGTTTATCTGAAAGTTTAGAAATAAGGAACTGCAGATGGCTGTTTGCAAAAAAAGGCACAGTGCTGGGGTAACTCGGCAGTTCAGACAGCATTAATGGAGAACATGAAAATTATATCATTGTCAATGCACAATCTGGCACTTTACAATAGAAGGGAAATTCCAGCTATTATCCTCACTATCACCTTTCTTTATTGGTACTTCCAATCTCATTTAATTCATCATAGGTATTTAGCTAATGTCCAGGGATGCTGCCTGACCGGCTGAGTTATTCCAGCACTTTGATGTCTTTTATGTGAAAGTTTATCATGGTTGTTGGTTTTATGTGACTTTCTCTGGAGCCTTTGTAAAATTCAGTTTTCACTTGGCACCTACTGTTTTTTCTTTTCTTTCATTTAAAAAAAATTGGGATCAGTGGAAAGAGAGCAATCGAGTCTTGCTGAGAGCCCAACATTTTACAGAAGGTTATTCATTACCCACAATTGTGCCTGATTACTCCCTGAGGAATGAATAGAGAAAGTTTTGCATTTTGAGGGCCCCCTTGATATTGCAAGCCTCCATTGTGTCAGCATTACAGAGGAGATCTTTCTATATTTTTTTAAAGGTTTAGTTTAGAGATACAGCTCTAAACAGGCCCTTCAGCCCACCGGGACCGCGCTGACCAGCGATCCCCGAACATTAACACTTATCCTGCACTCACTAGGGACATTTTTTATAATTACCAAGCCAATTAACCTACAAAGCTGTACATCTTTGGAGTGTGGGAGGAAACCGAAGGTCTCGGAGAAAACCCACGCAGGTCACGGGGAGAACGTACAAACTCCGTACAGCCAGAACCCGTAGTCAGGATCGAACCCAGGTCTCCGTCGCTGCATTCGTTGTAAGGCAGCAACTCTACTGCTGTGCCACTGCGACCGCCTGTATTCTAGGCATACACACCACCGTCCCATAATTTGGGAGCAGAAATGGATCAAGAGTGGATCAGCAGAGGAGAGAGAGAGAGAGAGAGAGAGAGAAAGAGGGGGAAGCATTGTAGAATTCAGTGTTCATACCATAGGGTTGTAGATCACCCAGGTAGTTAGGGGATGTTGTTCTCCCACATGCCGTTGGGTTGGAGATGACCTAGGTCTGAACTAACTTTATCTGGACCAGCCTTGGTTATGGCCCTTGGAAAACAAAATAGGTTTTATTTTCTTACAAATGACCAAACCTCCATAATAGACTTTAGAATACAAAGTAGTTATGATTTATTTTTGTTTCTTATCTTAATAAACTGTACCTTCCTTCCTTGCAGATGAAAAGCTGGACTTGAATGATAATAAGTGGGAGGATATTAATGTCATTACGGGGGCTCTCAAGATGTTATTCAGAGAACTACCGGAACCACTCTTCACGTATCATCTTTTTAATGATTTTATTAATGCAATCAGTAAGTAAAAATAATAAATTAATGCAAATGTCTTATTCTCACTTTAAATGTTCATTTGCTGTGGGTTACAATTACTATTTGTACGAAGCATTGAATAAATCAACATTTAAGTGACCATATAGTAAACAAATTGTCATTGTATTTTTGCTAACTGCAACTTTAAGTCCATGTTCTAGGTGGTCAATCCTCCAAATTATTTTGCTTTTTACAGCAAATGATTTGTTTAATTATTAGATTCCTAGCAGATCCTTTAAGCATCTTCACATTCTATGCAGACCCTGTGCATTTGTGCAATTAAAAGCATCTTGGAGGTGTTCCACCAGAACTAACAAAATACTAATGCATACCATATTGCAAGATATTGTATAGCCTTATGAATCCAGAACCTAATGCCATTGACTTATTTGGTGCATAAAAATTGTTTTAAAAATTAGATAGGAGCTGTTTAGTGATGTCCTCCAAATCGGACCACCTATTCAAACTAATCTTAAAATAGATTAAAGGCACAATTCGTTTTGCTATATATTCACTAAAATCTAATCTAATCATTCAATGGTTCATTCCATTCAAAACAAAACTGATGTATATAGTGGAAAACCCATAGTCAAGACAAAAGTATTTATGAAGAATGTTAACTTCCTGATAGAGATTGCGTGCTGTTAAGTTCAATTCTTATTCAACTAAATATTTCATACTTAACATAATGAAATATGTCCACCAAAGTAAATCAGTGCTCACACTTCATATTAGTGCTTTTATCCTTTATTCCACAAAGCGTTATACATCAATATTTAAAGATGTGATTTTGCGTGTCTATTATCAATTATTATGGTTACTTCTTCGTAAATAATCTCCCAGGATGTGTTGTCATCTCACTGTGCCTCATGCAATGTCTTCAACTCATGAAATCTGGAATTGCAGATTGCTGCAAAGTCCCAGTTGATGATAAGGCACTTTAGATCTTGAAGAATGGAGCCAACCAGTGAGATTTAAGGATAGACAAGGCATTGAAGTGACTTAGAATTAAATTAGGTACAAAAAGAGAAAAAAAACAACTGATTGGATGTTTCTAGATTTACAAGGAACTGCAGATGTTGGAATCTTGGAAACGCAAAGTGCTGGAGGAATACAGTGGGTCAGGGAACATCTGTGGATGAAATGGACAGACGACGATAAGGGTCGGGACCCTTCTTCAGTCTGACAGGAGTAAGGGGAGGGGGAAGCTAGAAAAGAGATGTGGAGGCGTGACAAAGCCCGGCAACTTTTGCAGTTGACACCAAGATTGGCTGGTTCACAGTGTGTGAGGAAGTACACTGCGGGATCTAGATCAGCTACAGAAATGGGCTGAGAAATGGCAAATGGAATATAATGTAAGCAAATGTGAGGTGTTGCACTTTGTGAGGTCGAATGTCAGTAGAAAATATCCAATTAATGGTGTGACCCTTAACAATCCAAGTTTAATTGATGTACAGAGGAATCTTGGGATCCAAGTCCATAATTAGCTGAAAGTAGCAACACGGGTCAATAGAGTGGTACAGAAGGCTTGCCTTCATTAGTAGGGGCACTGAGTATAAGAGTCAGGAAGTCATGATGCAGCTTTGTAGGACTTTTGGTTAGGCTGCATGTGGAGTATTGCATGGGCACCCCATTACACAGAGAATGTGGAGGCTTTGGAAAGGGTGCAGAGGAGGTTGACCTGAGCAATGCCTAGATTAGGGGGTATTAGCTACATAATGAGTTTGGATAGACTTGGATTGTTTTCTCTTGAATGATGGAGGTTGCGGTGAAACCTGATAGAATTTTATAAAATGATGAGAGGTAGAGATAGGGTAGTCAGTCAGACCACCTTCCTAGGATGGAAATATCAAATACTAGATGGCATAGCTTTACGGTGAGAGTGACAAAATGTAAGAATGTATGCGAGGCATCTTTTACACAGCCTGGGGCAGGTTAATGGTTGATACAGGTGAGGGAGATTTTTGATAGGCATATGGTGGACAAAGACCAGAGCAGAAAAGATGGGTATGAGACAAAAGGATTGAAAAGTTGCAAGTTGTGAAGCTAGATAAAGGAATTGTAAGGGGAGGGCGAGGGGGAGGGGAGAAATAGGAACAAGGCCAGGTGGGGCGAAGAGGAGGGGGGGGGGGGGGGAGGGGTTGAAGGGAGAGGGGCTGAAGGGAGAGGAGGAGGGGTTTGTAGTCACTTCAATTTGGAGAATTCAGTGCTCACACCATTGGGTTGCAAGCTACCCAAGCAGAATATGAAGTGTTCCGCCTCACTCTGGTAATGAAGGAGGCCCAGGAAAGGTCAGTGTGGGAATCGGAAGAGGAGTTAAAATGCTTAGCAACAGGAGATCCCTTAAGTCTTGGTGGACCAAGCACAAATGTTCGGTGAAGCAGTGCTGAGTCCGACGCATGATCTCACTGACGTACAGGGGGCCACATGGGGACCACTGGATGCATTAGATGAGGTTACAAGTGATGCACGTGAACCTCTGTCTGACCTGGAAAGACTACTGAGGTCTCTAGATGGAGGTGAGGGAGGATGTACAGATGTTACATCTCCAGTGGTGTAGGCAGAAGTACCTGTGGGAAGGGATGAGTGAACCAAGAGGTTGCTGAGGGAGTGAGCGGTCTGCAGAAGGCGGAAGGGTGGGGATGAGAGATGTGATGAGTGGTGGGATCACGTTGGAGATTACGGAAAATGTCAGAGAATGATGTGTTGGATGCGGAAGGTGAGGCCCAGGGGAACTCTATCCTTGTTCTGTCTGGAGGGAGGGGGAGCGAGAATAGAACTACAGGACACAGGATAAATTGGTGCAGGATCCATCTATGACAGCGGGGGCGGGGGGGGGGGGGTCACATTTACTGAAGAATAAGGACATCTCGGAAGTCCGAGAATGGAAAGCCACATCTTGGGAGCAGATGTGGCGGAGACAGATAAATTGAGAGGACGGGATGGCGTCCTTGCAAGAGGCAGGGTGGGAGGAAGTGTAGTCCAGATACTTGTGGGAGTCGGTAAGTTTGTGCAGACTTCATGTCTGTCGTCTTTTCTTATAAACTGAGGTTTGTTTTTGTTTTTGAAGCACTCCAATGCAGGAAACACAATATTAGTCTGAAGAGAGGTCTCGATCCGAAAAGTCCTTTTCTCCAGAGATGCGGCCTGGCCCGCTGAGTTTCTCCAGCCTTTTGTGTCTGTCTTCGGTTCAAACCAGCATCTGCAGTTCCTCCCTACACAATGTTATTTTAATCCTCTAAGATATCCTTTAAGAAAATAGTGAATCCAATTGTGTTTGAAATGCTAACGTCAGATTGTTTTGCGAATGTTTTGAAATCCTACATTCCTTGTTTTTCCATCAGCTTGTAGTACACCGCTCAGCCATAGGGTGGCATGTGCTGCTTTTCAAACTTCCTGGGTTCCTTCAGGCAATTTACATCCTGTACATTTTTTACCTAAAATATATATATTTTTTAAAGTCAGTGTTAGATATCTTCAAAAAGGATAGCAATGCTTCTTTTAACACTAAAAGAATCTTTCTGAGTTGATTGATTCTCCCAGTATTTTCTTTGGTTTTGTGTATATTGGAATATAAAATGAAGATGTGATGTGGTTAACCTCTCAATCATATGAAAGAAATAACTTACATTTGTAGTCCCTTCATGAGCTCAAATGATGCGAGTTGTTTTAGCCTATGAAAGGCTATCAATATGCAGGATTCTTGGGCTAGATAGCCAAATTGAAAGATAAAGAATGGAAAATACCTGAAAATGTTTGCTCTGTTGTTGAGGAATATGTTAACAAAGATGTTGGGGGGAAAAACCATGTGATCTTCTTTGGAACAGCCTTATAGAATCCTCTGAAGGTTGCAACTCAAAGTGATGATTATCACTAGCATCAGCCGAGCTCTATCACTGCTTTTTGTATCATCATATTATTTGAAGTGTGGCTGATGATTGTAGTGTTTGGCTCCAGTGACCACAAGGAAGCTGTCCATGTATACATATTGCTAAATCTGGAAAACACTCAGTCTTAGCCTGACGTTCATGTCACATAAATATCCGGAAGTGATGATCTCAATCACGAGTGGACATACACATCTGCCTTTCAGGAAATCCAAACCCTAACATTTTCAACGGCATAATTGCCTCCGAGTCCCCTCTAATCGATCCTCTACATCATGAAGTTAATTTTTGTCCCCGAATTGAAGTAGTGAAATAAATAATGGTTACTAGAGCAGGTGGGAGATCATAAAGTCATAGGTGATAGGAGCAGAATTAGGCCATTAAGTCTACTCCGACATTCAATTATGGCTGATCTATCTCTCCCTCCTAATCACATTTTCCTGCCTTCTCCCCAAAACCATTGACACCAGTTCTAATCAAGAATTTGCCAATCTCTGCCTTAAAAATATCCATTGACGGCCTCCACAGCCTTCTGTGGCAAAGAATTCCACAGATTCACCACCCTCTGACTAAAGAAATTCCTCCTCATCTCCTTCCTAAAGGAACGTCCTTTAATTCTGAGGCTATGACCTCCAGTCTTAGACTCTCCCACTAGTGGAAACATCCTCTCCACGTCCTCTCCACATCCACTCTATCTAACCCTTCACTATTCGGTAAGTTTCAATGAGGCTCCCACTCATCCTTCTAAACTCCAGCAAGTACTGACCCAGTACCGTCAAATGCTCATGATATGTTAACCCACTCATACCTGGGATCATTCTTGTAAACATGATCTGGACCCTCTCCAGAGCCAGCACATCCTCCCTCAGATATGGTGCCCAAAATTGCTCACAATACTCCAAATGCGGCCTGACCAGCATCTTATAGAGCCACAGCATTACATCAATTGTTGTATTTTAGCCCTCTTTAAATAAACACTAGGGCTCAAATCAAGAGGTAATGGTTTACTGTTTACCGGATGAGCACAACATTGCCAATACTTAAAAGTTGATACTAAACCATTTCAGAACAAATCAATGCCTTGATCTGCACTCCATCCACTGACTCACATGGTTGTTGTGGCTGATTTTAATTTCCCCAATATTAACTGAGACTCATCTGGTGCTAAATGAATAATGGGGCAGAATTTGTTAGGTGCGTGCAGGTTCCTTGAAACACCAGGTCTGTAGTCTAACCAGGGGGGTGGGCCACACTAGACCTTGTATTGGGAAATGAGCCTGCCAGCTGATCACAGTTTCAGTGGAGAGCATTTTTGGAACAGTGATCATAAAGTGATCGTAGGAGATGATGAAGGTGATTGATGAGGGTAGACATTAGATGTTATCTACATGGATTTTAGTAAGTTATTAAATAAAGTCCTCATCGTAAGCTGGTCCAGAAATTCAAGATGCATGGGATGTACTGTGAGCAAATTTGGGCACCATATCTGAGGAAGGATGTGCTGGCTCTGGAGAGGGTCCAGAGGAGGTTTACAAGAATGATTCCAGGAATGAGTGGGTTAGCATATGATGAGCATTTGGCAGCAATGGGCCTGTACTCGCTGGAGTTTAGAAGGTTGAGGGGGGACCTCATTCAAACTTACAAAATAATGAAAGGCATAGATAGAGTGGATGTGGAATCGATGTTTCCGCTGGTGGGAGAGTCTGGGACCAGAGGTCGTAGCCTCAGAATTAAAGGACGCTCTTTAAGAAAGGAGGTGGGGAGGAACTTCTTTAGTCAGACGGTAGTTAATCGGTGGAACTCCTTGTCACAGAGGTCTGTGGAGGCCGTCAGTGGATATTTTTGGCAGAGATAGACAAATTCTTGATTAGAACGGGTGTCAAGGGTTATAGGGAGAAGGCAGGAAAATGGGATTAGGAGACGGAGATCGAATGACGGGGTAGACTCGATGGGCCGAATGGCCTAATTCTTCTCCTATAACTTGTGAACTTATGATCCATGTGACTTGGTCATTTGTCTTTGCTGAATAAGCCCTGTTGGGGCATTATGCCCTGCCAGGAAGTCATGTTGCGACTGTATACGACTTTGGTTAGGCTGCATTCGGAATATTGTGTGCCGTTCTGGGTGGCCATTACATGAAGGAGGTGGAGGCTTTGGAAGAGGGTTATCTGAATGCTGCCTGAATATTAGCTAAAAGGAGAGGTTGGACAAATATGGATTATTTTCTCCGCAACATTGGAGTTGAGGGGAGGACCTCATAGAGGGATTTAAAATTACAAGAGGCATGGATGATGGGAACTTTTTTTTCTAGAATGGTAATGTCAAAGACTACAGGGCATATCTTTAAGATGAGAGGGGCAAACTTTAACAGAGATATGCAGGGCATTTTGTTTAGTGCTGGATGCCTGGAACGAGCTGCTTGGGTAATGGTGGAGGTAGATACAGCCCAATTGTGGCCCTTAAGAAGCTTTCAGATAGGCACATGGATATGGAGGGAGACACAAAATGCTAGAGTAACTCAGTGGGACAGGCAGCATCTCTGGAGAGAAGGAATGGGAATGGAGGGATATGGATCATGTGCAGGCAGACGAGATTAGTTTAACTTGGCAGCATGTTGGGCACAGACATTGTGTGCTGAAGGCCCTTTCCTGCACTGTACCGTTCTGTGTTCTATAACTGAGTTTTCAGATAGTTAGGGATGAGGATAAGTCTGGACCTTTGTGGGATGGTTGGGCAAATGCTAAATTGGAGACAGAATAATTACAACAATATTAGATAGGAGCTGGGGAAGGTATTGGAGTAGTTACGGCTGTTTTTGGGGTCCTCCTGTGCAGTACCGTTCTATGTTCTAAAATGGAATCAGTTGGATCTGTGGAGAGAAAAGTCAAGTTAAATGTTACAGGTTAATACAATTTACTACAATGTTTTCAACTAGTATTCTCTTACTTGAATTTGCAATAAACCATAGTGGCATCTCATGGATAGGAAAGAGATGTGAATGAAATTCTAACCCTAATGTACAAACCCACTTTTGCCTAATTCTGATTGTCCTGTAATTAATACAGTATGTTTTCTAAGTAAAGTTTGCTTTAATAATAACAAGGAATGCTAAGTAAATGTTGTTTGCACATGTATTTAATAGTAAGCATTAGCCAATTATATTTAATGTCTTTCAGAATCTCCAGACTACAAACAACGTACACAGGGTATTAAAGATCTAATTAGGCAACTGCCTAAACCAAACCATGACACTATGCAAATTCTGTTCCAGCATCTTGTGCGGTAAGTGTGAATTTATACTGGAACATTGCTTTGACCATGCCTGATCATTTGGGACTGAAATTTTCATCTCTCAAAATTTACATTTAAAACTATTTTGTTTCGGTAAAGCATCAGTTTCACTTCGTGCCTTGTTAAATGACAAAGTTCAAGTGTACAATAAATCAGCGATATCTTTTGGCTGATTGAGGCACAGTTGTTATCTTACAGTGGCAGAGACCTGGGTTCGATCCTGACTATAGGTGCTGTTTGTATGGGATTTGTACCTTCTCCCCAGTTTCCTCCCACACTCCAAAGATGTACAGGTTTTGTGTGTGTTCGATATTGTTAGTTTACAGGAATCGCTGGTCGGCGTGGGCCAAAGGGCATGTTTCCACGCTGTAAACAAAACTAAAAGTGTGTCCTGTTTGTTAGACTTGTTCCTGCATGTTTAAATGTTGAAGAAATTACCTACTGTATTGAAATTCAAGCTGCTAACAATGCACCAAGGCCATTCAGGTCATTTAACATATTAGTGAGCAACAAGACATGCATTCTATATCCTTAACCAATGATCAATAGACAATAGGTGCAGGAGTAGGCCATTCGGCCCTTCGAGGCAGCACCGCCATTCACTGTGATCATGGCAGATCATCCACAGTCAGTACCCCATTCCTGCCTTCTCTCCATATCCCTTAACTCCGCTATCCATAAGAGCTCTATCTAACTCTCTCTTGAAAACATCCAGAGAATCAATCTCCACCGCCTTCTGAGGCAGAGAATTCCACACATTCACAACTCTCTGTGTGAAAAAGTTTTTCCTCATCTCTGTTCTAAATGGCTTACCACTTATTCTTAAACTATGGCCCCTGGTTCTGGACTCCCCCAACATTGGGAACGTGTTTCCGCCTGTAGCCTGTCCAATCCCTTAATAATCTTATATGTTTCAATAAGATCCCCTCTCATCCATCCAAATTCCAGAGTCCTCTGCAACTGCAGGAGGACCTCTTTGCTCCTATACTCAACTCCTCTTGTTATAAAGGCCAACATGCCATTCGTTTTCATCACTGCCTGCTGTACCTGCATACTTACTTTCTGTGACTGATGAACAAGGACCCCCAGATCCCGTTGTACTTCCTCTTTTCCCAACTTGACACCATTTAGATAATAACCTGCCTTCCTGTTTTTGCCACCAAAGTGGATAACTTCACATTTATAACCATATAACCATATAACAATTACAGCACGGAAACAGGCCATCTCGGCCCTACAAGTCCGCGCCGAACAATTTGTTTCCCTTAGTCCCACCTGCCTGCACTCATACCATAACCCTCCATTCCCTTCTCATCCATATGCCTATCCAATTTATTCTTAAATGATACCAACGAACCTGCCGCCACCACTTCCACTGGAAGCTCATTCCACACCGCTACCACTCTCTGAGTAAAGAAGTTCCCCCTCATGTTACCCCTAAACTTATGTCCCTTAATTCTGAAGTCATGTCCTCTTGTTTGAATCTTCCCTATTCTCAAAGGGAAAAGCTTGATCACATCAACTCTGTCTATCCCTCTCATCATTTTAAAGACCTCTATCAAGTCCCCCCTTAACCTTCTGCGCTCCAGAGAATAAAGACCTAACTTATTCAACCTATCTCTGTAACTTAGTTGTTGAAACCCAGGCAACATTCTAGTAAATCTCCTCTGTACTCTCTCTATTTTGTTGACATCCTTCCTATAATTGGGCGACCAAAATTGTACACCATACTCCAGATTTGGTCTCACCAATGCCTTGTACAATTTTAACATTACAATTTATCCACATTAAACTGCATCTGCCATGCATCTGCCCACTCACCCAACCTAGCCAAGTCACCCCGCATTCTCATAGCATCCTCCTCACAGTTCACACTGCCACCCAGCTTTGTGTCATCTGCAAATTTGCAAATGTTACTTTTAATCCCTTCATCCAAATCATTAATATATATTGGAAATAGCTGCGGTCCCAGCACCAAGCCTTGCGGTACGTACCCCACTAGTCACTGCCTGTCATTCTGAAAGGGACCCGTTAATTCCTACCCTTTGTTTCCTGTCTGCTAACCAACCAATTTTCTATCCATGTCAGCACCCTACCCCCAATATCATGTGCTCTAATTTTGCCTACTAATCTCCTATGTGGGGCCTTATCAAATGCTTTCTGAAAGTCCAGATACACCACATCCACTGGCTCCCTTGTCCATTATCCTGGTTACATCCTTAAAAAATTCCAGAAGATTCGTCAAGCATGATTTCCCCTTCATAAATCCATGCTGACTCAGACCGATCCTGCTACTGCTATCCAAATTTGCCGCTATTTCATATTTTATTATTGACTCCAGCATCTTCCCCACCACCGATGTCAGGCTAACTGGTCTATAATTCCCTGTGTTCTCTCTGCCGCCCTTCTTAAAGAGTGGGACAAATTAGCTACCCTCCAATCCACTGTACTGATCCTGAATCTATAGAACATTGGAAAATTATCACCAATGCGTCCACGATTCCTAGAGCCACTTCCTTAAGTACCCTGGGATGCAGACCATCAGGCCCTGGGGATTTATCAGCCTTCAGTCCCATCAGTCTACCCAACACCATTTCCTTCAGTTCCTCTGTCACCCTAGACCCTCTGGCCACTTGTACAGGAAGATTGTTTGAGTCGTCCTTAGTGAAGACGGATCCAAAGTACCTGTTCAACTCATCTGCCATTTCCTTGTTCTCCATAATAAATTCACCCTTTTCAGTCTTCAAGGGTCCAACTTTGGCCTTAACTATTTTTTTCTTCATCACATACCTAAAGAAGCTTTTACTGTCCTCCTTTATATTCTTGGCTAGCTTACCTTCGTACCTCATCATTTCTCCCCGTATTGCCTTTTTAGTTTACCAAAAATGTAAACTTTTGAGGAGGATGAATTAGTGCGCGTAAATTTTACCAAATCAGGAACAGAGAAAAGAGAGGGAAGGAAAGGTTGGTTTAAAATATTTTTTTAATGATTCACAAGCTAAAGGAAGGATATTCCACGCTTTTGTTAACTTTCTTTACGTTAATTTACACTTATTAGTTGTCACGTTGTGGATAGGATAGTCCATAAGTAAGTACTTAGCTATGGCGAGTTTAACCAATTAATGTGCGACAACATCATAAAGATCAGAGATTAATGCAAGATGCTAAAGGAGAACAGCGCGAATAGTCGAGCAACGCGGAACTCACAGTTCACTAGACACCGCTTCCACATGAAACATTGCCTGTCAATTTGTATCATAATAATGAGCACCATTATCTTCTCAACAAAATTTGGAGAAGTATTAACAATTATGCAGGTGATTATCTGATGTGACAATTCATTGTTCTTGTGTCAATCACAAATATGTTCAGTGTTGATGATGGTCTGCTCCATTTCTTAAAGATGCTATTTGTATGTTTTATTGTTACTAAAGAAAATAATGCTAAATAGTGAAACGTTTTCTCCTGCTAGACCCCCCCTATCAATATAGCGCAGTCCTAAATCGACTAGAGTATATCTAAAATGCAGAACAAAACTCCAAAATATTGTGATCTAAGGAGTGTGCGTTTATCTTAAAGGGGCACTCGGGAATAATTTCACACAGATTGGTAAAATTCTCTTGACACTTCAGGATTACCACAATGACAGAACTACTGATTATCAGAACCAGAAAAGCCAGATTGTTGATCAAGCCAGATGATTTTCTCTGGGGCAGCTAGTTCCATCATTAAGTGTGAGTTAAAAATAGAATTGGAAAGCAAATAACTGAAGTGGGCACAACAGGCCAACAGACATTTGAAAGATATATTTGAGGTGTTTTTATTCTATTTTACTAATCAAAGTGAGATGCAACGATGTGTCACTACAACATTTTAAGTCTGCACATGTCGATGATCCTGCGTGATTCTTGAACAATGTTATTGCTTCTCTCTAGGGTCGTCGAGTGCGGAGAGGTAAACCGAATGACCACTCAGAGCATTGCCATCGTATTTGGTCCCACGCTCCTCAGGCCCGAAAAAGAGATAGGCAATATTGCCGTGCACATGGTATACCAGAATCAGATTGTGGAGTTGATCTTAACAGAATATGAAACTATATTCGGACGCAGTTGAAATAAATTGCAGATGGAACACAAATTTACCAAAACCCACGTTTGGGAAACAAGAGTATGTTTTAAGTGTCTTTTTTGTATTTTCAGTCCACCAGAAAACTTTGCACTTGTTTTCCTCTGGTTTTTAAAAAATATATGTTTTTTTTCCCCCCCAGTTGAAAGCAGGTGGTTTGCATAAGATGTACTAAAGGCATGCAGAGAAACATGCAACCTGGTTCTTACAAATTGTAGAGACTTTAAGCATACAGTAGTTACATACACTGGGATATTTTGCAACAATATTTGATGGGGACATAGCAGTACTCTTTTATACATGTGTATGTAATTTAGGAAATGGCAGTCCTCACTTGTAGCCTTTTCTGCTGTTTGATATAGCAGAAATTTCAATACTGTATATTGCTTTTGAGTCCTTTACTGGAGCGTTGGCCAGATTTTGTGTAATTTATTTTTTATAGGTTTATTCGAGCGGCAAAAGTGTTAAATGCTGATTCTTCCTGGTTGATGTGTGTGGACAGAAAGCAATGCTGCTCTTGCTGTACCTTCAGCCTGCTGTTAAAACAGGGGTTATGATCACACCCAGTGTTTGAAATACTCGTGATGTACAGATGAACAAAGAATATATGTTAAAATAACATGCCCTCAACCAATCTGTATATATAGTCTATGTATAGTTACTTAACAAAGTATGTTTTCCATACAGTAACATTTTCTAATCAAATTTTGCCAGCTTATAATAAATTTGGTGGTCACTGTACCGGCTGAGATCAAGATACTAAGAGCTTTTAGGGGTATTTTATGACAGGCAACTCAAGGGGCAATTCTTAGGCATACTAAGAAGATGTGTGCACTTTTTAGCTATTGGTAATTTCAATGCAGGGCAAATCTAAACCATTTGTATTTCAAATGGGACTGGAAAGTAATGTGTAGGCTTGTGCTTTCTAGGTGCACTACAACAATAGCTGTTTATTTAAAATGTACAGGCGAAATTTTGAAAAAAATCTGCTTAGCAATTTATAAGTGCTAACATTTAAAAAGAATCCTGTATGCACTGATGGGTATTATTAAGGCAGATACACTTGAAGCTGAATTGAATGTTCTCATTTTAATAGTGTGGACTGGTTGTGTTACAGGTTTTTTTGGAATACTACCTGTTTCTGGGCACATGATCGGAAGAATTTTTTGAATGTATTTTTTTAAACTAACTGCTGTATGGCAATATGCTAATCAAAGATTAAACAAAAATGAGACAACGTAATTGTTCAGTTCATTTATTTCGGAATAAGCGTGTTTGGTATTCCGAAAAACGCAAGGAATCACGGGATTTGTCAAAGTTCATTGGAGGAGGAAAAAAGCGAACGGGGGGACCAGGTAGTGGGAGAGCGGGGTGTAACTGCGAGAGAGAGATGCGAGTGGGAGACGGGGAGAGACTGGACCGCCGGAGAGACGGTGAGAGGTGGGGGAGAGAGAAAGGGGGTGAAAGACGTGCATGTTTGTGTTTTGCTCACAGATGTGTTTAGTTTAACATTCCGCGGGGAGGGCCGGGGTTTGTACATTGGTTGCAGAGGCAGGCAATGTCCCCCAGTCCCTCCCTCCAGTCCGGGATGGGGGGGATGGGATTGTCCTAGCGCCAAGGAGTTCTTGCGGAGACAGGGTGTCTGGGACCTGCAATGAAGCTGCGATAGCGAGTTCCTCTCTCCCCATCCTTCTCCACATCGCTCTCCCCATCTCTCTCCCCGCCGCCTCGCCTTTACCCCCGGACAGGCGTCGCTCTGGAGGAAGGAACTACAGATGCTGGTTTACACCAAAGGTAGACACAACGTGCTGTGGTAACTCAGCGGGACAGGCAGCATCTTTGGAGAAAAGGAATAGGTGACGTTTCAGGTCGAGACCCTTCTCCAGAGATGTTGCCTGACCCGCTGAGTTTCTGCAGCATTTTGTGTGTATTTCCGTTGATGTTAGGTGCTCGGCTTTCGCCGGCAACAAGAGGGTTAGCCGACAGCTACTGCATAAGGCGAGAGGTGCAGCTGACGGTCCCCGGCCCATCGGGGAACGGGTTCCTTGGGGAGTTGGAGCAGAGTTGAGCTGGAATTAACACTTCTTCTCCGCGCTGGCTGTACGCCTGGGGCTGCCACTACTCCGGGCCGGTGTCCCGTCAGTCCAGGGTCACCGGACATCTCTGGCCGCCACCGGACAGGGATGGGACACTCGGGACAGGACGGTAGTGAGACTCCGCTCACAAAGCTGCCTTCTGGGGTTATTGCAGGAGAGAGGTGAGTGGTTTGCCCCTGTATAATAACCCTGTATAACCCGGGAGGGCAGCCCGAGTGAGAATGGAACCGATACACCCAGGCTGAGGGGGACCGGACTGAAGATTGTCACTGCTGAGATTTCTGCATGGACCAGTGGAGAAGGGAGAACTAGTGTTGCTAACTCCAGTAGCAATTAAACAGCGTCTGCAGCGCCGGAGACCCGGTTCGATCCTGACTACGGATGAAACGCAGGTCTGTATACACGCAGCAGCTCAGTTGCCGAGAATGTTTAAAGGTGCAGTGGACTGGGCATGCGCAGTCGGAATACCGAACTCACTTATTCTGAATGTATTTGCTTATAGGTGTGTAGGACGGAACTGCATATGCTCGTTTATACTGAAGATAGACACAAAAAGGTGGAGTAACACAGCGGGTCAGACAGCATCCCTGGAGAAAAGGAATAGGTGACGTTTCGGGTCAAGACCTTTCTTCAGACTGAGAGTCAGAGGAAAGGGAAACAAGAGATTTAGATGGTGATGTAGAGAGATCTAGAACAAATTAAAGATATGCGAAAGAATAACGTTGGTAAAGGAAACAGGCCATTGTTAGCTGTGGGCTAGGTGAAAACGTGTATAGATAATGAGCCTCAACAAGATAACTTTGAAGTTGATACAACTTGGGTGGGGGAGGGATGGAGGGAGAGGGGATGCAAGGGTTACTTGAAGTTAAAGAAATCAATATTCATACCACTGGGTTATAAGCTGCCCAAGCGAAATATGAGGTAGACAAAAATGCTGGAGAAACTCAGCGGGTGAGGCAGCATCTATGGAGCGAAGGAAGTAGGCAACGTTTAGGGCTTCAGACTGAAGAAGGGTTTCGGCCAGAAACGTCACCTATTTCCTTCACTCCATAGATGCTGCCTCACCTGCTGAGTTTCTCCAGCATTTTTGTCTACCTTCAATATTCCAGCATCTGCAGTTCCTTCTTAAGTAAAATATGAGATGCTGTTCCTCCAATTTGCCTTTGGTCTCACTCTGACAATGGAGGCCTAGGACAGAAAGGTTAGTGGGAATGGGAAGAGGAATTAAAGTGTTTGGCAACCGAGAGATTAGGTAGGTCTAAGCGAAGGTGTTCAGCGAAACGATCGGCCAGTCTTGTAGGTGTAGATGGTCGAGTATTGAATTGACAACTTGAAGCCCATGGGTTCAAGCCCCACTGGTGTGATTGTGAACCCACATTCACCTATTGTATTGAAAATTGAAAAATCAGCCCATAATTAATTTGTGGCATTGTAGTGTTGTTTTTCTCCAAAGTGCTGGAGCAACTCAGCAAGTGAGGCAGCATCTCTGGAGAACATGTATGGGCGATGTTTTGGGTCAGGTCCCTTCTTCAGACTGATCATAGTCGGGAGGGTGGGAGAGAGCTGGAAGACAGTGGGACAAAGGCTAGGAAGATGAGGGGGCTTATTGATTGGTAGTTGGATGGACAAAGGCCAGAGATGGGAAGAAGACAAAAGGATGTGAGATACGGAGGGAAAGACAAAATATGATGCCAGAGGAAGGGATAAAGACAGATGGGCGAAGAGTCATAGAGACAGAGTGATACAATGTGGAAACAGGTCCTTCGGCTCAACTTGTCCACACCGGCCAACATGTCCCAGCTACACTCGTCCCACCTGTCTGCATTTGGTCCATATCTCTCCAAACCTGTCCTATCCAGGTACCTGTCTAACTGTTTCTTAAATGTTGGGATAGTCCCAACCTCAACTACCTCATCTGGCAGCTTGTTCCATACACCCACCACCCTTTGTATGTGGAAAAAGTTACTCCTCGGATTCCTATTAAATCCTCCTTTTCACCGTAAACCTATGTCCTCTGGTCCTCGATTCACCTACTCTGGGCAAGAGACTGTGCATCTACCCGATCTATTCCTCTCATGATTTTATACACCTCAATATCACCCTTCATCCTCCTGCACCTCAAGGAATAGGGTCCCAGCCTACTCAACCTCTCCCTATAGCTCACACCCTCTATAGTCCTGGCCACATCCTCGTAAATCTTCTCTGTACCCTTTCCAGCTTGGCCACATCTCTCCTATAACATGGTGCCCAGAACTGAACATAATAAGGAGAGATGTTGGTAATTGTTGTTTATCTAAAATTGGAGAATTCAGCGTTCATACCATGGGTTGCAAGTAACCCAAACAAAATATGAAGTACTGTTCCTCCAGTTTGTGAGGAGCCCCATTCTTGAAGTGGAGGAGACACAGGACAGAAAGGTGGGAATGGGAAGGGGAGTTAAAATGGGAGTTAACAACCAGGAGATCCAATCGGCCTTGGCTGATCAAGCACAAGGGTTCATTGAAACAGTCGCTTGGTCTACGCTTGGTCTCGTTGATGTAAAAGAGACCACAAATGCACAAGGTAAGGTTAGTGGAAGCGCATGGGAACCTCTGTCTCACCTGGAAGGACTGCAAGGGTCCCTAGATAGATTAAGTTAGAAAGTATGAAAACCCTCACTTGATGTACTCTAGAATTCCTGTCTCCCTAAATTAAAAAATCAGCTCGATCTAAAGACAAAGAATATCACCTGGAACATTGAATGTAGAAAAGTACAGCGCAAAAACAGGCCGTTTGACCCACTATCTCTTAGGTGACTACGATGTCGAATTAAACTAATCCCCATATCCCTGCATGTGGTCTGTATTCAATCAATTCCTTTGCCACTAACTTTAGTCTGTCTTCTTTGATTACCTTTGCCACCGACTTCCACTGCACCTTTAAACTCATCTGGACGAACGTTTACACTTTTCTCGATTTTCCTGTCCATATTAGGTGACAAACTGCCCACCAACATGTATGAGAACCATTCAGATTCCCACAGCTACCATGACCATACCACCTCCCACCGTAAACCTCTCTCAAGATCTTCTCTCAAGACGAGGCTTTCTTCTCTAGGACTTTTGAAATGACTTCCTCCTTGAAGAAAAGACACAAAGTGTTGGAGTAACTCAGGCAGCATCTCTGGAAAACATGGATACATGAAGTTCTGGATCAGGACTCTTCTTCAGATTGATTACGGTGGGGGGGGGGGGGGGGGGGTGGGGTGAGGGATAGGTGAAGATAGACACAAAAAGCTGGAGTAACTCAGCAGATCAGACAGCATCTCTGGAGAAAAGGAATGGGTGATGTCGGGTCGATGAACACAAGCATGCCATACATACCCATCCCTCACCAGGCTGTCTACCGTAATCCCGTTTTCAGGAAACAATGTATGTGTATCCTAAGGTAGACACAAAATGCTGGAGTAACTCAGCTGGACAGGCAGCATCTCTGGATAGAAGGAATGGGTGACGTTTCGGATCGAAACCCTTCTTCAGACTTGTATCCTAAATTCCCTGTTCAACAACTAGAGTCCTACCATTATTTTGTGTATATATTTCCCTGGTTTAACTTCTCAAAATTCATAGTTCACTCGTCTAAGTTAAATTTAATCGGTCGTTCACCATTTTGCAACTTTCATAAAACATGTTAATGACATGTTATAGACATACCTTAAATCAACATGTGGTTTGCAGATATTTAGGTCTCCCATTATTGAAGAGTTGTGCTTTGACCTTGGGAGTTTGCTTTCTTCCCTTTTATTCCAGTCCTATTTATAAAATAGTTGTTTTGCATGTGGCTAAGGACTGATCCAATTTTGCAATAAAGCTGCTTTTCAAAAGATATAAATTCCATCTATAGTGTGCATTACCGCCAATGTCTGATTGATTGTAATGAAACTTTAAGATCAAAGGTTCATCAAAGATTAAAGAACCATATTCTTGCAAACCACGTGTTGGTTATGGTTCTTCGACATGATTAATGTTTGACAAATGGTCAATATAGAATCTGCAGGGTGAAAACATTTGCCAATTGTTTGAACTTTTTGGAAAATGCTATTGATGTGGTCATCCCACTTCTGTGGACCAGTTTTGGACGTGACACTTTAATGAACCAATCTAAATGATGTAAGTTGATGAAGAATAGAAAACAGTTGGTTAATTGCTTGCCTTAAAAAAAATATATCACATTGAGTTGAGAAGTTATGATGTAGATAGTAAAACATTGCATTCAAAACAATGGACCTCATGTTTAGGGTCCTCTAGAACTGAGTGAGGAAATAAGATGGAACTGACTATTTTCAAATCCGCTCTTGCTCCAGATGTGCCCTGGAAATGAATGGCTTGTAATTTGGTCAGTCATAAAGTTGTACAGCACAGTTACGGGCTGAAACACAAACCAGTATTTCCCTGCCAACCTTTCTCTTAACATCCACCAATCCCATTTGCCTGCATTAGGACCATATGTTCCATGGCTTGCCTCAATGTCCCAGTGTTTTCCAGATATTAATTATTCTGTGTAAAAACACAACTTTACCCTTGGATCCCCTTTGAAACTTAAATCTAAGCCATCTTGCTTCTGGTACCTCTAACATGGGTAAATTATTTTGACTACCCTTTGTATGGCTTGCATGGAGTGGGAATTGAACTCGGAATTGAAGGCCATATACGCACCAGGTCAGTCAGGCTGCATCTGTGTGAAAAGAAACAGAGTCAATGTTTCAGGTCAGAGATTGTTTGTCAGAACTAGAAAAGAAAATTGTAAAGCTTGAGGATGAGTGCGGGGGGGGGGGGGGGTGTCTCGGGCAGGGTAACACTGGGGCGATCAGGTGTAAACAAGATCAATGAGTGAATAGGAGCAGCTTATGAGAACATAGAACAAAGGCAGGAGAAGGGGTATGAGGGAGGGATACATCAGCCATGATTGAATGGCGGAGTAGACGTGATGGGCCGAATGGCCTAATTCTACTCCCATCTCTTACGATCTTATGACCAAAGATCCTCGACACGAGAATTTAGCAATTGTGAAACACGGAGGTGGGGGATCGGCATTTCCACCATCCACTCCCAGAGACAAGAAAGGAATGGAAACAAAAACAAGGTGAGCAAATATTACCGATGGATGAATGATAAAGACCAAGAAATAAAGTTACCTGAATTACAGTGTAGGAAGGTCATAAGGGATAGTAGAAATAGGCCGTTCAGCCCATCAAGTCTACTCCGCCATTCAATCATGGCTGATCTATCTCTCCCTCCTAACCCCATTCTCCTGCCTTCTCCCCATAACCTCTAACACCAGTACCAATCAAGAAACTATCTATCTCTGCCTTAGAAATATCTATTGACTTGGCAAAGAATTCCACAGATTCACCACCCTCTGACTAAAGAAATTTCTCCTCATCTCCTTCCTAAAAGAACGTTCTTTAATTCTGAGGCTATGACCTCTAGCCCTGGACTCTCCCACTAGTGGAAACATCCTCTCCACATCCACTTTATCCAAGGCTTTCACTATTCTGTATGTTTCAATGAGGTCCCTCCCTCATCCTTCTAAACTCCAGCGAGTTTGGCCCAGTGCGGCCAAACGCTCATCATATGTTAACCCACTCATTCCTGGGATCATTTTTGTAAACCACCTCTGGACGGTCTCCAGCACCAGCACATCCTTCCTCAGATATGGTGCCCAAAATTGCTCACAGTATTCCAAATGTGCCCTTCCAAGCGTCTTATTGAGCCTCAACGTTACATCCCTGTTCCACAAAGTGATCAACCAATTTACAATGTTTCAATGTCTATCTCCTCCTTGGACACTGTATTGATATTGGTTTATTATTGTCGTATGTATCTGAATACAGTGAACAACTTTGTTTTGCCTGCTGTCCAAACATGAGTACATCAGTAGTGCAAAGAGAAAAACATTGCAGAATATAGTGTTACAGCTACAGAGAAGGTGCTTTTTAAAAAAATGTGCAAGGGCCACAATAAGGTAGATTAGAAGATGGGGAATTCATCCTTGGCATAAGAGAGTTATTGCACGAGTCAGATCACAGCGGAGAAGAAGCAGTTCTTGAATCTGGTCGTACACGCTCTCAAACCTTTTTCTTCAGCCTGAGGAGAGAGGGGAGCAGAGAGAATGACGGTGAGGGGGGTGTTCCCCCTGCTCTTGTTTGGAACTCAAAAACATGCAGCAACAATTACAGAAAATCTGTGTTTCTCTCCAGATATGAGAATCATCTGCAGCAACTCCTCTTCTTCCTTAAAATAATTTAAATCCAAGCTATTGTCATTTGCATTCAAGGCCATATCCAGTGTTGACAATGTTATCATTGATGAGATAGCACATCCCATATTTCCTCATACAAAACTGTTCATATCAAATTGCAGAAAATCCTCTGCTGAAAGAATAAATCTCTCAGCTATCCACATTAAAATGCATTACATTAGTTTGATTTAGAATCATAATTAACATTGAGTTTCCATCACAATTCAAAACTATCTTGAACTTATTAACTGCTTCCTTTTCAACCAAGCTGACATTTCCAAGGTTATGTTTTAGTCCGAATTTATACAAATATAGAACATCATAAGGTCATAGGTCTCGACCCAAAACGTCGCCCATTCCTTCTCTCCAGAGATGCTGTCTGTCCCGCTGAGTTACTCCAGCATTTTGTGTCTATCTTCAAGGTCATAAGCAGAATTAGGCCATTCAGCTCATCAAGTCTACTCCACCATTCAATCATGGCTGATCTATCTCTCCTTCCTAACTCCATTCTCCTGCCTTCTCCCCATAACCCCTGATACCTGTGCTAATCAAGTATCTGCATATTTCCTGATAATATCCATTGATATGGCCTCCACAGCCTTCTGTGACAATGAATTCCACAGATTCACCACCCTCTGACTCTGAGAAGAAATTCCTCCTCATCTCCTTCCTAAAGTAATGTCCTTTAATTCTGAGGCTATGACCTCCAGTCCTAGACTCTCCCACGAGTGGAACATCCTCTCCACATCCACTCTATCCAGGCCTCTCACTATTCGGTAAGTTTCAATGAGGTCCCCCCACATCCTTCTAAACTCCAGCGAGTACAGGCCCAGTGCCGTCAAACGCTCATCATATGTTAACCCACTCATTCCTGGGATCATTCTTGTAAACCTCCTCTGGGCCCTCCCACAATATTGCAAATGGGGCCTGGCTAGCGCCTTATAGAGCCTCAGCATTACATCCCTGTTTTTGTATTCTAGTCCTCTTGAAATTGGTACTCAAAACAAAATAGCCCTGCAGCTAGGAGGTAGTGACCATAATATGATGAGTTTAATATGATGTTTTAATCTGCAATTTGAGAGGGAGAGTGTTAAATCAGAAGTGTCAGTGTTGCAGTTGAACAAAGAGGAATATGAAGGCATGGGAGAGGAGCTGGCCAAGGTAGACTGGAAAAGGATCCTAGCAGGAATGATGGAACAGCAATGGCAGGAATTTCTGGTCATATTCCAGAAGATGCAGGTGTAGTGGCACCTAGTGGTGGGGCTGGGAAGTCAGAACCCTCGTCATTTCCTGAGGTCTCTGCGGAGAGCAAACGTCTCACAGCCGCTGCTGTTGTCCTTCTACTGATGCGCCGTGGAGAGTATCCTCTCCTATGGAATCCTGGTGTGGTTTGCTAGCTGTACTGTGGCTGAGAGGAGGGCGTTGCAGGGAATTATAAAAACTGCGCAGAACATTACAAACGCCCAACTGCCCTCCTTGGATGACATATATAGGGCCCGATGCTTGCGCCGGGCCACAAATATCAAGCAGGACACATCCCACCCTGCCAACCACCTTTTTACTCTGCTACCCTCTGGGAGGCGATTCAGGACTCTGAAGGCTCGCACCGGTAGACTAAAGAATAGTTTCTACCCATGTGCGATAAAAGAGCTAAATTCCAACAGAGAATGCTGGGGAAGCAAAATGTAATTCTAAGAAATGCCGCCAAATTCTTTTAAATTCTTTTAAATTCTTTTAAAACACCTATTTATTTTTACTAATAAGTGTACATATGTGTCAATGGTTGTCGTGTTTGTATTGTTTTTAACCGGAGGAGATGTAATGGAATTTCGTTGCACAGTATTGTGCAATGACAATAAACGTATTCATTCATTCATTCATTCATTCATTCATTCATTCATTGGTCGGCACGGTCACGTGACCGCGGGGTTTCGTTCGCGGGCTTTTTAGTTAGTTACCAGCGTTCCTCCCAGCAACAGGAGCTGTGTCCTTTAGCTAGACTAGGCATGTGGTTTTACGAGTTTCTGTTTGTTTTTGTGACTAAAAACTATTTTCGCTCAACCTGCCTGGTCTCACTATACAGGGTCATTTCATTCCAAAGAGAAAGAAAGATTCTAAGGGGAATAAGAGGCAACCGTGGCTGACAAGGGAAGTTAGGCTACACAGCAAAGAGTAGCGGGAAGCCAGAGGATTGGGAAACTTTCAAAGGACAACAGAAGGTAACAAAAAGGGCAATACAGGGTGAAAAGATGAAGTACGAGGGTAAGATGGCCAAGAATACAAAGAAGGATAGTAAAAGCTTCCTTCGGTATGTTAAGAGAAAAAGATTAGTAAAAACAAATGTGGGTTCCTTGAAGGCAGAAACAGGTGAAATTATTATGGGGAACAAGGAAATGGCAGAAGAGTTGAACAGGTACTTTGGTTCTGTCTTCACTAAGGACGGCACAAACAATCTCCCAGATGTACTCGAGGACAGAGGATCTAGGGAGTCAGAGGAACTGAAAGAAATTTGCATTAGGTGAGACATAGTATTGGGTAGACTGATGGGACTGAAGGCTGATAAATCCCCAGGGCCTGATGGTCTGCATCCCAGGGTACTCAAAGAGGTGTGTCTAGAAATCGTGGACACATGTGTGATCATTTTCCAATGTTCTATAGATGTTCAGGATCAGTTCCTGTGGATTGGAAGGTAGCTAATTTTATCTCACTTTTCAAGAAAGGCGGGAAAGAGAAAACGGTGAATTTTACACCAGTTAGCCTGGTGGTGGGGAAGGTGCTGGAATCAATTATTAAAGGCGCAATTGGATTGCAGTAAAAGGATTAGTCCAAGTCAGCATGGATTTATGAAAGGGAAATCCTGCTTGACTAATCTTCTGGAATTTTTTGAGGATGTGACAAGTAAAATGTATGAAGGAGAGGCAGTGGATGTAGTGTATCTAGACTTTCAGAAAGCCTTTGATAAAGTCTCACACAGGAGATTAGTGAGCAAAATTACAGCACATGGTATTGGGGGTAGGGTATTGACATGGATAGAGAATTGGTTGGCAGACAGTACACCAGTCACTGAAAGTAAACATGAAGGTTCGGCAGGCAGTGAAGAAAGCTAATGGCATACTGGCCTTCATAGCACGAGACTTTGAGTATAGGATTTGAGAGGATTTAAGTTGAGTGGTCCTAGCGCAGTTGTACAGGGCACTGGTGAAACCGCACCTGGAGTATTGTGTGCAGTTTTGGTCTCCTAATTTGAGGAAGGACATCCTTGCTATCGAGGCAGTGCAGCGTAGGTTCACGAAGTTAATCCCCAGGATGGTGGGACTGTCATATGAGGAAAGATTGGATAGACTGGGCTTCTATTCACTGGAATTTAGGATGAGTGGGAATCTTATAGAAACGTATACAATTATGAAAGGACGGGACAAGCTAGATGCAATGATGGGGGTGTCCTGAACCGGGGGCGCCCAGAACCAGGGGCAACAGTCTAAGAATAAAGGGTAGACCATTTAAAACTGAGATGAGAAAAAAAGTTTTCACCCAGAGAGTTGTGAATTTGTGGAATTCTCTGCCACAGAAAGCAGTAGAGGCCAATTCACTGGATGAATTTAAAAGAGAGAACTCTAGAGGTTAGCGGAATCAAGGGATATGGGGAGAAGGCGGGCACGGGTTACTGATTGTGGATGATCAGCCATGATCACAATGAATGGCGGTGCAAGCCCGCCTGCACCTATTTTCTATATTTCTATGAAGCGATGAGAAATAGTGATAAATGATGCACAGGATGCTTGCTGCTCCTGAACTTTCCAAGTGTATGAGAAACACTCTAAGAATTGCCTTAAATGTTAGCGAGCACTTGAGCTTCTATGGTGGCTAGGAAACGGAACATTTCAAGGTTGTTATGGAAAGAGATAAGGCTGGTCCTCAAGTTAATGTCATAAATTGTGGGAGGACAGATATCACCAGAACAATGAGTTTAGCATTTGTGGTCGGAAAATTAATAGAGTGTATCCTGAATGATAAGATATACAGGAAAGATGTGCTGGCTCTGGAGAGGTTTACAAGAATTATCCCAGGAATGAGTGGGTTAACATATGATGAGCGTTTGACGGCACTGGGCCTGTACTCGCTGGTGTTTAGAAGGATGAGGGGGTACCACATTGAAACGTACAGAATAGTGAAAGGCTTGGATAAAGTGGATGTGGAGAGGATGTTTGCACTCGTGGGAGAGTCTACGAATAGAGGTCATAGCCTCAGAATTAAAGCACATTCTTTTATGACATGAGGAGGAATTTCTTTAGTCAGAGGGTGATGAATCTGTGGAATTCTTTGCCACAGAAGGCTGTGCAAGCCAAGTCAGTGTTAAGGCGAAGATAGATAGATTCTTGAATAGTGCGGGTGTAAGAAGTTATGGGGGAAGGCAGGAGAATGGGGTTAGGAAGAAGGGATAGATCTGCCATGAGTCAATGGCATAGACTTGATGGACCGAATGGCCTAATTCTGCTCGTCTCACTTATGATCTCATGATCATATGACATGCACTTAGATGGACATGGGCTGATTAAAGATGGCCAGCATGGTCTTGTAAGTGGGAGATCATGTCTCACGAATTTGATTTAGTTTTTTTTAAAGATGTGACCAAAAATGTTTATGAATGTAGAGCTGTTGACATTGTATATATGGATTTCAGCCAGGCATTTGACAACGTTCTGCAAGGTAGGCTGCTCTGCAAGTTTATACACCCCAATCATATGGGATCCAAGGAGAGGTAGCTGACAGGATAGAAGGAGAGGTAGCTGACAGGATTAACCTACTCATTTCTGGGATCATTCTTGTAAACATCCTCTGGCACCCTCTCCAGAGCCAGCACATCCTTCCTCAGATATGGTGCCAAAAATTGTTCACAATATACATAATGCAGCCTTACCAGCGCCTTATAGAGCCTCAGCATTACATCCCTGTATTTGTACACAATCCCACTTGAATTAAATGCTGGCATTGTTTGCTTTCTTTACTAACGATTCGACTTGCAGATTAACTTTTTGCACCTCTGATTTCTGGATTCGCACCTAACTTAGAAAATCCATGACTCCACACTTTATAACCATATAACCATATAACAATTACAGCACGGAAACAGGCCATCTCGACCCTTCTAGTCCGAGCCGAACACGTATTCTCCCCTAGTCCCATATACCTGCGCTCAGACCATAACTCTCCATTCCTTTCCCGTCCATATAACTATCCAATTTATTTTTAAATGATAAAATCGAACCTGCCTCCACCACCTCCACTGGAAGCTCATTCCACACAGCCACCACTCTCTGAGTAAAGAAGTTCCCCCTCATGTTACCCCTAAACTTCTGTCCCTTAATTCTCAAGTCATGTCCCCTTGTTTGAATCTTCCCTACTCTCAGTAGGAAAAGCTTATCCACGTCAACTCTGTCTATCCCTCTCATCATTTTAAAGACCTCTATCAAGTCCCCCCCTTAATCTTCTGCGCTCCAAAGAATAAAGCCCTAACTTTGTTACACTATGTTCCATTTGCCCCTCTGACTAAGGTCACAATTCCTACAGGTGTAGTCCTCAGGGGTTCCAACAATTTCCCCGACTTCCCACATATGGTAGGAGCGTTGTGCTAACTGACCTTCCATCACCACTTGCAACTAAACCAAGAATAAAATAACAAGCCTTGCACCAAAATGCAGATTGAACATTATCCTCCTTTTTGACTGTGATAACCTGCTTGCCTCAGCCTCTTCTTTGAAGGCTCGTGAGCCAAAGACTCACAATTTACCTTTCCAAAGCACTTCACCAACACTACTTAATTAACCAATTTGATACTGCAACCAATCCAATGGCTACCTTTAAATTGCCTTTATTACCTAAAATTACCTTTAAATTATCCTGCCTCTCACATTCGCCAATTGCACTCAGTCTGAAGAAGGGTCGCAACCCGAAACGTCACCCATGCCTTCTCTCCATAGATGCTGCCTCACCCGCTGAGTTACTCCAGCATTTTGTGTCTACCTGCACTCTGTTTCAACCTCTCCTGCTATTTCCAAACTGAAAGGAGTAAAAAACTGAAACCGCTTGCCTTTTAAGTGCTGCTTTTTATCTGAAGATAGACACAAAAAGCTGGAGTAACTCCGTGGATCAGGCAGCAACTCTGGAGAAAAGGAATAGGTGACGTTTCAGGTCGACACCCTTCTGTCTTTGGTTTAAATCAGCATCTGTAGTTCCTTCTTACACATTTTGGTTGCTTTAAAGGGCCTGTCCCACTTTCACGACCTAATTCACGACCTCTGCCGAGTTTGCCCTTGGCTCAATCTCGCAGCATGTTCGTCACAAGGTCGTACGAGGTTGTAGGAGGTTGTAGGTAGGTCGTTGCAGGCCGTGATGCTAGTCGTAGGTACTCGCGGCATCAACTAGGTCGGGGCATTTTTTCTAGCCTGATGAAAGATGTCCACGAGTAAAAAAGGTTGTGAATTAGGTCGTGAAAGTGGGACAGGCCCTTTAAGTTGCTGCTCCTCACCTCTTCTGCCTTCTGCTAACCTGGGCCATTGTTCAACCTCTCCTGCTCCTTTCAAACTGAGAAATCGTTAATAATCACCAGTAAACAAAATCATTCATATTAAAACACTGTTCAAACACGGAACTAAATGATCTGCTGGGGGAACTCTGACAGTCTTGGAGCATATGTAGGGGAAATATAATTTTTGTAGTATTGGGTCGAAACCCTGGACCAGGACTGAGAGTGGAGAGGAAATGGAGCCCCGTACACAGAGGGTGAGGGGTGAAACGAGGACCATGGAGGGATGATGGAGCCAGGTGGCGGAGGAGAAAGAGGTGACTGCAGGCAGACTGAAGAAGGAAGAACAGGCAAATGGGGCCAATGGGTGAGGTGTGATAGAGAGAGGAGAGGAATGTGAAGGTGAAGACAGCTGCACGGGAGATTAGCAGAAATACAAAGACTCCCAGTGCTGGAGATAGACACAAAATGCTGGAGTAACTGAATGGGACAGGCAGCATCTCTGGAGAGAAGGAATGGGTGACGTTCTGGTCTCCAGCATTTTATAGACACTAGACAATAGGTGCAGGAGTAGGCCATTCGGCCCCTCGAGCCGGTGTCTATCTTTGGTGTTAACCAGCATCTGCAGTTCCTTCCAGCACCAGCAGGTACTGGAATCTAGGAAATAAGGCATGTGATAATGGGAACTAATAGTGAAGGGCAGTTGGCATTGATTTACGGTGGAGCCAGTCCCAGATGAAGGAGATCAAGTGTGTAAAATATGTGGGAAGTAGCTAAATGAAACTAGTAGAGGTTGAAAATAGCTGATGAGAGGCTGGAGAGGAGGGGATATGGAAATGAAGCCAAACATGGTCGGATCGGAGCCGCATTAGAAGAAGGTGAGAGACACGCGGGAAGTGAGGTTTCATTGCTTCAAAGGTTCTAGGGGTAGAATTAGGCCATTCGACCCATCAAGTCTACTCCACCATTCGATCATGGCTGATCTATCTTTCCCTCTCAACCCCATTCTCTTGCCTTCGCCCCATAACCTCTGATACCTGTACTAATCAAGATTTTGTCAATCTCTGCCTTAACAATATCCATTGACTTGGCCTCCACAGCAATGAATTCCTCGGATTCACCACCCTCTGACTGAAGGAATTCCTTCTCATCTTCTTTCTAAAGATAGGTAACTTTATTCTGAGGCTGTGACCTCAGGTCCTAGACTCTCCCACTAGTGGAAACATCCTCCCCACATTCACTCTATCCAGGCATTTCACTATTTGGTAAGTTTCAATGACGTACCCCATCATCCTTCCAAACTCCAGCGAGTACAGGCCCGGTGCCTTCAAATGCTCGTCATAGGTTAACCCAATCATTCGTGGGATCAATCTCGTAAACCTCCTCTGGACCCTCTCCAATGCCAGCACATCCATCCTCAGATATTGGGTCCAAAACTGCTCACAAAACTTCAAATGCGGTCTGACTAGTGCCGTATAAAAGCCTCGGCATTACATCCCTCTTTTTGTATTCTAATCCTCTCGAAATAAATGCTAGCATTGCATTCGCCTTCCTTACTACCGATTCAATTTGGAAATTATCTTTTTAGGAATCCTGCACCAGCAGTCCCAAATCCCTTTGCACCTCCGTTTTCTGAATTCTCTCCCCATTTAGAAAATAATCTACGCCTTTATTCCTACTACCAAAATGCATGACTCCACACTTTGTTGCACTGCATTCCATCTGCCACTTCTCAGCCCACACTCCCAACCTGTCCAAGTCCTTTTGCAGAGACCCTGCTTTCTCTACACCATCTGCCCCTCCACCTATCTTCATATCATCTGCAAACCTGGCCACAAAGCCTTCAATTCCCTCATCCAAATCATTGATATACAAGGTGAAGAGTAGCGGCCCCAGCACCGAGCCCTGTGGAACAATACTAGTCACTGGCAGCCTTTTGTTGTCTGTTGTCACTCTTTGCCTTCTGCCATCCAGCCAACCTGCTGTACATACTAGTATCTGCCCTTTGATACCGTGGGCTCTCATCTTCTAAAATAAAAGTTTTAACCCATTGAGCACTAGCTGCTCAAACAGATCTCTATAAATTCATTTGTTCTTTTGTAATATTCTGTGGCACGTGGCACCTGTCAAAGGCTTTCTGAAAATCCAGGTAAACCACCTCCACGGACTCTCCATTGTCTATCCTGCTATTTACTTCCTCAAAGAATTCCAACAGGTTTGTCAGGCAATATCTCCCTTTTACAAAACCATGCTGACTTTGGCCTATTTTTATCATGTACTTAGAAACCTCATCCTTTATAATGGACTTTATACAATCTTACCAGCCACTGAAGTCAGGCTAACCGGCCTATAGTTTCCACTCTTCTGCCCATTCCTTTGTTGAACAGCAGAGTAAAACATTGGCAATTTTCCAGTCCTCTGGGACCACTCCTGACTAGTGATTCTTGAAAGATCACAACTAATTCCTCCACAATCTCTGTAGCCACCTCTTTCAGAACCCTAGGGTGCAGTCCATCCAGTCCAGGCGACTTATCCACCTTCAGATCTTTCAGCTTCCCAAGCACCTTCTCCCTAGTAATAGACACTCCACTGACTTCCACCCCGTGACTCTCTTGAATTTCAGGCACGTTGCTGGTGTCTTCCTCTGTGAAGACTGATGCAAAAATCATATTAAATTCCTCTGCCATTTCTTTATTCCCCAATATCATTTCTCCAGCATAATTTTCCAGCAGTCCAACATCTTTCTTACTCTTCATATATCTGAAGAAACATTTGTTGTCCTCTCTTATATTATTGGCTAGCTTACTTTCGCATTTCATCTTTTCTCCCAGTTTTGCCTTTTTATTTACCTTCCGTTGTTTTTGAAAGCTTCCCAATCCTCCAGCTTCCCCCTAATCTTGGCATTATTATATGCCTTCTCTTTTAGTTTTATGCTGTCTTTGGCTTGTCAGCCGCAATCGCCTCATTCTCCCCTGAGAATCCTTTTTCCTATTTGAAACAAAAAGATCCTGCATCTTCTGAATTGTTCTTAGAAATTTCTGCCATTGCTGTTCCACTGTCATTCCTGCTTTCCAGTCAACTTTAGCCAGCTCCTCCCTCATGCCTATAGTCCCCTTTGCTCAACAGAAATACAGGCATATCCGATTTCACCTTCTCCCTCTCAAATTGCAGGTTAAATTTACCATATTATGGTCACCACCTCCTAGTGGTTCCTTTACCTTAAGCTCTCTAATCGAATCCTGTTCATTACACAACACCAAATCCAGAATTGCCTATTTCCCGGTAGGATCCACTACAAGCAGCTCCGAGAATCCATCTCGGAGGCGCGCTACAAATTTCCTCTCTTGAGGTCCAGTACCTACCTGACTTTCCCATTCTACCTGAATATTGAAATGTTTCCTCTTTGGAAACCGATTGGGTGATAAACTCCCAATGTTTTACCAAACACTCTGTGTTCCAACATTGGTGATGAAGAGAATCTTCAGAAGGTCATGATGAATATGCTTGCAATTGGAATGGAGTCCATCATAATCAGACATTCATCATCGTTGACAACATTAGTAACGCAGTGGTGCTGGTTTCCGACGGGCACAGTGACGGACGCACCACACATCTCTGTCCTCCATGCAGCCGGCAAGCTCCTCTTTTGTCTCTACACATGCGTCTTCCATCAACGTCTTCAGCATCGTCTTGATTGGCCGTCCCGGGTCAGGTCTTCCATGGGTAAGTTCCCACGACACAACCTTGTTTGCTGGCATGTCTGTGTGGCAGTGACCAGCGAGCCTCATCCTTCTCCACCCGATCTTCTCGGTCAGAGGTGGAATCTCCCCATAGAGCTGGGCGTTGGTGATGTGA
Organism: Amblyraja radiata; assembly: GCF_010909765.2. NCBI lineage: Eukaryota > Metazoa > Chordata > Chondrichthyes > Rajiformes > Rajidae > Amblyraja > Amblyraja radiata. The sequence continues at coordinate 39,270,704 of NC_045957.1, read as the reverse complement.
TCCCTCCAACCAGCAATTTGAACGTTTCTGAGCATTTGGGTGTAGATACCATCGAGAGACTTGGACAGTGCTCGACTGAGAGTCCATGCCTCACACCCATACAATAATATGGTCTCTACAGTTGCATGGAAGAATCTCAGTTTGAGACCCTTGGACATCTGAGACGTCCAAATTGTCCCCGTGTTATTGAGGGCTTTCCATGCGAGCACTTTCCGACCACTATGTTATTCTCCGAGCTCTGCATCCTCGCTCCCAGGTACTTGAAGTAATCCACTTTCTTGAGAATCCAGCCTCTGCAAAACATTTCTTATTGTCATTAAAAGACAGACTAAAGTTACTGGAGTAACTCAGCGGGTCAGGCAGCATCCCTGGAGAATGTGAATAGGTGACGTTTCGGGTTGGGACCCTTCTTCTGACTGATTGTAGGGGGTAGGGAGGAAAGAAATCTGGAAGGGAGGAGGATCAGGACAAAGTGTGACAAGTAATAGATGAACACAGCTTTCTTCATCCCCCCTACAATCAGTCTGAACAAGGGTCCCAAACTGAAACATCACCTGTGCAGGAAGGAACTGTAGAAGCTGCTTTACACTGAAGGTGGACACAAAATGCTGGAGTAACTCAGTGGGACGGGCAACATCCCCGGAGAGAAGGAATGGGTGATGTTTTGGGTCAAGACCCGTAACGTCATCCATCCCTTCTCTCCAGGGATGCTGCCTGACTCGCAGTTACTCCAGCATTTTGTGAAACATCACCTATACAAGTTCTCCAGCACTTTGTGTCTGCCTCTTTTTGTAAACCAACGTCTGCAGTTCCTTGTTTCAACATTCTCTCTGCATTTTTATTGTCATTTATTAATGGAGAACATGCTCGGTGGCACCAACATTCAGTGCCTGGGTGATATTGTCCTCTGCTGACATAAATGATTTGACATTGTACTCGCTAGAATTTAGAAGATTGAGGGGGGACCTTATAGAAACTTACAAAATTCTTAAGGGGTTGGACAGGCTAGATGCAGGAAGATTGTTCCCGATGTTGGGGAAGTCCAGAACAAGGGGTCACAGTTTATGGATAAGGGGGAAATCTTTTAGGACTGAGATGAGGAAAACATTTTTCACACAGAGAGTGGTGAATCTCTGGAATTCTCTGCCACAGAAGGTAGTTGAGGCCAGTTCATTGGCTATATTTAAGAGGGAGTTAGATGTGGCTCTTGTGGCTAAAGGGATCAGGGGGTATGGAGAGAAGGCAGGTACAGGATACTGAGTTGGATGATCAGCCATGATCATATTGAATGGCGGTGCAGGCTCGAAGGGCCGAATGGCCTACTCCTGCACCGATTTTCTATGTTTCTATGTTTCTATGACATTCATTCTTGTTTAAGAAGGAACTGCAGATGCTGGAAAATCGAAGGTTGACAAAAATGCTGGAGAAACTCAGCGGGTGAGGGAGCATCTATGGAGTGAAGGAAATAGGTGACGTTTCGGATCGAGACCCTTCTTCAGACGGGTTGAAGACGGGTTTCGGCCCGAAACTTTGCCTATTTCCTTTGACTGAAAAAACATGATTATGTTGCTAAGGGAGTTGCTAAGGGATTGACTGGCCCCTCACCCAAATAATGCAATCACCTGCCATTGTTTGATAGTAAAATATATATAACCCAGCTGTAAGGATGACTCGCCGAGAAGGTGCTCACAGTCCGTGGGGTCTTGACTCTTCTCCTGGAGCCCTGTCAACTTGCTACTTTTCCCTTACTCAGGTCTCGGTGATTATTTTCACCTACACGAGCATGACTGCCGCCCTTTGTCCTTTGCAAACGAGGAGGATGTGGAGAGGATGTTTCCACTAGCGGGAGAATCTAGGACCAAAAGTCATAGCCTCAGAATTAAAGGATGTTTGTTTAGGAAGGAGATGAGGAGAAATTCCTTTAGGCAGAGGGTGGTGAATCTGTGGAGTTCTTTGCCACAGGAGGCTGTGGAGGCCAAGTCAGTGGATATTTTTAAGGCAGAGATAGATACATTCTTGGTTAGCACGGGTGTCAGAGGTTATGGGGAGAAGGCAGGGGAATGGGGTTAGGAGGGAGAGATAGATCAGCCATGATCGGATGGTGGAAAAGACTTGATGGGCCGAATAGCCTAATTCTACTCCTATCTGTTATGACCTCATGACCTTGAAGATAGACACAAAACGCCGGAGTGGGACAGACAGCATCTCTGGAGAGAAGGAATGGGTGACGTTTTGGGTTGAGAGTTGTCCAGACAGAGCCACGGGAGATGCGAGGGGGATAATTGGTTGGTTTTAGATTGGCCCTGCAGTATTCCACCAATCTGCACAGCTAGAAAGGATAAATAAAAGCTGGCTCCCAGCAGTGTTAAGGCACAAGTAATTACCGCTCCTGACAGCTGAAAACTGCAGGGGTCCTATTTCTCGGTCTACAATGATTACAGACACAGAGAGCTACTGATTATAAGTAAACATTAATTATCCCCTGCCACTAATGTCCTAAGCCACAATGCATTGCTGCTCCAGTTGAACAACTCACCAGTAGGAAGGAACTGCAGATGCTGGTTCTGAAGAAGGGTCTCGACCCGAAACGTCACACATTCCTTCTCTCCAGAGATGCTGCCGGTCCTGCTGAGATACTCAAACAATTCACCATATTCTTTGTACCTACACGGCTTTCTTTCCCTCCCAGATATATTTATAATTCATTGCATATAAATAGCATTTTGGTTTAGAATGCAAATTATGCTACTAATTTGCATAGCATTACATTGGCTTGATCCAAAGTTGTTTCTGAAAGATAGAGACAATGATCTATTCAACATTTTCCTTGAACTTAGAAACATAGAACATAGAAAAATAGGTGCAGGAGTAGGCCATTTGGTCCTTCGAGCCAGCACCACCATTCAATATGATCATGGCTGATGATCTCAAATCAGTACCCCGTTCCTGCTTTCTCCCCATATCCCTTGATTAGCCCCAATAGCTATATCTAACTCTCTTGAATACATCCAGTGAATTGGCCTCCACTGCCTTCTGTGGCAGAGATTTCCACAGGTTCACAACTCTCTGGATGAAAAGGTTTTTCCTCATCTTAGTCCAAAATGGCCTACCCTTTATTCTTAAACTGTGACCCCTGGTTATGGACTTCCCCAACATCGGGAACATTTTTCCTGCATCTAGCCTGTCCAATCTAAGAATTTTATATGTTTCTATAATTTCCCCTCTCATCCTTTTAAATTCCAGTGAATATCAGACCAGTCGACCCATTCTTTCATCATATGACAGTCCCGCCATCCCGGGAATTAAATTGGTGAACCTACGATGTACTCCCTCAATAGCAAGAATGTCCTTCCTTATATTAGCAGACCAAAACTGCACACAATACTCCAGGTGTGGTTTCACCAGGGCCCTGTACAACTGCACTAGGCCCATCTTGCTCCTAAACTCAAATACTCTCACAATGAAGGCCAACATGCCATTAGCTTTCTTCACTGCCTGCTGCACCTGCATACTTACTTTCAGTGACTGATGTACAAACACACCCAAGCCTTGTTGTACCTCCCCTTTTCCTAATCTGACACCATTCAGATAATAATCTGCCTTCCTGTTCTTGCCACCAAAGTTGATAACCTCACATTTATCCACATTATACTGCATCTGCCATGCATCTGCCCACTCACCCAACCTATCCAAATCACCCTGCACCTCATAGCATCCCCATCACAGCTCAAACTGCCACCTAGCTTTGTGTCATCCGCAAATTTGGAGATGATACATTTAATTCCCTCGTCTAAACCATTAATATATATTGTGAACAACTGTGGTCCCAGCACCGAGCCTTGCGGCACCCCACTAGTCACTGCCTGCCATTCTGAAAAGTACCCGTTAATTCCTACTCTTTGCTTCCTGTCTGCCAACCAGTTCTCTATTCATGTCAATACCCTACCCCCAATACCATGTGCTCTCATTTTGTGCACTAATCAGTTGCGTGGGACCTTGTCAAAGGCTTTTTGAAAGTCCAGATACACCACATCCACTGGCTCTCCCTTATCCATTCTACTTGTTACATCCTCAAAATTTTAGAACATTAGTCAAGGATGATTTCCCCTTCATAAATCCATGCTGACTTTGACCGATCCTGTCACCTGCTTTCCAAATGCGCTGCTATAACATCTTTAATAATCGATCCAATCATCTTCCCCACTACCGATGTAAGGCAAACTGGTCTCTAATTCCCCATTTTCTCTCTCCCTCCTTTCTTAAAAAGTGGGGCTACCATCCAGTCCACAGGAAGTGATCCAGAGTCGAGAGAACATTGGAAAATGATCACCAATGCATCCACTATTTCTAGGGCCACCTCCTTGAGTACACTGTGATGCAGAAAATCAGGCCCTGGGGATTTATCTGCCTTCAGTCCCAACAGTTTACCTAACACCATTTTCTGATTAATGTGGATTCAGTTCCTCCCTCCCACTAGATCCTCGGTCCCCTAGTATTTCTGGGAGATTGTGTCTTCCTTACTGAAGGCAGAACCAAAGTTTAACTATTCTGCCATTTCCTTGTTTCCCATTATAAATTCACCTGTCTCTGATTGTAAGGATTTGTCTTCACCAATCTTTTCCTTTTCACATATCTAAAGAAGCTTTTACAATCAGTTTTTCATATTCCCCGCAAGTTTTCTTTCATGCTCTTTTCTCCCCTCTTAATTAACCCCTTTGTCCTCCTCTGTTCTAAATTTCTCCCAGTCCTCCGGTTTGCCGCTTCCTCGGGCCAATTTATATGCCTTTTCCTTGGATTTAACACTATCCTTGATTTCACAGTTGAGCCACATTCCCCATTTTACTTTTTCGCCAGACAGGGATGAACAATTTCTGGAGTTGATCCATGCGGTCTTTAAATCTTTGCTATTGCATCTCCACATCAACCCTTTAAATATAATTTGCCAGTCTATCCTAGCCAATTCCCGTCTCATGCCTTCAAAGTCTCCTTTCTTTAAGTTCAGGACACCAGTCTGTGAATTAACCGTGTCACTCTCCATCCTAATGCAGAATTCCATCATATTATGGTCACTGTTGCCCAAGGGGCTTTGCACAACAAGATCACTAACTAATCCTTCCTCATTACACAACACCCAGTCTAGGATGGCCTGCCCTCTAGTCGGTTCCTCTACATATTGGTTTAAAAACCCATCCCGTATACATTCCAGGAAATCCTCCTCCTCAGCACTGTTACCAATTTGGTTGGCCCAATCTATATGTAAATTAAAGTCACCCATGATAACTGCTGTACCTTTGCTACACACATCTCTAATTTCCTGCTTGATGCTACCCCCAACCTCCCTACTGCTGTTTGGTGGTCTGTATTCAACTCCAACAAGCGTGTTCTGCCCGTGGCTATTTCACAGTTCTACCCATACCGATTCTACACCATCCAAGCTAATGTCTCTCCTTGCTATTGCATTAATCTCCTCTCGAACCAGCAATGCCATCCCACCTCCTCTTCCTTTCTGTCTATCCTTCCTGAATACCCCTGCATGTTTAGCTTCCAGCCTTGGTCACCCTGGAGCCATGACTCCGTAATTCCAACTATATCATATTCCGTAACTACACACTGCACATTCAGTTCATCCACCTTATTACGAATGCTCCTCGCATTAAGGCACACAGCTTTCAGGTTAGTTTTTCTTTTCTCCTAGCTTTTGCTTCTATTCTCCTTTTATGGCTCTCTGTCTCCTTGCATTTGGTTCCCATCCCCCTGCCCTGTTAGTTTAAACGTGACCTTTCCTACACCCTCTTTCCCGTTAACTGCACGCATACGCTTACACGTTGTTGACTCCACCGCCCACCCTGTTCAGTTTAAACCCACCCGTGTAGCATTAGCAAACCCGCCTACCAGAATGTCGGTCCCCTCCAATTAAGGTGCAACCCGTCCCTTTTGTACAGGTCACCCTGCCCCAGAAGAGATTCCATTGATCTAGAAATCTAAATCCCTGCCCCCTGCACCAACTCCTCATCCACATATTCAGATACCTATCTCCCTGTTCCTGCCCTCACTAGCATGAGGTACTGGAAGTAACCCAGAGATAACTACCCTAGAATTCCAGCTTTTCAGCCTCCTACCTAGTTCTCTATACTCACGGTGCAGAACCTCCTCCCTCTTCTTACCCACAACATTTGTGCCAACATGCACAACTAGTCCCAGCTGTTCACCTCCCCTCACGAGGATGTTCTTAAGTCGGTCTGAGACGTCTTGGACCCTGGCACCAGGGAGGCAACACACCATCCTCGAGCCTCGCCTGTCGCCACAGAATCTCCTGCCCGCACCTCTGTCAATGGAGTCACCCACCACTATGGTTCTGCCTGATGTCGGTCTCGCCGGTCGAGCCTCAGCAGCAGGTTTCGAGTCACAGACCTGTCCGCCGCTCGGACTGGAAGTGTCGTCTGCCCCGACAGCTCCCAAGAGGGTGTACCTGTTTTCAAGGGGCACTTCCACTGAGGTCTCCTGCACTAGTTTCATCCCCTTCCTTTCCGTCTCTTACCTCCGCACCTCCTGCACTCTTGGAGTGACGACCTGACTCTAGGTCCTGTCCAGGAAGCTTTCGTCTTCCCTGATGGACAGCAGGTCATCCAGCTGCTGCTCCAGTTCTCTAACTCAGTCCCTGAGGAGCTGCGTCTGGACACAATTCCTACAGGTGTAGTGGACAGTGACACCAGCAGTGCCCCTGACCTCCCACATCCTGGGAGAAAGCCTTCCTTCAGCCAATCCACTCCCTCGCTGGTCTGGCTGCTGCTTCTCCGCGACCTTCATGGCAACTTCATCCCCTTTGATGTCACGTTTTCACACCTTACCCTTCCATATCTCCCTCTTCCCTGACTCTCAATCTGAAGAAGGGTCTCCACCTGAAATGTCACCCATTTCTTCTCTCCAGAGATGCTGCCTGCCCTGCTGAGTCACTCCAGCATCTTCAGTGTAAACCAGCATCTGCAGTTCCTTCCTACTAACTATTACGTATGTCAGGCAATGAATTGGATACAAAGTGCTGTAGTAACTCAGCAGGTCAAGCAGCATCTCTGGAGAACATAGATTAGTGACATTATGGGTCAGGTCCCTTCTTCAGTCTCAACATGAGATGATGCCTGGCCCGCTCCAGTACTTTGTGTCTCTTTGTGTAAACCAGCATCTGCATTTCCTTCAATCTCCTGGCAATGAATAGGGTCGGTATGAAAGGGATGGGTTGGGAGATGCTCCAACAGATGCCCTTTAAACAGTACCATGAAAGCAAGGTTGTCCCAGGAACTGCCTGGAATACCTGTAGGAGTTCACTCAATTAAATACTTAAAAAATAAAGCCATCTCTGTCTCTGACAAAACTCCATAGGAAATAATCTCCATCGGGTTCCACTTTGGAAGTAAATGATTTCTTTTAATTTTTTAATTTTTTAATTTTTAATTTTATTTATTTTTTCTCCTTATTTTTTTTTTTTGCTTCATTTTGAACCTTATAACCTAAATTGAAAAAATGGAAAAAAGGAAACAAAGGGAAAGCAAGAAAAGAAGAAAGATTTCTCAGATGCATTTAGGATCGAGTATTGCTGAGTTGGCCAAATCCGAGATATTTCAATTCCAATTTGTAGATAGTGCTGCAGAATCCTTTACATCAGCAATGTTATGTGTTCCAGCATCACATTAGTCATTTGGATGCCATTCCCAGGTAATATCAACGTCAAGATCATTTGGACCATTATCTTCTTTCACCCCTTTCCTTGAGGGATATTTCCACTTTTGGCCACCATTAATATCGCCACCAGTAATACTGAAGTGATTCTACGTCAGCCAGCAAGATTTGATGACATTGTATAGATCATCGATCATTCATTTTTGTTTAATAAAGGTAGGTTGACCTGTCTCTGGGTACTCAGCAAATGCAGCCCTGGTTGTGGAGAAACTATCACCATCCTGGTAATGTAGAAACTATGAACTGCAGATGCTGGTTAATGTATTAAAAAAGACACAAAGTGCTGGAGTGACTCAGCAGGCCAGGCAGACTAGCTGGAGTTTAGTAGGATGAGGGAGGACCTCAATGAAACGTACAGAATAGTGAATGGCTTGGATAGAGTGGATGGGAGAGGATGTTTCCACTAGTGGGTGAGTCTAGCACCAGAGGTCATCGCCTCAGAATTAAAGGACATTCCTTTAGGAAGATGAGGAGGAATTTCTTTAGTCAGAGGGTGGTGAATCTGTGGAATTCTTTGCCACAGAAAGAGGTCGTCAATGGATATTTTTAAGGCAGAGATAGCTAGATTCTTGATTAGTACGGATGTCAGGGGTTATGGGGAGAAGGCAGGAGAATAGGGTTAAGAGGGAAATATAGATCAGCCACGATTGAATGGCGGAGTAGACTTGATGGGCCGAATGGCCTAATTCTGCTCCTATCACATATGAGCTTATGAAAACATGGACACAGGTGACACTTCGGGTCCAAATCCTTCTTTAAACTGGTAATTCTGGACATAAATAACAGTTGGACAAGAATAATTAATGCAGCACTGCTATGTACTGTAAATGCTACATCTGATTGGTACTTTGACCTAGGGCATGGTGGCGCAGTGGTAGAGTTGCTGCCTTACAGTGCCAGAGACCAGGGTTCGATCCTGACTACGGAAAGACAATTCATGATTACAATCGTGCCATTCACAGTGTACAGATATATGATAAGGGAATAATGTTATTAATGTTTAGTGCTAGATAAAACCAGTAAAGTCAGATCAAAGATAGTCCAGGGTCTCCAAAGAAGTAGATAGTAGTTCAGCACTGCTCTCTGGTTGTGGTAGGATGGTTCATCTGCCTGATAACAGCTGGGTAGAATCTGTCCCTGAATCTGGTGGTGTGAGTTTTCACACTTCTGTACCTTTTGCCCGATGGGAGAAGGGAGAAGAGGGAGTGGCCAGGGTGAGACTCGTCCTTGATTATGCTGCTGGCCTTGCCGAGGTATAATTGGAGCGAATGGAAGGGAGGTTGGTTTATGTGACGGTCTGGGATGCATCCACAATTTACTGCATTTTCTTGCAATCTTGATTAGTGCTGTTCCCAAACCATGCTGTGATGCGATCCGATAAAATGATTTCTATGACGCATCTGTTGAAGTTAGAGAGAGTTGTTGGGGACATGCCGAACGTCCTAAGCCTTCCACAAGGATAGTATTACTGTGCGGGGATCACTGGTCGGCACAGACTCGGTGGGCTGAAGGGCCTGTTTCCATGCTGTATCTCTAATCTAAACTAAACTAAACTAGACTAAAGGGCCTGTCCCACTTAGGCGATATTTTAGGTGACTGCCGGTGACTAGGCTGTAGCCACATGGTCACCGGGGTGTCGCCTGTACGGCCGTGAGTCGTCTCCTCAGTCGCCCAAAGATTTGTAGCATTTTTCTGGTCGCCGCTGGATTTTGAAATGTTCAAAACTTTTCGGCGACAGTCGACGACTGTGGGCTTGTCATAGCTTGACATCTCCTGACGTAGGTGCTGTCGTAGGTGGCCGTAGGTTGTCGCCAGGATGATGTGGGTTGTCGCCGGTGCTGACTTTGGTGAATTCCAATGTCGTAGTCGCTGGCAGTCACCTAAAAAATCTCCTAAATGGGACAGGTCCATAGTCCAGAAGCCGGTTTTTCGGTGACTTGTTACATCTATGACAGTCGCCGACAGTCGCCTAAAAAATTGCTTAGTGGGACAGGCCCTTAACACTTCCACACAAAGTGAATAAATGTGAGGTTATCCACTTTGGTAGCAAATACAGGAAGGAAGATTATTATCTAAATGGTGTCAAGTTGGGAAAAGGAGAAGTACAACGGGATCTGGGGGTCCTTGTTCATCAGTCAATGAAAGTAAGCGTGCAGGTACAACAGGCAGTGAAGAAAGCGAATGGCATGTTGGCGTTCATATTAAAAGGAATTGAGTATAGGAGCAAAGAGGTCCTTCTGCAGTTGTACAGGGCCCCAGTGAGACCACACCTGGAGTATTGTGTGCAATTTTGGGGGAAGGGGGAGTTGTGGGGGTGGGGGGGGGGGGGGGGGGGTGTGGGGGAGGGGGGAGCAAGGAGAAAAGACGGGGGAAGAACCATGGTTGGATAGGGGGTATCACAGGGGAGGGGGGGAAGGGGAGGAGCCAGCGAGGGGGACCAGAGGGGTCTTGGCTGGAATTGGCGGTGCGATGGGGACTCACAGCGGGCGCTGGTCGCTGGTCGTTCTCCACCGCCAGGATCAGAGTCTCCGCTTTCCGTTTGGTGACATTTGTGACATCTCCTACTCCTATGCTGGGCTGGGTCTCCCACTCTGGGCTGTGCTGGGTCGTGTCTCTGACGCATGGGGCTGCTGCTTGGGGCGGGACTGGGCTGAGCTGGGCGCGGCTGCTGCTTGGGGCTGGGCTGCTGCTTGGGGCGGGACTGGGCTGAGCTGGCCTGAGCTAGGCTGCTTCGTGTCCCTCCGAAAGTCTGGTTGGAAACCTCCACCGGTCACCCGCAGCTCCAGTAAAGACGCGATGGTGCAGGAAGGGGTGGACCGTCCCGGGGAGTGACGGGAAGAGACTAATCCACGCGGCGCTGACTGGCAGGAGAAGAGATCGGTCTGCGCATGAGCGGATTTAAATAATTTTTAAACCTCACTAACTTTACGACATTCAACCGATTGGAACGAAACTTGGCGCACTCGCAGCACAGGAGAACGGGAGTGAACTGGTGAAAAATCGTGACGCTATAGCAAACCGTTTTTGCGCAAATAGTAAGACCGCCAAACCGGAAGATAACAAGATCAGAGTTTTAGAGATGGGTGGGTGGATGGATGGATGGGTGGATGGATGGATGGATGGATGGGTGGATGGATGGATGGATGGATGGATGGATGGGTGGATGGATGGACGGATGGACGGACGGACGGACGGACGGACGGACGGACGGACGGAAGGATATCCTAAAACCCCACTTTTTGATTAGTACTGGTAGAAGGCAGGAGAATGGGGTTAGGGGAGAGAGATAAATCAGCCATGATTGAATGGCGGAGTAGACTTGAACGGTTGAATGGCCTAATTCTGCTCCTATCACTTATGACCTCCCCCACTCAATTTCCTCTGATTTACAATCCTATCCACTACCTTTTGTTAAATCAGTCTTTCCCTGTGCCCTCTGAACTTGACACCGTGGATTCTGAACCGCCAGCCTGCAACTAAGCTTCATACCATCACAGTCTCCCTCAATAGATGCGTGGGAAGGAACTACAGATGCTGGTTGACACCCAGGATAGACACTAAATACTGCAGTATCTCAGCGAGGCAGGCAGCATCTTTGGAGAGGAGGAATGCGTGACGTTTCGGGTCGAGACGCTTCTTCAGGCTGAGAGTCAGAGAAAAGGGAAACGAGAGATATAGATGGCGATATAGAGAGATATAGAACAGATGAATGAAAGATATGCAATAAAAGGAATGGTGACCAAGGAAGTAGTCCATTGTTAGCTGTGGGCGAGGTGAAAACGAGTTTCGCAGACAATGAAACTCACCAGGACGCCAGTGAAACTAGTACAATGAATTGGGTGGGGAAGGGATGGAGAGAGAGTGGATGCAAAGGTTACTGAAGTTAGAAAAATCAATAATCATACCGCTGGGTTGTAAGCTGCCTAAGCGAAATATGAGGTGAATTGGAGGAACAGCACCTCATGGAATAGTGAAAGGCTTGGATAGAGTGGATGTGGAGAGAATGTTTCCATTACTGGGAGAGTCTAGGACTAGAGGTCATAGCATCAAAATTAAAGGACGTTCTTTTGGGAAGGAGATGAGGAGGAATTTTTTCAGTCAGAGGGTGGCGAATCTGTGGAATTCTTTGCCACAGAAGGCTGTGGAGGCAAAGTCAGTGGATATATTTAATGTCAGAGGTTATGGGGAGAAGGCAGGGCATTGGGATTAGGAGGGAGAGATAGATCAGCCATGATTGAATTCACTCCTTCTCATCTCTAGATCTTATTGAGAACTGCCAGTAGAAAGGGCCTGTCCCACTGCACGAGGTAATTCAAGAGCTCTCCCGAGTTTAAAAAAAATCAAACGTGGTAAGTACGTAGAATGTACGTAGCGGGTACGTCAGAGCTCGGGACGTCTCTTAGCGGCTCGTAACGCTAACGGCAGGTACTCAGGAAACGCGGTAAGCTCGTGAAGTTTTTTCAGCACTGTGAAAAATGTCCACGAGAGCCCCGAGTACCTACGAGCGGCTATTACCGTAATTCTCCGAGTTCGAATCAGGGGAAACTCGGGAGAACTCTTGAATTACCTCGTACAGTGGGACAGGCCCTTAACAAGACAGCCTTTGTTTTTCAACCTTGGAACCTACTTTACTTTAATATGACTTGTTCGGTCCCAAAAAGACAGTTCGCTCCTGAATTCTGAACCCAGACCTCAGGCTGCCATTAACTGCGCTAACAGGTATGCCTCTGCTGTCGTTGATAGTGGTCTAGTTCCCAGAGGCTAAATATGAATTCTTTGGCATTTCCTCCTAATCCACCCTCGCTGGATATTAAATTATGATTTCTCAGAATACAACTACATACATCCACTGCACACCTTCCCTCTGCCAGTTACACCTTTGCAATTCTTGAAGCCCACACATCTGGTTCCTATTTCCTCTCTCAATGGGACCTGGAGGAGTTGTCCTGGTTCATCCTGTTCTTTACCCACACGGCTGCCTTTCTTCCAAATCTTGTCTCTTTCTATGTTCCTCCATCCAGCCCCCTCCTTCGTACATCAGCGACGCTCCCCGCCTTTCTTTCATTCCACTGTGGGCGGACCCTGGCAAAGACTCTCCTGCATAGTTCACGAGAAGGTACTGACTAATTGCCTTCTCGAACACCCCGCAACGTTATTTATAGCATTTCCACTAAATTCCCTCAAGCAATTTTCCAAACGAACGGGAAGAGAATTAACAGTCCTTCTCTGAAGATATTGATTACATCTGCTGCTCTCTCACCTCCTCGGGGATATTCTTTGAGTTCTGGAGCTTTGACAAATACCAACAGAAATATAACTGTTTTTCTCATTTAATCGCTCAGATATATCTGATCTGCTCCATATGACTTCCCTTCATTTTACTTCCCTTCATATTCTGCAATGCAGAATTTCACAAGCTAACTGTGTGAATTTGTTGACCTCCGACAAGAGATTTCTCGATATATTTTGTGTGAATTGGTGATATTTTTTTTCCCCACTCTCACCCCATTGTTGATTATGTTTCATGCAGTCTGTTTAATATTCCTTCTACTAGCAAGTTCCGTCTGCATGCACAGTTATTCAGCACGGAAAAATATTTTTAAAATCTTGTTACTAGTGGGGTACTGCAAGGCTCGGTGCTGGGATCGCAGCCATTTACAATATACATTAATGATTTGGATGAAAGGATTAAAAGTAACCAGCAAATTTGCAGATGACACAAAGCTGGGTGGCAGTGTGAACTGTGAGGAGGATGCTATGAGGTTGCAGGGTGACTTGGACAGGTTGGGTGAGTGGACAAATGCATGGCAGATGCAGTATAATGTGGATAAATGTGAGGTTATCCACTTTGGTGGCAAAAACAGGAAGGCAGATTATTATCTGAATGATGTCAAGTTGGGAAAAGGGGAAGTACAACGAGATCTGAGGGTCCTTGTTCATCAGTCACTGAAAATAAGCATGCAGGCACAGCAGGCAGTGGAGAAAACGAATGGCATGTTGGCCTTCATAACAAGAGGAGTTGAGTATAGGAGCAAAGAGGGCCTTCTGAAGTTGTACAGGGCCCTAGTGAGACCACACCTGGAGTATTGTGTGCAGTTTTGATCTCCAAATTTAATGAAGGACATTCTTGCTATTGAGGGAGTGCAGCGTAGGTTCACGAGATTAATTCCCGGGATGGCGAGACTGCCATATGTTGATAGAATGGAGCGGCTGGGCTTGTATACTCTGGAATTTAGAAGAATGAGAGGGGATCTTATTGAAACAAAAGATTATTAAAGGTTTGGACACACTAGAGGCAGGAAACATGTTCCCAATGTTGGTGGAGTCCAGAACCAGGGGCCAGTTGGGGAGTCCAGAACCAGTTTAAGAATAAGGGGTAAGCCATTTAGAACAGAGATGAGGAAAAACATTTTCACACAGAGGGTTGTGAATCTGTGGAATTCTCTGCCTCAAAAGGCAGTGGAGGCCAATTCCCTGGAAGCTTTCATGAGAGAGTTAGATAGAGCTCTTAAAGATAGTGGAGTCAGGGGATATGGGGAGAAGGCAGGAATGGGGTACTGATTGTGGATGATCAGCCATGATCACATTGAATGGCGGTGCTGGCTCGAAGGACCAAATGGCCCACATCTGCACCCATTTTTCTATGTTTCTATATTGCCCACACCTGCACATATTGTCTATTGTCTATTGTTATTCTTCAGTTCAAATTATATTTTGCAAGGAACCAGACTGACATTATTTCCTAACGTTTGATCTGTAGACTGCGGTGCCTTGTTGATTCAAGCATTGATCCACATGCATCTTAAATGTCCTGATAGTATCGGCCCCATTACATAGTTGGTATAGAAGTTGGGAGGTTATGTTGCAGTTGTAAAAGATGTTGGTGAGACCGCATTTGGAATAATGTGTCCAATTCTGGGCACCATGTTATAGGAAAGATATTATCAAATTTGAAAGGGTTCAGAGAAGATTTACGAGAATGTTGCCAGGACTAGAGGGTCTGAGCTATTGGGAGAGGTTGAGTAGGCTGGGTCTCTATTCCATGGAGTGCAGGAGGATGAGGGATGATCTTATAGAGGTGTATAAAATCATGAGAGGAATAGACTGGGTAGACGCACAGAGTCTCTTGCCCAGAGTAGGGGAATCAAGGACCAGAGGACATAGGTTCAAGGTGAAGGGGAAAAGATTTACTAGGAATCTGAGGGGCAACTTTTTCACACAGAGGGTGGTGGGTGTATGGAACAAGCTGCCTGTTGAGGTAGTTGAGGCTGGGACTATCCCAACATTTAAGAAACAGTTAGACAGATACATGGATAGGACAGGTTTAGAAACATAGAAACATAGAAAATAGGTGCAGGAGTAGGCCATTCGGCCCTTCGAGCCTGCACCGCCATTCAATATGATCATGGCTGATCATCCAACTCAGTATCCTGTACCTGCCTTCTCTCTATACCCCCTGATCCCTTTAGCCACAAGGGCCACATCTAACTCCCTCTTAAATATAGCCAATGAACTGGCCTCAACTACCTTCTGTGGCAGAGAATTCCACAGATTCACCACTCTCTGTGTGAAAAATGTTTTCCTCATCCCAGTCCTAAAAGATTTCCCCCTTATCCTTAAACTGTGACCCCATGTTCTGGACTTCCCCAACATCGGGAACAATCTTCCTGCATCTAGCCTGTCCAACCCCTTAACCCCTTGAGGGATATGGACCAAATGCGGGCAGGTGTGACTAATGTAGCTGGGACATGTTGGCCGGTGTGGGCAAGTTGGGCCGAAGGACATGTTTCCACGTGGTATCACTCTATGACGTTATGACTATATCTCAAGCAGTACATTCCAGCCCAGCCTTCACCCGAATGAAAAATGTTTCCTCAGATCACCTTTAAACCTCTTACTCCTCAGCTTAAACCATCTGTACACTCTCTGGCCATGGGGAAGAGTTTTTTAATGCCTTCCCCCATCTCTGCCACCTCATAATTTTGTACCTCTATAACGGGACCCCTGCCTCTGCTTCAAGGAGATCAAAGCAGAGGACCATTCACTCTTCTCAGCTCACCCTGCCAGTTCCTCTGATCAGACTTGAAACTTTCCAGGATCCATACCTCCTGTTGCTTTCTTGGAAGTTTAACCTGTTTTTCATGTCATGGAAATCTTGCTGACGTGGATTAATGTCACTTTTATCTATTACTTTGTCCCCATGTCCAGCTCCTATTCTTCAACTTAAAATTATATGTTCTGTATTTTCTGATATGTTGAAGGAATTTATTTTCCCAATAGTCACTACTGGCTGGATCGGGTCAAATGGAAAACCAATGGAATAGAGAAAACTGACCTCAAACGTGGGATAGTGCAGGAAGGAACCTCAGATGCTGGTTTAAACCGAAGATATGTACAAATAGCTGGAGTAACACAGCGGGACAGGCAACATCTCTGGGGGAAAGGAGTAGGTGATGTTTCGGGTAGAGGTCCTTCTTCAGACTGAGAGTCTCTCGTTTCCCTTTCCCCTGACTCTCAGTCTGAAGAAGGGTCTCGACCCAAAACGTCACCTATTTCTTTTCTCCAGAGACGCTGTTTGAGCCGTTGATAACCCCAGCTTTTTGTGTCTATCTTCATGCAAGGAATCCCTGCACCAAATGTTAGAGAAATCGTTTCCAAAGTCTCCACAAATTGAAGTGCTGTGCTGAACTATGTTTAAAAAAAACACACATCACAAAGCCACACAGGATATGAATTGCTCATTACGTAGAATTGCCACCTGCGTGACAAACTGTTCCGTACTGTTAAACTACTATCTCCCAGTGGAGTTTCTTGTCAAAGCAGAAGTGTTTCACAGCAGTGATTCAGTCCACGATTATCTGTGGAGAAATTGAACTGAATCTCTGCAACATTTGCAAACTATCAGGCAGGTTTGATAGAACATGGGGAGCACATGAAGCAAAATGCTGGAGTAACTCAGCAGGACATACAGCAACTCTGGAGAGAAGGAATGGGTGACATTTCAGGCAGAAAGCAGGACCACTCAAGAAGAAGGGTCTCGACCCGAAACGTCACCCGTTCCTTCTCTCCAGAAATGCTGCCTGTCCAGAGTTACTCCAGCATTTTGTGTCTATTTTCGGTTTAAACCAGCATCTGCAGTTCCATCCTACGCATGGGCAGCGTATGACTTGATGACTATCTCAGATTGTTCCGCATCTTTTCTGTTTCATCGTGTTTCCACAAAATCACGGAGCAATAAGTCATGTGGAGGTCAGCTCCTCCATGAGGGTGTGGTTTCTTGCCATTACAATGCTTAAAAGACTCTTGGAATGGAATGGTTTGGAAGGACATGAGCCAGACGCAAGCAAGTGGGACTATCTCAGTTATGGGCCTGTCTCACTTAGGCGACTATGCAGTCGTCACATGGTCGCCACATGTTCTCGGGTGGTTGCCGGGGGGTCGCCTTCATGGTCGTGAGGAGTTCCCGCATTCTGGGAACTAGTTGCGGCCTCATTATGGTCGCCGCCAATTTTTCAACCTGTTGAAAAATTAACGGCGACTAGAATGAAGCCGCCATGGAGAGTAGCGAGAATTCTCGTGCCATAGGTGGGTCGCCAGGCACTCCTAGTGGGTTGACAGGAGGTCGAAGGTTCTTGTAGGCTCTCGTAGGATATAGCCGGTGCTGACCGGTGAAATTCATTGGCTCATTGGGATAAAAACGTAAGCAGTAGTTTTCAGAACCAAGGATAACCGACCGGTAATGTTAAATGTCCGCCGAGCTTCACAGCCATGTATCTCTGGCTTCTTAAAAGTTGTCTCCACTCCTTCTCCCAATTCTCCCCCTTCTCCCCCTCCCCCCCCCCTCTTTTACCGTACACTGTGCTTTTAAGCTTCTTAATTACAGCGCCAACCTTCCTGTTCATCGCGGTGTGTGTCTGTATCACATTGGCTTTGCACCGTGTGAATTTCACTCAGACAGCGCTCCCCCCGCTTGCCCTGTCCCCCACCTGCATAACGGGCTGGTGGAGGAAGCGATGTGTGTGTGTGTGTGTGTTCCACTCTGACAGTCACCGTTGCAGTTGCTAGTTTTTCAGGCGACTGCCGGCAACTTGACTGTCGCCTAAGTGGGATAGGCCCATTCAGCCCCTGTCCCACTTAGGCGATTTTTTTCAGCGACTACAGGTGACTAGACTGTTGCCACATGATCGCGAGGTGACGCCTGCATGGTCGAGAGTAATCTCCTCAAGTCGCCTAAAGAGTGGTAACATTTTACTAGTCGCCGCTGGATTTTGAAAAGTTCAAACCTTTTCAGCGACTGTGGGCTGGACGTAGCTTGTCTTCTCCTGTCGTAGGTGCTGTCGTAGGTTGTCGCCAGGATGACGCAGGCTGTCGCCATGTGACGTTGGTTGTCGCCGGGTGACGTTGGTTGTCGCCGGTCCTGACTTTGGCGAATTCCATTGACGACTACCTACGTCAACTGGCGACAGGTACCGGCGACTGAATTGTCTTCAGTTGTCGCCGACAGGGTCGTTGCTTGTCGCAGCT
This sequence comes from Amblyraja radiata, assembly GCF_010909765.2. Taxonomy (NCBI): domain Eukaryota; kingdom Metazoa; phylum Chordata; class Chondrichthyes; order Rajiformes; family Rajidae; genus Amblyraja; species Amblyraja radiata. Next base: position 39,252,446 of record NC_045957.1, on the reverse strand, counting down.
TGTTGCGGGTGGACGGAGGTTGATTTTGGCTGTCGTAGGTTGTCGCCTGTGTGGTCGTAGGTTGTCGTAGGTGTGGTCGTAGGTGGACATCCTAATGGGTTGCCGGTTGTCGGTAGCTTGCCGTGGCTTGACGTCAACTAGGTGGTAGGTTGTCGTAGACTTTGTCGTGGAGGGGGCCCGTCGCCGCTTTTTCGGCGACCTGCTATGACTGTGACAGTCTCCAGCAGTCGCCGAAAAAAATCGCCCAAGTGGGACAAGGCCGTTAGGCCAGCTAGTCAGCATGGACAAATTGGGCTGAAGGGCCCGTTTTTGTGCTGCATAGTGCCTAATTGACTGAAAAGAGTGCAGCAAAGGTTTGCAAGGATGTTGCCAGCATTGGGGAGATGGGATGTTGTGATCTTATGAAGGTGTGTGAACTCATTGGGGGATAGATGGGATGAATGCACAGGGTATTTTCTCCAGAGTGGAGAAGTCAGGAACTGGAGGGTGTGGGTTTGGGGTGAGAGGGGAAGGACTTGATGCAAGTCCAAGGGATGGCCTTTTCATTTAGTGGCGATGGTTGTGTGGAACGATGAGTCTATGGGTGGGCGAGTGCGGGGAAACTGAACATCTTAGTTGACATGGGTTGGTTGGGCTGAGTGGCCTATTTCCATGTTGTATGACCTTGACTCTATCTGCCTGAAGGTAGAAATGGTCCCAAGAATATCAGTTCAAATTAAGGCAGCACGGTGGTAAAGTTACTACCTTACAGTGCCAGAGACCCGGGTATGATCCTGAATGCGGATGCTGTCTGCACAGAGTTGGTACGTTTTCCCCGTGACTTGCGTGGGTTTCCTCCGAGATCTTTGGTTTCCTCCCACACTGCAAAGACGTACTGGTTTGTAGGTTAATTGGTAACCATGGTATAAATGTAAATTGTCCCTAGTGTGTGTTGCATAGTGTTAGTGTGCGGGGATCGCTGGTCGGTACAGACTCGGTGGGCCGAAGGGCCTGTTCCCGCGCTGCATTTCTAAACTAAACTAAAACTGAATAAGCAGTTTTCTTCCTGATCTTTACTTTGTTGGAGGAAGGAATGTTAACATAAAATGTTTAAGATTACAAAACGGTTGAAATAGAATGAAATAAAATAAACTAAACAGCAATTGATGGTATCCCTTGAAACCCTTGCTGAGGGTTCATTTTTCAAATTATTATCCTCGTTATAATACTTGGTGGGGTAGTTAATTATATAATCTGTGCTGTATTGGGGAAGACAGATGAATTTGTTTCCAGAGAAACCTCGTCCTACAATGCCTGCAAGTATGTTCGTAACAGAGGGCCTGTAACCACATAAAATATTCACAATGATCTCCCACTGAGATCTCTCACACATCATGCTTCAGAAAAACAGAGTTGAAACTGAGAGTAAAAGAGGATTCAGATAAAGGTTCAATCAATTACATGGACAGCATCATTTAGAAAATAGGTGCAGGCGTAGGCCATTCGGCCTTTCGAGCCAGCACCACCATTCATGGCTGAAAATCCAAACTCAGTACCCCGTTCCTGCTTTTTCCCCATATCCCTTGATTCCGTTAGCCCTAAGAGCTATATCTAACTCTCTCTTGAAAGCATCTATCTGGCTTAGGTCCTCCCTCCACCACCTCCAGTTTAAATTCCATTTGGAATATTTTGGAAGGCCAAGAAACCAAGAACCAAGAAGCATCCAGCAAAATGGCCTCCACTGCCGTCTGTGGCAGAGAATTCCACAGATTCACAACTCTCTGGGCGAAAAAGCTTTTCCTCATCTCAGTCCGAAATGGCCTACCCCTTATTCATAAACTGTGACACCTGGTTCTGGACTCCCCCAACATGGGGAACATTTTTCCTGCATCTAGCCTGTCCAATCCCTTAAAAAAATTACATGTTTCTATAAGATCCCCTCTCACCTTTCTAAATCCCAGTGAATACAAATCCCATCATCCTGCGAATTAACCTGGTGAACCTACGCTGCACTCCCTCAATAGCAAGAATGTCCTTCCTCAAATTAGGAGACCAAATTTGACTGCCACATAATATTCTGCATCCCAGGCTGCAGTGGCCATGCCTCTGTCTAGGACTTATCAGGAGTTTAAACAGTATGCTTGGAACTTATCATAATCCAGTTATAGAATTAAAATATTTTGAGCCACACTTAGTTTATTTAGTTTAATTTAGTTTAGTTTAGAGATACAGTGCGGAAACAGACCCTTTGGACCACCGAGTCCGCACCGACCAGCGATCCCCGCACACTAAAGATAGCGGAGTCAGGGGATATGGTGAGAAGGCAGGAACGAAGTACTGATTGGGGATGATCAGCCATGATCACAGTGAATGGCGGTGCTGGCCCGCAGGGCCGAATGACCTACTCCTGCACCTATTGTGTATTGTCTATTGTCTATTAACATGTCTACACACAAGCACACACACGGGACAATTTACACTTATACCAAGTATACAAACCCAAGCCAATGAACCTACTAACCTGTACGTCTTTGGAGTGTGGGATGAAACCGAAGATCTCGGAGAAAGCCCACGTGCGTTATGGGCAGCAACTTTACCGCTGCGCCACAAAACAAAGTTCGGAAAAAAAAGTTAGAAAAATATGTTAGAAAAAAAAAGTTTTTCTGTGCTGGATTGCACTTTGGATTTACCGGCCAAAGAGTGACTGAACTTTCAGCAAGAGAACTTGTCTTAGGATATGAGAGGTTAATTGGCTACAGTGTTGGCTAGCTAAAGGATGGAAAGCAGATGGAATGAACATGTACGTGTTCCGTGGAACAGCTTAACGTGGCTAACAGTGTTCTCCAGGGACCTGCATCTCCCCTAACCTAGACTGTAATTATAGCAGTCATTTTCTTTACGCTTTAACAAATGGTGCTGGTGACGTGTGTTGGTCTGTTGGCACCCGTTGGGGAAGAAGCTGAGTTCAGCCTTTGCTCAGTACTCAGTTCTGCTCTGAGTACTTGGCCAGCAGTTCTTTCTTTTGGAAGTGGATAAAGTGCTGCACGTTTCAATATTTCCTAGTATTTTTAAGACCCTCTTGTTTTTTTCTTCCTGTTCCCCACCCACCCCCTTTTTTTCTTCCAATGGCCCCTCTCTTAACTTTTCACCTATTTTTACTTACACATTCCTGTGGCATTTTAATGTTTCTCCTATGCTTTAATATAGTCTAGTTCAGTTTAAAGCTGCAGCTCGGTGGGCCGAAGGGCCTGTTTCTGCACTGTATCTCTAAATTAAACTTACTTACTTACTTACTTACTTACTGCCTGTTATGCTTCCTGGCATGTAGGGCAGCAACAAAGGTCCTCCACCCAGTAGTGTTGATTCCTTCAGTTGCTGTTTCCGTAACATATTTGTTTTACGAGACAGGATTGTTAGCCCTGTGCTCAACCTCCAACCTGGAGGACCAGTGTATCGCTCTTCGTCTCGCCTCTACCCTTCGACCTGTCCAGCATGGGAGACCCTAACAGGAGACGAATCTCCCGCTGGCATTGCTCTAGGGGTCACTGAGACACACAAGCTCCCCGACCACGACAAGGTTGCTATTAAACTAAACTATACTAAGCTAAAATGTAACTAAACAAAGGATTCTGCCTGGTGTTGAATACATCCAGGATTTTCAGTTTCCATTTTAGATTACTAATATCTACCATATTTCGATTGTACAATCAATTACTGCAATTAACTGGTTTCTATGAAGTCATTGAACTGGAAGCTTATGGATTTAAGGCTCATTCCAGAAACTAGAATAGAAAATATCAAGGCTATTGATATACGATGTGCAGTCGTGTAGAAATCTTGTAATGTCGGATAAGACTTTCAACCAAGGACTGGCCTGCTCTGTCCACTTCAAGAGACGAGAGACATAAGAGAAACTGCAGATGCTGGTTCACAAAACAAAACCGCAAAACGCTGCAGAAACTCAGCGGGTCAGGCAGCATCTCTGCAGGACATGTGGAGGTGACGTTTCAGGTTTGGGTGTGAAGAAGGGTCCCAACCCGAAACATCACCTACCCATGTCTTCCAGAGATGCTGCCTGTCCCGCTAAGTTACTCCAGCACTTTGGGTCTTTTTTTTTAAGTGGAAGGGAAGTTCACACAGCACAATTAAAATAAAAATAAGAGCCAGGTTTTTGGCTAGAAGTGATAGTCATAGAGTAATACAGAATGGAAACAGGCCCTTCGGCCCAACTTGCCCACACTGGCAGGCAATGTCCCAGCTACACTAGTCCCACCTGCCTGCGCTTGGTCCATATCCCTCCAAACCTGTCCTATCCATGTAGCTGTCTAACTGTTTCTTAAACGATGGGATAGTCTTGCCAACAGTCTGTCTGTCCGTTCCTTCTTTATGTTTAATAGTATGTGTTAAATGTATATTTTTAGTGTTCTTTAGCTTGTTTTATGTGGGGGATTGGGGGAAACCTTTTCTAATCTCTTACTCCGACGGAGATGCATATCGTATCTCCGTCCGCATTGTGGCCTAACATCGTGGAGTTGGCGGCCTTTGCTGGATACCTCCACCGCGGGGAGCCCACGGGACTTTAACATCACGGAGCCCGCGATCCCTTTGCCAGGGATTGACCTCGGAGCTCCAATCGTGAGTGACTGCGGACTTTAACATCGCGGATCCCGCGGTCTCTGGTCGGAAACCGGCTTTGGGAACTCTGAGCCGCTGGAGTCGCGACTGTCCCGATGAGGGAGCTTTGATCGCCGGCTGCGGGATCTTTGATCGCCCCAACGGATGTGGGGAATCCGCTGTGGTGGGTGTTTAAATTAACTTTTATGTAGTTGTGTGTCTTGTTTGTTTGTTGTTGTTTTTTTCCTTAAATTATCTTTTTATTATCTATCTATTTATTTCTTTAATTATTTATCCATCTATTTAGTCATCTATTTATTTATTTATCAATTTATTTATCCGTTTTTTAAAGTTTTTTTTACCTTAACTGGTACATGTGACAATAAAAGACCTTTGAAACCTTTGATACCTTTGAAACATTTAGTCCCAGCCTCAACTACCTCCTCTGGCAGCTAGTTCCATACACCCACCATCCTCTGTGTGAAAAAGTGACGGAATATATTCCTGAATCACCATGACAACACTGGGATATCTGTCCCCTGCTGTTTATAGCAGTATACTACTGTATGCACATTAGTTGCAACCTTTCCTGCAGTTTAATTGACTTCACTTCACTGGCATGAAAATACTTTGGGGAAAACCAACAGCAGAGCAAACCTAAGGCACAACATGAATCCCTCCACCAGGGCCATACTCCGACACGCAACTCCAACATGAGTCAGTCTGCCTGCTTTCCACATCTGCGCATGTGCTTAATACCATCATCAACACCAGTACCCCACTCCCAACCCTGTCACCTTCCATTACACTTTGAACTCCATGGAATAGAATACATAGACATAGACATAGAAAATAGGTGCAGGAGGAGGCCATTCGGCCCTTCGAGCCAGCACCGCCATTCATTGTGATCATGGCTGATCGTCCCCAATCAATAACCTGTGCCTGCCTTCTCCCCATATCCCTTGATTCCACTATACAACAGAATACTTTATTGTCACAGTGAAATTCTTTGCTTGCATACCATGCCGAGTTATGCAAATAGTCGCCCATAATGAGCGCTTACAAAGTTACAAATTCCCCATAGCTGAGGAAGGATGTGCGGGCTCTGGAGAGGGTCCAGAGGTGTTTACAAGAATGATCCCAGTAATGAGTGGGTTAACATATGATGAGCATTTGACATCACTGGGCCTGTACTCGCTGGAGTTTAGAAGGATGAGGGGACACCTCATTGAAACTTACCAAATAGTGAGAGGCCTGGATAGAGTGGATGTGGAGAGGATGTTCCACTCGTGGGAGAGTCTAGGATTAGAGGTCATAGCCTCAGAATTAAAGGACGTTACTTTAGGAAGGAGATGAGGCTCTATGAGCCGCTGGTTCGGCCACATTTGGAATATTGTGAGCAATTTTGGGCACTATATCTGGGGAAGGTTGTGCTGGCTCTGGAGAGGTCCAGAGGAGGTTTACAAGAATGATCCCAGGAATGAGTAGGTTAAACTATGATGAGTGTTTGATGGAACTGGGCCTGTACTCACTGGAGTTTAGAAGGATGAGGGGAAACCTCATTAAAACGTACAGAATAGTGAAAGGCTCGGATTGAGTGGATGTGGAGAGGATGTTTCCACTAGCGGGAGAGTCTAGGACTAAACGTCACAGCCTCAAAATTAAACAACGTTCCTTTAGGAAGGAGATGAGGAGAAATTTCTTTAGTCAGAATGTGGTAAATCTGTGGAATTCATTGCCACCGAAGACTGTGGAGGCCAAGTCAATGGATATTTTTAAGGCAGAGATAGATAGATTCTTGATTAGTACGGGTCTCAGTGGTTATAGGGAGTAGGCAGGAGAATGGGATTAAGTGGGAAAGATAGATCAGGCATGATTGAATGGCGGAATAAACTTGATGGGCCGAATGGCCTAATTCTGTTCCTATCACATGAACCTTTGCACAGATTTTAGAATCCATGTCCTGCAGAGATGCTACCTGACCCGCTGAGTTACTCCAGTGTTTTATACAGGTTTTAGAAATGGGCGGCACGGTAGTGTAGCGGTAGAGTTGCTGCCTTACAGCGCTTGCACCTCCCGAGACATGGGTTCCATCCCGACTACGGTTGCTGTCTGTATGGAGTTTGTACGTTCTGCCCATGACTGCGTGAGCTTTCTCCGAGATCTTCGGTTTCCTCCCACACTACAAAAACGTACTGGTTTGCAGGTTAATTGGCTTGGGTTTGTATACTTGGTATATGTGTAAATTGCCCCTAGTGTGTGTAGGCTTGTGTCAGTGTGCGGGGATCGCTGGTCGGTGCAGACTCGGTGGGCCGAAGGGCCTGTTTCTGCGCTGTATCTCTAAACTAAACTAAATAGGTTCACTCTAAACACTACTTTCAATCAATCAGTGTTCTTCATTTTTAATTTAAAATTTGCTAGTTGGGCCATGAGGCCATTTTGATTCATGCAAAGCCTACGTAGCGTCTCTGTGGGACTTAGTCGACCCTAGATCTGTACTCAAATATGTTGATGTACTGCCAGTAAATAACTGTCTTGCTTCAATGCCAGCAAAAGCATCCACCAGGACTCTTTTTCAAATGCAGATGGTTCGTGGCTCTGAACATTCCCAAGTGGCAGCGGTTGGAGAAAGTAACATTGTTAAATCATTACCTTCTCACATCAGTTATTTCCATGTTATAATCATATGTTTGCCAAAATATTTTTCACTGCATTCCGTTTGCAGAATAGCCTAAGCAATTTAAATGATCAAGATATTTAAGACAAGGTTATTTTTTCAACCATTGAGACTTTGTCGAAGAACCTCATGTAGTTTGGTTAGTTTATTTTGGAGATACAGTGCGGAAACAGACCCTTCGGCCCACCGAGTCCGTGCCGACCAGCGATCCCCGCGCACTTACACTATCCTGCACACACACTAGGGACAATTTACATTTACTGTATACCAAGCCAGTTAACCTACAAACCTGTACGCCTTTGGAGTGTGGGAGGAAACGGAAGATCTCGGAGTAAACCCACGCAGGTCACGGGTAGAACGTGCAAACTCCGTACAGACAGCACCCGTTGTCAGGATTGAACCCGGGTCTCCGGCGCTGTAAGGCAGTAGCCCTACCGCTGCGCCACCGTGCCACCCATGATCTGATTATTTCAGATATCCCGTGGATATCCTAAGGTTTGATATGGTGTTGCATCAGAGGTTAGATTGAAAAACAAAAGTCTGCTGTGGAGGAGACGACATTTTGGCACTGATAGGTTAGATGGCAAACAGGAAACAGGGGAGGCATCAATGCATTTACTGGTTAACAAGATATAACCTGTGCTGTGCAAGGGCCTCGTTTTGTTTTACAATTTATATAAACGGCTTGGCTGAGGACGCTGATTGGAGGCCAATTCACTGGATGTCTTCAAGAGAAAGATTTAACTCTTACGGCTAAAGGAATCAAGAGATATGGGGAAAAAGCAGGAATGGGGTACTGAACATATTGAATGGCGGTGCTGGCTCGAAGGGCCAAATGGCCCACTCCTGCACCTATTCTTCTATGTTTCTATGTTTTCTCTTTAGTGCAATGTCAGTGTTTGAAAATCTCTTCCTTAAAGCGGAGTGGAAGCTGCCTTTGAGTATTTTTAAGGCATACAAGGCAGACACTTGACATACAATGAGATGGTAGGTTAGCATGAGAATGTGGATTTGAGGTTACAATCAGATCAATCATTTTCGTATTAAATGGCAGAGTATACCAAGGCCCACTCCTGCTCATAATTTGTATGTTCATAGGGCTTCCTGGAAATTGCTAGTGAGAGGTGTGACATAACAGGCTCTCTCGTCTATACCTACCATCCATCATACGATGGGTTTGGAGAGTGAAACCAGCAGTGATCTTCATGGGGAGAGGAGGAGAAAAACCTTGGTTGGAACAACGAGATTTACTAAGGCTTCCCAATGGAATTGTTCCATGAATTTGCTCAGCAGTTGGGCTGCATTGGGAACTTTGATCAGCAGTGAAGACTTTAGTGCCCCTCCCAAGACCAGCGAAGAGGCCATGGCAGGATCAGAGACGGGTCCTTTCCCTGGAACTTATGGATAGGATCTGTTTAGAGGGATATGGGCCAAACGCAGGCAGGTTGGACTTGAATAGATGGGACATTGTTGGTCGGTGTGGGCAAGGTGGGCCGGAGGGCCTGTTTCCACACTGTATCACTCTGTGACTCTACAGTGGCTCATGTACAAAACTGGAGGCTGCTGAACTCCGTTAGGTGCAGTGTTCCAGTCTACAGGAAGATGGCAATCTTCACACCAAACCATAATGCCTAAGAACGGCTTGGTGATGCTTTTCCAGATTAAATAGGAAGGCGAGATGGTCAGGTCCGAGGCTGGTAGCTAAATGAGTCAGAGAGAACTCTAGTCACAAATAGAATTTCCACAGGGCAAAGTGTAAAGAGATTGGGAATGGTAGAATATGCATCTTGATGAACATCCCACAGCTTACAACCCAACAGTATGAATATTGACTTCTCTAACTTCAAGTAACCCTTGCTTTCCCTCTCTCTCCGTCTATCCCCATCCTCGTTCTCTGACCAGCCTGACTGTCCTGATAAATTTTACATTATATGCCTCGTTGAAGATTGAGGGGGAACTTATGCCTCGTATGCTTCGTAGAAGATTGAGAGGGGATCTTATAGAAACTTACAAAATTCTTAAGGGGTTGGACAGGCTAGACGCAGGAAGATTGTCCCCGATGTTGGGGAAGTCCAGAACAAGGGGTCACAGTTTAAGGATAAGGGGGAAGTCTTTTAGGACCGAGATGAGAAAAACATTTTTCACACAGAGAGTGGTGAATCTGTGGAATTCTCTGCCACAGAAGGTAGTTGAGGCCAGTTCATTGGCTATATTTAAGAGGGAGTTAGATGTGGCCCTTGTGGCTAAAGGGATCAGGGGGTATGGAGAGAAGGCAGGTACAGGATACTGAGTTGGATGATCAGCCATGATCATATTGAATGGTGGTGCTGGCTAGAAGGGCCGAATGGCCTACTGCACCTATTCTTTGTGTTTCTATGTTTCAAATTACAAAACTGCATTAACTTGTGCTGAATTCAGATTTTCCACTAACAATTTTCCACCTATGATTCAGATGAAGGTTAACACCATCCTTTCATGTGGAACATTATGTTTGTTGCCGACTCACTTCTTCCCGCAGCCTGAGGCCTTTCAGCTGCTGATTTTGCTATTTCTTGTCATGAACATTTATGCTATGTTTCTTTAGTCTTTTGGGGGCCGTTCAATACTCGCTGATGCACTTACCTATAGCACAGTCTTTGCTCCTGTTCCTGTAAAATCTGCCAGGGGCAATCCGATGTCTATTAAGTCAATTCATTTTTTAATAAAATTACTGCTGTGCCTTCAACAAGGGGCAAACCATTTTCAATCACTGCTTTCCGTGTTGTTCTGTGTCTGCAGTTCCAACAAAATCCAACGAAATTCAATGACTCAGAAATGTTATTTTAGTAGAATTAATAAGAAAAGCCCATTTCTGTTTTTGCATTCGACCAATTTCACCATTTCAGTTTTAACCTGATAGGGCACCTAACGTCTTGCAAAAGAACCCTTCTGCCTAATGATGGTGCGGGTTCTCACTCCACTTTCAGCCAATGTGTTGCGTTGAGATGTTATTGTGTGTGTGTGTGTGTAAGTGTTGAAAGTTAATGGACGTCAGCCCAGCATTCGCCACCAGAGGGCACTCCAGTTTGCAATCTGGTGTTTAATCCAAAAATACTAGACGATCTCCTCTAGTATCTTTGGTTTAGTCTAAGAATAAAAAGAAATCCCAACTGCTGGAGTCATAGAGTGATACAGCGTGGAAACAGGCCCTTCGCCCAACTTGCCCGCATCGGCCAACATGTCCCAGCTACACTCATCCCACCTGCCCGCGTTTGGTCCATATCCCTCCAAACCTGTCCTATCCATTTACCTGTCTAACTGTTTCTTGAACGTTGGGTTAGTCCCAGCCTCAACTGCCTCCTCTGGCAGCTCGTTCCACACACCCACCACCCTTTGTGTAAAACGTTACACCTCAGGTTCTTATTAAATCTTTTCCCCTTCACCTTGAACCTCTGATCTCTGGTCCTCAATTCACCTACTCTGGGCAAGAGACTCTGTGCATTTATCTTTTCCCGATCTATTCCTCTCATGATTTTATATACTATCCTTCCATTGTCCCAGTTTTTCATAGATGTTCATGAAATAGGTAAGACTGACTAATGCGATAAGGCAGTGAATGTCCATGGAAAACTAGGCAAATTAGTTCTGGGTAAATTGACAGGAAATGTTTAAAAATATATGTTTTAGTTTAGAGATTCAACACGGCCAATGCAGCCTGGGATGCAGTATAATATGTGGCAGTTAAATTTGGTCTCCTAATTTGAGGAAGGACATTCTTGCTATTGAGGGAGTGCAGCGTAGGTTCACCAGGTTAATTCCCAGGATGGCGGGACTGACATATGATGAAAGAATGGGTCGACTGGGCTTGTATTCACTGGGATTTAGGATGAGAGGGGATCTTATAGAAACATATACAATTCTTAAGGGATTGGACAGGCTCGATGCAGGAAAAATATTCCCATTGGCCCTTCAGCCCACCGCGTCCACGCCGACCAGTAACCCCTGCACACTAACACTATCCTACACACACCGGGGACAATTTACAATTTTTACCGAAGCCAATTCACCTACAAACCTGTACGTCTTTGTAGTGTGGGAGGAAACCGGAGCACTGGAGAAAACCCACGCAGGTCACGGGGAGAACGTACAAACTCTGTATAGACAAGCAGGATCGAACCCGGGTCTCTGGCGCTGTAAGTCAGCAACTGCTGTGCCACCAATCTGAGATCACATTGTCCTAGGGGCTAGCGAGCCCATGGTCCACTAAAGAGGTGGAGGCAAGAGGAGACAAATGGATGAAGCAGAAAAAAGAAAAAGATGAGAAATAATACAGATGGTTCAGAGATTAAAAATAAAAGATTGAAAAAAACGAGAGTAATATAGTAAGAGCTTCACAAAGTGAGTCTAAATATGGACAAAAGTATAATTAAAATGATGTAATGTTAGGTGAGATTGTATGATGCTGTTCTGAAGAACCCAGGTGTCCTTGTACATGAAAGGTAAACGCAGACACTTGCAAACAATGAGGAAGGCGTATAGTATGTGCAGGAAGGAACTGCAGATGCTGGTTTACACCGAAGATGGACCTGAAATGCTGAAGTAACTTAGCGGGACAGGCAGCATGTCTGGAGAGAAGGAATGGGTCGAGACACTCCTTCAGCTGTAGGCCTTTATTACAAAAGGATTTGAGTGCATGAGTAAGGGCATCTTGCTCCAATTATATAGGCCACTGGGGAGACAACCTCTGAAATATGGTGTTTGGGTCCAGCCTCACTGACTAAGGGAGCATAGACTTGCAATAGAGGATGTGCAACAAAGGCGCCCCAGCTCGAGTACAGGAATAATGGCTTTGTTGTGTGAAGAGAGGAAGCAGACAGGGCTGTGTAGGAAGGAACTGCAGACGCTGGTTTAAACTGAAGATAGACACAAAAAGTAGCAGTAGGTAACTCAGCGAGTCAGGCAATATCTCTGGAGAAAAGGAATAGGTGTAGCGGATCTTGGCCGTGTTCCCAGACATTCTGACCCCACAGTTTCGATCATCGACCCCCAGCCACGGAGTGGTACATTTTATCCAGACTACCAGCCCACCACTCCAGGCACGAGCACGCCGACTGCCGCCGGATAAACTGCGTCTGGCACGGCGGGAATTCCGCACAATGGAGACCTTGGGGATCGTCCGTCCTTCGAGCAGCCCTTGGGCGTCCCCACTCCACATGGTCCCTAAGTCGAGCGGGGGCTGGCGACCTTGCGGGGATTACCGACGGCTGAACGCCGCAACAACAGCGGATCGATACCCCGTACCCCACATCCAGGACTTCACCGCCCATTTGGCAGGGGCCACAATATTTTCAAAAGTGGATCTGGTACGGGGTTATAACCAGATCCCGGTTCATCCGGATGACGTACCCAAGACGGCGATCATCATGCCATTCGGACTGTACGAGTTCACGCGGATGCCGTTCGGCCTCAAGAACGCTGCGCAGGCCTTTCAACGCCTAATGGACGGGGTTTGTCGCGACCTCGATTTCGTGTTTGTTTACCTGGACGACATCCTGGTGGCCAGCCGCTCGCAGCAGGAGCACTGCGCCCACCTTCGGCAGCTCTGTCAGCGGCTCAGCGAGCATGGTTTGGCCATCAACCTCGACAAGTGCCGTTTTGGTGTAACCGAGATTGACTTCCTCGGCCACCGCGTGACTGCGCAAGGCGCGGTTCCCCTGCCGGGCAGGGTCGACGCCATCCGTCGGTTTCCCCGCCAACGCACGGTGCGTGGCCTGCAGGAGTTTGTCGGCATGGTGGCATTTTACCATCGTTTCGTGCCATCCGCGGCCCACATCATGCGGCCTCTGTATCAACTTCTGGCGGGTGGGCTGAACAAGAACGTTGAATGGACCCACGAGGCAGGGGCAGCTTTTGACGGCGCGAAGGAGGCCCTTGCTCGGGCCGTACTGCTGGTGCACCCGCGGGAAGATGCCCCGACTGCTCTCACGGTGGACGCCTCGGAGTCGGCGGTTGGTGCTGTGCTGGAGCAACTGACGGGCGGAGGTTGGCGGCCCCTGGTCTTCTTCAGCCGGCACCTCAACCATGCGCAGACGAAATACAGCAATGTTCGATCGCGAGCTCCTGGCTCTGTACCTGGCAGTGCGCCATTTTCGCTACTTCCTGGAGGTCCGCCCGTTCACCGCCTACACGGACCACAAGCCGCTCACTTTCGCCCTGGCTAAGGTTTCCGACCCCTGGTCCGCACGATAGCAGCGGCAATTGTCCTACATATCGGAGTATACAACATCTATCCGCTACATCGAGGGGAAAGAGAACCAGGTGGCCGACGCATTGTCCCGCCCCGCTATCAACGCCGTGTTCGAGGTGGCGCCCGGAATTGACTATTCTGCTCTGGCAGAGGCACAGCTCACAGACGATGAGGTGCCCGCCTACCGGATTGCCATCTCTGGCCTCCGCCTTGAGGATGTCCCTCTCGGTCCTGGGGGAAACGATCCTGTGCGATGTGTCGTCCGGTCAGCCGCGCCCCATCGTCCCTGCCACCTGGCGCCGGAGGGTGTTCGAGGTGATCCACGGACTGGCTCACCCATCAATCCGGGCGACAACGGCACTAGTGGCCGCTTGTTTCATGTGGCACGGTCTGCGCAAGCAGGTTGGCCACTGGGCTCGCACCTGCATTCCGTGCCAGATGGCAAAAATCCAGCACCATGTCCGTGCGCCTCTCCAGGAGTTTGGTCTACCTCACCGGCGATTCGACCATCTCCACGTAGACATTGTAGGGCCTCTCCCGCTGTCCCGGGGCATCACCCACCTGCTTACAATGGTGGACCGCTTCACGCGGTGGCCGGAGGCCATTCCGTTGGCCGATACATCAACAGGTTACGTGCGCTCGTGCGTTGTCCGCGCACTGGATTGCTCGCTTCGGGGTGCCGGCGCATATCTCCTCAGACCGGGGGCCACAGTTCACCTCCGAGCTGTTGTCAGCCATGGCTCACTTGCTGGGGGTGCGGCTACACCACACCACGGCTTACCACCCGCAAGCTAACGGTCTGGTGGAGAGGTTCTACCGGCAGCTTAAGGCAGCGCTGAAGGCACGACTCTCCGGCCCGGACTGGATGGACGAGTTGCCGTGGGTCATGCTGGGCATCCGGACTGCTCCCAAAGAGGACTTGGCCTCATCATCAGCAGAGCTCGTGTACGGGTCGCCACTCACGGTGCCCGGGGAGTTCGTGCCGTCGGCGCCGGGGCAGCAGGGAACGCCCTCATCCACCCTAAAGCGCCTTCGCGTGCGAGTTGGCAGGCTCGCACCCGTCCCGACGTCCCACCATGGGACATTTGGCCCACACGTGCCATCAGCCCTCAAGGACTGCCCATACGTCTTCCTGCGCCGTGATGCCCACTGGACGCCACTCCAGAGGCCGTACGAGGGCCCGTTCCGGGTGCTGGAACACGGGCAGTCGACTTTTGTCCTGGACATGGGGGGCCGGGCGGAGGCAGTGTCGATCGACCGATTGAAGCCGGCACACCTGGATGTTGACCAGCTGGTTGCCCAACCTCGGCCTCGAGGGCGCCCCCCTTCACGGCTCCCTCTGCCTGTCACTCCACCTGTCCTCGCGCCGGTCCCTCGACCTGTCCCTCCACCTACACCCCCGCGAGCCCCACGATCGGCTGACTTCCGCACGCGGGCCGGCCGGGTCGTGCGCCCGCCGGTGCGTTTCGTGCCTCTGGTTCTGGGGGGGGGGGGGGGTCCTGTGGCGGCTCCCAAGGGTCGTGCCATCATACTGTTGAACCCCTCGGCACGGGAGTGGTTCAGTCCGGAGGCGGCCCTTAGCCAGAGGTTTTAAAGGCAGGGGTTTGGGTGCCATCTTTCTCTGGTTTGGTCTTCCCTACAACCGGGAGGAACACAAATAAAGGTGCCTCTCAAAACACTGGACTTCGTGCTTCCTTTTGAGACCCACGCACTACATAGGTGAGGTTTCGGGTCGAGACGCTTCTTCAGACTGAGAGTCAGAGGAAAGGGAAACGAGAGATATAGATGGTGATGTAGAGAGATGTAGAACAAATGAATGAAAGAAATGCAAACAAGTAACGATGATAAAGGGAACAGGCCATTGTTAGCTGCGGGCTGGGTGAGAACGAGTTACAGACAATTGGACTTTGAAGCTGGTACGACTTGGGTGGGGGAGGGATGGGGAGAGAGGGAATGCAGGGGTTACTTGAAGTTAGGGAAATCCATTTTTATACCGCTGGGGTGTAAGCTGCCCATGCGAAATAGGAGGTGCTGTTCCTCCAATTTGCCTTTGGCCTCACTCTGACAATGGAGCAGACCTGGGACAGAATGGTCAGTGTAGGGATGGGAAGTCGAATTAAAGTGTTTGGCCACTGGGAGATCAGGTAGGTCCAGTCAGACTGAGCGAAGGTGTTCAGCGAAACGATCACCCAGACTGTGCTTGGTCTCGCCGACGTATAGGAGTCCACACCTTGAACAACGGATACAGTAGATGAGGTTGGAAGAGATGCAAGTGAACCTCTGCCTAACCTGAAAGGACTGTCGGGGTCCCTGGGCAGAGTCGAGGGCAGAGGTATAGGGACAGGTGTTGCATCTCCTGTGGATGCAGGGGAACCACTAGATTCGTACTAGCTTTAAAGTCAGGGAAAGTAAGCATGTAGATACAGCAGGCAGTGAAGAAAGCAAATGGCATGTTGGGCTTCATAGCGAGAGGATTTGAGTATAGGAGCAAGGAGGTCCTACTGCAGTTGTACAGTGCCCCAGTGAGACCACACCTGGAGTATTGTGTGCAGTTTTGGTCTCTTAATTTGAGTTAGGACATTACTGCTATTGAGGGAGTGCAGCGCAGGTTTACCAGGTTAATTCCCAGGATGGCGGGACTGGCATATGATGAAAGAATGAATCGACTGGGCTTATATTCACTGGGATTTAAAAGGATGAGAGGGTATCTTATTTAAAATTCTAAAGGGATTGGACAGGCTAGATGCAGGAAAAATGTTCCTGATGTTGGGGGAGTCCAGAACCAGGGGTCACAGTTTAAGAATAAGGGTAGGCCATTTAGGACTGAGACGAGGAAAAACTTTTTCACGCAGAGAGTTGTGAATCTGTGGAATTCTCTGCCACAGGAGGTCAATTCACTGGATGATTTCAAGAGAGTTAGATATAGCTCTTAGGGCTAGTGAAATCAAGGGATATGGGGGACAAGCAGGAACGGGGTACTGATTGTGGATGATCAGCCATGATCATATTGAATGGCAGTGCTGGCTCGAATGGCCGAATGGCCTACTCCTGTACCTATTTTCTACGTTTCTATGTGAAGCAGACAGGGGGAGCAGACTGGGCTGATACTCTAATGAATGTGGAACAATGAGAAGTAGTTGCATTGAAACATACAATAGTCTCATCAGGCTTGACGCAGTAGAGGCAGGGTTTAGGTTTCATATTTTCATGTGCATTGAGGGACAGAGAAAAATGTTGTTTGCTTGCTGTCCAATCAAATCAGATAACACAGATTATGATGGGCAGCACGGTGGCGCAGCGGTAGAGTTGCTGCCTTACCGCGGTTGCAGCACGGAGACGCGGTTTCGATCCCGACTACGGGTGCTTGTTTGTGCGGAGCTTGTACGTTCTCCCCGTGACCTGCGTGGGTTTTCCCCGAGATCTTCGGTTTTCTCCCACACTCCGAAGACGTACAGGTTTGTAGGTTAATTGGCTTGGTGTAAATTGCAAAATGTCCCTAGTGTGTGTAGAGTAGTACTAGTAGTACTAGATGTAAAGCGCCTTGAGTATTAGAAAGGCGCTATATAAATCCCATCCATTATTATTATTAATGTGCGGGGATCGCTGGTCGGCACGGACTCGGAGGGCCGAAGGGCCTGTTTCCTCACTGTATATATATATACACATAGAAACGTAGAACTGTGTGACGAACTGAACTACATCCATAACTTTCTGCAATTTCTTGCGGTCTTGGGAAGAGCTGTTCCCAACCAAGCTGCGATGTAACACGGCAGTATGCCTTAGAGTCATACAGCATGGAAACAGGCCCTCTGGCCATGCCAACCAACATGTTCCATCTACACAACTCCCACCTGCCTGCCTTTGGCCCATATCCCTCCAAACCTTTCTTATCCATGTACCTGTCCAAATGTCTTTTAAATGTTGCTTTAGTACCTCAACTACCTTTTCTGGCAGCTCCTTCCATATACCCACCACCCTCTGTGTGAAAAACCTGCCCCTTAGCTTCATTTTAAATCTTTCTCCTCTCACCTTCAACCTATATCTTTTGTTCTTGATTTCCCTACCCTGCATAAAAGACTTTCTGCATCTACACTATCTATTCCACTCCTGATCTTATACACCTCTCTAAGATCATCCATCCTCCTCCTGCACTCCAAGGAATAAAGTCCTAGCCTGCTCAACCTCCTCCTATAACTTAGGTCCCCAAAGTCTTGGCAATATCCTCGTAAATCTTCTCAGCACTTTTCCCAGTTTAAAAACTGTGCTTTGGCAGACCTGGTGGAGCTGCTGCTTCATGGTGCCAGAGACCCAGGTTTGAACCTGACCTCAGTTGCTGTCTGTGTGGAGTTTGCACGTTCTCCCTGTGACAGCGTGGGTTTCCTCCATGTGCTCGGTTTATATATATATATACACGCACACATACGTACACACAAAAAACAACAATAATAGTGCAATAATGAAATAATAGTTTATTGTAGTTCAGAGCTTATTTGAGGCTGTAGTGTTTAATAGCCTGGTGGCTGCAGGGAAGAAGCTATTCCTGAACCTGGACGTAACCGTTTTCAGGCTCCTGTACCTTCTTCCCGAAGGCAGGGGGTGAAATGAGAGTGTGGCCAGGGTGGTGTGGGTCTCTGATGATGCTGGCTGCCTTTTTGAGGCAGCGACTCCGGTAAATCCCTTCAATGGTGGGGAGGTCAGAGCCGGTGATGGATTGGGCAGTGGTCACCACTTTTTGCAGTTCAAAATGTTCACCATCCATTCACCACCAGGCACCCAGCAGTGACTGGAAACAACTGCGAGGTGTTTAAATCAGTGAAGAACTGAACCTCAAAGATACTCAAGGGGTTGCAGGTGCTGGAAACTGCTGGAGGAACTCAGCAGGTCAGGCAGTATCTGTGACGCGAGAATGACATTCAACGTTTTGGGTCGAGATCCTTCATCTGGACTCAGTCCACAGATGTTGCCTGGCCTGCTGAGACCTCTGCAGCAGTTCGTTCAAAGATTCTTCTCCATTCTACTGACCCGAGGATCAGGGGACAGGGAAACAAGAGATATAGATGGTAATGTAGAGAGAGATATAGAACAAATAAGTTGCAAAAAGATATGCTAAAAAGTAAGATAGTTCAATAAATTGGGAAAAGACACAAAAAGCTGGAGTAACTCAGCGGGTCAGACAGCAACTCTGGAGAAAAGGAACAGGTGATGTTTCGGGTCGAGACCCTTCTTCAGAAACCAGCATCTGCAGTTCTTTCCTACACAATAAATTGAGAATGCAGTTTTTGTTACCTGATTGTAAATCAAGTTTACAAAGCAGCCCAATCATAGTCAGAATGCAGATATATCCAGATATGAAGCTATGGATGTGCAGTCTCTTATACTGCACTCTTGGATCAGGATAGTGGCACTATCCACTATACTTTGGATCCACTCTTATACTCTTATACAACTCAGTGAAGTGTTGTTAATATTACAATTCACATCAGAGCATTAGAGTGCACAACCAGGGCCGGATTTACGTGTAAGCTTCACAAGCTTAAGTTTAGGGCCTTGAGATCTAGTGGGGCCTCTGCAGGGCCGGATTTACCTATAGGCTTCATAGGCTGATTGGGAGGGGCCTTACATAGTGGATTGGGAGGGGCCTCACAAGTGGAATAGCCTAGGGCCTCTCTTCATCTAAATCCGGCCCTGTGCACAACCCATCTCACCTCCTTTCTTATCGGAGACATTGCCCATGCTAGTTTAAAGCTGCCCTATCTCTGTCAAGAGGACCATTACGCTGTCTCAAACCTAGGCAATTCATCCGCTGTTGCTGGTGATATCAAGTGCTGGCTCACAGGTTTTAGAACTGAAAAACTGCTCAGTAGCTGCAGGCTTGACTGCTTAACTGGCTGAGCTTAAGAATGAGACAATTGTATGAATGTGTAGGAAGGAACTGCAGATGCTGGTTTAAACCAGAGATGGACACAAAATACTGGAGTAACTCAGTGAGACAGGCAACAACTCTGGAGAGAAGGAATGGATGACGTTTCGGGACGAGACCCTTCTTCAGGGGAAAGGGAAACGAGAGGTATAGACGGTGATGTAGAGAGATATAGAACAAATGAATGAAAGAAATGCAAAAAAGTAACGATGATAGAGGAAACAGGCCATTGTTAGCTGTTTGTTTGGTGAGAACAAAAAGCTGGTGTGACTTGGGTGGGGGAGGGATGGAGCGAGAGGGAATGCAGGGATTACTTGAAGTTAGAGAATTCAATATTCATACCATTGGGTTGTAAACTGCCCAAGCAAAATATGAGATGCTGTTCTTCCAATTTGCATTTGGCCTCACCGGACAGAACAGAAAGGTCAGTGTGGGAATGGGAATTAGTGTTTGGCAACCGGGAGATCAGGTTGGTCCAGGCGGGCTGAGCGAAGGTGTTCAACAAAACGATTTCCCAGTCTATGTTTGGTCTCGCTGATGTATAAGAATCTACATCTTGAACAATGGAAGCAGTAGATGAGGTTGGAGGAGGTGCAAGTGAATCTCTGCCTAACCTGAAAGGACTGTGATGAGGTTAGGATATTCTGATATGAATACTATTCAAAGTGGAAGTAAAGCAGAACAAATGATTGTAACCATGGAACTCACAATGCCTTCACATCGTGGACCAGAGGACATAGGTTCAAGGTGAAGGGGAAAAGATGTAATAGGAATCCGAGGGGTAACTTTTTCACACAAAGGGTGGTGGGTGTATGGAACAAGCTGCCAGAGGAGGTAGTTGAGGCAGGGACTATCCCAACATTTAAGGTACATGGATAGGACAGGTTTGGAGGGATTATGGACCAAGCACAGGCAGGTGGGACTTGTGTAGCTGGGACATGTTGGTCGGTGTGGGCAAGTTGGGCCGAAGGGCCTGTTTCCACACTGTATCATTCTAGGCCTCTATGACGATACATAGAGACATAGACAATAGGCGAAGGAGTAGTCCATTTGGCCCTTCGAGCCAACACCGCCAGTCAGTGTGATCATGGCTGATCATCCACAATCAGTACCCCGTTCCTGCCTTCTCCCCATACTTCTTGAAATGATACGATACAATAGAACTTTATTTGTCCCAGGTGGGAAAGTGATCTGCCAACAGTCATAAAAACACAAAAACAAAATACATGAAACATGAAATTAAAGTGATGAATGGGATGGATTGGGGATGTACAAATATTGGGGGGGTTGGTGGGGGGGGGGGGGGGCTGGAGTCTTAGTCTCAGTTTCAGTCTCAGTCTCAGTCTCAGTCTACCCCACGACAGAAGGGGGAGGAGTTGTACAGTTTGATAGCCAAAGGGAAGAAGGATCTTCTATGGCGTTCTGTGTCAAGTCAAGTCAAGTCAAGTCAAGTCAAGTCAAGTCAAGTCAAGTCAAGTCAAGTCAAGAAATGAATTTGCCAGCAGCGGTACAATATAAAAAAAGAACACACAATACACAATAAAATGTTAACACAAACAAACACCACAGCATTCATCACTGTGGTGGAAGGCACAAAATTTGGTCAGTCCTCCTCCATTTTCCCCCGTGGTCGGGACCACAACCCTCCCCAGTCGCCGCTGCGGGCGCCTAGATTTTCAGACAAGGTAAAAGTCCAGGTAAGTCCTGAATCGGTGCCTCCCCACTGGAGACCGCGGCTTCAAGATGGTGTAGGCCGCAAGCCGGCGGTCGAAGATTAAAGTCCCCGCCGCGCCGCAGCCAGAAGCACCGCAGACCGCAGAGCCGGCGGTCTGAGCTCCTCTCCAGGGATCCCCGGCGAGGGACGCCCGCTCCGGATGGTAAGTCCACGCCGTGCTCGCGGTTAGAGTAGGCCGCGGGCCGGTGGTCAGAGCTGCATCAGGTTGACCAGTGTGTCATGGAGGGGGTGAGCTGAATTGTCAATAGACAATTGATAATAGACAATAGGTGCAGGAGTAGGCCATTTGGCCCTTCGAGCCAGCACCGCCATTCAATGTGATCATGGCTGATCATCCACAATCAGTACCCCGTTCGTGCCTTCTCCCCATATCCCCTGACTCCGCTATCTTTAAGAGCCCTATCTAGCTCTCTCTTGAAAGCATTCAGAGAACCTGCCTCCACCGCCCTCTGAGGCAGAGAATTCCTCACACTCACCACTATCTGTGAGAAAAAGTGTTTCCTCGTCTCCATTCTAAATGGCTTACTCCTTATTCTTAAACTGTGGCCCCTGGTTCTGGACTCCCCCAACATCCGGAACATGTTTCCTGCCTCTAGCGTGTCCAAGCCCTTAACAATCTTATATGTTTCAATGAGATCGCCTCTCATCCTTCTAAACTCCAGAGTGCACAACCCCAGCTGTTCCATTCTCTCAGCATATGACAGTCCCGCCATACCGAGAATTAACATGGTAAACCTACGCTGCACTCCCTCAATAGCAAGAATGTCCTTCCTCAAATTAGAGGACCAAAACTGCACACAATACTCCAGGTGTGGTCTCACTAGGGCTCTGTACAACTGCAGAAGGACCTCTTTGCTCCTATATTCGAATCCTCTTGTTATAAAGGCCAACATGCCATTCGCTTTCTTCACTGCCTGCTGTACCTGCATGCTTACTTTCATAGACTGATGTACAAGGACCCCCAGATCCCGTTGTACTTCCCCTTTTCCCAACGACGCCATTTAGATAGTAATCTGCCTTCCTGTTTTTGCTACCAAAGTGCTAGATGTCCAAGATGCCTCACAATTTGAGAAGCATCCTCCCCTCCAAGATCACCTCCCATTAATCCCAACTGGATGACACAATCATGACTATGACACTGAAAATTAATCCCGTTCAATATTTCATTGGGAAAGCTTCAAAGGCCTATATCCTTTTATCCCGGTACTAGCTGGGCTCGGACAGCAACCTCACTTCTTAATCAGAAACATTGAATTTCTGAACGCCTGAAGAAGGGTCTCGACCTGAAACGTCACCCTTTCCTTCTCTCCAGAGATGCTAGCCCGTCCCGCTGAGTTACTCCAGCATTTTTTGTCTATTGCAGCGGCACCTAGTGGTGGCTTGGGGAAATGCAAACCCTCGCTATTGGCTGGCGCCATCACGTGATCGCGGGTGTGTTTTTCGCGGGCTTTTGCTCCTCAGTCGACAGCGCTCCTCCTGTGTAGCAGGAGCTGGTATATATTTGGCTGACCCAGCACCCGGTTTTCGAATACTACCTTTTGTGTGTTTATTCCAAATACAAATTTGTTTTAGTCAACCTGCCTGTCTCGCCAAACTATCTTCCATTGAATTTCAAACACCGCTCCAGGCTTGAACAGTGAATTCAGGCTCGGTAGTGGTGCAGAAACAAGAAGATACTGTGTCACTGCGGGCTCGACACAATTCAACTGCATAAATTGATCTTATGGAGGTGGATAAAATCATGAGAGGAATAAATTGGGGTAGATGCACAGAGTCTCCTGCCCAGAGTAAGGGAATCGAGGACCAGAGGACATAGGTTTAAGGTGAAGGGGAAAAGATTTCATAGGAATCTGAGGGGTAACCTTTTAACACAAGGGGTGGTGGGTGTATGGAACGAGCTGCCAGAGGAGGTAGTTGAGGCTGGGACTATCGCAACTAAGAAACAGTTAGACAGGTACATGGATAGGACAGGTTTGGAGGGATGTGGGCCATGGGTATAGCTGGGACATGTGGCCCGGCGTGGGAAAGTTGGGCCGAAGACCCTGTTTCCACCCAGTAAGACTCTATAACTCGATATCCTAGTGTGCTGAAGGACCTGAAGTTAATGTTGTTCTGCTGTTGTGTTGCCTTAAGGTCATAAGGTCATAATTAGGCAATTAGGACCAACAAGTCGAGGTACAGTGAAAAACTTTTGTTTTTAAAGAAAGTCAGATAAAAAAGTTATACATGAGCACGTTGACAGTGCACAGATATTAAAGGGTGCCACATTTAGTGCAGGATATTAATGCTGCTATTGAAATGAAGATTTAAAAGTGTGGAACGATTGTAATGGGTGATAGCACATCCTCTTCTGGGACCAGCACGCAATGAGTTGCCCCACTCCAGTGACATGGCACCATAGTGTGTCAGTAAATGCTGAATGTCCTGGGCCTCCTCCATTGTCAGTGAGACCAAATGCAAATTGGAGGAACAGCACCTCATATTTCACTTGGGCAGCTTACAACCCAGCGGTATGCACATTGAATTCTCTAACTTCTAGTAACCCTTGCTTACCCTCTCTCCCTCCCCCACCCTAGTCATCATACTAGTTTCACTGTCATCCTGTTCAGCTTCACTGTATGTGTAACTCATTGTCACCTACCCCACAGCCAACAATGGACCATTGTGGGCTCCACCTTTCCTTGATCATTCTTGCTTTTCGCACATCTTTCATTCATTTGTTCCATATCTCTCCACATCACCGTCTACATCTCTCAGTTCCCTTTCTCCTGACTCTCAGTCTGAAGAAGGGTCTCGACCCGAAACGTCACCTATTACTTCTCTGCCGAGATGCTGCCTGACCCGCTGAGTTACTCCAGCTTTTTGTGTCTATCTAAGGCTATATTCAAGTCCCCTTCAGAACGCAAACCCCGCACAACCCAACTAACATAAAAAGCCGCCTCTTACTCCTGCAGCTATGCGGAAGAGTTAAGGGCCTGTCCCACGATGCAAGTTCACCCAAGAGCTCTCCCGATTTAAAAAAAAAAATCAAACTCGTGGTAAGTTGGTAGAATGTACGTAGCGGGTACATCAGAGCTTGTGGATGTCTCGTAGTAGCTTGTAATGCTAACGGCAGGTACCCGGGAAACTCGTGACGTTTTTTCAACAGTGTGAA
This sequence comes from Amblyraja radiata, assembly GCF_010909765.2. Taxonomy (NCBI): domain Eukaryota; kingdom Metazoa; phylum Chordata; class Chondrichthyes; order Rajiformes; family Rajidae; genus Amblyraja; species Amblyraja radiata. The sequence continues at coordinate 39,228,141 of NC_045957.1, read as the reverse complement.
CAATTTCCAAGAGTAAAAAATACTTGTGATCCTTTCATCGACTTTTTGGAATCATGTGATGCAGCGGTACCATAAGGATTGCTGATTTCAGTTCATGACGTGGATAGATCTACATCTCCGAATATAGATTTGAAAAATTCTCTTTTAAGGGGCCTTCTCTTCTATTTCTACTTTCCACCTTTTCTTTTTTATTTTATTTTTTTATTTTTATTTTTTATATACACTTCACATTTTTCTACTCTCTACCATCTATTTTTCCACTCTTTCCCCTTTCTATTGTTTTCTTTTTCTTGTCCTGCTTACTTCCTTCTCATAACATAAAACTAGAGGTTGTACATAGAATGGATTACGGTATGACATAGTTGGCACCTAAAATTAGGTTCCACTGTATTGTTTTGTACTGTATTAACTTCTAATCAAATAAACAAAAAAATATACTTGTGATGAGGTACCAAGGGTTTGATTTTTTTTTTAAACTTGGGAGAGATCTTGGGTGAACTTGCATCATTGGACAGGGGCTTTACAGCTGCTGGAAGATGTGTAATTGCTCTACACAACTGCTAAAATAAAAGACTGATTGGCTAAATAAGGGTATGGTGGTCTGGCTTGTAACTGTTTATACTCCTCAGCATCTGACAGTAAAGATTAGGCTGACTTTATAGTTTAGCTGTGACGGTGCTAGGGACATTCCACAGACAGGCCACGGGTATCCTGTCCACTTGGATTCATCTTCCAACAGCAGGAGGCGCTCACAGCCCAGGAGGCACAAGACAATAATGTTTTCAAGCTGTTTTGATTATCCGTCAGTTTAATTTGGGCAGGTTCTGCTGGTGAGTCAGACAATTCACAAGCAATAAATGCTGCACACACACACACACACACACACACACACACACACACACACACACACACACACACACACACACACACACACACACACACACACACACACACACACACACACACACACACACACACACACACACACACACACACAACCTCTCTCGGAAGCTGGCCAATGCAAGAGTATTGACATTCATTAATTAAACAATATCGAGTGCTTGTTTACTGGCAGCTAACAAATGCGTGTTTACTCTTTAATATTTGCTCCTGTCCTTTCTTCAAAGTGTTCATTAAATTGATATTAATGTAATATTGACAGTCACATTTTAGACTTCCACATTTGGTTTGAGTGCAGTTGCAGTCAACATACACACAGATCTCCCGTTTAAAGGAAATTCAATTTGATGTTGTCACATGCAGTTGGACACAATGTTCTGCTTCATTTGTGTTGTCGTTCTTCGTGTATCAATATGTGCACATTTCTTTTGATGTAGGATGGGCTCAGATTAAAGGGAACAAGGTTAGTTCTGTCTCAGGCAGCCACTTTCCTCTTAGCTTTAATCCAATGAGGACCGACCTAGGAGACAGTTTAATCTTCATTAGTTTAGAAGGCTGGAACAGTTACTGCACGACTCCCAGATGCAGCAACAGATGCGTTTCCAACAAACGCATTAAAATTCATTCCCTACATTTTCATTTGGAATGTTAGAAATATTATCCTAGTGCGAAGGGTATCTCCTTAGGACTTAGTAACATTGGGCTTTCACAAGTTCACAAGTGATAGGAGCAGAATCAGGCCATTCAGGCCATTCAGCCCATCGTCTACTCCGGAATTCAATTGTGGCTGAACTGTCTCTCCCTCCTAACTCCAATCTCCTGCCTTCTCCCCATAACCCCTGACACCCGTACTAATCAAGAAGTACAGGTAATGCAGCACAGGTTTCAGAAAATTGATTTTAATCGGCAAGGATAAATAATAATTTTATTCTCTGCCTTAAAATTATCCATTGACTTGGCCTCCACGGCCTTCTTTCGTTTAGTTTAGTTTCGCTTAGAGATACAGCACAGAGACAGGCCCTTCGGCCCACCGAGTCCGCACCGACCAGCGATCCCCGCACACTAACACTATCCTACGCACACCCGGGACAATTTACATTTTATACCAAGCCAATTAACCTACAAACCTGTACGTCTTTGGAATGTGGGAGGAAACCGAAGACCTTGGATAAAACCCACGCAGGTCGAGGGGAGAACGTACAAACTGCGTACAGACAAGCACCCGCGGCCAGGATCGAAGCTGGTTCTCTGGCGCTGTGAGGCAGCAACTCTTACCACTGCGCCACCATGCCAGGTCTGTGGCAATTAATTCCACAGATTCACCAACCTCTGACTCAAGCTTTAGGGGAAGTGTTTTTCCTCACTCAACGCTGCCAATGGCATCTTGCTACACGCCAACCCAGTGCCACTTGGGAGAAAGCGGAAAGTCAAAAGAACATTGGAAACAGAACAGGAGTAGGCCAGTTATTAAACATGGTTGATCATTTACCTCAGTGCCCCAATCCTCTCTTCATTTCTCAAAAACATCAATTGATGAAATGGAAGATGTGCTTGATGGCTATGGATCAATGCCAGTTCTGGATAGCTTGCTTGTTGCTCAGGGGATCTTACTGATTTCCAAAGGCAAAACAAAATCCTTGACAAACGTTTATCTTGCTACTTGCGAGCGGAGCATCAAGGCAACTTCCTTGTATGTGTACATACTTGGCCAATAAACGTATTCATTCATAAACTTATTAATCAATCAATTAATTAATTAATTAATCAGCCAATTAATAAATTAATTGATTGATTAATTGATTTGTTACTTCAGAGAAGTCTTCTCTCCCAAAATGACAACCTGGTGTTGAATATGACTAGAGTGGGGTTCTTTGCAACTGGACTCATTCAGACATGGTATGAGAAATCTAATGTGACACAGGTCTCAGGCATTTCTGGCTTGGCTGAGAAATGGGTATCCACTGAACTGATGGCTGTGGGTCTCCGCTTATGCTGTATGCCCTGGAGGTTCTCACATGCCGCTGTGGTGGCTGTTTCAGTCTGTGTTTCATTTTTATGTGGTTATGTGTCTTGTTGCTTTTTTGCATGACTGTTGGCAACTCAAATTCTTTGCATGTTTACATACTTGGCTAATAAACTAATTACAATTACATTTACATTCCAACTGACCTAAACACCTGGTTTGGACTGAGTACAGACACAAAGTGGCTCTTCAGCGCTGTTGCTGCCATTGAGTGGTGACCTGTACAGACCTGGAGAATTCAACGGCATAGCCCCATTTCCAGTATGAAGGGGGTGCGCAACAACTGGGTGCCACTACACACATTTTAGATTTGTGAACTGCGATGGTTTTACTGCACTTTAGTAAGAGTGAGAAAGAAGTGTTTACGTGGAGGCTGGGAGTGAAATAGAGAGTTTAAGGTAGGCATGAGGTCATAAGTGATAAGAATAGAATGAGGCCATTCGGCCCATCAAGTCTACTCCGCCATTCAATCATGGCTGATCTATCTCTCCCTCCAAACCCCATTCTCCTGCCTTCTTCCCACAACCTCTGACACCCGTACTAAGTGAGGGGGGATCTTATAGAAACGTACAAAATTCTTAAGGGGTTGGACAGACTAGATGCAGGAAGATTGTTCCCGATGTTGGGGAAGTCCAGAACAAGGGGTCACAGTTTAAGGATAAAGGGGAAATCTTTTAGGACCGAGATGAGAAAAACATTTTTCACACAGAGAATGGTGAATCTCTGGAATTCTCTGCCACAGAAGGTCGTTGAGGCCAGTTCATTGGCTATATTTAAGAGGGAGTTAGATGTGGCCCTTGTGGCTAAAGGGATCAGGGGGTATGGAGAGAAGGCAGGTACAGGATACTTAGTTGGATGATCAGCCATGATCATATTGAATGGTGGTGCAGGCTCGAAGGGACGAATGGCCTACTCCTGCACCTATTTTCTATGTAATCAAGAGGTATTTACAGGCAGTGTAGCACAGGTATCAGAAAAGATAAATAATAATTTTAATTGGCTGTGGTTAATGGGAACATCAGTACATTTATGAAGTCATTTCACGATCCCAGCATATCCCAAAGTATACTATAGGCAAGTTAACCATTTTCTGAACCGTAGGGCAGGACCTTCACGGTGAATGGCAGGGCCCTGGAGGGTGATGTAGAGTAGAAGGATCTTGGAGTGCAGGTTCATACGTCCTTGAAGGTGGCGTCACAGGTAGATAGGGTGGTCAAGAAGGCTTTCGGTACATCAGTCAGAGTATAGAGTTTAGAAGTTGGGATGTGATGGTAGAGTTATAGAAGACGTTGTGGAGGCCACGTTTGGAGTATTGTGTTTAGTTTTGGTCACTCTGCTATAACAAGGATGTTGATAAGCTGGAAAGTGCTTCAGAGAAGATTTACGAGGATGTTGCCAGGACTTAAGGGCCTGAGACCATAAGACCATATGACAGAGGAGCAGAATTAGGCAATTAGACTCATACAGTGTGGAAGCAGGCCCTTTGGTCCAACCTGCCCACACCGACCAACATGTCCCATCTACACTAGTCCCACCTGCCTGCATTTGGCCAATATCCCTCTGAACTTATGCATGCACCTATCTAAATGTTTCTTAAATGTTGCGATAGAACCCGCCTCAGCTACGTCCTCTGGCAGTTCATTTCATACACCCACCATCCTTTGTGTACCAAAATTACACCTCAGGTTCCTATTAAATCTTTCCCCCCCCCCCCCTCATCTTTAACCTATGTCCTCTGGTTCTCTATTCCCCTACTCTAGACAAGAGACTCTGTGCGTTTGTCCAATCTGTTCCTCTCATGATTTTGAACACCTTTTTAAGATCACCCCTCATCCTCCTGCGCTCCAAGGAATAGAGTTCTAGCCTGCTCAACTTCTCCCTATAGCTCAGGCCCTCGACCTGGTGATATCCTCGTAAATTATCTCTGTCCATTTCCAGCTTGACAGCATCTTTCCTGTAACATGGCATCCAAAACTGAACACAATACTCTAAATGTAGCCTCACAAATGTCTTATACAACTGCAACATGACCTCCCAACTTCTATACTCAATACTCAAGAGTTCAAGAGTTCAAGTTCAAGAGTTCAAGAGTTCAAGAGTTCAAGAGACATTTATTGTCACATGCACCAATTGGTACAGTGAGACTTGAGTTACCATACAGCCATATGAATAAAAATAACACAATACACGATATAATTTAACATGAACATCCCGACACAGCGGAATCAACGTTTCCCACTGTGAGGGAAGGCAATAAAGTTCAGTCCTCTTCCTCTTTGTTCACCCGTGGTCGGGGCCTTTTGAGCCTCCGCATTTTCTGTTACGGCGGCCTGATGTTTCAGGCTCTCTCGCCGGGATGATGGAGCTCCGGCGTCGGAACGGAGAACACTCTCAGCGGCTTGGAGTTTCCGAATCGGCCACTTCCTACCGGAGACCGCGGCTTCCGAAGTCCGCAGGCCGAGCTGGGGGAGATTCAACGCTGGCGAACCCCAGGCAAGAGGTCCCCAGCACTCCGCGATGTCAAAGTCAGCGCCGCCCGTGGCTGGAAGCTCCGCAGACCACAGCTGCACAGCGTGGTGTTTGACTGATGAAGGCCAATGTGCCAAAAGCCTTTTGACCACCCTATCTACCTGTGATGCCAGTTTCAAGGAATTCAGCCCATTGAGTCTACTCCACCATTCAATCATGGCTTATAATTAACCATATCGATCAATATTTTCCCCTCTCAACCATGCCTTCTCTCCATAACCTTTGGCACCCTTTCTAATCAAGAATCTATAAATATCCAACTAAAAAATTCCTTGGTCTCCACAGACACCCGTGGCAATAAATTCCACGGATTCACCACCCTCTTACTGAAGAAATTCCTCCTCATCTCCATTCTGAGGCTGTGCCCTCTGGTTCTAGAATCTCCCATCACTGGAAACATACTTTCCACATCCACTCTATCCAGGTCTTTCATTATCTAGTAGGTTACAATGATATCCCCCTCAACATTCTAAACTCAAGCGAGTAGGGACCCAGAGACTTCAAACACTCATCATATGCAAACGCAATCATCCCCGGGATCATTCTAGTAAACCTCCTCTCGACCTTCTCCAAAGCCAACACATCCTTCCTCAGATATAGGGCCTAAAACTGTTCACAATATTCCAAATGTGGCCTCACCAGAGCTTAATAAAGCCTCAGCATTATATCCTTGCTTTTGTATTCTACTCCCCTCGAAAGGAATACTAGCATTGCATTAGCCTTCCTTCCCACCGACTCAACTTGCGAATTAACCTTTTAGAAATCCCGCACTTCAGCATTCCCATGTCCCATATCCACCTTTCAGCTTCCCGAACACTCTCTCCTCAGGAGGCGGGAAGAAGAAAGGAAGAGGAGGAGCCAGAGGGCTGAGGGAGAGCTGAGAAGGGGAGGAGACAGTGAGGGCTACCTGAAATTGGAGAAGTCAATGTTCATGCTGCTGGGGTATAAACTGCCCAAGCGAAATATGAAGTGGTCCTCACTCTGGCCATGGAGGAGGCCCAGGACAGAAAGGTCGTATTCGGAATGGGAGGGGGAGTTGAAGTGCTGAGCCACCGGGAGGTCAGGTTGGTTATTGTGGACCGAGCGGAGGTGTTCGGCGAAGTGATCGCCAAGCCTACGCTTGGTCTCACTGATGTAGATCCTACAAGCTGCTCTAAGAAGCCTTCTCGTTGGTGTTCAAACATTTCCTTATCTTGGGAATCAGTACCAACCTGATTTTCCCAGTCTACTTCCAAATTGAAATCCTTCAGGACTACTGTAACTGTTGTCTTTCTTTGATGCCTTTTCTATTTCCGAATGTAATTTGTGCCCTACATCCTGACTACTATTCAGAGGCTTGAATATAAGTCCTCATATATTCTAAAGAAGGGTCTCGACATGAAACATCACCCATTCCTTCTCTCCAGAGATGCTGCCTGTCCCGGTGAGTTACTCCAGCATTTTGTGTCTATCCTCGATTCACTGATGTTTGTTGAGCAAAAGACCAGAGACAAATGCCCTGCTCTTTATTCACACAACTTCATAGGATCTTTCTGCCCACGTGGGAGAGTAAATAGCAGGCATGGTTTATTTGCCTCTTTGGCCTTAGCCCTATCTGGCAATACCTCTCTTTCCTGCAATAGCAAATAAACTATCCTCTCCTGCCTCATTTCTGCCCTTCAACAATAGAACAGCATTGAATTGGAGCAAGAGTTATGTGGAGGTCAATTTCATGCGTTTAAGACTGGTATTCATCTCCATAGTTGTTTCTTCCCCACCCCAATTTTTGCTCTTAAATTAGCCCAGGCATCTGTGCTATGTGTGGACGTCAAAGGTTTGGAATGTGGACCGTCCCGTCAATGCCAATGCCAATGTCAACGCCAGTCTGCGGTTCCCCTACAAGAAATGCATTTGATGAAGAGGTAAATAGACCTCAATCCTCCCCCTGGTTTGCTTAGGGTGGCAGATACACTTGCAACGTGTTACGAGCTCACTTTCTGTCACAGTCACAAACCTCTCCCCGGGGGAAGACCACTCTCAGAAATGCAGGCAGTGTGGACAGCCCTGTTCGCCATTTAGTCTAATTACCTTGTGAGCAATGGAAGTCCAGCTCTCTTCAAGAGCAGTTCAGTTCAGTTTAGTTCATTGTCACATGCACCGAGGTACAGTGAAAAGCTTTTGGTGTGTGCAAACCAGTCAGCAGAAAGACAGTACATGATCACAATCGATCCATTTACAGTGTACAGATACATGATAAGGGAATAACGTTTAGTGCAAGGTAAAGCCAGCAAGGTCCGATCAAGGATTGTCTGAGGGTCACTAATGAGGTAGATAGTAGTTCATTTCAGGACTTCTATCTGCTTGTGGTAGGATGATTCAGTTGCCTGATAACAGCTGGGAAGAATCTATCCCTGAATCTGGAGGTGTGCGTTTTCACACTTCTATACCTTTTGCCTGATGGGAGAGGGGAGAGTGGCCAGGGAGTGACACATCCTTGATTGTGCTGCTGGCCTTGCAGAGGCAGCGTGAGATATAAATGGAGTCCATAGAAGGGAGGTTGGTTTGTGTGATGGTCTGGGCTGCGTCCACAATTCGCTGCAATTTTGCAGCAAAAGCACAAGGCTACCGCACTGCAACGCTCAAACGGCGTTGCGTTAACTCATCCCCTTCGCTGGCTGTAAAATAATCTCCTTTCATTAATAGGCGAGAAAAATAGTGTTCAAGTGCTACCAAAATGCCAACCTCTACTCTTGCAGGCCTAGTCCTCAATGCGACCACGCAGTCTCGTGCTTCAGGATTGTGATTTGATGCTTATTTGAAGCCCGCTGGCAATTCCTGGCATTTTTCTCATTTCCTCTAGCTCTCCAGCATCAGCAAGAGCAGCACTGCACATGCAGTCCTTCCTAAACATCTGCTGTCATGGCTCCTTGCTTTTGTTTGCACTGTCAATAGTCATAGCCCATTACTTCCAAACACATATAGGCAAGGAGATGATGCTTAAGATCTGTGAGGTTGTCAATTATTCAAAGGAAAGGGGATGTAAGGATAAACTCTGTAACTGCAGGCAAGTCAGTTTATCTTCAGGGTGTTGGGGAGAGTTATAGCAACAAAATTCAGTACCTAATCATCAATCATTTGATGAGTTAAGGGCCTGTCCCACTTAGGCAATTTGTTAGGCACTGCAGTTCGCCGAAAAACCGGTGACTGAACCCCCCTACGACAATGTCTACGACAATGTCTACAACAATCTACCACCTAGTCGACGTCAAGCTACGGCAAGCTACCGACAACCGGCGACCCATTAGGACGTCCACCTATGACCACACCTACGACAACCTACGTCCACACAGGCGACAACCTACGACAGCACCCACGTCAGGAGAAGTCAAGCTACACTCATTGGTGTCAACCTACTGTCGCCGAAATTTTTTGAACATGTTGAAAATCCAGCGGCGACCAGAAAGACGCTACGACTCTATTACTCTACTGTTACTACTGCTACTATTACTATTACTATTACTACTTGTATTATTACTACTACTATTACTACAATTACTACTACTACCATAACTACCACTCCTGCTACTATTACTCCTACTACTACTATTACTGCTACTATTACTACTACTAATACTATTACTAATAATAATAATATTGTTACTACTACTATTACTACTACTATTATTACTACTACTATTACTGCTACTACTATTACTACTGCTATTATTACCACCACCACTACTACTGCTACTACTTCTAAAATTACTACTACTCTTATCACTACTATTACTACTATACTACCACCACTACTACTACTACTACTACTACTGCTACTACTATTACTATTACCATACTACTGAGAAGTAGAACTGAAAGATTGTGTTTCGGACAACTGAAATTGTTCCTTGGGGGTTGAGACCAGGTCCAATGCTTTTCTTCATGTATGTTAACAACTTGTGGGCAGCGAATCCTGTTCCTGTGCTGTGCTTGAGTCTATATTGCACAATTCCCCAAATCAGTAGTTGATTATAGAATATTGTGAGGATGATAGCAATTGACGTCAAGGAGAAATGGGTAGGCTGACAGAATAGGTAGAAAAATGAAAGATGAAATTTACTGCAGAAAAAATGATCCGTGTCGAGTTTTTAAAAATTACATGATGGTATAATTCTGAAGGAGGTGCATGATCGCATAGGTCTGGAGTATTGATGCTTGGATTGTTAAGGTGGCAGGTTGAGAATGTGGTTAAAATAGTATACAGAATCGCAGGCTTTATAAATAGTGAATAGGATCAAGGCAGTCGGATGGAAAGGTATTTAAAATCATGAGCGATTTATTCCAAGAAGATTATTGTAGCGGCTTTATTCAGACATAATAGGTTTGAGATACATACACGTTTGGTCCTCTAACATAATGTCATTGCTGCTGCAGCTGAGCGAGGGTGTTGTCTTGAGCTCAGCTACCTGTCGACTGGGGTGATCACAAGGTGAGATATGCTTATGTAGCAGGACACTCCCCTTACCCCCATGACGTCACGTGACATCACGTAACCACTGATGAGGGTTCGACTGCAAGTGGTCTGACTATCAGCTGACGCCACAGGACCCCCCCCCCCCAGAACCGGAGGAAGGAATAGAACGAGCTAACCTTCTACAAGAAGGTGCGCAAGCATGGTCGAGGGCGGCTCCTGCTGTGGGACGGAGGCACCCCTGCCGTGGGTCGTGACGGTGGGGCCCGCGGGCGCAGTCGACGCTCTGGCTGTGGGCCATCCCGGCCGTATTCCGAGAGGTGCGAGGAGACCAATGCAAAAGCCGCAGGTTTAACGAGACACAGTCACATCTCACCGACCAGCAGGGGATCGTGTCCTGAGAAATACGGCACCCAGCAATGGCTGGGAGAAGTCGGCAACAAAGAGAAAAAAAAGAATAAACTAATTGCTAAACCTGGCGAGGTCATTACTGTGTAAAAAAATGAAAAGAAATCAAACAAACCACAGTGAGCAACCAAGTCCAAAGTGGTTGGAAAGTTAAAATTGTCCAGTGTCCATGGTGCAGGATGGGAAGCTGTGCTGGAAAACTGGAGGTTGCAGTGACAGCATCCGACCTGAAGTGGCGATGTTGAAGGCGGTCGGGCTGCAGAGTTGGCATCCGGCCGGAAGGTGGCGCTGTTGACGGCAGTCAAAGCAGGTCGAGCGTCGCTTCCGGCCGGCCATTTTTGCAGTTGCTGCGGCGGCCACGTGGGAGTAGGCCGCGGCGGCCATTTTGGTGGCTGTCTGAGGCGGCCTTTACAGGCGGCCAACCTAGGCCCTTTCCGGATGCATGTGGGGTGGCCGGCATCGACGGGCATCGACGGGCCTCGTCCCACTGCTGCAGGTAAGGACCCCACCCGTCGTCGCTGGTGTCGTCGGAGACCGGCTGCGCTGCCGCGCCCCCGGCGGAGACTGGAAGCTGCCAGGGAATTCGTTGCGCGACCGCCGATTCACGGCTGGCTGGGGCTCCACACTGCTGCTGGGCCAACCACAGCCCGACCGGCCAGGGATATTCGGGGTCCGCGCCGGTGGGTAGCAGATGGACGTCTTCGGGCAGCCGCCCCAGGTAGGCCCGCTCTACATCGGGAGGCTAGGCCTTGAGCAATGGCCGGTGGAGTGTCGGGTAGCTGACGGACGGTGGTCGGTGAGCGGCACTGGGCGGGTCATGCGGGAGCGATTGGCGGCCATGAAAAAAGGCCCGGACCGTGCCCATCGACCCGGGCGGCCTGCAGCATACCTTACGGTAGGGCCGGGTTGGCGGCAGTGTCGTTTTGCAGGGCTGGGCTGTCGGCTGCAGACATCAAGTTTCCCGAGGTTGCGTGCGTCGGGAGAAATCCAAAATCCCAATTTGGATCGTCACGGCTCACCAATGTAGCGGCACCAAACGTGGTGAATAAACATTGTTTTTAAGAAGGAACTGCAGATGCTGGAAGATCGAAGGTACACAAAAAAGCTGGAGAAACTCAGCGGGTGCAGCAGCATCTATGGAGCGAAGGAAATAGGCAACGTTTCGGGCCGAAATCCTTCTTCAGACTGAAAGCCTGAAACGTTTGGCCCGAAGCATTGACTATTTGCTTCGTTCCATAGATGCTGCTGCACCCGCTGAGTTTCTCCAGCTTTTTTGTGTACCTGTGGTGAATAAACAGTTGCTTTATTCAGACATAATAGATTCTAAATACATACACGTTTGGTCCTCTATCATATTGTCATTGCTGTTGCAGCTGAGCGAGGGTGTTGTCTCGAACTCAGGTACCTGTCGACTGGGGTGATCTCAAGGTGAGATATGCTTATGTAGCAGAACACGCCCCTTAACCCCATGACGTCACGTGACAGCCCTCGTAACCATTGATGAGGATCCGACCGCAAGTGGTCTGATTATCAGCTGACGCCACACTATTTCCATTGAAAAAAGGGTAGTGAACCAAAAGGATATACAATGAGCACGAGTGACAGAAGAGGTTGAAGATGAAAGGGTAAAGACAATAGGAATCTGGGGGGGGGGGGGCAACGTTTTCACACTGAGGTTAGTACATGTATAGAATGAACTGCCAGAGGAAATGGTTGAGACAAGTACAATAACAACACTTAAAAGACCTTGATACAGGTAAATGCATTGGACATGTTTAGAGGGATATGGGTCAAACACAGATAGATGGGAATAGCTTCAGTAGACACCTTGGATGGCATGGATGTGTTGGGCCAAAAGGCCTGTTTCCGCACTGTGTGACTTTCTAACTCGAACCACAATTCTGGCCCAGCGCTGTCAAATGCTCATCCTATGTTAACCCAATCATTCCTGGGATCATTCTTGTAAACCTCCTCTGGACCCTCACCAGAGCCAGAACATCCTTCCTCAGATGTGGTGCCCAAAATTGCAAACACTACTCCAAAGGCGGCCTGACCAGCTCCTTATAGAGCCTCAGTGATATGTACTTGAAAGGAAACAAAAATCCTAACAAAATGCAGACTCAATGCACGGTGGCGCAGCGGTAGAGTTGCTGCCTTACAATGCTAGCAGCGCCGGAGACCCAGGTTCAATCCCAACTATGGGATCTGTCTGTACGGAGTTTGTACGTTCTCTCCGTGACCGCGTGGGTTTTCTCCAAGATCTTTGGTTTCCTCCCACACTCCATATACGTACAGGTATGTAGATTAATTGGCTTGGTGTATGTGTAAATTGTTCCTAGCGTGTGCAGTATAGTGTTAGTGTGCGGAGTCGCTGGTCGGCGTGGACTCGGTGGGCTGAAGAGCCTGTTTCCGCGCTGTATCTATAATCAGAATCAGATCAGAATCAGAATCAGAATCACACTTTATTCGCCAAATATGTTTTGCAACATACGAGGAATTTCATTGGTCAGTCATACAATTAAAAGCAACAGATCAGTCAAAAACACATTTTAACACGAACATCCACCACAGTGACTCCTACACATTCCTCACTGTGATGGAAGGCGAAATAAAGTTCAAGTCTTTCCCTTAGTTCTTCCTCGGTCGGGGGCTTCGAGCCCACCGTTGACGGGACGATCTTGACTCCCGTAGCCGGCGGCTTTCGGGCCCTCCGCGTCGAGGCGTTCAGCTCCTGTATCGGGGGGGATGTCAGCTCCACCCGCGCCGGGCGATCGAACCTCGCGTTGGGACTGGACGAACCTTCCGCGACATTGGAGCTTCCCGACTCGGCCTCTCTCGAAGACTGCGAGCTTTTGATGGTAAGTCCGCGGTGGTCACGGTGGGAGCGACCCCAGGCAAGGGTTTAGCTCCGATGTTAATTCCGCGCCCCGCGATAGGGCTCAAAGTCAGTCCGAGGAGGCCTCCAGCTCCATCGATGGTAGGCCGCAGAGCACCTGGAGAATATGATCCAAATATTAATCACAGCTCCGGCAAGGTAAGAAACTGAAAAAAAAGGTTTCCCCCGATCCCCTCCCTCCTCCCCCCACATAACACCAAAAGCTAAAACAATGGACCAAATGTTACATGTTAGATCCATCATACATGTTAGTCATGTATTGTCTTTCCACCGACTGGTTAGCACATAACCAAAGCTTTTCACTGTACCACGGTACAAATGACAATAATCTAAACTCAAACTGAAATGGCCTCCTTCTACGCAGTCCATTTTGTGTGATTCTTTTGATTTCTGTAGTGCAGAGCATCAGGGCATCAGCTGACACTCACAACCAGGCAGCTGTAAGAGCTTTCAGCAGAAACTAAACAAGATTAAGCAAAGTGAGGTCGTGACAATCAACTGGATCCTCGTTCCACTCCATGAGTTGCTGCATGGGAACTTCTCACCTTTAGAGTTCAGACTAATCCTGCAAATCACATTTCTGGGATATTAGATATTGAAACATTGCATGCAAAGGATTGTTGTCTGATTATGCTATAGGACCCACTGAGTTCCTTCAGCAGGTTGTGTTTTGCTCAGGATTCCAGAAAATGCTGTCTCTTGTGTCTTCATACAGGGTAGTTTGACACTTTTCATAGATTAAAAAAAAAAAACAAGAGAAATGTAATAAATCTGCATAAGCATTCCCTCGCGAAAGTTCTCTATGGATATTCTTGTGACAACCGTACATACCTGGAGGTTTGCTCAACACTCCCAAGAGGGCAATGATAATGTGAAGTTTCAGGAAGTGATTACCTGGCATTTGTCTTTTTAGAATAAAAGTGGATATTAACATTGAAACCTAGGCTGAGAGATGATCTTATCACATTGAAACCTAGAACATAGGTATGGGAGTAAGCCATTCGAGCCATTCCATATGATCATGGCTGATCATCCACAATCAATATCCTGCTATTTCCCCATATCCCTTGATTCAGTTAGCCCTAAGAGCTATATCTAACTCTCTCTTGAATACATTGTAAATTAACTGCTATACGGAAAGATGTACAGCTTATTTTTATTTATTTTTTTGTATTTGAGCAAAATAATGTATTTGACACGAATTGAAAGTTAATTTTTGTAGGGGGAAAAAAAGTTGATGTTTTGGATCTTTCCTCTCACCTTTAGCTCTCTTGTTGTAGAATCATCTATCATGGAAAAAACACTGTGAGCATTCACTTTATTCAGGCCCCTCGTGATTTTTTATTCTGCAATAAGATCATCTCTCAGCCTTTAAGAAAATCCCAGGTTATCTAGCAACTCCCTACAACAGAAGAAGGGTCTTGACCCAAAATGTCACCCATTCCTTCTATCCAGAGATGCTGCCTGTCCCGTTGAGTTACTCCAGCTTTTTGTGTCTATCCCCGATTAATCTTTTCTGCATCCTTGCCAACTTAATGACATCCTTCCTCTAGCTTGGCAACCAGAAGTGCACACTGCACAGGAGGTGTGGACTCACCAATGACTGGTACGGCTGCATCATGATGTCCCACCGTTTGCCCAGAGCAGGGGAATCAAGAACCAGAGGATATAGGTTTAAGGTGCGGGGGGAAAGGTTTAATAGGAAGCTGAGGGGTATTTTACACCAAGGGCGGTAGGTATGTGGAACGAGCTGCCAGAGGAGTTGGTTCAGGCAAGTACTATCATAATGTTTTAGAAACATTTAGACAGGTACATGGATTAGACAGATTTTGAGGGATTTTGGGAAAATGCGGGAAGATGGGACCAGAGTAGATGGGGCATGTTGGTTGGCGTGGGCAAGTTGGGCCGAAGGGCCTGTTTCCATGCTGTATGACTCTTGTCTGCAAATGTCACCATGGTGGTCACCTGACTTGCTCCTTTCAGGGAACCTTCCACCCAATGCCAGATTGCTTTGTTCTACAACATCCTCCAGGACTCTACCGTTAGTATGTAAGTCCTTCCCTGGATATGCATTGAATCTGAAACAGAGGCAAGAGAAATAACTACTGGAAGCAAGAGAAGACCTGACCCGAACCTGTCTAGAACCAGGGGCCACAGTTTAAGAATAAGGAGTAAGTCATTTAGAACTGAGATGAGGAAACACTTTTTCACGCAGAGAGTTGTGAGTCTGTGGAATTCTCTGCCTCAGAGGGCGGTGGAGGCTGGTTCACTGGATGCTTTCAAGAGTGAGTTAGAAAGAGCTCTTAAAGATAGCGGAGTCAAGGGATATGGGGGAAGGCAGGAACGGGGTACTGATTGTGGATAATCGGCCATGATCACATTGAATGGCGGTGCTGGCTCGAAGGGCCGAATGGCCTCCTCCTGCACCTATCGTCTATTCTCTATTGTCTATCACCTCTCCATCCCATTGACACAAAACGTCACCCATTACTTCCATCCAGAATTTGTGTCTATCTTCCCTCCAAGGATGTTGCCAGTCCCTCTGAAAAATCACTCCAGATTACTCCAGCACTCTGAGTTTTGCTCAGGATTCCAGCATCTGCAGCTCGCATCCTCCAAGATAAATACCTGCTGAACCATAGGTGGCATCTTAGCATTCTGCTCAAAGTTTCCTCTCAATATTAAAACCCATATCTACTAATTGATTAGCTGAAGTACCCGCAACATTTATAACTTTCTGAAGAAGTCTATATAACTGTCTGAAGAAGGGTCTCGACTCAAAACGTCGCCCATTCCTTCTCTCCAGAGATGCTGCCTGTCCCGCTGAGTTACTCCAGCTTCTTATGTCTATCTTCGGTTTAAACCAGCATCTGCAGTTCCTTCCTACACATTTATAACTTTGTCTGGTTGTATGATAAAAAATATTTGCTATGATTAGCTGTTTGGAGAAAGTAACGGAAATGGTTTTACATTTTACTCTATTTTTAATCTGGAGACGTGGCAATTGGTGAGTCTAATGGTGATCGTGTTTACCTAATGGAACTAAAGCCCCTGTCCCACTATACGAGGTAATTCACGAGTTCTCCCGAGTTTTTCCCTGATTCAAACTCGGAGAATGTCCGTAGCGGGTCCGTAGCCACAGCCATGATCATATTGAATGGCGGTGCAGGCTCGAAGGGCCGAATGGGCTACTCCTGCACCTAATTTCTATGTTTCTATGTTTCTATGTAGGAGTTTGAGGATGTCTCGTAGCGGCTCGTAATGCTAACGGTAGATAATCGGGACATCCGGTAACTCGTGACGTTTTTTCATCCCTGCAAAAAATGTCCACGAGTAATAAAATCCTCGTGATGAAGAAAATTGTTACTTTTTATACCTACCGTTAGCATTGCGAGCCGCTACGAGACATCCACGAACTTCTACGGACCCGCTACGGACATTCTCCGAGTTCGAATCAGGGGAAAACCTGGGAGAACTGGCGAAGTACCTCGTACAGTGGGACAGGGGCTTTAGTTGTGGTCGACTACCATCAATATATCCCGGGATTGTCCGTGAAAATATCATTACTGAGATTCTATCTTTGTACAATCCAACAGCTGTAGCTTTCTTGTTGACCATACACCACCGTTTGGCCCCTCTTGCAGAGATGGTGGCTTTTTTTCTTCTGCATGTAGGGCTCATTTATCTCTGTACTGCAGAAGGGGCGTTTTGTTTATAACATGTGTAGAAGGGAACTGCAGATGCAGGTTTAAAACGAAGATAGTCACAAAAAGCTGGAGTAACACAGCGGGGCAGGCAGCATCCATGGAGAGAAGGAATGGGTGACGTTTCGGGTCGAGACCTGAAGATGGGTCTCGACCTGAAACGTCACCCACTGCTTCTCTCCAGAGATGCTGCCTGCCCCGCTGAGTTACTCCATTTCTTTGTGTCTATCTTAGATAATAGACAATAGGTGCGGGAGTAGGCCATTCGGCCCTTCGAGCCAGCACTGCCATTCAATGTGATCATGGCTGATCATGCCCAATCAGTACCACGTTCCTGCCTTCTCTCCGTATCCCCTGACTCCGCTATCTTTAAGAGCCCTATCTGGAACATTTATACCATGTTCTCCTACCTTACCCCTCACTCCTCCCCATGGTATCCCACATCCAGACAAAACCCTACAAGCATCTTTGACGGAAAATTGGATAACTAGTCTTCAGAAACTGTTATTATTTATCCGTTTATATTTACCTGGCGCCTTTCCACCAAGGTTAGGAAGTCTTTTTGCAGAGAATGCATCTAGTGCTCGTGTCGTTCCACAGGCAACACATTGTTATTGCCCTGTGTACATTAGCCTCCCGCAACACCCTATTACTCTGTGACTATAAGGAGTAATTCCACTGTTTCAGATGTGTGGCTTTTCAACCTTAGGTACATTAATGGTAACGGTGACCTGGGTAAAGCCCCCTCACTGGGGAAATTACCATAAGTGTTTCAGCAACGTTATCATTAATGCTTTTAAACATCACCGATCACGGACAGCATTGCAACCAGGTTGCGCAAATTTAGATGATTTAAAACTAAACGACACAAGTAATTTATGTGTGAGGCAGTTCTGTTTGTAGCTGTTGAGTCATAGAGTCATCGGGTGATACAGCGTGGGACCAGGCCATTCGGCCAACCTGCCCACCTTCTTCCAAATCTGTCCTATCCATGTACCACCACTCGCCACATCTTCCCATCTCCCCCCATGTCTGCCTTCCGCAAAGACCGCTCCCTCCGCAACTCCCTCGTCAATTCTTCCCTTCCCTCCTGCACCACCCCCTCCCCGGGCACTTTCCGTTGCAACCGCAAGAAATGCAACACCTGTCCCTTCACCTCCCCCCTCGACTCCATTCAAGGACCCAAGCAGTCGTTCCAGGTGCGACAAAGGTTCACCTGTATCTCCTCCAACCTCATCTACTGCATCCGCTGCTCTAGATGTCAGCTGATTTACATCGGGGAGACTAAGCGTAGGTTGGGCGATCGTTTCGCCGAACACCTCCGCTCAGTCCGCAATAACCTACCTGAACTCCCGGTGGCTCAGCACTTCAACTCCCCCTCCCATTCCCAATCCGACCTCTCTGTCCTGGGTCTCCTCCATTGCCAGAGTGAGCAACAGCGGAAATTGGAGGAACAGCACCTCATATTCCGTCTGGGGACCTTGCGTCCGGATGGCATTAACATTGAATTCTCCCAATTTTGCTAGCCCTTGCTGTCTCCTCCCCTTCCTTAACCCTCTAGCTGTCTCCTCCCACCCTCCCATCCGCCCACCTTCGGGCTCCTCCTCCTCCTCCCCTTTTCCTTCCTTCTCCCCCCCCCCCCCCCCCCCCCCACCCCCCATCAGTCTGAAGAAGGGTTTCGGCCCGAAACGTTACCTATTTCCTTCGCTCCATAGATGCTGCTGCACCCACTGAGTTTCCCCAGCAATTTTGTGTACCCTATCCATGTACCTGTCCGGCTGTTTCTTAACTACATCCTCTGGCAGCTCGTTCCATACCCCCACCACCCTATTCTGTGTGAGATAAATACCCCTCAGATTCCTATTCAATCTTTTTGAAAGTTCACTTGTACCTTTAACGTAAATAGCAAGAAAACTCAAAAGGCAGTGAAACCCCCACCCTCTAAAAATAACCGTAGATGCTGGAAATCTGAAATGACGACAGAAGATACCCTGCAGTCAGGCAGCAGCTGTGGAGAGAGAAGTATTTGATGTTGATGGTCAATGATTCTTCATCAGCGCTAAAAAAGTAAACAAAGAAAAACAAATGTATTTCATGTTATGGTGTCATTAAGGAATGCCTGTTTTGAAATCGGGACCAAGAGCATCCAGGCAAATCATTTAGGTGTCCACAAAGACAGGGAAACAAACACTTATTAATTAGAATCTTCCTGGAAGAGTTTCAATTGATGAAGGTGAGAGGAGCGATCAATAGGACCAATATTAATGTAAGATCAGCCACCTGGTTTTTTTTCTGCCTATAAATACTGTTAATAATGAAAGGCATAGATAGAGTGGATGTGGAAAGGATGTTTCCACTGGTGGGAGAGTCTGGGACCAGAGGTCGTAGCCTCAGAATTAAAGAACGCTCTTTTAGAGAGGAGGTGAGGAGGAACTTCTTTAGTCAGAGGGTAGTTAATCTGTGGAACTCATTGCCACAGAGGGCTGTGGAGGCCTAGTCAGTGGATATTTTTAAGGCAGAGATAGACACATTCTTGATTAGAATGGGTGTCAAGGGTTATGGGGAGAAGGCAGGAAAATGGGATTAGGAGGCAGGGATCAGCCATGATGGAATGACGGAGTAGACTTGACGGGGCCAAACGGCCTAATTCTACTCCTATAACCTGTGAACGTGAATACTGTTTGGTTTGCTGAAGATTACCAGCATCCGCTCATATTTCAGGTTTCTCACAACTGCTTTGCATATCATAGTGCTAGCATTTTCTCTCTATTGGACTCGTTCTTCTCCCTCTGTGAGATGACGCTGAAAGCACTTGTGGCACATGGTCACCTGCCTATCCTTCATTCCCTCTGCCCTTCCACTCCCTCTTCCACTGATCACTTCAAAAGTTCTACTTAAAAACTCCTCCTCTCTCCGACGAGAGTTCGACAACATCCTCTCTCGCTGCTCCCCCTCTTGCTGTCTTTCACTCGTTGTTCTTTACCTCTCTACATCATCGTCTATATCTCTCATTTCCCTTTTCCCTGACTAGTCTGAAGAACGGTCTTGACCCGAAACGTCACCCATCCCTTCTCTCCAGAGATGCTGCCTGTCCCGCTGAGTTACTCCAGCTTTGTGTGTCTATCTCAGGTTCTAATGGCGGGTCCTTGATCTCTCCCTCCGCAGAGATATAAATTTAAAACCATGAATGAAAATGTACACAATATCAATCAATCAATCAATCAATCAATCAATCAATCAATCAATCAATCAATCAATCAATCAATCAATCAATCGGTTTTTTATTCATCACATACACATATAAGTGCAGTGAAATGAATTTGCCAGCAGCGGTACAATCACAAAAGAACACACAATACACATTAGAATTAAACACAAACATCCACCACAGCAATCTTCACTGTGGTGGAA
This sequence comes from Amblyraja radiata, assembly GCF_010909765.2. NCBI lineage: Eukaryota > Metazoa > Chordata > Chondrichthyes > Rajiformes > Rajidae > Amblyraja > Amblyraja radiata. The sequence goes on along the minus strand of NC_045957.1, from coordinate 39,207,823 downwards.
GGCACAAAGTACAATCAGTCCTCCTCCATTGTTCACCTGTGGTCGGGGCCATAAACCTCCGTAGTCGCCGCTACGGATGGTCCGATGTACAGACCCTCTCGTGGGGATGGTTGGAACTCCGACGTCGGGAAGGTCGAACACGCACTTGGAGGTCCTGAATCGGCACTTTCCTACCGGTGGTCGCGGCTTCAGGATGGTGTAGGCCCCAGGCCGGCGGTCAGAGCTCTTCTCCGGCTGTTCCCCGGCGAGGGAACCCAGGCTCCAGATGGTAAGTCCACGCCGCGCCCGCGGCTAGAAGCTCCGCAGACCGCGGCTTCAGGATGTTATCGGCAGCGGGCTGGCAATCGGAGCTCTTCTCTGGGGATCCCTGTCGAGGGATCCCAGGCTCCGGACGCCGCGCCCAGAGTGGGGGAATCTCAGGCCCAGAGTGTGGGAATCGAGGACCAGAGGACATAGGTTCAAGGTGAAGGGGAAAAGATTTAATAGAAATCTGAGGGGTAACTTTTTCACACAAAGGGTGGTGGGTGTATGGACAAGCTGCCAGAGGTGGTAGGTGAGGCTGGGACTATCCCAATGTTAGACAGGTACATGGATAGGACAGGTTTGGAGGGATATGGACCAAACGCAGTCAGGTGGGACTAGTGTAGCTGGGACCTGTTGGCCGGTATGGGCAAGTTGGGCCGAAGGGCCTGTTTCCACACTGTGACTATGACTCTATAAAATACATGATTTATGACTGAGGTGCCTTTGTTGCTTCTTTTCTGCTGCAAATTACTTGTTCTAGCTTTATAGAATTGGCAGTCTGATGTGCTTTGTGTCGACATTAAACTGCCCTCGTGTTCAGAGGCCTGTGTACCATTTTAGCTAGCACTCTGCTCACCTCAGGGATCTTCCAATTAATTCCAGCCCAGAAGGAGCAGAATTCTTGTCACAGACAAGAAATTCAAATTGGTTTTGGCCCCGTGATTGATAAAAGCACTAACGTTTCAAAACGGATTATGAAATAAAGTGCGCTGCAAACCAAATCGCAACCAAGGCTGGACAAACAGTGATCAAGATTTATGGCCTCAGCGGGTGAGAAATTGTCATTCCCTTGTGGTTCCACGGCAAGCAGGCTTCCTTTTAATGGTGAACTGTAGAGGATACGCTGGGATTCTTTGATCCGTGCCTGGGCCCCGTCACAGTGCTGAATGATCCTAGAGAGAAAGGCTAACAGTCGGCCTATGAAAAGGAGATAAATATGTTCAAAAGAAGGCAAGTACTGACTTTTTTTAGTTTTAGAGATACAGCACGGAAACTGGCCATTCAGCCCATTTAGTCCACGCCGACCAGCGATCGCCCGCACATCAACACTATCCTGCGCACACACTAGGCACAATTTACAATTTACATTTATACCAAGCCAATTAACCTACAAACCTGTACGTTTTTGGAGTGTGGGTGGAAACCGAAGATCTCAGCGAAAACCCACGCGGGTCACGGGGAGAACGTACAAACTCCGTACAGACAGCACCCATGCTCGGGATCGAACCCGGGTCTCGGGCACTGCAAGCGCTGTAATGCCCCTGTCCCACTTAGGAAACTTGAACGGAAACCTCTGGAGACTTTGTGCCCCACCCCAGGTTTCCGTGCGGTTCCCGGAGGTTCCCGGAGGTTTTTGTCAGTCTCCCTAACTGCTTCCACTACCTGCAACCTCCGGCAACCACCTGCAACCTCCGGGAACCGCACGGAAACATTGGGTGTGGCGCAAAGTCTCCAGAGGTTTCCGTTCAGGTTTCCTAAGTGGGACAGGGGCATAAGGCAGCAACTCTACCGCTGCGCCACCGTGCTAAAATGCCGCGCTTCTCCAAAGGAATGACTTATGATGACAATTTTTTTAGGAACATAATCCCAAACACCGACTTACACTAGACCTTGCCAGGGCACACAGGTGTAAAACATTTAATGTCCATGTGGACATTATTAAGAAGGGTATCTGCATTGATGTGTTATTTTGTCACATTTCTTGGCTTGTTTAACGTAAGATTTGACAGATTTGCTGTTCACGTTGTATTCCCACAACCAGTGGGACCTGTTAAACAGTATTTCTCCTTCCCACTCCATTAGTTCCGTAACCATTTTGTCTTTGTCTAACCTCTTGTCCACATAAACAACTCCATCTCCCAGCAGACTGATTTGCTCCTTCCTTACATTTCCCCATAAATATTAGATACTAAATCTTCTGCTCTTTCCCTCCCCTGTGTAGTGTGATGCTCGGCGAGCATCATCCGTCATTAACCTTCACTGTTTTAAACATCCCCAGAGGAATTGCCAGCGCACTCATGTGGCAGCTTCCGAGCCGTCTTAGGAATCTTGTATTCTTTGCCATGGTTTGTCGGTCATAAATAACAATCTTTCTTGTTAATGCTGCCTTATTAGTCTGTCAGTTTTAGAGCAATGCTAAAAGCACAGTAGGCAGCGTTCGCCCAACGCTGGGATTTCAGAGGTAGTTCACGAGACTTCCTTTTGCATTGAGGGAAGTAAAGGCCATTTTCATTACAAATGACACATTGACACAATAATATTGCAGATCATTTATAAATAGAATGGCACTTTTTTGTAGGAAGATCTATTTTTTTTGAGGGCCGCAGCGGTAGAGTTGCTGCCTTACAGCGTCAGAGAGCCGGGTTCGATCCCAACTATGCCTGTACGGAGTTGTACGTTTTCCCTGTGACCTGTGTGGGTTTTCTCCGGGTGCTCCGGTTTCCTCCCACACTCCAAAGACCTGCAGGTTTGTAGGTTTATTGGCTTAAGTAAACTGTCCCAAGTGTGTAGGATAAAACTAGTGTACGGGTGATCACTGGTCAGTGTGTAGTCAGTGGGTTTGAATCGCAAGTCGGGTCATTTTAAGTGAAATGATGATTATTTCACCATAGCTATTTTTATTAGATTACACCGATCGGTCACTCCCATTAATGGGAAACCCAAAATACAGGAAAAGCAAAAGAAATCTCTCACGGTAAAACAAGTAAAACTGCACATGTTGAAATTAAACGGAAGCAGACAGGTGGGAAAACTCAGGCAGTCAAACGGCATCAGTGGAAAGAGAACCCAGACAATATTTTGGGTTGGTGACCCTTTCTCAATTCGAGGGTCATTGCCCCAAAACTTAAGGTGAGTGGAAAGACATTTAAGAGGGACATCAGGGTAATTTTTGGTAATCCATATTTGGAATAGGCTGCCAGAGGAAGTTATAGAGGCAGATACAATTTCAACTTTCAAAAGATATATGGGTAGGAGGATTTAGAAGGGTATGGGCCAAAGGCAAGCAATGACAACTAGCACAGAATGCCAACTTGGTCGGCATGGACAAGGTGGGCCTCATGGTCTGTTTCCATGCTGTATGGCTCAATGACTCTATGGACTCCATCCTCGAGGTTTGATAACACAAATCTTGACTAACCTTCTAGATCACAGTGGCGCAGCGGTACAGTTGCGCAGCGGTACAGCACTCACAGTACCTGAGACCCGGGTTCGAACCTGACTACGGGTGCTGTCTGTATGGAGTTTGTACATTCTCCCCGTGACCTGCATGGGTTTTCTCTGAGATCTTCGGTTTAGGACAGAGCTAGTGTCTGCACGGTGGGCCAAAGGGCCTGTTTCTGTGTCACAAGGAGAACGCGCAAACTCTGTACAGACATCACCCGTAGCCGGAATCGAACCCAGGTCTGGCGCGGTGAGGCAGCAGCTCTACCCGCTGCACCACCATGCTGCCTCTTAGCCGTTGGGTTCTCTTTCTGCGTCTCTGTCCCTGATGCCCGCCTGTTTGAATTCTACCCAGAATTGCTGAACAACCTGAGAAACGTCGGTGAGGTGCGCGAAGAATCGGTGTTCAATTAGCAATAAATCAAGATCAAGTTTGCTCAGAAAACTGTCGGGAATGATGGCCATGCTCCACTGGCTCAATCATAATACATTCTGAGTCGTTGGTGGAGGCAGAAGCCAGTGATGAAGCAGTGCTTCAGTGAGGTGGAAAATTGGAGGGCAGTTCACCTCAGGCTCTTCAGCATCATGATTTGTAGCGTGCTGAGAACATGCAAGCTGGTGCTGTGGACTAATAGCCTCGCAAAGTCTTACAGTCATACCGTATGCAAACTGGTCATTCGGCCCACCACACCCACGCAGACCGGTGTCGTAGGTACTACTTTACGATGGTAGAAAGCACAGGAATGTTTTCACTGCAACCTAGGACTTAGACCTTCGGTAATGTTTCTACGCAGACTAAGAAACACCCAAGGATGAAGTGGCAGAACACTCCAACGGCCAGCCCGCTGTTGAATGCATTAACGGTTCTAATAGACTGCACTGTGGTGCCATCTATCAACAGCAGTAAACTCCCCTCTCATCCTCTCTCATCTCCAGTCCACCCTCCCGACTCCCGCCATTCACTCCCCTCGGAACCTGCTTCAAATTTTGTGGAACGATGATTATTATAACAGGTGACATTTCGGGTCGAGACCCTTCTTCAGACCCGGAACGTCACCTACTCCTTCGCTCCATAGATGCTGCCTCACCCGCTGAGTTTCCCCAGCATTTTTGTCTACTTCCATTTTTCCAGCATCTGCAGTTCTTTCTTAAACAAATGATTATTATAATGGTCTTTTAGCTATAATAACAGTCTGAAGAAGAGTCTCGACCCGAAACGTCACCCATTCCTTCTCTCCAGCGACGCTGCCTGTCCTGCAGAGTTACTCCAGCTTTTTGTGTCTATCTTAAACCAGCATGTGCAGTTCCTTCCTACACATTATAATGGTCATTTTGGCGACTTGAAGCCGAGGGGTGAATTTAGCACACAAGAGGCCCCGTGATCAAGGGTTTAATAACATTTCAGTCTTATTGACTCATTTGCTCGAAACATTCGTCTCCAAGAGCTGACGCAACCTGCTAAATAGGTGCTATTTCCAACCTCTTACAGTTTTCCACGTTTCCCAGCTGGCCAATAAAGTATAAAACCATTCTTTCACACCGCAGCACCTTTATAGTCAGGCGAGTTCTCACAATTACAAATAAGTGGTTGGGGTAATTTTCTGCACTGCACTGCCAGAGATGTTATTTCCATCGTCGCCTGTAACCTTGTGCAAAGGTCAAAACATCATGTTCTCACTTCCTGCACGGTGGCGCAGCGGCAGAGTTGCTGCCTTACAGCGCCGGAGACCGGGGTTCAATACTGACCACGGGTGCTGCCTGCACGGAGTTTGTACGTTCATTCTCCCCGTGACCTGCGTGGGTTTTCTCCGAGATCTTCGGTTTCCTCCCACACTCCAAAGACGCACAAGTATGTAGGTTAATTGGCTTGGTACAAGTCTGCATTGTCCCTGGTGTGTGTAGGATAGAGTTAGCATGTGGGGATAGCTGGTCAGTGCGGACTCGGTGGGCCGATGGACCTGTTTCTGTATCTCTAAACTAAACTAAACTAATTCAGTGTCTCTCATTTGAGAGACGCTCTCGTTTGATCATGGTCCTGCATAAAAAATCTGTTTAGTTAATTTATTTTATTCACCCCAACTATCTTGTAATCCTCGAAACTCACTTGAGATTAGACACAAAAAGCTGGAGTTAAGGGCCTTTCCCACTTTCACGACCTAATTCACGAGCTCTGCCGAGTTTGCCCTTGACTCATACTCGCAGCATGGTCGTCACGAGGTCGTAGGAGGTTGTAGGTAGGTTGTAGGTTGGTCGTGATGCTAGTCGTAGGTACTCGTGATAGCAAGTAGGTCGGGGCGTATTTTCAACATGATGAAAAATGTCCACGAGTAAAAAAGGTCGTGAATTAGGTCGTGAAAGTGGGACAGGCCCTTTACTCAGCGGGACAGTCAGCATCTCTGGAGAAAAGGAATAGGTGACATATCGGATCGAGACCCTTCATCAGACCCCAACTTCACTTCATTCTTCGCTTGAGATTAGGTTGGCTAGTCTGTTCTGAATCGGCAGAATGAATATACTTTGGCCAGCTATTCTAAGTGCAGGGTACAAAGCATCATATGTTACCTAATGCTAAGAAAGACAACCATTGCTAATAATTGCCCCCAAATATGATAGGTACACATAGATAACTTTATGATATATAACTTCTCACATCAGTGGGAAGTTGCTGATCTGAGATTGTGCTCTTCCTGGTCATGGTCAGGAAGTGACAGATAGACACAAAATGCTGGAGTAACTCAGCAGGACAGGCAGCATTTCGGGAGAGAAGGAATGGGGGACATTTTGGGTTGAAAATGACTTCTTTCCTATAGACCATGAAGTGACCTCAGGACTGATCTGAAGAAGGTTCTCGACCCGATACGTCGCCTATTCCTTCGCTCCATAGATGCTGCCTCACCCGCTGAGTTTCTCCAGTGTTTTTGTCTACCTTCGATTTTTCCAGCATCTGCAATTTTCTTAAACATCAGGATTACCAGACATATGTCTTCCTCATGCATAGGAAGGAACTACAGATGCTGGTTTAAACCAAAGATAGACACAAAATGGTGGAGTCACTCAGCGACAGGCAGCATCTCTGGAGAGAAGGAATGGGTGATGTTTCGGATCAAGACCCTTTTTCAGACTGATGTCAGGGGAGAGGGAGATTATATAAGGAAGTGTAAGGTGTGAAAATAGGACTAAGGGAATGAAGATCAAGGAAAATGTAGAATAGATCATTGTTAGCTGGGAATTAGCTGTTTTTTAAAATATCTCGGTACAAAGCAAACATAAAATGCAGTCGGAGACAGTAAGACTGGTTGGAGAACCGGGAAGGGGGAGGGACAGAGAGAGAGGGAAAGCAAGGGTTATTTGAAGTTAGAGAAGTCAATATTCATACCGCTGGGCTGTAAGCTGCCCAAGCAAAATATGAGGTGCTGTTCCTCCAATTTGTGCTGGGCCTCACTCTGACAGTGGAGGAGACCCAGGACAGAAAGGTCAGTGTGGGAATGGGAGGGAGAGTTAAAAGTTGAACTGAGATAATAAAAGAACAACACCAATGAAAAAGACCTTACATTTTGTTTAATTCAGAAGCTGGTTCACAAATTTGGATGGAGATGCAAATTACTTAATGCAGGAGTGGAAGTGGCCCAAAGGCAAACTCTCCAAAGGCAATTATGAGAAGATTAGCAGATTTGAGCAAGATGAGAAGGTTTGGGCCGACACGGTGGCGCAGCGGTAGAGCTGCTGCCTTACAGCGTTTGCAGTGCCAGAGACACGGGTTCGATCCTGATTACGGGCGCTGTCTGTACGGAGTTTGTACGTTCTCCCCGTGACTGCGTGGGTTTTCTCCGAGATCTTCGGTTTCCTCCCACACTGCAAAGCCGTACAGGTTTGTAGGCTATAACTCTTGGCTTGGTTATAAATGTAAATTGTCCCTGGTGTGTGTAGGGTAGCGTTAATGTGCGGGGATAGCTGGTCGCTGCGCCACCATACCGCCCACTCTTGCCGATCTGGGTCCCTTCACTCTGACACAATATAACAATTCTCACACCAACCTATCACTGTGCCTCCCGTAATCACTTGTGGCCATTGACGGTGTTCTTACTGAAGCTTTGGCTCTCGCAGCGGTTGATGCAGGAGAAATGCTGCCCGATTAATCTGGATGTGTCCCACTGACACCTCTTCTCAGAATCCCCTTCCTTTATCCTCGGTGAGTGGCTTTTGTACACGGCGTGCCCCCTGCTTTTTTCCCCGGTCGTGCCTCTCTACGCGGGGAATGCTTTCCAATGGCCCAGCGTCTGCGAGTCACTAGGTTCCGCAGACACTTGCATTCTGCACACCGTCGCTCTGCTCCGGGCTCGCTGCTTTTTGCAGACTTAAGGGCCTGTCCCACTTACGCGACTTTTACAGGCAACTGCTGGCACCCGTGTCGCCGAAATTTTCAACATGTTGAAAATTCAACGGTGACCAGAAAGATGCTACGACTCTTTGGAGACCTCTCACGACCATAGGAGACCTCTCAGGACCATACTGGCTATATGGTCATGAGAGGCCTCCTGTGGTCGTGCGAGGTCACCTGCAACATGTCACCAGGGGTCGCCTGTATGGTCGTGAGAGATCTCCTATGGTCGTGAGAGGTCTCCAAAGAGTCGTAGCGGTTCTGGTCGCCGCTGATTTTTCAACATGTTGAGAATTTCGGCGACCTATCACGGGTGCCAGCAGTCGCCTGTAAAGGTCGTGTAAGTGGGACAGGCCCTTTAAGCAAACCTTAAAAGATTTCCAGAACCCAACAGCGACTTGGTTTAATCACTGTGAGATACAGTTATAGAACTTCCTGCAGATGTTAGCCAGTGCCATCTTCTTTGCTGCCGTGTGCTGGGGCATCAGGGCGAAGGCTGCGGACGCCAATAGGATCAACAAACTCATCAGGAAGGCTGGCTCCTGGTGGAGTTGGATTCATGGGAGGTGGTCTTGGAAGTGAGGATGCTCCTCAAACTGCGGAGCATCCTGGACAGTACAGCTCACCCCCTCCATGACACACTGGTCAACCTGAGGAGCACCTTCAGCAACAGACTGGTTCCACCAACATGCAGGACAGAACACCACAGGAGATCTGAAGAAGGGCCTCGACCCAAAACGTCACCCATTCCTTCTCTCCAGAGGTGCTGCCTGTCCCGCTCGAACAATGATATAGGTTGGAAGAGGAAGGATGTTCTTCAACACGAGTTTACGGAATTGGGTAGAAGACTGGAAAGCAGGACCTGCAGGGTAGTGATCTCAGGATTGTTTCCAGTACCTCGTGCAAGTGAAGGTAAGAATAGGAAGATGGGGGAAATGAATGTGTGGCTGAGGAGTTGGTGCAGGGGGCAGGGATTTAGATTTCTGGATCATTGGGATCTCTTCTGGGGCAGGGGTGACCTCTATAAAAGTGACGGGTTGCACCTAAACTGGAGGGGGACTAACATCTTAGCGGGTAGGTTTATAGCCATCAGGCTATTAAACCTGGCTCGGACAAAACTCTGATTATTAGCAACCACTTTCTGTTATTTGCACTACCAGTTTATTTATTCATGTGTGTATATATTTATATCATGGTATATGGACACATTTATCTGTTTTGTAGTAAATGCCTACTATTTTCTGTGTGCTTAAGCAAAGCAAGAATTTCATTGTCCTACACAGGGACACATGACAATAAACTCACTTGAACTTGAACTAATGCTACACAGGAGGGCTTAAACTAGATTGGCAAAGGGGTGGGATCTCGTGCAGATTAGAGGCACGTGAGAGGCTGGAAGTTGGTATGGAGGGTGGTGTGGGAAAGCTTAGTGGACAGAATAGAGGAGAGCGAGGAAGGAGGGTTGGTTTAAACTGCATGTATTTCAATGCAAGGGGCCTGACGGTTAAGGCAGATGAGCTTAGGGCATGGATAGGTACGAGCGACTGGGACGTCGTAGCCATGAATGATACCTGGTCAAGGAAGGGGCAGGACTGGCAGCTCAATGTTCCGGGGTACAAGAACTTCAGGAGAGATGGGGATGAGGGAAAAAGAGGAGGGAGGGTTGCCATGTTGGTTCAGGAGGAGGAAGAAGAAAAGGATGATCACCTTGTTGGGGGTGTACTACAGACCCCCGAATAGTCAACGGGAAATCGAAGAACAAATGTGCCTGGAGATTGCAGACAGCTGCAGGTCAAATTATGGTCCTGTCCCACTGTACGAGTTTATTCCAAGTTCATCTCCCGAGTTTGCCCTGATTCGAACTCGGAGATTTACGGTAATGGCCGCTCATCGGTACTCGGGGCTCTTGTGGACATTTTTCAACATGTTGAAAAATCTTCACAAGTCTTCCCGAGCTTACCTGCCGTTAGCTAGTCTTCCTGAGTACCTGCCGTTAGCGTTACGAGCCGCTAAGAGACGTCCCCAAGCTCCGACGTACCCGCTACGTTCATTCTCCGTGCTTAACACGGGTTTGATTTTTTTTAAACTCGGGAGAGCTCTTGGAATGAACTCGTACCGTGGGACAGGGCCATTAGGTTGTTGTAGTAGGGGATTTCAACTTTCCCAATATATACTGGGAAAATCAAAGCGAGAAAGGTTCAGATGGGGTGCAATTCCTGAAAAGTTTTCAGGAGAGTTTTCTTAAGCAGTATGTGGAGGCCCCAACACATGAGACGGCAACACTGGATCTAGTATTGGGAAATTGGGAAGGGCAAGTTCATGATGTGTTTGTGGAGAAGCCTTTTGGGACCAGTGACCTCAGTTCGATTAGGTTTAAGATAGTTATGGATAGGGACGGAGAGGGTCCATGTGTTAAAATGCTCAACTGGGGTAAGGCGAACTTTGAGGGTATGAGAGAAGGTCTCGCTCAAGTTGACTGAAGCAGGTTATTAGAGGGGAAAGGAACATTGGCCAAGTGGGATGTTTTTAAAAGTGCGCTGAAGAATGCTCAGGATATGTACATCCCCATTAGAGTGAAGGGCAAAGCAGGCAAGCATAAGGAAGCTTGGCTGACGAGGCAAAAACAAGAAGGATGCATGGGACAGGTATAGGCAGCTGGGATCAAGTGCATCCCTGGAGGAGTTTCGGGAACTAAGGAGTAAACTAAAAAAGGAGATCAGAAGGGCAAAAAGGGGCCAGGAGATAGCTCTGGCGGGTAGCAGTAAGAATAATCTCAAAAGATTTTATAAATACATGGGGGAATAGGGTAACTAGAGAGAGAGTGGGACCTCTCAGCAATCAAAGCGGAGCCACAGGAGATGGGCAAGGTCCTCAATGAGTATTTCTCCTCTGTATTTAACGAGGAGAAAGACAGTAGGATGGAGGAAATTGGAGCAGTCAATGGAAGTGTCTTGAGAGCAGTCAGGGTTATTGTCAAAGAAGTACTGAAGGTACTGTCGTGTATGAAGGTAGACAAATCTCCAAGGCCTGATCAGATATATCCGAGGACGTTGCGGGAAACTAGAAAGGAAATTGCTGGAGCCCTGGTTGAAATTTACGAGTCGTCCTTAAATACAGGAGAGGTGCCGGAAGACTGGAGGGTGGCAAATGTTGTGCCTCTTTTCCAGAAGGTCTACACGGAAATTGCTGGGAACTATAGGCCGGTGAGTTTAACATCTGTAGTTGGTAAATTACTGGAGATTATTCTGAGGATAGGTTATACAGGCATTTGGATGGGCAAGGTCTGATTAGGGATAGTCAACATGGTTTACTACATGGGAGGTTGTGTCTCACAAACCTGATTGATTTTTTTGAAGACATGACCAAAATTGTTGATGAGCGTAGAGCTGTAGATGTTGTGTACAAGGATTTCAGTAAGGCGTTCGACAAGGTTCCGCATGATAGGCTGCTCTGGAAGGTTAGATCGCATGGGATCCAAGGAGAGATAACTGAATGGATAGCAAATTGGCTCCATGGAAGGAAGCAGAGGGTGATGGTGGAAGGTTGCTTCTCGGACTGGAGTCCTGTGACTAGTGGTGTGCCACAGGGTTCGGTGCTGGGCCGTTACTGTTTGTCATCTACATCAATGATTTGGATGAGAACAAACAGGGCAAGATTAGCAAGTTTGCTGATGATACAAAAGTTAGTGGTTTTGTAGATAGTGAAGATGGTTGCGAACGATTGCAGCAGGATCTGCATCGATTGGCCAGGTGGGTGGAGTAATGGTTGATGGAATTTGATACAGAGAAATGTGAGGTGTTGCATTTTGGGATGTCGAACAAGGGCAGGACCTAAACAGTAAATGGTAGTGTTGTAGAGCAGAGGGATCTAGGAGTACAGGTGCATGGTTCCTTCAAGGTCGAGTCACAGGTAGATAAGGTGATCAAAAAGGCTTTTGGCACTTTGGCCATTGAGTATTGAGTATAGAAGTTGGGAGGTCATGTTGCAGTTGTAAAAGACGTTGGTGAGACCGCATTTAGAATATTGTGTTCAGTCCTGGGTACCATGTTGGTACCGGAGGAGGAGCCATCTTGGTGAACGGCTGCTAGCCAGCAGTCGTCCGTTTTAAATCCGTTTTTTTAATAGTTTTTAGTGAGTCCTGTTTTTTGTTTGTAGGGGATATGGTCTTTTTAATGTGGGGGGTAGGTATTAACTGAATTTCTAGGTCCCTACCTGGTCGGTGTGGCAGCCTTTTCTCCGGGCTGCCCGTTGACCCGTCCTCGTGGCCTACCTGCGGGCTTGGAGCGCCGTTTCCTGGCGGGAACCGCCCAGCACCTCGGCCTCGGCGGCGGCACAGCATTGGAGCGCTGGAGCGGAGCGGAGTGGAGCGGGCGATCCCTTGCCTGGGTCGCTGCGCTGGAGCGACGCGCTGGAGCTTTACCAACTTTACCAACGGGAGCCTGGGCGCTCCAAACCGGCGCGGCCTTGTCGGCTTCGGCAGCCGCGGGCTCCAACCAGGAAGCGGCCGTTCCAAGTGGCCCAGCCGCCAAAAGGACTCTCCCGACGCCGGGGCAAGACCACCCGGTGAGAACGGCCAGGAACATCGGGCCTCCGTAGAGGCAATTGCGGTGGCCTCAATAGGCATGACTTTGGGGTGAACATGGGGTGGGGACTGGACATTGTGCCTTCCTCCACAGTGCTATCCACTGTGGGGGGATGATTTTTTTGTCTAATTGTAGTCCTGTAGGTCTGTGTCCAAGATGGCTGCCGTGAAGAGAGAGTGGACGCTGGCGCGAATTGGTTGCCGCTGCTCCCTCTTCACACTGTTTTTGATTTTCTGTTTTTGGATTGAATCCTGTTTTTAATTTGTGTCTCTGTGATGTCTTTATTACTTGTTATATTCCGATTATATGTTATTATGTAAGGTGTCCTTGAGATTTTGTATGAAAGGCGCCCATTAAATATAAAATTTATTATTATTATTATTATGTTATAAGAAAGATATTGTCAAGCTTGAAAGGGTTCAGAAAAGATTTACGAGGATGTTGCTTGGACTAGAGGTTGCGAGCTATTGGGAGAGGTTGAGTAGGCTGGGTCTCTATTCCATGGAGCGCAGTAGGATGAGGGGAGATCTTGTAGAGGTGTATAAAATCATGAGAGGAATAGATCGGGTAGATGCACAGAGTCTTTTGCCCAGAGTTGGGGAATCGAGGACATAGGTTCAAGGTGAAGGGGAAAAGATTTAATAGGAATCCGAAGGATCATTTTTCACACAAAGGGTGGCGGGTGTATGGACAAGCTGCCAGAGGAGGTAGTTGAGGCTGGGACTATCCCATCGTTTATGAAACAGTTAAACAGGTACATGGATAGGACAGGTTTGGAGGGATATGGACCAAACGCAGTCAGGTGGGACTGGTGTGGCTGGGACATGTTGGCCGGTGTGGGGGAGTTGGGCCGAAGGGCCTGTTTCCACACTGTATCATTCTATGACTTTCTGACACTATGCATCATATGTGCAAAGCCACCACAATAGGATAGTTATTATAAAGTAGCGGCACTAATGTATTATTGAACAGAAGGTAAGTTGCAAACCTGAGGTGAATCTGAAACCTCAGATTCCAGGCATAGGCACCATCTACTGGCCCCTCCCCTTCTCCAGATACATATACCTTGTGTAAATTGTCAGTATGATTTGCCATTTCCTCTTCCAGTAAACTTGAGCTCTTACAAAATCTTGTCCTGTGAGTTTTAACTTGTACCAGGTCCTGTCCAGTTATGGTCTGTCTTCTCATTGGGCAAGAGATGATTTTTACAACACTCGGCCGTTTAGTTTAGTTTAGTTTAGTTGAGATACAGCGAGGAAACAGACCCTTCGGCCCATCGAGTCCACGCCGACCAGCGATCCCCGCACACTAACACTATCCTACACACACTCGGGCCGATTTACATTTATACCAAGCTAATTAACCTACAATTCTGTACGTCTTTGGAGTGTGGGATGAAACCGAAGATCTCGGAGAAAACCCATGCAGGTCACAGGGAGAACATACAAACTCCATACAGACAAGCACCCAGGGCCAGCCTTAAGCCGATTGGACCGATTTCTCCCAATTGGGCCCCGCGCCTAAGGGGGGCCCCACGTTAATTTTCCGTATTTCGTACGGAAATACAAATTCGCTTTGTTAAATAAAGATTTTTAAAAAAACATTCGCCATACGGATTTTTTTACAAAACGAACATGGATAACAACCGCTGCACGGCCATCAGACACAAACGATTTGTATCACTTGTTATCAGCCAGTAGTTAACAAGTAGTTATAGTAGTTAACAAGTAGTTATACAAAGTGTCATCAATGCATCGATCCACATTCCTCAGTAAATGTAATTGTGTTTTGAACTATTAATTGTGTTTTGATGTATTAATGACGCTGCGTTCCTTTAAATACAATTCACGCGGCATCATTAATACTTGTTCAAAACACAATTACATTTACTGAGGAATGTAGATCGATGCATTGATGACACATTGAGAATTTCTTAAAACTCACCATCATGATTGAGGGCTTCTTCTTGGTGAGCTTCTTGGTGTGCAGCAGCTTAGTCATTCAATTTACCTACCGACCCACGTTGTGTCTCTCTGTCTTTCGCTCTCTCCCTCCCTCTCTCTCTCTCGCGCTCTCTCTCTCCCACTCTCCATCTCGTCCCTCTCCAGCTCTCTCGGCATTCCCGGAATCATTGACGTTTTGCGGTAGACAAAACTGCCAGAGAAACTCAGCGGGTGAGGCAGCATCTATGGAGCGAAGGAAATAGGCAAAAAGGTTCGGGTCGAAACCCTTCTTCAGACCCGGCCCGAAACGTTGGCTATTTCCTTTGCTCCATAGATGCTGCCTCAGTGGCTGAGTTTCTCCAGCAATTTTCTCTACCTTCGATTTTCCAGCATCTGCAGTTCCTTCTTAGACGATTTGCGCTGACGGCTGCATCTGCGGTTCCTTTCTGTTTTGGGGGGGGGAAGCATCTACCCCCCCCCACCCCACCCCCACCGCTTCCTGCCCAACCTCAGCCTCACTGACCTTAGCATATCCCAAGTTCCGAAAACCCATTTCCATCACTGATTGCAATATATATGTAACACCACGTTGGAGGTTCTACAGAGATTTTGATTATATTGAGTGGATGTTTCTAGATTCATTTATGGGAATTAAACATTAAATTCCTTCCATCTGGCATATAAATTTATGACAGTGAGATTTAATAATCATGTTATATTGTGAATTCTTGTGTGAATGGGATTAGTTTGTTATTTGGATACTTAGGCTATTTAAAAAAATTATCCTTTTCTTAAGAAATGGAATCTACAGGACATTGTTAATGGGAAAGTAGTGGGCAGAAAGGCATGTCATGTGAGGTTTGAAGAGCAAAAACTTCTAGTTTACAATGCCTAAACTGAAAAGTTGAGGAGAAACAAGGTGTACAGAGTTGCTTATTGGTTACAATCTGAGGAGTATGATGATGCTACTGATTATGATATGCCAATGTACCAGCTAGCAACTGATCTTCTCGATAAAGACCTGGTCTATTGCTAGAAATTGTAATTTATTTACCCATCTGTAACGGACTTACAGCATATTATACAATAATATTAAAGTTCTGATCTTGAGAATATCACATTTTTGAATTTTCAAGGCAGTCTGGGTGTTTATTACTATTTCCGTCACAACGGTCAATTTTGTAATTAGCTACAATTAGGTAATTAACTAGTTATATGCTTTAATTTCAGGTCATCGAAGTAAGATGTTTTATATTTGTTTCAGAATGCTTCAATCTATAATAACTGAAAATTTAATTCCGTTCTCTTAATTTTGAAGAAAGTTATGGGCTTTTGACTGTCCTCGATCACAGCTTTTATGTTAAGTCAATGGAAAAGCAATAGGGAACAAGATGCTAATTTCCGAGTATGAAAATGGCCATAACATTTTTAATACTGAAGATATGAAAGTGAATTGGGTGTCAAATTAAACTTCTTTTTATGCTTTATCTGGTGGGATAAATTGCAGGCTTGATTTTTTAAATCTCAAAATTTTGTAACATTGCTAGAAAATGTACCTGTATCTTGGAGGCCGAAGGTTAGGTTGTTGGCCAAGAAAGATAGACTTCGTTATCCCTCAGTACAGCAACATCAAGAACAATGTTGCTGCACTGAGGGATAGGCAAGTCTATCCCTCATTGCTAGCAGCTGATGGGAAGCGGCTGTAAAGTGGGAAGCGGCTGCAAAAGGACAGCGCTGCTGGGGGGGGGGGAGTTCCTTTCACAGCGTGTGAGTAGTCTGTCCAGGGGTAAAGTTGCGGGGAGGGCAGGAGCGTTGAGAAGGAGGCGGTCGGCCGGGGATCATCCAGCTCAAGAGCGGGTCAGCGGGCGATGGATAACAGGACAGCGGGCAGTGGAGCTTACTCCATATGTCAGTGCGAGTAACCTCAATTGATCCCTTGTTCGCGCTGACACAGGAGTAAGTTCCACCGCCCGCTGTGATGTTTTCCATTACCCGCTGACCCGCTCCGCTCTATGATCTTTGCTCTTGAGCTGGTCCCCTCACTGTTCAGATGGAGAGCACTGCCAGAGGTGAGCGGGCTGGCAGAAGGTGCTGAGATGGCAGTCGGTTCCGCAGTCTGGTGATGGTGGCCGCTCGTAGCCACGCGAGCTGCATCCCTCCCCGGCCCGGAGCGCCGCGCCCGGAGCACCACGGCAGCGGTGAGTGAGTGGGTTACTGGCATGAACCCGACCCCCTCCTTCTCAATGCTCCTGCCCTCCCCACAACTTTACCCCTGGCTAGACTCCCCACATGCTGTGAAAGGAACTCTCCCCCCAATTGGTCCCTTGAACTAGTATAGTCATTCAATAAGATGACAATTGATTCAACTTGTCCTGGTGTGCTCCCGTTTTTCCCACCATCTTTCCACGTGCCGTCACCCTCCGCCCCCCACCCATTCAGTAATTTAGAAAGAATGAGATTTGGAAGCCTTGGGCAAATTGAATTGTTACTTTATTTATTTTATTTTTTATTTTTACGGAGACGAAAACAATCTGCGCATGCACAGTTTAAATTTTTTTAAAGCCGACTGACTGTCATATTACTCACGACACGTGACTCATTTATAATTATTTATTTACATTTCAAAGAAAATTGTTCCCAATTGGGCCCCGCACCTCCTAAGGCCGGCCCTGCAAGCACCCGTAGTCGGGATCGAACCCGGGTCTCTGGCGCTGCAAGCACTGTAAGGCAGCAACTCTACTGTGCTGTGCCACCGTGCTGCTCAAAATGCTTTTTGGAAACACTTTCCCTTCATTATACAGTATTTTTCCCTACAATTTCCTAAGTTATCTACCTTTCTCTAAGCGAGGTCTCTTGAACACCCTTGATGTTAATTGTTCCTCCATTGTGGCTATGTCTTTCGCTGCTGGTGCCCACAGCTCTGATAGGCATTCTCTAAACCTCTCTACCCACCTCTCTTTAGATGGTTTTCAATAACCCGGCTCTTATCTCTCCTGGTAATCCCATGCGTGCTTTGTTTTGTTCGGGGATGTTCCTTTGCTTTGTTAAGGGTGCTTTCCATATACAAGGTTGTAGTGCTTGTTGATCACAGTTCACAGGGCCAGGAATTGAGTTACGATACGATACAATACGACAGAACCTTATTTATCCCAGGAGGGAAATTGGTCTGCCAACAGTCATAAAACACAAAATACATGAAACATGAAATTAAAGTGACGAGTGGAAAGGATCGGGGATATGTATAGATTGAGGGGGGGGGGGGGGGGGATTACTTGCTAGTAAAAATTAAAAATGTACAAAACAACATGAATAGAACACTCCACTGAATTAGACCTGCACGAAAGAACTGCTGTTTTATGACTAGCTGTCTAGAGTAACGCATTACCAAATTATAGCTTAATAGCTATCACATACATCACTAATACAGAGCATTCATAAAGCATTAAGAGGTTCCTATGATGTTTTACTGCTGGAAGCATACACCTGACATTTGTATTATTCACCTCGCCTTTGCTTGACTAAAGTCTTTGTTTTTTTTCTAGTGAAGAGCGGATGCCAGTTGCTGTGTTTCCAATTATAAAGGTCAGTCTGTATTGCAGCGATCATTTAGTCCCCGTATTTTCCTTTGTGCATTTGTGATCTGTGATCAAAGATAATTGGATAACCTGTTACTATATCTACAGTCACAGAGCACCGAAGAAAATGTGTTCCTTTAAAAGAGCAAGTAATTAGCCTCTTTGTGAGCCAAAATCCTAATCGGATATTTAAAAGGCCAACAGGGTGACGATGAATAACTCATCTGATTCTTGTGCGACGTTTTGTAATAAAAAATGATTTAACGGAAATTGCATTATACTCAATGTGTTCCCCAGTCTTCCTAAAAATTCAATTAGGGTGTAAAATCGACTGCAAAAATATGTTAACTGATCTAATAATGTAGCAAATGCAGCATCTCTATATTTGGTTCCGAGCCCATACATCATTCTAGCACATGAGAACATAATGAACCGAAAATAACAGGAGACTTGTCTAGCTGCAATGGGAGACCAAAATATACACAATATGGTTCTTGGGTATGCAGACATTTGCCATTTGCTATTGGGATCAAATGTAAGCAGCTGCTGGGCAGGCTGTTGAAGAGAGGGAGATATGAAAGGAATCTCTATCTTAGGAATGAAGGGTTAAAAACAGGGCATCACTGACTAACCCTTGCATAAGTAGCATTTCACTGTCTAGAGGTGACAACTGTTAGTATATTTGGACGGACATAAAAACATTGTCGGTTTCAGTTTACTTTAGTTTAGTTTAGAGATACAGCGCGGAAACAGGCCCTTCAGCCCACCGAGTCTGCACCAACCAGCACATTAAAGGGCCTGTTCCACATACTATTTTTAGGCGACTACATGCGACTAGGCTGTTGCTACATGGTCGCTGGGGTGTCGCCTGTATGGTCGTGAGTAGTCTCCTCAGTCGCCCAAAGAGTCGTAGCGTCTTTCTGGTCGCCGCTAGATTTTCAACATGTTCAAAAGTGCCGACAGTGGGTTTGACGCCAATGAGCGTAGCTTGACTTCTCCTGACGTAGGTTCTGTCGTAGGTTGTCGCCAGGTGACGTATGTTGTGGCCGGTCCTGACTTTGGTGAATTCCATTGGCGACTGCCTACGTCAACCAGCGATAGGTACCGGCGACTGAATTGTCTTCAGTTGTTTTCAGTTGTTGCCGACAGAGTCGTAGCTTGTCGTAGCTTATCTCGGGTGGACGTAGATTGACATTGGTTGTCGTAGGTTGTCGCCTGTGTGGTTGTAGGTTGTGGTAGGTGTGGTCGTAGGTGGACGTCCTAATGGGTCGCAGGTCGTCGGTAGCTTACCTTAGCTTGACGTCAACTAGGTGGTAGATTGTTGTAGCTTGTAGTAGACATTGTCGTAGGGGGTCCAGGCAGCGACCTGCTACGACTATGACAGTCGCTTAAAAAATTGCCTAAGTGGGACAGGCCCTTAATACTACCCTACACACACTTACATTTATACCAATCCAATCAACCTACAAGCCTGTACGTCTTTGGAGTGTGGGAGGAAACCGAAGATCTCGGCGAAAACCCACGCGGTCACAGGAAGAACTTACAAACTCCGTACAGACAGCGCCCGTCGCCGGGATCGAACCAGGGTCTCTGCCAATGCAAGCGCTATAAGGCAGCAAAAATCCAGCTGCGCCACCGTGCCACCCATTTGTTTGCGGAAATATTGTTCCCCTTCTTAGGCAGTCCCGAGATTAACATAGAAACGTAGAAACATAGAAAATAGGTGCAGCAGTAGGCCATTCGGCCCTTCGAGCCTGCACTGCCATTCAATATGATCATGGCTGATCATCCAACTCAGTATCCCGTATCTGCCTTCTCTCCATACCCCCTGATCCCCTTAGCCACAAGGGCCACATCTAACTCCCTCTTAAATATAGCCAATGAACTGGCCTCAACTACCTTCTGTGGCAGAGAATTCCAGAGATTCACCACTCTCTGTGTGAAAAATGTTTTTCTCATCTCGGTCCTAAAAGACTTCCCCCTTATCCTTAAACTGTGACCCCTTGTTCTGGACTTCCCCAACATCGGGAACAATCTTCCTGCATCTAGCCTGTCCAACCCCTTAAGAATTTTGTAAGTTTCTATAAGATCCCCCCTCAATCTTCTAAATTCTAGCGAGTACAAGCCGAGTCATTAAGCATTAACATAGGAGCTCACACAAGTTCCTTTAATAGAAGGCGATGAATGGACTCCGGCATTGACATTAGATTGAGAGAGCAGGGACTTGGTAGAATGGCAGGTGTACACAAGCTCAGCACACACAAATTGGATGCACACGCATGCATGCATACATAAACACTGCCAATTTGGGCAATTGAGGCTGTGGGACTTGGGCAGGAGGGTGCTGGGGTTCAGAATTAGCTGTGTCTTAGAAACATAGAAACATAGAAAATAGGTGCAGGAGTAGGCAATTCGAGCCAGCACCGCCATTCAATATGATCATGGGTGATCATCCATCAAAAGACCCCTGGTTCTGGACATCCCCAACATCGGGAACATTTTGCTTGCATCTAGCCTGTCCAATCCCTTAAGAATGTTATATTCTACAAGATATCCTCTCATCCTTCTAAATTCCAGTGACTATAAGCCCAGTCGACCCATTCTTTCCACTCTTACTGAGCAAACTTTTTACTTCTCCAAAGCATCACCTGAATGTATGAATGAATGAATGAATGAATGAATGATTGAATGAATGAATGAATGAATGAATGAATGAATGAATGAAAGAATTAATACTTTATTGTCACATGTGACAAGTGAAGTTCTCTGCTTGCATGCCCACGGTATGCAAATAGTCACCACATAAAGGGCATTGACAAAGTTACAAAGTATACCATATTCCTTTTCTCCAGAGATGCTGTCTGACCGGCTGAGTTACTCCAGCTTTCTGCGTCTCTCTCCTGCTTTTACTTACTGAGCAATGAAACCTTTCGGGTTTTAAAAAGACACGACTTAGCAGTGGATGATATATTATATATGACATATGCCTCTCCTTATCAAATTCTGTGGCATTTCAATCGACGTTATAGGAGGTCAGTTGGTAATCTTAGAGCAATATTGTGTATGTGTGCACTTCCTGTCCATTGCACTTTGGTTGGCTGTCACCCACACTGTCAAATTGAATTCCTGTGCTATGTTAAACAAAAAATTTATATTTCCTATGTGCAGCATTGACTCTGAAGGAACAGAAAACACTGAATTTACACTATCGTCGATCCTTCAAATATATGTGTACACATTCGGCAGCAATCTGCATTGACCTCTTTGTTGGCTAATTACTACTTTACAGTAACTAAGCTTTGAACATTTCAAAGATACTTCATCCATACTTTGGTATAGGAATAAAATATACATGAGATAATATCAACCAGAAATAGTGGCTGGAAGCAGCTACAATATTGCGTACAGTTTTGGTCTCCAAATCTGAGGAAAGACATTCTTGCCATCGAGGGAGTGCAGAGAAGGTTCACCAGACTGATTCCTGGATGTCAGGACTTTCTTATGAAGAAAGACTGGATAGACTCGGATTGTACTCGCTAGAATTTAGGAGATTGAGGGGGGATCTTATAGAAACGTACAAAATTCTTAAGGGGTTAGACAGGCTAGATGCAGGAAGTTTGTTGCCGATGTTGGGGAAGTCCAGGACAAGGGGTCACAGCTTAAGGATAAGGGGGAAATCTCCCGCATTTTTCACGCAGAGAGTGGTGAATCTCTGGAACTCTCTGCCACAGAAGGTAGTTGAGGCCAGTTCATTGGCTATATTTAAGAGGGAGGTAGATGTGGCCCTTGTGGCTAGAGGGATCAGGGGGTATGGAGAGAAGGCAGGTACGGGATACTGAGTTGGATGATCAGCCATGATCATATTGAATGGCGGTGCAGGCACGAAGGGCCGAATGGCCTACTCCTGCACCTATTTTCTATGTTTCTATGTTTCTATAATGGGGTACAAAAAGCTTTTAGATAGGCACCAGAATATGCAGGGAATGGAGGTATATGTATCACTCGCAGGCAGAAGAGATTTGTTTAATTTGGTATCATTGTACGCCTATATTCACCATCCATTCTGTATTATCTCCATAGTTATGTACAACACTTACATCTGTTTGACACCGTGTTCATATTCATAAGATAAGATAATATATACATATTTATAAGGGCAGATTGGTGGCGTATGTTTGTACGTTCTCCCCGTGACCTGCGTGGGTTTTCTCTGAGATCTTCAGTTTCCTCCCACACTCCAAAGACTTACAGGTTTGTACGTTAATTGGCTTGGTATGAATGTAAATAAAAGATTGTCCCTGGTGTGTTTAGCGTAGTTCAGGGATCGCTGGTCGGTGCGGACCTGGTGGGCCGAAGGGCCTGTTTCCACGCTGTATCTCTAAACTAAACTAAACTAAGATGACAAATCGCAATTGAGATGACAGGGACTATAAAACATGAAAACCAAGAATTAAAACTACGTTATTAGATTTAAAAAGCTGAAATCAAAAATAAGTTTTAGTTTGTGTTTAGTGTTAGAGATACAGTGCGGAAACAGGCCCTTCAGCCAACCGAGTCCGTGCAGACCAGCGATCCCTGTATACTTAACACTATCCTACAAACACTAGGGCCAATTTTCACATTTTTTTATACCATACCAATTTTACTTCGGAGTCACGTGAGTGACTACGTGAAGAAGCCCGCCAGGCGCATGCGTGTATTGCGCTACACGCATTGCAACTGGTCATTGTCGGGAGGAAGGACGTTCCTCCCGAACGGCAGGATTTCGAACCTGCAACAGTAAGGTAAGGGAACTTCGTTCCATACTTACCTTTTTTCTACAGAAGGCTGTTGAAAGCTGGCGGGGGAGGAGTCTGCAAGCAGCCAGCAACGGCCAGTGGCATTACAGTCTCCCTTAGCGGGAGTCCGTGCGTCTTCAGCTCCGACTCCGGAGCCGTCATTCCGACAAACTCGGACAACAACCCCGAGGACGCTACATGGGTCCGTGGAGCTGCGGAAATCACAGCGGGAGGAAGGACGTTCCTCCCGAAACGGCAGGTTGAGAACCAGCAACACAGGTAAGAGATTTCCTTACCTTTTTCTTGATTGCAGGAAGGCTGCCGAGCTGCCGCTGAAAAGCAACAGGCAGCCAGCAACGGACGTCGGCACCACTATCTCCCATAACGGGAGCGAGTGCCAAACTTCACCCCAAACGGGTGGAGGAAATGGGAGCCAACAACCCACAAAGACAGTGGGTTGTATTTGTGCTCTGTCCCCTTTTTTAATATTAGGGGACAAAAGGAGATTGCGCTCCTGCCGTGGCTAAGCCAGGTGGAGTAAGCGCAACAGGGGACAACAGCTGCGGCCGGAATCGGCTCCCGTAATGGGAATAGCTGTACCCGACCTTCGCTCCCGACTCGCTCCCGCACCGGGCAGGGCGGGAGAGGGAGCAAAACTAATGTTTTCCCCGCGCTAGGTCTGTACAGGAGGGGAAGCTGGACAAAGGAGTGTCCACAGTGCTGCTAGTGGAGCTGGCTGGGGAAGACAGCTGAGTCGCAGGCAGCCGGCAGCAGCAGCCAAAGGCACGTTTATCTCCCGTTATAAGGAGAGCAGTGCCGACATTTGGTCCCGCGCCGGCCAGAACACCACGGCCGGGCGGGAGACCATTCAAATGGGGCCGTTGACTTGACCAGTCATTAACGGCAGCAGACGGGGTAGAATGACGCTCACCCGTAGCAACGATTTACACTTGGACCTGCAGGTAAGAGCTGCGGTCTTTTTTGTTGCATTTCTATGCTGATTGCAGGTGCAGAAACAACGGGCTGCGACAAAGCTGGTGGGCTAGATGGAATCAGCTGTGCCAGATGTCCTCCACACCGGCCATATCCACTCCACGGAAGGGCAGTAACGACAAAGCTGGAGAAGGAGGACCGTGGAGCAGCGGGCAGCCAGCAGCAGCCAGCGGCACTTGGATCACCCATAGTGGGATCAGCTGTGCCCGATGTCGCCTCCGCACGGGCCAGATCCACGCGGCCGGGCGGAAAGGCTAGACACAAAATAAACAAGGTCGTGGACTCAGAGGAGTCCGACTTTGAATTACCGCCGGCGGCCAGCGCCCGAGAGCGCTGAAGCGGTGTATGGAGCTTTGCTCCAACGTGACAGACTCCGGGACATGGAGTCGGGTCACTGTGGGCCCTATGATAACCCACAGCAGTACCTCTTTAAGGGCTGCAAAGTGCTTCTACCTCATCAGAGGGAAGCACTGCGGGTCAGTTCTGGGCTGACCTGGAAGAGGGGTCCGCAGAAGAAAGTGTGCAAGGGGTGCAGGAACAAGAGAACCTACTGGAACCTAGCACCCCCACGCACCCACCAGCAAAACTGGTGAAAGCTCGAAGGCCCGGTACTCAAAAACATGAGTCTTTTAGGCCATGGCCCAGACCGGCCTTCTCGGAAGATGCGGGACCTCCAACGCAAACCAACCGTAAATCCAGACCCCAGCGCTACAACAGCGAAGAACCTACAAAAAGGTAAACCTGCCACTGCTAACTATGGAGGTAGGTGGGTCTGGTTCCCTACAAACAGTGGGCACAGAGATTGGGTGGAGATAACACTCTCTTCTGAATGCATGGAGCATGATACAACCGATATCTACATCTTAAGCAGTATCCAGGGATATACAATAGAGTTTATACACAAGTACAGCCCTCCAGTTCAACATATACTGAACCGAATGTTCGTGCTTTCTGATGAAAGAAATCAAAAGCGCAAGCTGAACTGAAGCGGCTTTACATAAAAGGTGTAATTGAGAAAACTCAACACGAACCATTAAAATTTGTGTCCGATATATAAACAAAAAGATGATGGTCATCGCATCATCATAGATCTAACAAAATAGATACCTTTGTTACTGCTTAACAATTAATACCCAAAGGTTACTTCAATGGCCAGCATCATTTTTAAAGATGCTTACTATTCAGTGCCTATACGAGGTGACCACAGATGTTACTTAAATTCAACTGGTTGGGGAACTGAGATTTCATCCAGTTAAATCTAAACTAACGTCTTCCACTACTATGGACTACCTGGGGTTTCACCATTGACTCAGTTCACATGTCGATGACTCTGCCTAAGGGAAAGGCTACAGATTTAATAGAGGCTTATAAAAACCTCACTGACATCAGCAAACCATCCATCAGATTGGTAGCCAAAGTAATTGGCATAATGATGGCTGCCTTTCCAGCCACACAATTTGGACCTCTACATTACCAAAACATAGAGAGAGCAAAAAACAAGCACTAAATTATGCAGGTCACTTTGACAGATCTGTGAAACTACCAATCAGGCTAAAATGGAACTAAAATGGTGGATAGATAACTCTAGCCTTGTTCCTATCCAAGCATTGTCAGTAACCTTTTCCATGGTACTACAAACTGATGCCAGTACAATTGGTGCGGAGCCACCAATACCAATACCACCGAGGTAGCATACATTAACCACAGGGTGGAAACAAATCGACATCATGTGACAATCTGGCCATACAAATTGGCAATGGTGTCTCCAGAAAGATATTTGGATATCAACCACTTATCTACCAGGAAGACTAAATTCAGTGGCAGACACCAGGTCCCAGTTATCAAGTTATGTTACACAGGAACCAGACCCTGGGGCAGCGGCAACAGATGCATTTTTCGCTGCATTGGAGGGGAGGGGAAATTGTTTATTTATGCATTCCCTCCTTTCCTGCCTCATCAGTCGGGTATTAAGGAAATACAACAGACTCTGCATCTGGAATTGGTAGTACCCGATTGGCCTACACAACCATGGTTCCCAGTGGTATCAAACATGGAATCAGAGACATGAACATCCCATCTGTTCTGGAATATCTGGCAGGCCACCACTACGATGAGGGGCTCAGTTACAGTGCCATCAACTGCGCCAGAAGTGCCCTATCGACTTACCTATGGCAGGGGACAGACCATTACACTGTTGGGACTGACCCACTGGTACAAAGCCTATGAGGAGTACCAGATACTCCCATATATGGGATGTGAGTATAATCCTGAAGATGCTCAGGAGTGGTCTCCAGCAACAGTTCTGTCTTTACACAGACTGACATTAAAACGGTCATGCTATGGTATTGGTCACGGCACAGAGGATACAGTCACTGCAAAACTAGACTGGACAACATGACTTTCTCAACGGAAAATATTACGTTTCATATTTATGAGATAGTAAGCAGAACAGAAAAAGGGATCAGCAGGCCTCTATATACAATTAGGTCATACCCAACAGATGACCGTCTGTGTATAATAAAACATCTGTCGTTACACATGGAGAAAACGAATATCCTAAGGCAATGAAAAGACACATCTTTTTTCAGCCACTAGCAACCACACCAAGAGTGACGGTCCAGACCATCTCAAGATGGCTGAAACAGTTGCTAAACACAGGCTGGGGTGGATACTAAAATTTAAAAAATCTCTTTCCACCAGGGCTGCAGCTACATCGGCAGCGATACAGTTGGATGGACCAAATCCTCAAGGCAGCAGGATGGTCTGGAGGGGAAAAAACATTCCAATTATTTGTAAAACCAGTAATGAAACCTGGAACATTTGCAGAAACAATTTAAGTTCTGTAAATTAATTTAAACCCCATATAAAGAGGTTATAAACATGTGTTAAAAATTTTATGATTTCAATGTCGAATTCATGTCCAAATTATGTTAACACAATCCTCCCAACAGTCAAGGCAGACGTGATGCATGGACTCGTTCCACGACATGAAATCACAGAGCTTTAAAATCTTCACGTAGTCACTCACGTGACTCCGAAGTAAAATAGTAAGATTAAACGAGAACTTACCAGTTTGAAGTTTGATCTGTATTTTATGAGGAGTTACGATGAGGGATTACGTGCCCTCCGCTCCCACCCAGATCATATACTTAACTGGTACCTCTTCTCTAATCTTACTATGTTCAGTCATTACAGTTATCTGTGATTCCACACCGCTGCTTTGAAGAATGACACGCGTGCGCCTGGCGGGCTTCTTCACGTAATCCCTCATCGTAACTCCTCATAAAATACAGATCAAACTTCAAACTGGTAAGTTCTCGTTTAATCTTACTATTAATCTACAAACCTGTACGTCTTTGGAGTGTGGGAGGAAACCGAAGTTCTCGGAGAAACCCCACGCAGGTCATGGGGTGAACGTACAAACTTCTTACCGACAGCACCCGTAGTCAGGATGGAACCCGGGTCTCTGGCGCTGCAAACGCTGTAAGGCAGCAACTCTACCGCTGCGCCACCGTGCTGCCCACAAGTGCCATCAGCAAAGAGCACTCATCGAGAGGGGAACCACGGAAACGGAACCAACAATCTTTATCCCTGTTTAACTGAGGACCATATATCTTGACAACACAGTAGAAGGACATTTCGGCCCATCGAATCCATGCTGCCTCACAGAGTAATCCAATTTTACCTGTAACCTAATCTCCCTACAATCCCATTTACTCCACCCTGATACTCCCCCTGGCCTACACACCAGGGGCAAGTTAACCTACCCGCCTGCACGTCTTTAGCATGTGGCTGGTAACTGAGGAAACCCATATGGTCACAGGGAGAACGTGCAAACTCCACACAGACAGCACCAGAGACCAGGGTTGAACCCAGGTTGTCGGAGCTATGAGGCAGCAGCTCTTTCATCTGCATCTAATAGATATGTAGAAAGTCAAAGATTTAGTACTGAAATAATGTTTTCCAACAAAAAGGTAGGATGGCTGGAAATTCTAGTGACAGGGAATAACTATTGGACCATGTCCTCCTTCTTGATTTAGTACGACTTGCTTGGCTTTGTATCACACAGAGCAGAGGGAGGGTGTGATGGCTAGGGTTGACAACTGTCCCGTATTAGCCGGGACATCCCGTATATATTGGGCTAAATTGGTTTGTCCCATATGGGACCGCCCTTGCCCCGTATTTGACGGTGCTACTACTCGGGTCGAGGGGACTGTCGGGTCGGAGCGCCGCGTCCAACCCCGCCTCACCCGTCCCGATGTAGTGCAGCTCATGGAGTGCAGCAGCAGCAGCGCCTCGCCCGTGGCCCCGTCGGTCGGCAGCCCGGCCAGCCGTCCGACCTACGGACCTTCGCTTACCGCCGACACCACCATCCCTCCTTCTCATGGCCGATCATCGGTTCATGAGTTGGATGGGGTGCCGGACTTTGCGCCCGGGCCAAAACTCCTCAGCTGGCCCGCCGGCTGGGCTTTGTGTGCAGTCCAGCACCCGGGTCAACTCATCATTCACCCAGCCATGGCCGAGTCGGTCAACGAATTGCAGTCGGGAATTTTCCTCTTATTTTGACCTTCGGTCCCTTATTTGGGAGTGAGAAAATTGGCAACCCTGGTGATGGGTCAAGCAGTCTTCTTCATTACAAAGCACATAAATACAAACATAAAGACATGATGTAAGCCCAGGTCACAACCAACACCACAGCACTGGTCAAGAGAGCCCAGCAGCGACTACACCCTCTCCGAAGACTACGTAAAGCAGGTTTCCCCACTACACATCTACGAACTTTTTATAGGGGGACAATCGAGAGCACATTAACCAACGGCATCACTTCCTGGTTCGGGAGCTGCAAGGCATACGAACGGCACCAACTTGACAGGATTGTGAAGACTGCCAGCAGGATTATTGGTGCTCCACTCCCTTTCTTGCTGGACATATACAGGAAGAGATGTATCAACAGAGCCATCTCCATCATCAAAGACCCCTACCACCCATCACATCACATATTCTCCATCCTGCCATCTGGGAAGAGGTACAGGAGCATTAGCTGCAAAACCAGCAGGATGCTCCTCAGCTTCTTCCCGCAGGCTATAAGACTGTTAAACGGACTTTGCCCCCTGCCAAAGTATCGCGCACCAACCACCAACCTGAACAGAGCCACTGTCGTGCCGCTGCCGATCGGAACGCCTGTTGATGTTTAGTTGAGAGTAGTGTTAAACTTGTTCATGATATATGTATTTTTATTTCTATTTATTTTTTACTGCACACTGAATGGACACTGGTTTGAGTAACGTTTTTTTGTTTCCTCTGGGTATGTGAGTACTCAGCAAAATGACAATAAAGATATACAATACAATATTCCTACCTTATCCCTCCATGTTCAGTACCTTGTGCCATGTTCCCACTTCTATCATACTATCATACCCTCAGCTGCTGTTCAGGGTTCAGTCTGAGGAAGGCTGAGGACCCGAGGCGTCACCCATTCCTTCTCTCCAGAAGTGCTGCCTGTCCTGCTGAGTTACTCCGTTTTGTGTCTTATCTTCTGGTTCAGGTCTGTGGGGTGAAGCACGGCATGGTTCGAGTGTTACTGATCCTACGGAAGTGGATGTGTATTTGGCTGCAGTGAGAGGGGCTATCACCCCCCCCTCGTTTCACTGCCATTTCTGATGCTGTGAAGAAAGATATCACTTTGGGGGTCAGTAGCGTTGAACCTCTCGTGCTCAAGGTTGACCCCCTCCCCCCCCCCCCCCCCCGTCGTGAACATGGCATGCTGAACACCAGTTTCCACTAGTGGGAGAGTCTAGGACTAGAGGTCACAGCCTCAGAATTAAAGGACGTTCTTTCAGGAAGGAGACAAGGAGAAATTTCTTTAGTCAGATGGTGGTGAATCTGTGGAATTCTTTGCCACAGTAGGCTGCGGAGGCCGAGTCAATGGGCATTTTTAAGGCAGAGATAGATAGATTTTTGATTAGTACGCGTGTCAGAGGCTATGAGGAGAAGGCAGGAGAACGGGATTAGGAGGGAGAGATAGATCAGCCATGATTGAATGGCGGAGTAGACTCGATGGGCCGAATTGCCTAATCCTACTCCTGTCACTTATGATCTTATGATCTTATGAGTCCTAACATGCCAATGGGATTAATGTAGATGGGAAAAAAAGATTGGCCTTGTCAAGATGGGCAGAAGGGCCAGTTACTGATCTGCATGTGACTCTAGTCATGGATTTATTTATTCCCTTTATTACTTTAAATGGCTCATTCTGAACCCGTTGTGCTTCTAATTTGCGAGGGAATAAAACCTAAGGTTGCCAAGTCTATTATCGCATTTCAGCCATGATTGAGTGGCGGAGTAGACGTGATGGGCCAAATGGCCTAATCCTGCTCCTATCACGTATGACCTTGTGACCTTATGACCTGCTTGTACGTTTCGATTTCTCTGGTGCTGCTCCAGAAGTATTCACTGCATCAATGATTCCCCAGGTACAACATCTGTGACCAGCAGAGGAGAACTGAAGCACGCTACAACCTCTGACACGGACGGCGGCGCCTGTCTCTTGTTAACTTGCAACGTGTGAAAGCCCAGCCACTTGCCTTGTTGCTCCCACTAGGGTGAGTATCTGAGCAAACGGAGGAGGCCCAGGACAGAAAGGTCGGTGTGCGAATGGGAGGAGGAGTTAAAGTTAAACTGTTTAGCAAGCACTTTAAGGCCCCCTCCCATCCCCACACTGACCTTTCTGTCCTGGGCCTCCTCCACAGTCAGACTGAGGCCCAGCACAAATTGGAGGAACAGCACCTCATATTTTGCTTGGGCAGCTTACACCCCAGCGGTATGAACATTGACGTCTCTAACTTCAAGTAACCCTTGCTTTCCCTCTCGCTCCATCCCTCCCCCTTCCTAGTTCTCCGACCAGTCTGACTGTCCCCCTAGATAGAATTTTATCTCTGTCTGCTTCGTTGTCACCTTCTCCTAGCTGACAATGATCTACTCTACATTTGACTTGATCTCCATCCCCTTTGATGTCTTGTTTTCACACCTTACCCTTCCTTATCTCGGTGTCTCCATCTCCCCTGAGCAAATGCATGGCCTGCACATTTCCTGTGATACTGAACCAACAGTGCAAGTGGCCGACTCTGAATTCTGCTGAGCCACCACTTGCAGGATGTACGGATGATATCTGTGGGAAATAAACGTTTGTAAGGTCATAAGTGATAGGAGCAGAAAGAGGCCATTCGGCCTTGGGTAGAGTGGATTTGGAGAGGATGTTTCTACTAGTGGGAGAGTCCAGAAGTCATAGCCTCAGAATTAAAGGACGTTCCTTCAGGAAGATGAGGAAGAAATTCTTGAGTTAGAGAGTGATGAATCTGTGGAGGCCAAGTCAATGGATATTTTAAGACAGAGATTTATTGATTAGAACTGGTGTCAGGGGTTATGGGGAGAAGGGGGAAAGATAGATCCGCCATGATTGAATGGCAGAGTAGACTTGATGGGCCGGATGGCCTCATTCTGCTCCTATGACTTATGAACGTTTGAGCAGGTTGTTGTGAGGATTGTTCTATCTGAGGTGAAGGGATCCCAGAACGGCAAGAGTGGATGGGACGGTGACGCAGTGGTAGAGATGCTGCATTACAGCACCAGAGGCCCGGGTTCAATCCTGACTATGGGTGCTCTCTGTACGGAGTTTGTACATTCTCCGAGTGACAGCGTGGGCTTTCTCCAGATGCTTCGTTTTCCTCCCACATTCCAAAGACATACACGTTTGTAGGTTAAATTACTTCAGTAAAAATTGTAAATTGTCTCTAATGTGTAGGATAGTGTTAGTGCACGGGGATTGCTGGCTGACGGGGACTCTGCGGGTCGAAGGGGCTGTCCCCACGCTGTGTCTCTGAAGTATAGGGTCTAACGAGGTATCAGTGTGCAGCTGAAAGGTTTGTATGACCTTTGCCAGATCTGTATCTTTCCCGGTGACAAAAAAAGACAATTTCAGCCCTTGTCATGTTAGAGCAATCCCATTCCACATTCATTTTCCTTGTAGCCCATTCTCCTCACACTCCCGGCAATCCCCGGAGACTGTTCCGTTCACAGCTACACTGGGGCCCATTTACAGTGGGCCAATTAACCTACCAACCTGCACGTCTCAGGGATGTGGAAGGAATCCTCAGCCGCCTCCCAGGGGAACAAACCATGCAGACAGGTGGAGAACCAACGAACACCACCTTCTTATTTTCCTCAGCTTATTTTTCCTTCCTGTTGCTATGAAACCAATTCATTTCTCCCGAGTCCTCACCGCACCACTTGCCGATCCAGCGAAACCTCACTTTTCCAAGATGGGACCTTTGACCATCGGGACCCTTTAAACGCTGGAGTCAAACATGCACCTTGTGGCTGAGACCAGTATTATCATGTATCTACACACTGTAAATGGATCAATTGTAATCATGCATTGTCTTTCCGCTGGCTGGTTAGCACGCAACAAAAAGATTTTCACTGTACCTCGGTACACGTGACAATAAACTAAACTGAACTCAACTCAACTGAACAAGTTGCCGAGAATTTGGAAAAGATGTACAGTAATCACGGGAGAAAACTGTTTCTCCAGTTCACCCCCGGGAAAGCCTTCAATTGGAGTTAGACACAAAATTCTGGAGTAATGGGCCTGTCCCACTTAGGCGATTTTTCAGCGGACTGCCGGTGAGTGTCAAGTTGTCGGCAGTCGCCTGAAAAAACGGCAACTGGAACGGCGACTGTCAGAGGCAGGCAGGCACTCGCACACACACATATACATAGACAGGCACACACACACACACACAGGCACTCACACACACAGGCACTCGCACACACACACACACACACACACACACACACACACACACACACACACACACACACACACACACACACACACACACACTTCCTTCACCAGCCCGTTATGCAGGCGGGGGACAGGGCAAGTGGGGGAGCGCTGTCTGAATGAAATTCACACGGTGCAAAGCCAAGGTGATACAGACACACACCGCGATGAACAGGAAGGTTGGCGCTGTAATTAAGACAGCTAAAGCACAGTGTACGGTAAGTTCTTTAAAAGAGGGGGGGAAAGGGGGGAGAAGGGGGTAGAAGGAGTGGTGACAAATTTTAAGAAGCCAGAGATACAGGGCTGTGAAGCTCGGCGGACATTAACATTACCGGTCGGTTATCCTTGGTTCTGAAAACTACTGCTTACGTTATTTTCCAATGAGCCAATGAAATTCACCGGTCAGCACTGGTTACAACCTACAAGAACCTTTGAGAACCTTTGACCTCCTGGCGACCCACTAGGACCTCCTGACGACCCACCTACGGGTCGAGAATTCTCGCTACTCTCCAGGGCGGCTTCATTCTAGTTGCCACAAATATTTCAACATGTTGAAAAATTCACGGCGACCATAATGAGGCCGCGACTGGTTGCCAGAATGCAGGAACTCCTCACGACCATGAAGGCAACTCCCCGGCAACCACCCGCGAACATGTGGCGACCATGTGGCGACTGCATAGTCTCCTGCAGTCGCCTAAAAAGTCGCCTAAGTGGGACAGGCCCATTACTTAGCGCGGCAGACTGCATCTCTAGAGAAGAGGAATAGATGACGTTTCGGGTCGAGACCCTCATCAGACCAACTTAGCTTGGGTTAAAAACCAACTCTGTGACTTGCTGCAGTGTGATTTGGGTTGCTGATGTAATAGTGAGCCCACATATTAGTTTAGTTTAGAGATACAGCACGGAAACAGGCCCTTCGACCGACCGAGTCCGCACCGACCAGCAATCCCCGCACATTAACACTATATCCTGCACACACAATTTACATTTATACCACTTCTATTAGCCTACAAACCTGCACGTCTTTGGAGTGTGGGAGGAAACAGAAGATCTTGGAGAAAACCCACACGGTCACGGGGAGAACGTCCAAACTCCATACAGACAGCGCCTGTAGTCGGGATCGAACATTGGGATATTAGCAAGCTTCCAGCTAAGTTTAGTTTAGTTTAGTTTAAAGACACAGCACGGAAACAAGCCCTTTGGCCCATCAGAGTCCACACCAACCAGCGATCCCCGCACACTTACACTATCCTACACACACTAGGGACAATTTTACATTTACACCAAGCCAATTAACCTACAAACCTGAACGTCTTTGGAGTGTGGGAGGAAACCGAAGATCTTGGAGAAAACCCACGTGGTCACGGGGAGAACGTACAAACTCCGTACAGACAGCGCCCGTAGTCGGGATTCAACCCGGCTCATTGGCGCTGTAAGGCAGCAACTCTACCGCTGCCCCACCGTGGTATGACAGCACTTTTATTGTTACATATGGAAAGTGCAAACGCACAGTAAAATTACACCCCTCCCTACTGATCGTAGCACACTGGGAATGTAACATTTGGTGGAAAGCATTGAAATTCAAGAGGAGGACACCAGTAGACCCAGAATCTGCAGTTGGTCACTGAGAGCAGTCACTAACCAGCCCTGAGTCCGATGGAAGGGTTGTGCTCGCCTACTGGATAAAAGGAAAAATAATGGGAGGTCTTTTAACCATCTACACAATTATTGTCCTTCCCCTTTACAATAACCTTTCCAAATGTGACCAAGATAGCTGAAGAAGGGTCTCAACCCAAAACGTCACCCATTCCTTCTCTCCAGAGATGCTGCCTGTCCCGCTGAGTTACTCCAGCAGTTTGAGTCCAGCTACAATATCCTTTTTTAGGTCAGGGGACAAATGTTGAACGCAGCATTTTGTGTCTATCTTTGGTGTAAACCAGCATCTGCAGTTCCTTCCTACACCAGATGTGACCATATTGGTTTGATGACATTACCTGTATCCAGATGTAATGCGTAGAGTTAATGGTAATGTCTTCTGTTACTATTCTATGTGATCATTTATCATAGCAAACACCATAATTAATGCTGTTCTGCTTTCTCTTGACATGCCTGCCTTATCCTCAAGGTCCATTCTGGCACTTTATTTTGGCACAACAAACTCAACTAGAAGGTGAAAAAATGACGGCAAGAGTGGTCGGCACGGTGGCACAGCGGTAGAGTTGCTGCTTTACAGTGTCAGGGTCCCGGGTTCGATCCCGACTAAGGGTACGTGTTTGTCTGTTCAGAGTTGGGAATTTTCCCCGTGACCTGCGTGGGTTTTCTCTGAGATCTTCCCACACTCCAAAGATTTGTACAGATTTGTAGGTTAATTGGCTTCGGTAAAACTGTAAAAATTGTCCCTAGTGTGTGTAGGATTGCATTAGTGTGCGGGGATCGCAGGTCGGTGGGCGACCTGACCGAAGGGCCTGTTCCCGTGCTGTATCGCTAAACTAAAGTAAACGACAAAATGCTAGAATAACTCAGCGGGTTAGACAGCATCTCTGGAGAGATGATATGGGTTTCGACTCATCTGAAGAAGGGTCTCGACCCAAAACATCACCCATTCCTTCTCTCCAGAGTTGCTGCCTGTCTCACTGAGTTACTCCAGCATTTGTTCACTACCTACTGAAGTCAGGCTAACTGGCCTATACTTTCCCTCTTTCCCTCTTTCACTCCACTCCCTTTCTTGAGCAGCGGAGTAACATTTGCAATTTTCTATTCCCGTGGAACTACTGATTCTAGTGATTCTATTGTTGCTATCTACTTGTGTTGCTACTCTCAGGGAGTTATAGACTTGCACCCAAGATTCCTCTGTACATCAATGCTGAAAGGAACCTGCCATCGGGCGGCAGGGTGGCGCAGCGGTAGAGTTGCTGCCTTACAGCGCTTGCAGCACCGGAGACCCGGGTTCAATCCCGACCACGGGTGCTGTCTGTACGGAGTTTGTCCGTTCTCCCCGTGACCTGAGAAGATTACGAAGAGTCGGTTTGTCAAGGAAGACTCTCTCTAACTTCTACAGGTGCACAGTAGAGAGCATGCTGACCGGTTGCATCGTGGCTTGGTTCGGCAATTTGAGCGCCCTGGAAAGGAAAAGACTACAAAAAGTAGTAAACACTGCCCAGTCCATCATCGGCTCTGACCTTCCTTCCATCGAGGGGATTTATCGCAGTCACTGCCTCAAAAAGGCTGGCAGTATCATCAAAGACCCACACCATCCTGGCCACACACTCATCTCCCTGCTACCTTCAGGTAGAAGGTACAGGAGCCTGAAGACTGCAACAACCAGGTTCAGGAATAGCTACTTCCCCACAGCCATCAGGCTATTAAACCTGGCTCGGACAAAACTCTGATTATTAATAACCACTTTCTGCTATTTGCACTTTATCAGTTTATTTATTCATGTGTGTATATATTTATATCATGGTATATGGACACATTTATCTGTTTTTTAGTAAATGCCTACTATTTTCTGTGTGCTTAAGCAAAGCAAGAATTTCATTGTCCTATACAGGGACACATGACAATAAACTCACTTGAACTTGAACTTGAACCTGCGTGGGTTTTCTCTGAGATCTTCGGTTTCCTCGCACACTCCAAAGACGTACAGGTTTGTAGGTTAATTGGCTTAGTGTATGTGTAAATTGAACCTAGTGTGTGTAGGATCGTGCTCGTGTGCGGGGATTGCTGGTTGGCGTGGACTCGGTGTGCTGAAGGACCTGTTTCCACTCTGTATCTCTAAACTAAAAACTAAATGAACTGTGCACTTTTCCCTTAGCCTTTCTGGGAGTGCAGCTTAATTCTTATCAAATGACAAGTTGTGTTCCCTGCAGAACCCTGCAAGTCACGGTTTCCTTGCAATCCAGCGGTACTTCCTTACAGCGATAGAGACCCGGGTTCGATCCTGACTACGGGTGCTGTCTGTACAGAGTTTGTACGCTCTCCCCGTGACCTGCGTGGGTTTATTCCGAGAACTTCAGTTTCCTCCCACACTCCAAAGACAAACAGGTTTGTAGATTGATTGGCTTGGTAAATGTAAAAACTTTCACTAGTGTGTGTAGGATAGTGTAAGTGTACGGGGATCTCTGGTCGGTGTGGACTCTGATGGGCCGAAGGGCCTGTTTCCACACTGCATCTTTAAACCAAACTAAACTAAACTTATAGCTGGAAGCTTGCAAATAGCCCAATGGAAGATTTCCAAGTCAAATCAAGAGTGTTTTATTGTCATATGTCCCAGATAGAACATTGAAATTCTTAGTGAAGATAGACACAAAAAGCTGGAGTAACTCAGCAGGACAGGCAGCATCTCTGGAAAGAAGGAATGGAGAGAAGGATCAAGTCTGAAGAAGGGTCTTGACCCGAAACATCACCCATTCCTTCTCACCAGATATGCTGCCTGTCCTGCTGAGTTACTCCAGCTTCCTGTGTCTATCTTTGGTTTAAACCAGCATCTGCAGTTCCTTCCTACACAATGAAATTCTTACTTGCAGCAGCCCAACAGAATATATAAGCATGTAACAAGTAGCCGCAGACAGGCTCTGTTGATTCCTGAGCGGGTGCATAGGAGAAATGATTGCTCCTACGACAGGCATTCAAAGAGCTAGGGTGGCTACTCGGTCCAGTGGGGGTTCAGCAACAGCAGGGCAGCAGAATTCCCCTTTGCCTTACAGAGAGCCCTGACTAGCAAAGGATGCCTTGCAATCAAGTATAGGACTTCAGGTCAGATTGCCAGTCAGTGTAAAGGCCTGATGTGTGATGTGAGTTCAGGGAGAGGATTCAGATCGATATATAACTGAGTAGCAGCAGCAGCAGCAGTGCCATTGTCTGGTATTTATTTTCCAACTGTGGCCATCTGTGGTAAGGCTCCAAATGTATTGTTCACCCCTTGTTGCCCTGGCAACCAATTACTTTGCTAAACTCTATCAGATTCAGATCTGAAGAAGGGTCTCGAGCCCATTCCTTCTCTCCAGAGATGCTGCCTGTCCTGCTGAGTTACTCCAGAATTACCCTGTGGATGTCAAACTGTACGACACCTCCCCCTTCTGTCGTGGGGTAGACTGACTCCCTCCCCCCCCTCACACCCCCTCCCCTCCCTCCCCAATCTTTGCACACCCCCAATCCTTTCCACTCGTCACTTTAATTCCATGTTTCATGTATCTTGTGTTTTAAGACTGTTTGCAGATCAATTTCCCTCCTGGGATAAACAAAGTTCTATCGTATCGTATCTATCTTTAGATCCAGTCTTGCTGGGTTTGGGACTAAAGTCACACGTCAGCCTGACCAGGTAAAGGTGCCGGCCCTGGCTGCCTGACGTTAATGGGCCAGTTGGGTTATTACAATTGTCCTAGATAGCTTTATGGCCACTTTTGTTCCATGGTAGGAAGTGCTGATCATCTAAACCAACTACCTTGACTCTTCTGTGTTGACTGAAGCTGTGAATCGCAAATTGTTATTGTACCTAGGATCAGGTATAATATAACTCCCACTCTTTGAAGAGCACCACCCAACCATTGAGGTGGGAATCCGTTGTGTGTCGTTACATTGTGAGAGCTTGTAAAAAAGGTGTGTATAAAATAGGAGGCAGAGTGGAAAGAGACAAAAAGGGTGAAGAAATAAAACCAGCAATTTGCATCATCCTTAGTTCAACTTCCTAACCTCAGGATTTAACTGCTCTATAATAGTGGCTGTCCGTCGGTCAGCTCATGTCTGCCTTTGTCCATAGAATGACGCTCAGCCAGCCATGCCTGAAGAGAGGCAGGAAGGTCACGTCAAGCTGCCCTTGGACACATCCTGGCAGCAGATTATGCCTCACCAGCAGGTAAATGTGTTTATGGTCAGGGTACCTCACCTTAAAGGCTGCTTCGAGAGTCAACGATCGAGAGTGTTTAATTGTCATGTGTACCAGGACTGGAAGAATGTATTTCTTACTTGCTGCAGCTTTGCAGCTACATTAAATGCAAAAACACAACAAATTAATAGACGATAAATTATCAATTATTTTAAGTAAACCAGATCATGATTGTTGCAAGCCAAAGAATGTAGTGCCACTTTTAGTTTAGAGATACAGCGCGGAAAAACAGGCCCTTCGGCCCACCGAGTCTAGGCCGTCCAGCGATCCCCGCACATTAACACTAACCTACACACACTAGGGACAATTTACCAATTACACTGAGCCAATCAACCTACAAACCTGCACGTCATCGGAGTGTGGGAGGAAGCAAGAAATCCCGAAGAAAACCCACGCAGGTCACGGGGAGAACGTACGAAACTCCGTACAGACAGATACGATAGTGGCATTTAAAAGATTTTTGGATAGGCACATGGATATGCAGGGAATGGAGTGATATGGATACTATGCAAGCAGATAAGAGTTGGTGCAGAGTTTTTTACATTTACCAAGCCGATTAACCTACAAACCTGTACGTCTTTGGAGTTTGGGAGGAAACCAAAGTTCTCGGAGAAACCCCATGCAGATCATCAGAAGAACGTACAAACTCTGTACAGACAGCACCTGTAGTCGGGATCGAACCCGGGTTTCCGGCGCTGCATTCGCTGTAAGGCAGCAACTCCACCGCTGCGCCACCGTGATCGCCCAAGTTCTTGAACCTCCCTATACAAACCTAACTTTGCCACCGAATTTGTACTACCACAGCCGAGCTGCTGC
This sequence comes from Amblyraja radiata, assembly GCF_010909765.2. Classification (NCBI taxonomy): domain Eukaryota; kingdom Metazoa; phylum Chordata; class Chondrichthyes; order Rajiformes; family Rajidae; genus Amblyraja; species Amblyraja radiata. The sequence goes on along the minus strand of NC_045957.1, from coordinate 39,168,566 downwards.
CTCACAGCACCAGAGAACCTATATACTTCTATCAAGTCTCCCCTCAACCTCCAGCATTGCAAAGAAGGCTATCTAAGTGGGTCCAATATTTTGAATAAAGGGGAGGTCTATTCTAAGATCTATTCTAAATGGCCTCCCCTTTATTCTAAGAGGCCATTTAAGACTGAGGTGAGAAAAAAACCTTTTCACCGAGAGTTGTGAATTTGTGGAATTCCCCGCCACAGAGGGCAGTGGAGGCCAAATCACTGGATGGATTTAAGAGAGAGTTAGATAGAGCTCTAGGGGCTAGTGGAATCAAGGGATATGGGGAGAAGGCAGGCACGGGTTATTGACTGGGGATGATCTGCCATGATCACAATGAATGGCGGTGCTGGCTCGAAGAGCCGAATGGCCTCCTCCTGCACCTATTTTCTATGTTTCTATGTATTTTCTTGCAGCTAATACTCTTTAATCTAGGTGTGTAAGAAGGAACTGCAGATGCTGGTTTAAACCGAAGATGGACAAAAAAAGCTGGAGTAACTCTGAAGAAGGGTCTCGACCCGAAACATCACCCATTCCTTCTCTCCAGAGATGCTGCCTGTCGCGCTGAGTTACTCCAGCTTTTTGTGTCTATCTTCGTTTTAAACCAGCATCTGCAGTTCCAACCTACACATATATATTTAAGTCCAAGTCATTTATATATATCATAAACAGCAGAGGTCCCAGCACAGATCTTTGCAGAACTCCACTGGTCACAGGCCTCCAACCTGAATATCATCCTTCCACCACAACCTTCTGTCTTCTATCAATATGACACCAGGTGGCGCCATCAGTGGTGGCAGCCTCGCCAACGGTCTGTCTGGCTTTTAAAGTTATTTTTAGTGTGTTTTAAAAGTATGTGTTAATGTGGTCTGGTTTGTTTTATGTGGGGGTGGGGGAGGGGGTCAGGAGAAACCTTTTTCAATCTCTTACTTTGCCGGAGATGCGATTGTTTTCCGGATCGTATCTCCGGTCGCTCTGCGGCCTAACATCGTGGAACTGGAGGCCTTGCTGGTGAAAAATGGTGAAAAAATGCAAGCTTCTTTAACAGGGGTCTGGCTTCTTTAAGTACACCAAGTTCCAAACATTCATTCTTTAGTAAAGTGAACTAAAGGGGTGGATGTTTTGGTGGTTCTAAAACTTTGGTGTCAGACTGATTTGAGCCACACCGCTGGGGCCGTAGACTTACCATCAGAGCCTGCGACCCCTTGCCTGGGATCGATGCTCCAACTGCGGCCTGCGGATTTCAACATCGAAGAGCCCGCAGTCTCGGGTACAGACTGATGTCGGGAAGCTCCAAAATTGCAGGAGGTTCAACCAGACCCGACCTGGGGTCCAATTGCTGAGATCGCTGAGATCCCCCCGATGCGGGAGCTTGATCACTCCGACGCAGAAGGCCCGACCGGCGGCTACGGGAGCCAAGATCGTCCCGACAACGGAAGTCTCGAGGACCCCAACCGTGGGAGGACAAAGAAGGAAAGAGATTTAACTTTTTTTTCGCCTTCCATTACAGTGAGGAATGTGGAGGAGTCACTGTGGTGGATGTTTATGTTAAAATTTATTTTATGTGTCTTGTTGCTTTTTATTGATATGACTGTAAGGCAAATCAAATTCCTCGTATGTTGCAAAACATACTTGGCTAATAAAGTATTATTATGATTATGATAAGCCAATTATGAATCTAATGACAAAATCGCTGTTAATCCCATGCATCTTAATCTTTTGAATCGGCCTACCAAATGCCTTACTAAGTTCCTTGTAGACACCATCCATAGCATTACTCTCATCAAACATCTATGTTACCTCCTCGAAAAACACGATCAATTTATCAAGACACGATCTGCTGCGTACAAAGTCATGCCGACTGTCCCTAGTTGACGCATTTGCTTCCAAATGGGAATAATTCCTATCTGAAGAATCCTCTCCAATAGATGTGAGGCCTACCAGCCTATACAGTCCATTTTCTTTCTTAAACAAAACAACAACACTAACTGCTTTCCAGTCCTCTGGGATGCTGCCTGTGGCTAGAGAAATTACAAAGATCTTCATCTAAGCTCCTGCTACCTCTTCCCCTGTCTCTCTAAATAGCCTCGGGTAGATCGTGTCAGGCACTGGGGATTTATCTACCTTAAAACTTCTCATAAGCCCCGACACATCCTCCTTCTCAATCTCAAGCCACCATAAGATTTTAGAAGTGCCAATGAAAGGGGGAAATGGAGAGATAAATTAGGGAGCGAATTGCAGAGTCTAGGGCTCAGTAGCCAAATAATGGTGGAACCATTTTAAATAAGGAACATATTAGCGCCCAGGCACAAAAAGGTGCAGGAATGTCAGAGGGTTGTAGTGATTGAAGGAGGTTAGGGGGCAAGGGCTAGATCAAACACAGCAGAAGAAGATTCAATCATGGCTTTGCAGGACAGTGTCTTTGTAGTTGAGCTTTTGGCTGTAACGCATTTGCTGTGCTTAAATTCAGAGGAAGTGCATGGAGGGTGTTTGAAGATGTTTCATTTACAACTAAAGATAGACACGAAAAGCTGGAGCAACTCAGCGGGACAGGCAGCATCTCTAGAGAGAAGGAATGGGTGGCGTTTCGGGTCGACACCCTTCTTCAGACTGGTCATTTACATTTCAATTACAACTATTGACTTCTGCATTGAGTAAAGTTTGGATTGCAGCAGGAGCTACAGATAGTGCTAACTCCACATTGAAGTCTTTCAACAAATACGATGTGTGCTTTTGTCACATAACTATATTTATTTTGTCTCATACACACACACACACAACACCATAAAATTATACTGCATTGCTCTTCATCTTTGAAAGAGTGGTTCACAAATGTTGAGTCTATTAACAGGCCTCCTTGGTCATTTGGAGCATCTTAATTGTGTTTCAGTTTCATTAAATGTTTTAAATGGCCACCCCTTTATTCTTAGACGGTGGCCCCTGGTTCTAGACTCTCCCAACATTTTTCTTGCATCTAGTTTGACCAGTCTTTTTATAATTTTATATGTTTCTATAAGATATCCTCTCATCCTTCTAAATTCCAGAGTACAAAATCCATATCGACAGCACCCGTGGTCAGGATCGACCCGGGTCTCTGGCGCTGTAAGGCAGCAACTCTACCACTGCGCCACCATGCCACTTTTTCTCCAAATTGAATGACCTGAATTGAGATCCATCACCCGTTTCTGATTCTTCAGAAGAAGTGTGAAAATTGATCTTCGGTGCAGTGAGATGCCATTTGTTGAATTTCTCTTCATTACTAATACCCTCCAGTCAAGGCAACATCCTGGTGAGCCTTTCCTACGTCTCTCCAAAGTCAGAACTGTCCAGACTACTCCAGATGTGGCCTAACCAAAGTGTTACACATCTGCAGCGTGACTTCCTGACTTTTATACTCAATGTCCCTGAATCAATGAACATGTCTCCTTGACAACTTAATTAATGTTGCCACATTCAGGAAGTCATGGACTTTCACCCAAGATCCTTTGATAGACCAGGTGCTCAGAAGAGTCTTGCCATTTACTGCATACATTCCTCTTAAGGGCCTGTCCCACTTGGCGATTTTTTCACCAACTGCCGGTGTCATATTAGTGTCGCCAAAAGACTTTGAACATTTCAAAATCCAGCGGCTCAAAAAAAATGTTTACAAAACACCGCGCATCAATATGTCATCACGCCACGTCATGCCGCAAATTTTTTGGTGACCTGATCCGCCAGTCAATGATGCCGGCAGCCGCCGAAAAAAATCGGCAAGTGGGACAGACCCTTTACATTCGACCTCCGAAAGAGCAACACCTCACATGTGTCTGGATTAAACTCCATCTGCCATTTCTCTGCCCATATTTCCAAAGTAAATTCCTAGCCTGCCCAACCCCTCCCTAAAGCTCAGGCCCTCAAGTCCTGGCAACATCCTCGTAAAAAGGGCTGTCCCACTTGGGCGACCTAATCTGCGAGTTTGCCCTCGACTCATACTCGCAGCATGGTCGACACGAGGTCTTAGCAGGTCTTCGTAACTCTCCTTCAGGCTCAAGAGTGGTCTCCATGTACTCGAGGCCTCAGCTAGGTTGCGCCGTTTTTTTCAAAATGTTAAAAAACGCCCGCCAGTAAAAAAAGGTCGCCATGGAAAAAATCGATACTTTTTTTACTCGTAGGTTTAGTCGTAGTAGGTCGTAAAAGGTCGGCATGTTAGTCGTAGGTAATCGAGGGTAGTCGAAGGTAGTCGTAGATAGTCTTCATCATAGTCGAAGGGAGGTCGAAGGGAGGTCGAAGGAGATCGAAGGAGGCCGTCTTCACTCTCCACTATTCGATGTCCAATTTTCTCGAAGTTAGTCGTAGCTAGTTGAAGCTGGTCTTCAACATAGTCGAAGGAGGTCGAAGGAGGTCTTCTACATAGTCGAAGGAGGTCTTCAACATGTCATTTTTTCAAACTCTTCTAAACTCGCCAATTAGGTCGCCCAAGTGGGACAGCCCCTTAAATCTTCCCTGTGCTCTTTCCAGCTTAATGGCATATTCTACATTTCAGAAATCCTGAATCCAACCCACCTCAATCGTGTACACTTTCTGTTTCAACAGAGGCAGCAGTGGAGCTGCCCAAAGTGAGTTACAAGAGGTGGGTTCCCAATTTAAATGTTAGAATGTGACTGCACGTCTCGTACTAGCTCACCATTTTCAAGCTTTTGTATGTTTGGACTGAATGTGGCCCCCAACCATTTTTGGTACTGTGTCAAAAATTGGTCCTTCATGTTTCTTCTGGACCTTTTCACAGTCAACTTTCATCTCTGTTCACTAGTTATTAAGCCTTCTGCCAACAGAAAATAGTTTCACCTTTTTTCTCTTGACTTTGAACATTTCCAGAAAACTAACTTTTCAACTTCTCTGCACTAATGAGAACGCAGGTTCTCCGCATAACCGACAGACCTTACCTCAAATATAGACACGAAATGCTGGAGTAACTCGGCGGGACAGGCAGCATCTCTGGAGAGAAGGAATGGGTGACGTTTCAGGTCGAGACACTCCTTCAGAACATTTCTACCTGAAATGTCACCTATTCCTTCTCTCCAGAGTTACTCCGGTATTTTGTGTCTATCTTCAGTGCAAACCAGCATCTGCAGTTCCTTCCTCCAGAGTCCTTATCTCAAACCCATTCTCGAGTCAATCACCAAGGCCATGATATTCATCCTAAGGTATGGTGTCCAGAATGGAACACATTACTCCAGCTGTGGCATAATTTCAGCTTAGTTTATTGTCACGTGTATCGAGGTACAGTGAAAAGCTTTTGTTGCGTGCTAACCAGTCAGCAGAATTACAATACATGATTACAATTGATCCATTTATAGTGTATAGATACATGATAAGGGAATAACCTTTAGTGCAAGATAAAGTCAGTAAAGTCCGATCAAAGATAGTCTGAGATTCTCCAATGACATAGATAGTAGTTCAGCACTGCTCTCTGGTTGTGGTAGGATGATTCAGTTGCCTGATAACAGCTGGGAAGAAACTGTCCCTGAATCTGGAGGTGTGCGTTTTCACACTTCTATACCTTTTGCCCGATGGGAGAGAGGAGAAGAGAGAGTGGCCAGGGTGCGACTCGTCCTTGATTATGCTGCTGGCCTTGCCGAGGCAGCGTGAGGTGTAAATGGAGTCAATGGAAGGGAGGTTGGTTTGTGTGATGGTCTGGGCTGCGTCCACAATTTGCTGCAATTTCTTGCTGTCTTGGATGGAGCTGTTCCCAAACCAAGCTGGGATGCATCCTGATAATTGAGGATTTGTAGAGGTTTCTTAATTTTATTGCTTTTCTCTATCAATGAAACCAAACATCCTACATACAGTACTTTTGCAGAAGCCTTCTCAGCTACAGTGACACCTTACTGATTGTGTACGTACTCCCAGCTTTATATTTCCAACCCCATTTAATTTGAATTGCCTGCCCTCGTTCTTCTCTCATTTTAGAGTCAAAGAGTCATCGAGTAATACTGTATGGAAGCAGGCCCTTTGGCCCAACTTGCCCACACCGTCCAACATGTCCCAGCTACACTAGTCCCACCTGCCTGCCTTTGGTCCATATCCCTCCAAACCTGTCCTATCCATGTACCTGTCTAACTGTTTCTTAAACATTGGGATTGTTCCCGCCTCAACTACCTCCTCTGGCAGATCGTTCTATACACCCACCACCCCTTGTGTGAAAAGGTTACCCCTCAGATTCCTATTAAATCTTTTCCCCTTCACCTTGAACTTATGTCCTCTGGTCCTAGATTCCCCTAACTCTGGGCAAGAGACTCTGTGCATCTACCCGATCTATTCCTCTCATGATTTTATATCACCTTCCTCTTCTGTCAAATGCAGCATTGCGATGAATAATTTGTGCTGGTATCAATACTTTCTTCGGCACTGAATATGTCTTTGGCAGCTTTCCTTCTGTGGGTCGTCGGACTGCAGGAGACTCCTCGCTGCTAAGCGACCTGTTGCTTTAGCTATTTTCGTGCTAATTAACACTTGGGTATTCCATCGAGCTCAGCATAAAAACCCGCAGAATTAAATTGATCCTGGAACCCACAGGTCAGCAGTCGAGCTGCCACTATTTGAAAAGGAATGGGTTTTTTTTGGTGTCAGGCTTGAATAATGCAGAAAGCACTAAAGATTCAATATCCTGAAGACTGGCATATTGGATGTGGTACAATGCACTGGTAATTATGAGAGAGAGGAATTACATGCTTCGATACTTTGGAAGTACTTTGAAGAAATTAAAAAGGACGTTGTGGTTATTTACTCCAATTGAAGAGCTGGCTCTCCGTAAAGCAGAGCGTGGTATGACTGTGCGTGATTAATTATCTTACACTGTGACAAAAAGATTATATTCCAGGCCCGACGAATTTCTAAAAATGTGTACAATATATTTTTTTGTTCATGAAGGAAAGATGAAAATGCTATGTACGTGCTTTCTTTATGAACTGGAAATAGGAATTGGAGATGAAGGCCTTGAATCCGAATGATGCCAGGCTGGTTTCCTTGGTAACGAGTAGAACCCCAAGGAGTAGCAGCAAGCCCCCCAGTGGGTCCGTCTACGCAGGGATTCTCCCCCTCTGCATCGGGGACCTGTGGTGGAGGGTACTGCACCAACGAGTCACGTGCTACCTGTTTCTCTCGCGGTTCACAGACTGGCCAGCCGCCTGCCACTTCTGCGGGCTGGAAGAGTCTGTCTTCCACGTGTATATGGAGTGTGTGAGGCTGCAGCCCCTGTTCCAATATCTAAAGGGGCTGCTCCTTGCCTTCTGGCTGCACTTCTCACCCACCATCCTCATCTACGGACACCCTGTGTGTAGGGGAGAGGATAGGGCTGAAGATGCCCTGGTTGGGTTGCTCCTGGGCCTGGCCAAGCTGGCCATCCGCGAGTCACGGCGCCAGGCGGTGGAGGGCTCTGCCCGAGCCAGGTGCCTGCTACTTTTCCGGGATTACGTCTGCGCCCGGGTGGTACTAGAGAGGGACTATGCACTGTCCACGGGCTCCCTGGGGGATTTCCGGGACCGCTGGGCACCACGGGGGGTGGAATGCCTCCTTAACAAGGATGGGGAAATAGTAATTTATGAATGACACAAAATGCTGCAGTAACTCAGCGGGACAGGCAGCATCTCTGGCGAGAAGGAATGGGTGATGTTTCGGGTCTGAAGAAGGGTCCCGACCCGAAACATCACACATGCCTTCTCTCCAGCATTTTGTGTCTATCTTCGATTTAAACCAGCATCTGCAATTCCTTCCTACACATAGTAACTTAAGAATATTTGTTTTACTTGTATGATGGCATTGGGTTTTGTTTTGAATCATTTAATATTGTACATATTCTTTTAATAATTGAATAAATTATATCTGGTTAAAAAAAAAGGAGTAGCTGCAACAGTGGCGCAGCGGTAGAGTTGCTGCCTTACAGCGCTTGCAGCGCCGGAGGCCCGGGTTCAATCCCGACTATGGGTGCTGTCTGTACGGAGTTTGTACGTTCTCCCCGTGACCTGCGTGGGTTTTCTCCGAGACCTTCGGTTTCCTCCCACACTCCAAAGACTTACAGGTTTGTAGGTTAATTGGCTTGGTTAATGTAAAAATTGTCTCTAGTGGGTACAGGATAGTGTTAATGTGCGGGGATCGCTGGTCGGCGCGGACCCGGTGGGCCGAAAGGGCCTGTTTCCGCGCTGTATCTCTAAAAAAACTCCAGAAATTGTACCGACATGGTGCTTTTAACACAGAAAGTATCTCAAGGTACTTCACAGGAGGGCTTTCAAGCATAGGTTGTGACCGACCCAAATAAGGAGCAAACTGTGCAGTTGACCAGAAGGTCAGTCAAAGGAAGAGATTTTCAGAAACAATTTGAGTTTAGTTTTTCGTCACGTGTACCGAGGTACAGTGGAAAGCTTTTGTTGCGTGCTAACCAGCTCAGCAGAAAGGCAGTACATGATTACAATTGAGACATTTACAGTGTATAGATGCATGATAAGGATCTGAGAGGAAGGGGTTTGGAAGATAATACTTAAAGTAAGAAATGGTACTGTTGGAATAAAGATCTACGAATGTGGAGCAATTGTAATATGTGCAGGAAGGAACTGCACATGCTGGTTTACACCGAAGATAGACACAAAATACCAGAGTAACTCAGCGGGACAGGCAGCAACTCTGGAGAGAAGGAATGAGTGACGTTTTTGTTGGGGACCCTTCTTCAGACTGAGTGATTCAAGATCTGCTTCAGTGGCTAGCACGCAAATAGTCACCTGGGTGGGGCGCCATCTTGGAAGCTGGAGAGATAAAGGAGGATGCGTAGAGAGGTAGAGAGGCTGAGAAAAACAAGCCCAGGGTTTATGCCATTGGCAGCTGAAGACATGGCTGTTTAATGATAGAGCAACTATCTTTGAAGGGAGAAATCATAGAGATATCTTGGGGTTATTGGGTTGAAAGTGAATGTGAATTCACAATTTGGAAAGAAAGGTGAGATTTTAAAATTATGACATTGCTTAAACAGGAAGCAGTGTAGGTGAGGAAATGCAAGAGTAACGGGGTGAACAGGGGTTGGAATAACATAGAAACATAGGTGCAGGAATAGACCATTCAGCCCTTCGAGCCTGCACAGACATTCAATATGATCATGGATGATCATCTAAAATCAGTATCCCGTTCCTGCTTTTGCCCATATCCCTTGTTAAATCTAACTCTCTTCTGTGGCACAGAATTCCACAGATTCACAACTCTCTAGATAAAAAGGTTTTCCTCATCTCAGTCCTAAATGGCCTACCCCTTATTCTTAAACTGTGACCCATGGTTCTGCACTCCCCCAACATTTTTAGTCGCAGGTCTAGTCAAAGCCAGTTTTCTTCATAGTCAAGGAAGGTTTTCAACATATGCGTGGGAGGTGGTAGGAGGTTGCAGGTCATCTCGACCTTGATATTTTTTTGGGTGGCGGGCAAGGTCACAAGAGGTTGCTGTTTAGGTCTCCTAAGTGGGACAGGGGCTTTAAGGGCCTGTCCCACTGGGCGATTTTTTCGGCTACTATCGGCATCATTGACTGACTTATCAGGTCACCAAAAAAGTCGCGGCGTGACGCGGCGTGATGACGTATTGACGCGCGGTGTCTCCTCAAGTGTTGCAACATTTTTTTTGTCGCCGCTGGATTGTGAAATGTCCAAAATGTTTTGGTGACCTGATATGTCAGTCAATGACGCTGGCAGTCGCCAAAACAATCGGCAATTGGGACAGGCCCTTTATACGTCGGCGAGACCAAACGTAGATCGTTTCGCGGAACACCTTCGCTCAGTCCGCCTGAACCTACCTGATCTCCCGGTTGCTGGACACTTTAATTCTCCTTCCCATTCCTACACAGACCTTTCTGTTCTAGGTCTGCACCATTGTCAGTGTGGCAAAACGCAAATTGGAGGAACAGCATCTCATATTTCGCTTGGTACACAAAATTGCTGGGGGAACTCAGCGGGTGCAGCAGCATCTATGGAGCGAAGGAAATAGGCGACGTTTCGGGCCGAAACCCTTCTTCAGACTGATAGGGGGTGGGGAAAGAAAGAAGGACAAAGGGAGGAGGAGGAGGAGCCCGAGGGCGGGCGGATGGGAGGAGACAGCTAGAGGGTGAAGGAAGGGGAGGGGGGGAGGGGACAGCACGGGCTAGCCAAATTGGGAGAATTCAATGTTGATGCCAAGGGGACGCAAGGACCCCAGACGGAATATGAGGTGCTGTTCCTCCAATTTCCGCTGGTGCTCACTCTGGCAATGGAGGAGACCCAGGACAGAGAGGTCGGATTGGGAATGGGAGGGGGAGTTGAAGTGCTGAGCCACCGGGAGATCAGGTAGGTTATTGCGGACTGAGCGGAGGTGTTCGGCGAAACGGTCGCCCAACCTACGCTTGGTCTCACCGATGTAGATCAGCTGACATCTAGAGCAGCGGATGCAGTAGATGAGGTTGGAGGAGATACAGGTGAACCTTTGTCGCACCTGGAACGACTGCTTGGGACCTTGAATGGAGTCGAGGGGGGAGGTGAAGGGACAGGTGTTGCATTTCTTGCGGTTGCAACGGAAAGTGCCCGGGGAGGGGGTGGTGCGGGAGGGAAGTGAAGAATTGACGAGGGAGTTGCGGAGGGAGCGGTCTTTGCGGAAGGCAGACATGGGGGGAGATGGGAAGATGTGGCGAGTGGTGGGGTCACGTTGGAGGTGGCGGAAATGGCGGAGGATTATGTGTTGTATTTGCCGGCTGGTGGGGTGAAAGGTGAGGACCAGAGGGACTCTGCCCTTGTTGCGTGTGCGGGGATGGGGAGAGAGAGCAGCGTTACGGGGTATGGATGAGACCCTGGTGTGAGCCTCATCTATGGTGGCGGAGGGGAATCCCCGTTCCCTGAAGAACGAGGACATTTCCGATGCCCTGGTATGAAATGTCTCATCCTGGGAACAGATGCGGCGTAGGCGGAGGAATTGGGAGTAGGGGATGGAGTCTTTACAGGGGGCAGGGTGGGAAGACGTGTAGTCCAGATAGCCATGTGAGTCAGTGGGTTTATAATGTATGTCGGTCAGGAGTCTGTCCCCTGCGATGGAGATGGTGAGGTCAAGGAATGGTAGGGAAGTGTCTGAAATCGTCCAGGTGTATTGGAGTGCCGGATGGAAGTTGGTGGTGAAGTGGATGAAGTCAGTCAGTTGTGTGTGGGTGCAGGAGGTGGCACCAAAGCAGTCGTCAATGTAGCGGAGGTAGAGGTCGGGGATGGGGCCCTGGTATGCATTGAACAAGGATTGTTCAACGTGCCCGACAAAGAGGCAGGCGTAGCTGGGGCCCATGCGTGTGCCCATAGCTACGCCTTGTGTTTGGAGGAAATGGGAGGAGTCAAATGTAAAGTTATTGAGGGTGAGGACCAACTCCGCTAAGCGGAGGAGAGTGTCAGTGGCTGGGTATAGGTTGCTCCTCTGGTCGAGGAAGAACCGGAGGGCTCTGAGGCCATCCTGGTGGGGGATGGAGGTGTAGAGTGACCGGACATCCATGGTGAAGATGAGGGGGTGAGGGCCCAGAGAGTGGAATGCGTGGAGGCGGCGGAGAGTGTCTGAGGTGTCTAGAACATAGGTGGGGAGGGATTTGACCAAGGGGGATAGGATGGAGTCAAGGTATGTGGAGATGAGTTCGGTGGGGCACGAACACGCAGAGACAATGGGTCTGCCGGGAGAGCCGGGTTTGTGGATTTTGGGGAGAAGGTAAAAACGGGCCGTGCGGGGCTGGGGAACGATGAGTTGGGAGGCTTGGTCAGGTAGGGCGTGGGAATTGATGATATTTCGCTTGGGCAGCTTACAGCCCAGTGGTATGAATATTGATTTCTCTAACTTCAAGTAACTCCGGCATTCCCTCTCTATTATCTCCCTCCCACCCAAGTCGCACCAGCTTCTCATTTTCACCCATGAAACAGCTAACAATGGCCTGTTTCCTTTATCATGATTACTTTTTTGCATATCTTTCATTCATTGTTCTTTATCTCTCTACATCATTGTCTATATCTCTTTTTTCCCATTCCCGTGACTTTCAGTCCGAAGAAAGGTCTCGACCTGAATCATCACCCATTCCTTCTCTCCAGAGATGCTGCCTGTCCAGCTTTTTGTGTCTATCTTCGGCTTGGATCAGACCTTGTGGTCAAGGCAGTTGATAGTTGGTTCTGATGAACATCATGTACACACCTTACAGACTGAGAGGGGATCATGACAGAAGCCGACTCGTGGCCATCCCCGGAAACGACGACACGATGCACTCTGTGACGCATCGGGCGACTAAAGGGCCTGTCCCACGAGCATGCGACTGCATGCGGCAAGAGCGACCTAACGTGGTTGCTTGAACAGTACGGCCTCGTGGGGCCGTTCCCACTTCGTTCGCCAGAGCCGTATGGAGTTGTGCGGAGCTGGTCCCAACACCGCGCGGGGCTCCGAAAAACTGACTGTCCAAAAATTCCACGTGGCAACGGCCTGCCGGCCCGCAGCCGCATTGAGGCCGTACGCACCACCTCGACTGGCGTGCGCAGCGTCTCGACGCCGTACGCAGCGTCTTGATGCCGTACGTCACGCGCAAACTTCCCGCGGACTTCGCTCGAACTTCACGTCAACTCGTACAGGATCACTCGACCTCCGCGCGGCCCCCGCTTCCGGTTTGGTCGCGCTCGCCGCATGCAGTCGCATGCTCGTGGGACAGGCCCTTTATTCTGTCAACATGTTGAACGACGACAGAAGCCGACAGCGAGCTATACATCGTCTGACACACGAGCAAACGAACAGGCTGAGAAAGCCACACCCACGGTCTGGATATCGGCTGTTCTGTGGGTGCACAGTGGCATAGTCCGAAGTGTTAAAATTGTTCATTAAAATCATTCTATGAAGGTCTTGTTTTTTTGACGTCTGGCTCACCACGTGATAATGCCAGCACAGTGGTGCAGCGGTGAACACTGGTGCCTCACAGCTACAATGACTGGGGTTCAATCCTGATCTCAGGTGTTGTTTGAGCACGTTCTCCCTATTACCACGTGGGCTTCTCCCGAGTGCTCCAGTTTCTCCCCATTTCCGAACAAAATGCCAGAAGATTAGTTGCTTATGGTAAAAATCACTCAGCGGAAGGGAGTGATGGAAGAAGTCGAACGGGAGTTGGTGGACATGTTTGAGAGAATATGTCGCAGAGGAACAGGGGAAAAGGGAAGGGGAATGGGACTGTGTAGGAAGGAACTGTAGATGCCAGTTTAAACGGAAGATAGGTACAAAATGCTGGAATAACTCAGCAGGTCAGACAGCATCTCTGGAGAAAAGGAATATTCGGTGACGTTTCGGGTCGAGACCCTTCTTGAGACAGAGTCGGGGGAAAGGGAAACGAGCGATCTAGACATTGATGTACAGAGATACAAAACAAATGAATGAAAGATGTGCAAAGAAGTAATGACATTGTGGGCTAGGTGAAATTGAGTTACAGACAATGAGATGCAACAAGATGACTGAAACCATCTATATCTCTCGCTTCCCTTTTCCCATCTCTCAGTCTGAAGAAAGGTCTTGACCCGGAACGTCACCCCTTTTCTCCAGAAATGGGATGGGTCTTCTGCGAGCTGGCATGAATTCAATGGGGTGAATGGTCCATAAGTAAATAAATAGATTCAGCAAATTGATAGGTTTGAGATGAAGGGGAATGGCAGAGTAGCCTTGATGGGCCGAATGGTCTAATTCTGCTCCTATCACATGATCTTATGATTTAATAGGAACCCGAGGGGTAACTTTTTCATACAAAGGGTGGTGGGTGTATGGAACGAGCTGCCAGAGGAGGTAGTTGAGGCAGGGACTATGGCAACATTTAAGAAACAGTTAGGCAGGTACATGGATAGGACAGGTTTGGAGGGATATGGGCCAAGCGCGGGCAGGTGGGACTAGTGTAGTTGGGACATGTTGACCGGTGTGGGCACGTTGGGCCAAAGGGTCTGTTTTCACACTGTATCACTCTATGACTCTAAGAATATCATGGGACTGACCACCCAGAAGGCATGGTAGTATTTAAAGGACTCGTCTCGAGCGAGTGGTGAAGTGCTTTTTAAACGGTTTTCCGACTTTGGAAATCTAACTAATCAGACCAGTGGGTATAAGATTGTGCTGGTGCTACATTGGGTTTGGGTGCCTTCCACATGCAGCGATGCAGTGAAGTGTGGTGTGGACTTCAAACGGGAGGAGCAGGAGAAGTAACCAGGAAGCAGGAGATCATTGGGGGCATGAGGAGGGAGGAGGGGCCACATCCACAGGGGTCTCCGGGAATGTGTGTCCTGCCCGCCCTCCTGTGCGAGCAACACGAGTGAGGGGAGGAACAATGGAGGGCCCGGCATGGGGGGGGGGGGGAACGCCGTGAGACAGGGTGAAGAACAATGGGCAATGGAGGACCCAGCGTGGGGGAACCACTATGGGGGAGGGGGGGGGACAAAGGAGGAGCTGGCCGGCGGGCTTTGTAACTTTGTCTGTGCCCTTTACGTGGTGACTAATCGCATACCTTGGGTAATGCAAGCAAAAAATTCCACTGTGCCTTGTCACATGTGACGATAAAGTATTCCGTTCCATTGCATGTCGGACACAAACATGATTTATGACGGAAGGGCTCATTGAGTTTTTGCAACGGCCAACAGACCCAACATCAGAGAACAAACATGGCTGTTGCTGCCTGTGGCTGTTATGGCAATACAGCCCTTGACAGGAGTCATCTGGTGATGCCCTCAGCGATGCCAGAGGCATCTCGTACTCTACACTCTTGGTTTTAGAGATACTGCGCCGAAACAGGTCCTTCGGCCCACCGAGTCCGCATCAACCAGCGATCCCCGTACATTAACGCTATCCCACACACACTTTTACACTTGTATAAAGCCAATACGCCTCTACAAGCCTTTGGAGTGTGGGAGAAAACCGTAGATCTCAGAGAAAACCCACGCGGTCACGGAGAGAACGTACAAACTCTGCACAGACAAGCACCCGTACTCAGGATCGAACCTGGGTCTCTGGCGCTGGAAGGCAGCAACTCTACCCCTGCACCACCGTGCAACCCATACTTCATGGGGAATGCCACCAAGGTTATCTACACTAGGAGGGAGGACAATATTTCCTTCCCCCGGGACAGAGCTGACCAGAATGGGAGAACATCAGCCATTCACTTTATCCACATCGTTTTCCTGCTCTGTACTTTAGTTTAGTTTAGTTTAGTATAGTTTAGTTTAGTTTAGAGTTACAGCAGGGAAACAGGCCCTTCGGCCCACCGATTCCGCGCTGACCTGTGATTAACATTAACACTATCCTAATACTTTAGAGCCAATTTTGCATTTATACCAATCTAATTTGTCTACATACCTGTACGTCTTTGGAGTGTGGGAGTAAACCAAAGATCTCGAAGAAAACCCACGCGGGTCACGGGGAGAGCGTACAAACTCCGTGCAGCACCCAAATTTGGGATTTAACCTGGGTCTCCGGCACTGCAAGAGCTGTAAGGCAGCACCATTTACCGCTGCGCCACTGTGCCATCAATAATGATCAAGCAGTCAGAATTTATTGACCTTGTTCTAGTGTTCTCTGCCATCTTTATTCTAATAGCATCTCAGTTCAGTTTAGTTTATTGTCACGTGTACTGAGGTACAGGAAAAAGCTTCTGCTGTGTGCTAACCAGTCAGCGGAAAGACAATACATGGTCACAATCGAGCCATCCACAGTGTACTCGATAAAGGGAATAAAGTTTAGTGCAAAGTAAATTCCAGTAAAGTCCAATCAAACATAGTCTGAGGGACCCCAATGAGGAAGAGAGGAATGCTATCTGGTTGTGGTAGGATTCAGTTGCCTGATAACAGCTGGGAAGAAACTGCCCCTGAATCTGGAGGTGTGCATTTTCACACTTCTATATCTTTTGCCTGATGTGAAAGGGGAGAAGAGGGAGTGGCCAGGGGTGACTTGATTATGCTGCTGGCCTTGCTGAGGTAGCGTGAGGTGTGGATGGAGTCAATGGAAGGGAGGTTGGTTTGTGTGATGGTCTGGGCTGCATCCACGATTCGCTGCAATCTTCTACAGGTCCAGATAAAGGAACTTCTTCCTTCTGGTGTCAATGATGGGCTGTTTGAAGCCAGACCCCGGCTACAGTCATAAGGTCATAAGGAATAGTAGAATTAGGCCATTCGGCCCATCAAGTCTACTCCGCCATTCAATCATGGCTGATCTATCTCTTCCTCCTAACCCCATTCTCCCGCCTTCTCCCCATAATGCCTGACACCCGTACTAATCAAGATTCTATCCATCTCTGCCTTAAAAATATCCACTGACTTGGCCTCCACAGCCCTCTGTGGCAAAGAATTCCACAAATTCACCACCCTCTGAGTAAAGAAATTCCTCCTCATCTCCTTCCCAAAAGAACGTCCTTTAATTTTGAGGCTATCACCTCTAGTCCTAGACTCTCCCACTAGTGGAAACATCCTCTCCACATCCACTCTATCCAAGCCTTTCACTGTTCAGTGTGTTTCAATGAGGTCCCCCTTCATTTTTCTAAACTCCAACAAGTACAGGCCCAGTGTCGACAAACGCTCATCATAGGTTAGCCCACTCATTCCTGGGATGATTCAGTCTGGACTCACTGCCAGCACTGTCTGCTCACCCACGCCTTCCCTTCATGGAAGTACAGGGCCAGAAGGAACTGAGAGATGGTGAAAAATAATTCTACAATCTAGATGACAAATTATTCAAATGGATTTTCAATAATAAAGAAAAAGATTTTAACAAGTAAAATAAATTAATTTTGAACATTAAAATGAAGACAAATAACTAAAATAAAGTAAGATAAAGTAGTAAAGTAGCGTAGTGGCTGAACGTTCCCACCCTATTTAAATGTGTGAGGTTTCTCTTTGGGAACAGATACAGACAGTGGTTCAGCAGTAGAGTTGCTGCCTTACAGTGGCAGAGACCCGGGTTCGATCCTGACTACGGGTGCTGTCTGTATGGAGTTTGTACGTTCTCCCCGTGACCTGCGTGGGTTTTCCCCGAGTTCTTCGGTTTCCTTCCACATTCCAAAGACGCGCAGGTTTGTAGGTTAATTGGCTTGGTATAAATGTAAAATTGTCCCTAGTGTGTGTAGGTGTTAGTGTGTGGGGATCGCTGGTCGGCGCGGACTCGGTGGGCCGAAGGGCCTGTTTCCGCGTTGGATCTCTAAACTAAACTAAACTAAACTAAACTAAACTAAACTAAACTAAACGCTCTACTCCTCCAAAACCATACATCTCCCTTGCCCATTATCCCATCAGTGCTGGCCATGCCATCGATTGTTTCAGCTCTACGTTCTGGAACTGCATCCACCCCTTATCCCCTCCAGCTATTTTCCTATTGATGTCCACCAAGGGATCAATGCGTCATTTGTCTCTACATCTCTGTGAACAGTCTTGGGACATTTTGATTCATTAAAGCTATGGTTGCCTATTTGCAAATCATGGGTAATTTGTAATATGTAATACGGTTCTTTAGGTTCCTTTGCTGAGGTACAAATTGTCCCTAGTGTGTGTGTGTGTGTGTGTGTGCAGGATAGTGTTAATGTGTTGGTCGGCGCGGACTTGGTGGGCCGAAGAGCCAGTTTCCGCGCTGTATCTCTAAACACAACTAAACTAAACTAAACTAAACGGAATCTGACCTCCCTCCTCAGTACATTAGTGCATCTACCACCGACCTCTCTGGCTTGTCACAGGATTTTGCTTTTAACCCATGCACACACAGAAGTCCAAAACTAGCTGCCGTGAATAGCCAGTGATTCCCTGCAGAATTTGGGGTACGGAAATGGTACAGAACTAGCCGGTCGGTGTTAGTCAGGCCATGTTCACAGGATTTTCTGTGCCAAATTCTGTTATCAGTTTGAAAGCAAAATCGTCCATGCTTTGAAGCTTACTAATTTTAAATTGTTTTGAACATAGCAGCTTATTAGAAGCCACCAAAAGAAAGAGGCTATCATCTATTAACCCTGTCATTCATCCCCAGATTGCTTATTAAAATAAGAAAGAAGAAATACCTCTACGTCACTTAATAAAATGAGAGCAGCTATTGCAAACTGATTCACCACAAATTCAGTGCAAGCTCCAAGTACGATAATGAGGTGCTAAAAACAATTTCCATTTCAAATATGTAACCAGAAGAACTGGTGCATTTCCTACATTATAACAGCAACTACAGTTCAAAAACCACTTCATTGCCTGTAAGGTGATGTGGAATGTTACTAGGTTATTAAAGGCACTGTAAACACCTTTCTTCCAGATGGAAAATAAAAAGATATCAGGTGTCACAGATGGAGCCAAGTTGAGTCTTTGTGCAATGTATCAAATGTATGGTTACTTGTTGACGAGTGATCTTGTACACTCATCCGAGGGTCTTCCACTGAAAGTCTAGCACAAGTTACCAAAATCAGCCCTTTTCCATTAACACTGATCACCTTCCCAAGTGAATAGCTCAAAGTCAAAAGTGAAGAAAGCGAATGGTATGTTAGCATTCATAGCAAAAGGATTTGAGTATAGGAGCAGGGAGGTTCTACTGCAGTTGTACAGGGTCTTGGTGAGACCACACCTGGAGTATTGTGTACAGTTTTGGTCTCCTAATCTGAGGAAAGACATTCTTGCCATAGAGGGAGTACAGAGAAGGTTCACCAGACTGATTCCTGGGATGTCAGGACTTTCATATGAAGAAGGACTGGATAGACTCGGTTTGTACTCGCTAGAGTTTAGAAGATTGAGGGGGGATCTTATAGAAACTTACAACATTCTTAAGGGGTTGGACAGGCTAGATGCAGGAAGATTGTTCCCGATGTTGGGGAAGTCCAGAACAAGGGGTCACAGTTTAAGGATAAGGGGGAAATCTTTTAGGACCGAGATGAGGAAAACATTTTTCACACAGAGAGTGGTGAATCTGTGGAATTCTCTGCCACAGAAGGTAGTTGAGGCCAGTTCATTGGCTATATTTAAGAGGGAGTTAGATGTGGCCCTTGTGGCAAAAGGGATCAGGGGGTATGGAGAGAAGGCAGGTACAGGATACTGAGTTGGATGATCAGCCATGATCATATTGAATGGCGGTGCAGGCTCGAAGGGCCGAATGGCCTACTCCTGCACCTAATTCTATGTTTCTATGTTTCTATGTCGCTGTTTACGTCATTCAAAAAGTTTTGAACGTTTGAAATTATCCGTCGGTCCTCAGCTCTTAAAGCAGCTGAACTGGAAGTCCAAAGACACAGACCTATCCACCTGGGGTTCTTCCCCCTTGGCCTATCCTTCCTATTCCCCCCCCCCCCCCACCCCTCCGGCACACCCCAAAGTTCTGGTTCTATCAGCGTATCTTTCCCCCCATATATGTTTAGTTTAGTTTAGAGATACAGCGCCGAAAAAAACAGACCCTTCTGCCCACCGAGTCCGCACTGACCAGCGATCCCCGCACATTAACACTATCTTACACACACTAGGGACAATGTACACATACACCAGGCCAATTAACCTACAAACCTGTGTGTCTTTGGAGTGTGGGAGGAAACCGAAGAGCTCGGAGAAATCCCACGTTTTCACGGGGAGAACGTACAAACTCCATTCAGACAGCATCTGTAGTCGGGATCGAACCCGGGTGTCCGGCATTGCAAGTGCTGTAAGGCAGCAACTCTACCTCTGTGCCACCATGGTTCCAGCCTGTCTCTATCTCTATCTACCTTTCCCTCACCCCACCTATATTTTACTTCCTTATCTGTGATAAGGTCGTAAGGAATGGGAGTAAAATTAGGCCATTCGGCCCATCGAGCCTACGCCACCACTCAGTCATGGCTGATCTATCTCTCCCTCCTATCCCCATTCTGCTGCCTTCTCCCCATAACCTCTGACACCTGTACTTTCCACCTATCACTCACCAGCCTCTGTCTCTCAACTCCTCTCCCTCCCTCGTCCCAATTCCACACCCGGCTCCGCCTGCTTATCATGCCTCCACTGCACCAGCTTCTACTTTTCACCGATCAGCTTATTCCCTCCCTCTCCCCTCTTTAGACTTGCTACCCCACCTCTACACTCTCAGCCCCGATGCAGGGTCAACAAACCAAAATGTCACCCATCGCTTTGGAAGTCTGTTTTTGGTCCCTGAATGGTCGTGAGGGAGGACATGAAGAGCCAGGGGCCACATCGCCTACAGTTACATGGATAGGACAGGTTTGGAGGGGTAGGGACCAAGCGCAGGCAGGTGGGACTAGTGTAGTTGGGACATGTTGGCCGGAGTGGGCAAGTTGGGCCGAGGTGCCCGTTTCCACATAGTTTCACCCTATGACTCTATGAGTTGAGGGGGAAAGTGCGAGGGGGGGGGGGGGAGGGGTGGATGGTTCCTGTGAAAAGCAGAAAGGTGGGGGAAAGAGACCACCCAACTAGTGGCGGGATTGCTTTAGAGTTGATGGAAATAGCAGAGGATGATCTGTTAAATGCGGGATGAAAGTCGGGGTGACTGAGAGAATCCTATTGATCTTCTGTCGATGGTTGGGTGGGTGTTGGGGAGGGGGGTCAGAACCTTCGAGCAATGGAGGAAATACATCTGAGCTTCAACAACTATGGAGTCTCCACAGGTTCCTGACTATCCATCTTTGGAACTCCCTGGTCATTATCTGCTCCCTTCTCACTCCCCCTGTCCTGTATCAGCCTCTGCCCCACACAATCGCTGCAACCCCACCTAGTTCCACCTGCCCATCGATGCCTTTCCATCTGCTGCCGCCCCCACCCACCCTCCCCCTCTGTACTGTAATAATACAGTACTTACTTACTTACTTACTGCCTCCTGGCATGTAGGGCAGCAACGAAGGTCCTCCACTCAGTAGTATTGATTCCTTCAGTTGCTGTTTCCGTAACATATTTGTTTTATGAGACAGGGTTGTTAACCCTGTGCTCAACCTCCAACCTGGAGGACCAGTGGATTGCTCTTCGTCTCGCCTCTAACCTTCGACATGTCCAGCATGGGAGACCCTAACAGGAGACGAATCTCCCGCTGGCATTGCTCTAGGGGTCACTGAGACACACAAGCTCCCCGACCACGACAAGGTTGCAATCCAACGGGGAGGTCATATACAGTGTAAGGTCATGTGATAGGAGCAGAATTAGGCCATTCGGCCCATCACGTCTACTCCGCCATTCAATCATGGCTGATCTATCTCTCCCTCCTAACCCCTTCCTCCTGCCTTTTCCTCCATAACCCCTGACACCCGTACTAATCAAGAATCTATCTATCTCTACCTTAAAAAATATCCATTGACTTGACGACAAAGGATTCCACAGATTCACCAGCTCCTCGTCTCCTTCTTAAATGGAGCGTCCTTTGATTCTGAGGTTATGACTTCTGGTCCTAGACTCTCCCACTAGTGGAAACATCCTCTCCACATCCACTCTATCCAAGCCTTTCACTATTTGGTAAGTATTGGCAATCTATCCTGTTCCCGCTCAGTCCTGTGCAGGGTCTCAACGAAACATATACTTTGATGCTGTTAGACCCGCTGAGTTCCCTTAGCGTTCTGTTGCTATGAGGGAGAATATGTTCCAATCCATTTACTGTTCAGTCACCTGTTTCATTTAAATACAACTATTTCTTGGCTCAGAGCCCAGGGTTCAGTCTGGTTAGAATGTATTACAAGCCCACATATTGTAAGGAACGCAGGAATATTGGAGCAGGAGCAGGCCTCTTAGCTCCTCAGGCCCGCCCCACCGTTCAATATGTGCTGATATATGCTGGTCTCCCCATAACCCCTGACACCCGTACTATATATGCGTACACTGATATATGCTGGTCTCAACTCTTCTTCTGTGTCACTAAAGGCTCAATTCTTCATTTCCACAGTCTTTCAAATGGTTATCGACCACCATCTGAAATATATCCAATGAACAACCTCAGGGGCAGAGAATTCCACTCTCTGCAAGAAGAAATTTCTAAGTACTTCCATTTTCAATAACCGACCCCTTAAAAGGTCAGCCATCATTCTTCTAAGTTCCAGAGAATACAGATCAAAATTGTTCAGTTCTCTTGATAGGGCAACTTTCTCATCCCTGGAACTAGCCTGGTGAATATCTTTTGATTTGTGTCCAATGCTATTTGGGTAGCTTACACCCCAGCGGTATGAACATTAACTTCTCTAACTTCAGATAGCCCTTGCTTTCCCTCTCTCTCCATCCCCTCCCCCTTCCCAGTTGTGCCACCAGTCTTACTGCCACCGACTACATTCTATCTCTGTCCCGCTCACTCCCCTGACATCAGTCTGAAGAAGGGCCTTGCCCCGAAACGTCACCCATTCCTTCTCTCCAGAGATGCTGCCTGTCCCGCTGAGTTGCTCCAGCATTTTGTGTCCAGCTATAATATCCTTTTTTAGGTATCACCGATATCCTGTAAAAACTGTAACAAACCTCCCTACTCTTAAATTCCAATCCCTCCACAATAAAGGCAAAGAATTCTGTATGGCTTAACTACCATTTTGGACCTGCCCACTAGATTTGTGATTTGAGCAGAAGTGTATCTCCTCTAACCTACACTCATTTACAGCATTTCACGCTATAGATAATCTAACTTTTACATAAAACAGAAGTCAGAAGTTCGTTCAGGGGGGTGAACCCTCGGAAGGCATCTGGACCTGATGGTATACCCAGTCGTGTTCTCATAACTTGTACGGACCAACTGGTTGGAGTTTTGCGGACATTTTCAACCTCTCATTACTGAGGTCTGAGGTTCCCACTTGCTTCAAGAGGGCATCAAGAATCAAAAAGGCAGCCGGCATCATCAGAGACCCACACCACACTGGCCACACACGCATTTCACCCTTCATCAGGAAGAGCCTGAAAACTGTAACGTCCAGGTTCAGGAACAGCTTCTTCCCTACAGCCATTAGGCTATTAAACACGTATATCTTAGGCTATTAAACACTACAACCTCCAAATAAGTTCTGAACTGCATAACTTTTATTGTTATTGCAATATTATTGTTTGATTTTTCTGTGTATATATGTGTGCATATATATATATGTGTGTGTGTATATATGTGTATATATATATATATATATATATATACACACACACATTATGTATATATACATAATACATATCCATATCCATATACATACATACATACATACATACATACATACATACATACATACATACATACATGTGAGTATCTGTATATATACTCATTTTTTTCCCTCTTGTTATTATATTGTTTACAGTGTATTACGATTACATATTCTATTGTGCTGCAGCAAGTAAGAATGTCATTGTTCTATCTGGAACACATGACAATAAAACACTCTTGACTCTCATAGAACAGTCGGGCACAGCATAGGAACAGACTCTTGCCAAACATGATGCCAAGTTAGACACAAAATGCTGCAGTGACTCAGACCAGTCTGAAGAAGGGTCTCAACCCGAAACGCCACTCATTCAAGAGATGCGGCCTGACCCGCTGAGGTACTCCAGCATTTTGTGTCTATCTTCAGTGTAAACCAATATCTGCAGTCCCTTCCTGCACATGATGCCACGTTAAACTGATCTCATTTGCCTGTACATGATCCATATCCTTCTATTCACTGCACTTCCATGTCTTTATCTAAAATACCACCACTGTATCTGCCTCCGCCACCACCTCTGATGTAAAAGACGCCCTGCACATCTCTAGTGAATCTTCCCCCTCTCATCTTAAGCTGTGCCATCTAGTGTTGGACATTTCCACCCTGGGAAAAAAGGTTCTGACTGTCTATCCTATCTATGCTTCTCATCATTTTATATACTTCTATTAAGTCTCCCTTCAGCCTCCGACGTTCCAGAGAAACCAATCCAAGTTTATCCGACCTCTCCCCGTTGCTGACCTTCTAATCCAGGCAGCATTCGGGTACACCTTCTCTGCACCCTCTCCAAAGCCTCCACATCGTTCCTGTAATGGGGTGACTAGAATTGCACGCAATAGTCTTAATGCAGCCTAACCAAAAGTCCTGTACAGCTGCATCATGACTTCCTGACTCTTGTATTCAATGCCTCCAGCAATGAAGGCAAGCATATCATATGCCTTCTTTAGCACCCTATCTGTGTTGTCACCTTCAGTGAGCTATGAATTTGGACACATCAATACCATTGAAGGTCTTGACATTAACCATATACTTTACCCTTACATTCAACCTCCCAAAGTGTAACACCTCACGCTTGCTCGGGTTAAACTCCATCTGCCATTTCTCCACCCATTTCTGCAGCTGATCTATATCCCGCTGTATCTTCTGACAGCCTTCCTCACTCTCTACAACTCCTCCAATGTTGGTGTCGTCAGCAGCCGCACTCACCAACCCATCTACATTTACATTCAGGCCATTTCTATATGTCACAAACAGCAGAGGTCCCAGCACAGATGCCTGCGGAACTCCACTGGTCACAGACCTCCAGCCTGAATATCTACCTTCCGCCACAACCCTCTGTCGAATAAGCCCGTTCTGAATCCACATGACCAAGTCAACGTGAATCCCATAGATCTTAATCTTCAGAATCAGTCTACCATGAGCGACCTTATCAAAAGCCTTACTGAAATCCATGTATACAGCGTCCACTGCTCTCGTTCATCAATCTCTCTCACCAAAGTGCATGACCCCACTCTTCTCCACATTTAATTCCATTTGCCAGGCTTTTGCTCAGTCACTCCATCAATATATATTTGACTGGTGTCAGGGGTTGCGGGGAGAAGGCAGGAGAATGGGATTGGGAGGGAGAGATAGATCAGCCATGATTGAATGGCGGAGGGTACTTGATGGGGCCGAATGGCCTAATTCTACTCCTATCACCTATGACCATATAATCTATATCCCATTGCAGAATCACACTGTCTCCATCACAACATGCCCATACACCTATATTTGAATCATTAGAAAAAAATCAGAGGATGGTTAAAAATGTTTGCCTTTCGTCTTCATTTTATCACTTATTCTTGATATAAAAATATATATATTCGGTAGCTTTTACCAAAGTCACTGCCTGGGGAATATTCGTCCTTCTGCTTTTGAAACGCAGAGGGTGATCACATTGAAACCAGTTCACTCTGTGGGGGAATAACTCAACAGGGATTACAGAGATTCAGTACAGCTGATGCTGGAAATTTGAAATTCAAATAAAGAGCATTGAATCATTTGGCCTTTCAAGCCGTGCTGGTGGACAGAGAAGCACGGTTCTCACTCTGTGTTAGAACAGAGATCAAGTTCAAGTTCAAGTGAGTTTATTGTCATGTGTCCCTGTATAGGACAATGAAATTCTTGCTTTGCTTAAGCACACAGAAAATAGTAGGCATTTACTACAAAACAGATAAATGTGTCCATATACCAACATTATATAAATATATAAAGTTGTCTGCACAATCCCAGACCTTGCACAGTATCAAGGCATGCAACGTTACAGCATGAAAGACAGCTATTTGGCCCATCAAGTCTGTGCAAGCCCCACACAAGAACCGTTCACTAGGTCCCACTCCACCTCCATCTTATTTCCAGTCCAGTAACTTCCCTCTCCCGTTTCTTCTCTCTCTCATCCCTCCCCCTTCACAGTTCTCCGACCAGTCTGACTGTCCCCGATTACATTTTATCTGTGTGCTTTGTTGTCACCCTCTACTAGCCGGCAATGATCCATTCTACATTTTCCTTGATCTCCACCCCCTTTGAAGTCTTTTTCACACTTTACCCTTCCTTATCTCCGTGCCTCCCTCTCCCCAGACTCTCAGTCTGAAGAAGGGCCTTGATGCGAAATGTCACCTATTCCTTCTATCCCGATAGAAACATAGAAATTAGGTGCAGCAGTAGGCCATTCGGCCCTTCGAGCCAGCACCGCCATTCAATATGACCATGGCTGATCATCCAGAATCTGTACCCCGTTCCTGCTTTCTCCCCATATCCCTTCATTCCGTTAGTCCTAAGAGCCATATCCAACTCTCCCTTGAAAACATCCAGTGAACTGGCCTCCACTACTGCCTGTCCCGCTGAGTTACTCCAGAATTTTGTGTCGATCTTCGGTGTAAACTAGCATCTGCAGTTCCTTCTAAAGGGCCTGTCCCATGATGCGTGTTCACCCAAAAGTTCTCCCGAGTTAAAAAAAAAATCAAACTCATGGTATTCTACGAACTCCTACGACCTTCTACGAGTATGTTCACGGGCTCCTACGAGTAAAAAGTAAACATTTATTTCATCACGAGTATTTTTTAATACTCCTGGACATTTTTCAGTGTTGAAAAAACATCACGAGTAAAAAAATACTCGTGATGAAAAAAATTGTTACTTTTTACTCGTAGGAGCTCGCAGGAGCTCGTGAACATACTCGTGGAAGGTCATAGGAGTTCGTAGAATACCACGAGTTTGATTTTTGTTTTGTTTTTTTGTTTTTTTTTAAAATTATTTTTATTAGAAGTACGGTAAATTACAATAATACACAACACATATATCTTAATACATTTTTTGTACCGCTTCATTTTTTTTAAGCTTTAAGAAAAAGATAGAAGTAAGGAAAGTAAAGAAGGTGCGCAAGAGTCGTGAAGTGCAAGAGAGTGTTGGGAAAAGAAAGCCCCTTAGAAAAGAAGTTAGAGAAGGAAGTGAAGTAAGAAAAGAAAGAAAAAGAAAGTAAGGACAATCGCTCTATTATAACATTAAACTCCGCAGAATGGGGACTACCAACCAAGTCTGTTTTTGTTGTTTTACCTCCCATTGCCAGGTCCTGATACCATTTATTTATTTATTTATTTTTAAAATTACTATTGCACCTCATGCTTGTAATAGGTCCATAAACGTAGACCACGTCTTTTGGAATTGGTTTGCTTTACCTGCTAAGAGGAATCTCATCTCTTCCGGATGTAATGTTTCAAACATATTTGATGTCCACATTTTTATTGTTGGTGTGGGCGCATTTTTCCAGAATTTAAGTATGAGCTTTTTTCCCATTATTAGCCCGTAATTGAGTAAATTCTTCTGATACACGTTTAATTCAGGGATACCTTCCGATATCCCAAAAATGATCCATTCTGGTTTTGGTACCAGTTTTATTTTAATTAATTTTGAAAAAATATCAAATATTCCATGCCAGAATTTTTGGATTTTTGTACAAAAAACAAAAGAATGCGCTATGGTAGCTTCTTGACACAGACATTTATCACAGATTGGTGAAACATTAGGAAAGATTTTATTTAATTTAGTTTTTGAATAATATAGTCTATGTAATGTTTTGAATTGGATAAGCGTATGTCGTACATTGATCGAGCATTTATGCACCTGTAGTAAATGATTATCCCAGCTCTCTTTTGAAATTTTTATAGCTAATTCTTGTTCCCAGTCTCTTCTAATTCCATCTGTTGTGGGTATTTCTATGTTTAAAATGATATTATATAAGTACGATATTAGATTAGCTGATTCCGCCTTTGTCTTCATTGCTTCATCCAGTAAGTCGGAAGGCATATTATGATAGTCTTTTGTGTACTTTTTCAGATAATCACGAATTTGAAGATATTTAAAATATTGGTTATTTTTCAAATTATATTTCAGTTGTAGTTGTTGATTTTTGTTTTAAACTTGGTAGAGCTCTTGGGTGAACTCGCATCGTGGGTCAGGCCCTTTACACCAGTACTTACCGTGTTGCTGTATGAACGACTCGATGAGGTGTCTCCACCCTGTTTGAATGGCAGGACAATGCGCCTCCACTCCTCACCAGCCAGTAATTCCAGACTATAACTGCTTGCTGATATCCCTCAAAGCTTTGCCTCGCATAACTCCTGGTTCACTCTGGTTACTCTGGTACTTGGCCCTTCAGGTGTGCAGAATAGTTTCTCCCGAAATAAAGACACAAAGTGCTGGAGTAACTCAGCGGGTCAGGCGGCATCGCTGGAAGACACGAATACGTGACGTTTTGGGTTGGGATTCTTCTTCAGACTTTGAGCACTTTATACAGTTTTATTATAAACAGTTCCTCGTTTCTATAGTTTCTCCCCATCTGCTGTTCAGACCCTTCATGAATGTCTATCGTAACTATCATACTGCCGTTGTATTTACTGTTACATGGATCACTAGTGTGTGTACCGAAGCTCTGTGCTTCATGTGGACATGCAATTTCATTGCACCCTGGTGGAAATTACAATAAACTAATCTCCACCTGAGCCTCTTACAATCTCGTCGTGGAGTAAGTCTAATTAGGGTAAGTCTAATTTTCACCCCTGTACCTTCCATATCTCTGTGTCTCCCTCTCCCCTGACAGTCTGAAGAAGTAAGTAAGTAAGTAAATTTTATTTATATAGCACGTTTAAATCAACTCGCGTTGAAACCAAAGTGCTTTATATAAAAGAAATAATTAAGTTTCCGTACATCCATAGAAAAATTAAAAAAAAGAAAAAAATGACACAACACATCATAGAATTCAACACAAATGTCCCCCCACAACAGAATCAAAAATTTCCACTGTGAGGAAAGGCATCAGACAGTTCAGTCCTCTTCCTCTGTGATCACCCAAGGTCGGGGCATATTTGTGGCCTCCGCAGCCAGTCCAATGTTTTCAGGCCCTTTTGCCGGGAAGGGTCTTGACCTGAAACATCAAATGGTGCTTCAGGTCGAGACCCAAGTGGATAGCCACCAAGTGGTCACAGGAGTGGAAGGCAACCTCATCTCCATTACACAGCTACATCTCTTCACCAGATAAACACTGTCCCGGGTCTGACCTCCCCAGAGGAGCATGGGTGAAGCTCAACAGACTTGGTACTGGAGTTGGGCGTTTCAATGCCAGCATGCGGAGATGGGGGCTCCGCCAGAGCCCAGCCTGTGAATGCGGAGCAGAACAACAGACAGCCAACCATGTCATCTCTGGGTGCCCGCTGTACCACCCACCAAATGGAGCTCAGGGCCTGGCAGACATTGACACAGAGGCAACAGCACCCGGCTTGAGATCTAACTATTCCTTTAGTTTATTTATGTTTCATTCGCAAGAAGAAGACGAGGCCCTGAAACGTTGTCCATTTCTTCTATCCTGAGAGCTGCCTGTACTGCTGAGTTACTCCAGCATTTTGTTGTCTATCCCCTTACAATCTCCTCTGTTCCAAAAGATAACAACCAGGAGCCGGGAGTCCAGAACCAGGGGTCACAGTTTATGAATAAGGGGTGGGCCATTTAGGACTGAGATGAGGAAAAACTTTTTCACCCAGAGAGTTGTGAATATGTGGAAATCTCTGCCACAGAAGGCGGTGGAGGCCAATTCATTGGATGTTTTCAAGAGAGTTAGATTTAGCTCTTAGGGCTAACGGAATCTAGGAACATGGGGAAAATCCTGATTTTAGATGATCAGCCGTGATCATATTGAATGATGGTGCTGGCTCGACTCATGCCCCTATTTTCCATGTATCCTATGTAACCTCAGGTTCTCCTGTCTGTCTACAGAACTAATATCCTTCACCCTTGAAATTGTTTATTGTTAATCTCTACTGGGTTGCTGTACGGTTTTCACATCTTTCCTAAAGTGTGGCACCTAGGACTGGATATAATATTCCAGTGTAGACAAAAATGCTGGAGAAAGTCAGCGGGTGCGGCAGCATCTATGGAGCGAAGGAAATAGACAACATTTCGGCCCGAAACGTTGCCAGTTTCCTTCGCTCCATAGATGCTGCTGCACCCGCTGAGTTTCTCCACCATTAATGTCTACCTTCGATTTTCCAGCATCTGCAGTTCCTTCTTGAATATAATATTCCAGTTGTGGCTTCAACATGGTTTTACAAATGTTCAGCTTGTTCTTGTAGTCAATGCCAATATTTATTATGTCCAGGATCTCCCACTTTCCTAACCACTTTATGAACCTGGCCTGCTGCTTATAATGACCAGTGCACATAAAATCCCTGATCATTTAGTCGTACCTCATAGAATTATCTCCACTGATTATAAAGCCCGTTTGTTCATATGTGATAGGAGCAGAGTTAGGCCATTCGCCCCATCAAGTCTACTCCGCCATTCAATCATGACTGAACTGTCTTTCCCTCCGAACCCCATTCTCCTGCTTTCTCCCCATAACCCCTGACACCCGTACTGATCAAGAATCTATCGATCTCCACCCTGACTTAGCCTCCACAGCCGTCTGTGGCAATGAATTCCATAGATTCACCACCGACTAAATAAATTCCTCCTTTCTAAAGCTACGTCCTTTTATTCTGAGACTATGACCTCTGGTCCTAGACTCTCCCACTAGTGGAAACATCCTCTCCACATCCACTCTATCCAAGTCTTTCACAATTCAGTAAGTTTCAATGAGATTTACCCATCATCCTTCTAAACTCCAGCGAGTACAGGCCCAGTGCCGTCAAACGCTCATCATATGTTAACCCACTCATTCCTAGGATCATTCTCGTAAACCTTCTTTGAACCCTCTCCAGAGCTAGTACATCCTTCCTCAGATATGTGGCCCAAAACTGCGCACAATATTCCAGATGTAGTCTGTTTAAAAAGGAACTGCAGATGCTGGAAAATCGATGGTAGACAAAAATGCTGGAGAAACTCAGCGGTAGTCTGATGTAGTCTGATCAGTGCCTTATAAATCCTCAGCATTACACCCCTGTTTTTGTATCCTAGTCCTCTTGAAATAAATGCCTTCCTTACTACCGATTCGACTTGCAAATTAACATTTGAGGAATCCTGCACCAGCAGTCCCAAATCCCTTTGCACCTCTGATTTTTGAATTCTCTCCCCATTTAGAAATTTGTTTGTCTTTATTCCTACTACCTAAGTGCACACTTTGCTACGCTGTATTCCATCTGCCACTTCTCTGCCCACTCTCCCGACCTGAACAAGTCCTTCTGCAGAGTCCCTGCTTTCTCTACACCACCTGCCCCTCCAGCTATCTTTGTATCATCTGAAAACTTGGCCACAAAGCCTTTAATTCCCTCATTCAAATCGTTGATATACAATGTGAAGAGCAGCGGCCCCAGCACCGACCCCCGAGGAACTCCACTAGTCACTGGCAGCCAACCAGTAAAAGCCCCCTTTATTGCCACTCTTTGCCTTCTGCCATCCAACCAACCTGCTATTCATGCTAGCATCTGCCCTTTGATACCGTGGGCGCTCATTATCTTTAGCACCCTCACAAGTGGCACCTTATCAAAGACCCTCTGGAAATCCAGGTAAACCACCTCCACGGACTCTCCTTTGTCTATCCTGCTATTTATTTCCTCAAAGAATTCCAACAGGTTCGTCAGGCGAGATCTCCCTTTTATCAAACCATGCTGACTTTGGCCTATTTTATCATCAGCTTCTAAGTACTCAGAAACCTCATCCTTTATAATGGACTAAAAAGCAGGTTAATAGTTTCCAACCAGCCAATAGTTTCCATTTTTCTGCTTCGCTCCCTTCTTGAAATGCGGGGTAATATTGGTAATTTTAAATCGTCTGCAACCGCTCCCGACTAGTGATTCTTGAAAAATCACTACTAAAGCCACCTCTTTCATAACCCTATCCGGTCCAGGTGACTTATCCACCTTCAGACTTTCAGCTTTCCAAGCACCTTCTCCCTAGTAATAGACACTCCACTAACATCCACCCCCTGACTCTCTTGAATTTCAGGCACGTTGCTGGTGTCTTCCACTGTAAAGACTGGTGCAGAAAACATATTAAATTCATCTACTATTACTCTATTCCCCATTATCACTTCTCCTGCGTCATTTTCCAGCAGTCCAACGTCCACTCTTGCCTCTTGCTTACTCTTTATATATCTGAAGAAACTCTTGTTATCCTCTTTTATATTATTGGCTAGCTTACTTTCATATTTCATCTTTTCTCCCCATTTTGCCTTTGTAATTGCCTTGTTTTTTTTAAGCTTCCCAATCCTCCAGCTTCCCACTAATGTTTGCAATGTGGTATGTTGTCTTTGACTTCCCTTGTCAGCCACGGTTACCTCATTCTCCCCTTAGAATGATTTTTTCTCTCTCTTTGGAATGAAACGATCCTGCATCTTCCAAATAACTCCCAGAAACTCCTGTTCCACCGTCATTTCTGCTAGTGTCTCTTTTCAATCCACTTTAGCCAGCTCCTCCCTCATGCCTCTGTAGCCATCTTTACTCAACATTGATACTGGCAACTCCGATTTCATCTTCTCCCTCTCAAATTGCAGGTTGAATTTTATCATCTTATGGTCACTACCTCCCAGTGGTTCCTTTATCTTGAGCTCCCGAATCAAATCCAGATATAAATCTTTGTGTTCTTCCCATAGAATATAACATTCTGCGTTAAATTCGCCACGGGTCCTGCCTTCCCACCTGGCACGTGCCGTGAGTAATAGGCAGTCAGTCGGCTTTTCGAAAATTGTAAAAATCCGAGCATGCGCAGAAACATAGAAACATAGAAACATAGAAAATAGGTGCAGGAGTAGGCCATTCGGCCCTTCGAGCCTGCACCGCCATTCAATATGATCATGGCTGATCATCCAATTCAGTATCCTGTACCTGCCTTCTCTCCATACCCCCTGATCCCTTTAGCCACAAGGGCCACATCTAATTCCCTCTTAAATATAGCCAATGAACTGGCCTCAATTACCTTCTGTGGCAGAGAATTCCAGAGATTCACCACTCTCTGTGTGAAAAATGTTTTCCTCATCTCAGTCCTAAAAGATTTCCCCCTTATCCTTAAACTGTGACCCCTTGTTCTGGACTTCCCCAACATCGGGAACAATCTTCCTGCATCTAGCCTGTCCAACCCCTTAAGAATGTTGTAATTATCATGAAATGAAAATCATGAAAGACTTGCATGCGCAGATTGGTCTGATTGGTCTCGTCTCCTGTGGGCATGTGCAGCACACGTGCGCGCAGTCCACGGGGCAAAGGCAGGGTTTCAGCTGCCTTTATTGCCCGTTGTAAGTGAAGGCTTGAAGCAGCGTCCACGGCACGTGAGTTGAACACAGTTACGCGTATTACACGTACAGCGGATGAAAGGCACGGGAGAATTATGCCCACCTAAGATCGATTATTAAAATAATAACCATTTAATAATAAATACAAAATTTAGTAAATGAATTGGAAATCTTTACTATTTATATTTCATAATTATCTTTTTATAATTTTAATCAGGGGAGGCACTGCCTACCTTGCTTACCCTGCCGGCACGTGCCTGATCTCCACCATCATGATTATACCCTGAAGTTTATTATTATTTTCCTCTTCTTAGACAGTGCCTCAAGATTGAGGATGATCTGCTTCCACTCCAATTCTGAGCAGAGGAAGGTGTCATTGTGTGACTTGTTTTAACATTGGTTGGCTGTTGAACACCAACAGTTGTATGGACTTGTCCGAGGAAAGTCTTGTTCTTTTGGCAAGACAGTTGGACACAAGGGTAAACAGCATAGGAAGGAACTGCAGATGCTGATTTACACTGTAGATAGACACAAAATGCTAGAGTAACTCAGCGGGACAGACAGCATCTCTGGAAAGAAGGGGCGGTTGACATTTCGGGTTGAGTCTTTTCTTCAGACTGCGAGTCAGGGGAGAGAGAGGCATGGAGATATGGAAGGGTAAGGTGTGAACACTAGAGGTTAGAGGGCCGAAGATCAAGGAAAATGGATCATTGCTAGCTGCGGGGAAAGTGGCAATGAAGCGTACAACCAGTGAAATGTACCCAGAAATATGAGAGAGAGAGAGGGAAAGCAAGGGTTATTTGTAATTAGAGAAGTCAATATTCATACCGCTAGGGTGTAAGCTTCCCAAGTGAAATATGAAGTGCTGTTCCTCCACTTTGTGTTGGGCCTCACTCTGACAGTGGAGTGGAGGAGGCCCAGGCCAGAAAGGTCAGTGTGGGAATGGGAAGGGATATTCAAGTGTTTGTAGATCAGGTAGGTTTAGACAGACTGAACGGCGGTGTTCAGCGAAACGATCACCAAGCCTAATCTTGGTCTCGCCGATATACGTATAGGAGTCCACACCTAGAACTTAGCGCACACATAAGTGGTCACACACCCACCTGTTATCTTGCCCACAGCCTTTTCCTCGCCCCCCCCCCCCTCCCCCTCTCCACCGTGCCCCGGTTCCCATCTCCGCTGTGTTCTCAGCAACTATTCTTCATCGACCATCACGCTTAAACACCTTCAACAGCTAGAATACAAAAGCAGGGATGTAATGCTGAGGCTCTATAAGGAGCGCTGGAGCGCTAGCATGGATGCTGTGGGTCAAGTCAAGTCAAGCACAGTGAGTGCAGGGCCAGCAATCCATTTCAATCCATTTCATGTCAAGTCAATCAATTTCAAGTCAAGTCAAGTCAAGTCAAGCACAGGGCAGGCGGGGCCAGCCAACAATACAATCCATTTACTTTCATTTCAGGTGAGCTCAAGCAAAGCAAAGGCAAAGCAAAAGCATAAGCACAGGGCAGGCGGGGCCAGCCAACAATACAATCCATTTGCTTTCATTTCAGGTGAGCTCAAACAAAGCAAAGCAAAAGCAAAAGCAAAAGCACAGGGCAGGCCAAACAACTCATTTCATTTCATTTCATTTCCATTTCCATTTTAATTTCAAGCACAGGACAGGCCAAACAACTCATTTCATTTCATTAAGGGCTAACAAATCATTTATTGCAAGCACATTAAGGGTTAACAAATCATAATTCTTTGCAAGCACATTGCTGGCTAACAAATAATTTATTGCAAGCACATTAAGAGTTAACAAATCATCACTCATTGCAAGCACATTGCTGGCTAACAAATAATTTATTGCAAGCACATTAAGGGTTAACAAATTACCATTCATTGCAAGCACATTGCTGGCTAACAAATCATTTATTGCAAGCACATAAAGGGTTAACCACATAAAGTACATAACCACATAAAGCAAATAACCACATAAAGCACATAACCACATAAAGCACATAAAGGGTAGACTCACAGTTCAGTAGACTCACAGTTCAGTAGACTCACAGCAGAATCAGTTGTGGCCTCTCCCTCGTGTGACTGACTCACGTCCAGGCATCCGGGGTTTTATAGTCCTGCCCTCCCCCCCAGAAGGGGCATTAACTTCATCATGGTGATTGACAGGCGAGAGGACCAATCTGCTGATCTCAAGATTTTTTAAACACTCATAACTTTTTTTATTTTTCATCGATCGGAAAAATCCTCAGGGCTGCCTCAGCGGAGGAGGACTGTGAGTAAGATGGCCAAAAATCATAGCGATATATCGTAGCGTTTTTTTCCAAAATCAATATACAGCGTAGACAGGAAGTGGTCAAGATGAGACTTTTAGTTATATAGATGGATAGATGAATGGAAGATATGCAAAAAAGTAACAATGATAAAGCCTGTATGGGTCTATCTGCCACTGTTCACAACCCTCCATTGTAAATTATTTGCATCTAATTTCGAGGCGACCAAGTCACCTTCTTATATTCCGTTCAACCTTAATCAACATCTGTGCAGCATCTCGGCTTGTGATGTGACTGGAGTTTGGTAATTCAATCTCTGTGGGGCTTTTAACTACTCCAGTTAAAAGCGCTGCCAAGGTTTGTGAGATCTGCAAATTGGAAATTATGCCCTGAACTCCCAGAGGCAAGTCAGTAATGTGCATTAAGTGAAGCCTTGGTCATAATACTTACTCCGGGGATCCCTCTGGCCCATAAACAGTTCACTACCTTTCTGGCTCCCCTCACTGATTCCATTACTTTGCCTTGGATAGCAGTGGGTAATTAAAAACCCTCACCGGAGAGACTGTATGACTTGTCCCCAGCTACAGAATGGTGAGGCCTAACATATGACCATTAGGGGTGGCACGGTGGCGCAGCGGTAGAGATGCTGCCTTATGTTGCACTTACAGCGCCAGAGACCCCGTGTTCAATCCTGACTACGAGTTTGTACGTTCTCTCCGTGACCGCGTGGGTTTTCTCCGAGATCTTCGGTTTCCTCCCACACTCCAAAGATGTACAAATTTGTAGGTTAATTGGCTTGGTATAAATGTAAATTCTCTAACTTCAAGCAAGCCTTGCTTTCCGTCTCTCTCCATCCATTCCTTATCCTGGTTCTCCGACTAGTTTCATTGTCCTCCTGATTACATTTTACTGATTATACCTCTCGTTGTCACCTTCCTCTCAGCCAACAATGATCCATACTATAGTTTGCTTGATCATCGTCCCCTTTGATCTCTCGTTTTCACACCTTATCCTTCCGTGTCCCTATGTCTCCCTCTCCCCTGGCTCTCAGTCTGAAGAAGGGTTTCGACCCGAAACTTGAGGATGGGCATTCTTGCTATTGAGTGCAGTGTAGGTTCACAAGGTTAATTCCCGGGATGGCAGGATTGTCACATGCTGAAAGAATGGAGCAGCTGGGCTTGTACACTCTGGAGTTTAGAAGGATGAGAGGGAATCTTATTGAAACATATAAGATTATTAAGGGTTTGGACACGCTAGAGGCAGGAAACATGTTCCCGATGTTGGGGGAGAACCAGGGGCCACAGTTTAAGAATAAGGGGTAAGCCATTTAGAACGGAGATGAGGAAATACTTTTTCACACAGAGAGTTGTGAGTCTGTGGTATTCTCTGCCTCAGTGGTGGAGGCTGGTTCTTTGGATGCTTTCAAGAGAGAGTTAGATAGAGCTCTTAAAGATAGCGGAGTCAAGGGATATGGGGAGAAGGCAGGAACGGGGTACTGATTGTGGATGATCAGCCATGATCACATTGAATGGTGGGTGCTACCTCGAAGGGCCGAATGGCCTCCTCCTGCACCTATTGTCTATTGTCCTAGTGAAACATCACCAATTCCTTCTCTGCAGAGATGCTGCCTGTTCCGCTGAGTTACTCCGACAAAAGGGGGAGCCGGCGTGCTTTGTAACTTTGTCAGTGCCGTAGGTGGCTGCTATTTGTATTCATTGTGTATACAAGCAAAGAATCTCACTGTGCTTAGTCACATGATGTGACAATAAAGTATTCCTATTCCTATTCCTACCACAATATTCAAGAACAGCTTCTTCTCCGCTGTTATCAGAATACTGAAAGGTACACCTGTAAGCTAGGGTGTAGCTCCAATCTTCCAACCTACCTCATTGCGGACCATGCACTTTCTCTGTAACTGTAACGCTATAATGCTGTAACACTATATTCAGCCTGTTGAAGGGTCTTGACCCAAAAACGTCACCCATTCCTTCTCTCCAGAGATGCTGCCTGTCCCGCTGAGTTACTGCAGCATTTTGTCTCTATCTTCGGTTTAAACCAGCATCTGCAGTTCCTTCCTACACATTCCTTCAGCTTACTGTATACTGTGCTGACCGTTAAATACCTAACTATGTTAATCCCACTTTTGTAGTTCCTTCCTACAATACTATAGTCTGCACCCTGGTATCATTCCCTGTTCCACTTGTGTATGGTTTGATTGTATTCATGTATAGTAAGATTCGACTGGATAGCACACAAACAAAGCTTTTCACTGTGTCTTGGGTATGGACAATACGAATAAACCAGTAGAAATACCAAAACTGATGACAAATATCACTCCATGCCTGGTACTGTGACTCCCATCTCTGGAAATGTTCATAGATTCTAGGTGCAGAATTTGAGCCATTCGGCCCATCATCTGCTCTACCATTCAATCATGGTTGGTCTATCTTTCTTTCAATCCCATTGTCCTGCCTTCTCCCCATACCCTTTGACACCTGTACTAATCAAGAATCAACAATCTCCACCTTAAAAATATCCACTGACGTGGCCTCCACAGCCGTCTGTGTCAAAGAATACCACAGATTCACCACCTTCTGACTAAGGAGAGTCCGCCTCATCTCCTTTCTAAAAGTACGTCCTTTTATCCTGAGGCTATGACCTCTGGTCCTAGACTCTCCCACGAGTGGAAACATCCTCTCCACGTCCACTCTATCCAGGCCTTTCACTATTCGGTAAGTTTCAATGAGGTGTGCCCTTCATCCTTCTAAACTCCAGCAAGTACTGGCCCAGCGCTGTCAAACGCTCGGCATATGTTAACCCACTCATTCCTGGGATCATTCTTGTAAACCACCTCTGGACCCTCCCAAGCAATAACACATCCTTCCTCAGTAATTGGGCCCAAAACCGCTCACAATACTCCAAATGTGGTCTGACCAGTGCCTTGTAAAGCCTCCGCATTACATCCCTGTTTTTGCATTCTCATCCTCTCAAAAATAAATGCTAGCATTGCTTTTGCCTTCCTTACTACCGATTTAACTTGCAAATTAACCTTTTGGGAATCCTGCCCCACCAGCACTCCAAAATCCCTTCGCACCTCCGATTTCTGGCCTCTCTCTCCATTTAGAAAATAGTCTGCCCATATTCCTACTACCAAAACACATGACTCCACACTTTGCTACATACTGTATGATGCCTCACATTTTGCCATAACTTTAGTTGATCCAAGATTGGATAGCAATGGCTCCTCGTATATGCCTTGTGGAAAATGGCAAGCATTACACAGCGGTAGAGTTGCCACTTTACAGCGCTTGCAGAGCCAGAGACCCCGGTTCGATCCCAACTACGGGTGCTTGTCTGTACGGAGCTTGTACATTCTCCCCGTGACTTGCGCGGGTTTTCCTCGAGATCGTCGGTTTCCTCCCACACTCCCGCAAAGACGTACAGGTTTAAGTGTAAATTGTCCCTAGTGTGTGTGTAGGCATTGTGTTAATGTGCAGGGATCGCTGGTGAGTGCAGACTCGGTGGGCTGAAGGACCCGTTTCCGCGCTGCACCTCTAAACTAGACTATCGATGCACGCCAAAGCCACGATAAAACTGCAGGATTGGTGGCACTCAGCGTAGCAAATCCTATACTAAGCCCATTATTTGCCATTCTCAATTACAATACAAAATATAAATGAGAACGGATTACAGCTAATCAATAAATTCTACGGTTGATGTTGGTATAAATAGTATGGAGTCGCTCCCTGAAGGCCTTCAGTTTTGTATTAAACATCTTGCATTAGCTGAATGTTCAATTTAAACTATGGAGTGCACATACATATATTAAGGCGGTGCAGTGTAGCATAATTGAATAGGAAGGTCAACTAATTTAGCCTCAGTGGTGGTTATTCAAAATCCTACCACATAGCCAATTAGACCATATTTGTACTGGGAAACACTTACATCGCCAATGTTGGATAACAATTGTATGCAATTAACATTTGCACTGTTGTTATGCCAGCAACAGAATGAACGCCAGGTAATGAGTGGGAATCTGAAAATGCAGCTTCAGCTGGGAATAACACAAACCCCGTCTCGTAATGTAAACAACACGAGAACAGATCGAGCGCAGCTTGGCAGCCCCTGGGGATTTTCATCGAGGGGTGATTGATGTGGAAAAGGCTGGAACTGCAGTGATCCTGCATCAGTCACAGTTCTTTGCTGGGCTCTGGGGCTGACCCTGTTAGCACAGGCGGACTCAGATCATTTGTCTCAGCGGCAGAGAGGGATTTCACAACAGCTGTGCATCACTCCATTGCACTGTCTTCCACGGCGCGGATATTTCCCTAGCAGTGGCAGCTACACAGTGTACACAGATTAGGGCTGCCACCTTGAAAGAAAACGGACCTGCTGCTCGAACAACTAAATTATTTAAATCCCTTCGGTGACTGCACATGCTCAAAGCAATCCTTGAAATCCGAATAAAGACAGCAGAGAACATTTTTAAATATTTCACACGTTATATTGGAAACTTAAGTAATTACTAAGCTCTATTGAATCATACAGCTGCCAGAACATCTATCTGTTACTAACATCTGATTCAAAAGGTAATTTGAGTGCCTACGTTAAGCATTTATTCCTGAAAGTGCTTGCTGTGATGGTACCCGAATAAATCGTTTACACAGTACAGTATTTAATTTACACAAGCAATTTAGACGTGCGCACTAATTATCGTTCGTTTTTTTACTTAATGAATGTAATAGTCCCTTAGATTGCTAACCAGGGGGGAAAAATGGTAACAACCCCATTCTAGCGCATAAGGTCTGCAGGCCACCTACATTAGGTAATATCTCCATGCACCATCTCCACTGGCATATGACCAAGAGACAACACAGCACATTTTCAAGGTTCTGTCATCCAGTTTTACATTGTGGTATTCGCCTGCTCCAACTGTGCAATTGGTAATAGACTGTTGCTTACAGCTATTGAATGTAAACATGTAATAAGGGGTTGTTTTTCTCTTTAATCAACTCTTGTAGTTAACATATATTTGTTCACTCTACATAAATGTGGAGGGTGCGTGTGTGTTTGTCTGTTGGTGTGTGTATGTGAGTACCTGTGTGTGTGTGTACCCGTGTGTGTGTGTGTACCCGTGTGTGTGTGTACCTATGTGTTTGAGTGCCTGTTTGTGTGCGTGTGTGTAAAGGGGTGTGTGCGTGCCTGTATATGTATGTGTGTGCCTGTCTATGTATGTGTTTATGCCTGTGTGAGTGCCTGTGTGCTTGTGTGTGTGCCTGTCTATGTATATGTGTGTGTGCGAGTGCCTGTGTGTGTGTGTGTGTACGCGAGTGCCTGTGTGTGTGAGTGCCTGTGTGCTTGTGTGTGTGTCTGTCTATGTATATGTGTGTGTGCGGGTGCCTGTGTGAGTGCCTGTGTGCTTGTGTGTGTGTCTGACTATGTATATGTGTGTGTGCGAGTGCCTGTGTGTGTGAGTGCCTGTGTGTGTGTGTGTACGCGAGTGCCTGTGTGTGTGAGTGCCTGTGTGCTTGTGTGTGTGCCTGTCTATGTATATGTGTGTGTGTGAGTGCCTGTGTGTGTGTGTACGCGAGTGCCTGTGTGTGTGAGTGCCTGTGTGTGTGAGTGCCTGTGTGTGTGTGTACGCGAGTGCCTGTGTGTGTGAGTGCCTGTGTGTGTGCGCGCGAGTGCCTGTGTGCTTGTGTGTGTGTGTGTCTGTGTGTGCGTGCATACTTTAATAATCAAAGCAATAGGTGAGAAAATTAAAAGCAATGAAAACCAGTGGGCAGCACGGTGGCGCAGTAGTAGAGTTGCTGGCTTACAGCGCCAGAGACCCAGGTTCGATCCTGACTACGGGTGCTGTCTGTACAGAGTTTGTACATTCGCCCCATGACATGCGTGGGTTTTCTCCGAGATCTTCGGATTCCTCCCACACTCCAAAGACGTACAGGTTTGAGGGTTAATTGGCTTGGCATCAATGTAAATTGTCCCTAGTGTGTGTTGGATAGTGTTAGTGTGCGGGGATCGCTGGTCATTGCGGACTCGGTGGGCTGAAGGGCCTGTTTCCGCGCTGTATCTCTATACTAGACTAAACTACAGACACTGGAAATATGAAATGAAAACAACAGGAGTTACAAGGTTTCACCTTGGAGAGATTTGCTTTGTTCCACCCACTGCCCTCCCCTGCCACCTCTGTTACCGAGACTAATTTGTTTTCTCCCTTCCTCAGCTCTGACGAATGGTCTCACACCCGAAACATACACTTTGTCTCTTTCGATAGATGCCGCCTGCCCTGCTGATTATTTCTTCCTGCTTTTAGTTTGTTTTTTACGGTAGTCTGTTTCTGGTAGACAGAAGAGAAGTATGCAGTGAACCTCCCAAGGATATTCCGACTACTATTTTTCTTCACGCATGTTAATATCTCGGGTTTGACTGTACAAAGCACAATTTCCATATCTACGTATCACACAAGTGTGAGCTGGACAGAAACAGATTTCAAGCAAATGTAAACGGGCTGCTGGAGTGGACAGTTGGGGGCAAATGGAATTTAACGCTGAAAAATTCAGAATTCACGATTTTCTACAGGCACAATTGAAACTGTGACTTTCAACACAAAATAATGCAGCATAAGATGATAACTTGTCAGGAACAGCATGGGATTCTGATTACTGGCAGGGCTATACTTCTGCATCAATTTCTGATGAATGCAGAATAAGCTGTGCATTTTACGTATATGCTGGAGACTGTGCAGAGGAGATTGATTAGAATGTTGCCAGGAATTGAGGGGCTGAGCAGGCTTGGAGCTGAGAGGTTGGGCAGGCTAGGACTATATTCCTTGGAGTGCAGGAGGATGAAGGGTGATCTTAACGAGGTGGACCAGATCATGAAGAGAATAGATAGGGTGAATGCACAGTCTTTCACCCTGTGCAGGGGAATCAAGAACCCAGAGGACATAGGTTTAAGGTGAGAGGGTAAAAATGTAATAGGAACCTGAGGGGCAACTTGGTGGGTTTATGGAACGTGCTGCCAGCGGAAGTAGTTGAGGCAGGTACTATAACAACACTTAAAAGAACATTGACCTCTAA
This sequence comes from Amblyraja radiata, assembly GCF_010909765.2. Classification (NCBI taxonomy): domain Eukaryota; kingdom Metazoa; phylum Chordata; class Chondrichthyes; order Rajiformes; family Rajidae; genus Amblyraja; species Amblyraja radiata. The sequence goes on along the minus strand of NC_045957.1, from coordinate 39,126,314 downwards.
TTTTAGAAACCCCTTGCTTTCTCCCTCCTTCTCCTCTCCCTTCCCAGCTCTCCCACAAAGCCTACTGTCTCCGCCTCTTCCTTTCTTTTTCCCGCCCCCCCCCCCCTGACATCAGTCTGAAGAAGGGTCTCGACCCGGACCGTCGCCTATTCCTTCTCTCCGCAGATGCTGCCTCACCTGCTGAGTTTCTCCAGCATTTTTTGTCTACCTTCGATATTTCCAGCATGTGCAGGAATGAAACTAGTGTACAGTAGATGGGTCATCTTGGTCAGCATGGGCACGTTTCTTGTTTTCATGCTGTATGCCTATTTATTATATACAGTTACAATTATTTCTACACAATTTTTAAACTAGAACTTGTTTGACAATTTTCCCTCAGATTATTCTCATTACTTTTATTGACCTAGTTACAAAACACAAAATGAATTCGGAAGAAAGAAGAACCTAAGGCAATTTGATCTCCTTCCAAAATAACAGACTGACTTTATCTGAACACAAGAATGTGTCATGACAAACTGTTTCAGCTCTGCCTTGCGCTCCGGGTAAAAAGATTACTCTGAAATTCTCTGCACGTTGACAAATGAAAGTTAGTTTTGCTTTCCCTGTAACCCATCAAACACTGAATTAAATACACCTTTTCTGACTTCAGACTATGCCTTTGCATTTCAAAGCCGAGTACTGCTCAGTTGTTATCGCTGGCATACAAGAATTGCAACAGCCTATTTGCGTTGTTAGACCACCTGAACATCTCTATAAGATGCCGAGCAAAAAATCAGACCCGTTTGCTGGCTCTGTATCTTTTCGAAAAAAAATGCCTCGGGAGTTGTTTTGCTAATAGCTCAGAGAGCGACAGGCCTTCAGTTTAAAGGCCAGGGTTTTGCTGGCATTAGACCTGACTGCAGATTTTTCTCAGCATGCTGCAGGTTTCACGATTCCCACGCAAACCTAGATGGCCCAAACCTACTGGCTCCACTCAACTCAACTGGCTATTGCCCAGTATTGACTCCAGGGAATCTTGGTTCAAATCCAGTGCCAAGCTGGGGCTGGCAAATGATCCATGTGTTTATTCATTGTGCGGGTTGTGGAGCTGCGAGGAAATACGGTAATGGTGAATGGTGTGAATGTTTTAAAGTATATTTATTTCAATTTATTTTTTGCTTTTTATTTATTTTTTAATTATTATTTTTGCTGACGGGTGATCTTTTTGAGGTGAATTAAATCATGAGGTAAATGCATGGACAGTATATAACTTTCAAATGTCATTATATTTTTCATAGATATTCGTGTCGGAGTCATACAGCATGGAATCAGAGCTTTATGGGCCAGTCCCACTTAGGCGATTTTTTAGGCAACTACAGGCGACTAGTTTGTGCCACATGTTCGCTGGTGGTCACCGGGAGTAGTGTCCTCAGTCGCGCAACATGTTGAAATTTTTTCGGCGACAGTGGGTTGACGCCAATGAGCGTAGCTTGACTTCTCCTGATGTAGGTGCTGTTGTAGGTTGCCGCCAGGATGACGTAGGTTGTTGCCAGGTTTTTCGGTGACTGGCGACGACTATGACAGTCGCCGGCAGTTGCCTAAAAAATCGCCGTGGAAGAGGCTCATTAGGCCCAACTTTTTTAATACTGACCAAAATGCCCCCATCGAAGAGGGTCCCATTTTATTCACATTTGGCTCAAATCCAAATGTTGTTTAAGTGTTGTTATTGGTCCTGCCTCAGTTACTTCCCCCGGCAGCTCGTTCCCCACAACCACCTCCCGCCACGTGGAAGTCGCCTCTCCGATTCTTATTAAATCTTTCCTCACTCACCTTAAATCTACGCCCTTTAATCCTTGATTCTCCTGGGAAAAACTGTGTATGCAATTGCATTATTTATGCCCCTCATGATTTTATGCACTTCAAAAAGATCACCCAATGGTCTCCTGCTCTCCAAGGAATAAAATCCTATCCTGCTTAAACTCTCCCCCCTAAAGCTCAGGCCCTTGAGATATGACTGCATCCTCAAAAATATTCTCTGCACTCTTTCCAGCTCAGTCATCTTTACGACAGCAGGATATCCATAACTGAACAGAATGCTCCAAGTGAGGCCTCACCAATGTCTTGCACATCTGAAACATAATGTCCCAACTTCTATACTCAATGTCCCCAGTCATCTTCTCTCTGCAACGTACTGCCAGATACCACTGCTCCACAACACTCTCCAGGGCCCCAAAGTTCATTGTGAAGATCCCGCTATGTTTTGACTCCCCAAAATGCTACACAACATACTTTTAGTTTAGGTTAGAGATACAGCGCGGAAACAGGCCCTACGGCCCACCGAGTTTGCACCGACCAGCAATCCCCGCACACTAACAGTTCCCTACACACGTTAAGGACAATTTTACACTTATACCAAGCTAATTAACCTACAAACCTGTGCGTCTTTGGAGTGCATTGTCTGCATTAAAATCCATTAACCATTCTTCGGCCTATTTGCCCAGATGATCAAGATCCCATTGTAATTCTTGATAACCTTCTTCACTGTCTACAATACTACCTATTATAATGTCATCTGCAAACTTACTAATCATGCATTGTACATTCTCATCCAAATCAATGATGTAGATCACAGACAGCAATGGGCCCAGCACTGATGCCTGAGGCGCACCACTTTCATCACAGGCCTCCAGTCCGAAAAACTACTTTCCTCCTGCAACCTCTGCTTCCTACCACAAAGCCAATTCTATCTCCGGTAAGCTAGTGTGCAGGAAGGAACTGCAGATGCTGGTTTAAATCGAAGATACACACAAAATGCTGGAGTAACTCAGCGGGACAGGCAGCATCTCAGTCTGAAGAAGGCTCTCGACCCGAAACGTCACCCATTCCTTCTCTCCAGAGATGCTGCCTGTCCAGTAAGCTAATGATCCCTGGATCCCATGTGATCTAACTTTCCAAAGTAGTCTATTGTGTGGAACGTTATCAAAGACCTTGCTGAAATCCATGTAGACAATGTCTACAGCCCTGCCCTCATCAACCTTCTTGGTTACTTCCTCAAATATCTCATATACGTGAGATACGATCTTCCACATACAAAACCATGCTGACCATCCATAACCAACCTGTATATCCAAATGCATGTTTATCTTATTCCTCAGAATCCTCTTCAGTAACTTTCCTACCACAGGTGTTAGGCTTACTGGAATATAGTTCCCAGGTTTCTCTTTGCAGCCTTTTAAAAAAAATAGAGACACAACATTAACCACTCTTCCCTCTTCGACATCTCATCCATATTATTAACATAGCTAGCATTGTAGACAGTGAAGACAATGGGATCTTGATAATCTGCGCAAATAGGCCGGAAAATGGTTAATGGATTATAAAGGGCCTGTCCCACTTTCCCGACCTAATTCACGACCTCTGCCTTGTTTGCCCTTGACTCGTCCTCGCAGCATGGTCGTCACGAGGTCGTAGGAGGTTATAGGGAGGTCGTAGCAGGTCGTGATGCTAGTCATAGGTACTCGTGGCATCAAGTAGGTCGCGGCGTTTTTTCTAGCCCGATGCAAAATGTCCACGAGTAAAAAAGGTCGTGAATTAGGTCGTGAAAGTGGGACAGGCTCTTTATGCAGACAATGCACTCCAAATGAAGACGTATAGGTTTGTAGGTTCATTAGCTTGGTATAAGTGTAAAATTGTCCCAAGCGTGTGTAGGGAACTGCTATGACCTCCAGCCCTAGACTCTCCCACTAGTGGAAACATCCTCTCCACATCCATTCTATCCAAGCCTTTCACTATTCGGTACGTTTCAACGTGGTCCCCCCCCCCCCCCTCATTCTTCTAAACTCCAGCGAGTAGCGGCCCAGTGCCGACAACCGGTTAACCTACTCATTCCTGAGTGCCTACGGCCACGAGGTTGACTTGGAAAAAGTGAGAGGAGTCCAAGGGGGAAGTTGTTGAGGCTGAAGACAACGAAAGATTTGAAAGGTTTCATTGCCAAATCAATTATTTGCAATACTGCCAAGGTCAAAGTGACATTTTTATGGAGGCATAGATAGGCTAGAATTCTATTCATTGTGAGATAAGGAGGCTTTCGGGCCCTTGAGGCAGTTTCAAGGGAAAGGAAGTGTTGATCTCAGTGTCAGATGGATGAGTTCAGGTGAATGATTTGACAAGGCATTTTAACTTCAATCAGATACATCTTCAACAGGATCTTACGGGAGTTTTGTGTTAGTCGTGGCTTAATAATGGCAATCTTGTCACCCTCGGACTAATGCTTCTATGTTCAAATCTCTCCCTTGCCGCAGGGGAATGTAATTAGTTATATAAATCTGGGATAAAAAGCTGTTATCAGCAACTGCGACTATCAAACTACTGGATGCTGTAAAAATTGTGCAATGCGCAAATGTCCTTCAGTCTCCATCTCTTCTGCAAAGTGCTTCACTCTGAACAGCTCACTCAGATAGAAAACCACTTAGTTTAAGCCAACAATTATTGCCCAAAAGATAGACACAAAATGCTGGTGTAACTCGGAGGGACAGGAAGCATCTCTGGAGAGAAGGAATGGGTGACGTTTCGGGGCGAGACCCTACTTCAGACTGAGAGTCAGAGGAGAGGGAGACACAGAGAATAATCCTTGGCGAAGGAAATACGGCACATCTTGGTGCACAATACGTAGCAGCATGCCATAACCTGAGAGGCGGTGAATAACCAACATGCACATATGTACGCACACACTAATTGACATTAACTGACACTAAGAAATTAATATTAAATTGCTAAACTTGCTATTGTGTTGTACTGCTTACAGCTGCAAGAACGTGTAGCAATCAATAAAGGGCTATAGGCCTATTGTGAGTTTATGTACAGGGACATATCTATCCATGCACTGTATACTTGTATTTATACTTATGCATTTTAAATATGTATGTCATGTTTTATACTTTGGCAATATAACAATGTTTTTTTTATCATGCCAATAAAGTTTTTTAATTGAAATAGAATTGATATGGAAGGGTGAGGTGTGAAAACGTCAGATCAAAGCTCATGCCGATTAGGGAATGTAGTAGAATGGTTCATCGTTAGCTGAGGGGAAGGTGACAACGAGGCATACAATCAGTAATATTTAATCAGGAGGACAGTGAATCGAGTCGGAGAACTCGGATAGGGGGGACAGAGAGAGAGGCGATTCAAGGGTTACTTGAAGTTAGAGAAATCAATAGTCATACCATTGGGTTGTAAGCTGCCCAAGCGAAATATCACCATCTGTGATAGGCAATAAATGGCCACCAACTTTGTGTGGTGAAATTTCATGACTCTGAAACACTGGAATGTGGGCTCATTCCTGAGACTTGAGCATGAAATGTGGGCTGAATCTTGAGGGCAGTACCGAGGGCATGCTCCTTTGTGGGAGATCGTATCTTTGCCATGAGACGGCGAGCCTGTTTCTGAGACGGGGACCATTGCCCGCCCTGGCTGCTCCTGTTCCTCAATCCCTCTCCAGCAAGGATCGTGGTGGCTATCCCTCGAGGTCGAGGGTGATGGTCTACGTTCTGTTGTTTTTATGGACTCTCGGGTGGCTTATGAGTCCAATCCTGGCTTTGAAAGTTCTTCGGCATTCAGGACAGGTAATTCCAGGTGACAGATCGTGCTTTGGTTGTTGCTGCCTCTCTTTCCGTTTTCTTCTCTCTTCTTCTAATTCTGCGCATCTCTTGGCTTCGCAGGTCGCTATTCCTTCTTGGATGATGGTTCGCCAGAGTTTCCTGTCCTTGGCATTGGTTTCCCAATTGTCGATGTCGATTGCACATTCCTTCATGCTGGCTTTTAAGGCGTCTTTGAATCTCTTCTTTTGTCCGCCTCTTTTCCGTTTGCCTTCTTTAAGCTGGGAGTAGAAGGTTTGCATTGATAGACACTCGTCTTCCATCTGAACTACATGACCGACCCATCTTAGTTGTTTTTTGATGACGAAACCTTCGATGTTAGATGTTTTCGCTTCATTCAGCACGCTGACGTTGGTTCTTCTGTCTTTCTAGCTGATATTTAAGCTGCTTCGAAGACATCGTTGATGGAACTTTTCAAGTGTTTTCAGATGGCGTCTGTAAAGGTGCTTACTCTGACACACTGTAACCTTTACTAAAGCGTTTATTAAAGCACATGGCACACACGTCCCAGCACTGACTGCATCCAGCCTTCAGGCATACCGGGATCAAGAGGGAGGAACAAGGGGAGGATATCACAGTTATACTGATATGATGGGGCGTGGTTAATGGTGATGAGGTAGCTACATTATAGGTTGCATGCATAAACCATCTACATCCTTTCCCTTACAAATTAAGCAAAGTTACGGCAATGGCAGGTTGGTTATACAGTACCTGAAAATCTAAACAAAGTCTCCGTAGCGAGCCGGAGGCTTAACAATCCGACCCGAGCGAGTGCGCACAGCACCATCACCCTCCCCACCCGAAAGAAGAGGAGGAGGAACAGGAACAGGAGGAAGAGAGAAGGCGGGTGGAGACCCCGGCTTGAAAGGAGAACAGAGAGGCACAGGTGAACCAGGTGAAGCAGAAGGGGTTGAATGAGCAGAAGTCGGAGAGAGAGAAGACCTGACAGGGGACGACCAGGCCGGAGGAGCGAACCCTGGTAGAGCAGAGGGAGGAGACCGAGGTAAGCGGACCGACCGGGGCATGCAGCGGGCAGAGGGTAAGTTAATGAGGGCGGGATCGGCATGCGAAGGAGGGGTATAAGGAGTATAACGAAGTTTAGGCTCGTTGACCGCCAACAGGTGCTGGCGGCTACGCCGGTAGATAGTCCCCTCAAAGTCCACCAAGTAAGACCGTGGTGAACTGTCGACCCCAACCACGGTAGCGAGTCGGGAGAAGCCGATAGACGTCTGCAAGCGGACGACCTGGCCAGGCAGCAGTGGGGATAGAGGGCGGCAGGACTTGTCGTGAGAGCGGCGCTGGATTTCGTGCTTCTGAGCAATCCGTTGCTGGACAGCTGCTGGCTGTAGGACCTTGGGCACCAGGGACTGCTGGGCGATCGGCATCGGAGGGCGAATAAAATTTAAACCTGCCGAAGGGCGTACCGAATGTGGTCAAGTCCGAGGAGCGTTTGTCCAGGGGTATTTGCCAAAATGAACTCCTGGCATCGAGGACGGAAAACACCGTGGCTTGTCCGACCTGGGCGGCAACATCTTCGACAGTCCTCATAGGGTAGTGGGGCCGCTTAATCACCAGATTCAAGTCCTTAGGGTTGATGCATACCCGTATTTCATTCTTCCCTTTCTTCATTGTGGCGACCATGGTGGAGACCCATTCGGTGGGATCGCTGACAGCCTCCAGCACTCCCATGTTAACCATGTCCTTCAGCATGGCCTCCACCTTGCCCTTCATGGCGAACAACACTCTGTGAGGTGGGCGGATCACAGGCACCACGGAGGGGTCTGTTGCGATTTTATACACCAGCGGCAGCTTTCCCAACTTGTCGTCGAACAGGTCCGGGTACTCGGATAGTGGATCCATCACTGCTTGCACCTCGTGGACCGTACGGTCGAAAGACACCAGACCAAGATCCTGGCAGGCCTGGTTGCTCAGTAGAGTTACACAGTCGCAGTCCAGAATAAAGAACGACAGGTCACGGGATGATTTCTGTAGCACACAATGGAAGGTCGCCCTCCCCACAGGTGTTAGCTCCTCTCCCCCATAGGCACGCAAAACAGAGCGATCTGCAGTCAACAGCTCATTATTTCTTATCTGGCTGAACAGTGATGTTGACATTACGTTCACTTTTGCTCCAGTATCCAGCTTCGCAGAGAAAGACTTGTTGTTCACAGTAATGAGCACAGATGGATCGGGGAGGCGAGATCGGCTGTGAAGGAGAGTGTAAACACTTGCATCTCCCATGGAATAGCTGAGCTCAGAGTCGGGGGCAGTGCCGACAGAGGACTGAGAGTCCATCTCACTATCAACTTGCTGAAGGTTGTTTAAGAATTGCCTAGGAGCTGAGGGCACATTCCCACGGGACCTGCAGGCAGCTGCAAAGTGGTTCATTTTCCTGCAGAAATTGCAAGATTTTCCAAGAGCTGGGCACTGGGACTGCGTGGGGTGGACATAATTACAATTGGGACACTTCTGAGACCACGGGACCCGAGATGTACGAAAGGGCCGCGGTGGAGGGCGCAAGTTGTCCTGCATACGACGTGGTCCTGCAACGCCAGTCAGATTTATGGCTCGGCTGTCAGATCCCCTCTGCCCATGCGGAGGGGTAACTACTTCGGCGATGCGGCACGCATGCATTGCTTGAGTCAGGGTTAGATCAGGCCGTTGCAGCAAATCAGCACGTAGTTTCTGGTCAAGCATGCCAGTGACGAGAATGTCCCTGGTGAGCTGGTCACGCATGGTCTCAAAACGGCACCGCTGAGCAAGGTAGCGCAGGTCAGCGATGAAACACTCGACAGGTTCATCAGGCTACTGCTTCCGTGAGAAAAACCGAGCCCGCTCCAATATGCGGTTGGAGGGCAAGTCGCAAATCTCTGCAAACTTGCGCAAAAGACATTCCGGGTCATCGGCAGATTCAGCTGGCTCGACGAGCTGGTCGTTGTCATCCAGGACCGCTGGATCGTAGACGAAAGCCTGAGCTCTCTTCATGGCGTCGGGACCGGCCAGGTTAAGCAGGAGTGAGGCTTTGACCGCAGCTGGGTCATTCCGGTGCACAATGTTAACGAAGTGAGTGTAATCCAACACAAAAGTAGCCCATCGCTCCGCAATGTCAGCGTCAAAGACAAGGGGAGATGGTTTTCGGCATGAGGATCCCATATCAAGGGAAACCCAACTCTGGGCACACGGGACAAATAAAAAAAACCCGGTAAACAGGAGATGCGCGTCTAACTTGCTGACACCATGTAAAGGTGCTTACTCTGACACACTGTAACCTTTACTAAAGCGTTTATTAAAGCACATGGCACACACGTCCCAGCACTGACTGCATCCAGCCTTCAGGCATACCGGACCAAGAGGGAGGAACAAGGGGAGGATATCACAGTTATATTGATATGATGGGGCGTGGTTAATGGTGATGAGGTAGCTACATTATAGGTTGCATGCATAAACCATCTACAGCGTCGGTATGTTGTCCAGGTTTCTGATGCATACAGGAGCGTTGGAATCACCACTGCCTCGTACACTAACATACTGGTGTCTTTTCGGATGTCATGATTTTGAAAGACTCTCGTTCGAAGACCCCCAAAAGCTGTTCCAGCGCACTTAAGACGATGTTGGATCTCGTCATCAAGGTCGACATTGGAGGAGAGATGACTTCCAGGGTACGGAAAGTGATCCAGATTTTCCAAGGTTGTTTCACCAAGTTGAATTGATGGTTCTTTCCGATTTGTCTCAGTTGGTGAGGATTGGTAGTTAACCTGAGTCTTCTTGCAGTTGATGGTAAGTCCAAGTTTCGTGTATGCATTGTTGAAGGCAGTCAGGACCGTTCTTAGTCTGGACCGTCATCCTCGACCTGACCGCCATGGGCTGCCCTACCAGACGCTGGTGCTTCCGACGGCATCACTCTCAGAATCATGGGGACACACAAGCCTCTTCACCACGACAAGGTAAACAATGAGGCCAGCAAGGATATCCGTCTGAAGAAGGGTCTCGACCCGAAACGTCACCCATTCCCTTTCTCCAGAGATGCTGCCCATCCTGCCGATGGTTGTAAAAAGCGTTGGGACGTCGAGTTTTACTTTGGCGACTGACACCGTCCCACTTTCATCGTCATACAGTGGAAGGTTGCCTGTAGCAACGGGGTCGCCAGTCCCACGCCAGAAAGCAAAGAACAAACGACACTCAGCTGATCCAGACACCTTGTGGCACATTTATTCCAGAAGCACCTTTTACCTACATTCTCACCAATCATATCCCGTGTACAGATGAGGCCAATTAATGCGTCTGACCTTGGGGTTGTTATTGAGCTCTTGTGGCTGGACCTTCTCGTGAGGCTGCTGGTGAGCCGCCACCAGTGACAAGCTGTGTGCAAAACCAACATGGGCGTGAAGGCGCCACAGTCTCACACCTTCTGTATTTTTACATTTGGCCTTTGTTCACTGTCTGCGTATAGAAAACCTCCCCCACTTGTATCAACCAATGTCCTCCCCCCCCCCCCCCCCTTACAATCAGTTTGAAAAAGGGCCCTGACCTGATGCATCACCGATCCGTGCTCTCCAGAGATGGTGACTGACCCACTGAGTTACTTCAGCATTTGCCGTCTTTTTCTTTGTGAACCAGCATCTGCAGTTCCTTGTATCCAACTGGTTAATTAGTATGTGTAGGAAAGAACTGCAGATAGACAATAGACAATAGGTGCAGGAGTAGGCCATTCGGCCCTTCGAGCCAGCACAGCCATTCACTGTGATCATGGCTGACCATCCACACTCAGTACCCCGTTCCTGCCTTCTCCCCATATCAACTGACTCCGCTATCTTTAAGAGTTCTATCCAACTCTCTCTTGAAAGCATCCAGAGAATTGGCCTCCATCGCCCTCTGAGGCAGAGAATTCCACAGACTCACAACCCTGTGTGTGAAAAATGTCTTCCTCATCTCTGTTCTAAATGGCCTACCCCTTATTCTTAAACTGTGGACTCTCCCAACACCGGGAACATGTTTCCTGCCTCTAGCGTGTCCAAACCCTTAATAATCTTATATGTATCAATAAGATATCCTCTCATCCTAAATTCCAGAGTGTACAAGCCCAGCCGCTTCATTCTCTCAGCATATGACAGTCCCGCCATCCCGGGAATTAACCTTGTGCACTCCCTCAATAGTAAGATGCTAGTTACACTGAAGGTTGACACAAAATTCTGGAGTAACTCTCCGTCCCCCCCCACCCTAGTTGTCCTCCCACTTTCATTGTCCTCCTGATTAATTTTACTGCTTGTATGCCTCGTTGTCACCTTCCCCTCAGCCAACAACGAACCATTCTACATTTCCTTGATCATGGTCTGCTTTGATCTGTCTTTTTCACACCTTACATCCTTTTTGCACCCTTCCATATCTCTAGTTTCCATATCCCCTGACTCTCAATCTGAAGAAGGGTCTCGACCCAAAACGTCACCCATTCCTTCTCTCCAGAGATGCTGCCTGTCCCGCTGAGTTACTCCAGCATTTTGTGTCTACCTTTGGTTAATTAGCATCCGTTAATTCTCTCTGTTTTTCTTTAGCGAGTTTTATCCTATCTTTGCAGTATGTAGATGTTCCGGTTCTCCTCGGTTAAACAAAATGGAAAGACAGATTAATGGAATAGGCACCCCTGTTAAATATTTAGATTAGTTTAGACATTTAAAGTGGGCCCTTTGGTCCACTGAGTCCACACCGTTCACACTAGTTGAGTTAGGTTTAGCTCTTGGGGCTAACGGAATCAAGGAGATGGATATGGAGAGAAAGGAGGAACGGGGTACTGATTTTGGATGATCAGCCATGATCATATTGAATGGTGGTGCTGGCAGGAAGGGCCGAATGGCCTACTCACGCACCTATTTTCTATGTTTTCTATTTTCCCACTATCTCATCCATTCCCTACACATTAGGGGCCATTTCAGGGGTCAATGTATTTGGGATGTGGGTGGAAATTGGTGCTGACCAGTTGTACTTCCATTGTCGCCTACATTGTCACATATACAATCACCGACATTATCCACATGGTATTTTTAACCAATTGCATAGGTGCTGCTTAATAAGTGCTTGCCGGATACGTAGCAATTTAAAAGCTAAGACTTCAGGCAGTTTCAGTCATCTGCTTGCACTGTTAACAATCACAGCTGCCCGAAATCGCCACTTTTCAAATCGCGCAGTTGTTAACACTACCAACAGTTGATTGAAGCTGCCTGAAGTTTCCATCAGCTGTTTGCAATGCTAACAATCATATGCAAGTTCCACATGTGACAATTAATTAGTTTACCAGCAGTCGGTGATGAGCAGATTAACTCCATGCTTGCTTTACCAGCCACTGCATTTAATAGGCAGAGCGTATTAATACAAAACATGCTTCCTTCAAATAATGGTCTCAGTAAAACCAGTGTGAAGTTAACCAAGAAATTGCAATATCAGGAATATACTAGGGTGCTGGGTGTAGTGAGGAGGGACCCAAGAATTTAGGCTGAAGGTACCTATGGAAAAAGCTCTAGAAAATCCGATATAAGTTTGAGTTTTATATAAATAGTTCATGTTCATTAGTTATAGGAGCAGAATTAGGCCATTTGGCCCACCAACTCCACTCCGCCATTCGATCTATCTTTCCCTCTTAACCCCATTCTCCTGCCTTCCCCCATAACCCCAGACACCCGTACTAATCAAGAATCTATCAATCTCAGCTTTAGAAAATACCCATGACTTGGCCTCCACAACATTCTGTGGCAATGAATTCCACAGATACATCACCCTCTGACTAAAGAAATTCCTCCTTGTCTCCTTTCTATTGGCACGTCCATTTATTCTGAGGCTCTGCCCTCTGGTCCTAGACTCTCCCACTAGTGAAAACATCCTCCCCACATCCACTCTATCCAGACCTTTCACTATTGGATACGTTTCATTAAGTCCCCCTACACCTTTCTAAATTCCAGTGAGTACAGGCCCAGAGCCGTCATATTCTCATCATACATTAAACCAATCCCAGCATCATTCTACGAGATCCTCCACTGGATCCTCTCCAATGCCAGCAGATCCTTCCTCAGATATGGAGCTCAAAACTGCTCACAATACTCCAAATATGGTCTGACCTGTGCCCGATAAAGCCTCAGCATCATATTGTTGTTTTTATATTCTAGTCCCCTCGAACAATATGCTAGCATTGCATTTGCTTTCCTTACCATCAATTCAACTTACAAATTAAACTTATGTGAATCCTGCACCAGCACTTCCAAGCCCCTTTGCACCTCCAATTTCTGAACCTTGTCCCCATTTAGAAAATAGTCTTCGTCCTTATTCCTATTTAGCAAAATGCATGACTCCACACTTTGCTACACTATATTCAATCTGCCACTTCTCTGCCCACTCTCCCAACCTGTCCAAGTCCTTCTGCAGAGTCCCTGCTTCTTTTACACTACCTGCCCCTCCACCTATCTTTGTCTTATCTGCAAACTTAGCCACAAAGCCTTCAATTCCCTCATCGAAATCATTGATATACAACGTGAAGAGTAGCGGCCCCAGCTCCGACCCCTGCGGAACTCCACTAGTCACTGGCAGCCAACCAGAAAAAGCCCCCTTTATTGCCACTCCTTGTCTTCTGCCATCCAGCCAACCTGCTACCCATGCTAACATCTACCCTTTGATACCGTGGGCTCTCATCTTCCTTAGCAGCCTCACGTGCGGCACCTTTTCAAAGGCCATCTGAAAATCTAGGTAAACCACATCCACTGACTGTCTATCCTGCTATTTACTTCCGCAAATAATTCCAACAGCTTTGTCGAGCAAGATTCCTCTTCACAAAAGCATGCTGCCTTTGGCCTATTTTATCGTCCGTTTCTAAGTATCCTTATCATTAATAATGGACTGTAACATCTTACCAGGCACTGAAGTCAGGCTAAACCGGCCTATAGTTTCCACTGTTCTGCTTCCCTCCCTTTTTGAACAGCGGGGTAATATTGGCAATTTTCCAGTCCTCTGAAACCACTCCTGACTCTAGTGATTCTTGAAAGATCACAACTAATGCCTCCGCAATCTCTAACGCCACCTCTTTCAGAACCCTGATTGCAGTCCATCTGATCCAGGTGACTTATCCACCTTCAGCCCTTTCAGCTTCCCAAGCACTTTCTCTTTAAGAATACCAATTGAAATATGGAGCACACGAGTGCAATAAATAATAATTAATTCATGCAGTAGGTTGGTTAATAAGGGATTGAGTACCGGTTTTAGTTTACAGTGCCAAGGAATAGATCGGACATTGAAGAAATGTGTTGTAATACACTGCAGATGCTGGTTTAAACCGAAGAGAGACGCAAAATGCTGGAGTAACTCAGAATCTCTGGCGAGAAGGAATGGGTGACGTTTCGGGTCGAGACCCTTCTTCAGACTGAGAGTCAGGAGAGAGGGAGATACAGAGATAAGGAAGTGTAAGGTAAGAAAATAGGTGTGAAAAAAGGAATGGAGATCAAGGAAAATGTAGAATAGATCATTGTTAGCTGGGAGAAGGTAACAACGAAGCAAACAGAGATAAAATGTAGTCGGAGACAGTAAGACTGGTCGGAGAACTGGGAAGGGGGAGGGGGGGGGGATGGAGAGAGAGGGAAAGCAAGGGTTACTTGAAGTTGGAAAAGTCAATATTCATACCGCTGGGGTGTAAGCTGCCCAAGCAAAATATGAGGTGCTGTTCCTACAATTTGCGATGGGCCTCACTCTGACAATGGAGGAGGCCCAGGACAGGAAGGTCAGTGTGGGAATAGGAGGGGGAGTTCAAGTGTTCAGCATTCGGAAGATCAGGTAGGTTTAGGCGGGCTGAGTGGAGGTGTTCAGCGAAACGATGGCCTCACTCCCCACCAACATCCTCAGGACTTTCTACAGGGGCACGGTGGAGTCTGTACTCACGTACAGCATGAACACGTGGTACTCCACCTGCAACTGCTCGGACAGGAAGGCTCTGCAGAGGGTAGTGAGGGGAGCAGAGAGGATCATTGGCGTCTCCCTACCCTCGGTACAAGAACTGTTCCAGAGCCGCTGTCTGAAAAAAGCTCAGAGAATTGCTAAGGACAAACTGCACCCCCTCCACATACACCTGGAACTCCTGCCATCAGGCAAGAGATACCGTAGCATCAAAGCCCGGACTACCAGACTGCTAAACAGCTTCCTGCCACAGGCTGTGAGGCTGCTAAACAGTCACTCTGTACTCACAGTCACCTGATTCTGCGGCTTGGCACGGACACCTTAATAACTGGCACTGGCCACTCAAATCAGCTGCCCCGGACATTTTTATGATTGGTTTTACTGTATTTTAACATTGTTAACTATTTATACTGTTCCATCAGGGACTGGATTGTTTTTACTGTTATTATGTGTGAAATGTTTTAAATTTCATGTGCGATGCTCCGCTATTCCCAGGGAAACGTCTTTTCATTTTGCACTGTACAACTGTTGCTTGCAAGATGACAATAAAGGTTGATTGATTGATTGATTGAGCCTGTGCTTGCTTTAGCAATGATACAGAATGCAGATTAATTTAAGCACAATAAAGCTAGAGATTAAACATCAGCCCCACAATTGCCTTGTTTGATTCAGCATCAACGTACTTCCGTCGATGATTATCCAATAAAGGCTTTGGCAATATTAAAGTTGCTCTGTAAATGGAAGTATTGGTGATGTCGGAAGCTGTGGATTCGGTGGGAGGAAACTCAAGTCCTTTCCTTTGGAAAAAAGGTCAAGGGAATTTTTTAGTGTTTAGTTTTTTGAGCGGAAACAGGCCCTTCGGCCCACTGAGTCCGCACCGACCAGAATCCTCTCACATTAACACTTTCCTACACACACTATGGATAATTTTACAATTTATACCAAACCTGCAAACCTGTACGTCTTTGTAGTGTGGGAGGAAACCAAAGACCTCGGAGAAAACCCATGCGGTTACGGGGAGAACATACAAACTCCATACAGACAGCACCCGGAGTCAGGATCGAACCCGGGTCTCTGGCACTGCAAGGCAGTAGCTCTACCGCTGCGCCACCGTGCTGCCCAGTCATATTCAGTTAAAATTCTGCAATTTATTATAGCATGAATGGGGAAAGACTATATTAGTTACGATGCCTGTGCCTGCAAATCTTTACTTAAACTAAGTCATGGAGAGCACGTACCAGATATTATCCTTACACTGAAAACTGTGAAGAGCTTTGTTACAGAGAATGTATCAAATGGGGTTGCACAGCGATGCAGCTAATAGAGCCGCTGCGGCCTTACAGTGCCAGAGACCTAGGCTTGATCCTGATCTCGGGTGCTGTCTGTGTGCAGGTTGCATGTTCTCCCTGTGGCTGCGTGAGTTATCTCTGGGTGCTCTGGTTTCCTCCCACATCCCAAAGAGGTGCGGGTTTACAGGTTAATTGGCCTCTGTAAATTGCCCCTACTGTGTAGGTAGTGGATACAGAAGTGGGATAACATTTTTTAAAAACCTAGTGTCAGCGGGTGATGGATGGTCGGTGTGAACGCAGTGGACCGAAGGTCTGTTTTTGTGCTGCACCTACAAAACTCAAACTATACTAAAACTTGTGGTAAAGACGAGGTTGCAAGTTTAAAGGAATTAAAAATATATATTTAAAGTGGAGTAAGATGCAATAATATGTAGAGACAATGCGGCAGAGAACCATTTTGGGTTGTTCTAGAACAATGGTTCCCAACCTGTGGTAAATGTACCCCCTGCGGGTAAATGTCGCCTACCCAGAGGGTAAATTTGTGGATTTCTTTCATTGGCTGACTGTGTTTGGATCTGTTCATCATTAGTTGTTCATAAATAAGTGAAATAACATTGTTATGCGCTATTAAGGTTGCCCGCGGTAAACAGGACGAAAAAGGTTGGGAACCCGTGTTCTAGAAGCAAGGCAACATGGACACAAATGTCCCTATTACTAACTTTTGTGTGGTAATCATTTGCAACAACACCATGCTCGTACTTATGTAGATGGAGCAGAACTCATGTTTTTATCAAACCCACTCACGTTTTTAGATATCGACAGATAAAGTCTGTAAAGCATTACTTGGAAAGACCAGTTTATTATTTTTTTTCACTCATAAAACTCCACGTCAGCAATAAATGTCAACCATGCAGAATTTATATATTTGCTTTCAGAATGTTGCATGCAATTTTTAACGCATGCTTCTGAATTATTGATTCATTTCACTAGGCTGTGAGACATTTTTTGCTCAGTGGCCCAATACTGATTAAAAACAAATTCCTCAGGGGAAACTGGCCTGAAATAAAAAGTACATGGATTTCGTGAAAGAAAATAATTATTTATTTGGCAAAAATCTTTAACACAAATTGTGAACCACTGTACATTAAACTTTACAGATTTTCCACCTATGGTTAGCAGTGAAGTCGCCTATTGGGTTTCAGAAAGATCATGCTTTTAAATAACTGGATAACCCATTTTGCTGAATGTTATTGAAAACAGAAGATGCACTCCAAAATAGATGAAAAAACTAAATAATTTGAGATAAAAATATTAATCAGAATATCAAATATTTATAATGCACAGCATGTAGAGTTGCTGCCTCACAGCACCAGAGACCCAGATTCGATCTGTACGGAATTTGTACGTTCTCCCCGTGACCTACGTGGGTTTTCTCCGAGATCTTCAGTTTCCTCCCACACTCCAAAGACGTACAGGGGGTGTAGGTTAATTGGCTTGATATAAATGTATATTGTCCCTAGTGTGTGTAGGATAGCAACATAGAAACATAGTGTTAGTGTGCGGTGATCGCTGGTCGGCGCGGACTCGGTGGGGTGCAGGGCCTGTTTCCACGCTGTATCTCTAAACTAAACTAAACTCAAATTATTTCAAATTTACGACATAATTTTTGCAGAGAGAAGAAAGTGCTTCTTGACACGGTGTTATGGCTGGCGAATCAGCAAGCATCGCATTGTGAATCAAAGAGATCTTTATTGTTGAAGAAAAGAGAACAACACACACGCGAATGGGGGAAGGTTAACCTGGGGCTCAATACTTATACTAGGACACACCCCTAAACCTCGTGACCACTCCTTCCCGCCATTACCCAGTCACGTGATGCTACCCCCGACTGCCAAGGGTTCGCATAGTGGGTGGCGCCACAGTGTCATGCCACTGGGTGGCGCCACAGTGTCATGCCACTATAGTTCATACCATCCATTTCAGGTAGTGCCACTTTAATAATCTGCCGTTTTGGTCAGTTGCTCCTGGGGCTAAAAAAAGCTATCAGTACAGAACATGTGCGTCTCTTAGCTAGTCACATGGAGTTGTATTTTTGCATGCAACTGAATGTGATCATGACATGTTAGTCTTGGGAGCAGCTTGTGAGAACACCTGCTGAGAGCTTCCTATAATAGCACAAGCCTGTTGATTTAGTGAAGATGTTTTACATTTTCAAAACACCTCTGCTCAGTTCGTACTAACCAACCTGATCTCCCGGTTGCTCAGCACTTCAACTCCCCCTCCCATTCCCAATCTGACCTTTCTGTCCTGGGCCTCCTCCATTGCCAGAGTGAGGCCCAGCGCAAATTGGAGGAACGGTACCTCATTTTTCGCTTGGGTAGTTTACACCCCAGCGGCATGAACATTGACTTCTCTAATTTTAGATGGCCCTTGCTTTCTCCCTCCTTCCCAGCTCTCCCACAAAGCCTACTGTCTCCGCCTCTACCTTTCTTTTTCCCGCCCCCGCCCCCCCCGAAAGGTCGCTTATTCCTCCTCTCCGTAGATGGTGCCAGACCCGCTGAGTTTCTCCAGCATTTTTGTCTTACCTTCGACTTTTCCAGCATCTGCAGTTCTTTCTTAAACATTTTCAAAAGAGTTCAGTTGTGCTAAAAAACACTTGATCAAATTGAAAGTGTGGGAGTTATTTCAGCTAAAAGGCCAGTGTTTAGAAATCAGGATTGTTACAGGTAGTTATAATCTCATTAACTTCCAAATTAGCTCTTCTTGGACAATCTTTTTTTGTTTTTGCCAATATTTTCTGTTGCTTGAGATATCATTCTACGATCACCACTCACCCTCCATTCATATGTAACCAACATTGTGAAACGGATCGTGACACGGAGCATCGCAGTCGTTTCATTTCATATTTCATTTCATTAAACCTCCACAAGCACGAGGCTTGACTGGTTTTCTCAGCAACCTTATCCCATGAATAGAATTGCCTCTTGGGTTGAGATCAGAATCCTCCAAATGGTCTGCACAGGTCAGTTCACAGTTATAGGAGTAGAATTAGGCCATTCGGCCCATCGAGTCCACTCCGCCATTCAATCATGGCTGATCTCTGCCTCCTAATCCCATTTTCCTGCCTTCTCCCCATCACCCATGACACCGGTTCTAATCAAGAATTTGTCTATCTCTGATTTAAAAATATCCACTGACTTAGCCTGCGGGGCCCTCTATGGCAATGAGTTCCACAAATTAACTACTTTCTGACTAAAGTTCCTCCTCGCCTCCTTTCTAAAAGAGCGCCCTTTAATTCTGAGGTCACGACCTCTGGTCCTGGACTCTCCCACCAGTGGAAACATCCTTTCCACATCCACTCTATCTATGCCTTTCATTACTCTGTAAGTTTCAATGAGGTCCCTCCTCAACCTTCTAAACTCCAGCGAGTACAGGCCCAGTGCAGACAAACGCTCATCATACGCTAACCCACTCATTCCTGGGATCATTCTTGTAAACCTCCTCTGGACCCTCTCCAGAGCCAGCACATCCTTCCTCAGATATGGGGCTCAAATTTGCTCACCGTACTTCAAATGCGGCCTGAACAGCACCTTATGAAGCCTCAGCATTACAACTCTGTTTTTGTATTCCAGTCCTCTTGATATAAATGCTAGCATTGAATTTTCATATCATTAAACTTCCACAAGCAGGAGGTGTGATTGTTTTTATCAGCAACCTCATCCCGTGAATTGAATTGCCTCTTAGGCTGAGATCAGTAAGCCCCAAATAGTCCACACAGGTCACTTGCACCGTAAAGCAAAACCAAAATTGCTGGAGGACCTCAGTGGGGGAGGAGGCACCTGCTGTCGGCATTTAGGGTTGAGAACCTGCATCAAGATTGCAGTTCCAGGTCACCCAGTTGCTAAACACTTTAATTCTCGTTCTCATTCCCACACGGACCTTTCTGTCCTAGGTCTCCTCCATTGTCAGAGTGAGGTTAAACGCAAATTGGAGGAACAGCATCTCATATTTTGCTTGGGCAGCTTACAGCCCAGCGGTATGAATATTGATTTCTCTAACCTCAAGTAATCCCGGCATTCCCTCTCTCTAACCCCCTCCCCACAAAAGTCGTACCAGCTTCGTGTTTTCACCCAACCGCTAACAGTGGCCTGTTTCCTTCATCATCGTTACTTTTTTTGCATATCTTTCATTCATTGTTCTTTATCTCTCTACATCATCGTCTATATCTCTCGTTTTCCTTTTCCCTAACTAGTCTGGAGAAGGGTCTCGACCCGAAACGTCACCCATTCCTTCTCTCCAGAGATGCTGCCTGTCCCACTGAGTTACTCCAGCTTTTTGTGTCTATCTGCGGCTCAAGGGACTTGGGCTTCAGGAATCGTCAGGGTGGGGTTTGCACTTTTGCCTCTGTGACCACGTGAGTTTCTTCCCACATCACAAAGGCAGTCAGACGACACACCCTGACCAGAAAAGTGGTCTTCCATGTCCCTGCACGGATGTTGCCTGACCCACGGAGTCCCTCCAGAAGGACTTTTTTTTTTTCACTCAAGCTTCCAGCATCTGCACTCTTTTGTGTCCTAAAGATATAGTTGATTAGTCACGGTATATTTGTGTAGGTTAATAGCATGAAAAGAATCAAAGAGAGTTGATAAGGATTTGCACACAAAGTGAATGGCATTTTATCCCTCTACCCAGAGAGGGCTCTATTAAACTTCTACAGGTGTACAGTAGAGAGCATACTGACTGGTCGCATCATGACAACTTGAACGCCCAGGAGTGAAGAAGACTGCAACAAATGCTGAACACTGCACAGTCCATTGCGGGTTCTGACCTCCCTACCATCGAAGGGACTTACCGGAGTCGCTGCCTCAAAAAGGCAGCCAACATCATCAGAGACCCACACCACCCTGGCCACACACTCATTTCACCCCCTGCCATCGGGAAGAAGGTACAGGAGCCTGAAAACTGTAACGTCCAGGTTCAGGAACAGCTTCTTCCCTACAGCCATTAGGCTATTAAACACGACAACCTCAAATAAGCTCTGAACTACAATAGACTTGGGGGTATTGTTTTTGTTTTTTTGCACTATTATTGTTTGTTTTTAAATATATTTGTGCGTGTGTATGTATATATATAGATAATATGTGTGTCTATATATATATATATATATATATATATATATATATATATATATATGTGTGTGTCTGTGTATATATATATAGATATATATGTATATGTTTATATATACACTGAACTTTTTTTCCTCATTTATTATATTGTTTACAGTGTACTGTGTTTACATATTCTGTTGTGCTGCTGCAAGTAAGAATTTCATTCTTCTATTTGGGACATACGACTATAAAACACTTTTGACTCTAGAACTGGTGCCCACAGGATGGACCAAATGAAGTCCTTGCGTCCTTACAAGGCTAAGAATGCACGAAGTTCAAGGCATAATCTATGTCATAAAATAAGTGGGTGCGGGAATGTTCAGCTTCCTGAAATAACAAGGTAGATGATCGAGATGCTTGGATAATGGTTGACCCGTGTTTATGGGTGCGAGCAGATGTCGAGACAGCAACAGCAACAGCAACAGGGTGGCTTTGGAGATGTTGCGTTTAGATACACAATAAAGCATGCAACATTAATAAGACCTCACGGCTGCATTTTAATCGGCGATTATTATAGAAGTCTCTGAGGAGGCGCTCGCAACTGCCCCTTGGAGCATCATGAAAGGAAACAATGTGTGTTTGTGAAATAAAAGCAGAAAATACTCAGCTGGACAGGGAGTATCTGTGGAAAGAAAAAAATCAATATTAAAATTATTTATCTTTTCAGAGAGCGGCACGGTGGCGCAGCGGTAGAGTTGCTGCTTTACAGCACTTACAGCGCCAGAGACCCGGGTTTGATCCTGACTACGGGCGCTTGTCTGTACGGAGTTTATTACAGGTTCTCCCTGTAACCTGCGTGGGTTTTCTCCGAGATCTTCGGTTTCCTCCCACACTCCAAAGACGTACAGCTTTGTCGGTTAATTGGTTTGGTATAAATGTAAATTGTCCCTAGTGTGTGTAGGATAGTGTTAGTGTGCGGGGATCGCTGGTCGGCACGGGCTTGGAGGGCCGAAGGGCCTGTGTCTGCGCTGTATGTCTCAACTGAACTAGATGCTGCCTGACCTGCTGCGTACTTCTGGCACTTTCTGTTTTTTTTCATTTCAGATTTCCAGCATCTGTGATTTTTTAAATCCCTATCCGAGATCAAGGAGAGACTCCATTATCATCAAAAAAGATGCAACTGTATTGGATGAAGAGGCGATTTGAAGCCATTACTAAGAACTGGAAGATGTTAGCCGTGAGGAAAGACTGTTGCATTCTTCAATGGAAGAACGGAGGTTGAGAGAAGGTTTAATTGGGGTGTTGTGGCGTCAGCTGAGAGTCGGACCACTTGCGGTCGAACCCTCGTCAGTGGTTACGAGGGCTGTCACGTGACGTCATGGGTTAAGGGGAGTGTCCTGCTACATAAGCAGATCTCAGCTGGAGATCATGAGTGTACAGGTAGCTGAGCTCGAGACAACACCCTCGCTCAGCAGCAGCAGCAGCAGCAATGACAATATGTTAGAGGTCCAAACAACCATGTAATGCCTGAAGAAAGCAACTGCTTGTTCACCGCGTTTGGTTCCGCTACAGTATATAACATTACAAGGTTCCTAGCTATAAGGAACAACAAGCATGTTTCATGGAACTGTACAGCACAGGACTAGGTCCTTTGGCCCACACAGTATTTGGGCCGAACATGATGGCAAGTTAAACTGATCTCACCTACCTGTGCATGATCCATATCCCCCCCATTCCCTACATGTTTATCTAAAAACATCTTAAACGGCACTATCGTATCTGCCTCCACCATCACCCCCGGCAACGTGTTCCAACCCCCCCACTGCACTGTGTAAGAAAACTTGCCCCACACATCTCCATTAAGCCTTCCCCCTCTCTCATGTAATAGCTGTACCCTCAAGTGTTGGACATTTCCACCCTATCCACGCCTCTCATCATTTTATATACCTCTATCAAGTCTCCCCTCATCCTCCGACGCTCCAGAGAAACCAATCCAAGACAATCCGACCTCTCCCTGTAACTGAAACCCGCTAATCCAGGGCAGCATTCTGGAAAACCTCCTCTGCACCCTCTCCAAAGCTTTCACATTGTTCCTGTAATGGGACGGTTAAAACTGTATGCAATACTCCAAATGCGGCCTAACCAAAGTATCTACCACCTTCAGTGAACCACCAACTTGGATTCCTGCACATCAATGCTGTAAAGGGTCTGGCCTTTAACTGTATATTTTCCCCTTACATTCATCCTCTCAAAGTGCAACACCTCACACTTGCTTGGGTTAGACTCCATCCTGCCATGTCCCTCTGGAATGGCATCAAAAACTAGGGGCAGGGGTTATTTCTGTGAACAGATGAACTGTTTGCATTCTGAAACTCACAGCCTGAAAGAGCAATAAAAGCACTTATTTATTTGGTTGAGAGATACAGCGCCGAAACAGGCCCTTCGGCCCATCGACCAAGAGACAATCAGCGTCATTTCAACTTCTCTCGTTAAAGAGACCCTCTCTCAAAGCCCTGTGAAAAGGAACTCACCTTCAGTTATCTGAGCAATCACACCGACAACACTCTGTAAAGAATGAGGCTGGGCTGATGCATTATCTGTGTAGAAACCATAAAGTGCTGGAGTAACTCAGCGGGTCAGGCAGCATCTCTGGAGGACATAGATGAGTGACGTCTCGGGTCGGGACCCTTGTTCAGACTTTGAAGAAGTTCTCCTACTAACACTATCCTACACACACTAGGGACAGTTCTTTTTTTTACATTTATAACCAAGCCAATTAACCTACAAACCTGTACATCTTGGGAGTGTGGGGAGGAAATCGAAGATCTCGGTGAAAACCCGCGCTGGTCACAGGGAGAAGGTACAATCTCCGTACAGGCAGCACCCGTAGTCGGGATCGAACCTTGGTCTCTGGCGCTGTAAGGCAGCAACTTTACTGCTGCACCACCGTGCCACTCTGATCGCTCACCACATTTAAAAAGTGCCTGGATGTGTACCTGAAGAGATGATGACCTCCAGGGCTACAGGTTAAGTGCTGCCACGTGGAAGCTCTTTCCAGGTTATGCAGCTCTTTGTTGACTTGCACAAATATCGTGGGCCAAATGGCATCCTTGCCCACCCTGGTGATCTCATGTACAGGTGACAGTTCAGGGAAGAGGAGACATTACTCGGTAAACCTTGCACTAAAAGGGTTACAGGAGAAACATAAAAAAATGCTTGGCTATCATTCATCTGCTCTGTGATACAATCAATTTAATATTAAATTAGATGTAAATTTGTGAAATTGGACCAAATCTTAAGCAGCTTGGTTGGCAATAGCAACATTTCTTCTTGCAAAAACCTTGGCGACAGCAATCATAGTGATAAATTTGAGCTAAATTGAATGTAATCTTTCTCAACTGAACTTTTGTCACCCTCCACTTTTCTCATAATGAATGACCTAGTTTTTTTGATTGAATGGCAATAGCTTTGCTGTCATTATACCTTAGACTTGACAGGTGATTCTGAGTTATGGACTTTTGGATTTAAATACTCAAGTATAGAAGTTGTAGTCAATGATTCCCTGCTTCTCCAAAGCTGGAAGTGATTAGCAACCTTCTCCACGTCAAAGGAACTCGTTTCAGACATTCAGTAACCTTTGTGTAGGAAGGAACTGCAGATGCTGGTTTGAACTGAAGATAGACACAAAAAGCTGGAGTAACTCAGCGGGACAGGAGAGAAGGAATGGGTGACGTTTCGGGTCGACACCCTTCTTCAGACTGGTTAGGGATAAGGGACATGGGAGATATAGATGGTGATTTGGAGAGATAAAGAACAATGAATAAAAGATATGCATAAAAGTAACGATGATAAAGGAACTAGGCCATTGTTTGCTGTTTGTAGGGTGACAATGAGAAGCTAGTACGACTTGGGTGGGGGAGGCTTTTCCTGCTTCTAAAATATGCTGAAAAATGTTCTACTTCTAGGATCAAGGTATGTGTCTGAAGAAAGGCCTCGACCCGAAACGTTGCCTATTTCCTTCGCTCCATAGATGCTGCCTCACCCGCTGAGTTTCTCCAGCATTTTTATCTACCTTCAAGGAATGTGGTGTGCGTTTACCAACATTATACCAAGATAGTGTTTTGTTTTGTGAAGCAGACACAAAATGCTGGAGTAACTCAGCGGGACAGGCAGCATCTCTGGAGAGAAGGAACGGGTGACGTTTCGGGTCGACTCCCTTCTGAATTACTCAGAGTTCCTCGCTGAGTTATTCCAGCATTTTGTGTCTATCTTCGGTTTAAACCAGCATCTGCAGTTCCTTCCTACACGATCTTTCATCAGTTCTGCTTTCATCGTTATAGATCATTAATTCCTGTTTCTCTCCACAATTGCTGATCAAACTGCTGATAAATGCAGTACTTTGTATTTAGTTTTAGGTTAGTTTAGAGATACGGCACGGAAACATTTTTGTTATTAGTTTAGAAAATAAAGTAAGGCCTTGCACTCACATGTGGGAAACAGGATCATTTATTATGAGGAAAATAAAGCAGTTTGTAAGGGATCATTTTTGTACATTTGTACAAAGGGAAAATAAATTACAGCATTTATATTGCACAGACTGACCCTTGCTTTATGCCAGTAATATTCAGGTTCTTCAAGACTGATAGCCTCATCTTGTAACACATTTATTTGTCTCACATCAACAGGTACAGAACTTCTAAATAAGCTGTTAAGTCTGATGTGACAACCTTGGAATAACAGTGTTGGCAACCAGCTCCAGAGGTTGAAGAAGACTTATTAACTTTTACAAACTTTTACGAAATATTTGAAAAGTGTTGATTTGGATTAAAACATCGCAGAATATAACATTTAAAGTTAAAAAGGAGAGGAAGAAGATGGAACAATGACTCATTAAACATAGCAATAACAGCAGAGGTCACAGAGACATCAGCAACTCAGAATATGGTACATGTAGATGGAGATAAAAAAATAATCGATAATGTAAATGGTTGCAGCTCTGAGCCACAGTAGAAGGGACGTTATACGTGAAGGAAATAATTTACACGTTAGAGAAATGAGCACAAGACATAATTAAAGAGATTTCAACTACCATGGAATTAATTGGCCAAAGAAGAGAAATTTGAATTAAGTTACTAAGATGCAGACTGATGCCTTCCCATGCAGGTACAAGAAAAAGACCCTCCCTACACGAGAGGAAATACTGCCAGATTTGATTATGGAGAAGAAACAAGCCTATACTTGATTAGGAGATCATAATAGAACGACCTGGAACTTAATCAGCACTACTAAAACCATATTCACATTATTGCACAGCATGCCTATGAACCTTGCAGCTGTGAGCTAGCTACTGCAAACCGTATGTGGTGTCCAAGGCCTTACTTAGGTTGTACTGACTGCTTATTACACATTTTCATTTTTTAGGGCGAGATACATGGTGGTCGGTGGTTTTTCCCCTGTGGCAGAATTTTCTTTGTCTGAAAATCAGTGTGGGTGGGGATGGGCCCCCCACCGAGATCAGAGCTAGGTAGCAACATTGGGATCCAGTGGGAAGGGGAGCTATAATGCGAGCGGTTGTAACAAAGATTAAAAGATATTTAGCAGGTCCACGTTCCCCATGCTGGGCTGGGACTTTCTTGAGGAAGCCCTCTTTAAATAGCGCACCTTTCCCCATGCAAAGCAAATTGTATCAGGCATGCTAAACCCCTCAGAATAGCATGGTCCAATTTCCTGAAGTTGTCCAACTGATGCAGAAATTGTGTCAGGTTGCCCAAGCAAATTCCTGGACCGTAGCAATTGTATTCCATTGTGTATATGAATAATTTTTCCATGAACAAACGAAAACAAATGAAACCCAATGAGATATGCATGACTTAAAACACTGGAGAACAATGGGGTCAACAGAGTCATCTACCAATTAAATGGACAACAGGAAAAAATTCTAAGAGAATAAAACAGGACACAAATACAAGGCGAAGTGGAACGTTCAATAAATAATTGAGGAAACAGTGAAAGGCTTGGTTAGAGTGGATGTGGAGAGGATGTTTCCACTAGTGGGAGAGTCTAGGACTAGAGGTCCTATCCTCAGAATTAAAAGACGTTTCTTTAGGAAGGAGATGAGGAGGAATTTCTTTAGTCACAGGGTGATGAATCTGTGGAATTATTTGCCACAGAAGGCTGTGGACGCCAAGTCAATGGATATTTTTAAGGCAGAGATAGATAGATTCTTGATTAGTGGTTATGTCAGGGGTTACTGTATGTGGAGAAGGCAGGAGAATGGGGTTAGGAGGGGGAGATAGATCAGCCATGATTGAATGGCGGAGCAGACTTGATGGGTCAATGGCCTAATTCTGTTCCTGTCACTGATGGCCTTATGACCTAAATAGTAAAATATTCTATAACTCCATAAATAAAAGTGGGGGAAGGAATATGGTCACTCTGAGGTGGATAGGATAAAATCCTAAGCAGTGATAGTGCAAAGGTAGAAATGGTAAAGGTAGAAAATAGTTATTTTGCTTCCGTATTTGCTAACGAGATATCAGATGGGCAAGATAGCAAAATATTTGATTATTTTAAATGCAGCTGTACAACTTCTGAAGGAGAAAAAAATAAGTAAACTAATCAAAGTGTAAAGTTAACATTCCTGGCTTAGATTGCATTTGTGCATTTTACGATATCGAGAGAAGTGAATGCAGAGGCACTATTCTTTTAAAAACGTACTTTTTTTAAACTACAAATCTATTTTTATGGGATATACAGGTCTGAATAGAAATTTGAGGAAAAATATCAGAACAAAAAAAAAATTAAGGACCAAATCAGCATGGATTTGAGAGGCATATTACGAGAGACATACTATGAGAGGTTAATTAAGAACACAAAGCGACCGTTATCTACAGTAAGACAAATCATCAAAGAATTGTAAAAAGATTCAGCTCCCTCCCCTTCCTTGGTCACATGCCACTAGCTGGAGAAGAAAAGGAATCTGTGCCTGCAAATGAGAAATCACTAAAAATGTGATTGGTAAGGCCCCAAAAAGTGTCTAAACACTGTGTTTACCGAGTTTAGATCATACAGTGTTCAGTTCCAGTCTTCATATTATTCGAAGGATGTAGTGGGAACTGAAAACACTTGAGTGGATCACCTCAAAACAGTGATCCAAGACAAAATAGCCACCAGGCCAAGACTTTGTTTTCTGTTGCAGGCTCGGGAGCCCAAGAAGAGGCATTCAAACCGATGAAACGAAGTGATAAAAGTAACCCTAGTGTGTTTCAAGTTGCGAGAATAATTCTAGATAGATATGTAACACTGACAATACAAGACAACCAACAACACTCACTGTGGAACTGATTAATGGTGGTCTTAGTTTGGTGAATAGTGTTGAGAGAGAAGATTGAATAGCTAAACAATGGATGGGAACGGGGGGGTTTTCTGATAGAATTAGATGAATTCCAATTAGATGAATTCCAAGTTTCAAAGGAGGTTTAAGAGAGGCACAAATAGCAGCATAAATTGGATAATGTAAATGTTTTTATCTGGAGATTGCAAAGTACCCATCAATTGGAGCATTGCGTTCTGTGCAGATTTTTTTCGATCTCACCATGTCCCTTCTCAATATTGCTAATTAATTTTTGTTTTAATTAACCATCTGATTAATATTGTGGTTTGTATTTTCTACCACCGCCAATAACAAATGGGTCTTGTTTTCACATCAGCGGCATTCTGATCTTTCGAGAAGCTGCACCTTTATCAATAAAACGTTGACTCTGCACCCTCTCCTTCTACCACTTCCACCCAGCAACATTGACCAACTCAACACACCAATGAAGAACCTTGACCTTGTGCACTAAGTCTGGGATGTTTGCATTTAGTCTATACTATAATCCCCACCTTCGGGCAGAAGTACTATACATACATTATTTGCAGGTTTGGAATTGAGGCAAATCCCATCAAGCGAAAAAGGTTTCCTTAATTTTAGATAGACACAAAAATGCTGGAGTAACTCTGCGGGGCAGGCAACATCACAGGTAGCTGAGTTACTCCAGCATTTCCCGCTGAGTTACTCCAGCATTTTGTGGCTATCTTCGATTTGAACCATCATCTGCAATTCCTTCCTATACATCCTTAATTTTAGATCATCTTCAAACACTTCCTTATCTATGTATCTCCCTCTGCCCTGAATCTCAGTCTGTAGAAGGTTGTCGACCCGAAACGTCACCCATTTCTTCTCTCCAGAGATGCTGCCTGTCCCGCTGAGTTACTCCAGCATTGTGTGCACATCTTCGATTTAAACCAGCATCTGCAGTTCCTTCCTACATATCCTTAATTTCAAATCATCTTTAAAAAGAACTGACTTTCTTTTAATAACAAGTATGGATAACAATACCCGCAGGATTAAAAAAATGGCCAATACCATCCTAGGGAAACATTTTCTGCATTCTCTAAATTAACATGCCCAAGTAACTCAGCAGGTCAGGCAGCATCTCTGGAGAAAAGGAATAGGTGACGTTTCGAGTCGAGAGGCTGAAGAAGGGTCTCGACCTGAAACGTCACCTATTCCTTTTCTCCAGAGATGCTGCCTGTCCCGCTGAGTTACGCCTTCTTTTTATGTCTATCTTTGGTTTAAACCAGCATCTGCAGTTCCTTCCTACACAACATGCCCAAGAAAAATGTTCTAAATATCTGAATCCCAGTTCAGCCGATAGAAGCTTGAAAAAAAAACTTCTGGAGGGAATCCGTGGGTCAGACAACATCCGTGCAGGGACATGGAAGACCACTTTTCTGGTCAGGGCACGTCTTCTGACTGTCTTTGAGATGTGGGAAGAGACTCTCATGGTCACAGAGGCAAAGGTTCAAACCCCACCCAGACGATTCCTGAAGCCCAAGTCAATGGGGCCGCAGATGGACACAAAAAGCTGGAGTAACCCAGCGGGACAGGGAGCATCTCTGGAGAGAAGGAATGGGTGACGTGTCGGGTCAAGACCTTTCTTCAGACTCTGCTGCCTGTCTCGCTGAGTTACTCCTGCATTTTGTGTCTATCTATAGCAAAAACCCAACTGGCCCATAACGTCAGGCAGCCAGGGCCGGCACCTTTACCTGGTCTGGCTGACATGTAACTTTAAGTCTCGAACCCAGCAAGACTGGATCTGATGAAAGACACAACCTGCTGGAATAACTCAGTGGGGCAGGCAGCATCTCTGGTGGGAATGGGTGACATTTTTGGCTCATTCCTTCTCTCCGGAGATGCTGCCTGCCGTGCTGAGTTACTCCAGCATTTTGTGTCTATTTTCGGTTTAAACCAACATCTGCAGTTCCTTCATACACACTTCTTGATCTTCCTCGTATTATTTTGGCCTCCCTTATCTACAACTTCAGTTTTTCTGTTTTAATTGCAAACTCCTCCATATTCAGCATTTTCTGTTTTTTATATCGGAGGAGAAAATAAATTAGTTTTAAAGCTGAGGAATCCAAATTATAAGATCAGGTTTAACCGTGTTCTTGGTTTCTTGGTCCTCCAAAATATTCCAAATGGAATTTAAACTGGAGGTGGTGAAGGGAGGGCATATTCTTACTGGAAATCACACTTCGAGTCTCGAACATAAGTCCTTAATATTAGAAAGCACACCAATAAAATGAATCCACACTATTATTGACACTAGAAATTAATACAAATACTAAGTGACAATTTAAAGGTCAAGTGTAAATGGGGAGACACTGAAAAACCATTGCATACAAATCAAGTAATGGAGGAAGTCAGACTGATGAGACAATTTCTATAAAACATGTAGGAAAAATTTAATTGCAGCAAATAAAGAAAATAAACATCTCAATTAGGATAAAAACATTTTCAGTTCCCCAAGCACCATAGTTGAGCTAATGTAATTGAGGCCAGTTAATTGGCTATATTTAAGAGGGAGTTAGATGTGGCCCTTGTGGCTATAGGGATCAGGGGGTATGGATAGAAAGCAGGTACAGGATACTGAGTTGGATGATCAGCCATGATCATATTGAATGGCGGTGCAGGCTCGAAGGGCCGAATGGCCTACTCCTGCACCTATTTTCTATGTTTCTATAGGTGTGAGACCTTAATCGAATTGAACTTTAAAATATACCACACCTTTCTCTACATTGCTTGATGTTGTTTTGAACAAATTCTTTTGATCCTATCTACTTATCCATAAATATCTAAAACTGGTTGCAGACTAGGTTTTCAGACCTCATATTCGTGCCATGACAAAGACAGGCAATTTCAAACTTTGAAACACGACCTCTATGGTTCTATTCCGTCTCAGCTAAAACCCTCAGCTAAATCTGTTACCATGCAACGACCATCTCAACACATTCCCAGCTGGCTCTCACCACGCTACTCCATTAACCTTGGCCATTCAAAATGCTGCTGGACTCATGACAACTTGCACCAACCCTTCATTCTTGCCCTGACTAGTAGTGGCTCCCGGTTAAATAATGTTGTCATATTAACATCCTCAACTTTGCTTTCAAATATTACTTCCTCATCCCTCCTCTCTCTGTAACCACCTGAAACTCTACAACCTTCCAACATGTTTGTGCTGTTCCAATTCTGGTCTCTTCAGCAGGTCCAAATTTAATAATCCCTATATCAGCAACTGTGCCTTCAGCTCCAGAATTCTCTCCTAAGATTTCTCTATAGTTTATCCCTCCTTTCAGCTGGTCCTTTAAACCTAGTTCCTCAACCAGCTTTCGGTCATCTGTTTTGATATCCCCCCATTTGATGTGGTGTTCGTTTTTGGCCGATGTATATTCCTGTGAAGCAACCTCCAGATTATCTTTGGTGTATTAAATGCACCAAATAAATTGCACTTGTTGTTGCGAGTTGACAAGACATTTTTTTTAAAAATCACGATTGGGAAGATCAGAAGTGATGCAAAATGCATCGAAAAAATATCAGTGGAGCTCAACTGGAGTTCAGTTATGGGCAGTGCTATTCAGGAAAGTCGACAAAGCCTTGGATAGTAATTAGTCAAAGGAGCTAGTAGTCAAACTAGAATGGTATCTGGGGCCTGGGACATTAGTAACGTGAAGCTGAAATTATTCCCCTTAGCACAGGTTTTTAAAGAAATATCTTAAAACGGTGCTAAAGATTAATTATACAGAATATCTCTATACACAAACTGGAGGAACAGCACCTCGTATTCCACTTGGATAGCTTGCAACCCAATGGTATGAACATTGAATTCTCCAATTTTATGTAACTAACCAACAACATCCCCCTTTCCTTTTATTTCCCCCTCTCTTCTCCGTGCCCCACCTTTCTCCAACTATACCCCTCCCCCCTTTCCAAGTGCCCTTCCACATATCCCTTCCTCTGGCTTCACGTTTCAATCCTCTCCTCTATCTCACAGCCTCTGGTCTTCTTCACATCTCTGTCCACCTATCTATCAATCAAAAACTCTCATCTGTATCTGTACTCCAGCTTTTTGTGTCATTCTTCCTCTGATCACTTGGCTGGCTTTGTCCCACTGCCACCTCTCTTCCAGCTTTCTCCCACCCCCCCCCCCCCCCACCAAGGTCAATTTACATTTATACCAAGCCAATTAACCTACAAACCTGTACGTCTTTGCAGTGTGGGAGGAAACCGGAGATCCCGGAGAAAACCCACGCAGGTCACTGGGAGAATGTACAAAATCTGTACAGACAGCACCCAGGATTGAACGCCGGGTGTCTGGCACTGTATGGCAGCAACTCTACCGCTGCATCATCTACTGCTGCCCCTACTACTGATGTTGTTATGTTGGATGAAATGGCCTCCTTCCATGCTAATAGATTCCAGTGTTTATGAATAGCGCAAGATCCCCTAAAATACCTACAGAAGAGATGCAATGCCTTCCAGACACAGCTTTTTTTATTTTCTTTCTTAACTGTGATTCTTTGTTCCCTGGTATTTCACAATTTGAAAGTTCTTCAGCATTTTTCACAATAAGCCAACCAATTTTATATATCCTGCTACATAAATTAACTTTATGATTCTTTATACTCTCAATAGTAGAATAATATTTGCTACCTTCAAGTCCACTGGAGGAGCTGCTGTATATAACACTTTATTTCCTTCTGCGGCGCATTTTCCACTGTGTATATTCCCACTGCGTTTTCTCGTTTTGAAATGTCGCCCTATACTTTGATACTAAATTCCAAGCCTCTTCGCACACGGGTCTATATCATTTTGAAATCTTCGACAAACCTAACTATCGCCACCAACAAACATCTAGATATCAGACCGATAGCGCATGTCTAAAAAAACATGTAGGTATACAGAAAAATAAAAATACATCTGGTTTTGATTTCCAGGATATGCCATTACTAAACCTTTGGCAATCTCATCAATAGCACAAAGACATCATCATTTTTGTGTGGGCTCAAAAGGCGGGCAAAAGTCCCTCGCAGGAAAAGGGATTTCAATTCAGTATCTCTTTACGTCAATCTCAAATGCTGCTGAGAGCAGAGCAAGGTACGAAACTCCTCACATGCTCTGTTCAGAGAGGCAAAAGAGAGAAAAAAGAAACTGATGACTTACTTTGTGAGCTGGAGAAAACAAAAGGATTCCATCCACAGACACATCAAACCAATAGAAACTAGTAAAATTGCAACTCATTGCCAGCAAATCTAACCTAATCTGCAAATTGGACACCATGATACAGACATTTACTGATTCAAATGTTGTTAACACATAGTTAGGGAATTCTGAATATTATTCCAATGTGAAGTAGGGTAGGGTATTAATACTGCCTGGATTGAAGACATGCAGTACAAACATAGAAAACTAAAATGTCATCGTAATTTAAATTAAAATAATGCTGAAATAAAATCAGCTAACACTGTTAATAACTTGCACGAAAGCTGAGGGCTGGTTAGAGCCACATTTCAATAATACTGATTTGCAAATGGCACTTGCAACACACAGGTCTTGCATTAGAGTCCATGAAATAGGCAATGTTTCAGTCATTTTAAAATGGACATGTCTCTCAGGTATTTTTCAACACAATTGCCAATAAGCCAAAAACCTGGGGAATGCGCAAAATATGATGTTAGTACCAGCTCTGGAACAAAAACCAATACACAACAGTGAAGTCACAAGTTCAGACAGTTTGTTGATGCATTTTATTGTGAGATGGGCAGTCTGGTATAAAACTAGAAAATGACTATCATGAAACTAGGCAATTAAAAAAAAAACTTCTGGCTTGTATCAGATGTAGAGGAATTCTAAAACAAATTGGCACAAAGCAAAAAAGTGTAATGTTATTCCCAACACTGCGCATGACTTTGTAATTTGGCCAAGGGTTTCAATACTTGGTTCCATGGTTACACACTAATTTCAAAAACTGCAAAAATACCATGCTGTATAACAATATACTTCAAATTCAGTAGCCCAATGCATTAAAAGTGAGGCAGGGCAAATAATTGGATTCTGAATGTAAAGGTCTTACATTCCCCTTTGATGCTCCAGCTACACATTCCAAGGCAAGTAATACTGTTACATAACATTTAAACAAAATTTGATTTCAAGAGAACCAATTGTATTTCTGCTTTGAATTCTTATCAACCTTCCAAATCATTTTTCGTACTAAAATATATTATTGTATTAATACAAACTACAGTATTATACACTACATTGTGTAATAAATAACAATAAAGAAATATAAAAATAAGACACATAAATATAAAAGTTTCCTAAAACTAAAAGGTACATGTGTCAGTAAGTAGGGTATTAATACTGCCTGGGTTGAGGACATACAGTACAAAATTTGCACAAACATAGGAATCTAAAATGTTATCGTAATTTGAATTAAAATAATACTGAAATAAAATAGGCTAACACTGTTAATAACTTGCACGAAAGCTAAGGGCTGGTTAGAGCCACATTTCCATAATACTGATTTATAAATGGCACTTGCAGCACACAGGTCTTGCATAAGGCCAAGGGGGGTACAAAGCTCCATACCATAATCCTCTCTTACCTAAGTAACACTAGTGACTAAAACACTGACCTCGGTTCTCTCCAAACACTATACTGTTAGTTCTTACTTTTGAAGACTTGGCAACAGACTGCTATACATCTAACTACAAGTCTTACCACGTCGTTCTTGATTTGACTCTGCTAGTAGCTTGCTTTAAGGCTAACATTATGCTTCAAATGAATTTACACTCTAAAGTAAGGTCAACTAATGTCATCAATGACTACCTGCTCGTGTGATACTGATAAAGGTAGACAATAATACTTAGGAGTATGTTAGATACAAGTATAAAGGGAATTCTGTAGTGCAGAAGTTTTTCACATCCTTTTAAACCAATGAAATGATGAGCATCAGCCACGGAGTAAAGCGTTGTGGTGCTATAAATCTACAATAGATGAGTTTCGTTTGTTTTAGAAATTTTCATAGAAATCTCTCCCAGCTGTAGAGTGTTGAAGTTAATGGGAATACATGAATGGCAAAATGAAGAGCAACACAGGTAAACAGGTAATGCAGAATGACTGGTAGCAA
Organism: Amblyraja radiata; assembly: GCF_010909765.2. Taxonomy (NCBI): domain Eukaryota; kingdom Metazoa; phylum Chordata; class Chondrichthyes; order Rajiformes; family Rajidae; genus Amblyraja; species Amblyraja radiata. Next base: position 39,090,852 of record NC_045957.1, on the reverse strand, counting down.
ACTCTTTTGAAACCTGTTGGGTTTGCCTTGTGAATCAAGGCAGTCAGTTTATGCAATTTCTCGCTTGCAATTTTTTTTTTTTTGCCTTTTTTTTATACAAACATCATTCCTAATATCTTAAACACAGTTCATGTGGTAAATTGTTAATCGTTTGAGGTTCAGGCACACCGGGATTTCCACACAGTAGTGAAGAGAAAAACATAGCAATATAGTGTGTGTTTCTGGAATTTTTTTTTTTAGAAAAACATGGTACAACACTAATCGCAGAACATTTCTTCTCCAATTTATATTCCTGATCAAGTATTCATTACATTTTTTCTGGTGAATTAGCTTCCAAACTATTTACTGTATTTTCCTGCTCCACATCGCTCATTGGGTCTGTTCTATTTTCCTCATTTGCTCCCTGCTTGTCTGCTTCCTCTTCGTCTGCTTCCTCCTCGTCTACTTCCTGCTCGTCTACTTCCTGCTCGTCTGCTTCCTGTTTGTCTACTTCCTCCTCATCTGCTTCCTGCTCATCTGCTTCCTCGACATCTGCTTCCTGCTCGTCTGCTTCCTCCTTGTCTACTTCCTCCTCATCTGCTTCCTGCTCGTCTGCTTCCTCCTCGTCTGCTTCCTCCTCGTCTACTTCCTGCTCGTCTGCTTCCTGCTCGTCTACTTCCAGCTCGTCTGCTTCCTGCTCATCTGCTTCCTGCTCGTCTGCTTCCTGCTCGTCTGCTTCCTGCTCGTCTGCTTCCTCCTCGTCTGCTTCCTCCTCGTCTGATTCCTCCCTCATTTCCTCTGCACAATTATCTTGCATTTCGTCGCTTTCCTTCTCTTCCTCGTCCTTCTCGCTTTCGTCTTCTCTTGCAGTGCTGTCCTTGTCGTCCGAGTCCGCGTGGGAAGTGGGGCTCCTGATGTCTGCGTACTCACTGTTGTTCAGTGAATCAGGCCCGGCCTCCTCTTGCTCCACTCCTTCCCGTTCCTCTGCTTCCCGTTTGCAGTAGGAGTAGCGGTGGTTCATGTGCTGCGAATAGGAGCCCGAATGCGAGAAGCGCTTGCCACATTTATCGCACTGGTAAGGTTTCTCCCCAGAGTGCAGTCGCGTGTGTTCAATCAGATGATGCTTGTGTTTGAAAGCTTTCTTGCAGATCCCGCACTGGTGTGGTCGCTTACCTAGCCAAACGGAGATATTAAATGTCAGCAACACTTGCGTAACAAAAAGAAAGACGTTACACTCACAAGGTTCATAGGACATAGTACACACAAGGATAGGCCCTTCGGCCCACAATGTCTGTGCCAAATATAATGCCATGACCAGCACATAACCCATATCCCCCCATTCCCTGCATATGCATCTCATGTTCATGTGATAGCAGTAAAATTAGGCCATTCGGCCCATCAAGTCTACTCCGCCATTCAATCATGGCTGATCTATCTCTCCCTCCTAATCCCATTCTCCTGCCTTCTCCCCATCACCTCTGACACCTGTACTAATCAGGAATGTATCTATCTCTGCCTTGGCCTTCACTGATCCCTCCATATCCTTCTGTGGCAAAGAATTCCACAGATTCACCCCCCACTGACTAAAATGATTTCTCCTCATCTTCCTAAAAGGACGTTCTTTAATTCTGAAGCTATGCCCTCTACTCCTAGACTCTCCCACTAGTGGAAACATCCTCTCCACATCCACTTTATCCAAGCCTTTCACTATTCTGTATGTTTCAATGAGGTTCCCTCTCATTCTTCTAAACTCCAGTGAGTACAGGCCCAGTGCCGACAAACGTTCATCACAGGTTAACCTACTCATTCCTGGGATCATTCTTGTGCCTCCCCAAAAGACTTCTAAAGGACACCAACGTGTCTGCTTCCACCACCACCCCTGGCAGCTCATGCCACGCACTCACCACTCCGTGTAAAAAACGTCCTAATTTGAGAGCTAGATAGAGCTCTTAAAGATAGCGGAGTCAGGGGATATGGGGAGAAGGCAGGAACGGGGTACTGATTGTGGATGATCAGCCATGATCACATTGAATGGCGGTGCTGGCTCGAAGGGCCGAATGGCCTACTCCTGCACCTATTATCTATTGTCTATTGTCTTGCCTCACACATCTCCTTTAAACTTTTCCCCTCTTACCCTAATGCTACAGCCAGGTTCAGTTCCATTTACAGTTACAATGCTTTATGGAACATTTAAATTTTAGCAATAAAAATAAAATCATTGAATTTCCTTCTGTGTGCTTTGCCTTTGTAATTTCCATTTTACTTTTCATTCAAAACAATCTTCTAAAACCAAATTCCAAATTTTGAGATGCATCCTAAAAAGGGTATCTGTTTTATTTCAACCGTTTAAATCTTGAACAACATTCCACCTCTTTGAAGTTACATTTTTAAACTTTTTTTTTGGAAGTAAACATATAGCGTAAACTAGCTAACTGGCGGCTCACCTCATTAGATTTGTTTTCCACAGATTTCGGGTTTTCTTTTCCGATAAGATTATTGAAAATAGACCGAATGAACTCTGTGGATGGAGCGTATTGGATGACCGACTGGCTACAATAAAATAGCTTCATCCTATCTATGCCAGAGTATTAAAATCAGAAATGTCTTTCAATATAACCAACCATGCTGATTTTTTTAAACAAGATCAAAGGAAAGTGAAAGCACAATGAATATATTGACGAAAAATAAAAGTAAGTAAAACGAAGATTTCCGAGAGAGAAAATAAACCTTCTGTATTTACGATGGGCCCAGAATCGGACACCTAAGTGCCTGTCCCACTATACGAGTTTACCCATGAGCTTTCCCGAGTTTAAAAAAAAATCAAACTCGTGGTAATTACGCAGAATGTACGTAGCGGGTACGTCGGAGCTCGGGACGTCTCTTAGCGGCTCGTAACGTTAACGACAGGTACTCAGGAAACGCGGTAAGCTCGTGAAGTTTTTTCAACATGTTGAAAAATGTCCACGAGAGCCCCGAGTACCTACAAGCGGCTATTACCGTAATTCTCCGAGTTCGAATCCGGGGAAACTCTGGAGAACTCTTGAATTACCTCGTACAGTGGGACAGGCCCTTTACTGTTTCCTTTAAGACTGAAGCACAAGAGACGAGGGATATTAAATTCCATATACAGGACAAAATGTTCCCCATGTAGGGGGGGTCCAGAACCAGTTTAAGAATAAGGGGTAGGCCATTTAGGTCTGAGATGAGGAAAAACATTTTCAACCAGAGAGTTGAGAATCTGTGGAATTCTCTGCCACAGAAGGCAGTGGAGGACAATTCACTGGATGTATTCAATAGAGAGTTAGATATAGCTCTTAAGGCGAACGGAATCAAGAGATGTGGGGAGAAAGCAGGAATGGGGTACTGATGCTGGATGATCAGCCATGATCACATTGAATGGCGGTGCTGGCTAGAGGGGCCGAATGGCCTACTGCTGCACCTGCTTTCTATGTTTCTATGTTAATGGTTCTGGTGGGCAGAGGGACCATGAAACAGACCTTCAGGTGACTTCTGAATCTGGACGGGTGGTGAATTTGTCCTTAGTCACTAAATCTACTGCTCAGAAACCCTCCACCAAGCAGAGCACCTTGAAACCAGATCTCCCATGGCAGCTGGCTGAGACAGGTACAGAGCAACCAATGTCTCAGGTCAGCTGGGGAGGGGAAGAAAAGAAAGGGTGGTCCGATACACTACAATGCTTGCCTGAGGAAGTGAGTGTTCGAAGATCTCACACAGAGCTGGTGGTTTATCAGGCAGCAGTGATCCTTCTGGTATCTTTGGAGTCAAGAACTACCAAAGCAGGCATCCAGAAACACAAGGGAGACAACACCAGTTATGCACCAGCAGGATAAGCAAACCAACATCAATGTTTAATTCCAGGCTAATATCCCAAGTGCTGAAGACCTAATCATAGTCACTCCGTTGGGTCAGGTGAACAGACCATGTCTTTAGTGAGACCACATGTTGAGGGTACTGTATAGAGCTGAACATCTGTAGTTGGAAAGTTACTAGAGTATTCTGAGGGATAGATTATACAGGCATTTGTATGGGCAAGGACTGATTAGGGATAGTCAGCATGGTTTTGTAAGTGGGAGGTCGTGTCTCACAAATATCTTTGATTTTTCTGTAGTCAAGACCAAAAAGGTTGATGAGGGCAGAGCTATAGATGTTGTGTACATGGATTTCAGTAAGACATTTGATAAGGTTCCACATGGTAGGCTGCTCTGGAAGGTTAGATCGCATGGGATCCAAGGAGAGATAGCTGAATGGATAGCAAATTGGCTTCATGGAAGGAAGCAAAGGGTGATGGTGGAAGGTTGCTTCTCGGACTGGAAGTCTGTGACTAGTGGTGTGCCACAGGGTTCGGTGCTGGGCCCATTACTGTTTGTCATCTACATCAATGATTTGGATGAGAACAGACAGGGCAAGATTCGCAAGTTTGCTGATGATACAAAAGTGAGTGATTTTGCAGATAGTGAAGATGATTGTGAAAGATTGCAGCAGGATCTGGATCGATTGGCCAGGTTGGCAGAGGAATGGTTGATGGAATTTAATACAGAGAAGTGTGAGGTGTTGCATTTTGGGACATCGAACAAGGGCAGGACCTACACAGTAAATGGTAGGCCTCTGGGTAGTGTTGTAGAACAGAGGGATCTAGAAGTGCAGGTGCATGATTCCTTGAATGTCGAGTCGCAGGTAGATAAGGTGGTCAAAAAGGCACCATGGACACCATGTTAAAGGAACGATATTATCAAGCTTGAAAGGATTTCCAGGACTAGAGGGTGTGAGCTATAGGGAGAGGTTGAGGAGGCTGGGTCTCTATTCCTTGGAGCGCAGGAGGATGAGGGGTGATCTTATTGAGGTGTACAAAATCATGAGAGGAATAGATCGGGTGAATGCACAGAGTCTCTTGCCCAGAGTAGGGGAATCGAGGACCAGAGGTCAAAGGTTCAAGGTGAAGAGGAAAATATTTCAGGAATCTGAGGGGTAACCTTTTCACACAGAGGGTGTATGGAACAAGCTGCCAGAGGAGGTAGTTGAGGCTGGGACTATCCCATTGTTTAAGAAATAGTTAGACAGATACATGGATCGGACAGATTGGAGGGATATGGACCAAGCGCAGGCAAGTGGGACTAGTGTAGCTGGAACATTGTTGGCAGGTGTGGGCAGGTTGGACCGAGAGGCCTGTTTCCACACTGTATCACTCTATGACTCTATTAAATTCCTCATTTAAGAAAGGCCGCTAATATAACAGCAGTTCAAAGATAATGTACTGGACCGATATGGAATGGCTGGATTGAGTTATGAGGGAAGGCTGGATAGGCTGTGCCTTTATATTGCAGACGTTTCAAAGACTGATTAGTGACTTGGAAGTAGTGACTAGAAATTGGGGTAATTGCTTCAAAATAAGTTGCCCATTTCAAAACAAGATGAGTCAAAATGTTTTCTCTCAGGATTGCAAGTCTGGATACTCATCCTCCAAGGATAATAGAAGCATAATCTTGAAATATTTTTAAGAGAGATAGATGGATACTTGATAAGTGCCAGGTTGGAAGGTTGAGCTGGAGTAACTCAGCGGGAAAGGCAGCGTCTCTGGAGAGAAGGAATGGGTGGCGATTCGGGTCGAGACCCTTCTTCAGACAGGGTTGTTGTGAGTAGGTGGGAATGTGGAGGCTTCATTCTGATCAGCCATGATCTCATTAACCTGCAGAGCAAGCTGAGGGCTGGTCTTAATAAGGTCATAAGGAATAGGAGTAGAATTAGGCCATTCGGCCCATCAAGTCTACTCCACCATTCAATCATGGCTGATCTATCTCTCCCTCCTTCTCCTGCCTTCTCCCCAAGTAGGAACACTCTCCTAATTTACAACTTGAAGAAGGATCGGAGGTGGGGGAGAGAGGGAGCTGGGGGGAGGAGGAGGGGGGTAAGAGCTGCTCAGAGCCTGTAAAATAAAATGCAAATGTAACTGGCTGCAAAAATGAATTCAGACTCAGCCTCTAGAATCTCAGATCCTGACTGAGTGCACTCATCCTTAATTTAATACAAAAAAAGGACGCAAAAGAAAATAGCATAAAACTTTAACGAGTGCAAGTAATAAATTCAGCAAAAAGAATTTAAGGAACCGTACTACATATTGCAAATTACCTATGGAAAGATGCAACTTAGTCTATGATTTTCAAATCGGTAATCGCAAGCAGCTTTAATGAATCAAAATGTCCCAAGACAGAGGCAGAGATGTAGAGGCAAAAGACGCATTGATTCCTTGGTGGACATCAATAGGAAAATAGCTGGAGGGGATAAGGGGTGGATGCAGTTCCAGAACATAGAGCTGAAACAATCGATGGCATGGCCAGCACTGATGGGATAATGGGCAAGGGAGATGAATGGTTTTGGAGGAGTAGAACGTTTAGTTTAGTTTAATTTAGAGATACAGCGTGGAAACAGGCCTTATGGCTCACTGAGTCCACACCGACCAGTGATCCCTGCACATTAACACTACCCTACACACACTAGGGGCAATTTTACACTCATACCAAGCTAATTAACCTCCAAACCTGTACGTCTTTGGAGTGTGGGAGGAAACCGAAAATTTCGGAGAAAACCCGGGAGACAGGACAAACTCCGTACGGACAGGACCCGTAGTCGGGATCGAACGCGGGACTCTGGCGCTGCAAGTGCTGTAAGGCAGCAACTCTATCGCTGCGCCACCGTGCCACCCATTCTGGAGGATGGAGGGATGCAGGAAAAATAGTTGTAGAATCATAGAGTGATACAGCGTAGAAACAGGCCCATCGGCCCAACTTGTCCACACCAGCCAACATGTCCCAGCTACACTGGTCCCACCTGCCCGCATTTGGCCCACATCCCTCCAAACATGTCCTATCCATTTACTTTTGGATAGTCCCTGCCTCAACTACCTCCTCTGGCAGCTTGTTCCATACATGTGTGAAAAGGTTACCCCTCAGATTCCTATTAAATCCTTTTCTCCTTCACCTTAAACCTATGTCCTCTGGTCCTCGATTCACCTACTCTGGGCAAGAGACTCTTCCCGATCTAGACCTCTCATGAGGGTGGAGGGAGATGCATTTTTAAGTCGTGATTTACGCGACCTGAAGGCAGAAAGCAGGAGCTAATGCAGGAAAAGAATAGGAACCAAACAAAAAGAATAGGAGTGAGTGGGGATGCATAATAGAGGCAAAGTCTGAATGATTTATTTCATGGAAGGAGGAGATTGGCAAGAACACCAAGCAAAAAAGGGAAGGCGACCAGGCAATAAGGATTTCACCAACAGCTAGTTGGTATCAGGCATGTGGGAAGAATTGGCAACAACTATTGCTGAATCCTTTCACATTAATCAAAAAAATCAGATGAATGTAATTTACGAGTTGAGACCTTTCTTCAGACTGATGTCAGGGGAGTGGGCGGCACAGAGATAAAATGTAGTCGGAGACAGAAGACTGGCCGGTGGAACTGGGTAGGGGGAGGGGATGGAGAGAGAGGGAAAGCAAGGGTTACTTGAAGTTAGAGAAGTTCATATTCATGCCGCTGGGGTGTAAGCTGCTCCAGCGAAATAAGAGGTGCTGTTCCTCCAATTTGTGCTGGGCCTCTTTCTGACAGAAGGGTCAGTGTGGGAATCCCTTCACTCCAGAGATGCTGCCTGACCTGCTGAGATACTCCAGCATTTTGAGTCTATCTTCGATTCAAACCAGCGCCTGCAGTTCTTTCCTACACAATGCAGTTTACGAATTAGGTTCGTGTGATGATGTTAATCCTCGTGCAAAGCTCTTTTTAGAACGATTCAGGGAACTTGGATTGCACTGTCCTGAGGTACCGAGCAGTGGCTATTCCTGGCAAGACAAGCACATGCCAAGGGATAAACAAAATATTTTATTACATCCTAGGGTAGACCCTCTTCCCCTACACAACGCCCATCTCTTCAGGTCGCTCCGACCTCTGAACTCAGTGACCACTCACTCACCACAAGAGTGACTCTGGCCTCTGATTCTCCACTTCTGGCGTTTGGTCCCAACCACTTTGCCACCTCTTACTGGACTCAGTGCAAATCCTGCAGCTGAGGCTCTGTGAGATGGTGGCCTGGTGCTCATCTGCGGGCTCGTGGTCCAAGGGTAAGCAGGAGGCGACCGAGAGTTGTCGCCTGGCCTCAGTGCGGTAGAGGTCAGCTCGCCAGACGACCATGGCACCTCCCTTGTGGGCGGGTTTGATGATAATGTTTGCTGCAGAGTGAGCGGAGCGCTGTACGACCAGAGGGGGTGAGGTTAGAGTAGGTTAGGGGAGTGGAAAAGTTGAGATGGTTGATGTCACGCCGGCAGTTAGAAATAAAAAAGTCTAAAGAGGGTAGAAGGCTGTCTGGGGAGGTCCAGGAGGAGGGGGGGTCCTGCTCAGTCCTGCCTTTCTACACAACCCCACACTCCGGTCCAGGGGTGGGGAACCTGCGGCCTTCTAGGCCATTAAGTTCGGCCTTTTGAATCAATCCAAATTTTGTAGAACAAATCCTTTTATTTTTATTCATTTGTTTTTGTTCGTCTTTTATTATTTTTATTTTAATCTTAAAATGAACGTATTTAAAATACCAAAGAGTAAAAGAAGATTCAACAAAATAATCCTATATCTAATTAAAATGGCCACAGTTTAAGAATAAGGAGTAAGCCATTTAGAACGGAGACGAGGAGACACTTTTTCCTCACAGAGAGTGGTGAGTCTGTGGAATTCTCTGCCTCAGAGGATGGTGGAGGCAGGTTCTCTGGATGCTTTCAAGAGAGAGCTAGATAGGGCTCATAAAAATAGCGGAGTCAGGGGATATGGGGAGAAGGCAGGAACGGGGTACTGATTGGGGATGATCAGCCATGATCACATTGAATGGCGGTGCTGGCTCGAAGGGCCGAATGGCCTACTCCTGCACCTATTGTCTATGAGCCTTCCAACATGAAAAGGTTCCCCACCCCTGCTCCAGTCCAAATGACCCCCATGGTTAACCTAAGGTAGACACCTAACGCTGGAGCAACTCAGCGGGACAGGCAGCATCTCTGGAGAAAAGGAGTAGGTGACGTTTCGGGTCGAGACCCTTCTTCAGACCTCCCAAGCATAATCACAGAAGAAGATTACTTGGTGGAAATGTGCAACGGCCTTTTGGATGCAACTTTATGGTATCATCGGTAGTTGGTGATTAAAGAAGTTGTTGGCTTATTCTAGCAAGCTATTCCAAAGTAATAAAACTTACTGCTCATTCATACAATATGTAACTGCTCCTGTAACTGAGCAGATGCCATGAATGCAGAGGTGGATTAGTGCCTTTTCTGCGTCAGCTTTATGGAAATGGTGTTGGATAGCTGCTTCAGTGCTGACGTGCACTGAAAGGGATAGATTTTCACAACAACTTCATCAGGGAAAGCTAAATGCTGTCCGTTTTTAGTCTAACAATGTGACAACCGCTAGTCACTGCCAGCCAACTTGTTGGCACAAAACATACCCTTAATCAGTGTAGACACTCTTTCTTTCATTTTCATAACGCTTCTTATATTAATACTTGGAAGGTACACAAAAATGCTGGAGAAACTCAGCGGGTGCAGCAGCATCTATGGAGCCAAGGAAATAGGTAACGTTTCGGGCCGAAACCCTTCTTCAGACTGATGGGGGGTGGGGGGGAGAAGGAAGGAAAAAGGGAGGAGGAGGAGCCCGAGGGCGGGGGGCTGGGAGGAGACAGCTCGAGCATTAAGGAAGGGGAGGAGACAGCAAGGGCTAGCAAAATAGGGAGAATTCAATGTTCATGCCCGCCGGCCGCAATCTATCCCAGGCGGAATATGAGGTGCTGTTCCTCCAATTTCTGGTGTTGCTCACTCTGGCAATGGAGGAGACCCAGGACAGAGAGGTCGGATTGGGAATGGGAGGGGGAGTTGAAGTGCTGAGCCACCGGGAGTTCAGGTAGGTTATAGCGGACTGAGTGGAGGTGTTCGGAGAAACGATCGCCCAACCTACGCTTAGTCTCACCGATGTAAATCAGCTGACATCTAGAGCAGCGGATGCAGTAGATGAGGTTGGAGGAGATACAGGTGAACCTTTGTCGCACCTGGAATGACTGCTTGGGTCCTTGAATGGAGTCGAGGGGGGAGGTGAAGGGACAGGTGTTGCATTTCTTGCGGTTGCAACGGAAAGTGCCCGGGGAGGGGGTGGTACGGGAAGAATTGACAAGGGAGTTGCGGAGGGAGCGGTCTTTGCGGAAGGCAGACATGGGGGGAGATGGGAAGATGTGGTGAGTGGTGGGGTCACGTTGGAGGTGGCGGAAATGGCGGAGGATTATTTGTTGTATTTGCCGACTGGTGGGGTGAAAGGTGAGGACTAGGGGGACTCTGCCCTTGTTGCGAGTGCGGGGAATGGGAGAGAGAGCAGTGTTGCGGGGTATGGAAGAGACCCTGGTGCGAGCCTCATCTATGGTGGAGGAGGGGAATCCCCGTTCTCTGAAGAGCGAGGACATTTCCGATGCCCCGGTGTGGAACGTCTCATCCTGGGAACAGATGCGGCGTAGGCGGAGGAATTGGGAGTAGGGGATGGAGTCTTTACAGGGGGCAGGGTGGGAAGACGTGTAGTCCAGATAGCCATGTGAGTCAGTGGGTTTGTAGTGTATGTCGGTCAGAAGTCTGTCCCCTGCGATGGAGATGGTGAGGTCAAGGAATGGTAGGGAAGTGTCGGAAATGGTCCAGGTGTATTGGAGTGCCGGATGGAAGTTGGTGGTGAAGTGGATGAAGTCAGTCAGTTGTGTGTAGGTGCAGGAGGTGGCCCCAAAACAGTCGTCAATGTAACGGAGGTAGAGGTCGGGGATGGGGCCCTGGTACGTATTGAACAAGGATTGTTCGACGTACCCGACAAAGAGACAGGCGTAGCTGGGGCCCATGCGTGTGCCCATAGCTACGCCTTGTGTTTGGAGGAAATGGGAGGAGTCAAACGTAAAGTTGTTGAGGGTGAGGACCAACTCCGCTAGGCGGAGGAGAGTGTCAGTGGCTGGGTATAGGTTGCTCCTCTGGTCGAGGAAGAACCGGAGGGCTTTGAGGCCATCCTGGTGGGGGATGGAGATGTAGAGTGACTGGACGTCCATGGTGAAGATGAGGGGGTGAGGGCCTAGAGAGTGGAATGTGCGGAGGCGGCGGTGAATGGGGTTAGGAGGGAGAGATAGATCAGCCATGATTGAATGGCGGAGTAAACTTGATGGGCCGAATGGCCTAATTCTGCTCCTATCACTTATGACCTTATGTTAATACCGCAGTACTTCTGATGATTAAAGAGAACAACAATGGCCTTGTTTCCTTTGCTGTAATATTACTAGACTGCACTTTCAACAACTTTCATCACAAAACTTTCAGAAAACTATATTTGCAAAACAAGCCTGCGCCTTGCCATAGAAGATAATGGCTCAGTAAATTTTAAGCATAGAGAGGAAAAAATAAGTAGGTAAGTGCAAGACTGGTTAAATATTCAAAGAAAGGAACTCTAGAGAATGAAAATGGAAAGGAAAGAAATGTAAATTTAAAAATATTTTAAAAATAAATAAAAATAGATACGGCGGCATAGTGGTAAGGCTACCACTGCCTTATAGCCCTGTCCCACAGTGCAAGAGCACTCCCGAGTTTAAAAAAAAATCAAGCTCGTGGTAAGCACGGAGAATGAACGTAGCGGGTACGTCGGAGCTCGGGGACGTCTCTTAGCGCTAACGGCAGGTACTCGGGAAGACTCGCTAACGGCAGGTAAGCACGGGAAGACTCGTGAAGATTTTTTAACGTTGAAAAATGTCCACGAGAGCCCAGAGTACCGACGAGTGGCCATTACCGTAAATCTCCGAGTTCGAATCAGGGCAAACTCGGGAGAACTCTTGGAATGAACTCGTACCGTGGGACAGGGCTTTAACTGCGCCAGGGATCCGGGTTTGATCCTGACTCCGAGTGCTGTCTGTACGGAGTTTGTATGTTCTTCCCATGACCTGCGTGGGTTTGTTTTGAAAAGCAATAGTTCTTTCTGCGTGTATAATGCATGTAAAGGCAAATTCAATGTGTACAAGAAGGAACTGCAGATGTTGGAAAATCGAAGGTAGACAAAAGTGCTGGAGAAACTCAGCGTGTGCGGCAGCATCTATGGAGCGAAGGAAATAGGCAACGTTTCGGGTTGAGACCCTTCTTCAGACTGAATGGTCCTTCGCTCCATAGATGCTGCTGCACCCGCTGAGTTTCTTCAGCACTTTTGTCTAAATTCAAAGTGTAGTTTAGTTTAGTTTGGAGATACAGCGCAGAAACAGGCCCATCGGCCCACCAAGTCCACACCGACCAGTGATCCCCACACACCTATACTATCCCACACACGAGGGCCAATTTACAATTGTATCAAGTGAATTAGCCTACAAACCTGAAAGTCTTTGGAGTGTGGGGGGGAAATCGTAGCACCCGGAGAACACCCGGGCAGGTCACGGGGAGAACGTGCAAACTCCGTACAGACAGCACCCGTAGTTCATAAGACATAGGAGCAGAATTAGGCCAGTCAGTCCATCGGGTTTGCTTCGCCATTCGATCATGGCTGATCTATTTTCCCCTCTCAACCCCATTCTCCTGCCCTCGCCCCATAACCTTTCAGCTCAACAGTACAAAATATGGCCAAACAGCCTGAAAGTCAGGATGGAACCCGGGCCTCTGGCACTGTGAGGCAGCAACTCTACCGCTGCGCCACTGTGCTGCCCCTACTTTATAGATTTATTGTAAGGAAAAGTGTTCTGCTTATTTTTTTTTTAAAGCAGAAGCAGTTACACACTGCTGGAACATCACCTCGTACAGTGCTGCCCAGTGCTTATGCCTTGTCCTCTTCTGCAACATCGATCTCACCACAGCCCGATGCGTTAGCCATCGGCCTCCTCCCTGTCATTCCCGCCTGGCCCCCATCCCTACTTTTGCGCTGACTGGTCAGCTCGCAGCAATAAGCTTTTCACTGTACCACGGTACACTTGACAATAAGCTAAACTAAATTAAACTAACTGGCACAGAGTACCCATTCAGCTGCCTCTGCAGTTGGCTGATGACTGAAAGAGTCTCTGGTGTCCTTCCGCAATTCCCAGCGCAGCGCAGCACACCCACAGGGGTGCACTCCGATTCCTAGGCTAATAACAGTATTCCTGGCTTGAAATGGCACAACATGCTACACTTGCACACAATATATACGATTATCTTTCTGATGACCCCAATAATGTCTTTACCCCTACCCCCACTATTAAGAAGGTGCCAATTATAGTGGGGATTGTAATATCAAGTCCTATAAGCTTAACTTACCTGTGTGCTCGTACTTGTGTCTCAGAAGAGAGCTACTCTTCTGAAATATTTTATCGCACAAATCACAGGCGTACATTCCATTCTCCGTCTTTTTTATTTTCTTACGTGGCGGCGCAGAGTCTGAATCATTCTGCTCATCAGTATTGGGCACACCTCCGCAACTCATCTCTTGGCTTTCGTCCTTCAGGAACACAACCACCTATGTTATGCATTTTCAGACAATCACTTTGCATCTATATTAATGTCTGTGTATCCAAGCGGTGGAGGTGAGAGGGGGGGGTAAGTTTTGTTTAGTTTAGTTTAGAGATAGAGCGGAAACAGAAACTTCGGCCCACCGAGTCCGCACCGACCAGCGATCCCTGCATCCTTGCACTGTCCTACACACACACTAGGGACAATTTTTACATTTATACCAAGCCGATTAACCTACAAACCTGTCCGTCTTTGGAGCGTGGGAGGAAACCGAAGATCTCGGAGAAAAACCCACGCAGGTCACGGGGAGAACGTACAAACTCCGTACAGAAAGCACCCGTAGTCAGGATCGAACCACGGGTCTCAATCACTTTACTGTGAGAGTTAGATTTAGCTCCTAGGGCTAAAGGAATCAAGGGATATGGGGAAAAAGCAGGAACGAGGTACTGATTTTAGATGATCAGCAATGATCGTATTGAATGGCGGTGCTGGCTTGACGTGCCGACCGGCCTACTCCTGCACCTATTTTTCTGCGTGTCTATGTTTCTAAGCCACCGTGGCACCCAAGAAGAGAATCAGGAGTGACAATCAACTACTAGGACTATGGTTGCACTTGGGCCAGGGGCCAGTGGGGAAAGTGGAAGCCCAAAGAGGACATGGAGTGGGGGGAGGGGAGGCTGAGGCAGTTGTGAAGAGCAAATTTCAGAAAAGGATTTTCATTCATGTCTCCACCAATCCCCATGGCCACAGAGCTAGTTTTCTCTGAGTTGCACATTTAAGCGCACATTTGCAATGAAACCTTTTCTGGAGATGATATTCAATGAATTAAATGCCACCTGTTACTTCTCGCAAGGCAAGGCACTTCTGTGCACAAGAATTGCATTTGTGTAGAGGGATAGGACATAATTCGACATTCTCGTCAAACATTGCAGTGAGCAAGCCATTGAATGTTTAACAAGCTGCTGTTGTTGTGCAAAACCTAAAAATATTATGCCACACATTATAATCTTCTCGGACAAGACATCCACTAATTGGACCAGTCGCACCCTGACCACTCCCTCTTCTCCCATCTCCCATCAGGCAACAGGTATAGAAGTGTGAAAACGCACACCTCCAGATTCAGGGACAGTTTCTTCCCAGCTGTTATCAGGCAATTGAACCACCCTACCACAAGCAGAGAGCAGTCCTGAACTACTATCTATCTCTTTGGTGACCCTTGGACTTTTCTTGATCGGACTTTGTTGGCTTTACCTTGCACTAAACGTCATTCCCTTATCATGTATCTATACACTGTGAATGGCTCGATTACAATCATGTGTTGTCATTCTGCTGACTGGTTAGCACGTAACAAAAGCTTTTCACTGTATCTCAGTACACGTGACAATAAACTAAACTGAACTGAGCAGTAAAAGTAAACCAGTAAGAATTGGGGAAAAAAGCTCAATTGAAACTTTTTATAGACAATCCCGCAAGGAATTTATAACAGCCAAAATTCAGCATACTTACGAGATGATTTCCGTTGGCTTGAGTTGGTTTCTGTTGTTGTTCAGATGGATTTGAATTAGTTATTTTATACGTGTAGGCCACCTGTGGAATGACGCTGGCCTGCTTTAATGTTGTTAGGGGTCTGAGGCATGGAACACTGTTTGGACTTGAGATGGCAACAATCATGGGAAGTTTGGTGGTGACTGCAGGAATTGCAATATTTATAGGTTTGGCACTTGTTGAGTTTCCTTCGTCAACACTGTCGTTTTCTGTTTGTTCTTTCTTGAGGCAAGACAAGTTTAAAGGCTCCTCTTGGACATAATGAACACTGCTGTGGTAAACACTGGTTATTGTGGGTCTATCCAGCCCTTCCTTTTGTTGCCTGGGAAGCGACAGGTCAAGAGGTTCCAACTGTAAATCCTCCTGACTGCTGTCCGGTGTATTGAGATAGCTTTGAGAATTTCGAGAAGATGCCGAGGAAAGGTTCAGCGGTGTCGGGGATGAAGTGCTACTCCCCGAAGGTTCTGCTGTTGCACTGGGCGGCGTGGTTGCATTCTGAGGTTCAGTCAGCTTGTCAGCTTGGGTTTCCGAATTTGCTGAGTTGCTTTGAACGCCAGAAGGTGATGGTTCCGGGTGACCGATGGACTGCTTTGGTTTGACCCCCTCGTCGTCAGGTGAGGGAGAGGAGGGACAAGATGGCTGGACTGGGACCTGACTAGTCTGCATTTTCTCAAACCACTTTTTTACCTTTTCTAACGGCAGGTTTACAGCAACGGAAATCTTTGCCAGCTCTTCGGATGTTGGCTGTGCGTTCAATGCATAATATGCCTTCAGAAGTGACAACAGGTTCTTCAATGGTTCTTGATCCGAAGAGGTGTTCTCTTCTATTGATACTGAAGCTGCAGCGAGGTTTTCAGGCTCCGTAATACTGCTCTCCCCTGAATGAGCTTCAGTTTTTAATTGATAGTGCTTTAGCTCGTGAAGTGCATTTAATCCACCAGGACATTCATTACAAAGAAGGCATGTGTTACTTACTCCTGCACTTGTCTCCGTTTTCTCAGATTTGACTGTGAGGTCTTCTGGTGTTTTGTCATTTGTACAACTGTTTGCTGGATGAGGAATTTCCTTTTTTAAATTTTGCGGCAGGACTTGGAGCTGACTGGGCTCTAAGCTGTAGTTGATAATGATCTTGGTTGTTCCATCCTGATCAATCAAGGGAAGACTAATGGATGAGATGAGGGAATGGCTATTTTGCTGCATCAATCCAGAAGATACAACTCCTGCCTCTTTGGAAGGGAGAGTAACATGATTGTTTTCTAATACTGCAACTTTAAGAACATTCTGAATGTCACTTAGATTGATGCTAATGGGAGAGACCAGGCCAACGGTTGGCAATACAACAGCTTGAACCACGCTCTGGGGAGAAGTTGTAACCTGGGTACCGCCACTAAATCCTCCATTTTGGAAAGAGCTTGCACAGTTGATACCAGAGGTCACCACCATGGTTTTGTACTCATAATCCACAGGTTCACTTTTGATTTGGTTTACGGCCGACTGTTCTTGCAAAGGCTTACTGTTTTCTAGCTTATGACGAAGTTGTGTTCTAGCAGGGCTGTTGGTTGACGGAGAAAGGGATGGAGAAGTGCCTTGAGGTGTCTTGATTCCTGAACGGGCTCTGCCATTGAGTGATATAAGCCCGATGCACTTCTTACTACTGATGTGTGAGCTGTAAGAGCCGGAGTGGGAAAACCTTTTCTTGCAGTTCGAGCATTCATATGGCTTTTCTCCTGAAGAACAGTGAGAGAGAGAGAGAGAGAGAGAGAGAGAGAGAGAGAGAGAGAGAGAGAGAGAGAGAGAGAGAGAGAGAGAAAAGAAAGCATTAACACAATTCCTCACTTTAAATTAAAAAACATTACAGAATCAAAAACCGTTTGCCGAAATTGAACTGTACCAATGTCTTTTATTGTCTGCAAGCAATTATCTGGTCTGACGGGGTTTTCCAAAAATCCGTAACAATGGGATGAGAGGATGAAGATTCAAAATTAAATCAATCTTTCTGTCAGTGCAATATTCCTTTGAGGATACTTATAAATCCACCAATAAAAATATAGCTTGGACAATTTTCATGGGACATCAGAGATGGAAAACTCCAAATTTGTGAAATAAAACTAAGTCCAGGTACAAGATTTCAAAGGAGAAGTTAAAATTTAAGAACCTATTTTACGCTCACTGTAATCTGCTTATCGTTATTCACTAATACAGAGTAGCATCCTTCTCTGAATCTTTCTGATAGACACTGCAGACTAGGTTGTTATCGTAAAATTAAAACATATTGGAATAACAAAATTAAAATATCAAGATGAGAGGGGGGAAGTGATTGAGTACAAGGTTACTTTCAAAGAATGAGCAACCAGTTTACGGAATGACTCAGCGGGACAGGCAGCATCTCAGGATAGAAGGAATGGATGACGTTTTTCGGGTCGAGACCATTCTTCAGGGTACGAAGAAGCGACCCGACCCGAAACGTCACCCATTCCTTCTATCCTGAGATGCTGCCTGTCCCGCTGAGTTACTCCAGCATTTTGTGTCTGTCTTCGGTGTAAACCGGCATCTGCAGTTCCCTCCTGCAGATTAAGGAATGTGATGTAAATATGCTGCTTTCATTCCATATAATGAGCAAATCACAGCAGAGTTTCACATATTGTGTTTGGTTGGCATTTCTGGCTTCCTCTTCTTTCGTGTCCATCTTCCATGTTTCAAATGTTGACTTCGCTGTCATCGTCCGTCCTGAAAAGGACGCAAGCTTCCGGCGACAATCAGTGGGAGCCATCACTGTTGCAGTAGATGATGGTGGTAGCAGAATTAGCTCGGGATACTTCCAGTTTCCAGCCCCGCGACGTGGACGCTTCTGCTCTGGGGCTGGCAATTCTGGCACAAATGTGAACTAGAGCAAGTGGGAAACGGTGAGGCTGGTGTAACCTGGTCCCTCCAAACTGAAGTAGGCAGAAGAGCAAATTTGTAGACGTGTCCAAAATTAAAAGGCAGTAGTCATGGAGGATTTCAATTATCCTAACATTATGAAATAAGATCAGTGCAAGAGGTGAGGTATAAACGGCATGGACTATCAGAACTCTTTTAAAACCTGTTTCAATTGTTTTCCTTCCAGGAAGGATGAAAGGAGAGATGAGGAAAAATATTTAAGAAGGAACTGCAGATGCTGGAAAATCGAAGGTAGACAAAAATGCTGGAGAAACTCAGCGGGTGAGGCAGCATCTATGGAGCGAAGGAAATAGGCAACGTTTCGGGCCCGAAACGTTGCCTATTTCCTTTGCTCCATAGATGCTGCCTCACCCGCTGAGTTTCTCCAGCATTTTTGCCTACCTATGAGGAAAATATGTTCACCTTGAGAATAATTAGGTTGTGGAAGTCTCTCTCTGAAGGAATGGTGGATGAAAGGGTCTGTCCCACTTGGGCGTTATTTGCGCGTCATTTACGTGTCACGACGCACGACGCAACATCATTTACGCGTCACGTGCGTGTCGTGACGCGAGCCTGGCGTACATTACGCGCGCATGGCGTGTGGTGAGGCGTGGTGGCGTAGGCAGTGACGCGCGGCGCCCCAGGATTTTAGGATTCGTGACGCGCAAATGACGCCCAAATGGGACAGGCCCTGAAGAAACCTTCATCACATATAAAAAGGACTTGAATGTGCACTTGAAACAGCACAAGTTGGACTGTAGAGTTCGGACCGTATGTTGGGATTCGACTGAGTAATACTTTTTTAACCAGCGCACTACACGGTTTCCTACTGCACCTAAAATTTGATGATTGATTCTGAAAAATGATTCCTTTTGGTTCAGTGGTCCTCATGCTTCTCTGCCCCACCTGTTCGCCCATCTTTGAGCAGGGAAGTTCATAAGGAGCAATGCTGATGAAATTTGCTTTAAAAAAAAAATTGCTTGATAAGAAAATTTAACACGTGTTTGACTTCTACTGTTGAAAATAGGTACATAGTGATGTTCTTGATCCCCAGAGATTCACTTTAATCATCTTTGATGGATTGCAAATGAATGCAATTACTAGAAACTCCCACAGGTGATTCAGTCATCTGAGTGCATGGCCAGTTTTGTCACCTGGGATATCTTCTAGGATGAATTACAAAAACAAAGACTTGTTGGGCCGAATGGCCTAATTCTACTCCTTTCACTTAATTGCACTCAAACTCGCACTTAAAATCCCTTGATCCTTACTATTTGATTTTGATTTTGATTCCTTGATCCTTACTTAGATTTTGGCCAAATTACAGCAAATAAAAAACAGCGCAACTTAACAAATTACAGCCCAGTATATTACATAGAAAATAGGTGCAGGAGGAGGCCTTTTGGTCCTTCGAGCCTGCACCGCCATTCATTGTGATCATACAGATAGCTCTGATAGATCATACAGATAGCTCTGAAGAAGGGTTTCGGTCTGAAACGTTGCCTATTTCCTTCGCTCCATAGATGCTGCCGCACCCGCTGAGTTCCTCCAGCATTTTTGTCTACCTTCAGCTCTTATAATAAACTCAGCTTCTATACATTAATTTTTCTATGATGATATTTCTGGACAAATTTGCAAGTTGGAAACAATATCTCCTGGAAAAGCTCATTGCGACCTTGGTAGTGCGGGCAATTATTGATTAGTGCGGGCAATTATTGATTAGTGCGGGTGTCAGGGGTTATGGGAGGGAAGGCAGGAGAATGGGGTTGAGAGGGAAAGATAGGTCAGCCGTGATTGAATGGCGGAGTAGACTTGATGGGCCAAATAGGCGTTATTCTCCTGGAACGTAACTTATGAACAATGAAACTGCCACACTTCTTGAGTGCAAGTTAAGCAAATCATCATGTGATTAATCCATGTGTTTTTGAAGATTCTGAATCAGACACCAGAATATTTTCCATTGCCAACAGCTCTCAAAAGAATGCATGTTTATGAATGCTTGATGGCTGGCCGCTGGAATGGGCTCTGTTCTGGAGACCCTTGGTCGCACACTTTCAAACATGACTTGGAATACTAGGGTAAAGTACATGATGCAGGTGCCAGTTAAGACATAGTTGGATCATTTTGTATCTGCTGTCTGGTTTGATTCAAGTCAATAAGAAAATCTATACCACATGATTCTTATTGCAAGTTTCTAATCACATAAGATTGGAGTAATAATAATAATAATAATGGATGGGATTTATATAGCGCCTTTCTAGAATACTCAAGGCGCTTTACATCGCATTATTCATACACTCCTCAGTCACACTCGGTGGTGGTAAGCTACTTCTGTAGCCACAGCTGCCCTGGGGCAGACTGACGGAAGCGTGGCTGCCAATCTGCGCCTACGGCCCCTCCGACCACCACCAATCACTCACACACATTCACACACAGGCAAAGGTGGGTGAAGTGTCTTGCCCAAGGACACAACGACAGTATGCAATCCAAGCGGGATTCGAACCGGCTACCTTCCGGTTGCCAGCCGAACACTTAGCCCATTGTGCCATCTGTCGTCCCAAGCCATCTGTCGTCCCAGTAGCCCCACCTCCCAGGAGTAGAGGTGGGGCTAGGTTGGAGATGAGATACAAATTGCAATACCACGGTATTATTAAAAAAGTACAGGGTGAATTAAATTGTTGTTGACATCCACTGAAGATTTATGATCAGCAGTGTAACCTTTCAAAGATTAACCTACAAAGAAGTAATTAATAACAAAGCTTGTATTCCGAATATTTAAGCAGGAACTGCAGATGCTGGAAAATCGAAGGTAGACAAAAATGCTGGAGAAACTCAGCGGGTGAGGCAGCATCAATGGAGCGAAGGAAATAGGCGACGTTTTGGGTCGAGACCCTTCTTCAGACTGATGTGAGGGTGGGGGAGGGGGGGGGGGAGAAAGAAAGGGTGGAGCCAGAGGGCTGAGGGAGAGCTGAGAAGGAGAGGAGAAAGTAAGGACTACCTGAAATTAGAGAAGTCAATGTTCATTCCGCTGGGGTGCAAACTGCCCAAGTGAAATATGAGGTGCTGCTCCTCCAATTTACGGTGGTCCTCACTCTGGCCATGGAGGAGGCCCAGGACAGAAAGGTCGGATTTGGAATGGGAGAATAGCCGGTTTACAAAGAAGTATTGAATAAGAAAGCTTATGAGGATGAGGAGTGATCTTATAGAGGTGCATAAAATCATGAGAGGAATAGATCGGGTAGGTGCACAGAGTCTCTTGCCCAGAGTAAGTGAATCGAGAACCAGGGGACATAGGTTTAAGGTGAAGGGGAAAAGATTTCATAGGAATCTGAGGGGTAGCGATTTCACACAAAGGGTGGTGAATGTATGGAACAAGCTGCCAGAGGAGGTAGCTGAGGATGGGACTATCCCAACATTCAAGAAGCAGTTAGATAGGTACATGGACAGGACAGGTTTGGAGGGATATGGACCAAATGCGGGCAAGTGGGACTAGGGTAGCTGGGACATGTTGGCTGGTGTGGGCAAGTTGTGCCTGTTTCCACACTGTATCACTCTATGAATCTAAAGCATTTATTCCAAATAGCTAGTTTACCTAGAAGCCGGGATATTTCTTGATATTTCATTTATTGCTCCTGTAAATTGGGAATACCAACTGCAAACTGAATAATTGTTTTGTGGAACACCTCCATTTAGTCAGCAATGCGTCTGTTTTCCAGTTACCTGTTAATTCTCTCCCAGTCTAGTCACCCTGAGTTTGGCCTCCTGCACTCTTCCAACAAGTTCAAATCAAACTCAAGAACATTTCACCATCCATCAATACAATATCGACTCATGGACGTAAGAATATCAGATAGTCAACACTGGACTTTCAGATAGAGTGGTGAAGATGCCAAGCAACTGAACCATCCTACCACAACCAGAGAGCAGTTCTAAACAACTATCTACCTCATTGGTGACAATTGGACTACCCTTGATTGGATTTTGCTAGCTTTACCTTGAACTAAAAGTTATTCCCTTGTCGTGTAGGGCGCGCAGCATCGTCAAGGACTACTCTCACCCCAGCCACAGTCTGTTTACCCTCCTCCCATCCGGGAGGCGCTACAGGTCTCTCCGTTGCCGGACCAGCAGGTCCAGGAACAGCTTCTTCCCTGCGGCTGTTACATTACTTAACTCTGCACCTTGGTGATTGCCAGTCACCCCCTCCCCCCTCCCCCCTCCCCCCTCCCCCCCTCCCCCCCCCCCCCGGATACTCCTTCCCCCAGAAAAATTGCACTATTATGACTGTATGTACGTATATATATTTATTGCTCATTATTCTATGTTCGCTCTTCTGGGTGAGATGCTAACTGCATTTCGTTGTCTCTGTACTGTACACTGCACAATGACAATAAAGATTGAATCTGAGGTGTATCTGCATACTGTAAATGGATCGATTGTAATCATGTATGGTCTTTCTGCTGGCTGGATAGCACGCAACAAAAACTTTTCACTATGCATCGGTACACGTGACAATAAACTGAACTGGGCTGTGGATATCATGTGGATATATTGAAGATTAGAGGGTGAAACTGTTTTTTTTACACAAAGGGTGGAGGGTGCCTGGAACGCTTTGTTAGAGGCAGATGAAATATTGACATTGAAGAGACTTTTAGATCGGCACATGGATGTGCAGGGAATGGAGGAATATGGATCATGATAATGGAGGAATATAGATGATTAGTTTATTTCATGGCAGATGTGATAGTATATTTTTGGCCTCAAGTTCAGCACAGACATTGTGGGCCGAAGTGCCTGTTCCTATGCTGTACTTTTGTTTATGTAGAAAATTTTCATTTCTACCATTTTTTTGCATCTGGTAATTTCAGATATTTTTTCTACATTTCTAATTTACACCTCCTCCACTAATTTCTTTGCCATCTTGGTGCATTTTGTCCTGTCAGAGGCGTTCATTTGTTCTCACTTCCTCTCCACCCTTTCTCTGCACCTTAGAACCTGTATTTTATATATATTTATCCAGTACCGAAAATGCCATCGCTGAAACAAAAAACGTCTTTCTCTATACAAATATTGTCTGGCCTGCTAAGTGCTTCCAGCAATGTTTTATTTTCAGAGTTTCAATTTTGCTTTTTTAAATTTACCTGCAGTATTTTGCTTATTTTATAATGAACTTTGGTTGAAAACATAGCGTCCATTTTTATTTAATGCTTGAAAGGATTCCATGAAGCAGTACTTGGAAATACAGCTATTCGTGGCCCGTGAAATCGATGGCGATTTCCCATAGTCAAATTCCGCAAAGAGAAACAGAATGGCCAATTAGTCTATTTTTGGAAGCATTATTTTGACAGACGAAAAGTTAGCCAGGCAATCATGCCACCAATAAATAACATTCTGCATTCTTGCACCCACTATTGGTACAGCTAAGATAAGCTAACACAACACAGTTGACAAATGCACCGTTGAGTTTGCTTTTGTTAAGTGGGATCATATGAAATAAATAGGATTTCTGTGGAAATTACTGATAGTTTTAGATTTACAGCGCGGAAACAGGCCCTTTCGCACCGACCAGCGATCCCCGCACATTAACATTATCCTACACACACCAGGGACAATTGGTATCCAATTATACCACGCCAAATAACCTACAAACCTGTACGTCTTTGGAGTGTGGGAGGAAACCGAAGATCCCGGAGAAAACCCACGCAGATCACGGGGAGAACGTACAAACTCCGTACAGACAGCACCCGTAGTCGGGATCAAACCCGGGTCTCCGGCGCTGCAAGTGCTCTAAGGCAGCAGATCTACCGCTGCGCCACCGTGCCGCCCATTATTCTGTGATAAACATCAGCTGCATCAAAGAGTCTACTTTTATGCTGTACGTTCTATGCAGTTATGCACATTGGTACTTTTAACTTTGGCTGAGATGTAAAACCAAAGTATATTATCTATAGATTCTCTGCTGTAATTGCAATTCTGTCAAGAAATCTTAACCAACTGATTAATTTTCAGTCATTCCAACCAATGTTCTAGTGAATTGTAAAAGTGCCAGAGAGAAGGTTGTAAAGTAAAATAATATGGTGGGTTGGCTAAGGACAATTAGTCCTATTGGCTAAGGATATATGAAGGACAGAGCTGTAACAAATCTGAAAGAAAACAGGTAACGATTTAAATATCGGTAGACAAAGTTCTAAACATCAATTTATCAAAGCAAGCCCCTTCTGAAGTTATGGGGCTGTCCCACTGTACGAGCGAATTCAAGAGTTTCTCCCGCGTTTCCCCTGATTCGAACTCGGAGAATTACGGTAATAGCCGCTCGTGGGTACTCGGGGCTCTCATGGACATTTTTCAATATGTTAAAAATTCTTCACGAGTCTTCATGAGCTTACCGTTTCCCGAGTACCTGCCGTTAGCGTTACGAGCCGCTAATGCCCCTGGCCCACTTAGGAAACCTGAACAGAAACCTCTGGTGACCTTGCGCCCCACCCAAGGTTTCCATGAGGTTCCCGGAGGTTTTGGTCACTCTCCCTAATGGTCGAAAGTGGTTTCCGCGTGGTCGAGGCTTCTTCTATGTTCCTTCGATAATTTCAACAAAACCAAAACCGGCCTCGACTGAAAATAGGTTGCCGTTTGGTCGAAGCCAGTGGAGTGGGGTCGCTATTTACTTACAGGCAGTCGAAGGCAATCTCCTTCGCTGACCGGCCATTTTGATTGGCTCATTGGCGTTTTCAACAAAGATCCTATAGGATCTTTGGTTTTCAACACCTAGAAGATCCGCCGGAAGGTAAAATGCTCGCTAACTTTATTAAACTTCTTTAAATTGTCTCCACTCCTTCTCCCCCCTTCCCTCCCCTTCTCTCTCCCATTCTCTCCCCCCTTCATCTCCCCTTCTCTTCCCCTTCTCTGTCCTTCTTTCCCCTTCTCTCTCTCCCTCCCTCCCGCGCTCTCTAAAGGACTTACCGTGCTCTGTGGCAGCCGTTCACCTTCCTCGTCACCGCGAAGACAGAGCTCCTCCGCTGTCCCTGGCCCCCACCTTCGCGATGTGTGTGTGTGTGTGTGTGTGTGTGTGTGTGTGTGTGTGTGTGTGTGTGTGTGTGTGTGTGTGTGTGTGTGTGTGTGTGTGTGTGTGTGTGTGTGTGTGTGTGTGTGTGTGGTCGGTAGCAAAGATCCTGTAGGATATTTGGTCAGTAGATGCAGCTCACGCTTCGGTCGAGGCTTTCCAGGCGAGTGACCAAAACCTCTGGCGACTCACGGAAACCTTGGGTGGGGCGCAAGGTCACCAGAGGTTTCCGTTCAGGTTTCCTAAGTAGGACAGGGGCATTAGAGACGTCCCCGAGCTCCGACGTACTCGCTACGTACATTCTACGTGCTTACCACAAGTTTGATTTTTTTTTTAAACTCGGGAAGGCTCTTGAATTAGCTCGTACAGTGGGACAGCCCCTTTAGGGTGATTGAAGAGAGAACAACAAATCTGGGAAATGTGCTTGATTTGAAGATTAAGAACATTCCACAACAAGACTCTGCTTTCACCTCAATATGAGGCACCAAAGCACAAAAAAAAATCAACTTACCACTGTGGATGCGTAAGTGCTCCTTTAAATGATGCTTGTACTTAAATGCTTTTCCACATTCAGTGCACTTGAATTTGCGGTTTCCGCTAGTCTGTGTTACAACATGGCGCTTTTTAAAACAAAATAAACCTTTTGTAAGTACATCTTGTCAAAAACAGCAGTTTTGTCAAAAATGCCTTTTGCTTGTTTTCAACAAAAGGTAAAAATCCAACACAGAAATCAATCAACTTTCACACAACCTTTGGGCGGCAGGGTGGCGCAGCGGCAGATTTGCTGCCTCATAGCGCCAGAGACCCGGGTTCGATCCTCACTGTGGCTGCTGTCTGTAAGGGGTTTGTACGTTCTTCCCGGGATCTGCGTGGGTTTTCTCCGGGATCTCCGGTTTCCTCCCACACTCCAAAGACGTACAGGGTTTTGTAGGTTAATTTGGTTGGGTACAATTATAAATCATCCCTCGTGTGCGTGGGATAGTGCAAAGTGTGTGGGGATCGCTGGTCGGTGCGGACTCGGCGGGCCGAAGGGCCTGTTTCCGCGCTGTATCTCTAAACTAAACTAAACCATCATTGATGAGTACGGGTGTCAGGGGTTACGGGGAGAAGGCAGGAGAATGGGGTTAGGGGGTAGAGATAGATCACCCATGATTGAATGGCGGAGCAGACTTGCTGGGCCGAATGGCCCAATTCTGTTCCTATCACTTATGATCTTATGAACATGCCTTAAGGTTCATGAAAAATGTCCTGTTAAATTATAAAGTACCAAGGTTTTATACTACTAACAATTCTTCAGCAAGGTGGAGGATCAGCAGCAGCAACCATTTGAAAAGATGGGATCCAGATTAGGGATCAAGGTTTTCTTAACCGAGCTGCAGCATATAAAAGGGAGACTAGCTCTGGCAGGAGTGACTGTCTTGAGCTGGAAGTGCTGTTGGTGAGGTGAAAGTATGGGCTCAGGTGAGCGTCGGTTCAAAGGTTCAGGGTCTAAGTGATCCAGGACCAGTTGGCAAACTGGATCCAAAATTGACTTGGCAAAGGGAGATAGAGGACGATGGAAGAAGTCTGCCTTGGCCATTGGATGTCTGCGACTAGTGGTTCCCACAGGAATCCGGAGGCTGGGACGCTTGCTGTTTATAATGTACGTCAGTGACTTGGACGTGGATGATCAGCCAGTCCGCGGATGATGTGAAGATTGGTGGAGTGGTGAATGAGTGGGAGGCAGTCTTCGGTGGATGCGTTGGTGAAATGGGTTTAAAAATGGCAGACGGCGTTTAATCCAGACGAGTGTGAGGTGGCGCTCTTTGACAACATTAACGAGTCTAGGACATACACCGTGTTCTCAGAGAGTATTGAGTAACAGAGTAACCAAGTACAAGTCCAAAGAACCTTGAAGGTGATAATACAGGTATTTCGGAAGGGATATGGGACACTGGGCATCATTAGTTAGGGAACTGAATACAGAAGCATGGAGGCTATGCACAATCCTTGATCGGACCTCAGCTGGAGTATTGCGTGCAGTTTTGGTCGCCATGCTGAAGGAATGGTATGATAGCACTGGAGGAGGTACAGATGAGATTCAACTGGAGTTGCCTGGGTTGGAGCAGTTCAGTTAGAGGGACGACTGGAGAAGGTAGGTCTATTCTCCCTGATGTGGCTGCGATATAGCCGACTAGGAAAAGGGGAGATGCAGCGAGACTTGGGTGTCATGGTACACCAGTCATTGAAAGTAGGCATGCAGGTGCAGCAGGCAGTGAAGAAAGCGAATGGTATGTTAGCTTTCATAGCAAAAGGATTTGAGTATAGGAGCAGGGAGGTTCTACTGCAGTTGTACAGGGTCTTGGTGAGACCACACCTGGAGTATTGCGTACAGTTTTGGTCTCCAAATCTGAGGAAGGACATTATTGCCATAGAGGGAGTGCAGAGAAGGTTCACCAGACTGATTCCTGGGATGTCAGGACTGTCTTATGAAGAAAGACTGGATAGACTTGGTTTATACTCTCTAGAATTTAGGAGATTGAGAGGGGATCTTATAGAAACTTATAAAATTCTTAAGGGGTTGGACAGGCTAGATGCAGGAAGATTGCTCCCGATTTTGGGGAAGTCCAGGACAAGGGGTCACAGCTTAAGGATAAGGGGGAAATCCTTTAAAACCGAGATGAGAACTTTTTTCACACAGAGAGTGGTGAATCTCTGGAACTCTCTGCCACAGAGGGTAGTCGAGGCCAGTTCATTGGCTATATTTAAGAGGGAGTTAGATGTGGCCCTTGTGGCTAAGGGGATCATAGGGTATGGAGAGAAGGCAGGTATGGGATACTGAGTTGGATGATCAGCCATGATCATATTGAATGGCGGTGCAGGCTCGAAGGGCCGAATGGCCTACTCTTGCACCTAATTTCTATGTAAACATCTGAGGGGTGTAGATGGGGTAGATTGCAGGAAACGTTTCCTCATATTGGAGGTAGATGAAACTAGAGGATATAGATATAGTGTAGGGGTAATATGAGGGTGGAGGTTCATCACTCAGAGAGTGATTGGGGGCGGCATGGTGGTGCAGCGGTAGAGTTGCTGCCTTGCAGTGCCGGAGACCCAGATTCGATCCTGACTACGAGTGCTGTCTGTACGGGGTTTGTACGTTCTCCCCGTGACCGCGTGGGTTTTCTCCGAGATCTTCGGTTTCCTCCCACACCCCAAAGGCATACAGGTATGCAGGTAAATTGGCTAGTGTGTGTAGGACAGTGTTAATGTGCGGGGATCGCTGGTCGGTGCGGACTCGGTGGGCCGAAGGGCCTGTTACTGCGTTGTATATCTAAACTAAATGTGTTGAGTACCTGGAATGAGAGAGTGGTTGAAGCTGGGTCGATGGCAGCATATAAATGTGTAAATGAGCAGTTAAATTGCTTGGATGCAATGAGCTATAGACTAAAGTCTGGGCCTGTGGATTAATATGGAAATGTGGCCATTGACCTGTATAAGGATGGGTTGCATCCGAACACTAGGGGAGCAAATATCCTGGCTAGACTCAATGCAAGACTGAGGCAGGTGAAAGGCTGAGATGGTATGGATGGTGATGAAATAAAGTTCAGTGGACAGACTAGACAGAAGCAGGGCAAGGAAGAATTGAATTGCACTAATCTTAATGGAAGGGGCCTGATGGGTATTGTGGATGAACTCAGGGTGTGGATAGGTACGTGAGACTGGGTTGTTGTATCCATGACTGAAGCCTGGCTAAGAGAGGGACAGAACTGAAAGCTTAATGTTCCAGGGCACAGGTGCTACAGGAGAGATAGAGGTGGGTATAAAAGAGGAGGGAGTGCTGCTTTATCGATGAAGGAGAATGTCACCGTTTACTGATGGTTTCGTCCAGTGTAGTTATATAGGTGGAGCTGAGAAATAAAATAGGGTTGATCACCTGGTTGGGAGTGTACTACAAGCCCCCAAATAGTCAACTGGAATTAGAAGAGGAAATATTCCAGGAGAGAGCCTGCAGCTGCAAGACTTATAAGGTTGTCGTAGTTGGGGATTTTAACTTTCCTAATATGGATTAGGACTGTCATAGTGCAAAAGGCTTAGAGGAGGTGGAATTTGTCAAATGTGTTCAGGAAAGTTTCCTCAGGCAATATGTAGAGGGCCCTACACGAGAGTGGGCAATGTTTGATCTTAGGAAATTAGGAAGGGCAAGTGACTGATGTGTTTGTGGGTGAGTCTTTTTGGACCAGCGGCCACTGGCCTATTAACTTTACGACGATTATGGATAAAGGCAGGGTTAAAATTGTGAATTGGGGCAAGGCCAACTTTGATGGTATTGGACAAGAACTTGCTCAAGTTGAGTGGAGCAAGTTGTTTGCAGGCAATAGAACACCTGGAAATTGGGATGCTCTTAAAAGTGTATGGCCAAGAGGTCAGGGCATGCACGTCCCTGTTAGAGTGAAGGGCAAGGCCGGTGGGCGTAAGGAAGCTGGGATGATGAGAGAAATTGAGGTGCTGTTCAGGAAAAAGGAGGCATGGGACAGGTATAGGCAACTGGAATCAGGTGTAACACTGGAGGAGTTTTGGGAACTGAGGTGCAGACTTATGGCCCTGTCCCACGGTACGAGTTAATTCCAAGAGCTCTCCCAAGTTTAAAAAAAAATCAAACTCGTGGTAAGCACGGAGAATGAACGTAGCGGGTACGTCGGAGCTCGGGGACGTCTCTTAGCGGCTCGTAACGCTAACGGCAGGTACTCGGGAAGACTCGCTAACGGCAGGCAAGCACGGGAAGACTCATGAAGATTTTTCAACATGATGAAAAATGTCCACGAGAGCCCCGAGTACCGACGAGCAGCCATTACCGTAAATCTCCGAGCTCGAATCAGGGCAAACTCGGTAGAACTCTTGGAATGAACTCGTACCGTGGGACAGGGCTTTTAAGAAGAAAATCAATAGGGCAAACAGGGAGCAGGAAATAGGTCTGGTAGATAATATTAAGGGAGAACAATGAGATTTATTGGTACACATTAAGGGAAACATTGACCATTGAAAGAGGGTGACTAAAGAGGGAATAGGGCTCCTCAGATACCAAAAGCAGTCATCTGTGTGTGGAGCCACAGGAAATGGCCAAAGTCCTCAATGGGTATTTCTCCTTTTTAACTATAGAGAAAGACATGAAGACTGGGGAATTTGGGACAGTTAATGAAAGTGATTTGAGGACAGTTAGTATTACGGTCAAGGAGGTGCTGAACGTCTTAAGACAATCGTCCTGGGTCTGATCAGATATACCCGAGGACTCTGGGAAGCTAGAGAAGAAATTACAGGTGCCCTGGCTGAGATATAATCATCATTAGAGATGGCAGACATGCTGGAAGACTGGAGGGTGGCTAATGTTGGGCCTCTATTTAAGAAGGGCTGCAAGGATGTCTGGGAACTATAGACCATTGAGCCTAACATAGGCAGACGGCAAGTTACTGGAGAGTATTCTGAGGTTTAAGATATATATGCATTTGATAGTAAGGGGTTGACGAATCTGATTGACTTTTTTGAAGATGTGACCAAGGAGGTTGATGAGAGCCGTAGCCATGTTTATATGGATTTCACAAGCCATTCGATTAGGTTCCACATGGAAGACTGCTCTGGAAGGTTAGTTCGCATGGGATCCAGGGAGAACAAGCCGACTGGATAGATAACTTGCTTCATGAAAGGAAGCAGAGGATGATGGTGGAAGGTTGTTTTTCAGACTAGAGGCCTGTGACTAGTGGTGCGCCTATGGATTGGTGTTGAGCCCTTTGCCGTTTGTGGTTTATATCAACGATTTGGATGAGAATGTAGAAGGCATGATCAGTAAGTTTGCAGGTGGCACCAAAGTGGGTGGTATTGTAGATAGTGAAGATGGTTATCAAAAATTACAGCAGAATCTTGATCAGTTGGGCAAGTGGGTTGAGAAATGGCTATGGGTGTTTAATGCAGGTAAGTTACATTTTGGGAAAGACCAGGACGGGACCTTCACAGTGAATGGCAGGGCTCTGGGGAGTGTTGCAGAGCAGACGGATCAAGATGTGATGGTACATAATTCCTTGCAAGTGGCGTCACAGGCAAATCGGGTGTTCAAGAAGGCTGACAGCACATTGGCCTTCATCAATCATAGTAATGAGTATGGAAGTTGGGATGTTATGTTACAGTTGTACAAGACATTTGGAGTACTGCGTTCAGTTTTGGTCGCCCTGTTATAGGAAAGATGTTGTTAAGCTAGAAAGAATGCAGAGAAGAATTACGAGGACAGTGGCAGGACTCGAGGGCTTGAGCTGCAGGGGGAGGTTGGGCAGGCGAGGAATTCATTCCCTGGAGCACAGGAGGGTGAGAGGTGATCCTATAGAGATGTATAACATCATGAGAGATGCACAGAGGAGGGAATCAAGAACCAGAGGAGATAGGTTTAAGGTGAGAGGGGAAAGATTTAAAAAGAACCCGAGGGGCAGCTTATTCACACAGAGAATGGTGGGTATATGAAACGAGCTGCCTGAGAGAGTAATTAAAGCAGGAATTATAACTGAAAAGACATTTGGACAGGTAGATGGATAGGAGAAGTTTAGAGGGATATGGGCCAAATGGGGGAAGGTGGGACTAGTATACGTGGGGCATCTTGGAAGGCATGGGCAAGTTGGGCTGAAGGGCCTGTTTCCATACTGTGTGACTATGATCGGTGTGGATGAGTTAGGCTGAGCGGCCCGTTTCATGTACGATTTTATTATTCAATTGGGTGGTGGTCTACCCTGTTAGCTTTACAGTGTAAAAAAAAATGTATTTATCAGCAAAATTTAAGTTGAAAATTGATTAGAGTCTCTGTTGAGAGAACTGAAATTAGAAACATGTTGGTCACTCTACATCCACTAACCAGGTTAAGCCGCTTCAGAGTTTAGAGATACAGCATGGAAACAGGCCCTTCGGCCCACCTCCTCCACGCTGACCACCGATCATCCATTCACTATGGTTTGATGTTACTCCACTTTCTCATCCACTCCCTCCGGATTAGGGACAATTTTACAGAGGGCAATTAACCTACAAACCTGACGTGTTTGGGATGTGGGAGGAAACTAGGGCGCCCGGAGAAGACCCATGCGGTAACACGGTGAATATACAAACTCCACACAGATAGCACCCGTGAATCAGGATCGAACCCAGTTTTCTGGCCACTTCAGACAGAATTACTGTGAGCAAGGAAGGGAATGTGGTGCTCGCCGCATATATATATTACGACCCGTCAGCAGGATTTTAATGCACACCATTTGTTTTTATACACACATGTGAATTTGATCTGATGCAATTTTTAGCGGTTTTAAAACGTTATTCCATGATTAAATAACACAACAGAGGAGCTTGAAATTAGTGTCGTTTTAATTATCCTGCAAAAAAAAAGATCATGGAGGATAAATTTTAAACCTGCATGAATTGAGCTGAAGAACAGTTTAAAAATAAATCACCCAGGCTTTGTCCCTCAGTACATTTCAAAGCCCTTTCCTCCTGCCAATTCCCTCTATACTCTCTCTTCATCTTATTACAACAATTTTCTCAGATCATGGGTCGCAGTCTATTCCATTTCTTACGTCAAAGTGGATCGGTACTTTATTTCTCCAGCGTCACTGGAAATCAATAGTTCAGCCTCCATAAAGATCCCATGGAAGTGTCTCCTTAAACCATTTTATCTTTCCACTCTCTCCCTTCCTCGAGGGCTGGTCATTTCTCCGGTCACTTTACACGCCATCTTAATGCGCTTTAGCGCACTTCAACCTCCTGTGGGGACTTCTATCCTCCTGTAAAGTGCTCGGATATCCATGGCAAGATGTACTGTGTTATTGTTTATCTTTCCTGTTTTCCCACGCTGATCTGCCATGTTCCATGTCTCCAGCCCAGGAGCTGCAGAGCTGGCATCAGGTGTGAACATTATTAAGCATTTCCGAAGGGAAGCCCAGAGATCAAGTTCCCTTGACCTGATGGATTCTCTGAAGAGCTGTTCCCTGGTGGAAATGGCAACATGTAAACAGTTTCCTCAGAATTGGTGCACCCAAACGGCCTAACTCCCAGAGGGAATGAACATTACTTTTCAACATAAAAGCCATCTGTTACAAGGCTTTAACTATTTTGATCATTCGTTAACTAATAATGACAGAGAAAATATGCACACCAACAGCACTTGTCCATATTTGTCATTTTTCTCTTCCAATTATGTAAACAAGGTTTAAAATGTGGCATTGAAGCAACCGCCGCCTTGAAAATTATACAAAGATAGCAGCCAATTTAGTTTAGAGATACAGCGCGGAAACAGGCCTTTCGGCCCACCGAGTCCGCACCGACCAGCAATCCCCGCACGTTAACACTGTCCCACACAAACTAGGGACAATTTTACATTTATACTAAGCCAATTTGCCTAACAAACCTGTACGTCTTTGGAGTGTGGGAGGAAACCGAAGATCTCGGAGAAAACCCACGCAGATCACGGGGAGAACGTACAAACTCCGTACAGACAGCACCCGTAGTCATGATCGAACCCGGGTCTCTGGGGCTGTAACCGCGGTAAGGCTGTATCTCCACCGCTGCGCCACAGTGTCGCCCTATGTAATGCAATGTAACCAACGTAATGCAGAAAACACTCAACGAAAGCTGTGGTGTAAAATTTAATAAAACAAACCTGAAATATGCAAGATGGATTCATTTGCTTTAAGGCATTAGATTCGTCCACAGAAAATACTGCATTTAACTACATAATTTGACATTAATTTTACAATATTCTGTCCTGGACCACTGTGTGGAGAACAATGTTTTAGTGTGGAATTTTAGTCATTATCCAAATTGTAGAGGAATTCATTAGTTTGTTGCTACAACTTGCTGGGATTGTCATGTTGATTAGTACGGGTGTCAGGGGTTATGGGGAGAAGGCAGGAGAATGGGTTTAGGAGGGAGAGATAGATCAGCCATGATTGAATGATAGAGTGGACTTGATGGGCTGAATGGCCTAATTCTGCTCCTTATGGCATTATGTTATTTCCTGTAACTGCTGCTAGATCAGATGTAGATTTCCAAGTCACTGGTTAAACAGGGCATAGGATAAATTAGGATATGGGCAGTAGACTTTTAGATGAACTAATGTTACGGAGGGTGGAAGATGGAAGTAGGAATTAATATCATTGAAGCCGGAGATATCAGAAAAACAGATACGGGTTTCTGTGTAGGAAGGAACTGCAGATGCTGGTTTACACCGAAGACAGACACAAAATGCTGGAGTAACTCAGCGGGACAGGCAGCATCTCTGGAGAGAAGGAATGGGTGACGTTTCGGGTCGAGACCCTTCTTCAGACTGAGAGTCAGGGGAGAGGGAGACACAGAGATAAGGAAGTGTAAGGTGAACTCTCGTCAGAAAGATGAGGAGACCTTCTTCAAAGTAGGCATACCATGATGAGATTTCGCAGTGGAGCAGATGAAATGTGCAGGAAGGAGGTGGGTGAGAAGGAGGGAACAAAATCAAACATTTCCATTTAAGTGACCACTGGAAAGAACTCTGAAGAAGGGTCTCGACCTGAATCGTCACCCATTCCTACTCTCCAGAGATGCTGCCTGTCCCGCTGAGTTACTCCAGCATTTTGTATCCACCTTCTACTGGAACTATTAACCTTACAAATTAACAGGGTTCACTAGACAAAATTAAAGTAGATAAATGGCAATTAGCTCTGTATACATAGAAGAGGCAGTAGATAATATGGCTCGGTGAACTTGGTTCATCATTCAATACATCCATTGCTAATCCTCTATTTCAATATCAGATTCCAGCTCTTTCCCCATACACCCCTTAGCATGCCCTAGTGAGACCACACTTGGAATATTGTGTGCAGTTTTGGTCTCAAAATTTGAGGAAAGACATTCTTGCTATTGAGGGTGCAGCGTAGGTTCACCAGGTTAATTCCCAGGATGGCGGGACTGTCATATGTTGAAAGAATGGAGCGACTGGGCTTGTATACACTGGAATTTAGAAGGATGAGAGGTTATCTTATTGAAACATAAAAGATTATTAAGGAATTGGACACACTAGAGGTAGGAAACATGTTCCCGATGTTGCAGGAGTCCAGAACCAGGGGCCACAGTTTAAGAATAAGGGGTCAGACAATTAGAACTGAGATGAGGAAACACTTTTTCACCCAGAGAGTTGTGAATCTGTGGAATTCTCTGCCACAGAAGGCAGTGGAGGCCAATTATCTGTATGCTTTCAAGATAGAGTTAGATAGAGCTCTTAAAGATAGCGGAGTTAGGGGATATGGGGAGAAGGCAGGAACGGGGTACTGGTTGTGGATGATCAGCAATGATCATAGTGAATGGCGGTGCTGACTCGAAGGGCTGAAAGGCCTACTCCTGCACCTATTGTCTATTGCCTCGATCTCATGTTTATAAGTGATACGAGCAGAATTAGGCCATTCGGCCGATCAAGTCTACTCCGCCATTCGATCTATCTCTTGCTCCTTACCCCCTTCTCCCCATAACCCCTGACACCCGTACTAATCAAGAATCTATTTTTCTCTGCCTTAAAAATATCCATTGACTTGGCCTCCACAGCCTTCCTTGGCAATGAATTTCTCAGATTCACCACCCTCTGACTAGACATTTCTCGTCATCTCCTTCCTAAAGGAACGTTATGTAATTCTATGACCTCTGGTCCCAGACTTTCCCACTAGTGGAAGCATCTTCTCCACATCCAATCTATACAGGACTCCTTAAATAGCGACTTGACCTGCACAGCCTTTTGTGGGTGGAGAATTCCACAGGTTCACCACCTTCAAAAGGAAGATTTTTATCCAAGGGTGTAAACGCATATCCTGAGATTGGGGAGACTAAGCGTAGGTTGGGCGATCGTTTCGCCGAACACCTCCGCTCAGTCCGCAATAACCTACCTGAACTCCCGGTGGCCCAGCACTTCAACTCCCCCTCCCATTCCCAATCCGACCTCTCTGTCCTGGGTCTCCTCCATTGCCAGAGTGAGCAACAGCGGAAATTGGAGGAACAGCACCTCATATTCCGTCTGGGGACCTTGCGTCCGGATGGCATTAACATTGAATTCTCCCAATTTGGCTAGCCCTTGCTGTCTCCTCCCCTTCCTTAACCCTCTAGCTGTCTCCTCCCACCCTCCCATCCGACCGCCCTCGGGCTCCTCCTCCTCCTCCCCTTTTCCTTCCTTCTCCCCCCCCCCCCCCACCCCCCATCAGTCTGAAGAAGGGTTTCGGCCCGAAACGTCGCCTATTTCCTTCGCTCTATCGATGCTGCTGCACCCGCTGAGTTTCCCCAGCAATTTTGTGTACCATCCTGAGATTGGGGCTCTTGTTCTAGTCCCCTCCTTCAGCCAGAAGGAACATCCTCTCCACATCCAAGCCTGCCAAGCCCGATCAGAACTTGGTACGTTTCAATGAGATCGCTTGGAGCAGAATTGGTTTCCTCTTTATACCTGATCTCGTCCTGACTTGTGTGAAGCCATGTGACGATCCAGTTGTGTTCTGTAGGCAAATGTGTAGCGACAGAGGGAACAGCTGAAGTTGTCGTCGTTTTTCTCATGCCGATATTTTATGTGATCTTTTAGTGAAGTCAAACGCTTGTATCCTCTATCGCAATACGGGCAGGTGAGCAGCTGTGCAAAAGCATCAGGTGTTCCTGTAAATTTGAAACGGTATATATAAATACACATTATTTGCATCTATTCCTAAAAGAGAACTTACTAATTATGCTTCCCATACAATTAAAATTGATTGGGAAGCATAGGCTGACCAGATAAACGACCTTGCTCCTGTGACTTACACGTTTTAAATATACGATACGATAGAACTTTATTCATCCCAGGAGGGAAAGTGATCTGCCAACAGTCATAAAACACAACAATATATGAAATTAAAGTGACGAGTGGAAAGGATTGGGGATGTGCAAAGATTGGTGGGGGGGGGGGGGGAGACTCAGTCTACCCCACGGCAGAAGGGGGATGAGTTGTACAGTTTGATAGCCACGGGGAAGAGGGATCTCCTGTGGCGTTCTGTCCTGTATCTTGGTGGAACCAGTCTGTTGCTGAAGGTGCTCCTCAGGTTGACCAGTGTGTCATGGATGGGGTGAGCTGTATTGACCAAGATGCTCCGCAGTTTATATTATAGTCACCCACATCAAACATGAGTAGCACCCAATTTTTCCTCCCCATTTCCAAGTTACAAGAAAATGAAAGTGTTATAGTTGCATTTTAATAATATATCAGGTAAAACCACAAATTGCAGCCCATGCATCTGCATTTAAGAGTTGTGAATCAAAGTGGACATTTTGGTTTGTCCCCTGCAAAAGTACTTTTGGTTGACAAACATTACAGAATATTACATGAAAAATATTTCAAGATTAAAAATAAATACCCTTTTGTGTCAAGGAATCATTTTTTGTCGTGCACTCAACCACAGAGCTGCAATATTTATATATAATTGTACCGGTTCCATTTGGACAAAGCACTAAGTGCTGGTGGAACTCAGCAGGTGAGGTAGCATCTGTGGAGGGATTGGACATAAGATGATTCGAGTCAAGACACTTCTTCAGACTGATAAACGTGCTGGAGGGGGAGGTGGAGGGGGGGTGCAGAGAAAGCTGCCAAAGTATCTGTAGTTCTTGCGTCTCCGTTTTTTACTACTCCGTGAAAAATCCCCTCAGATCATGCATACTTAGAAGAAGCTCTCTTTTTCTCTCTGTCGGTCTGAAGGAGGGTCACGACCTGAAACATCATCAGTCCCATCCCTCCGCAGGTGCTGCCTGGCCTGCTGAGTTCCTCCAGCACTTTGTGCGTTTTGCTCAAGATTCCTGTGTCCACAGTTTCCTGTATTCCATATGTTTAGTTTAGTTTAGTTTAGTTTGGAGATACAGCGCGGAAACAGGACCTTCGGCCCACCGGGTCTGCGCCGACCAGCGATCCCCATACAATTAACACTATCCTACACACACTAGGGACAATGTTTACATTTACCAAGCCAATTAACTTACAAACCTATTGGAGTGTGGGGGGGAACCGAAGATCTCGGAGAAAACCCACGCAGGTCACGGGGAGAACGTACAAACTCCGTACAGACAGCACCCGTAGTCGGGATCGACCCCGGATCTCCGGCGCTGCATTCACTGTAAGGCAGCAACTCTACCTCTACCGTGACCGCTCATGTTCAACATGTTCAATGTTGATGTGCTCTTTATATACAAGTGTCACTTTTGCTCTTAGGGAACTTCTGCAATTACAAATGTTTTACAGAGTGATTTCCCATGCCGTGCACACATTGTGGGATGATTTGTGATATTCAGTATGATCCTACAAGGCAGAGTTAGGATTTTTAAGAGCAACTACTTTAGAAGAGAGGAGGTGTGTGCCTGCGAGGAAAGGGAGTAGACAATGAGCGCAGGTGATCCCTGTAGCCATTCCCCTTCATAACATTAGGGGAATAGGTTAGGCACAAAATGCTGGAGTAACTCAGCGGGTCAGGCAGCATGACTGGATAGAAGGAATGGGTGGTGTTTCGGGTCGAGACCCTTCTTCTATTACCCAACTTCACATGTATTTTTCCCCTATAATACATGAATACAGGAATATGTGACGTTTCGGTTCGAGACCTTTCTTCGGACTGAGAATCAGGGGAGAGGGGGACTAGAGATATAGGCGGTGATATTGAGAGATATAGAACAAATGAATGAAAGATAAGCAAAAAAGTGACGATGATGAAGAAAACAGGCCATTGTTGGCTGTGAGTTAGGTAGGGAACAAATCGGAGCCAGCACCGATGGCCAAAGAGCCCAACATGGCCCATTGTTGCCTGGGGAGATGATAACGAGGGAATATGAGCAGTAAAACTAGAACAGTACACTGGCCTTCATCAATTAGGGTATTGAGTATAGAAGTTGGGATGTTATGTTACAGCTGTACAAGACGTTGATGAGGCCGCATTTGGAGTACTGTGTTTAGATTTGGTTCGCCTGCTACAATGAGGATGTTGTGAAGCTAGAAAGAGTACAGAGAAGATTTAGGAGGATGTTGCCAGGACTTGAGGGGCTGTGCTACAGGGTGAGGTTGGGCAGGCTGGGGCTGTATTCCTTGGAGCGCAGGAGAGCACAGGGTGATCTTAGAGAGGTGTCTAAGATCATGAGAGGAATAGATGGGGTGACTTTTACTCAGAGTAGGGGAATCAAGAACCGGAGGACATAGGCTTAAGGTGAGAGAAGAAAGATTTAATAGGAACCTGAGGGGCATCTCTTACAGGCAAAGATTGGTGGGTATATGGAATTAGCTGCCAGAAAAGATAGTCGACAGATACTATAACAGCATTTAAAAGACATTTGGGCAGGTACATGGATAACAAGAGTCTAGAGGGATATGGGCCACGTGCAGGCAGGTGGCGCTAGGATAAGTGGACCATTAGATCGACATGGGCAAGTTTATCAGTTTAATAATGTCAGGCCTGGAACAATGCTGTATAGAAACATGTTCTTTATAGTCTGATTAACAATCAACAATTGTAATTCACCAAAGTAATTTCTTTCAAAATTGGACAGATGAGTAAATGATGTAATATGTGCCAAAGCATAAAACTGACACTTTGAACCAGATACAAAGACCTCCACAGGCCACGAACAATGCCCTATGGAATTTCTCCGTGAAAAATGGAATATGATAGGTACGACATTGTCCTTTTAAGCTGTTACTGAAATGAACAGCACAATAACAGCAGTGTATTTACAAGCAACTCCTTAGTACACAATGCTGCATTATACATTTTCAATTGCAAAATTAGTATTTATTTTGGATTTGATTTTCACCACTTAGTCCAACCTGGTCTGACTTGATTTGATTTTTTTTTGTTCTTCTGTGCATTCAACATAATGCTGGGCGTGCAAATATTATGTGCACACTAATTACAGGTGTAAAACACATGTAAAGTCAGGGAATAGAAGAAGGTTCTCGACCCAAAACACCTCCCATTCCTTCTATCCAGAAATGCTGCCTGTCCCACTGAGTTGCTGCAGCATTTTGTGTTGAGATTCAATACAGTTGTTATCCAAGACATGACTTAATTACATCTTGGTCGGATGGCAAAAAAACTGCATTGGACAGAGCATTGTTGTAATTCTTTTTATTTATTTCTGTTTTGTTCATTTAGAGTCAGAGTGATACAGTGTGGAAACAGGCCCTTCGGCCCAACTTGCCCACACTGGCCAACATGTCCCAGCTGCACTAGTCCCACCTGCCTGTGTTTGGTTTGGTCCATATCTCTCCAAATTTGTCCTTTCCATGTACCTGTCTAACTATTTCTTAAACATTGGGATAGTCCCAGCCTCAACTACCTCCTCTGGCAGCTTGTTTCATACACCCACCTCCCTTTGTGTGAAAAGTTACACCACAGATCCCTATTAAATCTGTTGCCCTTCACCTTAAACCTATGTCCTCTGGTCCTCGATTACCCTACTCTGGGCAAGAGACTCAGTGTGTCTACCCGATTTATTCCTCTCGTGATTTTATACACCTCTATAAGATCACCCCTCATCCTCCTGCACTCCAAGTATTTACAAATAATTTTGAACATATTTGCTGAAATATTTCTTAACAAAACAGTTAGAAGTTATATTTTTGAGGGACTTTAACAAAAAAAGGAGAAAAAATATACAAAATGATTGGTTAAAAAAATACTGAAAGTGGAAAGAAACCAAATTGAAAGAAAATGATGAAGGAAATCACAGGACTTACTCGCGACAGATTGGACAACATTTTTTTTTAAAGCACAAAATGCTGGAGTAACTCAGTGGTTCATGCCGGAGCTCTGAAGGACTTGAACAGTGACGTTTCGCTTGGGACCCTTCTTTGTTTTGCAAAGTACAGTCAAAACATTACTGGTGCACAAAGAAGTTTCCAAGATGGTAGATATAAAAAAAAAGAAAATCAACATATGTATCAGCAAAGATATTTTACAAGATCTGCATCCAATGAACTGCATCTCAAAATACTTCCAACAAGGAAGCAATCACATTAAGGAAAAATTAAACGCTTAATATTTATTGAGGCTGGTGTTTGAAAATGATTGTGGTCAATAAAACTTAAATGCATTTAGAACTTAGAACTATACAGCACTGGATGCAGCCCTTGTTTGTGCCGAACATGATGCCTGGTTAAACTGATCTCCTCAGCCTGTACATGATCCATATCCCTCTATTCCCTGCACTTCCATGTGCCTATCAAAAAGCCCGAAAACGCCACTATTGTGTCTGTCTCCACCACCACCCCATGGCAATGTGTTCCAGGTCCCCGCCACTCTCTGTATAGCAAACTTGCCCCCTCTCACTTTATGCCCTGTAGTGTTGGACATTTCAACCAAAGATCCTAGACCGGAGCATGAAGTCCACTCGACGAAAAAGCCGTAGTAGGTCATGGGTAATCTTTAGCGCCATTTCCGTAACCAGCATCCGTCTCCGCTCTAGTATCTTTGCATCGCATGCATTGCATGGTGTCTTCATACACAAATCATCTTTTTTTTTCCTCAGCAGCAGGTGATCATTTTGATATTCCTGCCTAGTCTTCCTTATTAACTTTGAACTTACAAAATATTGCCATTAGGAAGGAGCTCCAGAAAATCCTGCACCCATTCAAGCCTCCCTCCCCCCCCCTTCCCTCCGACACGGACACGGACACGGAGCGATCGCCGGCCCCCTTTTTTTTTGTTAAACATCTATTTCCTTTGGGTATTTTTTTAAATTTCCCCCTTACCATTTCCGTACTTTTTCGATAGCTGCCATGACCCGTTTGATATCATCCTTCGCCCTGCTCCTGGTCTCGGCCCGCACCGATCTGCCGGACATGCTGTGTGTGTGTGTGTGTGTGTGTGTGTGTGTGTGTGTGTGTGTGTGTTTGTTTGTTGGAGTCTGAGGGGAGAAGCGCCAGCACCAAGAGCGAGCGAACACGCGGACAGACGGACGAAAGCAAAGATCATTGAGCGGAATTGGTGACATTTCGGGTCGAGACCCTTCTTCAGACTGACAGTCAAGGGAAAGGGAAACGGGAGATACAGGCATATCTTCCATTCATTTGTCCTGAGTACCATCTATATCTCTTGTTCCTCTTTCCCATGACTCAGTCTGAAGAAGGGTCTCGACCCGAAATGTCAGCTATTCCGCTCTATGATCGTTGCTTTCGTCCGTCTGTACGCACGTTCGCTCACCCTTGGATTAAGTAGCGCAGGATAAAGCTGCGAATTCACGTACAGGATGTGTTTGCAAGAGAGAGAGAGAGAGAGAGAGAGAGAGAGAGAGAGAGAGAGAGAGAGAGAGAGAGAGAGAGAGAGAGAGAGATCCTAACACTTGCACATCGCCGTTTATTCCCCCTTCACAGGAATGTTGCATTTATTTTGTAGGTCAAACACCGTTTTCTAAAAACAAAGTGTCTGAAGAAGGGTCTCGGCCCGAAACGCCACCCATTCCTTCTCTCCAGAGATGCTGCCTGTCCCGCTGAGTAACTCCAGCATTTTGTGTCTACCTTCTTTCTAAAAACAAACCCTGGTCCCGCAATGTTTTAAAACACAAAAAAAAAAGATTACGTTTTTTGCAGCATTCGGGTCCGGGGAAATGAAAGTGTTTATTTTTTTGTAATAAAGGAGGGAGGAGGGTGCAATTGCTCAGTAACGGGTCATGGCAGCTGTCGAAAAAGGCGACCTGAAATATCACCTATTCCTTCTCTCCAGAGATGCTGCCTGATCCGCTGAGTTACTCCAACCTTTTGTGTCTGTCTTCGGTTTAAACCAGCATCTGCAGTTCCTCCCTGTACAAGCTATGTGCTGTTTTAACTGAACGCATAACTGAAGTCTGGTCAGATCAAAGATAGGGTTGGGTTTACTGAAATGGCGGAGGTTATGCTCCGTTGCGTACTACACGTCAGTCCATTGGATTTTGCAGGAGTAGACTATCTTGCTCCGCTCTAGGATCTTTGATTTCAACCATGGGAAAAAATGTTTTGACTGCCTATCCTGTCTATCCCTCTCATAATTTTATATGCTTCTAGCAAGATTTCCCTCAACCTCCAACGTTCCAGCGAAAACAATCCAAGTCTATCCAACCTCGTCCTGAAACCGCTAATTCTCCGTGAATTAGCTGAATCCGCTAATCCAGGCAGCCTTCTGGTAAAGTGTTCAAGAAGGAACTGCAGATGCTGGAAAATCGATGGTACACAAAAAAACTGGAGAAACTCAGCGGGTGCAGCAGCATCTATGGAGCGAAGGAAATAGGCAACGTTTTGGGCCAAAACCCTTCTTCAGACTGACTCTGAAGAAGGGTTTTGGCCCGAAACGTTGCCTATTTCCTTCGCTCCATAGATGCTGCTGCACCCGCTGAGTTTCTCCAGTTTTTTTGTGAGCCTTCTGGTAAATCTCCGCTGCACTCTCCAAAGTCTCCACATCTTTTCTGTAATTGGGAGACCAGAACTGCACGCAATACTCCAAATGCGGCCTAACCAAAGGCCTATAGAGCTGCATCATGACCTCCCTGACCCTTATATACAAACCCATAGCTGTAAAGATAAACATACCAAGTATCTTCTTTACCACCCTATCCACTGGCGCTGCCACCTTCAGCAAGCTATGAACTAGGACTTCAAGATCCCTCTGTACATCAAAGCTGTCCAGGGTCTTGCCATTAACTGTATACTTTTCCCTTCCATTCCCTCTCCAAATGCATGATGGCCCCATAGCAGAAGCGTTCAAGTCGCAGGGCTGGAAACTGGAAGTATCCCGAGCTAATTCTGCAACCCCCGTCATCTATTGCGACCAGTGATGGCTCCCACTGATTGTCGCCGGAAGCTTGCGTCCTTTTCAGGACGGACGATGACAGCGATGTCAACATTTGAAACATGGAAGAAGGACACAAACAAAGAAGTGCATCATCGCACACTTGCTTGGTTTAAACCCCATCTGCCATTTCTCTGCCTAATTCTGCAGCTGAACCACATCCCGCTGAATCTTCTGACGGCCTTCCTCACTGTCTGCAACTCCTCCAATCTTGGTGTCGTCGGCAAAACTATTCACCAACCCATCTACATTTACATTCAGGCCATCTCTATATGTCACAAACAGCAGAGGTCCCAGCACAGATCCCTGTGGAACTCCACTGGTCACAGACCTCCAGCCTGAATATCTACCTTCCGCCACAACCCTGTCTTCTACGAATAAGCCCATTCTGAATTCAAACGACCAAGTCAACGTGAATCCCTTACATCTTAATTTGTGGGATCAGCTTACTATAAGGGACTGTATCCAAAGCCTTCTTAACATCCATATATATCTTCCACTGCCCTATCTTCACCATTCTCCTTTGTCACCTCATTTGAAAGAGAGTGGTGTGGTGCTTGGTACGTATGTGCTTGGGAAGACCTTTACAATGAATGGTG
Source organism: Amblyraja radiata (assembly GCF_010909765.2). Lineage (NCBI taxonomy): Eukaryota > Metazoa > Chordata > Chondrichthyes > Rajiformes > Rajidae > Amblyraja > Amblyraja radiata. The sequence goes on along the minus strand of NC_045957.1, from coordinate 39,046,418 downwards.
GCCAGGTCTGTAGTCCAAATAAATACAGAGGTTCCCAGGAGACAGGAAATAAGAATTCCAGACAGGAATGTAAACTAACCACATATCAGGTTGAAATATCATAAGAGGCTAGTTATCATTTATATAACGGTTGCATCCTCGATGTCAGACTATTTATTCTACCTTTGTTTGTTCTACCTTTATTTTTCATTATAATCAAGAATGCCCTGTATATACACAGTGCTACATTTTTCATCCAGTACAGGTTTTGTGTAAGCCATCCATTGCACCAAACACAGAGACAAAATAAACTGTAACAAACATTAAATGGAAACAGAAAATGCTGGAAATGTTCATAATGTTTAAGAAGGAACTGCAGATGCTGGAAAATCGAAGGTAGACAAAAATGCTGGAGTCTGAAGAAGTGTCTCGACCCGAAACGTCGCCTATTTCCTTTACTCCATAGATGCTGCCTCACCTGCTGAGTTTCTCCAGCATTTTTGTCTACCTTTGGAAATATTCATAAGGTCTGTCAGCATCTGTGGAAAATGTTAGGTTTCATTGCAGGTCTAGGCCCCTTCATTAAAACTGTTGCGTTACCAGAATTTACTGTTTTAATCTCAAATTTCCATCACTTGCAGTTTTTATTTTCGTTTTCTGTAGCAAATAGTGTATTTTGTAAAAGCCCTGTCCCACGGTACGAGTTCATTCCAAGAGCTCACCCGAGTTTTTAAAAAATGAAACTCGTGGTAAGCACGGAGAATGAACGTAGCCGGTACGTCGGAGCTCGGGGACGTCTCTTAGCGCTAACGGCAGGTGCTTGGGAAGACTCGCTAACGGCAGGTAAACAAGGGAAGACTCGTGAAGATTTTTCAACATGATGAAAAAAATGTCCACGAGAGTCCCGAGTACCGACGAGTGGCCATTACCGTAAATCTCCGAGTTCGAATCAGGGCAAACTCGGGAGAACTCTTGGAATGAACTCGTACCGTGGGACAGGGCTTTAAATGGTTAGAGATTACGTGCAATAGAGCTAATACTTAAATTACCATTTTCTTCTTGTCCACTAGGTTCTGGTGTGGCTCTTCTATGTTGCTCCTCTGGTGCTTCTGGGAAGATTACTGCTGTGTCTTTTTGCTGAAGGTATTCCTGCACTTTTGGATCATGGGTCTGCTCATCTTCTGCAGTTGAATCGTGAAAGCAGTTCTCGCCATCAGACTCACATCCTTCTTCCTTAGCTATCAATAAATCTTAAGTTATTCGATATTGCAGCTCCAAAACAAAACATATCGCATGCATTGTGTAGGAAGGAACTGCTGACGCTGATCGACACAAAATGCTGGAGTGAATCAGCGGGTCAGGCAGCATCTCTGAAGGAAAGATATAGGTGATATAAAATTATAAAAGGACTGGACAAGCTCGAGGCAGGAAAAATGTTCCCAATGTTGGGCGAGTCCAGAACCAGGGGTCACAGTCTTAGGATAAAGGGGTCATTTAAGACTGAGGTGAGAAAAAACGTTTTCACCCATAGAGTTGTGAATTTGTGGAATTCCCTGCCCCAGTGAAGGCCAAATCACTGGATGGATTTAAGAGAGAGTTAGATAGAGCTCTAGGAGCTAGTGGAATCCAGGGACATGGGGAGAAGGCAGGCACGGGTTATTGATTGGGGCCGATCAGCCATGATCGCAATGAATGGCGGTGCTGGCTCGAAAGGCCGAATGGCCTCCTCCTGCATCTATTTTCTATGTTTCTATGTGATGTTTCGGTTCGAGACCCGTCATTAGTCTGAAGATGGGTCTCGACCCGAAACGTCACCTATTCCCTTTCTCCAGAGATACAGTCTAACCTGCTGAGATCCTCCAGTTTTTTGTGTCTAATATCATGTGCATTTTTTTAACGTAAGTGTAATACCATTCGTTATTAGATTTAATTATAATTCATACAAGTTAGATTACTAACAGAGACTGGTTTTACAAACATGTTAAAATGAAATTAACTTCATTAATTTAAAAAAAACTGCTGTTCCAAAACTTGCCCAAGGGGTAAATATTTGATGCATATACTTAAATAAAGCAGAGGTGTAATGCTGAGGGTGCCATCCTGCAGATGACACATTCAATTCACATTCTTAGAAAGATGTCATGATTCAGAAAGGCAAAGTTACCTAGAGGAAACAATTTGCACAATTCTGGTTTAAAATTGTGTTGTGATCCTTGCTCCTGAACTTCTACAGGTGCATAGTGGAGAGCATACTGACTGGTTGCATCGTGGCCTGGTTCGGTAACTTGAACTTCCAGGAGCGGAAAAGACTGCAGAAAGTTGTGAACACTGCCCAGTCCATCACCGGCTTTGACCTCCCCACCATCGAAGGGATCTATCGAAGCCACTGCCTCAAAAAGGCAGCCAACATCATCAAAGACCCACACCATCCTGGCCACACAGTCATTTCACCATTGCCATCGGGAAGAAAGTGAAGGAGCCTGAAAACTGTAACGTCCAGGTTCAGGAACAGCTACTTCCCCACAGCCATCAGGCTATTAAACACGACAACAAATAGGCTCTGAACTGCAACAGACTATCATTATTATCGCACTATATTTGTTATTTATTGAGATTGAGTATGTGTGCATGTGTATATACACACACTGAACTTTTTTTCTCCTGTTATGTACTATGTTTACATATTCTGTTGTGCTGCTGCAAGTAAGAATTTAATTGTCCCATCTGGGACATTTGACAATAAAACACTCTTAACTCTTGAACTATGATCTGCGTGGGCTCACAAAGACTGCCTGCAGGAATAGAAGTGCACTACAGTAATTTTAACTGCCCGTTTGGCTTTGTTCCTGCTGCTCCCGACATACCTTTAAAATCACTAACGGTTTCAGGGTCAATGAAAAAAACGGTGTACTGGAGGACTCCAATGATGCCAGGAACCAAGATCCTTGAGCCAAATACGAGATCTATACAGGTTGCATTAAAAATTGGATTACAAGACCTTTTTTTTTTCTTTTTCAAAAGAAAATGTAATATTCAGGAATCTACTCTATAACTAGATAGTTATACTAGAACTAGAGTATAAAAAAATGTAAAATGTATTCCTCTCCTCAGCTCTGTCACTGTGGCTGCATGGTATGTTATAGACAATAGACAATAGGTGCAGGAGTAGGCCATTCGGCCCTTCGAGCCTGCACCGCCATTCACTGTGATCATCCACAATCAGTAACCCGTTCCTGCCTTCTCCCCATATCCCTTAATTCCGTTAGCCCTAAGAGCTATATTTAACTCTCTCTTGAAAACATCCAGTGAATTGGCCTCCACTGCCTTCTGTGGCCGAGAATTCCACAGATTCACAACTCTCCGGCTGTAAAAGTTTTTCCTCATCTCAGTCCTAAATGACCCACCCCTTATTCTTAAACTGTGACAATATGGGGAATATTTTTCCTGCATCTCGCGTGTCTAATCTCTTAAGATCTCCTATCATCCTTCTAAATTGCATTGAATATAAGCCCAGTTGATCCATTCTTTCATCATATGTCATTGTTACTTCAGATTTCAATATTTCCTTTCACCATTTGGCCATTGAGTCTATGCTGAGTCACAGAGCAATTTCATGTCGTGCAATTTTACCTGTAACCTCTCCTCCCTACATTCCACCACTCACCAATGGGGGATAACTTACAGTGGATAATCCCTTCAGAATTTTATTTAAGAATTTTCCAATTTATACCAAGACAATTAACCTACAAACCTGTCCGTCTTTGGAGTGTGGGAGGAAACCGAAGAACTCGGAGAAAACCCACGCAGGTCATGGGAAGAACGTACAAACTCCGTGGTCGGGATCGAACCCGGATTGCTGGCGCTGTAAGGCAGTGGCTCTACCGCTGCTCCACCGTGGGTCATGGTGGGATTTTGTTTCTGTAAATACTATGGTGATAAGTGCGTGCATCTGTGCCACATCCCTTGGGGTTCCAGTTCTTGTCTTTAGTACCTGCAACATCTGACCAGAAGGCTCCTTTTTAAAATCACTGTCAATGGCAGAGATTTTCTTCACGTAGTCGCTCTAACTTCTACTGGAACTTGGCATTGACAACTAACATTATTAGGTACGGGGAATATATTTGGATGCAGCAGAAGGTATTGATCAAACTTTTATGATTTCACCAAGAAATGTAATGTTCCCCTTTCCACTTCCCTCCCAAATGTTTCTCTCTCATGTGCCGTATTTCATTTTGGTTCGCTTTGTCATTTGCCAACATAAATGGATCGTATAACGACCAGTTCTTATTTGGGATGCGCAAAGAAACAAGAGCACCAAGTGGAAAACGATGCAGAAACATGGAGAACACAGGTCATGATTGAACACGGGTTCCTGTAACAATGAGGTAACAGAATGAGCTTTTGTATTACAATACTGCCTCATAGATTCATTCAGTTGATGAAAAAAGATTGGCGCTATTTAGGGCGGCACGGTGGCACAGCGGTAAGAGTTGTTGCCTTACAGCGCCAGAGACCCGGGTTCGATCCTGGCTACGGGTGCTGTCTGTGCGGAGTTTGTACGTTCTCCCCGTGACCTGCGTGGGTTTCCTCCGAGATCTTCGGTTTCCTCCCACACTCCAAGGACATACGGGTTTGTAGGTTAATTGGCTTGGTGTAGATGTAAAAATTGTCCCTCGTGTACAATGGTGTTAATGTGCGGGGATCGCTGGTTGGTGCACCGCAGAGAACGGGAAAGCTCTCCAACGCGTCATTAAGACTGCTGAGAGGATCACTGGCACCCAGCTCCCCAGACTGGAGGACATCTACCGGACCCGCTGCATCCGGCGGGTCAAGGGCATTATTAGAGACAGCACACACCCTGGACACTGCCTCTTCACCCTCCTGCCCTCAGGAAGACGATACAGGACACTGAGCGCCCGCACGACAAGACTAAAAAACAGCTTCTACCATAGAGCTGTGACACTACTGAACTCTATCCCCCTCCCACACTGATTCCCCCCCTCTATCTCACACACCCGCCCATACTCCTATATGTTTATAGTCTGATTTTTTAATAGTTCTTTTTTAAACGTATTTTTATACTCATATTCCTGTGCAGCTGGAGGACTGCTCCAACAAAATTTTGTTGTCTTGTACAATGACAATAAAGATTATTATTATTATTATTATTATTGGTGCAGACTGAGGGCCTGTTTCTGCGCTCTGAGCTGCAAGGCTACTTTTTGTCCACCATTATCCTAACTATTAGCATAGCTGGTGAAACGATTGCAAAAACTTCAGTGGCTATAATATTCAGCAGAATTTGAATTTTGTGACTTCGGGTTGAGGTCTGAAGAAGGGTCTCAACTCGAAACGTCGCCCATTCCTTCTCTCCGGAGATGTAGCCTGTCCCACTGAGTTACTCCAGCATTTTGTGTCCACCTTTGGCCTTTGATAAGGTTCTGCATGGTCGGCTGTACTGGATCACTAGGGATCCAGGGGGCGCTAGCTAACTGTATACAGAATTGGTTTCATAGTAGGATGCGGCGGGTGGTATTGAAAGGTTGTTTTATGAACTGAACTGAATTGAATACTTCATTGTTACATGTGACAAGTCACAGTGAAATTCTTTGCATGCATACCCAAGGTATGCAAATAGTCTCCCATAAAGGGAGCTGACAATGTTACAAAGTACCCCCGCTCCAGGTCTCCCCTTTGTCCTGCCCCCCACTCCCCCTCCTCACGGCAGTCCCCCTACGCCTGTGACTAGTATTGTGTTTCAGGGATCGGTGCTGGGCCTATTGTTTAGGTTAGTTTAATTTATTACTGTCACGTGGGCTGAGCTACAGTGAAAATAAACATAGACAATAGACAATAGGTGCAGGAGTAGGCCATTTGGCCCTTCGAGCCAACACCGCCATTCAATGTGATCATGGCTGATCATCCACAATCAGTACCTCGTTTCTGCCTTCTCCCAATATCCCCTGTCTCCGCTATCTTTAAGAGCTCTATCTAACTCTCTCTTGAAAGCATCCAGAGAATTGGCCTCCACCATCCTCTGAGGCAGAGAATTCCACAGATTCACAACCCTCTGTGTGAAAAAGTTTTTCCTCATCACCGTTCTAAATGGCTCACCCCTTATTCTTAAACTGTGGCCCCTGGTTGTGGACTCCCCCAACATTGGGAACATGTTTCCTGCCTCTAGCGTGTCCAAACCCTTAATAATCTTATATGTTTCAATAAGATATCCTCTCATCCTTCTAAATTCCAGAGTATACAAGCTCAGCCGCTCCATTCTATCAACATATGACAGTACCGCCATCCCGGGAATTTACCTCGTGAACCTACGCCACACTCCCTCAATATTAAGAATGTCCTTCCTCAAATTTGGAGACCAAAACTGCACAAAATACTCCAGGTGTGGTCTCATTAGGGCCCTGCACAACTGCAGATGGACCTCTTTGCTCCAATACTCAACTCCTCTTGTTATGAAGGCCAACATGCCATTCGCTTTCTTCACTGCCTGCTGTACCTGCATGCTTACTTTTAGTGACTGACGCACAAGGACCCGCAGATCTCGTTGTACTTCCCTTTTTCCCAACTTGACACCAATCAGATAATAATCTGCCTTCCTGTTTTTGCCACTAAAGTGAATAACCTCACATTTATCCACATTAAACTGCATCTGCCCACTCATCCAGCCTGTCCAAGTCACCCTGCATCCTCATAGCATCCTCCTCACAGGTTCACCCTGCCACCCAGCTTTGTGTCATCTGCAAATTTGCTGACATTAAAGCTTTAGTTTGTGTGCTATCCAGTCAAAGAAAAGACTATACATGATTACAATCAAGCCGTCCACAGTGTACAGATAAAGGATAAAATGTACAACATATAGGGCAAGATAAAGTCCGATTAAAGATAATTCAAAGGTCTCCAAAGAGGGGTAGATGGGAGGTCAGGAACACTCTCTATTTGCCCACATTGCTGTTTGTCATCGACAATTTGAATGAGAATGTAGTAAGTTTTCAGAACACATTACAATAGTTGGTATTGTAGAATTACAGCGGGATCTTGATCAGCTGTGAAAGTGGGAAAGCAATGGCAAACGGAGTTCTATTCAGAGACGTGTTAAGTGTTGAATGTTGGGAAGTTAAACCAGGGCAGGACCGTCACAGTGAACAAACAGTAGAGCTGTGGGATTGTTGTGGAGCAGAGGGATCTAGGAGTACAAGTACACAGTTCCCTGAAAGTAGCATTACAGGCTAATAGGGTGGTTAAGAAGGTGTATGGCATACTGGCCTTCATCAGTCAGGGAATTGAGTTTAGAAGTTGGGACACTATGTTACACTTGTACAAGACATTGGTGAGACCGTACTTGGAGTATTGTGCTCAGTTCTGGTTACCCTGTTAGAGCAAAGGTGTCATTAATGTCATTCAAACAAACAAAGGTTCGAATGAAATTTCGTTCCCTGCAGTCATAACACCCCACCCCACAGTTCCACACAAACATCCATCACAGTGAATCTCCAAACACCTCCTCACTGTGATGGAAGGCAAGTCTTATCTCTTCCCTGTTCTGTTCTAAGCCAAGTGTACGGAGAAGATCCACTCCAAAGATGTACAGGTGTGTAGGTAAATTGGTTTGGTAAATGCAAAAATTGTCCCTAGTGTCTATAAGGTAATGTTAATGTGCGGGGATCGCTGGTCAGCGCAGACCCGACGGGCGTAGAGCCTATTTCCCTTGGAAATCTCTTGGAAAGAGCCCTGGTTTTCAAGGGAAATTTGACATCTTGTTCGGAAAAAGAGGGAGATCTACATAATTATAGGCAGCATGAAGTAAATGAGGTGCTTGAGGAGTATAAGGAATGTAAAAAAAATCTTAAGAAAGAAATTAGAAAAGCTAAAAGAAGACATGAGGTTGCTTTGGCAAGTAAGGTGAAAGTAAATCCAAAGAGTTTCTACAGCTATATTAATAGCAAAAGGATAACGAGGGATAAAATTGGTCCATTGGAGAGACAGAGTGGACAGCTATCTGCAGAGCCAAAAGAGATGGGGGAGATATTGAACAATTTCTTTTCTTCGGTATTCACGAAGGAGAAGGATATTAAATTATGTGAGGTAAGGGAAACTAGTAGAGTAGCTATGGATACTATGAGTTTCAAAGTAAAAGAAGTACTGACACTTTTGAAAAATATAAAAGTGGATAAGTCTCCAGGTCCTGACAGGATATTCCCTAGGACATTGAGGGAAGTTAGTGTAGAAATAGCCGGGGCTATGACAGAAATATTTCAAATGTCATTAGAAACGGGAATAGTCCCTGAGCATTGGCGTACTGCGCATGTTGTTCCATTGTTTAAAAAGGGTTCTAAGAGTAAACCTAGCAATTTGTAGACCTGTTAGTTTGACTTCAGTGGTGGGCAAATTAAGATACTTAGAGATAATATATATAAGCATCTGGATAAACAGGGTCTGATTAGGAACAGTCAACATGGATTTGTGCCTGGAAGGTCATGTTTGACTAATCTTCTTGAATTTTTTGAAGAGGTTACTAGGGAAATTGACGAGGGTAAAGCAGTGGATGTTGTCTATATGGACTTTAGTAAGGCCTTTGACAAGGTTCCTCATGGAAGGTTGGTTAAGAAGGTTCAACTGTTGGGTATAAATGCAGGAGTAGCAAGATGGATTCAACAGTGGCTGAATGGGAGACGCCAGAGGGTAATGGTGGATGGCTGTTTGTCGGGTTGGAGGCAGGTGACTAGTGGTGTGCCTCAGGGATCTGTTGGGTCCTTTGTTGTTTGTCATGTCTGGATGAAGGTGTGGTAAATTGGATTAGTAAGTATGCAGATGATACCAAGATAGGGGGTGTTGTGGATAATGAAGAGGATTTCCAAAGTCTACAGAGTGATTTAGGCCATTTGGAAGAATGGGCTGAAAGATGGCAGATGGAGTTTAATGCTGATAAATGTGAGGTGCTACACCTTGGCAGGACAAATCAAAATAGGACGTACATGGTAAATGGTAGGAAATTGAAGAATGCAGTTGAACAGAGGGATCTGGGAATAACCGTGCATAGTTCCTTGAAGGTGGAATCTCATATAGATAGGGTGATAAAGAAAGCTTTTGGTATGCTAGCCTTTATAAATCAGAGCATTGAGTATAGAAGCTGGGATGTAATGTTAAAATTATACAAGGCATTGGTGAGACCAAATCTGGAGTATGGTGTACAATTTTGGTCGCCCAATTATAGGAAGGATGTCAACAAAATAGAGAGAGTACAGAGGAGATTTACTAGAATGTTGCCTGGGTTTCAACAATTAAGTTCCAGAGAAAGGTTGAATAAGTTAGGTCTTTATTCTCTGGAGCGCAGAAGGTTAAGGGGGGACTTGATAGAGGTCTTTAAAATGATGAGAGGGATAGACAGAGTTGATGTGGACAAGCTTTTCCCTTTGAGAATAGGGAAGATTCAAACAAGAGGACATGACTTCAGAATTAAGGGACAGAAGTTTAGGGGTAACATGAGGGGGAACTTCTTTACTCAGAGAGTGGTAGCGGTGTGGAATGAGCTTCCAGTGGAAGTGGTGGAGGCAGGTTCGTTGGTATCATTTAAAAATAAATTGGATAGGCATATGGATGAGAAGGGAATGGAGGGTTATGGTATGAGTGCAGGCAGGTGGGACTAAGGGAAAATAATTGTTCGGCACGGACTTGTAGGGCCGAGATGGCCTGTTTCCGTGCTGTAATTGTTATATGGTTATATGGTTATTTCCGCGCTGTATCTCTAAACTAAACTAAACTAAACTAAGATTTACAAGATGTTGAACTGGAGGGCCTGAGCTATAGGAAGAGGTTGGACCGGCCAAGACCTTATTCCTTGGAAAACAGGAGGCTGAGGGATAGCCTGTAAAAGGGGAATAAATAGGGTGAATACACAATCTAGGGTAGGGGAATCAAGAATTAGTGGACATAGGTTCAATGTGAGAGGTTCATGTTCATGTCATAGGAGTAGAATTAGGCCATTCTGCCCATCAAGTCTACTCCGCCATTCAATCAAGGCTGATCTATCTTTCTCTCTCATTCATTCTCCTGCCTTCTCCCCATTACCCTTGCCACCCTTACTAATCAAGAACCTGTCAATCTGCCTTAAAAATACCCAATGACATCCTCCACAGTGTCTGTGGCAATAAATTCCACATATTCACCACCCTCCGACTAATGAATTTGGTCATCATCTCCTTTCGAAAGGTACATCATTTTATTCTGAGGCTGTGCCCTCTTGTCCCAGATTCTCTCATTAGTGGAAACATCCTCTCCACGTCCACTCTATCCATGCCTTTCACTATTCGGTATGTTTCAATGAGTCCCCCCTTATCCTTCTAAACTCCAGCGAGTACTGGCCCAGTGCTGTCAAACCCTCATCATATATTAACCCATCATCCCGAGATCAATCTCGTAAACCTCCTCTGGACCCTCTCCAACGCCAGCACTTCGTTTCTCAGACATGGGTCACAAGGTGAAAGGTTTAATCGGAACTTGAAGGGCAACATTTCCACACAGACGTATGGAATGAGCTTCCAGAAGTAGTGGCAGTTGTGATAGATAAAGCCCTGTCCCACGGTACGAGTTCATTCAAGAATTCTCCCGAGTTTGCCCTGATTTGAACTCGGAGATTTACGGTAATGGCCGCTCGTCGGTACTCAGGGCTCTCGTGGACATTTTTCTTTTTTGGGTTTTTTTTAAAATAATATTTTTATTAGAAGCAATGTACAGTAGTATAAACCGCGGCATATGACAAAATACATTTATTGTACATCTTCCATTTTAATATTGACAAAATAAAATAGAAAGAGAGAAAAAGAGCAAGAAAGAGAGAGAGTGAAAGAGCTATTGAATGTGTAAACCCCTAAACTACCAAAGGGTGTAGTCGCAGAATAAGTAAAGACTTGAAAAAAAAAGTAAAAAGACAAAAACGAAAAATAATAAAAAGAAAAGAAAAAAAGACCAAAACGTGTTGATATACCTACTTCGTTTCTCACCACACCCATTTTTCAACATGTTGAAAATTCTTCACGAGTCTTCCCGAGCTTACCGCGTTTCCCGAGTACCTGCCGTTAGCGTTACGAGCCGCTAAGAGACGTCCCCGAGCTCCGACGTACCCACTATGTACATTCTACGTGCTTCCACGAGTTTAATTTTTCTTTTAAACTCGGGAGAGCTCTTGAATGAACTCGTACTGTGGGACAGGGCTTTTACTATAATAACATTTAAAAGACATTTGGACGGGTATTTGGATAGGGAATGTTTCGAGGGACATGGAGCATTCGCAGATAAATGGGACTAGCTTAGATAGGGTATCTTGGTCGGTTTGAATGAGTGGGCCGAAGGACCTATTTCCATGCTGTACGACTAAGAAGCAGTTGACTAATTTATTCCAACAATAGTTTTATAATTGCAGCAAAAAGCAGCAAATATTCTGAAGAGTTCATTATCGTCTCGCACATACTTATATCAATAATCTTTCTCTTTTTCCATCATCTTCTTTTCTGTGACATTAAACTTCTGAACCACAGGCAACATCATTCACTCGGTCCGCCTGGACCTACCTGATTTCCCGGTTGCCAAACACTTTAATTCCTCTTCCTATTCCCACACTGACCTTTCTGTCCTGGGCCTCCTCCATTGTCAGAGTGAGGCCAAACACAAATTGGAGGAACAGCATCTCATATTTCGCTTGTGCAGCTTACAACCCAGTGGTATGATTTTGAATTTCTCTAACTTCAAGTAACCCTTGCATTCCCTCTTTCTCCATCCCTCCCCCACCCAAGTCATACCAGCTTCAAAGTCGTCTTGTTGAGTCTCTTTGTAACTCATTCTCATGTGAAAGGCCTGTCCCACTTGGGCTATTTTTAGGCGACTGCCGGCGACTGTCATAATCGTAGCAGGTCGTCGAAAAACCGGCGACTGGACCCTCCCCTTCGACATAAAATTTGAAATAGAATCATTACTTCAACAAAAAAAACCCAAAGTCAGCACTGGCGACAACCTACATCACTTGGCGACAGCCTGCCTTAACCTGATGACAACTACAACAGCACCTACGTCAGGAGAAGTCAAGTTACGCTCATTGGCATCAAACCCACTGTCGCCAACTGTCTCGAAAATTTTTCAACATGTTGAAAATCCAGCGGCGACCAGAAAGATGCTACGATTCTTTGGGTGACTGAGGAGACTATCACGACCGTACAGGCGACACCATCACGACCATGTGGCGACAGTCTAGTCGCCTGTAGTCGCCTAAGAAATAGCCTAAGTGGGACAGGCCCTTAACCCAACAACTTATCAATGGCCTGTTTCATTTATCATTGTTACTTTTTTTGCATATCTTTTTTCATTTGTTCTATATCTCTCTGCATCACCGTCTATATCTCTCATTTCCCTTTCCCCTGGTCTGAAGAAGGGTCTCGACTCGAAACATCACCTATTCCTTTTCTCCAGGGATGCTGTCTGACCCGCTGAGTTACTCCAGCTTTTTGTGTCCAAAGTCATTAACAACCGCATACGGGTCAGGTTGGTTATTTATCCCATATAAAGACTTAGTCTGTACCTGCACAATCATCATTGAGCATCTGTGCTTCAGGCCCCAGGTTGTCTGCATCTTCTTTCTTTCCTGAAAAGCAAAAATAAATGAGTTTCAAAGACTAAATAACATTTCAATGAATATAAGTGAATAAATGTACCTAGTACACTTTTCTTTATCCTGATAAATATCCAGAGCCAAGATTCAGAGAAAGATTCAGAGAAAGAATACTAAATTGCATCAGGTTTTAAGATCAGAACAATTACATCTTCCTTGTGATTACAACCAAGTCGCAAGGTTACACTAAATCCTGTTGGAACAACAGAGCACAAACATGACAATGAACCACATCTTGCACTTGTAGTGCCAACCCTTCAAACCCGCTCATGCTTAAAGCTGGCCCCCAGGTACAATCATCTATCAAGGAAAAGGAATAGGGGACTTTTCGGGTCAAGACCCTTCTTCAGACTGAAGAAGCCTGAAGAAGGGTCTCAACCCAAAACGTCACCTATTCCTTTTCTCCAGAGATGCTGCCTGTCCCGCTGAGTTACTCCAGCTTTTTGTGTCTGTCTTCGATTTAAACCAGCATCTGCAGTTCCTTCCTGTACAATCATCTACCGACAGGTTAGCACCCAGTGAGTGGTGAAACCCTGCAAATGTAGCTGATGTACTCTGACTCTAACCTAGCGAGAAAATGTTTGCGAGTGATTCTGATATTCCAGGATTCAAAAACAATCACGTACTAACACATTCAAAACAGGATTGAATAATTAAAATAAAAACAAAATATGCTAAAAAAATAATTAAACTGAAATCAACTGAAATCAAAGGCAAATTCAATGCTAGCACTCACTGAACGCTAGTGATGTTTCCACTGGCGGGAGAGTCTAGGACCAGCGGTCGTAGCCTCAGAATTAAAGGGCGTTCTTTTAGAAAGGAGGTGAGGAGGAACTTCTTTAATCAGAGGGTAGTTAATCTGTGGAACTCATTGTGTATATTTTTAAGGCAGAGATAGACAAATTCTTGATTAGAACAGGTGTCAAGGGTTATGGGGAGAAAGCAGGAAAATTGGATGAGGAGGCAGAGATAAGCCATGACCGAATGGTGGAGTGGACTCGATGGGCTGAATTGCCTAATTCTACTCCTATAACTTGTGAACTGTTAAAACATTAAAAAAATATTTTGTGCTTATCCTTCTGTCCACAGCAGTTTTTTCCCACTGAAAGAATGGGGCCAGAACACTTCCACAAGTCCTGAAAAAATATGCAGAAATGTACACTTCTCAGTGGACTCCAGGAGGAAACATAGAACATAGGTGCAGGAGTAGGCCATTTGGCCCTTCGAGCCAGCACCACCATTCAATATGATCATGGCTGATAACCTAAAATCAGTATCTCGTTCCTGCCTTCTCCCCATATCCCTTGATTCCGTTCGCCCTAAGAGCTATATCTAACTCTCTCGCCAGTGAATCGGCCTCCACTGCCTTCTGTGGCAGAGAATTCCACAGATTCACAACTCTCTGGTAGAAAAACATTTTCCTCACCTCAGTCCTAAATGGCCTACACCTTATTCTTAAACTGTGACCCCTGGTTCTGGATTCGCCCAACATGGAGAACATTTTTCTTGCATCCAGCCTGTTGAATCCCGTAAGAATTTTATACGTTTCTATGAGGTCCCCTCTCATCTAAATTCTAGTGAATACAAGCCCAGTCGACCCATTCTTCCATCACATGCCAGTCCCGCCACCCCGGGAATTAATCTGATGAACCTACGCTGCACTCCCTCAATCGCTAGTATATCGTTCCTCAAATTAGGAGAGCAAAACTGCACACAATACTCCAGGTGTGGTCTCACCAGGGCCCTGTACAACTGCAGTTGGAACTCCTTGCTTCAGGGAAGGAGGAGCTCAGGGAATGGCAGTTCAGAACCTGTGCTGAATAAGTGGGTAAAACCTAGCAGCGGAGAGCGGAATTGGCAGCTTTCAAACGTATCTGTCACCACTGTGCTGACACAGAATCACACAGTAAACTCCCACACATCTGAGGTTCACTTTATGTGAACGTGGACATTTTTTTTTTGATGACTCGTCTGCACTTGAGCACTTTGTGGAAAAGGTTTGAAAACACCTTTACGCATTCACATCGCAATGTTAATGGACATTCATTACAGAGTGTTGAGATCCAGTTTGAACAGTTTAAGCAAAGACAAGAATTTATCTTATATATTTCAAAAATCACAAATCAAATCTGGTGTACGTTAGAGGCCAGCACGGTGGCGCAGCGGTAGAGCTATTGCCTTACAACGCCAGTGACCCAGGTTTGATGCTGACAATGGGTGCTTGTCTGTATGGAGTTGGTACGTTCTCTCCAGACCTGTGTTGGTTTTCTCCGAGATCTTTGGTTTCCTCCCACACTCCAAAGACTTACAGGTTAATAGCTTAATTGGCTTCGTATAAAATATAAAAATTATTCTCTCGTGTGTGTGAGATAGTGTTAGTGTGCAGGGATCGCTGGTCGGCGAGGACTCGGTGGGCCGAAGGGCCTGTTTCCACGCTGTATGTCTGAACTAAACTAAATGTCTCAAGATATTATACTGTTAAACCTTCCGAGATGTAAAACGGTCTTTAGCTTCTCTGCTGCACTATCCTCACCATAAATAGAGGTCTGAAGCATATAACGCAAATGGTAACTGAATTGAAAAAATATGTATGGAGATATTTTGTAATCTTCACTTCATTAGTCCTTGAAGACAAAAGACCCAACCTAGAAGCACACTTGCAATCTAAAACCATTTCACTCTGGTTGCTTCCACCTTTTACATGGTAAAATGAAAACATGAAAGCCAGCACCAAAGTTTGCTGATCTGTCATATGCTTTAAAGGGACTGTCTCACTTGGGCGACCTAATTGGCGAGTTTAGAAGAGTTTAGGAGAGTTTGAAAAAATGTCATGTTGAAGACCTCATTCGACTATGTTGAAGACCAGCTTCGACTAGCTACGACTAACCGGGAAAATTGGACACCGAATAGTGGAGAGTGAAGACGACCTCCTTCGATCTCCCTTCGACCTTCCTTCGACTATGATGAAGACTATCTACGACAACCTTTGATTACCTTCGGCTACCCTCGATTACCTACGACTGACATGACGATCTACTACGACCTACTACGACCTATTACGACTAAACCTACGAGTAAAAAAAGTATCGATTTTTTCCAGGGCGACCTTTTTTTATTCGCGGGCATTTTTCAACATGTTGAAAAACACGTCGCAACCTAGCTGAGGCCTCGAGTACACGGGGACTACTCTCGAGCATGAAGGAGAGTTACAAAGACCTCCTATGACCTCGTGTCGACCATGCTGCGAATATGTCGAGGGCAAACTCGCCAGAACTCGCAGATTAGGTCGCCCAAGTGGGACACCCCCTTTAGAGTCATAGAGTCATAGAATGATACAGTGTGGAAACAGGCCCGTCGGCCAAACTCGCCCACACCGGCCAACAATGTCCCAGCTACACTAGTCCCACTTGCCTGCGCTTGGTCCATAACCCTCCAAACCTGTCCTATCCATGTGCCTGTCCAACTGTTTCTTAAGCGATGGGATAGTCCCAGCCTCAACTACCTCCTCTGGCAGCTTGTTTCATACACCCACCACCCTCTGTGTGAAAAAGTTACCCTTCGGATTCCTATTAAATAATTTCTCCTTCATCTTGAACCTATGTCCTCTGGTCCTCGATTCCCCTACTCTGGGTAAAAGACTGTGTAAAAGACCTGATCTATTCCTCTCATGATTTTGCATACCTCTATAAAATCGCCCTTCATCCTCCTACACTCCATGGAATAGAGACTCAACCTACTTAACCTCTCCCTATAGCTCACACCTTCTAGTCCTGGCAACATCCTCATAAATATTTTCTGAACCCTTTCAAGCTTGACAATATCTTTCCTATAATATGGTGCCCAGAACTGAACACAATATTATAAATGTGGTCTCACCAACATCTTATACAACTGCAACATGACCTCCCAACTTCTATAGTCAATACTCTGAATGATGAAGGCCAAAGTGGCAAAAGCCTTTTTGACCACCTTGACTCTACCTGCGACTCGACCTTCAAGGAACCTTGCACTTGTACTCCTACATCCCTCTGCTCTACAACACTACCCAGAGGCCTACCATTCACTGTGTAGGTCCTGCCCTTGTTCGACATCCGAAAATACACCACCTCACACTTCTCTGTATTAAATTCCATCAACCATTCCTCAGCCCACCTGGCCAATCGATCCAGATCCTGCTGCAATCGTTCGCAACCATCTTCACTATCTGCAAAACCACTAACTTTCAGCAGCAAACTTGCTAATCTTGCCCTGTATGTTCTCATCCAAAACATTGATGTAGATGACAAACATTTGTCGTTTGGACCTCAAGGGGTCCAAATGACAATAATTTGAATTGAATTGAAAAAAAATAAAAATAAATAAATAACGGGCTCCAGCACCGAACCCTGTGGCACACCACCAGTCACAGGCCTCCATTCTGAGAAGCGACCTTCCACCATCACCCTCTGCTTCCTTCCATGGAGCTAATTTGCTATCCATTCAGCAACTTATTCAAGTTATTTCAGAAAACGGTCCTTGGGATATAATTTCATTCATTACCCATTCTTAGCTACCCTCAAACACTGGCAAATATGAGTTATTAGGGCCTATTTTATGCAATGTTGCCATAGGAAAACAGTAGTCGGATTTGAGGATTCCCTGCCTTCATAAAGATCACGAACAACCATTTAACAGCACCTATTTCCAGCATTTTCCCCATACCTTAAGATTCTCTTGATGCCCAGAAATCCCAATTGTTGTTGTGTTCATTCTAGGGTAGAGAATTACGAAGGTTCACCACACTTTAGTTTAGTTTTAGATTAGTTTAGAGATACAACGCAGAAACAGGCCCTTCGGCCCACCGAGTCCACACCGACCAGCGATCCCTGCACACTAACACTTTCCGACACACACTAGGGACATTTTTACATTTACATTACACCAAACCAATTAACCTACAAACCTGTACGTCTTTGGAGTGTGGGAGGAAACCGGAGATCTGGGAGGGAACCCACGCAGTCACGGGGAGAACGTACAAACTCCGTGCAGACAGCACCCGTAGTCAGGATCGAACCCGGGTCTCTGGCGCTGTAAGGCAACAATTTTACCGCTGTGCCACCGTGCCGCACAGTCTGGCGAATCGTTGCTGTACTCCCTCTATGGAACATCCTGTACTGTACACAATATTCCAAGAGCGGTCTCACCAAGGCCCACAAGAATCACAATTCAGAAAATCCAACCATAATGAAGGCTAACATATTACCCTGCTAGTTACCCGCGGCACCTACATGTGGCCTTCAGTGACTTGTACACAGCTTGCTTTAAACATCAACACGATCCAAGCATTGAGCACTTAACAAAAACTCTTTTACTGTTACCATATTTTTCATGGCTTGGTACAATTCAGAGGCTTTCATTAGAGAACAGTTCAACAAGAAAGCTATTATGATTATGAAACAGCTACATCGGCAATTTTACTGGTGCCATTCAGATTTATTAAAAGTCCAACTTTTCAAACTGCATCGATGGTGTTTAAATATCCATTCTCTTAAATTTCAAAGCATGCCTTTGAACTACCAGTTCAATATAACCAAAGCATTTTCAACTGCATCCGTTAATTATAATAGTATACTGTTGTATTTAGTTGCCTTCATTAGAACAAATAATCAAAAAAATCAAAGCAAAAAAATTGTGATTACTTTGGACATCCTTATCAAAATCTCAGAACTTTTTTTTTTGTGCTTATACATTTGCAACGTGGATAAATTCCAATGTTCAAAGATATTTCTTGAAATGCCAAAATTACTTGGAATTTTTCAAGACCTAGCAGTGGGAACATTTGCTGGGCCAACATAGCTGAAATGCAACTACTTTTTGTGCCTCCCACCAAGTTTCCACACAAATTGTTAAAAATGTTACTTCTTTTTTTGTTGCTATATAAACCATATCCGTGCCAGCCAACTTCAAAGATCACTCAACTTATGTTACAGGAAGAATGAGGTGCCTACCATGGAAGCACACATAAAAGTATAGTTTATTCATTTAAATCTAAGTGATGAATAGATTAACATAAGGTCACCCAAGACAGTGGTAATGTTTAATACAAAGTCACTTTAAGTCAAGTTTTGCAAATATGGTGCATGCTGAACCAAGCTCAGGGTGGTCAAAAAGGCTTTTGGCACATTGGCCTTCATCAGTCAGAGTATTGAACATAGAAGTTGGGAGGTCACGTTGCAGTTGTACAAGATGTGGTGGAGAGGCTGCATTTAGAGTATTGTGTTCAGTTCTGGGCACCATGTTATAGGAAAGATGTCGTCAAGCTGGAAAGGGTACAGAGAACATTTACGAGGATGTTGCCAGGACTAGAGGGTCTGAGCTATAGGGAAAGGTTGAGTAGGCTGCGACTCTATTCCTTGGCCTTACAGATCTTACAGAGATGTATTAAATCATGAGAGGAATAGATCGGGTAGATGCACAGTCTCTGACCCAGAGGAGGTGAATCAAGGACCAGAGGACACAGGTTTAAAGTGTAGGGGAAAGGTTTTATAGCAATCTGAGGGGTAACTTTTTCCGCACAAAGGGTGGTGGGTGTATGGAACAAGCTGTCAGAGGAAGTAGTTGAGGCAGGGACTATCCCAACGTTTAAGAAACAGTTAGACAGGTTTGGAGGGATATGGGCCAAATGCAGACTTGTGTAGGGCCTGTTTCCACACTGTGTCACTCTATCACGCAAGCCTAACACATTTGAGTCCAATGTGGCTGCATTACCTACCGTACCACAAACTTTAAAGAAATAATTATTTTTGCTTGAGGAAATACATGCATTTAAAAGCTCACAATGTGAGCTGCACCTTGAAAATCAATTGAATACTTTTACAAAAAATGCAACGACAGAGATTTCCTTTATGTTGTTTCCAATCTTGAGACCTCTTCCCAAAAATGTTGTTACTGCATAACCTTTTTCCATCCCAAAAGCAGTGTTTACTGGACCACACAAAGTCAAGGCCAATCCTTTCTGGCCAACACTGCAGTACGATTCTGTGCATCTTTCCATCCATCCAGTAAACACATTCTAATCTTAAACTACGTGGCCTCTTATGATTTCAGGCTGTATTCTTCATACCAACTTATACAAAAAGAAACTGAAAGAATTTAGGCTTAAATTTATGAAAATATACAAAATCCAGCTGAAAATGAGTATGACACATAAAAAACCTGGAGTTAATTTGTGCGACATTTAGGCAATTTTGCCAATTATAATTGTAGAACAAAAAAATCTGTTACAAATTGACTGCATGCTTCATTAAAGCATCACAGTGGCGCAGCGGTAGAGTTGCTGCCTTGCAGCGAATGCAGCACCGGAGACCCGGGTTCGATCCCGAAAACGGGTGCTGTCTGTACGGAGTTTGTACGTTCTCCCCGTGACCTACGTGAGGTTTCTCTGAGATCATCGGTTTCCTCCCACACTCCAAAGACGTACAGTTTTGTAGGTTAATTGGCTTGGTAAATGTAAAAATTGTCCCTGGTGGGTGTAGGATAGTATGAACTTGCGGGGATCGCTGGTCGGCGTGGACCCGGTGGGCTGAAGGGCCTGTTTCCATGCTGTATCTCTAAACTAAACTAAACTAAACAAATGGGATGAAGGAAGACTATCCAATAACAAGAGTATTGGGAAATGTTCTAGTGGAGAACATGATGGAAGTCTTAATTGTTACACTTTTTAACCAAAAGACAGCTTGCTACATTCAAAGCAGCTTCATGATATCCTCCACAGTGAACCCCTCACAATTTCCTCAACACTCTTCCACATATTTACATCATAGCTCTGTTGTAGAATCCCTGATTTAATTTTGAAAGATCAGGGTAATATCGAGGAATACTGGACAAATACCAGGAAATGTCAGTGCTCCCAGAAGTCCACCAACTTGTAGATTCAGGGGCAGTTTCTTCCCAGCTGGTATAGGGGAACGGAACCATCCCACCACAACCAGAGAGCAGTGTTGAACTACTATCTGCCTCATTGGTGACCCTCAGACTATCTTCGTACTAAACGTTATTCCTTTATCATGTATCTATTTATACACTGCATATGGCTTGATTGTAATCAGGAGCACGCAACAAAAGCTTTTCACTGTACCTTGGAACACGTGACAATAGACTAAACTGAACTTGTAAATACCTTACTCTCACACAAGTAAAGGTGTAAGCATCTTTAATGTTCATTCCAGTATCAGATATGCAGTACATCATACATTCAGTCTACTGCAGCTACTGAATACAGTAGGCGAGTTCTTACACTATAAAGCGTGCATTAGGCAGAGTTATTATTACTAAGCATTCTGATTGGCTAACATGCAATAGCCAATCTACAGAACTGATCTGAACAAAGTGGAAGTCTTGAAAGGCTGCTGACATGCACGAGGATTCTGGTGACATCTCCAATACCAGCTTAAACAGCGATCATGAAAATTCAGTTGAATACGACCCTTGGCACCAGTGTCCACAATGCCCGAGAGGGTATCGCATTGATCCTACATGCTGTCTTCGTTTTAGTTTTAGAGATTCAGCATGGGGAAACAGGCCCTTCCACACCAACCAGCGATCCCCACAAACCAACACTATCCTACACATGCTAGGGACAATTTTACACTTACACCAAGCCAATTAATCTACAAACCTGTACGTCTTTGGAGTGTGGGAGGAAACCGAAGATCTCAGTGAAAACCCACACGGTCACGGGGAGAACATACAAACTCCATGCAGTCAGCACCCGTAGTCAGGATCAAACCCGGGTCTCCGTTGCTGCAATCGCTGTGAGGCAGCAACTCTACCACAGCGCCACAATGCCGCCCTTACCTGTCCTTGTAAGTTTGCAGATTATCTAGTATATGATTTTTTTTTTTTGTCAGCATTTATCAATCCACATGAGATAGCTGAAATCCACAATACCATAACCATCAAACTTCATTAAAAAAAACTATTTATTGGAAGTACTGAAATTAAAATTACTTACCCTCTTCATTTCTCCAATCAGCGCTCTCATTTTCTTCATCCGAGTCATCTTTCCTTGGCAACACTGAACACTTTGTTGGCAAATCGTCCTCTAGTGCATTTGCATCGCACTCGCCAGCATCAGTTACACTCTCATCCTCCACGATATGCAATTTATCCTCATCATCCGTGTCCGAACTTGCTTCAACGACATTATTATAGTTGGTAACTGCAAAACAAACAAAAAATATATTGTTCTCCACTTTCAACCTGAGATACATGCCAAAATACACGCCATGGTGGTCATCATCCCGTGCTTTAACACTCCTGAAAAAGCGCTGGAGGAACACCACAACACATATAAGTGATAGGAGCAGAATTAGGCCATTCGGCCCATCAAGTCTAGTCTGCCATTCAATCATGGCTGATCTATCTCTCCCACCTCACCGCATTCTCCCGACTTCTCCACATAACCTCTGACACCCGTTCTAATCAAGAATCTATCTTTCTCTGCCTTAAAAATATCCATTGACTTGGCCTCCACAGCCTTCTGCACTGACATTTCCTGGTATTTGTCCAGTATTCCTCGATATTACCCTGATCTTTCAAAATTAAATCAGGGATTCTACAACAGAGCTATGATGTAAATATGTGGAAGAGTGTTGAGGAAATTGTGAGGGGTTCACTGTGGAAGAATACCACCATCTGACAAAAAGAAATCCTCATTTCCTTCTTAAAAGAAGGTCCTTTAATTGTGAGGCTGTGACCTTTAGTCCTAGACCCCTCCCACTAGTGGAAACATCCTTTCCACATCCACTCTATCCAGGCCTTTCACTATTCGGTAATTTTCAATGAGGTGCCCTCTCATCCTTCTAAAATCCAGCGAGTACAGGCCCAGTGCCATCAAACATTCATCATATGTTAATCCACTCATTCCTGGGATCATTCTCGTAAACCTCCTCTGGACCCTCTCGAGAGCCAGTACATCCTTCCTCAGATATGGTGCCCAAAATTGCTCACAATATTCCAACTGCGTATTGGTTTGGACAGAGTGCTACAAAAGTGGGATTAGCATAGTTAGGTACTTGACGGTCAGCATAGTATACAGTAAGCTGAAGGAATGTGTAGGAAGTGACTGCAGATCCTGGTTTAAACCGAAGATAGATGCAAAATGCTGGAGTAACTCAACGGGACCGGCAGCATCTCTGGAGAGAAGGAATAGGTGACTGTCCCGCTGAGTTACTCCAGCATTTGGTGTCTATCTTCAGTAAGCAGAAGGGCCTGTTTCAATGAGCAACGACCATTATTCGAAAAACAGAAAATGACTCCAATGCTCAATAAGTCAAGCGACATCTGTGTGGAGAGAAATAGAGTTGACATTTCAGAACAATAATCCTTTGTCAGAATCGTTGAAGAGTTTCTTTGTAATGGAAAGTCAGAGTTAATACTGAAAGTGAATTCAATTTTACGATGAAAGATAATCAGGCTGCACTCCTAAATATTCATTTTATTCAAGAAGGGCATTGCAGGAATTTTGAAGTATTACATTTTTGTATATGGAAGGAAAGACACAATTCTAATCTGGCTGTGCTCACAAACTGAGATTCTTTAATTTAAAAAAAATGTTGCCAATATTTTGATTTGGAATTGAAAGAAACAGAAAGGCAATGTACAGTTAAATCAAAAAGCAATTTACTTTTCATACATGTAGATATAGCCTACATGCCTTGAAATGACTAATGTCAAAATACATAACTATTCTTTGAAGCTCTGCATAGAATTAACACAAGTCATTATGAATACACTTCGCTGTCAGGAAGCAAATGCACCAAAAGGAATGTTGATAAGAGATACTTGCATGCAATGAGCCTGATCCTCTGAATGGCTGGATAGACTAGAAGGATACGTGGTGAACCTCATTGAAACTTAACGAATGGTGAAAAGACTTGGATAGAGGATTATTCCACCGGTGGGAAAGTCTAGGACCAGAGGTCATAACCTCAGAATTAAAGGACGTTCCTTTCGGAAGGAGGTGAGGAGGAATTTCTTTTGTTAAAGGATGGTGAATCTGTGGAAATCTTTGCCACAGAAGGCTGTGGAGGCCAAGTTAATGGATATTTTTAAGGTAGAGATAGATTCTTGATCAGTTTGGGCGTCAGGGGTTATGGGGAAAAGGCAGGAGAATGGGGTTAGGAGGGAGAGATAGACCAGCCATGATTGAATGGCTGAGTAGACTTGATGAGCCGAATGGGCTAATTCTGCTCCTATCACTTATGACCTTGTGATGATTGTATGGCACTGGGCGATGTGTCTCAACAACGTACACCCTGGCAACATCTCCTAACTGGCACTAAATCCTCTGCACATTAGCAGAGCCCTGCATGGTACTGGGGCTTCCAACAATATTGCCCCACTTACAATCTTATTGTTGTGCACTGGAATGAAAGAGAATGGCCGGTGATAAACAGATAGGCAGGAGCTGGAGATCAGCAAGACTGAGGAGTATGGACTAGAGTATTGAATACAGAAGTTGGAAGGTCGTGTTGCTGTTGTATAAGATGTTGGTGAGGCCACATTTGGAGTATTGTGCTCAGTTCTGGGCACCAAGTTATAGGAAAGATGTTGTCAAGCTCGAAAGGGTACAGAGAAGATCTACGAGGATGTTGCTAGGACTCGAGGGCCTGAGCTATGGTGGAGAGGTTGAACAGGCTAGAACTTATTTGGAGCGCAATAGGATGGGGGATGATCTTATGAAGGAACTGCAGAAGCCAGTTTAAACCAAAGATAGACACAAAAAGCTGGAGTGACTCAGTGGGTCAGACAGCATCTCTGGTGAAAAGGAATAGGTAACATTTTGGGTTGAGGCCCTTCTTCGGACTGAGAGTCAGGGGAAAGGCTGATCTTATAGTTGTATAAAAAATGGTGAGAGGAATAGATCAGGTAAAGGCACAGAGTCTCTTGCCCAGTGTAGAGGAATCGACATCCAGAGGACATAGCTTGAAGATGAAGGGGGAAAGATTTAACCTCAACAGCTTGGGTTAATAGCTGCCACACCAAACGAGTTGACACTGCCCTTCACTCTGCAATGTGGGTCATCACAGAGACGCTTAAGTCAACACCTTTGCAGTGGCTCCCTGTTCTCTCTCATATCGCCCCTCCCAGCATACGCAGAAGGGAGAGGATGTTGAAAGTTTGGTGCACCATCGAGGCTAACTAACCCTGACCTTCCCATCCATGCTGACTTGAACAATCTGCCCAACATGCGCCTGAAGTCCCGCCAACTCTTCTGGTCTTCCGTTAAATCCCTGGAAGACTTTGACTCCAAGACTGAGTGGCGTAGAGCCTGGAAAGATGCCAACACCAACAACGGAGAGGGCATCACAGACCCCACAGTGAAACATCCAGGTTTTGACCTCCATCGCAAGCAATGGCTAACCCAGAACAGAATCCGCACCCTCCATGCAGGAACAGCCCATCACCTGCATAAGTGGGGGATGACAGGCAGCCCTGCTTGTGACTGCGGACATCCAGACCAGACCATCCCACACACAGTGAATGACTGCCCACTGAGGCTTTTCCCTGGTGGCATCATAGCCATCTACCCAGTAACTGATGCTGTCCTGGCCTGGATGTCTACCCTTGATCTGCAACTTTAGACTGTGCACGCCATACGCAAAAAGAAGTTTACACAAAGGGTGGTTGGTGTATGAAACGAGCTGCAGAGGAGGTAGGTGAGGCAGGGACTGTCATAACGTTTCAGCCTTTAGGTGAGGCAGGGACTATCATAAGGCTTACGTAGGTACATGGATAAGATATGTTTCGAGGGATATGGGCCAAACACATGCAGGTGCGACCAATGTAGATGGGAAATGTTGGTCGGTGTGGGCATGTTGGGCCGTACAAGACTTGAATACAAGACTTGCTCCCTTGGGAACTAGATTACATTTGTCCAGTATGTTCATCTTTATACTGAGATGAGTAAAACAGCGTTCAGTGCTAATATGCAAACACACTAAAATCATAAAGCTTTAATTAATCAATTTTTTTGCAGATTAATTAATTCATGCAAGAATTCAGAAGGCAAAGCTGAACTAATCCGTATGTTACAAGATGGTCGCAAGTGGTGAACGTCCACCACTTGCAAAGTCATGAGGTATCGCTGACCCACAGACCTCTCTCAAAGAATTCAGCAGCATAATCCAATTGCTGCTTCAATGGACAGGACAAGTTGGGAGTTAGGTAGATGATGAATACGTTTATTGGCCAAGTATGTACGTACACATACAAGGAATTTGCCTTGGTGCTCCGCTCGCAAGTAACAACACGACATACAGTAAACAATTAAGAACAAAACATAAAACATTAAAAATAATACATTATAGTTTAAACACGTGAATTAAATAAAATACCTGAGCAAAAGGAGGCAAAAGGGTGAAAAAAAAAATTCTCACCTCAGTCTTAAATGACCTCCCCTTTATTCTAAGACTGTGGCCCCTGGTTCTGGACTCGCCCAACATTGGGACCATTTTTCCTGCATCTAGCTTGTCCAGTCCTTTTATAATTTTATATGTTTCTATAAGATACCCCCTCATCCTTCTAAACTCCAGTGAATACAAGCTTAGTCTTTTCAATCTTTCCTCATATGACAGTCCCGCCATCCCCGGGATCAATCTCGTGAACCTACGCTGCACTGCCTCAATCACAAGGATGTCCTTCCTCAAATTAGGAGACCAAAACTGTACACAATACTCCAGATGTGGTCTCACCAGAGCACTATACAATGCAGAAGAAATGTGCAGTCCAGAGTAGCCTTCCAGAGGGAAGTACTTCAAAGAGTTTGTGGCCAGGGTGAGAGGGGTAAGAGATGATCTTACCCGCTCACTTCCTGGCCCTTGCAGTGTACAATGAGGGAAGGTTGCAGCCAACAACTTTCTCTGCTGATCAAACGATTCGCTGCAGCCTCCGGATGTCGTGCTTGGTGTCTGCAGGTGTGTAATTGTGGCCATTCCAATTGGGAAAAGCCTTAACTACCAAGGCTATACCTGCTTACAGCCTTTTGGAAAACATGACCTTTTAAGTTGGAGAAAGACAAATCTTCAACTAATTCGGGTCTCCGAAGCTGCAATTTCAGAACAATTAATTAAAATGGAATTACTACCAAAATGCAGACGAAGAATCTAGTACGGAGTGTAAAATGTTGTAAATATTTCCTAGTTCTATTAATGCAATAAAATATTTTTTAAACTGGATGAGTGAAGAGGAGAAAGCAAGTATCAACTTTACTGAAGATTCAAAATGAGCAAGGAAGCTCTGAAGAAAGCAAGTTCGAGTAGAGTTCAGGGTGGAGTCATCATGATGGTGGATTTACTAAAAAAAACACATTAATTTAAAAGGCAGCACCCAATTGAACCAGAATCTGAACTTCAATGGTTAACCTAACATTTTCAGTGCCAATAATAGGTACACCATGGCGATGCATAAATGATGTTCTTTAATAACTATAATGGGCTGGATAGAGCTAGAATCAGCCCACATTTAACAAAACTCAAGCGTGCTGGCATGGCATAATGAGCACTCAGATGGCGTACGTCCACTGGCCCTACTTTGTCATTTACAGTCTTTGCAAAACTGGATGTCTATCACTAATCAAAAGTAGTAAATTCCGGCACATGATAACATCATTTTGTTTAAATTAATGTGCTTCATGTTTTAAATGATTTAAAGTAATTCATTTACATTTTCCTTCTCAATCTCCATGCAGGAATCCCATTTTAAACAAATAGAAATCACCAATTTAGTATAGTTTAAGAAGGAACTGCAGATGCTGGAAAATCGAAGGTAGACAAAAATGCTGGAGAAACTCAGCGGGTGAGGCAGCATCTATGGAGCAAAGGAAATAGGTGACGTTTCGGGACTGATGTCTGAATTCAGTCTGAAGAAGGGTCTTGACCCGAAACCATAGATGCTGCCTCACCCGCTGAGTTTCTCCAGCATGTTTGTCTACCACCAATTTAGTATTGTTTAGTTTAGTATAGAGATACAGCGTGGAAATAGTACCTTTGGCCCACCGGGTCCGCGCCGACCACCGCCCCCCGCACATTAACACTACACTAGGGACAATTTACACTTAAATCAAGCCAATTAACCTACAAACCTGTACGTCTTTGGAATGTGGGAGGCAACAGAAGATCTCAGAGAAAACCCATGCAGGTCACGAGGAAGAACGTACAAACTCCGTACAGACAGCGCCCGTAGTCGGGATCGAACCCCGGTCTCCGGCGCAGTAAGGCAACAACTCTACCACTGCGCCACTGTGCCTCCCTTCGACCTACGTTAGATCTTACTAGATTGGATCTGCCAGTATAAATCTGAAGCATCTCATCAAGAGAGGATTCTGCCATTCTGTCAGAGCAGAGTAATAATAATAATAATAATAATGGATGGGATTTATATAGCGCCTTTCTAATACTCAAGGCGCTTTACATCGCATTATTCATTCATTCCTCAGTCACACTCGGTGGTGGTAAGCTACTTCTGTAGCCACAGCTGCCCTGGGGCAGACTGACGGAAGCGTGGCTGCCAATCTGCGCCTACGGCCCCTCCGACCACCACCAATCACTCACACACATTCACACACATTCACACACAGGCAAAGGTGGGTGAAGTGTCTTGCCCAAGGACACAACGACAGTATGCACTCCAAGCGGGATTCGAACCGGCTACCTTCCGGTTGCCAGCCGAACACTTAGCCCATTGTGCCATCTGTCGTCCCGATAGAATCCTAATTGACCAACACAGGGTTGGTGTTGATGGCACTGCCCTGAGCTGGTTCGTTTCCTACCTAAAAAAAGGGAGTTTCTCTACCAACATAGGCAATTCTTTCTCTTCCCCAGCTGGCCTTTTCTGCGGGGTTCAACAAGGCTCCATCCTAGGACCCATTCTCTTCTCTCTGTACATGCTCCTCCTCGGCCAAGTCATTGAAAGGCACGGCATTTCTTTCCACTGTTATGCAGATGAAACACAGCTCTATCTCCCCCTGAAACCCAACAACCGGTCTAATTTAATCAGCCTCATGCACTGCCTCGATGATTCAAAATGCTGGATGGCTCAGAACTTCCTCCAACTTAACGAGAGCAAGTCTGAGGTCATCCTACTCGGCCCCTCCAACCCCATCGAAACGATAACAGGTAGCCTTGGAAGCCTAACCTCCTTAATCAAACTTCACGTCAAAAACCTTGGCGTGATATTTGACTCCCCATTAAAGTTTGACAAGCAAGTCAACTCTGTGGTAAAAGCTTCCAGCTTTGTACCATAGCTAAAATCAAACCATTCCTCAAATTCGACAACCGTGAAAAAATAATCCACGCATTCATCTCCTCCCACCTTGACTACTGCAACTCCCTATACACTGGCATCAGCCAATCATCCCTGTCCAGCCTGCAATTGGTTCAAAACGCCGCAGCTAGACTTCTGACGGGTACCCATAAAAGGGACCACATCACCCCGATCCTGGCCTCTCTCCACTGGCTCCCAGTACGGTACAGAATCAACTTCAAGCTCCTCTTATATGTTTACAAAGCCCTTAACGGGCTTGCCCCCCCCCCCCCCCCATATCAAAAATCTTCTAACCAACCATTCTACCTCCAGGTCCCTAAGGTCAGCCGACTTGGGGCTACTGGCTATCCCGTGGTCTAGGTTTAAGCTCAGGATTGACCGCGCTTCTGCGGTTGCAGCACCTAGACTATGGAATAGCATCCCGCTCCTCATCAGAACTGCCCCCGCCATCGACTCCTTTAAGTCACGACTCAAAAACCTATTTCTACTCCCCCTATGTATGTATTGTTAGGTCTGTCTACCATTGTATGTAACACATTAGTACCTGCACTGGTGAAGCACTTTGGTCAACGCGAGTTGTTTTTAAACATGCTATACAAATAAATGTATTATTATTATTATTGTTATTATTAACAATGCAAAATCAAAGATCCAGTGGCCCGTTACCATTCCACACTGTAGATCTACGACAGGTCTGTGCACATCCTGTTCCATTTGGGCCAGTCAGAAATATTTGGTAATATGAATGGTTTCCTTGTTAGTGGGAGCTCTTTGTTATTGGACCATGTTAAATGTCATCAACTCATGAAACACACAAAATATGGGCATCATCAGATTTTAAATAAACTTTTGCTAGGCAGTGATTCATACATTTTCTCCATTTATTCACCTAGAAATGTCTTCACGCACGCACCCCATCTCAATGCTACCTAAGGGTGGTGAATGTTTCCTCGAGTGAAATGTGATAAAAGCTTTACGAGCCCCAACTGCACCATCCTGTGCATTCAACCGGGCACTTCCGTTGCAAATTCAGTTTAGAATGCTGTTGGAAGAAATCAGTCCATGCTTATCCAAATAATTGTTGTTGTTTTCATTCCCATTCAGCCAGGTTTTCATGGAACTGCGTGCACTCCAGCTGCACAAAGTGAAGGGATTTCTGAGCAGCTTTCATTGCCAAACCAAATAGACGGTCTCATTTAAACTTATATATTTACTGACTTTGTTTTAAGCCCTTCATAATCACCCCCTCCCCCCCACAACTAATATCCTTCAATGCACTCTGCACATTCACTAAAGTAGCCCCTCCCACAATGATTAACACCCTAGGTACACAAAAATGCTGGAGAAACTCAGCGGGTGCAGCAGCATCTATGGAGCGAAGGAAATAGGTGACGTTTCGGGCCGAAACCCTTCTTCAGACCCTTCTTCAGGATTAACCCTTCTTCAGGATTAACACCCTGCCTGACATGCCCCCGACCCAATAGTGCACACAACATCCTAGATCAAAGACCTTGAATACCCTCTCGAACGCCAGTCCCCACTACCACCGCTGATTGCCAACCCTCTTCCTGATTTCCCCCTTCCACCTTTTATCCCAGTCCTCTCTCCCACGGCTCCCACCAGACCAAAGCCCAGACTCAGTTTTATCTGAGTAGGAAGGAACTGCAGATGCTGGTTTACACCGAAGTTAGACACAAAATGCTGGAGTAACTCAGCGGGACAGGCAGCATCTCTGGAGAGAAGCAATGGGTCGAGACCCTTCTTCTGACTGTGTGGAAACGTTACCCATTTTGTGTCTACCTTCAGTTTTATCTGAAATCCTTTGTGCTCTCTGCATTGCTATATCACACAAAGGAAGGATCTTTTCAAAGTTAAGGCTGACTCAGTAGTGCCTGATGCACTGGGCACTTCTGTATTCCCGAGCAGCAGGCCGTGACTAAAATGGATGCCCCCTGCTGCATACCAAACAATTAACAGCACTGAAGGCACAGAGGATATTCTAGACAAGTGTAATTAATAACATGAATAGTGAAAGCTTAACACATCAAACCAAAACACACATTAACTAAAACCCTGCATTGTAATCTGCCTAGTATAAATAAATTTACTCGTGTATCATTTCCAGATATCCCTCGTATTTACAACATCCTGTACCTATTCTTGTAAAAGTTGATTTAGTTTTGCAACCAGTCAGCAGTTTACTAATTCATGTGTAAGTGTTGATTCTTTTCATTTTACAACACAATCTTTCCCTTCAAATGACACGATATTTGTTACTAATTGATGCAGAACAAAATGTGATATTGATTTGGTTTAAGATATATAAAAGCTGTTTAGTTGCCAGAGGAATACAGCGGTTAATTGGTGCTTAATTAACTACTTTGCTCTTACACATTGAACAGAATCTTTTAAGGCTCATTAAAGGGCCTGACGCACTTGGGCATTATTTGCGCGTCATTTACGCGACATCATTTACGCGTTACGATGCACGACGCAACATCATTTAAGCGTCATGCGTGCGTCGTGACGCGAACGTGGTGGCGTAGGCAGCTAGAGGAACTCATCAGGTCAGGCAACATCTTTGGAGAGAATTGGTCAGATAATTTTTTGGGGCCCTTCTGCATTTGGAAGTAGCATCTGGACCAGAAACATTGTCTGTCCATTTCTTTCCACAGATGCTGTATGATCTGCTGAGTTCCTCCAGCAATTTGCATTTTTTGCTCACAATTTCCAGCATCTGCAGTCTCTTGTGTCTCCATTGACTTTACAAGTTGATGCAGGGTACTTTCGTGACAGTCAAATTGATTGTGGAAAAACCTCACAAAAAGTAATTAAAAATTGAATTTTGAGGGAAAATAAAATATATTGCTAATTGCTGCGAGCGAGTAAAATTAACCCAGATTTTTTGGGGGAAATGTTGGCAGTTCCTACAATAACTGTGAGCCCTTGGGGTGTGAAGTTGCAGTAACTCCCCACGTTTAGAGAGGAATGCTTCGAAGCTTATTTCACAACATGGAGAGTGGGAGGAGGCGACTGAAAAGGGCAAAATTAATATTGATTTTTTAAATGTTTTTAAATATTCAGTCCTTTCACTTCACTTAAGCAACTATCATATTCCACCAGGTGGCGCTTCGATGGCAGCAGTCTGTCTGTCCTTTTCGGTTATTTTTAGTGTTTTATTAAAAGTATGTGTTAATGTTCTCTGGTTTGTTTTTGGTGGGGGGGGGGGGTCAGGGGAAACGTTTTCAATCTCTTACCTTGCCGGAGATGCGATTGTTTTCCGGATCGTATCTGCGGCCTAACATCGTGGAGCTTGCGGCCTTGCTCGGGACTGACTTTGAGCCCCACCGCGGGGAAGTGGACTTACCATCGGAGCCTGTGATCCCTTGCCTGGGATCGACGCTCCAACCGTGGCCTGCGGATTTCACCATCGAGAGCTCGCAGTCTCGGGTAGAGACCGATGTCGGGAAGCTCCAAAAGCCGCGCGAAGTTCGACTAGCCCCGACCCGGGGTAGATCGCCCGGCGCGGGGTAGCTGAGATCCCCCCCCGATACAGGAGCTTGATCGCCCCCGACGTGGAAGGCCCGCCACCGGCTACGGGAGTAAGATCGTCCCGTCAACGTAAGGTTAGAGGCCCCCAACCGCTGGAGGACATAGAAGAGAGAGATTGAACATTTTGTCGCCTTCCATCACAGTGAGGGATGTGGAGGAGTCACTGTGGTGGATGTTCATGTTAACATTTTGTGTGTTCTGTTGCTTGTTATTGGTATGACTGTAAGGCAAATTAAATTCCTCGTATGTTGCAAAACATACTTGGCTAATAATGTATGATTATGATTATGATTTATAATTATATTTTGAATTTTTCAAAATAAAAGATTTTTTAAAACAACATTTTGAATATATGCAAATATTACAAACATTCAAGGCACCATTCAATAGTTCTGCCAAGGTAAGGGCCATTTTACAGATTCTATGTAGCCTGAGCACGGTGGCGCAGCGGTAGAGTTGCTGCCTTAAGAGCCTGTTCCACTTAGGCGATTTTTTCGGCGACTGCCGGCCACTGTCACAGTCATAGCAGGTCGCCAAAAAAGCGGCAATGGATCCCCCCTACGACAATGTCTACGACAACCTACCACCTAGTCGACGTCAAGCAACGGCAAGCTACCGACAACCGGCGACCCATTAGGACGTCCACCTACGACCACACAGGCGGCAACCTACGACAGCCAAAGTCAACCTAAGTCTACCCGTGACAAGCTATGACAAACAACTACCCTGCCGGCGACAATTGAAGACAACAGAAGACATATCAGTTGCCAGTACCTGTCGCCGGTTGACGTAGGTTGACACAGGTAGTCGCCAATAGAATTCAGTTCAGTTCAGTTTTATTTGTCATATGTAGGTTAACACAGGGTCAACGGGACAATGAAATGTGTTTGACAAGACAACGGGTCACCTCAGCAATGATATTACAAGGATAAAATTAAGGTTGAAAAAAAAAGATAAGATAAAAGTGACATTGGTAGGTAAAAGACAATAATAAATAAAATAATCAACATATATGATGTGTTTATGAGTTCAGAAGCCTGATGGCATGATGATAAAAACTGTTCTTAAGTCTGGTGGTGCGTGCAGCCATGCTCCTGTATCGTCTGCCTGACGGTAACAAGGAGAACAGTCTGCGTGCTGGGTGGCTGTGGTCCTTGATGATGCTGTGTGCCTTCCGCAGGCACCGCCTGTGGAAAATGTCCTGAATGGCCGGGAGACAGTTGCAGTGATGTGCTGTGCCGCCTTCACCACTCTCTGTAGTGATTTGCGGCTGTGGGCAGAACAGTTCCCGTACCAGACTGTGATGCAGCCCGTCAGCAGACTCTCGATGGTGCAACTGTGGAAGTTTGTGAGGATGCTGGCGTTCATGCCAAACTTCCTCAGTCTTCTCAGGCAAAAGAGCCTCTGCCGGGCTTTCTTAGTTATTGTGACCGTGTGCAGTGTCCAAGTGATGTGCACACCGAGGAACTTGAAGCTGCTGACCGAAATCAGCAACTGGCGACAACCAACTTCACCTGGCGACAACCTACGTCATCCTGGCGACAACCTACGACAGCACCCACGACAGGAGAAGACAAGCTACGTCAAGCCCACCGTCGCCAAAAAGTTTTGAACATTTCAAAATCCAGCGGCGACCAGAAAAACGCTACGACTCTTTGGGCGACTTGAGGAGACTACTCGTGACCATACAGGCATCACCTCCATGTGGCGACAGCCTAGTCGCTTGTAGTCGCCAAAACAATCGCCTAAGTGGGACAGGGGCTGTACAGCGCTTGCAGCGCCGGAGACCCCGGTTCGATCCCGACTACGGGGGTGCTGTCTGTAATGTGTTTTACGTTCTCCCCGTGACCGCGTGGGTTTTCGCCGAGATCTTTGGTATCCTCCCACACTCCAAAGACGTACAGGTGTGTAGGTAAATTGGCTTGGTCAATGTAAAAATTGTCCCTAGTGTGTAGGATAGTGTTAATGTGCGGGGATCGCTGGTCGGCGCGGACCCGGTGGGCCGAAGGGCCTGCTTCCGCGCTGTATCTCGAAACTAAACTAAACTAAGTTGTTCTCTCTGTACCCTCATTACAGTCCTTTCACTTCACTTAAGCAACCATTGTATTCTGACAAGATTAAATATCCAAATATTTCACATCATTT
The DNA here is from genome assembly GCF_010909765.2 of Amblyraja radiata. Lineage (NCBI taxonomy): Eukaryota > Metazoa > Chordata > Chondrichthyes > Rajiformes > Rajidae > Amblyraja > Amblyraja radiata. Next base: position 39,011,767 of record NC_045957.1, on the reverse strand, counting down.
GACAGTGGGCTTAAAAGTTCATCACGGCAAATAAACCTCCATATTCAGATAAAATCGCAACAACGTACGTTATACTGCAGATCTAGCAAAAATCATCGTTTTTTTTTTTAAATCACCTAATCATTCACAGGATGTAGTCAATGCTGACATTTAATGACTACTGCTAATTGCCCCTGAGCAGAAGCACTCAAGAGACACTTATAACCCAAATGGGTAAAGATTGCAGGCTTCCGTCTCAGGTGGGCATTATTGAACCAGTTTTAGTCATAGATTCACACAGCACAGAAACAGGCCCCACTCATTCACACCTATCCCATCGAAGATATTCCCATTGATAAGGTATTTGGCTGATATCCCTCTAAACTCTTATCCATGTATCTGCCAAATGTTTTTCCAATGTTGTTATTGCACTTACTTCAATATGCAATTTGTTCCATATACCTGTGAAAAAGTTCCCTTCAGGTACCCATTTAATCGTGAGGGAAGGAATTGCAGATGCTGGTTTACACTAAAGATAGAAACAGTTGCTGGAGTAACTCAGCGGGACAGCCAGCATCTCTGGAGAGAAGGAATGGGTGACGTTTCGGGTCGAGAAGTCACCCATTCCTTCTCTCCAGAGATGCTGCCTGTCCCGCTGAGTTACTCCAGCATTTTGTGTCTTTTCTCCCTCACCTTAAACCCATGCCCTCTAATTCTAAATTCCCTTACACTGAGTAAAAGACACTGTGCATTGACCCTATCTATTCTTCTCATTATTTTATACATCAGTCATTTCATAATTTTTATTACTAAACCCACTTTTCTTTAAATTCCAATTTCCATTGCTGGAGTGGCGGGCTTGAGTAATATGGAGACTGTAGAAACAAGGAACTGCAGGTGCTGGTGTACAAAAAAAGACACAAGGTGCTGGAGTAACTCAACGGGCCAGGCAGCATCAGTGGAGAACATGGATAGGTGACGTTTCAGGTCGAGACCCTTTTTCAGACACCAGGGGAACGGACTGGACCTGTTACACGTTGAGCAAAGAAGGCTGACAGATGGCATGATAAAGGAGTACACTATTAACAGAGGAATAGATAGGGTAGCTAGCTTGCGCCTTTTACGTTTGTAGGAGATGTCTAAAACAGGAAGGCACAGTGATTTAAGATAAGAGCGAAGATTAAAGAGATCTGAGGGTTACGTTTTTTACTCAAGGATTAGTTGGTATCTGGCATGAGCTGCTGGAGATGGTGGTGGACAGAAGACGTTTAAGATGCATCTAGAGAGGTACAAAGGAGTAAAGGGCCTGTCCCACTTGGGAGATTTTGCAGCGGACCGCCGGCGACTGTCAACTTTGTGGCACTCGATGGCAAACTGGGAACTGGAACAAGGGGGGAGAAGGGGTAGAAGGGGGAGAAGAGGGAAGAAGGCAGGGGGAGAGGAGTAGAGACACTTTTAAGAAGCCAGACAACTTTGATTAAGCCAGAGATACACAGCTGTGAAGTTTGGCGGGCATTTAACATTACCGGTCGGTTATCCTTGGTTCTGAAAACTCGTGCTTACGTTTTCTTTCCCACCAATGAACCAATAAAAATGCCCGGTCAGCAAAGGCGATTAACTAAAACTACCTATGACTAGCTCAACTACCCATAACTACATGGCGACCCCACTACAACTGCACCTATGACTACAAAAGTATCAATTTTCTCCATGGCGACCAATCTTTGGTCGCAGAAATATTTTCCACATGTTGAAAAATTTGTGGCGACCATACTGAGGCCGTGACTTGTTCCCAGAATGCGGGAACTCCTCACGGCCATGAAGGAGACTCACCAGAGACCACCAGTGAACATGTGGCGACCATGTGGCGAGCGCAGAGTCTCCTGCACTCGCCTAAAAAGTTGCCGAAGTGGGACAGGCCCTTTAGGCTTGAGTATGTACATTCCAAAAGCCTATGAAGCCCTCAGACCACACCAGAAGTTGGGTAACATATAAATACTACATTCTAAGCTCTCTAAATTGAAATATTTTCAGAAAGATGTGACTGCCGTTGATTTTCATTTTGTGGGCACTTGCTTGTAAACAAAAGACATACGCTTGCCATTTTTAATCAAATCAGTTAAATAAATTAATTTGCTCAACAGTCACCTCTTTCTGTTGTGAAACTAGCTTTCACGAAGCAGCTCATGCATAAACTGTGCAATTTAATCGGTTTTCCAAGTTGTTTACTGAAGCAATCTCCAGCCTTCAGGTGCCTGAGAGTAATTTCTTTCTCCTTGAGTTAGGGTGGAGTTTCAAAAATGTCTTGTGTTTGCAGTTAACTAGACTCTGAATCTCCCGATCATACTCATCAAACAGGTCTGGTTCCCTCCTGATAGAGAAGCAAGGCGTCTTTTTGCAGGTGTTAATTATGCTGGACGTCAAGTCAATGTGTCTTGGACACGCAACCTCACTCATCGGCTTGGGGTCTTCAGGGCATTGTGTTGGAGCAGTTCATAAAGAGGTCATAAGTGATAGGAGGAGAATTAGGCCATTCGGCACATCAAGTCTACTCCGCCATTCAATCATGGCCAAACAATCTCTCCCTCCTAACCCCATTCTCCTGCCTTCTCCCCATAACCCTTGACACCCGCACTAATCAAGAATCTATCTATCTTTGCCTTAAAAATATCCATTGACTTGGCCTCTACAGCCTTCTGAGGAAAAGAATTCCACAAATTCACCACCCTCTGACTAAAGAAACTCTTCCTCATCTGCTTCCTAAGGGAATGTCCTTTAATTCTGAGGCTGTGACCTCTGGTCCAACACTCTCCCACTAGTGGAAACTCTCCACATCCACTCTATCCAACCTTTGCCTTAAAAACACCCAAATGACATCTTCCAGTGTCTGTGGCAATACATTCCACAGGTTCACCACCCTCTGACTAACAAATTTGCTCCTCATCTCCTTTCAAAAGGTACATCCTTTTATTCTGAGGCTGTGCCCTTTGGTCCTAGGTTCTCTCATTAGTGGAAACATCCTCTCCACATCCACTCTATCCGGTAAGTTTTCTGTCATCCTTCGAAACTCCAGCGAGTACAGGCTCAGTGCCGTCAAACGCAGGGTTCAGAATTGAAGAGTTCAAAATGTATTATCTTCTGACATTTCTGTCGCCACTGTATTTTTGGACGAGGCTGATGGAAATAGCAGATAATGAGGTGATTGATTCAATGATCACCAACAGCAGTAAAGATGCACGTGACATGGACATCCTTTCCGATCACATTCAGACAAGAATGTATTGCCAATACTTGTGTTGTTTCTGAGGATGGCAGAACTGTACTCTAAGCATTGTTATCAGCAGGACCACCCCACTAGAGTTGGCATTCCCTGCTCCCTCCTCACCAGAGGATTGCTCCTTTCCCATCCTGATGTTGAACTCCAAAGGATCAACCGGTGTCCCTAACGAAGACATCATTTGCCGCAAGGTCAGAGTGGAAACTAGTCAGAGGGAAATCTGTGGAGCCCCTTTATGTGGCGACTATTTGCATACCTTGTTTAAGAAAGAACTGCAGATGCTGGAAAAATCGAAAGTAGACAAAATGCTGGAGAAACTCAGCGGGTGAGGCAGCATCGATGGAACGAAGGAATAGGTGATGGCGACCACTGACCTAACATAGGTTTAACATAGGAATACCTTGGGTATACAAGCAAACAATATCACTGTGACTTGTCACTTGTGACAATAAAGTATTCAATTCAATTCAATTCAATTCAATTCAATTCAATGGCCTCTTGGTTCTATTCTGAAGGATCAAGAGGTGTTCATCGATTAAATGAGATCGGACTAACTGCTGGAGGGAAATCTAGACAGTGGCTGATTTTCTCAGTTCCCTGATTAAATTCTGAATCGTACACTCAAGGTTAGTCTAAAAAAAAATCTTTAGCTCTACCATAATTATTTACCTGTTCACAGAAATACAACCTCGAATTTCACCTTCTCTTGGAATACACTTATAATATATACAAAATTGAATCAACATGTGCTTTGTAGACCAACAATTGACCTGTTTTATGATCAGATTAATTCTGGAACTTCCCTCAGAAATTGGCAACACCAATGTTTCCCAATGGCAAACTTAATGTGACCTCAGATTCTTAGAACAGCACATAAACTGGAAGGTTGACAAAAATGCTGCAGAAACTCAGCGGGTGAGGCAGCATCTATGGAGCGAAGGAAATAGGCAACTGAAACTGAGGAAGGGTCTCGACCCGAAACGTTGCCTATTTCCTTCGCTCCATAGATGCTGCCTCACCCGCTGAATTTCTCCAGCATTTTTGTCTACCTTCGATTTTCCTGCATCTGCAGTTCCATCTTAAACACCGTATAAACTGGATATAACCCTTCTCCTATGACTGCTGCATTGCTGCAGAAGTTCCATTGGTGAAGGAAAAAAAGGTTGTCGTAGTAGGGGATCTTAAGTTTCCCAACAGTGACAGGGACTGTCACAGTGGAGAAGGTTTAGACAGGGGCAGAATTTGTCAAATGTGTTCAGGAATGTTTTCTCAGGCAATGTGTAGAGGGCCCCACAATGTTTAGAGGGCAACTCTTGATCTAGTCTTAGAAAATTGGGAGAGGCAAATAGATGAAGTGTTCATGGATGAGCCTTTTGGGACCAGAGACTACTGATCTACAAGGTTTAAGATAGTTGTGGATAGAGATAGGACGGGCCCACGACTTAAAATTCTAAATTTAGGCAAGGCCAACTTTGAAGGTATTGACAGAAACTAGCTCAAGTTGATTGGAGCATGTTGTTTGAAGGAAAAGGAATGCACGGAAAGTGGGATGCTTTTAAGAGTGTGACAACAGGACATGTATGTTCCTGTTAAAAGTGAGGGGCAAGACAGGTGGGCGTAAGGAAGCTTGGATGACAAGCTTCCTTATAGGAGTAGAATTAAGCCAGTCGGCCCATCGAGTCCACACCGCCATTCAATCACGGCTGATCTCTGCCTCCTAATCCCATTCTTCTGCCTTCTCCCCATAACCTTGGACATCCGTTCTAATCAAGAATTTGTCTATCACTGCCTTAAATATATCCACTGACTTGGCCTCCACAGCCCTCTGTGGCAATGAGTTCCACAGATTAGCTACCCTCTGACTAAAGATGAACCCCAGGCCGGATAGGTAGAAACATGGTATGGGAGTGGGCATAAACAAGCAGGAATTCACGGGTTGGGGAACCCCATATGCAGCGCACCAGGAGTGGGCCAGGTCCTTACGCCGCCGCCTTCATGCCGCACGCTCTCTCCACTCATGTAACCGGAAGCATGCCAACAAAAGATTTTCACTGCACACGTGACAGTAAACTAAACTGAGCATGGCGCCAGGTCGTTGGGTACTGGCAGAAGTGAGGCGCGGGGACGACGGGAGCCTCGGTCTGCTATCACCAAAATCCGTGATACAGAGGTCTGTTATTGCGAGAGTTGAATGTGCAGCGAATTTCGGTTATAGCGGGCTGAGGCTCCCGTTGCACTGCCCCCCCAATCCCAACCTCCGCCAGTTACCCAACAAGCTGGCACCATGTAGCCTGCTCCCGGTTGAGGGAGTAGAGAGAGAGAGAGAGAGCAGCATGAAGGCAGTGTGAGCACTGGACCATGTGTGATGTCGGGGTCTCTGTCCCCCTCCCAGCCTGTGAATCCTTGCTTGTTTAACTCACCCAAATGCTGCGTTTCTTCCCTCCAGGCCTTGGGTTAAACTCTCACACGGTTATAGCGGCAACAACGGACACCATCCTTCCCCCTCCCCCCACCCCTGTGGTCTGTCATTGCAAGGGTTTACAGTATAGAAAAATTATGAGAATTTAGATACGGTAAAACAAAAATATATTTACTGCGATCGAGGAGTCAAAAGCTTAGGAGTCAGAGGGGAAAATCTTCTTCTCCATAGATCTGAAAGGGTGGCACAAGTGAAACCCTCCCCACATTGAAAATGTCCCAAAAATGTATTTGCAAATTGTTTATCTGAAGGGCAACAGCCATCATGCTGGACAGTAAGTATGATTTAGGAAAGTAGTTTTGCCCTGCCATGGACAAAGTGAAAGTGTGATAAAGTTTTTTGTGAAATTGCACAAAGAGGAAAGGAACGAGAAAAAGAAACACACATTCTCGATTTATGTTAAACGGGATTGGGGCTAATAATGAAATTAAAAAGAGAAAGAACCAATGGATCGATTCAAATTGTTTAGCAAGGGTAGCAACCAAAATAGCACCACTTGCTACCAATGGAGCAAAATTACTTTCTAATAATTCGGAGGGAAGTTTGGGAGGGGAGAGAAACTACTATAACAATTCTGGGGAAAATGGATTTAAAAAAAAACTTATTAACTAAAAAAACTTGAAATAACTATATCAATTATGATCATCTAAGTTGAGGTCAATTGAGTAGTTACTGAACTGTATTAGTCTCCCACTAGTTTTAAACAGACATTAATTATGTCAACTTAGAAATTGGGCAACATAAACGTTAACATGACAGCGCTTGCTTCACATGAGAAATTTTCTGAGTAATGACTTTGGGTTACACTGATGCACATGCTTAGCGCAAACCTGCCAATTCCATCAGACCTTCTCCTTGATTCGGAAACCAGTGACTAGTATGTTCATTGGCAAGTCACCAAAAATATTTCACCAAAACGACTTGATAACAGTCATCGTTAATCAACTCAGTCTCGTAATTTTGAATTAGCGACGTCGGAGGCAGCCCGAGGATTAAATGTATTTATTGTTGAGCTATTTTATTCCATCCCTTGATTTGGGTTTAATTGGGGAATTTCGTCAGTGCTGTCGCGCTTAATTCTGGTTAATTCTGCGCCTATGAGATTTTAAAGAAGAATGTCGGCAAATCGAGGCGTGAGAGGAGGAGGATGAACATGGCACTAATGGGACCTGCTCCTGTGGGAGGCAGGAACGACCCAATAGTTAAATGGCTATTAGTATAGGATGTGTGGGAGAGATGTGAATGCAGTAAGGATCAAAAGAAAGGCATAGGGAATCAAATAAGCACGAACTAGCGGAGAGTGAAAAAGGGGAGTATAAAGATACAGAATGAATGAGGATACGACACGAATTTTGGAGAACAGCAGACAAAAGTGTTAAAAGGTTAGTGAATTCACTTTTCTGAGCACAGGTTTAAGTTAAAGCAAAATGACTGTCAGCCTCCTCAATATCTTAAATATGTAATTTTAGCTCTCAGCTCAAAAAAAGTCAGAAATTGGCTCACGAAAAATAAAGAATCAGACAATTACTGATGCAAGGTCACTAATCTATTCCACCTTGAAGCACAGAATGATTTCAAGGATTACAATGGGAGTGAGAGTGGTGAAACGGAATGATTTTTTGTTCGGCAAAAACCATTTGGGCAGAATTAACAGTTTCTGTGTACATAGTAACTTAGCGGGACGGGCAGCATCTCTGGATAGAAGGGAATGGGTGACATTTTGGGTCGCCCATTCCTTCTATCCAGAGATGCTGCCTGCCCCGCTGATTTACTCCAGCTTTTTGTATCTATCTTTGGTTTAGACAATAGACAATAGGTGCAGGAGTAGGCCATTCGGCCCTTCGAGCCAGCACCGCCATTCAATGTGATCATGACTGATCATCCCCAATCAGTACCCCGTTTCTGCCTTCTCCCCATATCCCCTGACTCCGCTATCTCTAGGAGCCCTATCTAGCTCTCTCTTGAAAGTATCCAGAGAACCGGCCTCCACTGCCCTCTGAGGCAGAGAATTCCACAGACTCACAACTCTCTGTGAGAAAAAGTGTTTCCTCGTCTCCTAGCATCCTCCTCACAGTTAACACTGCCCCCCAGCTTCGTGTCATCCGCAAACTTGGAGATGTTGCATTCAATTCCCTCGTCCAAATCATTAATATATATTGTAAATAGCTGGGGTCCCAGCACTGAGCCTTGCGGTACACCACTAGTCACTGCCTGCCATTCTGAAAAGGACCCGTTTACTCCTACTCTTTGCTTCCTGTCTGCCATCCAGTTCTCTATCCACATCAATACTGAACCCCCAATACTGTGTGCTTTAAGTTTGTATACTAATCTCGTATGTGGGACCTTGTCGAAAGCCTTCTGAAAGTCCAGATATAACACATCCACTGGTTCTCCCTTATCCACTCTACTAGTTACATCCTCGAAAAATTATATAAGATTCGTCAGACATGATTTACCTTTTATAAATCCATGCTGACTTTGTCCAATGATTTCACCACTTTCCAAATGTGCTGCTATCCCATCTTTAATAACTGACTCTAACAGTTTCCCCACTACCGATGTTAGACTAACTGGTCTGTAATTCCACGTTTTCTCTCTCCCTCCCTTTTTAAAAAGTGGGGTTACATTAGCTACTCTCCAATCCTCAGGAACTACTCCAGAATCTAAAGAGTTTTGAAATATTATCACTAATGCATCCACTATTTCTGGGGCTACTTCCTTAAATACTCTGGGATGCAGCCTATCTGGGGATTTATCGGACTTTAATCCATTCAATTTACCTAACACCACTTCCCGGCTAACCTGGATTTCACTGTTCCTCCATCTCATTTGACCCCTGGTCCCCTGCTATTTCCGGCAGAATATTTATGTCTTCCTTAGTGAAGACAGAACCAAAGTAGTTATTTAATTGGTCTGCCATGTTCTTGTTCCCCATGATCAATTCACCTGTTTCTGACTGCAAGGGACCTACATTTGTTTTAACTAATCTTTTTCTCTTCACATATCTATAACAACTTTTGCAGTCAGTTTTTATGTTCCCTGCCAGTTTTCTTTCATAATCTATTTTCCCTTTCCTAATTAAGCCCTTTGTCCTCCTCTGCTGGACTCTGAATTTCTCCCAGTCCTCTGGTAGGCTGCTTTTTCTGGCTAATTTGTATGCTTCATCTTTTGTTTTGATACTATCCCTGATTTCCCTTGTTATCCACGGATGCACTACCTTCCCTGATTTATGTATGTAGAAGACCTCCTTCGACCTTGTTGAAGACCAGCTTCGACTAGCTACGAGTAACTTCGGGAAAATTGGACACCGAATAGTGGAGAGTGAAGACGACCTCCTTCGATCTCCTTCGACCTCCCTTCAACTATGTTGAAGACTATCTACGATTACCTTCGACTACCCTCGATTACCTACGACTAACATGCCGACCTACTACAACCTACTACGACTAAACCAACGAGTAAAAAAGGTATTGATTATTTCCATGGCGACATTTTTATACTCGCGGGCATTTTTCAACATGTTGAAAAATACGCCGTGACCTAGCTGAGGCCTCGAGTGCGCGGAGACTACTCTCGAGCATGAAGGAGAGTTACAAAGACCTTCTAGGACCTCGTGTCGACCATGCTGCGAGTATGAGGCGAGGGCAAACTCGTCTGAACTCACGGATTAGGTCGCCGCAGTGGGACAGCCCCTTTACTGGCAAAGGCAGAAGGATCAGAAAATGTATGCTGATCATCAAACAATATCTGCGTCAAATTCTAGACTGGCAGTGCCAAAGGCATAGCCATGAGAAATGTTTGTCATTGGAAGGTTTTCAATGATGGTAATAGGAAACAACTGTAAGCGGATATATGTTGAAGTAACTCAGCGGGACAGGAAGCATCTCTGGAGAGGAATGGGTGACGTGTTGGGTCGAGACCCTACTTCGGACTGAGAGTCAGGGGAGAGGGAAACTGGAGATATGGAAGGGCAAAGTATGAAAACTACAGATCAAAGCAGACAATGATGAAGGAAGTGTAGAATGGATCACTGTTGGCTGAGGGGAAGGTGACAATGAGGCATATAAACAGTAAAATTAATCTGGAACTATTCGGAGAACTAGGGTGAGGGAGGGATGGAGAGAGAGAGGGAAAGGAAGGGTATGTTGAATGGTTTATTGTTGGCCGAAGGGATCATTGGCCGCTTTGATCTGCCGTTTTCACACCTTACATTCTCTTTGTACCCTTCCATATCTTTCGTTTCCCTCTCCCCCGACTCTAAGTCTGAAGAAGGGTCTCAACCAGAATCTTCACCCATTCCTTCTCTCCAGAGATGCTGCCCGTCACGCTGAGTTACTCCAGCATTTTGTGTCTATCTTAGGTGTAAACCAGCATCTGCAGTTCCTTCCTACGTGTGTATGTTTAAGTGTTGGGACGTGATAGGAGGAAAAGGTCTTCGAGATTTGGTCCGGGTTAATTAGAGATGTTGGTTTTGTGACTGTCTTTTGAATTATTCAAAATATCAAAGGATTCAGCAATGATAATATGTAGAAAAGAAGCAAAGTTATTGATAACAAATATGCAACGCTACAAATTGTGGAATATATGCAAGCAATACAAATTTCGAAGAGCATATTCTGTTTTTTTATCTTAATGAGACTGGAATCTCAAATTGATTTTAGAGGTAGATTTTTGTAAGCAGCAGAAAAGGAAGAAAGATTATGAAATACAGATTCTGCATGAACCTTGTACTATTCATAAAGATTGGCTGATGTGACAATCTACAATTGCATCTTCACACATATATCTGCAGAGAGCTTTCATTGCCTGTCTTTCCACAATGCTAATTCAAGTCTGCCCAAATTTAAGTATTAATTTTCAAGCCAATTATAATATAAATACTGATTCGACATAATAAGGTTTCATCTCTTCCATTGTTTCATTGTGAAATGAAAGTAAAAAAATCATGTGGGAAGCTAAATTGAAGTTTCATTATGTGATATAAGGGTTTTTTTTAAAGATTGAAGACCAAGCCCTTTTTCCAGCTAGCAAAAATTTAGCTATAAAACCTGCCATCAAGAACACAGCCAGTCAAGTCCCACTAATAATTCTGCATGTGAGGGTAACTAAATGCAAAGCAAGTATATGATCCATATTACTAGATTCTGCATGCGGAATAAATGACCAATTTCAATATTTTATTAAAAAAAACACGTTTTAACAGAAGCTATGAAACAATATGAAACAAATATAGGCCACAAGAAACCGCTTTACAGTTTCAGTTCCAAAGGACTGATATTATAAATATACGATACATTAAAACATACATACTACACTATGCAGCTATTTGTAACATCCAATGATTCAGCATGCTAATTTCCATGCTCCCTTTCATATATACGAGCCTTAGTTCATTTGCATATTTCACATTTATCAATTCACTGGAAATGTTGTTATTCTACAACATATAGTATTTTTAAAAAGTGAATTAAAATGTGTACGGTGTATCAATATGCCACCAATATACAGGGTATCAGGGGTTATGGGGAGAAGCGCTGTAAGGCAGCAACTCTACCGCTGCGCCACCTTGGCCGCCTGCTGTTTCACGAGCCACTAGTTATGCAAGGAAATTCCAAATACAAACAGACAGCTTAGTACTTTTGAACCTCTTGAAGCACGTTTCATAGAAACATGGAAAGCAGGTGCAGGAGTAGCCCATTAGGCCCTTCGAGCCAGCACCGCCATTCAATATGATCATGGCTGATCAACCAGAATCAGTACTCCGTTCCTGCTTTCTCCTCATATCCCTTGATTCCGTTAGCCCAAAGAACTATATCTAACTCTCTTGAATACATCCGGTGAATTGGCCTCCCCTGCCTCCTGTGGAAGAGAATTCCACAGATTCACAACTGTCAGGGAGAAAAACTTTTTCCTCATCTCAGTCCTAAATGGACTACCTCTTATTCTTAAACTGTAACCCCTGGTTCTGGACTCCCCCAACATAGGGAACATATTTCCTGCATCTTGCTTGTCCAATCCTTTAAGAATTTTATATGTTTCGAAAAGATCCTTTTGTTCATAGTAACAGCAGAATTTAGTTCAGGAAATTACAGTATCTCATGATATTCACTATCCAGGCCCAAAAGGCTTTCTTTAAAAAAAATGTTTAATTCAAACAATTTATTCAATTATTAAAAAAATATTACACTACAATAAAACAAACCAGAACCCACCACCATAATACAATACAAACATATATCCATAATCAACTACCATACAGCTATCTTACACTCCTTGTCAAGGATGCATTCAACATCCTGCGGAGCCCAGCGGTCCAGGAACTCCTCTAGGGTGCCCGTGGACAGGGCGCATTCCCTTTCTAACCCCACCGGGCACGGACGTAACCCCGGAAAAGGGGCAGGCAGCCGGCTCGGGTACAAAAGGCTTTCCTGGTGACTTTTCTTGCACAGTAGCTGACCTAGGTTCGAAAGGCTTATTGTCAATTCAGATAAGTTTCATAAGTGACCAGTAAACATCATCATGACATTATCAACAGAAAGCATACTGGCCATGATGAGCTCAACATTATGACCCTAGACTCAGAACTAACAAAAATAAAATCACAAAGCCCACAGTAAACCCATCAAGATTGCGATGTTTGTAAAAGACAAGTAAGGGCCATGTTGACTACTTGAGTCACACCATCCACGTTCCCTGGTCAATGTTGCTGCAAAACAGCACATACCGATGATGTTTAGTTTAGCTTCATTTAGTTTAGTTTAGAGATACAGCGCGAAAACAGGCTCTTCGGCCCACCGAGTCTGCACCGACCAGCGATCCCCACACACTAAAGGGCCTGTTCCACTTGGCCGTCATTCATGTGCCATTTGCGCGACCTGCTATCGTGTGGGTAGCGCGGGACGGGCGCATGGAGGGGTGTGGACTTTGTCTTGCACGAAATCTTCGCGCGCCACCGGCCTGTCGCGTAACTGACGGCCAAAGTGGGACAGGACCAAGACCCTGGCGCGGCGCAACGTCTCACCTCCAACAGCAGCAGAAACAGGCAAACGATCGCCGAGCTCGGCCTGGGGCTCACGGCCGTTGTGGATCCGGATCCGGATCCGCCCCCACTCCTACTCCCAGAGCGGGGCCAAAACGATTGGAGATAGACACAAAATGCAGGAGTAACTCAGCGGGACTGGCAACATCTCGAGACCCTTCTTCAGACTGGGACAGGCCCTTAACACTATCCTAAACACACTAGGGACAATTTTACATTTACGCCAAGCCAATTAGCCTACACACCTGTACGTCTTTGGACTGTGGGAGGAAACCGAAGATCTCGGAAAAAACCCACGCAGGTCACGGGGAGAACGTACAAACTCCGTACAGACAGCACCCGTAGTCGGGATTGAACATGGGTCTCTGCTGCAGTGTTAGTGTGCGGGGATCGCTGGTCTGCGCGGACTCGGTGGGCCGAAGGGCCTGTTTCCGCTCTGTATCTCTAAACGAAACTACAATATTTGTACATAATTTCACAACATACAGTATAACCTTTCTAAAGTAAGGGTACGTGGATATAACTGGAAAGGCTTAATGCCTTGACTCAAGATCATGAAACTAGAAGGGGTATCATCAAAATGGTGACGATACTGTGTACCCCTCACTCTATTTTAATCATGACAAGAGTTACATAGTTAATCCAAATTTTCTTGACAATACTAAACTTTACAACATGAAAATACCACATGTTTTCAAGGATGTTTTCAATGTCTGACGAAGGGTCTCGACCAGAAACGTCACCCATTCCTTCGCTCCATAGATGCTGCCTCACCCGTTTCTCCAGCATTTTTGTCTTCGATTGTTCCAGCATCTGCAGTTCCTTCTTAAACATGTTTTCAAAGTTTCTTTATTCTCTATACATGCATATATTTACATGTATCACCGAATGGAGTAAATCATTCTATTGAGGTATTATGACCAGCTTCCCACATTTACATAAACGAGGTATTATTTCCGATATTTTATTGATTGAAGTCAAGATTGAATATGTGATATAAATTACAGTGCCCTCCATAATGTTTGGGTCAAAGACCCATCATTTATTTATTTGCCTCTGTCCACCACAATTTGTGATTTCTAATTAAAAAAATTACATATGGTTAAAGTCAGATGTTATTAAAGGGTATTTTTATACATTTTGGTTTCACCATGTCACAGCTGTGTTTATACATAGTCCCCGCATTTCAGGGCACCATAATGTTTGGCGTTTCAATGCCAGCATGTGGAGATGGGGGCTCCGCCAGAGCCCAGCCTGTGAATGTGGAGCAGAACAACAGACAGCCAACCATGTCATCTCTGGGTGCCCGCTCTAACACCCACCAAATGGAGCTCAGGGCCTGGCAGACATTGACGCAGAACCAACAACCTAGCTGCTCAACACCCGGCTTTAGATCTAACTATTCCTTTGGTTTATGTTTCATTTGCAAGAAGAAGAAGATAAAGTTTGGCACACATGGCTTCACACGCATTTGTAATTGCTCAGGTGTGTTTAATTGCCCCCTTAATGCAGGTTTAAGAGAGCTCTCACCACTTAGTCTTTCCTCCAGTCTTTCCATCACCTTTGGAAACTTTTATTGCTGTTTATCAACACGAGGACCAAAGTTGTGCCAATGAAAGTCAAAGAAGCCATTATGAGACTGAGAACCAAGAATAAAAGTGTTAGAGACATCAGCCAAACCTTAGGCTTACCAAAATCAACTGTTTGGAACATCATTAAGAAGAAAGAGAGCACTAGTGAGCTTGATAACAATGCTGGAGAAACTCAGCGGGTGAGGCAGCATCTATGGAGCGAAGGAATAGGCGACGTTTTGGGTCGAGGCCGTTCTTCAGACTAATGTGGTGGGGGCGGGAAAAAGAAAGGCGGAGACAGTAGGCTGTGGGAGAGCTGGAAAGGGGAGGGTAGGAGGGAGAAAGCAAGGACTACCTGAAATTGGAGGTCAATGTTCATACCACTGGGGTGTAAACTAACCAAGCGAAATATGAGGTGCTGCTCCTCCAATTTGCGGTGGGACTCACTCTGGCCACGGAGGAGGCCAAGGACAAAAAGGTTGGATTCGGAATAGGAGGGGGAATTGAAGTGCTGAGCCACCGGGAGATCAGGTTGGTTAATGCGAAGTGAGCGGAGGTGTTGGGCGAAGCGATCGCCAAGTCTTGCTTGGTCGCACCAATGTAGAGCAGTTGACACCTAGAGCAGCGGATGCAATAGATGAGGTTGGAGGAGGTGCAGGTGAACCTCTGCCGCACCTGGAAAGACTGCTTGGGTCCTTGGATGGAGTCAAGGGGGGAGGTAAAGCAACAAGTGTAGCATTTCCTGCGGTTGCAAGGAAAAGGACCAGTGGAGGGGGGTGGTTTGGGTGGGAAGGGACAAATTGACCAGGGAGTTACGGAGGGAGTGGTCTCTGCGGAAAGTCGAAAGGGGAGGTGATGGGAAGATGTGACCAGTGGTGGCATCCTGTTGGAGGTGGCGAAAATGTCGGAGGATTATCTGTTGTATGTGGCGGCTGGTAGGGTGGAAGGTGAGGACAAGGAGGACTCTGTCCTTGTTACGAGTGGGGTGATGGGGAGTGAGAACGGAGCTGTGGAATATAGAGGAGACCCTGGTGAGAGCCTCATCTACAGTGGAAGAGGGGAATCCCCGTTCCCTAAAGAATGAGGACATCTCCAACATCTCTGATGCCCTGGTTTGGAACACCTCATCCTGGGTGCAGATGTGGCATAGGGGAATAGGGGATAGAGTCCTTATAGGAAGCAAGGTGGGAAGAAGTGTAGTCCAGATAGCCATGGGAGTCAGTGGGTTTGCAGTAGTCTGTTACCTGCGATGGAGATTGTGAGGTCTAGAAACGGTAGTTCCCAGCTCTCCCACAGCCTACTGACTCCGCATCTTCCTTTCTTCCCCCCCCCCCCCCCCCACATCAGTCTGAAGAAGGGTCTCGACCCGAAACGTTACCTATTCCTTCGTTGCATAGATGCTGCCTCACCCGCTGAGTTTCTCCAGCATTGTTGTCTACCTTCGATTTTTCCAGCATCTGCAGTTCTTTCTTAAGCATTGGTGAGATTACTGATCGCAAATGGACTGACAGGCCAAGGAAGACCGAAGATTTCTCTCTATAATTAAGGGAAAAAAACAGACACCTGTCTGACAGATCAGGAGTCAGGTGTAGATTTGTCAATGACCACTGCCTGCAGAAGCCTTCATGAACAAAAATACAGAGGCTACACTGCAAGATGCAAACCACTGGTTAGCTGCAAAAATAGGATGGCCGGGTTGTAGTTTGCCAAGAAGTACTTAAAAGAGCAACCACAGTTCTGGAAAAAGGTCTTGTGGACAGATGAGACGAAGATGAACTTATATCAGAATGATGGCAAGAGCAAAGTATGGAGGAGAGAAGGAACTGCCCAAGATCCAAAGCATACCACCTCATCTGTGAAACACGGTGGTGTGGGTGTTATGGTCTGGGCATGTATGGCTGCTGAAGGTACTGGCTCACTTATCTTCATTGATGATACAACTGCTGATGTAGTAGCATAATGAATTCTGAAATAAATAGACACATCCTATCTGCTCAAGTTCAAACATATGCCTCAACACTCATTGGCCGGCCGTTCATTCTACAGCAAGACAATGACCCCAAACATATTGCTAAAGCAACAAAGGAGTTTTCAAAGCTAAAAAAATGGTAAATTCTTGAGTGGCCGTCAATCACCCGATCTGAACCCAACTGAGCATTCCTTTTATATGCTGAAGAGAAAACTGAAGGGGACTAGCCCCCAAAACAAGCATAAGCTAAAGATGACTGCAATACAGGCCTGGCAGAGCATCGCCAGAGAAGACACCCAGCAACGGGTGATGTCCATGAATCGCAGACTTCAAGCAGTCATTGCATGCAAAGGATATGTCCATTTTTACAATACAGGTGCACAACCTTTTATCCGAAAGCCTTGGGACCAGACACTTCTCGGATTTCCGTAGAATAGGTAGGTTGCGCGGGCGGCTTGAAAAGTCTGGAGCGTCTGCCTCCTCCCCGGAGACCGGGGAATAATTGTAAATCATTGCTTAAATGTTAGTCAGTTAGATTGGAGGGATTTTATGTGGTGGGGGGGGGGGTGAAGGGGGAAACTTTAATTCTTAGTCCCCTACCTGGTCGGAGAGGTGGGGAGCGGGCAATGCCTTACCGGGTCGCCGTGCAGTAAGCTCCGGAGCGCTGTGGCCGCCGACTCCCAACATCGCGGAGCTGGGGCTGCGGGCGTCCGGCCGTGGGCGGCGCAGGTTGGAGCTCCGACACCGGCAACTCTAACCCTGGCTGCGCGGTGCTCCAAATCCAGCGCCGCCCGCGGCTGTACGCCCGCAGCCCCAGCTCCGCGATGTTGGGAGTTGGCGGCGTTGCAGCGCTGGGATACCAACGGGGAGCGGGCAATGCCTTACCGGGTCGCCGTGCGGTAAGCTCCGGAGCGCTGTGGCCGCCGACTCCCAACATCGCGGAGCTGGGGCTGTGGGCGTTCGGCCGCGGGCCGCGGGCCGCGCTGGATTTGGAGCGCCGCGCAGCCAGGGGTAGAGTTGCCGGGGTCGGAGTTACAACCGGCGCCGCCCGCGGCCGGACGCCCGCAGCCCCAGCACCGCGATGTTGGGAGTCGGCGGCCACAGCGCTCCGGAGCTTACTGCACGGCGACCCGGTAAGGCATTGCCCGCTCCCCGCCTCTCCGACCAGGTAAGGGACTAAGAATTAAAGTTTCTCCCTTCACCCCTCCCCCCCCTTCACATAAAAGCCCTCCAAACTAACTGACTAACATTTAAGCAATGATTTACAGATGTTTAAGTGTCTCCCCGGTCTCCGGGGAGGAGGCAGCCGCTACAGTAGTACAGACCTGGGTTGACCGTGGGTCATTTCGGGTCAAGTTTGGCGCCAAACACGAGCTTTGGTGTGCAGACGACATCCTGGAAAAAATGTCCGGTTTTCGGAGCTTTTCGGTTTCCGGAACTCCGGATAAAAGGTTGTGCACCTGTACTGGAGAGATATCAGCACAGAACATTAAAAACGTCCACTGTTTCAAGTAGTTTGGTGTTAATTTTTTCAAGGGTTGTTACTGAAATATGCAAGAGATAGTAGAGATAAAATCAAGTTAGGAATTAAATGAATTCCCTGATTCAACCAGTTTATATCTCAAAAATATCAATTTTTAGGACACCAAAAATGTGACATGCTTTGACAATGAAATAAAGAGGCAATGTCTGCATTAACTTAATTATAATTCAAAACATTTTCAAGTTTATTGCTTTGCAGAGATGCATGTTTCACAGTAATAAGCAAAACTTTTGATGAATTTGGCATTAACTGCTCAGAATGGCCATATTTCAAAGAGTGTAATCAATGGTGGTTACTCTTGCTGTCCACACTATTTTAGAGTCACCACTGTTACACCACAATGGTAAATTAAGATCAAAGAACTTTCTAAGGAGATTGAACATTTTCTAGTTTGAAGAACTCAATTGATAATGAAATTATGATGAGAAAGTAACCTGAATATCAAGATTCTGCAACAGCATGCCAAAATTAATGAATATTTTTGGTGTCCGCCATCACATGCGTAACACCAGCATTTTGCAGTAGCTATATTTCCATCAAATTATGTACCTGCAGTGTCTTATTATGTATGGACAATTACTTCCATAAAGTTTATTCAAAACATGAGAAAGAAATGACAAAAAAAAGAAATACTGGAAGAAACAGGAGCCACTTTCATTTTGGTGTTCACCCTTGGACACTGTGTAACATGCGTAACACACGTTTCAGTAGATGACAGGAATATTGCTAAATTTTGAATTTGAAATTTGAATAATTTGAAATAATTTAATTGCCACACAACCAAGGTCGGTGGTATTTGGGTTGCCAGCAGCGGTACAATAATAAAGAACACAACCACAATAAAAAATTTACACAAACATCCACCACAGCATTCATCACTGTGGTGGAAGGCACAGAGCTTGGCCAGTCCTCCTCCATTTTCCCCCGTGGTCGGGACCACCACCCTCCACAGCTGTTGCTGCGGGCGTCCAGATGGTAAGGGACAAAGTCAAAGTCAAGGTGAGTCCAGGATCGGCTCTTCCCAACCAGAGACCGCGGCTTCAGGCTGGTGTAGGCCGCAGGCCGGCGGTCAAAGTTTTAAAGTACCTGCCGTGCCGCAGCCGGAAGCACCGCTGTCTGCAAGGCCGGCGGTCGAAGATCCCCTCCAGGGGAGATGATAAGTCCATGCCGCACCCGCGGTAGAAGACGGCCGCGGGCCGGCAGTGAAAGCTTCTTCTTCCCCCGGGTCCCCAACGTGAGATCCCGGGGTGTAAACGCCGCACCAGCTGGAGTTCTGCAGACTGCGGCTTCAGGCTGCCGGCTGCCGCGGGCCAGCGTAACGGAGCGCTCCCCTCCAGCGAGGTCTCACCCGCTCCACGCCGAGAGTCCACGCTGCGCCCGCCGCTGAAGCTCCGGGCGCGTCTCCGGGAAAGTCGGCGCCGATCCATGCTGTTAGGCCACGGGGGAGGCGACCTGAAAAAGTCGCCTCTCCATGGAAGAGGCGGCCGAAACAGTTTCCCCCTTACCCCCCCACACATAACACACAAAGAAACATTAAAAACACACTTTTAAACATACTAAAAAAATAAAAAAAAGTTGAAAAAAGACGGACACGCTGCCGACAGGCTGCTGCCAGTGCAGTGCCCCCTACCGAATGTGTACAAATTGGTCACATACTCCATGTTTATAGCACAAAAGTACATTTGCATGTTGAAACACAGCAAAAGTGAAGAAATCAGCTATTATGCTTTAGAAAAAAGTGACTTTCTAAATTTCATGTAAAGGCTGTTATGGTGGACACCAAACAAAGTGTAAATAAAACGCATAGGAACGCATGTTAAACAAGGAATTTTGTTCATTAACTACATTTTCTCAAACATCATGAACTATCTCTCCCTGTCATGTACTGCCGCTGTGAGGGTTTTTGATTAATCTGAATCATGTTGAAATAATGTATTTGTGAACTTCAGTTTTATCTGCCGTTCTGTATTATGTTTACATATTGTGTTGTGCTGCAGCAAGCAAGAATTTCATTGTCCTATCTGGGACACATGACAATAAAACTCTCTTGCCTATGTATGATGTCACACATTTTGTACCCAGTATTGTAAAAACATACAAATGCATCAAAATATTAAACATGACTACTTTCGTTTACATGACATTGCTGTGTCCCAAACAATATGGCGCCCTGAAATGGGGGGGACTATGTATAAACACTGCTGTAATTTCTACATGGTGAAACCAAAATGTATAAAAAATGGCGTGTATTTAAAGTCTGACAATGTGCACTTTAACCACATGTGGTTTTTTTCTATTACAAATCTCAAATTGTACAGAGGCAAATAAATAAATGATGGGTCTTTGTCCCAAACATTATGGAGGGCACTGTAAGTGATAAATGTATAACTGGTAAATTAAAAAAACTCGGGTGACTCAGTGGGATATCAAAAATGACCTGTTTCCTTTATCATTGGTAGATAAAAATGCTGGAGAAACTCAGCGGGTGAGGCAGCATCAATGGAGCGAAGGAATAGGTGACGTTTCGGGTCGAGACCCGAAACGTAACCTATTTCTTCGCTCCATAGATGCTGCCTCACCCGCTGAGTTTCTCCAGCATTTTTGTCTACCTTCGATTTTTCCAGGATCTGCAGTTCTTTCTTAAACAGAAATGTTTCCTTTATCATCGTAACTTTTTTGCATTTCTTTCATTCATTTGTTCTATATCTCTCTACATCACCGTCTATATCTCTCGTTTCCCTTTCCCCTGACTCCCAGTCTGAAGAAGGGTCTCGACCCGAAACGTCACCCATTCCTTTTCTCCAGAGATGCTGTCTGACCCGCTGAGTTACTCCAGCTTGTTTGGTCTATCTTTGATCTGCCGTTCCTTCACACACAAATAACTGGTAAACCTGGGCAGACAACATACTTATACCTACGTAGTCCGTTGCAGTTTTATAAACACTGTTGTATGTTTATAAATACTGCATCACTTCAAACTATGCTTTAGTTGACAGCAAAATGGTTTGCCTGTATTTGGAAATGAATGCTGTGTCTCAGCTGGTAGGCTTTACTGAGCCACAAATATTATTTTTGGTCTAGCTTAGGGCAGGGTGCAATCCACAACAGAACAGTGAACCAGTTTTACTCGAGTAAAACCTAGGTGATAAAACTCTCTGAAAGGTCCCCATTAAATCCTAAAATGGCAGATTAACAACTTGAACTTGGCTCTATTACCCCGCTGTTATTTCCGTCATGTCAATTGCATATGTTAACACTTGCCGCTACCTACCTCAATCACAGAGCACAAACTAGATGAAAACAACCTCAAAATTGAGGCTTGTAATGACTCGGGCAACAATTTGATTCCTGGGGATCGGGTTTCAATATTTGATCATGTTTTTTCAGATCATTTTGCAGCAGTTAAACACTAATCAGATATTTCTAATCATAGTCTGAAGAAGAGTCTAGACCCGAAACCTCACCCGTTCTTTGTCTCCAGAGATGCTGCCTGTCCCGCTGAGTTACTCCAGCATTCTGTGTCTATTTATGATTTATAGATTGCACAATCGGATAACAGATTAATAGAAAGCATTTTCTACCTTAACTAACACATATTCATTATATACATGCAGTATCCTCCAATAACCATTATTTTACAATGATCCATAATAAAAAGCCAATTTTGTGTTCGAACTGTCAAATCTGCCATATCCTTATTAGATTATTAATCTCTTAAACACTCAAGCTACACTACTCATCAGTAATGAATACTTCTTTTACCTATTCAAAAGTCTCTTAAGGACTCTTAAGATGCAGTACGTTCCAGGCACTCCCCACCCTTTGTGTAAAAACTTGCCCCGCATACCTCCTTTAAATTTTGCCCCTCACCTTAAAGCTTTGCCCTCTAGTATTTGATTTTTCCATCTTGGCTAAGCTTTTCATAATTTATATACTTCTATAAAGTCTCCACGCAACCTCTGGCGTTCCAGAGAAAACAATCCAAGCTTGTCCACCCACTTCCTGTAGATCTGTACATCCATGCTGTTAAGGGTCAGGCCATTAATTGTATATTATTCCCTACATTCGACCACCCAAAGTGCAACGCCGCGCACTTATTCGGACTAACCTCCACCTGCCATTTCTCTGCCCATTTCTGTAGCTGGTCTATATCCCGCTGTATACTTTGACAATCTTTGCTCACAGTCTGCCACGTCAGCAATCTTGGTATCATCTGCAATCTTACTAACCAATGTTTATGTCTAACTATGTTTATGTCCAAGTCATTTCTATATATTACTCTCCACTTCCCAATACTCCTTCCAATTTCTGACCTACTACACTGGTTCCCATCCCCCTGCCTCTCTAGTTTAAACCCTCCCGAGTAGTACTGGCAATGGTCCCAACAAGGTTATTGGTCCCCCTCTAGCTCAGATGGAATCTGTTCTTCTTCTACCCATTACCTCTGGCCCATAAGACAACTGAATGGTCTACGAATCTGAATCTCTGCCCCCTGCACCAACTCCTGAGCCAGTGTCTGTTGTTATTCATCTCCTGTCTGTTATTCATCTTTCCTATCTTCCTGTTCCTCTCCTCACTAGCACATGCCGCAAGGATTAATCCTGAGATCACTATCCATGGGGTCCCGTTCTTTGATCTTCTGACTAATTCCCTGTATTCAGTTCGCAGCACTTCATCCCTCTTCCTATCCATGTCATTTGTGCCAAGGTGCATAATGGCTTCCGGCTGCTCTCTTTCCCCCCTTGAGAATGTCATGCAGCCACTCCGAGACATCCTGGACCCTGGCACCAGGGAGGCAACACACCACCCTGGAAAATATACACACAAAAAGTTGGAGTAACTCAGCGGGTCAGACAGCATCTCTGGAGAAAAGGAATAGGTGACGTTTCGGGTCGTGACGTCCCGTCGAGTCGGTGCGAGAGAGCTAGATAGGGCTCTTAATGATAGCGGTCTGGGGATATGGGGAGAAGACTGGAACGGGGTACTGATTAGGGATGATCAGCCATGATCACATTGAATGGCGGTGCTGGCTCGAAGGGCCGAATGGCCTACTCCTGCACCTGTTGACTATTGAGACCCTTCTTTAGACTGAGAGTCAGGGGAACAGGAAACAAGAGAAAGAAACGGTGATATTGAAAGATATAGAACAAATCTATGATTTGTAGGCTTGGTAAAATGTAAAAATTGTCCCTCGTGTGTGTAGGATAGTGCTACTGTGCGGGGATCGCTGGTCAGCACGGACCCAGTGGGCCGAAGGGCCTGTTTCGGCACTATATCTCCAAACTAAACTAAACTAAACTAATATGCAAAAAAGTAACGATGAGGAAGGAAACAGGTCGTTGTTAGCTGTGGGCTGGGTGAAAATGAGTTACAGACAATGAGACTCAACACGACAACTTTGAAGCTGATACAACGTGGGTGGGGGAGGGAATGGAGAGATAGGGGACGCAAGGGTTACTTGAAGTGAGACAAAATAAATATTCATATCGCTGGGTTGTAAGCTGCCCAAATCTCCACACACCTTCATGGAATTTTGTTTGCTGCCACAGAATCCCCTGTCTGCTGCCCTATTTAATGAGTCTTCTATCATTGTGGGTCTGCCTGACTTTTCCCTTCCCCGCTGTGCCTCAGAGCCAGAGCGACACCACAGACCGGATCACTGCTGCTGCTGCTCTCCCCTGTTCAGTCATCCCTCACAATAGTATCCAAAGGAGCATATGCGTTGTCGAAGGGAAAAGGCCCCAGGGGATTTGTGCACACTCTCTGCCTGTTTCCCTGTCCTGGTGGTCTCCCATCTATTTTCTGTCTGCATCTTATCAGCGACCACCTCACTGTAACTTCCATCTATTTGACACTCTCACACACCTGGAGAATCCTGAAATTAAAGAACTTGAACAACAGGGTTTCCAGAAGAGATATTTGTAACTCGACGGGCCAGAATTCCCCAGAATTATTTTGCCTGCTTTCTCATGGTGATCTCCTGATTTTGACTACCACACAGAGGCTCAAAACATTTCACTGCTTTATAGAGTCGAAGAATGATACAACGTGGAGACAGGCCCTTCGGCTCCACTTGCCCACACCGGCCAACGTGTCCCAGCTACACTAGTCCCACCTGCCCACGTGCGTTTGGTCCATATCCCTCCAAACCTGCCCTATCCACGTACCTGTCTAACTGTTTCTTAAACATTGGGATAGTCCCAGCCTCAACTACCTCCTCTGGCACCTTTGGGTGATTTGCAGCAAATTGTATAAGGAAGCTCATGCAAACTATGCTTTACATATATTCCACAAATAACAGCATCTAACCTGAAATGGTGATCTCTTGGCGAAAAGAACAAATTATCAAAAAGACCTAGGTTCTCTTCCTGAAAACATTTTCAACCTAAATATGTAAAGGAGCCTTAATATAAGATGTTATAAATCATTTGCATGTGAAGTCTTAATATGGAACTTACTTCTGGGAATTCAAATATATTATTCAAGAGGTACCTTTCTGGTGCACATTTGAATAACTCGATAAATAAAATGTAAAATATTTCATGGAAATAAATTGTCATAACATAAAAATAACCACTGACAGACTAAAGAAATTAAAAACTAGGCCATGGCATTAGCCTAACAAACAATACAGGGTCTGGAAGTAAAATAAATCTAAATTAATCATACAATGTTAAAATATAAGCTTTCCCCACGTAACAAATGGGTTTCTTTGGAACAGACATCCATATGCCAATTTTGTCCAGAATTTTGCCACGGTGGCGCAGCGGTAAAGTTTCTGCCTTACAGCACTTGCAACACTGGTTCGACCCCGACTACGGGTGCTATCTCTATGGAGTTTGTACGTTCTCCCTGTGATCGCGTGGGTTTTCTCCGAGATCTTCGGTTTCCTCCCACACTCCAAAGACGTAAAGGTTTGTAGGTTAATCGGCTTTGTGTATGTGTAAATTTTCCGTAGTGTGTGTAGGATAGTGTTAATGTGTGCGTGGATCGCTGGTCTGAAGGGCCTGTTTCTGCGCTGTATCTCTAAACTAACGTCAGAAAGATACAAAAATCTCTCGATATGATAATCACTCTTCCACGGAAGTAATGAATGGCATCTAAAGCACATTACTGATAAGAAAGAACAATTACTAAACGCGGAGAGAGATAGAGAGGAAAGTAGTTCTGCCGTTGACAGGAACGAACATATCTACACAATTGAATACTATTGTGGGAACCCGTTCTTACGTCTATCAGTTGAGTGTCTATAACCTGGGGACAGCTGTTAAAACAACACATGAGAATAGCCTAACAAAATACACATAGAAGGTCTGGAAATAATCCACTCATTTTTCCGCCTCCTGCTGGCCAGCCACCATAACGGCTGCTGCCGCCCAGCTCTCCTCCAAAAACGCAGACATTTTTCCCAACGGATGCTGCTGCCCGGCACTCCTCCACTTCCCCCCCTCCCCCCCCCCACCCCTCCCCGGCCTGGCTCTGTCACACTGGCTCAAGCCAAAGATCGGCTGTTCCCCCGCTGCTTTTCGCCGTCCTCGGACAGAAAAGCTTGAAGCAGCATCCAGTTGAAGTTGAACATAGTTCCGCGTATTACACGTACAGCGGATGAAAGGCACGGGAGAATTATGCCCACCTAAGATCGATTATCAAAATAATAACCATTTAATAATAAATACGGAATTTAGTAAATGAATTTGAAATCTTTACTATTTATATTTAATAATTACCTTTTCATAATTGTAGTCAGGGGAGGCACTGCCTACCTTGCTTACCCTGCCGGCACGTGCCTGATCTAAACTGATTATACAAACTTATGCTAAGGACAATGACCAACTCAATATGCAATAAATAGCTACCCACATGTTAGCAAGCTCATTAAAAAAAGCTGATGGTGTAGGTGCAAGTATATCATTGGGGTTATCAAGTGGGCACCTCCCCTTCACTGGTGTTTCGTTGAGTTAGGCCCATGACACCTAGGGAAGGCTCAACAGTTGGTTCTGGCGTCCCGGAACCATCCCCCTTAACAACTGCTCTCACCGTCTCTGCTACCAAGACCCACTGCAGTGAATACAATCTTTCCCCGGATAACAAACGGGCTTCTTTGGAATAGATATCCTTCAGCTGACTTTGTCTAGAAGTCAGAAAATACACATAATGCAGGGGATAAAATATTGCGCTTCAACTTTGGTCGTTTACAAAGGGCTAAAAGTGCTTTTTTACTTCACTTTTAAATATAGCCGCAGCTCCAACTTAAAATAACAGCCATGAAGTGGGAAGGGAAAATATTTTAAACGATGATCTAGGTGGTCTAGCAATTTATTGACCGAAAATAGGCAGCATAACTTATTGAGCACCTGATAGCCAGCTCTGGAAATTCAAATGTCTGTAATGAGTAAAACGCATTTGAAACTAATTATATTCCTTGACAGGTGCTTCCTACCACCTATTCACAAAGGCAAACTATTTTCATTATCTGACGCATTTTAATAAAATTAATCTGACAGTCCATACTGACGATTCTCAGTTAAAAAAACCTGCAAGGAAAACCAACCAGAGAGTTCACATACAGTTCAGTCAACACATGGACAAAGCCTTGGAGATGGCAGAGTGGAAAAGTCGCACAGTTTCCCCCCCACCACCCCCACCGGCCACGACCATTTTAGATTTACTTCCCAGGAAAAAGGAAGCATTTATGAGGTGATTGTGATGGCAACAATAAAGCTTGCCAATTATAAATGGTAATGAGGGATGAAAAACAGTCACAGGAATGATAACATTGTGGTTAAACGGCTGGATGGGTAATCCAGATTCCTAGACTAAAGATCTGGAGACAGGAGCGCAAAAATCCCACCATGACGGCTGTGGAATTCAAACCCAGTTAATTAAATAACCCGGAATTAAAGAGCTAGTATTCGGAATGGTGACCACAGAGCTGCCAGACTCTTGTCAAAACCTAGATGGTTCACTAATGTCTGCCGTCATTAATTACCAGTCTGTCTGTATGTGCCTCCAGATCCACAGAAATGCGGTTGCTACTTAAAATGTCCTCTGATGTAGCCTAGCAAGCCACACAGTTTTACCAAACTGCTAAAAATAAATATTGTGCCAGCAGATCCTAAATACCCAGATTTAGAAACGGCAAAGGCACATCGAGCCCAGTCGACCTCTTTACATCTTCGGATAAATGTGAATACATTGGCCAGGCTGGTCTACAGGCAAATACAGACAACTTGCTTTACTGGTCTGCATAACTCCCTATCTAATTCAGTTCAGTTCAGTTTAGTTTATAGTCACGTGTACCGAGGTACAGTGAAAAGCTTTTGTTGCGTGCTAACCAGTCAGCGGAAAGACAAGACATAATTACAAAGGGCAAGGCATAGGGCCATTCACCTAAAAGCATTTGATCCCAGATTATTAGCAGGTTTAGCTATTGAGCCTGCAGCACCCTTGAGGGAAAAACATAGTTTCAGTTCAGTTTAGTTTATTGTCACGTGTACACCGAGGTACAGTGAAAAGCTTTTGTTACGTGCTAACCAGTCAGCGGAAAGACAAGACATAATTACAATCGAGCCATTTACAGTTGTACTTCCGGTGGCACTGGTGCCAGCTGCCTCCACCTTCAGCCCCGGTATCTTTTTGTTTTTTCGGGGTTTTTTGTTATGTTGAAGTGTGTTTTTTATGTTTTTTTTAATGTGGGGGAAGAGGGTACGGTGCGGGGGATACCGTCCTTCAGTCGCTTCCTGGAGAGGACGCGACTATTATTCGAGTCGCGTCCTCGCCCCCCCCCCCAGCGGCCTACCTACTGGATTGGCGTGGCCTTTCCTGCCTGGACCGACCAGAACTCCAGCAGCGGCGGGACAGCGCTGATACATCGCGGGGCTGGCGATGCCTTACCGGGGATCGTCGCCTGGAGCCCGGAGTGCTGGACCTGCTGCACCGACATCATGGAGCTGTGGTTCGCGGAGCTCCCAACGCGGGCGGCGTTGACAAACATCGTGGGGTCCTGCGACTCTGCCCGGCTCGGCCTGCGGACTCGGGAGCTGCGGACTCCGGTGGGAGGCCCGGGCCGCTGAGGAGGATTTTCACCGTCGGGGTTCGGCGTCTGCGTTCCATCAGCCCGGCGAGAGGGCCTGAGCATCGGGCCGCCCGGGGTGGCGACTGCGGGTGCTCGGAAGGCCCCGACCACGGGTGAACATCTGGGAAGATCAGAGGGGAGGCTGGCTGGACTATGGTGCCTTCCTCACCTTGGTGCCATTGTGTTATGTTGTGTCGTGGACTTTCTGTGTTTGTGCTTTTTTTTAAATTCTATTTTATTTTTAATATGTTTTATTATTTATTATTTATTTATTTTTATGATACTGACTGTAAAGAGAAATTCATTTTGTTGTCTCTAATTGAGACAATGACAATAAATTTGAATACAATACAATACAAATACAAAGTAAAGATACATGATAAGGGAATAACGTTTAGTGCAAGGTAAAGTCCGATCAAAGATAGTCCGATCAAAGATAGTCACGCACTGGTGATGAGCCGTGGTGGCGTATGCAGTGACACTCGGTAACACGTGGCGCCCCAGGAATTTTGAATGCTCAAAATCCTCGCGCGCCACCCGCGTGACATATCCCTTGCGCATGCTGACGTACTGATGGCGTACGCTGACGTACTGACGGCGTACGCTGACGTACTGACGGCGTACGTGTACCGCGTGGTGACGAATGGTTTTGCACGGTGCCGCACGAACATTGCCCATGCTAATTTATTATGCGTCACCGTGCGTCAATGTCTGTAACCATGCGCCGCCTGTACGCCATCGGCGGGCCATTTGAGCGCCGCACCAGGTGACCACCCGGGTAGAGCGCGCATAGTTTTGAAAAATTTTCACTGGGAAAATCCTTGCCACGGAGATCGGATTAAGTACGAACGACATCGCAAATGGCTCCCAAAAGAAGCAGGGCCCTCAAGAGCACTTGGCGCGCGACTGTCGTACTGCTAGACAATTTTCGCGCGACTGTCGCGCGTCAATCACAACCAGCCTGTCGCGTAAATGACACGCAAATGACGCACAAGTAGGACAGGCCCTTTACTGTTTCTGAATCTGGAGGTGTGCGTTTTCACACTTCGTTTGCCCGCTGGGTGAAGGGAGAATAAGGAGTGGCCAGGGCGCGACTCGTCCTTGATTGTGCTGCTGGGCCTTGCCGAGGCAGCGTGAGGTATAAATGCAGTCAGTGGAAGGGAGGTTGGTCTGTGTGATGCTCTGGGATGCGTCCACAATTTGCTGCAATTTCATGCGGTCTTGGATAGAGCTGCCCCCAAACCAAGCTGTGATGCATCCCGATAAAACTCTTTCTACGGAAATTGAAGTTGGTGAGAGTTGTTGGGGACATGCCAAACTTCCTAGGCCTCTTTAGGAAGTAGACATATCCCGTTAGGCATTGGGAAGCTTACAGTCACATTTGTATACAATAACATAAGCAGAGAATTATTATTTTTATATAAAGCCTTACTACTTTTTTTTAAAGTTTACTTTAGTTTAGAGATACAACGAGGAAACAGGCCCTTCGGCCCACGGGGTCCGCGCCGGCCAGCGATCCCCTGCAAATTAACACTATCCTACACACACTAGGGACAATTTACACTTATACCAAGCCAATTAACTTACAAACCTGTACGTCTTTAGAGTGTGGGAGGAAACTGAAGATCTTGGAGAAAACCCACGCAGGTCACGGGGAGAACGTACAAACTCCGTACAAACAGCACCCGTAGTCGGGTTCGAACCCGGGTCTCTGGTGCTGCAATCACTGTAAGGCAGCAACTATACCGCTGCGCCACCGTGCCACCCTAATTGTTTACCATAATTCCTGGGAATATGCCATCCCACCAGCAGAGGAATGTAGCTAAAAGGAAATTGCTCTCCAAGTACCCAGTACTAAAGATCTTGTGGCTTGGAGGAAGCACAGGCAAGGAAAGGTAACACCCTCCTATGCCTAGAGAAGAATACTCTTATGTTGAGCAGACAATTGAAGTATTGAGTTCGAATGCCCCGATTTTTAGCCCGCATTTCCTTTGAGGACCACCAACCAACTTAAATAAGCTTGCTCCTCAAGGGGCACTGCAATATCATGAACAAGCTGCAAATCAGATGCCAAATCATCTAATCTGCCTGCACAAGGTCCATACCCCTCCATTCAATAGACAATAGGTGCAGGAGTAGGCCATTCGGCCCTTCAAGCCAGCCATTCAATATGATCATGGCTGATCATCCACAATCAGTACCCCGTTCCTGCCTTCTCCCCATGTCCCCTGACTCCGCTATCTTTACTTCCCGCCATCCCGGGAATTAACCTGGTGAGCCTACGCTGCGCTTCCTCAATAGCAAGAATGATCTTCCTAAAATTTGGAGACCAAAACTGCACACAATATTCCAGGTGTGGTCTCACTAGGGCCCTGTACAACTGCAGAAGGACCTCTTTGCTCCTATACCCAACTCCTCTTGTTATGAAGGCCAACATGCCATTTGCTTTCTTCACTGCCTGCTGTACCTGCATAGCAATCCAGGTTTGTCCAATCTCTCGAGAATAAGTGGTGTTGTGGACAGTGTAGTTGATTAATTATCAAGCTTACAGGCTTACAGGAGCTTGATCAGTGGAGCAAGTGGGCTAAGGGTTGTCAAATGGAGTTCAATGCAAATAAGTGTCAGGTATTGCATTTGGGGAAGTCAAACCAGGGCAAGAACTTCACAGTGAATGGCATAGATCCCTGAAAGTGGTACCACAGGTAGATAGGGTGGTCAAGAAGGCTTTCAGTACATTGGCCTTCATCAGGTAGGGTATTGAGTATAAAAGTTGGTATGTTATTTTTACTGGAGTACAAGACATTGATGAGGCCACAATTGAAATATTCTTTTGCACTTTGGCCAGTTGTGCTGTAGGAAGGATGTCGTCAAACTGGAAAGAATGCAGAGAAGACTTATGTTGATATTGCCAGGACTCAAATGGCTGAACTATGGGAGTGGGTGAAGTGCGTAAGACTTTATTCCCTGGAGCGCAGGTGGATGAAGGATGATCTTATAGAGGTGTATAAGACATGAGGGGTATAGATAGGGTGAATGCAAAGTCTTTTACCCAGAGTAAGGAAATCAAGAACCAGAGGACATTGATTTAGGGTTGAGAGGGGATAGATTTAATCGGAACCTGAGGGGCAACTTTTTTCACACAAAGGGTGGTGGATAAATGGAACGAGCTGCCGTTGGAGGTAGTTGAGGCTAGGACTATAACAACATTGAAAGACAGAGGGCCACCACCCTGTTTGTAAAAAAGCTGCTCCTCAGGTTCCTATTAAATCTTTCTTCTCTCACCTTAAACATATATCCTCTGCTTCTGATTCCACTACTCTGGGTAAACGACTCTTTGCATTCACCCCATCTATTTTGCGCATGATCTAATGTACATCTATAAGCTCACCCCTCAGACTCATGAGCTCCAAGGAATAACGTCCTAGCCAGTCCATCCTCTCCCTCTAGCCAAACTACAAGAAGGATATGGTCGCAACAGAGAGGCTACAGAAAAGATTCACCTGGATGTTGCCTGGAACAGAAGGCTGTCATTACAGGGAGTGATTAAATAGGCAAGGTTTATTCTGACTGGAACGTGGGAGGGAGTTTGAGGGGTGGCCTAAGAGGTTTATAAAATTGAGAGTCTTGGGTAAGATAGTCAGAATCTTTTTCCCAGAGCAAGAGTCTAGGACTAGAGGACACAGGTTTAAGATTAGAGGGGAGAAGTTTAAAGCAGGCCAGCAGGGTAAGTTTTCCCACAGAGGGTGGTCCTTGCTTGGAACGAGCTTCCAGAAAGATGGCAGAGGTGGAAACAACATGCATTTGATCAACCGCCTAGATAGGAGATTTGTAAATGGATACAGGAGTCATGCAGTTAAGTGGGGTTAGCCTAGGTAGCGATTGTGGTCGGCATGGGCGAGGTGGATTGAACTGGGTTTCTGTGCTCATGGTTTCTAAACGTCACGTGAGAATGTGGGCGGGCGGCTCTATACCTGGTATATCTTTTAAAGTGAGGAAGTGGTCAATGAATCATATTAGCGACCAGGCACTCCATGTGTAGACACACATGAGTACAAAAGTCAAGTTGAACCTGTACAGAACACTAGTCAAACCAAACATAGTCTGGGCGATCGTTTCGCAAAACACCTTTGCTCAGCTCGCCTGAACCTACCTGATCTCCTGGTTGCTGGACATTTTAATTCCCCTTCCCATTCCCACACAGACCTTTCTGTCCTCGGTCTCCTCCATTGTCAGAGCGAGGCAAAAAGCAAATTGGAGGAACAACACTTCATATTTCGCTTGGGCAGCTTACAGTCCAATGGTATGAATATTGATTTCTCTAACTGCAGGTAGCCCCGGCATTCCCTCTCTCTCTCTCTCCCTCCCCCACCTAAGTCACACTAGCTTCTCATTTTCACCCAACAAACAGCTAACAATGGCCTGTAGACACAAAATGCTGGAGTAACTCAGCGGGACAGGCAGCATCTCTGGGGAGAAGGAGTGGGTGACGTTTACTTACAATGGCCTGTTTCCTTTATCATTGTTACCTTTTTGCATAGCTTTTATTCATTGTTCTTTATCTTTCCACACCATCGTCTACATCTCTCTTTTCCCTTATCCCTAACCAGTCTGAAGAAGGGTCTCGACCCGAAACTTCACCCATTCCTTCTCTCCAGAGATGCTGCCTGCTGAGTTACTCCAGCTTTTTGTGTCTATCTTCGGTTTAAACCAGCATCTGCAGTTCCTTCCTACACACTCGTCAGGCCACATGTGTAGGAAGGACCTGCAGATGCTGGTTTACGCCAAAGATAGACACAAAATGCTGGAGTAACTCAGCTGGTCAGGCAGCATCTCTGGAGAGAAGGAACGGGTGACATTTCTTCAGAGGCCCTTCTGTCCAAAGCAAGCGTTGTCTGCGAAGGGCGCTCAGCATCGTCAAGGACTGCTCTCACCCCAACCACAGACTGTTTACCCTTCTACCATCCGGGAGGCGCTACAGGTCTCTCCGTTGCTGGACCAGCAGGTCCAGGAACAGCTTCTTCCCTGCGGCTGTTACACTACTCAACACTGTACCTCGGTGACTGCCAATCGCCCCACCCCCCCGGACACTCCTCCCAACAGGAAAAAATAATAATTGCACTACTATGACTGTATGCACGTAAATATATTTATTTATTGCTCATATTCTATGTCGCTCTTCTAGGAGAGATGCTAACTGCATTTCGTTGTCTCTGTACTGTACACTGCACAATGACAATAAGGTTTGAATCTGAATCTGAATCTTCAGACTGAGAATCGGGGAGAGGAAAACAGATATGGAAGGGTAAAGTATGAAGACGAGAGATCAAAGGGGACAAAGTGCAATGAATATGTAGAATAGATCATTGTTAGCTAGGGGAAGCTGTCAACGAGGCACACAAAGATAACATTTAATCAGGAGGACAGTCAAACTAGTCGGAGAACTAGGATGGGGGAGGGAAGGTGAGAGAGGGAAAGCAAGGGTTACATGAAGTTAGAGAAGTCAATATTCATACTGCTGAGTACTCCAATTGGGCCTCACTCTGCGTTGGGCCTCACTCAACTGTGGAGGAGGCCCATGACAGAAAGGTCAGGGGGGGAGTTAAAGTGTTTACCTGGGAGATCAGGTAGGTCTAGGCGGACTGAGTGGAGGTGTTCAGCAAAACGATCGCCGAGCCTGCGCTTGGTCTCGCCGATATATAGGAGTCAGGCCACGCATGGGTACTGTGTTTAATACTGCTCAGCTTACTCTGGGCAGATATGAAGGACCTGAAAGGGATACAGAAAAGATTGGAGACAATTATCCAGTGATCAAGATTTTCAGATACAAGATTAGATTTGGGAAGCTTGGTGTGCCCTCTTGAGAGTAGATAAGCTTTCAAAGAGACTTGATATAGTTGCACAAATTCATGATTGGTTTAGATAAGGTAAATGGAGGAATATGATTCCCATTAGTGGATGGCTCAAGGATCAGTGAGCAGAGATTGAAAACTTTGGACAAAATCTACAAGGGGGAATGTTCGTAAAGAGTGGTTACCATAAGCATACAATTAATAATATGAACAAAACTGGGAAACAATCAACAATTTCGCATCATTATGTATGTATTAAAGGTTAATTTTCTAATTAATTTTACGGATTATAACTAGACATGATGCACTTTAGAAAGTACACTTTGACAAACCTAATAGATTAATCCATTGTTAATAATCATAATCAAAATGTTTCAGGGATGATCTGTCTCTCTGTCTCTCTCCGTCTCTCTCTCTCACATACAGTATACACCATATTGGAGCAAATAGAATATGATCAGTGTGGATTACAAAAATCATGGGATATTATGGACTTCATTGCATTATGCTTTCAGTATCATATTATATTGAATGAGATATTCAAAATTTTCAGATATTTCGTTTACTTGAACATTTAGACAAGTTATCCAATTACTCAAGTACAGATTGTCAATGGAAACAATCCTTAAATGGTTTTCGTAAAGCTATCGGTATAGAACTATTATTTTCCAGAAAAAGTGCAACTCCCTGTTGTCAAGCTGGAAAGGGTACAGGTGAAGATTGCCAGGGGGGTGTGAGCTATAGGGAGAGGTTGAGTAGGCTGGGACTCCATTCTTTGGAGTGCAGGAGGATGAGGGGTGATCTTATAGAGGTGAACAAAATCATGAGAGGAAAAGATCAGGTAGATGCACAGAGTCTCTTGTCCAGATTAGGGGAATCGAGGACCAGAGGACATAGGTTGAAGGTGAAGGGGAAAAGATTTAATAGGGATCTGAGGGGTAAAGGGCCTGTCCGACTTGGGCGTCATTTGCGCGCAATTTACGCGTCACGACGCACGATGTGCACGTCGTGCCATGCACGTGATGTGCACATGGTGCGCATTACGCATTCATGGTGCGTGGTGACGTAGGCAGGTCATGCGCGGCGCCCCAGGATTTTGTATGTACAAAATCTTCGCGCGCCATCTGCGTGACGCGCAAATGACGCCCAAGTGGGACAGGCCCTTAACTATTTTACGCAAAAGGTGGTGAGTGTGTGGAACAAGCTGCCAGAGGAGGTAGTTGAGGCTGGGACTATCCCAACGTTTAAGAACCAGTTAGACAGATACATGGAGAGGACATATTTAGAGGGTAGGCAGGTGGACCAAACACAGGCAGGTGAGACTAGTGTAGCTGGGACATGTTGGCCACTGTGGGAAAGCTGTGACGAAGAGCCTGCTTACACGCTGTATCATTCTATGACTTCCTCAAAAAAGTCTCATGCTTGATGCATCTGTGCACACTCATTTAATTTTCCAGCCTGGGGCTTCCCCAGTGGCATAGCCACACCACTTTATTCAGCTCTGCAACTAACGCTTGGAAAGATGTGCAAGCTGTGGAAACCCCAGCCTTGTCATATTTTCCTCCCCTCGGGTTTTAATCATTCAAATGCCTCTAATGTTACCTGATCATACAAGTGATGATTTGGTTCATTCATTTTGTTTTCAAAAACAGGGCAGAAATTGTCTACCCAAAATTTTTTTTAAAGAAAACCTCAGTTGTTGTCATAGCTACAATCTCCGCAAAGCTATTAGGAATGCCAAGAGACAATACTGAGTAGTTATGCTACTGAGTAGCATTACTACTCAGACACCTGTCGACTGTAGCAAGGCATGAATACGATAATGGGCCACACAGCAAAGTCAGGCAGCATCGCTGGTGATAGTGCAGCCCACCCTGGTGAACTTAATGCATGCTATGCTCGCTTTGAGCAGAAGGCCAACAGGACATTAACACTGGTCCCGACGGTCTCGCGTGTGCCTGTTCCCAGGGTCACTGTTGCAGAAGATCGATTTTCCTGAGGATGAACCCACGGAAAGCTACTGGCCCAGATGGAATCCCTGGCAGCGTCCTTCAGAACTGCATGGATCGATTAGTGGGAACATTCACGGACATCTTTAATCTCCCCCTGCTCTGTTCTGAGGTTCACATCTGCTTCAAGAAGACGACTTGATAAGATGTCACTACATCCCAGTGCCAAAGAAAAGCAGGGTCTCATGCCTTAATGACTACCATCCAGTGGTCTTGACATCCACCATCACGAAGTGCTTCCAGAGGCTGGTTATGGCACCCATTAACTTCAGCCAAACAAGCAGCCTTATTCCACTGCCCACCGCCACAATGCCAATGACTAATGCCATCTCCCTGACCCTACTCTCATCCCTGAAACACCTGGATAAGAAGAACAACTACATCAGACTCGTATTCATTGACCTGTAGCTCCGTGTCCGCTACAGACTATAGCTCTGCTTTCAATACCATAATCCCATCCAAGCTCATCTCCAAACTCGTGGTACTTGGAGTCAGCACTCCCCTCTGCAACTGGATCCTCGACTTCCTGACCAACAGACCACAACCAGTGAGGATAGATGACAAATTCATCCCCTACGATAATCCCCTACACTGGTGCTCAGCAAAGATGCGTTCTCAGCCCCCTATACGCCGTATACACTCACAACTGTGCAGCCTAACACCAATCCAACTCAATCTACAAGGTCGTAGATGACACCACCGAGACGGAATACAGAAAAGAGATTGAGAACCTTGTAGGTAGACAAAAATGCTGGAGAAACTCAGCGGGTGCAGCAGCATCTATGGAGCGAAGGAAATAGGCAACGTTTCGGGCCGAAACCCTTCTTCAGATGGGGGGTGGGGGGAAGCGGGGAGAAGAAAGGAAAAAGGAGGAGCCCGAGGGCTGAGGGTGAGCTAGGAAGGGGAGGAGACAGCAAGGGCTAACAGAATTGGGAGAATTCAATGTTCATGCCACCAGGATGCAGACTCCCCAAGCGGAATATGAGGTGCTGTTCCTCCAATTTCCGGTGTTGCTCACTCTGGCTGTGGAAGAGGCCCAGGATAGAGAGGTCAGATACGGAATGGGAGGGGGAGTTGAAGTGCTGAGCCACCGGGAGGTCAGGTTGGTTAATGCTGACCTTGTAACCTGGTGCCTGGACAACAACCGCTCCTCAGCAAGACAACGGAGATTGTGATCGACTTCAGGAAGGGAAGCTGTACACACACCGCAGTCCACATTGATAGCGCTGAAGTGGAGATGGTCAAAATCTTCCAAGTTCCGCAGAATAAATATCATCAGCAACTGTCCTGAACCAGCCACATCTATTGCCAAGAAAGCACACCATGGGGCGGTGCACTGCCACACATTCAAGGTGAAAATGCCAAATGCAAGAGATTTAAAGTACACATACCATTTGACCATGACAATATGATACTTGGGTAACATTGGATACTTGTCCGAAGAAGGGTCTTGACCCGAAACGTCACCCGTTCCTTCACTCCAGATATGCTGCCTATCCCGCTGAGTTACTCCAGCAGTTTGTGTCTACCTTCGATTTAACCCAGCATCTGCAGTTCTTTCCTACATAATAAGATACTTCTTTTTTATTCAAATCTGTAAAATCTATGGAATTATTTTAAATGAAGATGAATGCCGTAAGCTAGGTATATGGATGAGTATTTTACAACTGGTTACAAATTGCTCAGGGCAAGCTTCACTTCAAAACATTGAATTTTTGAGTTAATCTTCAATAATTTGAGTTCATATTCTTGTTCCAATTTTGATTCATAGAAACATAGAAAATAGGTGCAGGAGGAGGCCATTCGGCCCTTTGAGCCAGCACCGCTATTCATTGTGATCATGGCTGATCGTCCCCAATCAATAACCCGTGCCTGCCTTCTCCTCATATCCCTTGATTGCACTAGTCCCTAGAGCTCAATCTAACTCTCTCTTAAATCCATCCAGTGATTTGGCCTCCACTGCCGTATGTGGCAGGGAATTCCATAAATTCACAACTCTCTGGGTGAAAAAGTTTTTTCTCACCTCCGTCTTAAATGGCCTCCCCTTTATTCTAAGACTGTGGCCCCTGGTTCTGGACTTGCCCAACATTGGGAACATTTTTCCTGCATCTAGCTTGTCCAGTCCTTTTATAATTGTATATGATTCTATAAGATGCTCCCTCATCCTTCTAAACTCCAGTGAATACAAGCCTAGTCTTTCCAATCTTTCCTCATATGACAGTCCTGCCATCCCAGGGATCAATCTCGTGAACCTACGCTGCACTGCCTCAATCACAAGGATGTCCTTCCTCAAATTAGGAGACCAAAACCAAAACGTTGATTGATACAATGTTATCACATATTTTGGTTCGGAATACCCAATGCTAGCATTTCAAACCAGATTCAAGTTTGATTTTACATGGATTTGTTTTAAATATTCCACCAGCTGTCAAGGAATCTATACATACAGAAGCAAGCTTTTACTCTAAGAAACCCACATGTGGCAGGCCAACTGAGCAAAAATAATCAACTCCCAGTTATCTCAAAACTCTGAGATGGACACAAAAAGCTGGAGTAACTCAGCGGGACAGGCAGCATCTCTGGAGAGAAGAAATGTCACCCATTCCTTCTCTCCAGAGATGCTGCCTGACCCGCTGAGTTACTCCATCTTTACTCTATCTCAATGAGGTTCAAATGACAACAAATAAATGGTATCATTGTATTGTATCATTGTAACATATCAAATAAGCACTATGCTATCTATATATCACTCAAATTATGAGTTCATTTCAAATGCATTTCTCAAGAAGTCTGCTGTACTCAGG
This sequence comes from Amblyraja radiata, assembly GCF_010909765.2. Taxonomy (NCBI): domain Eukaryota; kingdom Metazoa; phylum Chordata; class Chondrichthyes; order Rajiformes; family Rajidae; genus Amblyraja; species Amblyraja radiata. The sequence continues at coordinate 38,973,173 of NC_045957.1, read as the reverse complement.
AATATATCAACAGCAATACAAATGTGTATCTTTTCCCATTAAGAAATTAAGAGACAAATCATCATCATGTTCGATTATTTCTGTTCAAGATCGCATATCAGTTGATGTTTCCTCGTATCCTGCATGGCACATAATTCCATGTGCATACATAAAAAATCACATGCAAGGGCCAAGTGGTGAGAATAGTACACTTTAAAACGTTCACTCAAATTGGTCACACAAGGTTGATGCAAGCAAACACAAGATATTTTTGTTTAAAAATTCACTGTTGTACAATTCACTGTTATAGCAAAAATGTCATTTGATAAACAAGCGGAATTTCTGGTGGTGGTTTATAGATGACGTTGCACAAGCGATGGTGACCTCCTTCATCCACGATTCCCTAAAGGGCCTGTCCCACTGTACGAAGTAATTCAAGAGCTCTCCCGAGATTTAAAAAAATCAAACTCGTGGTAAGTACGTAGAATGTACATAGCGGCTACGTCGGAGCTCGTGGATGTCTCTTAGCGGCTCGTAATGCTAACGGCAGGTACTCGGGAAACGCAGTACCTCGTGAAGTTTTTTCAGCACTGTGAAAAATGTCCACGAGAGCCGCGAGTACCTACGAACGGCTATTACTGTAATTCTCCGAGTTCGAATCAGGGGAAACTCGGGAGAGCTCTTGAATTACCTCGTACAGTGGGACAGGCCCTTTACCCTGCCGTCCTTAATGCTCCTCCTTACTGGAACATGTTGCTCCTGCACTTTGATCAGCTGGCCTTTAAACGACTCCCACATGTCATTTGTGGACTTACCTAGTGACAACCGCCCCCAATTCTAGCTCCTGCCTGATGACATTGTCATCTGCCTTGTCCCAATTAAGTACCTTCCCCCAACATCCAGACCTGTCCCTATTCAAAACCATCTTAAAACTCACGGAATTGTGATCACCATCTCTGAAATACTCTTCCACGTAACACGAGTCACCTGGCAAGACTTGTTCCCCAATACAAGGTCCAGTATGGTCCCTCCTCGTGTCGGACTATCCACATGCTGTTTAAGGAAATCTTCTTGGATCCAACTAACAAATTCACCCCGTCTCATCCTCTTGCCTTGAGCAAGTCCCAGTCAATAATGGGAAAGTTTAAAGTTAAACCATGCATAAAGGAAGATGGTTGTAGTTGTTGATGGTCAAGTACTCCAGCTCCAGGCACGACTGCAGCTGTTGCTCAAGGCAACTTTGCAGCACTATACACCTTCAGCTACTTCAATTACTTTCCTTCCGTTTGAAGTCAGAAGTTGGAATGTTCATTGACCAATTCCATTCACAACTTATTGCAAAGTATGATTCTATTTTGTGGAATTCTCTGCCTCAGAGGGCAGTGGAGGCAGATTCTCTAGATGCTTTCAAGAGAGAGCAGGATAGGGCTCTTAAAAATAGAGGAGTCAGGGGATATGGGGAGAAGGCAGGAACGGGGTACTGATTGGGGATGATCAGTCATGATCACATTGAATGGCGGTGCTGGCTCGAAGGGCCGAATGACCTACTCCTGCACCTATTGTCTATTGTTTATTCATGACTTCCCAGCGAATGAAGCAATCCATACTGGCATGCAACAAGACCAGGCAGCACAGTGGCATAGTTGGCAGAGCTTCTGCCTCACGGTGCTAGAGTCCCATACTTGATCTTGACCTTGGGTGCTGTCTGTGTAGAAATTGCATGTTCTCCCTGTGTCCGGCTCCTCCAATTTCCCTGCAAATGCGTGCAGGTTTGTAGGTTAAATGCCCTCTGTATATTCCCCTGAGTGTGTAGGTAGTGGATGAGAAAGTAGGATAACATAGAACTAGTCTGAACGGGTGATCGATGGTTGGTGTGGGCTGAAGGGCCTGTTTAAAAGCTGCAACTCTAAACTAAACCTGGATATGCAGGAATGGGATGGGTTGATAATTGGGAAGGAGGAATGATTGGGGTGGGAAATATTTTTTGCCCCACAAGGCAGTGTGAATTGTTGATGGAGTCACTGGTGGGGAGTCTGGTCTGTGTGATGAGTAGTGAAGGAACTGCAGATGCTGGTTTGCACTGAAGATAGGCACAAAATGCTCAAGTAACTCAGAGGGACAGGCAGCATCTCCGGATAAAAGAAACGGGTAACATTTCGGGTCTGGACCCTTCTTGTGATGGATCCATAATTTGCTACACTTTCTTGCGGTTTTGGGAAGAGTTGCTCCCAAACCAAGTTGTGATGCGGCCCGCTGATATGGTTTCTATGGTGCATCTGCACAAGTTTATAAAGAGTCATTGGAGACATGCTCAACTTCCTCAGTCTTCTAGGGAAGTAGATGCGTTGGTGTGTTTTCTTGGCTATCGGTTCAATGTGGTTGGTCCACGGCATATCATTGGTAAAATTTACACTGAGGAACTTTTAAGGAGAGTTCACATTCCAGAATTCTCCACCACTGCAGAAGATTTACCACCACAAAAGTTGCTACTGTTAAAATGTTACGGTAATAAAAATGTTGGCATTCAGAGATATCTGGCCGGCGTAATACAAAGAAGAATTATTATGCAGTTACAGCAACTTATTGAAAAGGTAATGGAATTCTGGCCTTGTTTGCAAGGGATAGTTTAGTTTAGTTTAGTTTAGAGGTACAGCTCGGAAACAGGCCCTTCGGCCCACCGGGTCCGCGCCGACCAGCGATCCCCGCACATTAACACTATCCTACACACACAAGGAACAATTTACACATACACCGAGCCAATTAGCCTACAAACCTGTACGTCGCCGGAGAATGTGAGGAAACCGAAGATCTCGGAGAAAACCTACGCAGGTCACGGGGAGAACGTACAGACAGACAGCACCCATAGTCAGGATCGAACTCGGGTCCCCGGCGCTGCGAACGCTGTAAGGCAGCAACTCTACCGCTGCGCCACCGTGCCGCCAGGATAGAAACACAAAGATGAGGAGATCTTGCTGCTAATGTATAGGCTTCCTGAGATTATATCTGGAATGCTATGATTAGTTTATGCCTCCTCATTTAAGGTATTCCTCGCTTCAGAGGTAGTGCAGCAGAGACGGACTGGATTGATTCATGGGACCAGGGTCTTGTTTTATGAGAAAAAGACCGCACTGTACTCACAGGGTTTTAGAAGAATCAAACACGATGTTATTGAAACATAAATTTTTGATCGGACTTGACAGGCACATGCTGGAAGGATAGTTCCCCATGTGGGAAGAGGCCAAGACCTACGAGTGCATGTATCAGGATAAGCAGAGCTCATTGTGCTGAAGTATGTGCTGAAATCAAACATTTGGCACATTTTATGATCAATTTACTAAAATTTGTATATCGGGTATCTTTACTTTCAAAACACTGATTATGTATTGAGTGAATGGAATGATCCAAGTACTCCAGCCTTGACCTCATCATTTTCTTCCACTACCTTGTTTTGTTATCACGATCCTGAGAACTGCTCATTTTGGAAAGCAGAATGAGATACATTCTTCTATGGGGGCTGGGAAATCCAAGTCAAATTGTAGGGAAATTAATATCCTGACAGATAGTCATCGGGTGATACAGTGTGGAATATTGCCCTTTGGCCCAACTTGCCCACACCAGCCAACATGTCCCAAGCTACACTTGTCCCACCTGCCTGCACTTGGTCCATATCCCTCCATACTTATCCTATCCATGTACCTGTCTAACTTGGAGTGTGGGAGGAAACCGAAGATCTCGGAGAAAACCCACGCAGGTCACGGGGGAACGTAAAACTCCGTACAGACAGCGCCCGTAGTCGGGATCAAACACAGGTCTCTGGCGCTGTAAGGCAGCAACTCTACCGCTGCCGCCTAGAGAATTATAACATTTTGTTTTCAAGTCATGTACTCTGTGGACAACCTTGAAGTTGTGTTTTGATTGCCGAGTGCTATTTTACAAAGCCCTCCCCGTTGGGGCTGCTGGGTTTCCCATTTTTGTCCATCCCCATTTTGGATGTCTTTAGATGATCGAGATGCTCTTTCCCCAGATGGAGTGATCAGAGTTCACTCATCTGCACAAAGTCACTATTCTGCTTATGAGGGAACGGCGATACAAATTGTTGCTCAAGTTCAAAGAGATGAATTCATGCATGCCACAAGTCTACTCAGAGTGAGCACGGTGGCACAGCGGTAGAGTTGTTGCCTTACAACACCAGAAACCCAGGTTCGATCCTCACCGTGCGTGCTGTCTGTACGAAGTTTGCAAATTCTCCCTGTGACCACGTGGATATTCTCCTCCCGCATTACAAAGAGGTTTTTAGACTAATTGGCTGCTGTAAACTGTCTCTGGTCCGTAGGATAGGACTAGTGTACAGGTGATCATTGGTCGGCTCAGACTGGAAGGCTGAAGGGCCTGTTTCTACGCCGTATCTCTAAACTAAACTAAATAGGGGAGCAATCTGCTCACGTGCATAATGGGTTCTTATTGCTCCTAGATTACTGCACGCAGTTCCCAATTGGCATGTGTCCATTAACAGCGACAATCACTCAAATGGCATTTCACTTGTTAATGAGAGTATGTTTCTGCACAATGAATACTGGACTTCTACCTAGTACGCAAAACTCCACAGGAGTAGAGAGACTTCAGTTAGAAAGACACAAATTGTCAGAATAATGGAATTATCTGGCAACTAAACCATCCTACCACAACCTGAAAGCAGTCCTGCACTACCAGCTACCTTAGCTACTTATCGGATTGTCCTTGACCGGACTTTGCTGGCTTTACCTTGCACTAAACATTATTCCCTTATCATGTATCTATACACTGTAAATGGCTCGATTGTAATCGTGTATTGTCTTCCCGTTGACTGGTTCGCACGCAACAAAAGCTTTGCACTGTACCTCGGTACACGTGACAATAAACTAAACTAAACTGAACTTAACTCAGCACATCAGATAGCATCCCTGGAGAGCGTGAATAGGTTTTGGTCAGGATCATTCTTCAGACTGATGCATCAGGTAGCCTCAGCACCAAGCCTCCACTGCACCTGCCTTCTGAACGAATACTGCGTCATGGAATTGGTCATCATCTTTGGAGTTTAATAGTTGGTCTCCAGATTGTTACGTGACCTTCTGCTCCAGTAAAGAGAGCTTTCTCCTGCACATTGTCAAGCTTGCCTGATCAGATGCAAAGCATCTTGTGCACCTGCACCAGACTTGCCATTAAAGCAGCTTAATCACATTATTGGCGATCATGATAGAAGCCTCGTGGCGATCCCCGGAAAAACGACGACACGATGCACTCAGTGACGCGTCAGGCGGCCAATTCTGTCAACATGTCGGATGGCAACGGAAGCCAACAGCGAGCTACGCGTCGTCTGACACACGAGCGAACGACTGATCACAGTATTGATCAAAGGTAGACAAAAATGCTGGAGAAACTCAGCGGGTGAGGCAGCATCTATGGAGGAGGAGGACTTCTTCAAAGTAGGCAAACCTTGAGGAGATTTCACAGTTTTGATCAAGCAATAATATTGTGCCATCACAAAAAAATATTATAGACCTAGACAAACTTAACTAAATAATCAATAACTCCAAAACAGAGACTTTAACAAAAGTAATTTTATTCATTACAACTATAAAGAAGCAATCATTTTCTGATTATTTAAATTCAGTCACTTTTCCTCCCTCCCACAAAACCTGTAATTATTTCTCGGAGTAACTCAGACCAGGGATAAACTTAAACCAATACAAGCCCACTAAAGGTTTAGTTTGCTGCAAGAGAATTCTCCAACGGTACTTACTGGCAAAATTTCAAATGTTATTGCAATTTAGAATGGGTTACCGATATTAGTCAGTTTGCAGTTTTAAATGATATTAAAGCGTTCATTTACGGCATGGAACATTAAAAACTCCATATGCAAAAAAATGAGACCTCATTAAGATTAAATCTGCCATAAGTAGAATTATTTTCTATGACTTCAATAATAAAATTTGCCCACTGATGCAAATCCTGGGCAAATTGACCCACTGATGCAAATGACCAATCCTCACCGCTACATTAATCCAAATCTATAAAACCTCATTATAGTTGTACATAACTTGATAAATGCAACATCCTTGCAATTCTGCATCAGCTTCCAAAGATACAACTGCATTAAAGATCAGTAAAAGGATAAAATCACAATATAGGTTAGATCATTATATTGGGTTTATTAAAGCACAAAAATAAACTATTTTGTCTACACTGATGTTTTTCTCCAAATGCAAAGGAAGGAAGATAAACCGAAGACGGACACAAAATGCTGGAGTAACTCAGCGGGACAGGCAGCATCTCTGGAGAGAAGGAATGGGTGACGTTTCGGGTCGAGACCCTTCTTCAAACTGAAGAGTTACTCCGGCTTTTTGTGTCTATCTGAGCCAGATCTAAACTTGCTCACTCCCATATCCTATATGATTCCTCATTTTCAGACAACTCTGTGCACACAAAAAAAAGGAACAGATTCTGCACAATATGAACATGAAGGAGATAATTTGACATCTTAAACATAGTCTGAGAAGAAAATTTCTTCTAATCCCCTCGCATGATTCAAACTTAATGAACCATTTTCATTCATCTCATTAGGAATTAATTACCGTGAAGGCTTTTCATCAGATAACTCTACCTACTCAGCTCCAGTGAAGAATGTTCACACTCCACATTTTTGAAATTGTAGAGCACTCCTGACAACTCGGCAGTGAAGCTATGCTCCACGTCTTGTTTTGCTATGCTTCCTATAATGAAATGCTCAAATTCATCTTCTCCTTCATGGTAGAGTTGCTGCCTTACAGCAAAAATGCAGCACCGGAGACCCGGGTATGATCCCGACTACGGGCGCTTGTCTGTACAGAGTTTGTACGTTCTCCCCGTGACCTGCGTGGGTTTTCTCCGGGATCTCCGGTTTCCTCCCAAACCAAAGATGTGCAGGATTTTAGGTTTATTGACTTGGTATAAATGTAAATTGTCCCAAGTGTGTGTAGGATTGTGTTAGTGTGCGGGTATTGCTGGTCAGCACAGACTCCACTGTATCTCTAAACTAACCTAAAACAGAGGTTTTATCTAACACTTTCTCAGGCAGTGAGCTCCAGATATCAACTACACTCAGCATTAAAAAAAAGACTTTCCTCTCAAATTCTCTTTAAAATACTTTACTCTCACCTAAAAACCAATACCACCTTTTTTTTGGATAATGGATCTTCTTCATCTTGCGAATGAAACATAAACCAAAGGAATAGTTAGATCTCAAGCCGGTGTTGAGCTGCTAGGTTGTTGCCTCTGCGGCAATGTCTGCCAGGCCCTGAGCTCCATTTGGTGGGTGGTAGAGCGGGCACCCAGAGATGACATGGTTGGCTGTCTGTTGTTCGGCTCCGCATTCACAGGGTGGGCTCTGGCGGAGCCCCCCTCTCCACATGCTGGCATTGAAATGCCCAACTCCAGTACAAAGTCTGTTGAGCTTCACCCATGCTCCTCTGGGGAGCTCAGACCCTGGACAGCTTTTTATCTGTTGAAGAGATGTAGCTGTGTAATGGAGATGAGGTCGCCTTCCACTCCTGTGACCACTTGGTGACTATCCAGTGTGCTTTTGTCTCAGTTGGCTGGATGAATACTAGGAGTTGTTTTCCATGTGGAGCAAAGGGGTGACGGGACTTCAGTCAGGGTGGCCTCTGCTCTCTGCTGATAGCCTGATGGAGGAGGTGATCTGGGTCCATGGCACGACGAGATAGTGCCAGAGTGCCATGGACAAAAGGTTCTGACTCTCGGTCTTATGTATGCCTTTTATAATTGTATACACTTTACTTAGATCATCCTTCAGGTTCCTTCATTCAGCCAAACCAATCTCTCCCCATTGTATTAAAGGTCTCCAATACAGGCAACGTTCTGGAATCCTCCTGCAACCACATCATTCCTATAGTGTGGTGGTCAGAACTCCAAGTACAGTCTAAACAGTGTTTTAGAAAGTTGGAACATCACGTCCCAATTTTTATATTCCAAGCCGACACCAACATGCCAAATGCCTTCTCACCACCCTACCTACCCGTTTCCCCTTTCGGAGGAATGTACACTTGTACCCCTTGGTCTCTCACTGTTCATCAACATCCCTGAGTGCTCTATCATTTACTAACCATGTCCTATTCCTATTTGCCTTTTCAACAACTATCACTTTGCACTTTTCAGGATTAAATTCCATCTACCGATGCTCAATAGACAATAGGTGCAGGAGTAGGCCATTCGGCCCTTCGAGCCAGCACCGCCATTCAATGTGATCATGGCTGATCATCCACAATCAGTACCCCGTTCCTGCCTTCTCCCCATATCCCTTGACTCCACTATCTTTAAGAGCTCTGTGTACCTCTCTCTTAAAAGCATCCAGAGCCAGCCTCTGAGGCAGAGAATTTTAATTTTTTTGAAAGGCTACTGAACTTTTAGTTTTTTTTAGTTTAGAGATACAGTGTGGAAACAGGTCCTTCGGCCCACCGAGTCCGAACTGACCAGCGATCCCCGCACACTAACAATATCCTCCACGCACTAGGGACAATTTACAATTTTACCAAGCCAATTAACCTACACCCCTGTATGTTCTTGGAGTGTGGGAGGAAACTGAAGATCTTGGAGAAAACCCACGCAGTTCACGGGGAGAACGTACAAACTCTGTACAGGCAGCACCAGTAGCCAGGATCGAACCCGGGTCTCTGGCGCTTAACAATGCTGCCCTAATCATCAGATCCATATCCTGCTGTAGCTTCAGACAACTTTCCTCACTATCTACAACGCCAACAACTTTCACTTGCATACTTACAATTATACCTCATTCACAAATACCGCAGTTATACTGCCCTTCCTGTCATTTGTGTTGCCCAATACTGATAATCTCATGCGTCATCAGTATTCAGGAGAGTAGAGTTCATAGCCGTCTAGTAGACCAAGAGCTTGGTGCTAGGTTTAATATCTTCAAACACTTTAACACAGCACTGAAGTTGGCCACAAATGTTATCACTGCTGGCTGAATTTTTTGTACAAAGGGTCTCCTGAGATGTGCAGCTCAAACCCTGCAATGATAACACAGTGCATCTGAAATACGACCCTTTGCAGTATTGATACAAAACCCAGAAAATAGCATGGTTTTTATTCTCCTGCAACTCTGATCACCTACACAATCAGCGCGACATTTTGCTCCTGTTCCATTACCTCTTAAAAATTAAATACATATATTTAGCAACACCATTGAACATTCCCCCTTGAAGGTTCTCCATCATTTCCCCGATGAATAATGTTGGTAATTTTTCAACTAGCGATGATCAGACCAACTCCAGTGAAGACTTTCCTCCACAGAACTATTGGCCTAGTTCTAACTATGGACATAGTATAAATATTTCTTGATTAGTACAGATGTCAGGGGTTATGGGGACAAGGCAGGAGAATGGGGTTAGGAGGGAGAGATAGAACAGCCATGATTGAATGGCGGAGTAGACTTGATGGGCCGAATGACCTCATTCTACTCCTATTCCTTATGACCTTATTCATGCGCTATTCACATTTGCCACCTGTCATCTATCGTAGCCATCTGCACCACTAGATGGCAGGGAAACTTCATCCCGTGTGTATTTAGTACGCATCTAGCATAATCCGTTATCCCATGCTTTTTTTTTTTTAAATGGGCACCAGGACAAAATGTAGGAGGACTCAAGAATGGAATTCAAACAACAAGACATTGCAGTCATGTAAAGGGAAGCGGTTTGATGTGTCACTCCAGGCCTCTCCAAGCAACGGAGGGATGTCGTAAGCAAATACAGAGTTTAAATCCCACACCATTTAACAAATGGCCAGTTTCAGTCGCATTATGTGGAAGTTTATATCCATGTTTGTTTGGGTTTTTGACAGGACTCCCTCTGGACCTCAATGTAACAGATGATTCTAGCAGCAAGCAACATATTTCCTTCTAGTGCACCTTTCCCAGTGAGATTAAAGAACACAGCTGTGCGAGATGGCAATGCGGTTGCAAGGCGGAGGTGGTGGACGGTAGGGAAAAGAGCTGAAGACGGTAGGATGATACATGTGACTGAACACCATGGGAGCAATGGAAAGTGAAGAGAATGCATGAAGGGCTAGATTGGCGACGTATTAAGGGACTCTTGGAGAGGAGATGTAAATAAAGCCATATGTCACCACACTCCTTCTTCCTTCCCATTTAATGGCTCCATTTGGTTTACTGTCTCATTAAAAGAAAAATAATCACTTTCTGTTCATCGCTGAGTTTTTCATATCTACAAGAATCCAAAAGGGGACCCATACTACCCTGACCATGCACTCATGTCATTCATGCATTTGGGAAGAAAGTACAGGAGCCTGAAAACTGTAACTTCCAGCTTCTTCTTCTAGTGTGGTGGGCTCTTTCATGCCAAACCACAAGAGCAGAGTTTAGGCTTGAACTCTCATGTGAAAGATGGAATCTTCAGCTGTCTTCCACTCGCTCAATGATCTGTGGAATGTAACTTGAACCCAAAATCTCTGACTCAGGAGCACAGCCAGAGCTGGTCTTCGTTAACAAAGTGACTTCGGGAAAAATATTTTAAAAAGCACAAAGCACCCTATCGAAGCATGTATAATAAATCTGATGAATGATAACAGCACAGACAAAACCATATGGATTCAACCAATCGCTATTACAGAAACATGGATCTGGACTGACAACAATGGCAAATCAAATAATTCTGAATGTTTAACAATAAGCACCAGTTAAAATAGGAAAGCGTGCTGGAGTTATTGTACACCTGATGGTAGAGATGGCCCAGAAAGTGTACGGAAAGGGCCAGGATGCCGAAATTTAACAGCCATTCACAAAAAAACATGTAGCAATCAATTTCTGCACGCCTAAATAACACGCAGACAAAGTGATTAAGGGGCGAGTAACATATATATCACACAAGTGTAGTGATAGTCTTCAACCATCCAGTGAGAGCAATTCCACTGCACATGTGAACATATTAGGATTAAGAGTAAACTACTTGTCTGCCTGAGCCTGTTCCACCATTTAATATAATCAAGGCTTATCTGCTCAACTCCGTGGTAACACTTTACCCATCCACTTATCAAGAATCCATCTATTTCTGTTTTCTAACCTCTCAAATATTCTAACAATCTTTGAGGAACACTTCCCAAGAATCATATAACCGTACAAGAAAAAATATTGCCTCATCCAATTCTTTGCAAACAAATATGGGTCGTTGATGATTGTTGCGGACTCAATGGGACAAAGGGCATCTTTGGAACAACGTGGGCTGAACACCTTTTCAGCAGTCGAAATGTGTAGGAAGGAACTGCAGATGCTGGTTTAAACCGAAGATAGACACAAAAAGCTGGAGTTACTCAGCGGGTTAGACAGCATCTCTGGAGAAAAGGAATAGGTGACGTTTCAGGTCGAGACCAAAAAGCTGAGTTACTCCAGGTTTTTGTGTCAACCTTACAGCAGATGTGTTTTGCGTAAATGTACCATTTGGCAGGTTTTGGCAGGAATAAAAATGCTTGGGAAAACAAAAATCCAATTGGAAAACTTGAGGCACAGACAAATTTCCGAAAGGGCATCAAAATAAACAAACTGCAGCAAGTATTGTCTTGTTCTTGAAGTTAAGCAAATTAATTTCCATACCTATGTAAACTTTTGATCACTTTTGACAAACGAAGGGTCTACTAGCTTGAGAGTGCAACAAAGGGTCAACCAACTGATTTGCGGGACAGCCCAAACAAGAAGAGAAAGGGAAGCCCAGCTCTTACTAAACACATTTATAAATGAATGAGATGAGGCTGTATCTTGCATAAAATAGTTAACATTTCTAACAACTTCGGGATTTCCCCATATAAAACGGAAATCCCCCAATTGCAGACCATGCTTTTCCAAAGCTTTTCTCAATGTGTAATAATGCTAGATTCCTTTGAGCCTATGGAAAAAAAACATAAATTAGTGATAATCCTATTGTGTTTACCCTGGGAAAATCTGACCCTTAAATCTGTGCCTGCTTAGTCCTCCCAATCCATTCATTGGACTGAAGAGGAAGAAAAATGCATGCGGAGGAGCGAGTACAAGCTTATGTACAGGGGAATTGTCAACATTTGGGTCAAAAACATGCATCAGGCCACATATGTGTAGGAAGGAACTGCAGATGCTGGTTTACACTGAAAATGCTGGAGTAACTCAACGGGACACATGTCCTGTTGTTGATTATTCTTCCTTCTGCCTTTACACAGGGAGAGAATAAAAGAGGACAAAGGACAAGAAAAATGAGGGGGAAAAAAGGATGGCACACTGGGACAGAAGTTAATGCTCCCGTCTCACTGCTCCAGACACCTGGCCTTAATCCTGGAAATCGTGTAATCTCCCAGTGACGTAAGGGCCTGTCCCACTTGGGCGTCATTTGCGCGTCATTTACGCGACAGCATTTACGCAGCACGATGCATGGCGTCCATTACGCGTGCACGCTGCGTGGTAACGTAGGCTCTGACGCGCGGTCGCGCGCGGCGCCCCAGGATTTTGGGATTCACAAAATCTTCGCGCGCCACCTGCGTGACGCGCAAATGACGCCCGAGTGGGACAGGCCCTTAACTACTCTCTTTTCTCTTGGGATGGTCCCATGTACCAAATTCATGTTGACTGGCGAATTATCAATTGTAAATTAGCCCTTCCTGCAGGAAAGTGGGAGAAGAATCAAACGGGGGAGTTTAAGGGCATGCGAGAATGCGTTACAGACAGAGCCAACGGAAAATAACGAGAGTGGGGATAGGATTGATGACATTGCTGTGCTGGGAGCAGGCGCAGGCCTGAATTGCTGCCTTCCGAGTTGTAATAAGTAGCTAAGTAATTATGACACACTCATCAAAGAAGCAGCTCATGCTGTTCTCCCTGAACCTATTTTAACTGGAGACTTATGTCTTACCCAGCCTATTTTAACTCAAGGTCTCCCATAATTACAAATCCAGGCAGTATAAATCATTATTCAATTTCCTTTGTGGAATTTGGTGGTCCATAAATATACCTTTGAAATAGCAAATGTTTCAATTATTTAAAAACAACTACGCTCTCAGTACCATAAATAAAAGCCTTGCCTTTTACGTTAATAACTATATCTTCAATATTCTTCCTCTTGCAATTTTTATTTAATATAGCCAGCGGCATTCATCACAGCCCACTTGACGTCAGGATTCTATTGTAGCAACATCATTGAGTTCCATGCTAATTCATGATTCTACCATTTCCACAAAACCTCACACATGTAGAAAAGAAATGCAGATGCTAGTTTAAATCGAAGATGGACACAAAATGCTGGTGTAACTCAGTGGGCCAAGCTTCAGTCTCGACTCGAAACGTCACCCATTCCTTCTCTCCAAAGATGCTGCCTGTCCCGCTGAGTTACACCAGCTTTTTGTGTCTATCTCACACAACATGGGCAGCACGGTGGCGCGGCAGTAGAGATGAGACCCGTGTTCGATGCCGAATACGGGTGATTGTCTGTACAGGGTTTGTACGTTCTCCCCGTGACCTGCGTGGGTTTTCTCCGAAATCTTCGGTTTCTTCCCACACTCCAAAGATGTACAGGTATGTAGGTTAATTGGTAAATGTAAATATTATCCCTAGTGGGTATAGGATAGTGTTAATGTCCGGGGATTGCTGGTCGGCGCGGACCTGGTGGGCCGAAAGGGCCTATTTTCACGTTGTAACTCTAAACTAAATTATACATCCAATGCTTCACAAATTCAGAGCACTGCAGCCAAGTAAAAACTGGTCATGCGTTGTTGTATAATTACCTGTTGCAGTTTTTCCTTACTATCTTCCTCCTTAACCTTTATTTACTGAAATAAAGTCGCCGTAGAGTCATACAGGGCGTAAACATGCCCAGCTCGACATTTGTCCCATATCCCTCTAAACCATATATATCTATGGAGCTGTCCAAAGGTCTTTCAAACCATTTGTTATTTATGTAGATTTTAGCAAGGCTTTTGACAAAGTCCACCTGGCATTTTGGTCACAAAAGCAAAAACTCATGTGATCCATCCAGAACAGCATATTGGATGCAAGATGGGCTTAGTCTCAAATGAGGGGAGATTGTTTCAAAGGGCCAGTCACTTAAAACTGGGTTGCATAGGAATTTCCTCTCGCAAAGGGAGTGAATCTCTGGAGTTCCCTACCTCAGTGCTGTGGAGGCAAGATCATTAAAGTGATTAAATTGAAGTTGTGGACACGTCTATAAAGTAAAATAATTCAAGATGTTGGATTTACTCCCATTTGGAAGAGAATAGGCTAATTAGGGATAGCCAGCATGGCTGTATGCGGCCTTACTGACGGTTAAGTTTTCTGAGGAGGTGACAAAGGAGATTGATGAAGGTAGGGTGGTGGATGTTGTTTATATGGAGTTTAGTAGGGCTTATCAGAAAAATAAGATGCTCGGGATTCACGATTACTTGGCCATATGGATCCAGATCCAGCTTATTCATAGATGACAAACGGTTGTGGTGGAAGGAAGATATTCAGGCTGGAGGTTCGTGACTGGTGGAGTTCAGGGTCTAGAACTATTTGATAAGATGGTTAAAAATTACACTTTCCCTTATTTTCCAAAACACAAAATACATTACTAAGAAACTTGTGCTGAAACTAAATACAATGCTAACCAGTCTGAAGAAGGGTCTCGACCAGAAACATCACCTATCCCTTCGCTCCAGAGATGCTGCCTGTCCCGCTGAGCTACTCCAGCGTTTTGGGTCAATCACAGCTTCGAGTACAATATATAGGCCTCTGGTTACCACACTATAGAAAAAAATGTGACAGCAGTGAAGAGGTTACAGAGAAGATTTTTGAGGCTGTGGCCAAGACTGGAAAATTTCAGCACTGAGGTAAATTTAGAGAGAGTGGCTGTTTTCTTTGGAGGCAATGAAGCAATCCAGAAATTTGATACACCCCGATTAAACTATTAGGGGCCTAAAATAAATAATATGAAGCATCTATTTTCCTTAGGACAGGGAACCAAAACTTGGGAGGCATAAATTATATGATAGCAGAATTAGGGAGAAGACAAGTTAATTTTTTACCAAGAGAGTGATGGTAATCTGGAGTTTACTATCTGACAGGTGATAGCAGCAGAAACAGAGTGTTTAGGACAAATGCAGATGAGCACTGAAAGACCAAATTACTTCATGACTACTGAACAGATGCTCAGTAGAGTACCACAACAATCACAATGGCCAAAATGGCCCCTTACAATGTCTCAAATTGTTAATGATTCTGATCTAGTAACTTTGGAAGAGAAGATGATAACACTAGTAAAAAAAAATAGCGCATTAGCACTGCTCAAGTTAATGATACTGGCAAAAATAACAAAAAAATCCAACAGTGTAACTACCAGTGAGGCTCTCAACAATTTACCTTTGAATTTACCAAATTCATATAGATGTAGTATTGAATTTATACCAGTATTTTGGCCCACATGTAAAGGGCCTGTCCCACGAGCATGCGACTCCATGCGGCAAGCACGACCTAAAGGGCCTGTCCCACCAGCATGCGCCTGCATGCGGCAAGCGCGACCAAACCAGAAGCGGGGGCCGCGCGGAGGTCGAGTGAGTGACATGATGTTCGAGCGAAGTCCGCGGGAAGTTCGCGCGTGACGTACGGCGTCGAGGCGGCTGCGGGCTGGCAGGCCGTTGTCGTGCAGAATTTTTGAACACGGTCAGTTTTTCGGAGCCCCGCGCGATGTCGGGACCAGCTCTGCACAACTCCATACGGCTCCGGCGATCAAAGTGGGACCGGCCCTGCGAGGCCGTACGGCTCAAGCGACCACGCTAGGTCGCGCTTGCCGCATACAAGCGCATGCTGGTGGGACCGGCCCTTTAGGTCGCGCTTGCAGCATGGAGTCGCATGCACGTGGGACAGGCCCTTAACGTAGCTAGGAATTGCAAAATACTGTTTAATCTAGTCTTCAAGGTAATGTATAGCCTTTACAAAGTTTGAAGTTTAGTGGCATAATGGCCCATCTCCATAAAGAACTACTTCAAACAAAGTGGTTTCCAATGTACACGAGCAAGAAGATATTCACAAATTTGTAGCATACATATGAAACAAGTTGCTTTTCAACACAGTTAAACGCCCAAAGGCTTTGACATGAATGTTGTCTTACAAAATTGACACCAAATGTCGCAAGTTAGATGACGAAATGCTTGTTCAAATAGTGGAGGTTTTAAGTAGCTGCTTAAGGAAGACTGAGGTGCAGAGGTTAAGGAAGGAATTCCAGAACAAGCTTTGAAAATGAGACATGGCTGCCAATTTTCCTTCATCTTGAATGAATGAATAGGTTTATTGGCCAGGTATTCACATACAAGGAATTTGCCTTGGTGCTCCACCCGCAAGTGAGAACATGACATACAGTGACAGTTAGGAATGACACACAAAACATTAAACAGTAATCATTTATTTCACGTTTGTTTTCCTTTATGTACTGTGCTAATGCCTTTCTGAACACAACAACCCAATCAGCTATAATCACCCTTTCAATACATTTCAATTTGTTACTACTAGCAGCCTGATAAAGTTCTTACTAGTTTCAGCTTTCCTTATCTAAAAACAAATCTTAAACCAAGTGTGTTTTGGTTCAGGACAACTTCAATCAATGAAAACATTATTCAATTCATCTAAACACCACACCATTTATGACAACTTTACCAGATATTTGTTGCTCCAGGAAGAATAACCCCGGCTTTCCAATTTATTTCTGCAATTGTACCCCGCTTCTTCCCAAGATTAATCTGTTCTATCTTTTCTGCACACTCTTCATGGATTTTAAAACTGCTCAGAACTAGACGGAAAATCCCAGTCGCCGCCAAACCGGACTTTTGGGAGGTTCGCCGTAAACTCCAGGCGCTCCAGTTTCTTCCCACATTCGAAAGACGTGCAGGTTTGTATGTTGTAGGAAGGAACTGCAGATGCTGGTTTAAACCGAAGATAAACACAAAATACTGGAGGAACTCAGCGGGACAGGCAGCATCTCTGGGTAGAAGGAATGGGTGATGTTCCGGAAGAAGGGTCTCGACCCGAAATGTCACCCATTCTTCCAGAGATGCTGCCTGTCCCGCTGAGTTACTCCAGCGTTTTGTGTCTACCTTCAGGTTTGTAGGTTAATTGGCTTCTATAAATTACCCCTCGTATGTAGGGTAAAATTAGTGCTGGTCGTCGCTGCAGACGCGGCGGACCAAAGGGCCTGTTTCCACTCTGTATCTCTAAACTAAACTTCCTTGCTTTTGCAATACATTTACAAGCTCCATTCCTCTGCAATATACTTTAATTATGAAACTTCCAAATACATAATTCAGTATATTCATGCATTGCCATTCACAGAGCAGGACAAGCAATACACAACTCACATGAAGTTAATTTTTCTGGCACATACGTTCCATCAGGGATAAGCCAGAGTTTTTCTTTAAAAGCACGTTCCAGCCCCACAATGTGTAAGTAGGAAAGCATGAAACTAAAACCTCTACCCCATAAATGCGTAACAGTGGCTGCACTGTGTCCCTCAGTACATAGTTCTTGACCCTGTAATGTGCCAGCTGCAGTTTAGTCATGGGCACCACCTTGCACATGATGGGCCAGAGCAAACCTCCCGGCAAGTTGACTGCCCTTACGCAGCAGTTCGTGATTATCCCTGCGTACATCGCCAAGCACAGAAAGGACAGTCCTGTGTCACTCAGCTGATTGGGATGAACCCCAACCATGACCACCATATCACTTTCCAGTCATTCTTAGCAAATTCATATTCCAGAATTAAGCTGGATAATGGGCTCGTTCCCAACTCTGTCACTGAAGCACAAGTGGTGCTGTGATCCCCAAAAGGTCAATCTGCAAGTCGAATTGATAGTAAATTAAGCAAGCTCAATGCCAGGAGTTATTTCAAGAGGCTCGTATACAAAAACAGGGATGTACATAGCAAAAGGATTTGAGTATAGGAGCAGGGAGGTTCTACTGCAGTTGTACAGGGTCTTGGTGAGACCACACCTGGAGTATTGCGTACAGTTTTGGTCTCCAAATCTGAGGAAGGACATTATTGCCATAGAGGGAGTGCAGAGAAGGTTCACCTGACTGATTCCTGGGATGTCAGGACTGTCTTATGAAGAAAGACTGGATAGACTTGGTTTATACTCTCTAGAATTTAGGAGGTTGAGAGGGGATCTTATAGAAACTTACAAAATTCTTAAGGGGTTGGACAGGCTAGATGCAGGAAGATTGTTCCCGATGTTGGGGAAGTCCAGGACAAGGGGTCACAGCTTAAGGATAAGGGGGAAATCCTTTAAAACCGAGATGAGAAAAACTTTTTTCACACAGAGAGTGGTGAATCTCTGGAACTCTCTGCCACAGAGGGTAGTTGAGGCCAGTTCATTGGCTATATTTAAGAGGGAGTTAGATGTGGCCCTTGTGGCTAAGGGGATCAGAGGGTATGGCGAGAAGGCAGGTACGGTATACTGAGTTGGATGATCAGCCATGATCATATTGAATGGCGGTGCAGGCTCGAAGGGCTGAATGGCCTACTCCTGCACCTAATTTCTATGTTTCTATGTAATGCTGAGGCTCTACAAGGCGCTGGTCAGGCCTCATTTGGAATATCGTGAGCAATTTTGGGCACCATATCTGAGGAAGGATGTGCTGGCTCTGGAGTGGGTCCAGAGGAGCTTTATAAGAATGATCCCAGGAATGAGTAGGTTAACCTATGATGAGCATTTGTCGGCACTCGCTGGAGTTTAACAGAATAAGGGGGACCTCATTGAAACGTACAGAATAGTGAAAGGCTTGGATAGAGTGGATGTGGAGAGGATATTTCCACTAGTGGGAGATTCTAGGTCATAGCCTCAGAATTAAAGGACGTTCTTTTAGGAAGGAGATGGGAGTAATTTCTTTAGTCAGAGGGTGGTGAATCTGTGGAATTCATTGCCACTGAAGGTTGTGGAGGCCAAGTCAGTGGATATTTTTAAGGCACAGATAGATAGATTGTTGATTAGTATGGGTGTCAAAGGTTATGGGGAGAAGGCAGGGGAATGGGGTTAGGAGGTATAGATAGATCAGCCATGATTGAATGGCGGAGTAGACTTGATGGGCCAAATGGCCTAATTCTACTGATATCTCTTATGACCTGCGGTTTTTCTCAGAGATCTTCAGTTTTCTCCCACTCCAAAGACATACAGGTTTGTACATTAAATGGCTTGGTATAAATGTAAAAATTGTCCCCAGTGTGTGTCGGGTAGTGTTAATGTGCGGGGATCGCTGGCCGCTGCGGGCTCGGTGGGCTGAAGGGCCTGTTTCCGCGCAGTAATCTCTATACTAAACAAAGTTTGCATGCTTACTTGGAAGCTCCAATGACAGGCAATATGAACTGATTGCCAGGTCAGGATACCACCTAACAGAATCCGCCATCTCCTTTCCCTGGAGGGCCTCAGGGGCGTTCCATGTAGGGTACTACCCAATCGACTGCACGTTATTGAAGGTCTTCCTACAGTCTGCGAGACATGGGGAACATGGCCTGATGCTTCTGAATAAAACATGCCATGACAACATGGCCAGACCAGCCCTTCAAAACACAGGGCCCACAGACAGAACCACAGCATGTCATGACCCCCCCGACTCTCAGTCTGAAGAAAGGTCTCGACCCGAAACATCACGTGCTCCTTCTCGCCAGAGATGCTGCCTGACCCGCTGAATTACTCCAGCATTCTGTGTCAGTCATCTGTTTAAATCAGCATTGGAAGTTCCTTCTTACACATGTCATGATTCTTGGTGTCCGTTGATGGAGCCACTCAACAGTATCCATCACAATAAGGGCTTATTGTGGCCACAATAAGGGATACATTTCCTTCTCTGGAGACTTCTGTGTGTGGATATGATCCATTTTCGATCTCCAGATAGTAGATTGATGCAGTGATCGCTGCAATGCAGGAGCAAGGTATGGGCACACCTGCATCACCTAAAGCAACATAGAAAACTTCATACCCTATGACCAAGTTCGTTATTGCAATCCATGGGAAACACAATTCCAGTATCAGTTTAGACAAAAATGCTGGAGAAACTCAGCGGGTGAGGCAGCATCTATGGAGCGAAGGAAATAGGCAACGTTTCGGGTCGAGACCCTTCTTCAGACTTCTTCAAACCCTTCTATTTCCTTCACTCCATAGATGCTGCCTTACCCGCTGAGTTTCTCCAGCATTTTTGTCTACCTTTGATTTTCCAGCATCTGCAGTTCCTTCTTAAACATCCAGTATCAGTTTTACTGAATCCTTAGTACAGGCACTGGCTCCTTCAACCCATATTTCTGGAACCTTTGGGCAAATAAACACAACAGTGTAGGAAATGTAAAAAAAATTATTATATTGTTTACAGCGTACTGTGTTTACATATTCTGTTGTGCAGCTGCAAGTAAGAATTTCATTGTTCTATCTGGGACATATGACAATAAAACACTCTTGACCAGTTGTCAAAGAACATGGATTCACCAAAAGCCTATTTATGCCTTTTAAACTCCATTTCCTACAGAATTTCCAAGATTCGTACAAAATTTACATTCCATTTATGTTTGTTCCCAAGTTCCATTGAGATCATTTGTTGCTATTTGTGTTAATCAGGCGTGCCACGTAATCACAGTTGACGTGCATCAATAACACAAATGGACAACCAGATCATTTTAATGAAATTCAGTTCAATTTACTGATCGGCATTCGCAATCGACCTGCTCACTTTCACAATGAGGCAGCATTTTGTAACTTCCTTGATGAAAACCTCTTTCCCAAAGCTCTTCAAAGCTCTCAGTGGAAAGATGCTGCATCGTCACACAAGGATGGGGAAGGAAAAGAGCAAACCACATTTCGGAAATTGCTAGAAAAATTGTCAAGTTACTGCAGCACACCATCCAGCTTTGCCAGCTCATTGGAACACAATATTATCTGAATATCACTGACATTCAAGACTATTATAAATGAATCCTGTTAAAAATTAAAAATAGACATTGTACTTTATAATTTAAATTTAGTTTAGTTTAGGGATTCAGCATGGAAACTGGCCCTTCGGCCCACTGAGTCCGCGCAGACCAGCGATCCCCGCACACTAACGTTATCCTACACACTAGGGACAAATTCTACAATTTTACCAAAGCCAATTAACCCACAAGCCTGCACGTCTTTAGAGTGTGGGATGAAACCGGAGATCCCAGAGAAAACCCACGCGGGTCCCGGGGAGAATACACTAATTCCGTACAGACAGCACCCCTGGTCAGGATGAAATCCGGGTCCCTGGCGCTGTAAGGCGGCAACTCTACCGCTGCGCAACCGTGTCGTGCAGATGGTGTGATTAAAACTGCAATTAATTATAATGTTTTTAAACCTCACTAAACAGTTCTACATGTTATATTGCAGGGGTGGGGAACCTGCGGCCTTCTAGGCCATTAAGTGCGGCCTTTTGAATGAATCCAAATTTTGTAGAACAAATCCTTTTATTTTTATTTAAGAAGGAACTGCAGATGCTGGAAAATCGATGGTAGACAAAAAATGCTGGAGAAACTCAGTGGGTGAGGCAGCATCTATGGAGCGAAGGAAATAGATGCTGCCTCACTCGCTGAGTTTCTCCAGCATTTTTTGTCTACCTTTTATTTTTATTAATATGTTTTTGTTCATCTTTTATTATTTTTATTTTAATCTTAAAATGAACGTATTTAAAATACCAAAGAGTAAAAGAAGATTCAACGAAATAATCCTCCCCGACTGACGGCCACAATTAAAACATCAGTAAGTCATGAGGGCTATTTTAACAAAATAATGTACATTTTGAAGTATATCTAATTGAGGTTTCTTGGATTAGATTACAGCTAACTTAATGCGGCATTCCAACATGAAAAGGTTCCCCATCCCTGTTATATTGCCTCTCTTTCGCTTCTGACCAAAATACAAAATGCTTGACATTGCTCTGTATACATTTTCATCTGCTACCATTCAACCAGCCTTCATCAGATCTCTTAATCAACTACCAGCTTCCTCACTTTTCTTTTCCTACTTCCGAGCTCTTTGTTATTTACAGACTTTATATTATTTCATGCCTGTGGCCCAACATCCAGCACTTGATACACCTCAAGAGCACAAACTTCAAATGCCAACCAAGATTTTCTTCTCAATAACAAGCTTCTTGATTATTTAGGTTCAAGGGTGAAGAACAATCTAGTAGGATGCTGCCAGGAGTCATTTTCACTGGTGCATGACATGTTAATCACAGTTTAAATGAGCCATTAAAGCCATAACAGAGGCATGAGGCAATAACAACTTTCACTGCAAACCTTATTCAACAAGCACTGGGCCCTTATGAACATACTTCAACCCACCATGTTGAGCAAAGGTAAACATTCCTCTCAATCTGTTACTGTGACAGAACAGCAAAGTTTCTAGACAAAGAAATAGTACAAATGATCCCTTTGTCCTCTAAGTGTTTCACATGCACCACCACAGACAAGTTGCAGCGATCAAGATGAATTTGTTCTGGCAAAAAAACGTTTTTAGTGGTAAAAAATTGAATTACTGTTACCAAGAGTGCAATGCACCAAATAATCAAACAAGAACAGCTCAAAATGCAGCCTCTCTGGCTTGCGAAGAAGGGTCTCGACCCGAAACTTCACCAATTCCTTCTATCCAGAGGTGCTGTCTGTCCCGCTGAGTTACTCCAGCATTTTGTATCTATCTTCGGTTTAAACCAGCATCTGCAGTTCCTTCCTTCACTCTCTGTCCTGGGTCTGCTCCACTGCCAAACTGGAGAAGCAGCACCTCGTATTCTGTTTGGGTAGCTTAATGGTGTGAATGTTGAATTCTCCAATTTTCGGTTAACTAACCCCCCCCGCGCACACACGCTTTCACCCCCACAACACCCCCCCCCCCCCATCTTCCCTCACACCCTTCCCTGTTCCCCACCTAGACTCTAACCTATTTTTCCCTCACCCCCTTCCACTCCTGTTACCTACCTCACCCCTGGCTTTACACCCGCACGCTTCAAACCCGTCTCACACCTACTGTTCTTATCTCTGGCCTTTGCTCCAACCAACCGCCTGTGAAAACCCCCTCCCGCGCCCATGTCGGCCCATTGCCTGCCACCCTTTGTCCCACCTCTTCCCTTTTCCAGCTTTCTTCTCCCCCCTCAGATGCTGCCTGACCTGCTGAGTTACTCCAGCACTTTGTGTCCTTTTGTGCGTTAACCAGCATCTGCAGCTCTCTGCGTTTCTAAACAGGTAGCTTATTTGCAACAGTGATTGCAAGCTTTCCTGCAGGTTCGAAGGACGATTTGATTTTCTTCTGTGTGGCCATCATCATCATCAATGTCAAGTTCTGAGGTTTCTGGGAGTCCTCACCATTGCTCGCCAATGTTGGATCTTCATGAAGTCCAGTGGAATGCTAATTCCCTGCCGATCCTGCAGCACGTTAGACATGCCAGGCACTCTTTGCTGTGATTCAACACAACCAAGACAAATAAAACCAATGAAAGGAAGGCAAGTTTCAGGTCGTCTGTTTTTCTAATAAAAAAATTCAAAGCAAATACAATATAGATTCAGAGTTGTACAGCATAACGATGAGACCTTCGGCCTATGACATTTATGCCAGCCATTTTGCCCATCCATATAATCAGTGTTAGGTCTTTATCCTTCAATACCTTGTCTATGTCAGTGTATATCTAAATGCCTCTTCAATATAGTAGTTTAGTTTAGTTTAGAGATACAGAACAGACAGGCCCTTCGGCCCACTGAGTCTGTGCCAACTAGCGATCCCTACATTATCCTACACATGCTGGGGACAATTTACATTTATACCAAGCCAATTAACCTACAAACCTGAAGGTCTTTGGAGAGCGGGAGGAAACCGAAGGTCTCGGAGAAAACCCAAGCTCATGGGGGAGAACGTACAAGCTCCGTACAGACAGCACCCGTAGTCAGGATCGAACCCGGGCCTCTGGCACTGAAAGTGCTGTAAAGCAGCAACTCTACCACTGAGCCACCGTGCCACCCTAGTAATTGTATCTGATTTTACCAGCTCCTCTGGAAGCATGTTCCAAATATCAATCACCCTCTTAATAAAATAGCCCCTAAAATCCCCTTTAAAATCTCATATCTCTCACCCTAACCCTATACCCACATGTGTCTGGGTACTCTCATCATGGGAAGACGATTTTCACTTGATCTGAGCCTCTAATGATCTTATCTATTTTTATGAACTGATCCCTCAGCCTCCTTCATTCCAGTCTCACTATATAACGATAATTCTCCAATCCGGACATCATCCTGGTGAATCCCCTCTGTATTGTGTAATCTGCAGGGCAAACATATCTTTCCTATAGTGTGGGGACCAGGCATATCTCTCCTGTACCGTAGTGACCAGTTGTGACGACATTATGCTTCGTAGGACCTTGCTGATTAAAAGGCAAAGGCAGTTCAGGTCAGAGCTCCTGACTTGTGGCACTTGAGAGAATAACACAGTATTCTATTGGATAGAGGTACACCCATGATAGGTGCTGTTATACAACTGCAGTTATGTTATCAACATTCCAACACAATACAAGAAGGAAAACTTCACGATTCAAATGATCTATTTTAAATTCTGATAGAACTTATCAGGGGCGGCACGGTGGAGCAGCGGTAGAATTGCTGCCTCACAGCGAATGCAGCGCCGGAGACCCGGGTTCGATCCCGACTACGGGTGCTGTCTGTACGGAGTTTGTGGGTTCTCCCCGTGACCGCGTGGGTTTTCTCCGAGATCGTCGGTTTCCTCCCACACACCAAAGACGTGCAGGTGTGTAGGTTAATTGGCTTGGAAAATGTAAAAATTGTCCCTAGTGCGTGTAGGATAGTGTTGGGACGACAGATGGCACAATGGGCTAAGTGTTCGGCTGGCAACCGGAAGGTAGCCGGTTCGAATCCCGCTTGGAGTGCATACTGTCGTTGTGTCCTTGGGCAAGACACTTCACCCACCTTTGCCTGTGTGTGAATGTGTGTGAATGTGTGTGAGTGATTGGTGGTGGTCGGAGGGGTCGTAGGCGCAGATTGGCAGCCACGCTTCCGTCAGTCTGCCCCAGGGCAGCTGTGGCTACAGAAGTAGCTTACCACCACCGAGTGTGACTGAGGAGTGTATGAATAATGCGATGTAAAGCGCCTTGAGTATTAGAAAGGCGCTATATAAATCCCATCCATTATTATTATTATTATTATTATATGCGGGGATCGCTGGTCGGGGTGGGCCGAATGGCCTGCTTCTATGCTGTACCTTTAAACAAAGCCAAATTGGTGTTTTTTTTGTCAAGTTCATGCCTGGAATTAAAAAGTTCTAATGCTCTAGTCTTTATAGAATGAAACTCTACATCAATTACATTTTCTTTAGCAGCCTGTTCACAAAATGCAAAACAGAATGTACCCCTTGTCAAACAAAAATCTAATTTTTGCAGATTTTAAATGACTTTTACAGTTCACTCGATTTTCCAACGGTTGGTTGGATGAGTTCAACATCTGTATTATGCAGATTTTTTTTTTTTTTGAATGAAAAAATTATTCACATGAATTTATACAAAAAGACAATTTTAGCTAACTAATATTTATATACATCAGCATACTATACTCACTTCAGAAATATGAAATCTAAATGGGATTAAAACTTATAATTGCTGCAATCAGTGATCTCTTCATGGGCATTTAATATTTCTTTAAAAATTCGCAACTGACCAAAATGAAGAACAAATTACAACGGTGCCAATGTGGCATGTAGGTTTGGTACTAACTTGTAACCAAGTTCTAATAAAGATCTGCATTCTTTAAAAATGCAATAGTTAAAGCTCAAAGCAAGTAAATGAATTCATTTTCTTATCTGTTACTTTACAAAACCAAACTGATCTTATTCACTTGCTTTCTTGTGTCAAAAGCCAGCATAACGACACAAATCAAATCTTTAGACTTCCTCCCCAGATCACTGTACTTAACTAGTAGTAAGCACCTGCTTCCATTGCAAGTCCCTTGTGTTGTTCTACATGAATGCACGCTACTGTAATAACTTTGCGATTGGGATCAAAAAAACAATTTAAGACTTAACACTTAAGTGTTAACAATGAGGAAAAGTCAAATGCTCCATAAACAATTCTGCTCCATTTTGCCTCTTATGACTGAATTTGCCACTCAATGAAGAGGCTGTTGAAGCAAGTAAGAATTTCACTGTTCCGTTTTGGGACATATGACAATAAAACACTCTTGACTACCTTAGACTGCACCTGGTGTAAGACTTCCAAACAGTCACTATTCTGATTTTTGATAAGGTATGTGGAAGAAATTCAAAACACATGTAGCCTTGATCACGAGTTCACACACATTCGCATTTGCATTCTGAGCGTGACTGCTTGTCAGGCACCGCCACATTTCCTCCCCACCCTTCCTCACAGAAACTAACGTGTATACTCAACATTTCAGAGATCAGTTAAGGGGACCTCGTCCTGCATTTTAAAGTCGTGCAAAATGATTACATTGAAGGCATGCAGTATGCAGTTAGAACATCAAAACATAGAACAGTACAGCACAAGAACAGACTCTTCAGCCCACAATGTCAGTGCAAAACATGATGCTAAGACCATGTCTGAAGGAAGGTCTCGATCCAAAACGTCACCCATTCCTTCTATCGAGAGATGCTTCCTGTTACTTCAGCATTTTGTGTCTACCATGTATTATCGACCTGCACACAGTCCAAATATATGCCTATTCAAAAGTCTCTTAACCACTATTGTGCCTGCCCTCAACCACCAACCTTGGTTACATGTTCCAGGCACCCAACACACTCAGTGTAAAGAAGGCTGCCCCACACATTTCCTTTACACTTTTCCCCTCGCACCTTATAGCTATGCCCTCTAGTTTTACCATCCTGGGCAAAGGGATTCTGACTGTCTACCGGAACAATGCCTCTCTAATTTTATATACTTCTATCAGGTATCTCTGCAGCCTCCAGCATTCCAGAGAAAACAATCCATCTGTCCAATATCTCCCTGTATCTCCCTAATCCAGGCATCATTCTGCTGCAAAGCTTGGATCCAAAGCTTACAACCCAGCGGTATGAATGTCAAGTTCTCTCATTTGAAGTAACCCTTGCATTCCCTCTCTCTCTCTCTCTCTCTCTCTCTCTCTCTCTCTCTCTCTCTCTGCCCCTCCCCCACCCTAGTCATCCTGCTAGTTTCATTGTTCATATCCCTTTGTTATCACCTCTTTCACAGCCTACAATGGACCATTGTGGGCTCCACCTTTCCTGAGTCATCAGTGCCCGTTCTGATTTATTCTGTAACTTTTCATGCCTCTGGTTTCCCTCTCCCCCGACTCTCAGTCTGAAGAACGGTCGCGAAGGGACCCGAAACGTCACCTATTCCTTTTCTTCAGAGATGTCGCCTGACCCGCTGAGTTACTCCAGCATTTTGTGTCTATCATTCTGGTAAACCTCTGCACCCTTTCCGAAGCCTCCACACCCTTTATGTATTGGGGTGACCAGAACGGCATTTAATATTCCAAATGCGGCATTACCAAAGTCCTGTAAAGCTGCAACATCACTTCAGTAACCTACATGTTCTCGATGCCCCCAATCTATGAAAACAAGCATACCATATGCCTCTTTACCACTATCTACTTGTGCTGCCATGTTTAACGAGTTATGGACTGGGACCGTAAGATCCTTCTGTACATCAGGTCATGTCATTAATTGTATATATTTCCCCCTTACATTTGACCTCCAAAAGTGCTCAGATTTGACCTTATACTTGCTCGGGTTAAATTCCATCTGCCATTTCTCCGCCCATTTCTGTAACTGATCTCTATCCCGCTGTGTACTTTGACAGCCTCACAGTTCGTGATGCCAGCAATCTTGCACCTGCAATCTTACTAACCAACCCATCCATGTTTCCATCCAAGTCATTTATATACATCACAAGCAGCAGGGGTCCCAGCACAGATCCTTGCGGAACTCCACTGGCCACAGATGTCCAGCCTGAATTGTGTCCTTTCACTGCACCATCTGTCTTCTAACAGTAAACCAATTCACACTTCTTCTTCTTATCGAGTCCACACACAAGATAAGATGTTGTTCAGCCAGAACTGAACGCACTTCTCGGCATCTGCATACGATGGTATCTGTCTTGTGCTTCTTGTGCGTGGTGGTGGAAAGATTGGTGAAAACATGCATGCATGGAGTTACAGAGTGATACAGTGTGGAAACAGGCCCTTCGGCCCAATTTGCCCACACCAGCCAACAATGTCCGAGCTACACTAGTCCCACCTGCCTGCGCTTGGTCCTTATCCTTCTAAACCTGTCCCATCCATGTATCTGTCTAACTGTTTAGAGTCATAGAGTGAAACAGTGTGGAAACGGGCCCAACTTGCCCACACTGGCCAACATGTCCCAGCTATTCTATTCCCACCTGCCTATTGTTTCTTAAATGTTGGGATAGTCCCAGCCTCAACTACCTCCTCTGGCAGCTTGTTCCATACACCCACCACCCTCTGTGTGAAAAGGTTACCCCTCAGATTCCTATTTGTGCAACTTAATCTTCTGGGTCAAATACAGACGACTTTACCAAATGCCTTACTAAAATCCACGTAGACAACATCCACCACCCTACACTCATCAACCAACTTCGTCACCACCTCAAAAAACCACGATCTAGTTGGTAAGATGCAACCTGCCGTGTAACAAAGCTACCCGCATACTGTTTCAGGAAACCCTCTTGGATACACCCCTCACATTCTGCCCCTTCTAAGCCTTTGGTATTGAGTCCCCGTCAATATTGAGGAAGTTAAAATCACCCACGAACACAACAATGTTGCTTTGGCATCTTTCAGTAACCTACATATCTGTTCCTCTATCTCCCTCTTGCTATTCAGGGGCCTATAGTACAATCCATTTAGAGTGCTTACACCTTTCTTATTTCTAAGCTCTCCCCATATCACCTCAGGGGACAAATGGTCCTGTATGTCCTCTCTAAGTGCTGCTGTCTTAATCTCCCTAATTAGTAGCGTAACTCCTGCACCTCTTTTGCTTCCCTCTCGATCACATCTGAAACACCTGAACCCCGGGACAGTGAGCATCTAATTGTGTTCCTCTTTCTACCATGTTTCCACAATGGCCACAACATCATAGTCCCATGCATTGATCCAGGCTCTAAGTTCATCTACTTCCTCCGTAATACTCCTTGCATTGAAATAAACACCCCGTGAGTCTGAGGGAGGATCTCGACCCGAAACGTCACCCATTCCACTTCTCCAGAGATGCTGCCTGACCCACTGACTTACTCCAGCACTTTGATGTAAGCCAGCATCTGCAGTTCCTTCCTACACAGCCCATTAGCATCACCATATTCCATATCCTCTCCCTGCCGGCCCAATGTTTGAAACTTACAGGTCCTAACCTTTATCTTCTCATCACTTCTCAACACTCCTTCCAATTTCTGACCTACTACTCTGGTTCCCACCCCCCTTCCTCTCTAGTTTAAACCCACCTGAGTAGCATCAGCGAACCTCTCTGCAAGGATATTGGTCCCCCTCCAGTTCAGATGCAACCCATCCCTCATGTACAAGTCACCTCTGCCCCAGAAGATAGACACAAAATGCTGGAGTGGGTGACGTTTCGGGTCGAGACCCTTCTTCAGATTGAAAAAGGGTCTCGACCCGAAACGTCACCCATTCCTTCTCTCCAGAGATGCTGCCTGTCCCGCTGAGTTATGCCCCTGTCCCACTTAGGAAACCTGAACGGAAACCCCTGGAGACTTTGTGCCCTACCCAAGGTTTCTGTGCGGTTCCCAGAGGTTCCCGGAGGTTTTTGTCAGTCTCCCTATCTGCTTCCACTACCTGCAACCTCCGGCAACCACCTGCAACCTCCAGGAACCGCACGGAAACCTTGGGTGGGGCGCAAAGTCTCCAGAGGTTTCCGTTCAGGTTTCCTAAGTGGGACAGGGGCATATTACTCCACCATTTTGAGTTGACCCTCGATTTAAACCAGCATCTGCAGTTCTTTCCTACACATTCTGCCCAGAAGAGATCCCAATGGTCTAAAAATCTGAATCCCTGCACTAACTCCTGAGCCACGCACTCATCTGCCCATTCCTTCCCTCACTAGTACATGCCACCGGGACTGTTCCAGAGGTTACTACTGTTGGGATCAACTGAGTTAATAATTTTGCCATGTAATTTTAGCTATAAGCTATATTTAGTTTTAGTTTAGAGATACAGTGTGGAAACAGGTCCTTCGGTCCACCGAGCCCATGCTGAACAGTGATCGTCAATACACTAGTTCTATCCTACACACATGAGGGACAATTTACAGAAGCCAATTAATCTACAAAAATGCCCGTCTTTGGAATGTGCAAAGAAACCGGAGCACCTGGAGGAAACCCACGCAGTCACAGGGAGAACGTACAAACTCCATACAGGCAACTCCCGTAGTCAAGTTCGAACCTGGGTTTCTGTCACTGTAAGGCAGCAGCACCACCGTGTCGCCCAAAATGTGGACCTCAAGGTCCACATTTATAAAGATACCAGACGACCCGTGGACCCGTTGGCTCCCCATTGTGATGCCAGTCAAAATGACGATCTGAAAATGGCGGCAAGCCCGGCAACCCTCCCCCATCTGCGCAGGTGGGGCTGACGCGCCTGGCAAGTGGGAGTCCAGTGCCGTTCACGTTATAAAGTAAATTCAAGTTTATAAAGGGAATTACTTTGTAAAATGGAACAAAACCTGCTACTGCACACCCCATGCGAATGGTGAGTAAGGCGCCCCTAAAATTGTAGCGCTATCCTGTACCGTTTTGGCTGTATTTCGGGAACATACATACATACATACACACAAGATGAGACTTTTAGTTATATATAGATATTTGCCAAGGAAACCAGGAGCATAAATCTGTTGAAATCTTGACATATCAGTATACATTTGAGAAAATTCAGGTTTCAATTTCAGTCTCACACAAGGTATATTTCTTCTAATTGGAAGCTAGCAGAAATATCACAGAAATAAAACAATTGGTATCGTGAATTAAGGACACTGTAGTAATAACTATAACACAACCATGTACACAGGTGCAGAAATGCTCAAAGATTTATCCCAAGTTGAAAATAATTTGAGGCAGAGTTCATGCAACCACTGTTCTGATGCTACTAATACATTTCTAGTCAAACTGAGGTGGTGTTCTCATTGCACCAACCATTTTGATTTTCCAAATTGAATTGGAAATTTAATTTGCTCAGAACAATTGAACTCAGATTTGTCCAGGAATAATGAAAAAGCTTTAAAAAAAAATGATGATAGAATTCTGTGGGGAAAAGAGAAATAGTGCAAATTCTCAGCAGATCAGATAATATCCCAAGCGGACATCATTTCACCTGAATAAAGAAAAGTTAGAACTCAAGCATGTTTAAGTTGCAGACAAAGGGGGGGAGGCATCTATGATATGGTGCGGTCCAATGGAAAGAAACTGCTTGTAGAACTCAGCGGGCCAGGCAGCATTTGTGGAAGGAAATGGACAGATGACATTTTGGGTTGGGATCCTTCTTCAGACTGAATGGTTCCAACCAGGAATGTCGACACTCCATTTCCCGCCACAGATGCTGCCTGATCCACTGATTTCCTCCAGCAGTTTTTTTATGCTTGACATTCCAGCATCTGTAGTTCTTTGTGTCTCCCTTGTAGGTAGGTTTGGAGGGATATGGGCCAAAGGAGGGACTGGTGTAGCTGGGACAGTGTGTTGGCCGGTGTGGGCAAGTTGGACCGAGGGGCCTGTTTCCACGCTGCATCACTCTATGAATAACTAATAAGGTGGTGGTGCTACCTGATGGAAGGCATTGTGACTTGTTATTGGTATCTGGAGATGCATAACAAAGCATGAATAAAAATAGGATGCAATAACCATAAAAATGTAGACACAAGGAACTGCAGATTTTGGAATTTTGCATAGAACACTCAAGGTGCTGGAGGAACTCAGCGAGTCAGGAAGCATCTCTGGAGAACATGGATAGGTGATACATATAGGAACCCTTCCTCAGACTGATCCCGTCTGCTGAGTTACTCCAGCACTTTGTGTCGTTTCACCTTGAAACTAGGCGCTGATGCCGCTGGTCTGCCCCAGTGAGCCCTACTTCACCAGCTATGGCACGGTCAGGTTGACGCAGCTGTTGTTTTGGCCTAAGTTGTAGCCTCTGGCCGACAGCGCTTTCTGCAAGTCACTGCCATATTCCTCTAGCATGTTGCTATTTGCTCAAGATTCCAGCATCTGCAGTTTCGTGTGTCTCCTGTCTTCACATGGTACTCATTAACTGATGCCTTTCAAACTCACTGACTCACTGCATCGTGGCTTGGTTCGGCAACTTGAGCGCCCAGGAGCGGAACAGACTACAAAAAGTAGTAAACACTGCCCAGTCCATCATCGGCTCTGACCTCCCTACCATCGAGGGGATCTATCGCAGTCGCTGCCTCAAAAAGGCTGCCAGCATCATCAAGGACCCACACCATCCTGGCCACACACTCATCTCACCGCTACATTCAGGTAGAAGGTACAGGAGCCTGAAGACTGCAACGTCCAGGTACAGAAATAGCTACTTCCCCACAGCCATCAGGCTATTAAACTCAACTGAAACAATCTCTGAACATTAATAGACCATCATCTGTTTATTTGCACTTTATCTGCTTATTTATTGATGTGTGTATATATTTATATAATGGTATATGGACTCACTTATATGTTCTGTATTCATGCCTACTATATTCTGTTGTGCTGAAGCAAAGCAAGAATTTCAATGTCCTATCTGGGACACATGACAATAAACTCTCTTGACTTGACTTGACTTGAAATCAACATACGACTCAATAAAAGGTCACTAAATAGCAACGTCATTCTATTCTAAGTTTGGTTTCCAAATCTAGACAGAATCTAGGTAACGTCCCCAAACATTCCTGTGACTAATGGTGTGCCTCAGGGTTTGGTGCTGGGCCCATTGCTGTTTGTCATCTATATAAATGACTTGGATGAGAACATACAATGTATAATTAGCGAGTTTGCAGATGACACATAGTGGGCGGTATTGTAGTGAAGATGGTCATCACAAATTGCAGCAGGATCTTGATCGGTTGGGCAGGTGGGTTGAGGAATGGTTGATGGAGTTTAATACAGAGAAGTATGAGGTATTATATTTTGGAAAAACTAACCATTGCAGGACCTACACAGTGAATGATGGAACTCTGGGGAGTGTTGTAAAGCAGAAGGATCTATGCGTGCAGATATTCAGTTCCTTGAAATTGGCAACAGAGCTAGATAGGAGTGGCCAAGAAGGCTTTTGGCACATTGGCCTTCACCAGTCAAGAGTATTGAGTATAGTAGGGAGGCTATGTTACAGTTGTACAAGACATTGGTAAGGCCACATCTGGAGTTTAGCTTAGTTTAGTTTAGAGATACAGCGCGGAAACAGGCCCTTCAGCCTACTGAGTCTGCACTGACTAGCGATCCCCGCAAACAAACACTATCCTACATACTAGGGACAATTTACAATTTACAGAAGCCAATTAACGTACAAACCTCTACGTCTTTCGAGTGTGGGAGGAAACTGGAGCGCCCGGAGAAAACCCATGCAGTCACGGGAGAAGGTACAAACTCCGTACAGACAGCACCCGTAGTCAGGATCCAAGCCGGGTCCCTGGAGCTGTGAGGCAACATCACTCCAGTGCCACCATGGAGTATTGTGTTCAGTTTTGGCAACCCTGTTATAGGAAAGATGTTGTTAAGCTGGAAGGGGTGCAGAGAAGATTTACGAGGAAGTTGCCAGGACTCCAGGGCTTCAGCTACAGGGAGAGGTTGAGCAGGCTACGAGTTTATTCCTCGGAGCACAGGAGGATGAAAGAGGCGTAAAAGATCATAAGAGGAATAGATAGGGTTAATGCACAGTGTCTTTTATGCATAGTAGGGGAATCAAGAACCAGAGAAAATAGGTTTAAGGTGAGGGGGAAAATATTTAGAAGGACCTGAGGGACGACAATTTTATACAAAGGGTGGTAGGTGTGTGGAATGAGCTGCTGGAGGTGGTAGTTGAGGCAGGTACTATCACAAAGTTTAAAAAAGTTTGCCTTGTACATACCTAGTACAGGTGCACAACCTTTTATCCGAAAGCCTTGGGACCAGACACTCCTCGGATTTCGGAATTTTTCTGATTTCCGAATGCAAGATTTTTAGCGTAGATTAGGTAGGTAGCGCGGGCGGCTTGAAAAGTCTGGAGCGGCTGCCTCCTCCCCGGAGACCGGGGAATCATTGTAGATCATTGCTTAAATGTTAGTCAGTTAGTTTGGAGGGATTTTATGTGGTGGGGGGGGGGTGAAGGGGGAAACTTTAATTCTTAGTCCCCTACCTGGTCGGAGAGGCGGGGAGCGGGCAATGCCTTACCGGGTCGCCGTGCAGTAAGCTCCAGAGCGCTGTGGCCGCCGACTCCCAACATTGCGGAGCTGGGGGCTGCGGGCGTCCGGCCGCGGGCCGCGCTGGATTTGGAGCGCCGCGCAGCCAGGGGTAGAGTTGCCGGGGTCGGAGCTACAACCCCCCCCCTTCACATAAAAGCCCTCCAAACTAACTGACTAACATTTAAGCAATGATTTACAGATGTTTAAGTGTCTCCCCGGTCTCCGGGGAGGAGGCAGCCGCTACAGTAGTACAGACCTGGGTTGACCGTGGGTCGTTTCGGGTCAAGTTTGGCGCCAAACACGAGCTTTGGTGTACAGACGACATCCTGGAAAAAATGTCCGGTTTTCGGAGCTTTTCGGTTTCCGGAACTCCGGATAAAAGGTTGTGCACCTGTATAGACACTTCTGAAGAAGGGTCTCAACCCATTTCTTCTCTCCAGAGATGCTGCCTCACCCGCTGAGTTACTCCAGCATTTTGTGTCTACCTTCGATTTAAACCAGCATCTGCAGTTCTTTCTTACACATAAACACAAAATGTTGGAGTAGCTCAGCGGGACAGGCAGCATCTCCGGAGAAAAGGAATAGGTGACGTTTTCGGTCGAGACCCTTCATCAGACTGAGAGTCAGGGAGGAGGGTAGTGCATAGTATAGGTTTAGAGGGATATAGATCAAATGCAGACATATGGAACTAGTATAGATGGGGGCACTAGTACAGATGGGGCATGTTGGTTCACATGGGCCAGTTGGGCTGAAGAGCCTGTTTCCACTCTGTACGATTATGACATAGAAGACACCATATCTATCGTAAGCAACAAATACAAGATACTAAATTTAAAGCTGCTGTTTCACTTGGAACAATTGGTTTTTGGTCTTGTACTGTGGGAAAGGAGATAAAAGGTAGCAGCATCGCCTCCATTCTTCAGATTATCATTCATCATCTCACCTCAAGCGGATTACCTAGGTATGTTGCAAAACTTACCTTCAGCGGCGCTGCAGTTCTGCCGCTGCCCGTGTGCGCGACTTTGGCGCCTTTGAGAGGGGAGCGGGTTTAAAAC
This sequence comes from Amblyraja radiata, assembly GCF_010909765.2. Lineage (NCBI taxonomy): Eukaryota > Metazoa > Chordata > Chondrichthyes > Rajiformes > Rajidae > Amblyraja > Amblyraja radiata. Next base: position 38,937,648 of record NC_045957.1, on the reverse strand, counting down.
GCGATTTTCTCTAGGCTGTTGAAATCGGTGTTGTTCAGCCTACTTAGTTGCTGACGAAAAATCGCTGCGAAATTCGTTCGTTGCAGGTATTTTTAAACTAAATTGGGTTATTTAATTGTTATAGTAGAATAAAAATCATTCCTCTAAAGCCGCGAACCCCGACAACGGGACGGATCTCATGTAGGGGACAAGGCAAGGTAGGTTGTTTATTTTTACATTAAAAAGGGCTTCTTAAGATCCTTTTATACAAAATTTTATGTTGCGAGTAGCTGACTTGGGGGCCCATTCAATCCCGCATTATCTTTCATGCCATATGGGCTTCAAATCCACCGCAATGGCAGCGTTCCAAACCATCGCGTTCCACAAAATCCCACTCGCAAGCTGATTTAAATGGCCATTAATTTACAGCAATTGAACACTAAATCCCTTCCATTTGGCCTATAAATAAATGTCAATGAGATTTAAAAATCATGTTTTATTGTGAATTATTGTGTGAATGTTCTTTGGACACTTAGGCTATTTAAAAATGTTAATCTTTCCTTAAGTAATGGATAGATGTTTAGATCTAGTAATTGAATTTTGGAATTAGCTACAATTGGGTAACTAACTAATTATATGCTTTAATTTCAGGTCATCCAAGTAAGATTGTTTAATATTTGTTTCAGAATGCTTCAATCTATAATAACTGAAAATTTCTTTCAGTTCTCTTAATTTTTAATAAAGTTATGGGCTTTAGACTGTTCTTGATCACAGCTTTTGTGTTAAGTCAATGGAAAATCAATAGAGAACAAGATGCTAATTTCCGAGTATGAAAATGGCCATAGCTTTTTTAATACTGAAGATATGAAAGTGAATTAGGTGTCAAATTAAACTTCTTTTTATGCTTTATCTGATGGGATAAATTGCAGACTTGATTTTTAAAATCTCAAAATTTTGTAACATTGCTAGATTACCCCTCACCGTTTCACCATACTCTTCACAAGATTCTAATCTGTGTTACATGTCTACTTACACCCACACCTCTTCCCACTATACCTTCCCAAATAAGTTCATAAGTAAGAAACATCATTGACAAATCGGGTCTGGGGCTTTTCATTCTATTAAGAAAAATCTCTTCATAGTCCAACCTCTGCATAGTCATTACTGTCTGGATTGGATATTAACTAAATGAAGGTAGGACACACTGGAGTCCTCTCTGGAGCGAAGGATGCGTGGCAAATTGATAGAGGTCTATAAACTTATATGAAGCATTCATAGGTTAAATAACAGAGTCTTTTTGCCCCAAGGTAGAAATATCAAAAACTAGAGAGTATATGTTTAAGGTGTGGCGGGGGGAAATTTTTCAAAGAGACCTGAGAGGCATTTTGTTTTAAACAGAGCATGGTGGGTGTCTGGAGTATGCTGCCTGGGAAGGTGGTGAAAGAAAGTTTGATAGTTTAAAGGGGCTGTCCCACTTGGGCGACCTAATTGGCGAGTTTAGAAGAGTTTAGGAGAGTTTGAAAAAATGTCATGTTGAAGACCTCCTCGACTATGTTGAAGACTAGCTTCGACTAGCTACGACTAACTTCGGGAAAATTGGACAAAGAATAGTGGAAAGTGAAGACGACCTCCTTCGACTACCCTCGATTACCCACGACGAACATGCCGACCTACTACAACTAAACCTACGAGTATAAAAAAGTATCGTTATTTTCCACGGCGACCTTTTTTTACTCGCGGGCATTTTTTTAACATATTGAAAAAAACGCCGCGACCTAGCTGAGGTCTCGAGTACGCGAAGACCACTCTCGAGCATGAAGGAGAGTTACGAGGACCTCCTACGATCTCGTGTCGACCATGCTGCGAGTATGAGTCGAGGGCAAACTCGCCAGAATTTGCGGATTAGGTCGCCCAAGTGGGACAGCCCCTTAAGTCAGAGGCTTTTAGACAGACAAGTGAACAGGCAAGAAACAGAGGAATACTGACCTCATGCAGGCGGATTGGATTAGTTTACATTGGCATCATTGTCGAAGCAGCACGATGGGCTGAAGGACCTGTTTCTTTGCAGTGTTCGTTTGCTCTGCAGCATAATCTACCCTGCCATTTATCTTTTTCCTTTCACTCTCCTTACCTTAACTCGCCAATGTGTTCTCACCCCCTTCCTCTGCATCTTAATAGATGCCTGAGAAGGCTGTCTTACACACATTCTGCTCTTACTTGAAAGATGCAGTCTGACCAGCTGAATATTTGTCATACTTTAATCCAGAAGCAATAGATTATTTCCCAAATTACTGATTGCCGTGGCAGTTTAAGTTGTTATTATAATAAAACAACTTATTATCTGATAAGAACATGACACATTAAGCTTTCTATTTCAACAGTGCATTTTAATCTACGAATATCACATATATCAGTGTACGTTTGCGTATCCGTTTAGTTTAGTTTAGTTTAGTTTAGACACAGCGCGGAAACAGGCCCTTCGGCCTACCGAGCACGCCGACCAGCGATCCCCACACATTAACACTGTCCTTCACACACTAGGGACAATTTACACTCATACCAAGCCAATTAAACTACTAACCCGTACGTCTTTGGAGTGTGGGAGGAAACCGAAGATCTCGGAGAAACCTCACGCGGTCACGGGAAGAACGTACAAACTCCGTACCGACAGCACCCGTAGCCAGGACCGAACCCGGGTCTCTGGCGCTGCAAGCGCTGTAGGGCAGCAACTCTACCGCTGCGCCACCGTGCCGCCCCTTTCTTGTCACAATGGGATCAAGAACTCAGAAAATGAGCAAAGGATTGTTTGATGGAATTTAACTCAAACCAGTGTGAAGTGATGTATTTCGTGAAGTTAAATAAGGGCAAGATATGCTCAGTGAATGGCAGGGCCCTAGTGAATGTTATTGGACAAAGTCCAAAGGGTAGTTGCCAGAAAATGGCGACACAGGTAGATAGGGTGGTAATGAAGGCATATCGCACATTTGTCTTCATCGGGCAGGGCATTGATACAAGAGCTGCAATGTCGTCACCTTGCAGCTGAACAAGGCATTGCAGAGGCTGCATTTGAAGGATCGAGTGTAGTTCTGACTGCCTTACTATCATGTGCTAAAGCTGGAGAAGATGCAGAAAAAAATAAATGAAGGACTTGAGTCATAAAGAGAGATTGGAGAGGCCAGGACTGCTTTCCTTGGAGCGAACGAGGCTGAGGGGACTACATTATAGTGGTTTACAAAATCATGAGGGGCATGGATTAGGTGAATGGCCACAGACAATTCGCTATGGTAGGGGAGTGTAAAAATAGGTTTGCGGTGAAGGGGAAAAGATGTAATTGGAATCTGAGGGGTAACTGTTACACACAAAGGATGGTGGGTGTATGGAACAAGCTGCCAGAGGAGATAGTTGAGGCTGGGACTATCCCAACATTTAAGAAACAATAGGCAGGTGGGAATAGAATAGCTGGGACATGTTGGCCAGTGTGGGCAAGTTGGGCCCGTTTCCACACTGTTTCACTCTATGACTCTAAACAGTTAGACAGGTACATGGATGGGACAGGTTTAGAAGGATATGGACCAAGCGCAGGCAGGTGGGACGAGTGTAGCTGGGGCATGTTGGCTGATGTGGGCAAGTTGGGCCGCACGGTCTGTTTCCACGCTGTATCACTCTATGACTATGACTAGAGGGCATGAATTTAAGGTGAGTGGGAAAGGATTTAATGGGAACTTGAGAAGCAACTTTTTCTCACAGAGGGGTGATGAGTAAATGCAACGAACTGTGAGCTGTGGTAAAGGCAACTACAATTGTAATGTCTAAAATAAATTTTGACAAGTACATGGATAGGAAAGATTTAAAGAGATATTTGCCGAAAAACAAACAAGTGTAACTAGCTCAGGTAGACAACTCAGTCAGTATGGAAGTGTTGGGCCGAAGGGCCCGTTTCTGTGTTGTATAAATCTTTGACTTTAAGCAAAGGGGGAGTTATCAAAATTAAGCTCTTATAATTGGGAGGATTTCCCGCCAGAAGACTCAGTCTGAAAATGGGTCTAAACCCGAAACGTCACCCATTCCTTCTCTCCAGAGATGCTGCCTGTCCCGCTGAGTTACTCCAGCATTTCATGTCTATCTTTGGTGTAAACCAGCATCTGCAGTTCCTTCCTACAGGTTAAATTCAAACTGGATCCTAACACGCAATAGGTTATTATGTTAACCAGGGTGACCTTGGCCCAGCTGACACCATTTGTCCCTCTAGGTCAGAGGGTTGACAGTTTCAGCACATAATCCAGCATAACATTTCTCGACCCGAAACGTCACCTATTTCCTTCGCTCCATAGATGCTGCCTCACCCGCTGAGATTCTCCAGCATTTTTGTCTACCTAACATTTACAGCAGGCACTATTATCAGAGAGGAGAAGCTGCCTTTGGTTGTCTATGCCGATGGAAATCAGAACTAATAATGATCATTGATAAATTATTGGACACAAAATGTTGGAGTAACTCAGCGTGACAGGCAGCATCAAGATGCTGCCTGTCCCGCTGAATTACTCCAGCATTTTGGGTCTATCATCGGTTTAAACCAGCATCTGCAGTTCCTTCCTACACATTGATAAATTATTGTTGTTATTTCACTGCCATTCTTATAAACCACACCAGAGTATGGAAGTTCCAATGGGAAAAAAAATATATCAATTTGCAGTAAGGTGCAAAAGAACAAATTAACTAATACTTAAACTGCCACACTAATCAGTAACTTGGGAGATAATCTATTGCTTCTCCATTAACATTGTCAGATCAAACAGACTCAATTTTAGCTGCAAGACAGAATGAAAGTGGCTTGGTTTGATGTGTCTTATGTAAATATGCCGAGTAAATAAGCACATTATTTTCATTTCATGTCCACTTTGCCCTTTTGCTTGTATAAACAAGGTGTCCACGTACAAGGTAACTTCCTCCACCCCTCACTTGATCTCACCTCACTTGCACAACAGATTGAAATCACTCCTGATACAAAGTTCTACCTGCAAATAATTTATAAAGCAGGTGATTCCAAAAACAGACGAGAACGAGACCCGACACAAAAACTTTTAATTGAACAGAATGAATATTGTTTTACAGGCTGCTACGTAGCTAGCTTGAAAGATTCACACTACTAGTAAAAACATGTAAAATTATGTTTGGCATAAAGAAAGCCATCAAAGCATTTTTGCACAAGCAAAGAGACCATTCACCTGATCTTTGGAAAGTTAAGATAAGGGTGGGAAGCAGCAAAGCAAGACGACCATTTTTATTGCCAGCAACTAAAGGGCCTGTCCCACGAGCATGCGACTCCATGCGCCAAGCGCGACCTAACGTGGTCGCTTGAGCCGTATGGCCTCGCGGGGCCGGTCCCACTTCGATCGCTCGGTTGTGCGGAGCTGGTCCCGACATCGCACTGGGCTCCGAAAAACTGACCGTGTTCAAAAATTCCGCGCGGCAACGGCTTGCCGGCCCGCAGTCACTCACTCGACCTCCGCGCGGCCCCCGCTTCTTGTTTGGTCGCGCTTGCCGCATGCAGTCGCATGCTCGGGGGACAGGCCCTTTAGGTCGTGCTTGCTGCATGGAGTCCCATGCTCGGGGGACAGGCCCTTAACACTTAATTTAACAACTAGGGCGGCACGGTGGCGCAGCGGCGGAGACCCAGATTCGATCCCGACTACGGGTGCTTGTCTGTACGGAGTTTGTACATTCTCCTCCTGACCCACGTGGGTTTCCCCCGAGATCTTCGGTTTCCTCCCACACTCCAAAGACGTACAGGTTTGTAGGTTAATCAGCTTGGTGTAAATGTAAATTGTCCCCAGTGTGTTATAGGATAGTGTTAGTGTGCGGGGATCGCTGGTCGCCGGGCCTAAAGGCCTGTTTCCGGCTGTGTCTCTAAACAAAGCTTATATTGTTTGTGTTATCTAGAGAATAGTTCATGATATCAATAAATAAATACAGGGTATCTATCCTCCTTCTATGTCTATTGCAGACCAACAAAATGTTAAGGGGATTCACTTGATGGCAACATTTTTGCATTTCCCTAAATCTTCTCAAAGTTACAGCTGTCCAATTGACCATGTTTACAATGATCATGCATGAAGCACACAAGAATCTGATTTTAATGCCAAGAACTAATATCGATTCAGTCATAGTGAAAGGTATTAAACATCCTGGTGACAACTAACATGGTGAAACTTACCACGTCACTTTCTCTCCTATGCTATCTGGAAATGTTAGATTAATTACAAATTCATCGACTGAATGAAACGCAGGGTATCCTGATAAACCAAAACAACGAAACAATCATTTAGAAATTTAACAAGTGAAATTTAGCCATATTAATGGACTATTTTATACCTCGGCAAGGCCAGCAGCATAATCAAGCTTGAGTCGTGCCCTGGCCACTCCCTCTTCTCCCCTCTCCCATCGGGCAAAAGGTATAGAAGTGTGAAAACGCACACCTCCAGATTCAGGGACAGTTTCTTCCCAGCAGTCATCAGGCAATTGAACCGCCCTACCATAAGTAGGGAGTGGTCCTGAACTACTATCTACCTCATTGGTGACCCTCAGACTATCTTTGATCGGACTTGACTGGCTTTACCTTGCACTAAACGTTATTCCCTTATCATGCATCTATACACTGTAAGTGGCTCGATTGTAATCGGGTATTGTCTTTCTGCTGACTGGTTAGCACACAACAAAAGCTTTTCACTGTACCTCGGTACACGTGACAATAAACTAAACTGAAACTGAAACAGTTTTTCCCTCAAGGGTGCCGTGGGCTCATTAGCTAAAAATAATCTAGGATCAAATGCTTTTAGGTGAATGGCCCCACGCCTGGCCCTTTTTATTCTCTTGGGCTTAATTTAGGCCATCTCTACCTGGTGGCCTTATGTCTGGCACGTGCATTGCTCGCCTCAGAAGTCGCAAGAACAGCTCAGGTGGGAAACAATAACAAAGTCACATTATTCAGTCGGGGGTGCCCCAAGGCTGACGTTCATACATGTTGTTGATGAAACATTAAACAGATTTTCAATGCATTGTAAAAAAAAGTGTCCTCTCTGCTTCAATTGCTAAATTGATCTTACAATTGTCTTGGAAGGAACTGCAGATGCCGGTTTACACCGAAGATAGACACAAAATGCTGGAGTAACTCAGCGGGACAGGCAGCATCTCTGGAGAAAGGAACGGGCGACGCTTCGGGTCGAGACCCTTCTTCAGGTTGAGAGTAAGGAGAGGATAGTGAAACTAGTCGGAGAACTAGGTTGGGGGAGGGACAGAGAGAAAGGGAAAGCATTGGTTACTTGAAGTTAGGGGAAGCTGCCCAAGCAAGATATGAGGTGCTGTTCCTATTTGCGTTGGGCCTCACTCTGACAGTGGAGGAAGCCCAGGACAGGAAAGCGAGTATGGCAATGGGAGGAGCAGTTAATGTGTTTGGTGTTAAAGTGTAAAGCTTAATCTTCCTAAATTTGTAATCAGTTCCTCCCATGATAAATGATTACAAAGCTGGCTTTTCTTATTGTTCAAGAAGGAACTGCAGATGCTGGAAGATCGAAGGTACACAAAAATGCTGGAGAAACTCAGCGGGTGCAGCAGCATCTATGGAGCGAAGGAAATAGGCGACGTTTCGGGCCGAAACCCTTCTTCAGACTGGTGGGGGGTGCGGGGTAGAAGGAAGGGAAAAGGGAGGAGGAGGATCCCGAGGGCGGGGGTCGTTCTTATTGCCGGCTACATCTGCAATCACTTCACCTGAAAGCTGAGCAACAAAGAATGAGAAGATATTTTATTTGCATTCTCCTGTGCAACCAACTAGATTTCTAAACCGCAACTCTTCTCAGCAACAAATCTATCCTAATAGGCTATCGTGAACATTGTGTCCGCAATGCGACAACACACAATTGCACTGGTTTCATTAAGTGGGTGCACATTTGAACATTTGGTTCGCCTCAGGTAATCGTCATGCAAGAATGCTTGCGGAATTGGCAATTCTTCTCAGCAACAAACCTATAATAATAAGACTATCGTGAGCATTGTGTCCTCGATGAGACAACACACAACTGGACTAGTTTAATTAAAATGGTGCACATTTGAAAAATTTGGTTCACCAAAGATTATCGTCACATGAGCAGATTTGTTGAATTTTGCAAGAAATTAAGGGCAGGCCACTAACAAACACATTTCCACGGAGGAAGGAATGCAAAATGTAATTGTAGAAGTAAGCATATTTTTTTCCTTGATCCAGTGTTGCAGTCAAGCTGCCCTGCACAATATTAGTATGTGAAGTACTTTTACACCACTCAAGTCACTCAAGTAGATAAATATAGTTTTTCATGGTATGCAAGGCGATAATTGTGCTTAGAGGGGAACTCCTGTACGCTGATGATGCTGCACTCATCTCCCCAACGTTAGAAGGACATCAGGGGCTGTCTCACGCTTGCAACAAATACTAGCTGACAATCAGCGTTAAGATGACTGTTGTCATGGGTCAGGCCACTCCACTCCCCCCTGAAATCACCCAAAACACCACTCCGCTGGAAACTGTCAACAAATCCACCTACCTAGGATCTGCAGTGAGTGATAGCCACTCTCTGGATGAGGAAATCAATTCATGTACAGGAATGGCAACAACCACATTTTGGAGGCTCACCAAGCGGGCATGGAAGAACAAGAAACTCACAATCAAGACCAGGATAACTGTTTATAAAGCAAGCATCATGAGCACATCACGGTGGAGCAGTGAAGGTTGGACAACCTATCCACACCAAGGAAGGAAATTGAATTATTTTCTATTCCACTGTCCTTGTCGCATCCTGGGAGTTTCTTGGCAGAACAAAATCACCAATGAATCTGTCCTCTCACCGACCAACACGCCCAGCATCCCTACGGTCCTGAAGCAGAAGTGTCTCCGCTGGCATGGACATGTTCACAGGATGGAAATTGGACACATCCCCAGAGATGTACTGTACAGGGAGGTCGCCAATGCACAGAGGCCAAGGGGAAGACCTTCACTACAAGGATACGATTAAAGGAGACACCACAAATTTTAACATTGGCACTGACAACTGGGAAGCTGCTGCTGAGGACCGGGAGAGGTGGAGCAAGGACCTCCAGGTGGGTATGAAGTAGTACGTCAGCATGTGGTTGAAGATGCTGGAGGCCAGGTGCCAACACCACAAAATGGTCAACGGCAACAGCAACACGTTCGCCAATACAACGGCCAGAGACAACTTCACCTGTGGATGCTGAAGGAGCGTTTGCCTGTCACAGATGGGCCAAGTCAGCCACAGTAGAAAATGCAACCACCGATGAAACCTTCCCTCTCTCCGCACAGGACGCATCAAAGCCGCACCATCATCTCTCACGTATGGACGGATGCCAACAGTATTGACGTAACATCAACTTTTATGAGCAGCTGACAACATTATCACGGAGCAAAATGCTTGCACAATAACTTCAATTTCTGTAAATTAATTTTTTATAGTACGGAGTTTAAAGTTTTTTGCAATTTTTCTCAAGCAGCATTATTTTTGTCTGATTATTAAAATGTTACCAATATATTGACTTAATAATAATACAAACGAGACATCAGTGAACTGGATTGAATGGCATGTTGGCCATCTGATCTACCCAGTTTATCTCAACTGTTACTTTGCTCCATTACCTGATTCCAATTATCACCTTCCAGAATCTTTAGCACTTTACTGACTCCGCTTATCACCTTCCAGTCTCCAACTCAACTTCCACCCTCTCCCAACCTGGCTCCATCTGCTCATCATCCTCCTCTCCACTTGGCCCCAAATATCACCTGCCAGTTCCTTCAAATGATACTGACCATCTCTCTTCTGCACAGCGGCACGGTGCCAAAGAGGTAGACTTGCTGCCTTGAGACCCGGGTTCGCCCCTGACTACGGGTGCTTCTCTGTACGGAGTTTGTACGTTCTCCCCGTGACCCTGTGTGGGTTTTTTCCAAGATCTTTGGTTTCCTCTCTGCCTCAGAGGGCGGTGGAGGCCGGTTCTCTGGATGCTTTCAAGAGAGAGCTAGATAGGGCTCTTAAAAATAGCGGAGTCAGGGGATATGGGGAGAAGGCAGGAACGGGGTACTGATTGGGGATGATCAGCCATGATCACATTGAATGGCGGTGCTGGCTCGAAGGGCCGAATGGCCTACTCCTGCACCTATTGTCTATTGTCTCCCACACTCCAAAGACGTACAGGTTTGTAGGTTAATTGGCTTGGTATAAATGTAAAATTGTGCCTAGCGTGTGTAGGGATAGTGTTAGTGTGCGGGGATTGCTGGCCGGTGCGGACTCGGTGGGCCGAAGGGCCTGTTTCCGCACTGTATCCCTAAACTAATAAACTACAGTAAACTACGCTCTCAGTCCTGATGCAGGGTCTCGATTCAAAATGTGACTATCCCTCTACCTCCACAGACGCGACTTCCTCCACAAGTTTGTTACATAGCACTGTACGCTGATAACATCTGCCACAACTGAGCCTTATTTGGTCTCTGTTGATTCCTTTATAAATTCACTATTACTCAAAATGTTACGACTATAACCAGGCGTTCAATTCAGACCATGAATATTTAACAAGAAAATTAAAATACAAATTCCCTCCTTTTGTTCTCCCTCTAAATCAGGAAACTTCATCAAATATGTTCAAGTCTGACCAAATAAAACAATGTAACCTCAAGTGGTTCAACACATGCCAATTTGCATTTGGAATTTAATTGCTGCGCAAGAGAAAAGAGAAAACAAAAATATTAAACCGCTCAAGCTTATTTTTAAATTAAAATCTGGGAGAGTCCAGAACCAGGGGTCACAGTTTAAGAATAAGGGGTAGGCCATTTAGGACTGTGATGAGGAAAAACATTTTCAGCCAGAGAGTTGTGAATCTGTGGAATTCGCTGCCACAGAAAGCAGTGGAGGCCAATTCACTGGATGTTTTAAAGAGAGAGTTAGATAGAGCTCTTCGGGCTAACGGAATCAAGGGATATGGGGAGAAAGCAGGAACGGGGTACTGATTTTGGATGATCAGCCATGATCATATTGAATGACGGTGCTGGCTCGAAGGGCCGAATGGCCTACTCCTGCACCTATTTTCTATGTTTCTATGTTAATTAAAGCACAACAAGTTTGAGTAATAATCAAAACTCCTCTTTTTGAGCAAAAATAAACAGAATTTTCTCAAGCAAATCTGTATGGGTCAACAAGTCATATTTATTTCTATCTATGCACAGCAGACCTCACACGGTAGGTTCAACAGGTGCATGCGTGTAAAATGAGTGCTGCCCACATCTGCGATTTAATGATTTCAACAATGACAGTGTGGTTAGGTACCAGTTACCACCTGTTCGCAGAATAGCTGGGGAAATTTGCATCCAGACCATAGTTACATTGCTCAACAACTAGCTGTGAACATTCACTGGCATGGAGTGTACCCAGCGTGCACAAGAAGCTGTTATGGCTCTGAACGCGTTGCCAGGGGCGGCACTGAAAACAATTTAACAAACAGCCTAAACAACATGGCAAGACTCTAAAGGGGCTGTCCCACTGCGGCGACCTAATTGGAGACTTTAGAAGAATTTAGGAGAGTTTGAAAAAATGTCATATAGAAGACCTCCTTCGACTATGTTGAAGACTAGCTACGACTAACTTCAGGAAAATTGGACACCGAATAGTGGAGAGTGAAGACGACCTCCTTCGACCTCCCTTCGACTATGTTGAAGACTATCTACGACTACCTTCGATTACCTTCGACTACCCTCGATTACCTATAACATGCTGACCTACTACGATCTACTTCGACTAAACCAATGAGTAAAAAAAGTATCGATTTTTTCCATGGTGACCTTTTTTTACTCAAGGGCATTTTTCCAAATATGCCACGACATAGCTGAGGTCTCTAGTATGCGGGGACTACTCTTGAGCATGAAGGAGAGTTACAAAGACCTCCTGGGACCTCGTGTCGACCATGCTGCGAGTATGAGTCGAAGGCAAACTCGCCAGAACTCGCGGATTAGGTCGCCGCAGTGGGACAGCCCCTTTACTGAATTTGATCACCTCCAATTCTTCTTCACTTTCCACTTGGATCAACTTCTGTCAGTTTCCTGCCAGCGAAGTTAAAATAACCACTTTAGCAGACCAGAAGTAAATACAGTGAAATTCTTTAACCAATTAGAAGTTCAAATATGAATTTTAAAATTACTGAAAGTCTTTTGAATGCAATTCTAGTTTCAACATTAAGTTTTGAAAGGCTTATGACGACTGATGTCCCCTAGTGTTGGCAGATGGTAGGAGAATCAGGGCGAAGTTGACAGGCATGTGAAGAAACAGGACAACAAAACAAGGCTCAACAGTTAGATAATACCAGGCTTATAATGGGAGAAAAGACAGATTAGAAGTCCTTCCACTTTTTCAGACCCTGGGAAGCAATAAAATCAAGAGAAACTACCGTTTATTTCAATAAGCGGGGGACAAAAACACCTGTGTCGGAAGGAACTGCAGATGCTGGATAAAACAGAAGATAGACACAAAAAGTTGGAGTGAGTCAACGGGTCAAGCAGCATCTCTGGAGAAAAGGAAAAGGTGACACCCAATTAAAGTGGCACCCATCCACTTTATTTGATCCCCAGTTTATTTGATTGATTATATAGTTTAAAAAAACGTTCACACGGATCACTCAAGTTATTTGCCCTCCTGTTAGTCAGCATAAACGTCTAAAACTAACAGCAAGACTTGCACTGTCGTTTGAGTTTGTCTGTCTTACTGTGGCTACAGGGTTTGTCCTTCCTCACTGGTGCGAACATAGTTGTTGTATAAAGGAAATGGGATAAATAGTGTAGGAAGCATGCTGGGTTAAACTGAAGATAGACACAAAAAGCTGGAGTAACTCAGCGGGTCAGACAGCATCTCTGGAGAGAAGGAATAGGTGACGTATCGGGTCGAGACCTTTCTTCAGACTGAAGAGGGAGTAACTCAGCAGGTCAGGCAGCATCTCTGGAGAGAAGGAATAGGTGATGTTTCGGGTCGAGATCCTTCTTCAGATTAAAGAAGGGTCTGAAGAAGGGTCTCGACCCTAAACGTCACCCATTCCTTTTCTCCAGAGATGCTGTCTGATCCGCTGAGTTACTACAGCTTTTTGTGTCTATCTTTGAAAAAACAAAACACAAAATGACTTTAAATGGAAGGAGGAAGTTTCACGGAAAGAAAGAATAGTAATGAAAGAGGAAGGGGAAGCGGGGCAGGATGAAAAAAAAAGGATGATCTTTCATCCCATTAATTAATTTGTTTGAACCTCTTGCAACTGATTCGTCATATAACTGTTCGACATGAATAGAATTTAAAATAAACAAACAAGAAAAGGTCAAGGGGAAAAAACCAAGGAAAACTGCTGTTGCGAGATTTTAACTGACCAAATCAGTCATAGGGTAATTTGGGAGATACATGTAGCAAATTTGAGTTAACATTTTTAATTAGTGACTTTAAATATAATCAAAATAGATTGAGGCTTTTATCTGAATATTCCAGTCACCAAAACCATGCAGGACATTCCTGTGCCAGATGACTACAAATAGAAGAGCCCCGATAAGAGAGTTTGAATGCAGTGATTCCACCAAAAAATAAAGTGTCAACATTCACAAATAGAAACGTGGAGAATAGGTGCAGGAGTAGGCCATTCGGCCCTTCAAGCCAGCAATATGATCAATTCAATATGATCATGGCTGATCGTCCAAAATCAGTACCCCGTCCCGGCTTTTTCCTCGATTCCCTTGGCCCTAAGGGCTAAATCTAACTCTCTCTTGAAAACATCAAGTGAAATATGTTGGTGATCAAACTGCATTGAAAAACAAAAGGATTTTGGAACAGAAATATAAATGACAAAGACAGAGAGGTTGTGACGAGGCATGAGAATACAAAAGGGCCTGTCCCACTTTCACTAGTTATTCACGAATTCTCCCGAGTTTTCCCCTCGATTCAAACTCGCAGAATGTTCGTAACGAGTCCATAGGAGGTCGTAGGAGTTGGTAGATATATCGTAGCGGCCCGTTATGCCAGCCGTAGGTACTCGTGGCATCAGGTAAGTTGGGACGTTTTTCCCAGTTTGGTAAAAAATGTCCACGAGTAAAAAAGAATGGTCGGGATGAAAAATTGCAACTTTTTACTCGTAAGGAGGGCATCGAAATAGTCGTGTAGACATACTCGTAGGAGTTCGTAGGAGTTTGTGAACATAGTCGTGGAAGGTTGTAGGAGTTTGTAGATTACCACGATCCTGATTTTTTTTTAGGTCCTTTAAACTCAGCAGAGGTTTTGAATTAAGTCGTGAAAGTGGGACAGGCCCTAAAGGAATACAGAATCAAGATGAAAAATTGCAGCTGTTAGAAATCTAAAATCAAAAACAGAAAACGTTGGAAACGCTCAGCAAGTGGAAAGAGGAACCGAGTTAACATTTTAGATCAAACATCCTTCATCCAATCTAAGGGATACAGAATGGGGCCGCACGGTGACACAGCGGTAGAGTTGCAGCCTTGCAGCGCCAGAGAGCCAGCTTCGATCCTGTCTACGGGTGCTGTCTATACGTTCTCCCCGTGACCGCCTTGATTTTCTCCGGGAGCTCCGGTTTCCTCCCACACTCCAAAGACGTACAGGTTTGTAGGTTAATTGTCTTCGGTAAATTTGTAAATTGTCCCCGGTGTGTTTAGGATGGCGTTGGTGTGGGGGGATTGCTGGTCGGTGCGGTCTTGGTGGGCTGAAGGGCCTGTTTCCGTGCTGTATCTCTAAACTAAGATAGGTTTACCACATGGAAAGCAATCTGGCACAGTGCATGAAGTAGGAAAATGCTAAATTGTCCGTATTAAATAAATAATAAAGAAGCCACTTTGTTTAAATAGCAAGGACTGCAGTGCTTTCAGTTTAATTTAGAGACACAGCATTGCAACAGGCCCTTCGACCCACCGAGTCTGCACCGACCAACAATCAACCATCTATCCTATGCACTAAGGACAATTTACAGAGACCAATTAATCTACAAACCTGCACGTCTTTGGAATGTGGGAGGAAACCGGAGCACCCGGAGAAAGCCCACGCGGTCACGGGGAGAACGTGCAAACTCCGTACAGAGAGCACGTGGAGTCAGGATCAAACCCGGGTCTCTGACGCTGTAAGGCAGTAGCTCTACCACTGCACTGCTATAACTCTGAGATATGCATGGTGTTGCACAGGAATCGGGCGCCCTATTGCACAATTCAAAAGAGGAGTGAACATATACAGCAATCAATTAGGAAAGCTAACAACATTTTTTGGGGGGCAACGGAACACACACATAGGAGAGGTTATGCTTCAGTTATACATTTTTTTACAGCAGTATCTTGGGACTGGGGATGACTTGCATCCATTCTGGTTTTGTGGGTGTTGAGGTGGTTAACATGACCAATGTGGAACTGACAGATTTATGCGCTCCTTCTCCACTTCGAATAGAGAAGAACCAGAGATTCCCAGGACTAAATGTGGATGCGGCAATTTTCCTCGGAGGCTTGAGACTTTGAGCCCACCCATCAATTTTGTCCTTTCTCTATTTGGTAATTGCTTCCAAACACAGATCTCAGAAGAGTTTGGTTGTCTAGCATTGGTTATGCAAATCTTGCAGCATGCCCAATCCAATTGACTGAGGGTACCTGGACCCTCAATTCTGGAGACGTTGTAATGGGAGAGGAACTAACATAAGTTCACTGACCCTCTCAATAGATTTGAGGATCTTGCAGCGCCAAGATCTTCTTATTCTAGCACCTTGAGATGCCTGCTGTAGACAGGTCTCAGAAATATATAGTGTCGGAAAGAACTGCTGGTTTAAAATCGAAGATAGACACAAAATGCTGGAGTAACTCAGCGGGACAGGCAGCATCTCTGGAAAGAAGGGATTTGTGATGTTTCGGGTCTAGACCCTTGGTAGAGATCACTGCAGCCCAATAAACCATGCGTTTTGGTCAGGTCTTGACCAATTAGCGTTTTCTTCAATTGACTAAAGGCAATACTTCTGCATTGAAGGTGACAGTGAATTTCATAATTGTTATAGGCCAGCGCTACCCGACGGCTCCGAAGATATGAGAAGTGGTTCATATTTTCTGTGCTACGGTGGTGCAGCGGTAAAGTTGCTGCCTTACAGCGCGGGTGACCCGAATTCGATCCGGACTATGGGTGTTTGTCCGTATGTCGGAGTTTGTACGTTCGCCCCGTGACCTGCGAGGGTTTTCTCCGGGAACTCCGGTATCCTCCCACACTCCAAAGACGTACAGGTTTGCAGGTTAATTGGCTTGGTATGAGTGTCAATTGCCCCTGGTTTGTGTAGGGTAGAGTTAGTGCACGGGGATCACTGGTTGGTGCGGACTCTGTAGGCCGATGGGCCTGTTTCCGTGCTGTATCTCTAAACTATTTGACGTTTTCCGTTCGCAGTTAAAGTCGAAACCTCGAAAATACTTCAATACTGCAAGGCTTCTATGAGATCACATCAGCGGTTGTGTCTTATTATTTAAAGATAGATGCAAGTGGATTGAAGCCAGTTCAGAGGTGGTTTGCTCGACTAATACCTGTGCTGTGTAGGTTGCACCTGCTAGAGTCTGGACCAGCGAGCAATAGTTTGATTGAAACATAACATCATGCTGGGTCTTAACAGAAAGAATGTCTCCTATTTAAAAATAAGGGTTTGCAACAAAGATAAAGCAAAATGTTTTCTGCGGTCACGAGCCTTTGAAACGCTCTTCCTCAAGGGACAGTAACGGCAGATTCATTGGCCATTCTTAAATCATAGCTATCTGCTTATATGATAAGCAAAGGGGAAATTAGGTTTCCAAAGGTGGGCAGATATTCATAGTTCCCGTCGGACTGGTTATATTATTAAATGGCGATGCCGGTTTTAAGGGCAGAGTACGCTGCTACTAATTCATTCGTTTCCATATTCATTATTGCTTTCATCTTATTTTTAATGTGATCTTTATTTAAGGAAATTTCACTCAGGATTGATGCCTCAATGGTTGCCCATTGCTACAGGACTTCAAGCTGGCTGTCATTGAGCCTTGCTGCCATCTGCAGTGCCAGGCAAGGAATTACAGGATTTTCACCGAGCCAGCTGCGAAGAAATATGCAATATGTATCAAAATCATAATGCCATGTGATTTGGAGGTTAATGTGTTCTCATCCAACTACCATTTCCTGCCACGTGATGGAAGTTGTGGGTGTGGGACGTGCTGCACAAACAACCTTAGTTCATTTACGAGACGCGATGCATCTTGTAAATAAAGAGCATGCATGGTGGGCCAAATCATCTATTTCTGTGCTTTACGACTAGCTACATCAGCCACGACATGTTGGTGGATGGGTGAGGTTCCAATCAAGTGCAGTGCGCGAATGAGCGTTACTGCAAACGCACCCTTCCCCGCCAACAGAAAATACTCCATCAAAATCATGATTTAAGTCTTTATGGTGTCAATATACTTTGTAGTGTACATACATAGCTCAGCCCCCTGCTGTACTCACTCTATACCCATGACTGCGTAGCGAACCACAGTGCGAACTCCATCATCAAGTTCGCTGACGACACCACTATTGTGGGGCGTATCACTGATGGGGATGAGTCAGAGTACAGAAGAGAGATCGAGCAACTGTCCATATGGTGCCAGCGCAATAACCTGGCCCTGATCACCAGCAAAACCAAGGAACTGATTGTGGACTTTGGAAGGAGTAGGAGGGGGACCCACAGCCCCATTTATATCAACGGGTCGATGGTTGAAAGGGTCACGAACTTCAAATTCTTGGGGGTGCACATCTCTGAAGATCTTTCCTGGTCCGAGAACACGAACGCAATTATCAAAAAAGCTCATCAGCGCCTCTACTTCCTGAGAAGATTACGGAGAGTCGGATTGTCAAGGAAGACTCTCTCTAACTTCTACAGGTGCACAGTCGGTTCGGAAATTTGAGCGCCCTGGAGAGGAAAAGATTACAAAAAGTAGTAAACACTGCCCAGTCCATCATCGGCTCTGACCTTCCTTCCATCGAGGGGATTTATCGCAGTCGCTGCCTCAAAAAGGCTGGCAGTATCATCAAAGACCCACACCATCCTGGCCACACACTGATCTCCCTGCTACCTTCAGGTAGAAGGTACAGGAGCCTGAAGACTGCAACAACCAGGTTCAGGAATAGCTACTTCCCCTCAGCCATCAGGCTATTAAACCTGGCTCGGACAAAACTCTGATTATTAGCAACCACTTTCTGTTATTTGCACTACCAGTTTATTTATTCATGTGTGTATATATTTATATCATGGTATATGGACACATTTATCTGTTTTGTAGTAAATGCCTACTATTTTCTGTGTGCTTAAGCAAAGCAAGAATTTCATTGTCCTATACAGGGACACATGACAATAAACTAACTTGAACTTGAACTTGAGGTATAGAGCAAGGAAACAGGCACCTGCCCAGCTCGAGTTGGACACGGGTCATCCAACACAGAATAACCACCTCTGACTTTCTCTGTGTAGGTGCTGGACGAGTCCCTTCTTCAGACTGAGAGTCAGGGGCGAGGGAGACAGAGATAAGGAAGGGTAAGGTGTGAAAACGAGACATCAAAGGGGACAAAGCTCAAGGAAAATGTTGGATAGATCATTGTTAGCCAGGGGAAGGTGACAACGAAGCATACAGTGATAAAATGTAATCTACGTATATTTTAAGTTTTGATCAGTAGCATCTCTCCTATTCTCACCACATCTCTTTAAGGCTGGGGATGGAGCATATTTACGGTGATTCCATTGAACTTCAAGGGAAAGTAGTTCGCTTCTTACATGTCGGCACCCATACAGTGTGAACGTTACAATTATTAGATTAGACCTGCACACTGTTCAGAACCAGCTGCATGTAGGCAGACTGCCTCCCTGTCTCAGGAATTTTAAATAGAGCTAAACGCTGCACAAACAAAAAATAGCATCCTACTGGTCTACATTCCAATCCAACTCCCTCGGTGGTAGTATTTTCAATAACTGATTTTGACCTTCTAGTGGAGGGAAGTCATTGACGAAGCTACTGAACGTGGACAGGTCCAGGACATTACCCTGAGAAAGTTCTGACTGATGTTGCAGGATTGAGTTATCGGTTGACAACAAAATCATTAACCTTTCTGCTAGGCATAACACCAAACATAATGCTAAGTTATGTCAGTTTTATTAGAGCTCCCAAGGCCATTCATAAAACTCCGTCTTAACGCCTCCCTGCGGAAGGCTCCTGGTGCCAGGCAATTAAAGAATCGAACACTATTGTTATACATTAACATTTCTCAGGCCAATTAATCTATTGGATTTGAATCCAGAAATATTTCAAATTATATTTTAAATCATTTATTGCTACAGTACTGGCAAACTTTCTTCAGGGAACCAAAGTAGACTCCCCTGCTATGAAGTTGTTCATCTCGCCAAAGCAGAAATAAACAGTTGCGACCTCGTGCTTCTTAGCACAAGCCCCATTCAGCTAGAGCAAAAAAGGACAAAAACAAATAAAATAAAAGGGCTCATTTAACTATTATTGACTCCCAAATGGCATTAGCACCCACCTAACTGTAAAACAGACATGAAGATAGACACAAAATGCTGGAGTAACTCAGCGGGACAGGCAGCATCTCTGGAGAGAAGGAATGGGGGACGTTTCGGGTCCAGACCCTCCTTCAGACTGAAGTCAGGGGAGACCAGCATCCGCAGTACCTTCCTACACACTACTTCTTCTTCTTCTTCTTGCGTATGGCGTGCACAGCCTAAAGTTGTAGGACAACTTGTTCTATTTGATCTTATTTGAAAGTGCACGCCGGGTTGATTGCATTCGTTGAAACAGGGTGGACCACGTGAAGGTTGCAATCTAACGACCCCCTACACACTACTGTAAAACAGATAATGTCTTAATCAGCTGTCCAAATTCTAATACATACTGAAAATTAGTTGACATACAAATAAAGCAGAAGGGGATACACATCCACTACTCTACCGGTCCAGATTCCTGTCCAACTTCCTCAAATTTATTCCACTTAATTTGCAATAACATGGAAAACAACATCGGTATGTAGACGATTCTGGACAAAGCATGAACATAGCAGCTAAAAATTGACCCCATCAGAATCTCTGCAAACCCCAAGTTTTAAATAAACTTTCCATCGCAAAATTCTAATTTAAGAAGTGCTTATATTATCATTTCTTCCATCATTTTCCCCCCCCTCCCCAATGTATAACATGTCATACTCAGCTTGTCACTGTACCTCGGTACACGTGACAATAAACTAAACTAAACTATTTGAAGACTCAAGTTTAAATTACTGTACAACTTAGGCAACGGCTGAACAGTTAGTGGTTTGAAAGTTTGAAGAGGTTCCATGGGTGACCTCAGAAACAAGGTCATTATTCCAAGTCACTTAAGAGTGCCATCAAATGTAACATACTCTAAAATGGCATAATATTGCAATTGTGTTATAATATTATAATATTGTTCTGTTCAGATTTAAATATCAACCACAACATATCACATTTTGAAGATACAAAAATAAAACTGCAAACATTTTTGTTCCCAGCAGCCATGATTGCAATGCTAATCTTTGATATTCCAACAAACACTGTGAGTAAATTTGGAATAAAAATTCCCACAAGCATAGTATGAAAAGACTCGTGCCTCTCTGCACTGAAATCAGTGAATAGGCCCTTTCTTTTAATGCAGAAACTGTATGAGGTACAGCGAACAATCTATAAAAGGTAACTAGGCCTTTCTCCCTGTGCTTTTCTGCACGTAACTGACCAATTTCTGAACCATGCCAGTGAACAATGCAAGGTTTAGCCAAAAAGGACTCTGGTTATTAGAACAAGAACAACTGCTAATTTTAAACTCATTAGCTAAATCTTCACAGTTCAGAAAAAGTGCAAAAATGAAATCATTGAAATACACACTCTTCCTAGAAATAAATGAGATGATTAAAGCGAGAGATGTTATCACTTACGCACAGGTTACACTGCACAAACGGAATGTGTAAAAACACTCAAGGCGTATTTGTCTAATCTTCAAGATGTGGGCACTGTATTTTCCACCTTCATTTTCTTCTTCCTACTTTCTTTGTACACAAATCAGCTGGTGCGCTTGACGCATGGATCAGTTGGTCAGTTATCTATACATATTCAGAGTAAAGAACAAGACCACTCTTGAAGCTAACAGAAAATAAAATACCGACCTACTACTACAGTGGATGCTCGGTACCTCCTCAGAACTAAGAAGAACCCCTCCCCCATCCTGCACTACAGAAAACAAACACAAGGATAATGCCCAGGATGACCTACTGCTTTGTTCTTTCCTTCAGGCAAATTTGCTGAAAAAGGTCTGTACACACATCTGATCTGACAAGCATTCACTTTGACAAAGGATACAGTGAAAGTGAAATCATACCAAGGCATTCAAGTCTCTGGGTCAAGGGTCACTCA
This sequence comes from Amblyraja radiata, assembly GCF_010909765.2. Lineage (NCBI taxonomy): Eukaryota > Metazoa > Chordata > Chondrichthyes > Rajiformes > Rajidae > Amblyraja > Amblyraja radiata. The sequence continues at coordinate 38,916,165 of NC_045957.1, read as the reverse complement.
GCAGTACTTTGTATGCTGGCCTCCTGCTGAGTTTGGGCACAGAATTCTGGAGTAGCTTACTTTGGAAGAGTATCTGAGCTGTAAATGTGAGCACAAAACTCTTCCCGTTGGATAATGGCTCCTTTGGATGCAGCGGTTAAATGCTTTGTTTTTGGTTATTAACATGACGATGGTGCTGTATTTCACTTATTCAGCGAACCAGTTAGCAAAATAAGGCAAACATAATGCACCATTAATGAAAGTAAAATGTTTGCCACTCTATCTGGTACCTGACGACCATAGACCACAGCTCAAACGAGATCATTAAAGATAACTGGATATCTGATATAGAGTTCTGGGGTTGGAACAATTTACGCTTATATGTTATTTCCAATTCGCACCCAACTGCATGGGATGCTGACACCAAGTATTGAAAAGCAAACCCTGCATTCCAACCTTCAACACTAACATTCTTCACCTTCACAAACCCAAATATAATTACTCAGGTTTATTTATGCTTAAAGTGCTTAACTTGAAGTCAACTTTGTATGAAGCAATGAAGACCACAATTCGCTTAACTTCATAATCAGCAATAGTGATTGATCTACAAACATGAGCCTAGTAAAATAAGGCTTTCATAAGTAAATCCAGCATGTACAAGTTTTATATAGAGTCAAGAATCATCCGCCTTACATTTATTTTTAAATCAGTAGTTTCTGTTTCTCGTCGCTTACTTCAGTTCTTTGCCTCTCAAACTTTAAGAGTCGAAATGATCGCAATTCTTCGTGGCCAGCCTGAACCCATAGCTGTTTTTTCCACACAAGATTTAAATTAAGAAGTTGATTTTTGCTGATATTCTCAGCACCTGTTGTGAAGTATAGAGGTTTACTTTTACATACAAATCAAAATAAGCGTTTCCAAATTGGACAATAACATGGGGAAACCCATGCCAAAACTCTCGTGATTTCCATTTCAAAAGAAAGAAAATCTATTCACGTGAAAAGGGGGTATCTTGTAGTTAGTACATTGCTGGATGAAACTGACTGGAATGAAGCAGTGGAGTACAAACTGATATTTAGATAAGATACTCTTAAAAGTTAGAGCACATAAAGAAATCAAAAAACCGAATATAAGATGACCAATTAACAAATTGTGAAGTTTCCAATTTGTAAACAACAACAAAAAAACAGATTTATAATTACTTTAACCTGGACAATTTAAAAATAAAAAAAGCTACCCTAGTGGGCAGACAGAGTATAGGCAGAGACTTGGAAAAATTAAAGATTTATTACTGCTCCAATAGGATTAAAGATACAGAGCTCTCGTTTAACATAATGTGCAATCCGTTAACAAAATTGTTTTTTTTCCCATGGAAGGCAAAGGTGCAGGAACACAATGTTTTTTTAAAAATAAAAAAAATCTGTAATGCGTTGATCGCATTTGTTACCTGTGGACAAGTCCTGCACAATAACCACCACCCAACAGAAAACATGCTCATTCTTCCCCCTCCCCTCCCCTCCTCCACTCACTCCTCTGCGGGAGCTTCCAGGCGTCAATCTAATCAGATATTAACGACCAGTACACCCCTCCCCGGAACACATATATAGAGAAGGAACGACAGACACACCGAGACGAAATGCATACGATGGCGTGCATGTCGTGGATTTCAAAAAAAATAAAAATAAATATGATCTACCTCTATACATCCCTATTTCCAAGATCCATGGGGGCAGTTCCAAAATTAAATCTAAAAATGCTAAAGGACTGGTAAAATAAATAAATTAAAGTACCTTTAACAGATTATGCCCGCACAAAACACAAAGGAAAATAACCTTACTGCAACCATGGTAAATAAATCTCTCCCTGGAGATTGAAGCAGACAGAGGGGGCTGAAACTAACACCATTTCTACCTGCACACGTTGCCATTTGCTGTAGCCTGTCAGTTCGCCTCGACACCACAACCAGGAATCGTTTTCTCCTGCTGAACGGAGATACTTTTTCTTTTTTTTATATAAAATCCCGCTGGGTTATCACATTGCTATCGGGTTTACAGACGGCCACGGTAGATTAAGAGGCAGGTTCCGGGTTTTCTAGCCATTTTTAAACACCGTCGCAGTCCCATTTTTTCAGGTAAACATGTTTACATCGGTCTCCCTCCCTTCTCTCCCTCGCTCGCAGCGGCAAGCGCACATGTCACAATTTCGTCAGCGGGAAAAGCCCATCAACTTAGCATCAACCATTATGGGAAAATATTCTTTTTTTTTTTTAAATAGATCCATTTAACCTGACAAACGCATACATTATAAACAAACAGATAATTATTCCAAAAATGTAGGATTTAAAAATTGATCATTGCACTTGGAAAATACACAATAGCCATTAAAATGCAGGAGCGGTGATGCTCATGAGCACACCGTTCACTTGCATTTTCCCGAAGGAAAATAAATCTCTACCTTTCTAAATAAAAATGCACATAAAAATCATTGCAACTCTCGAAGTGAAATGTAACGTGCACCCTGAAGAAGGCACTATTCCATAGTCACCGTTGAGAAACAGCCTCCGCATACACTCACAATAAACTTTAAATAAGCAAATGAAGAAGAGGGAGAGAAAAAAATGCAACTACTTCCAGGCTGCAATGTAAATGTATTCCTTATATAGCTGTTTCGCCGAGGGTCCCCGACTCAGCGAAGCGACCCAGAGGCCCCGCAATTCACGCAAACCATTACCACCACATTGGTACCACGACCAAACGACACGCATTTCAACCAAATCCTTCCTTTGCAAATTGAGCCATAAACAAAAACTTCGTAAAACAGTTTGTGTTTACATCGGACCCACCGAGAAACAAAAATAAAAGTCTTGCTTCCTCTTATAAACAATTTTAACCCCGACTGCGTCAGGTACTAAGTTTCTCTTTTTCCCCCCCGATATAGTGTATTAAAAAAAGGGGAATTTTGGAGAATATATATGATACTGCATTTTACTGTGCTGGCCAAAAAAACAGTTTGTAGGTGAAGAGGCGGCAAAGTGCTGGAGTTTATATATACATATATATATATATATATATATATAGTGTGTGTGTGTGTGTGTGTGTGTATGTGTATGTGTGTGTGTATGTGTGTGTATATGTGTGTGTGTGTATGTGTGTGTGTATGTGTATGTGTATGTATGTGTTGCTGTCTTGCATTGATGGCCCCGGGCTGGGTGGAGGCGGCTGTCTGAACAGATAAAGAGCAGAGGGAGGGAGGGGGAGAGAGAGAGAGAGGAGAGGGGGGGAGAGGAAGAGAGGAAGCGAAGAAAAAGAGAGGGAGAGGGGAAGCGAGAAGGGGAAGGGAAGAGAGGGAGGAGGGAGGAGGGAGGAGGGAGGGGGAGGAGGAGAGGAAGAGAGGGGAGGAGAGGGAGAAGAGAGGGGGGGATGGGGGAGAGGAAGAGAGGGGGGGGAGGGGAAGAGAGGAATAAGAGAGAAACGAGGGATAAGAGAGAAACGAGGGGAGAGAGTGTGAGTGGAGGGAGTGAGAGGGGTGAGTGTGAGAGGAGAGTGGAGGGAGTGTGAGAGTGTGAGAGGGGAAAGAGAGTGTGAGAGGGGAGAGAGAGTGTGAGAGGAGGGAGTGAGAGGGGAGAGAGTGGAGGGAGGGTGGGAGTGGAGTGAGTGTGAAAGGGGAAAGAAAGTGTGAGTGTGAGAGGGGGTGGAGGGAGTGTGAGAGAGTGTGAGTAGAGGGAGTGAGAGAGTGAGAGGGGGAAGAGAGTGTGAGTGGAGGGAGTGTGAGAGTGGAGGGAGTGTGTGAGAGTGAGAGGGGAGAGAGTGTGTGAGAGTGAGAGACGAGTGTGTGTGTGAGTGAGTGTGAGAGACGAGAGAGACGAGTGTGTGTGTGAGTGAGTGTGTGAGCGGCTGCAGCAGCAGCAGGATCAGGATCAGGATCAGCGCCGTATAACGGTCCAGGGACACAGGGTGAGTGAGTGAGTGAGTGAACCGCTAGGCGCCCGGCCCAGCCCAGCCCAGCCCGGCCCAGCAGGTAAAACAAACCACGCACTCTCACTCCACACTCACTCCACACTCACACTCCGGCTACAATCGCCGCCTCACAACTTTAACGGCACTTTCCTTTCTCTCAGCAAATAATAATAATAAAAGCCGGGCCAATGGGGGGGGGGGGGTTGAAAATATATATTTCTCTCTCTCTCCTTCACGATGAGATCGGCGACTCTCTCTCTCTCCTCTCCCCCCTCCCTCTCTCCCTCTCTTTCTACCCCGAGTTGAAGTTTTTTTTTGTTCCTTCCTTCTTTTGTTTCTTCTCAGTTTTATCCCGGGTGTGTGTGTGTGTGAGGGGGAACTTGGCCTCTCCTCCTCCTCCACCTCACACACACACACACACCCTGTCCCCCCTCACACACACACACACCCTCCGGGCCTCTCCTCTCCCCTCTCCTCCTCTCCTCCTCCACTCACCCACCTCCACCTCCACCTCACCCTCCACCTCCACCCCCTCCTCCCTCCCTCTCCCCCCCAGCCTCAGGGCAGCGGGTCTCACCGTTTTTCCTCCTGGGGTTGGCCTGCTTTCTGCGCTTACACCTGGGGCCATCCGCCATGATCCGCTCTCTCCCTCTCCCTCTCTCGTTTCATTGATAAGCGCTGTCAAATTCCAGGACGCATGTATGTATGCATGCATGCAAGCAGCAAGCAGCAAGCAAGCAACCACCCCCACCCACCCACCCACCAGCAAGCCAGCCCAGCCCAGCCAATACTTCTTTGCGACACTTTTTTATAATTTTTTTTTCTCTCGCTCTCTCTCTGTTTGGGCTTTTTTTTTTTTTTTTTTTTTTTTTTTTTTTTGCGACACACTTACCTCTCCGCCGACTCTTCTCGCTCGCCAGCTTTGCTCACTCCAGCCCCCCCCCCCCCCCCACCCAGAGCCCGGCCACACCAGCCAGCCCCCCACCCCCCACCCCTTTGCCAGCGCTCCCTGTGGCAGCAGGGGGAGGTTTTAACCCTCCTGCAGATTGCTGTTTCTCTCCCCCCCTCTCACCACCCCTCAACACACACACACTTTTTCTCTTCTCCCCCTCCTCTCCTCTCCACACACACTCTCTCTTTCTCTTCTCCCCCTCCTCTCCACACACTCTCTCTTTCTCTTCTCCCCCTCCTCTCCTCTCCACACACACAGCTTGCGAGGCCCCCGCGCAAACACACGCGCTCGCTCCCCCCCCCCTGCCACACACCAACTCGCTGGGCGTCCGCCCCCCCCGACTGGCCCACACGCACCTCTCTTTCGCGTCTCCCCCTCCTAGCCACACACACTCGAGCCGGGCGACGCCCCCCTCGCCACCACACACAACTGTTGCGTTCCCCCCCTCTCCACACACTCTCTCTCTTTCTCTTCCCCCCCCTCTCCTCTCCACACGCACTCTCTCTTTCTTTCCTTCTCCTCTCCACACACACACACACACACTCTCTTTCTCTTCCCCCTCCTCTCCACACACACACACACACAATCTCTCTCCTCCACACACTCGATCTCTCTTTCCCCTCTCCTCTCCCACACACTCTATCTTTCTCTGTCCCCCTCCTCTCCCACACACTCTATCTTTCTCTGTCCCCCTCCTCTCCCCCCCCCCCCCCTCTGGCTCATACAACCCTCCTCGGGTTTAAGGGTTTTGCGGCAGAATTTTCAATGTGCCGCGGGAAATTTAAAAGTATGAGCAAAGTGCCCAGAGATTTTGTGTGTGTGGCATCAGCAGCAACACCAACATGCACCGTAGATGGAAAGAAAGGGGGGGGGGGATAAAGATACAAATATTTCACTCGGGTGTATTTGTTACAGCCATGCTGTACATGTTTTAAGTGGAGGAAGGAACTGCAGATGCTGGCTTACACCGAAGATAAGACAAGATACTGGAGTAACTCAGCGGGCCAGACAGCATCACTGGATGGAAGGAATCTCTGGATAGAAGGATAGAAATTCCTTCTATCCAGAGTATATATTTAATGTATGTGACCTGTATATAAATAAATTGTATATATCAGATCAGTTTGTATATGAATTATATGTATCATTATACATTAGATAGAAAAGGTATATATATTTTTTGTTATATATGAGACCATTATACCATTTATGAGATTATATAAAGTGGAATACATATGCATGGAAATTAAAATGTATAAAATTGACTTTTTTATAAATAAACAGACAGAGATATAAAAGTGACTGCTATAAATTGGAAGCTGATTTTCAATTGGAGCAATTTTTAATTATCAAGCTTGGACTGAGAGGAGAACCAATAATGTGCATCATGGCTACACATTCCTTTAAGTAATGGTGCATTATGCTTCAAAACTAAATTCTGTATGCATTAAAATAAACAAAAATGGTATTAAAGAATGACTAAAATTTATCACATGGGAGAAGTATGGAGGATCAAATATAGTATAAAATCATGAGATGAATAGATTGGGTATGTGAACACACTCTCTTGCCCAGAGTAGGCAAATCAAGGACAAGAGGATATGGGTTTAAGGTGAAGGGGAAAAGATTTAATAGGTATTTGAGGGGTAACTTTTTCACACAAAGGGTGGTGGGTGTATGGAACAAGCTGCCAGAGGAGGTAGTTGAGGCAGGGACATTTCCAAAATTTAAGAAACAGCTAGACAGGTACAAAGATAGGACAGGTTTGGAGGGATACGGGCCAAATGCAGGCAAGGTGGGACTAGTGTAGCTGGGACATGTTGGCCGATGTGGGCAAGTTGGGCCGAAGGGCCTGTTTCTAAGCTGTATCACTCTATGACTATTCAGGGAAATTGTAGATGTGCAAAAACTATGCATTAGTTACATTGGAGTCTTTCATTGTCCAACAAAGTTAAACAGGGATTGTAATAATGATGAGGCCATAGAGAGCAAAGAGATCCTAAAATGTGCTCAGGATGATATTCCTGAGCAATATGTTTCTGATCCAAAGAGGAAAGGGGAATTGCTGGATTTGATTCTGGGTAATGAGTTAGATCAAGGGAGCCAAGTTTCAGAAGGGGTACATTTAGGAGAAAGTGATCATAAATTTTAGATTTGCTATAGAGAAAGACAAGTCCAAAATTTAAAAAAAAATTAAATGGAGAAAGTCCAATATCAATCTGGCTCAGGTAGATTGGAACCAGAGGTTAACATGCAAAAATGTCATAAAACATAGAACTTTAAGATAGAAATAGCTTGGGTACAGTTCAGGCAGATTTTCATGTGAAATATTCTCAAAGGGAGAACAAACAAATCCAGAGCTTTGAAGATAATGAAAGATATACAGAGGAAGATAAAGACCAAAAAGGCTGAATATTACTCATGTCTGATTGGAAAGACCAGTGAGAAATGGCTTTCCAAAAAAAAAAATCAGGGGAAGTAAAATTTAAAACAAGAGACAATTGGACTATATGAGATATGGATTATCTGTCGACATAAATGGGAATCCAAAAGGTGTTCTAAAGATCTACAAAGTCTTGTGGGATGCTTTTTAAGAATTTGAGGAAGAAACAGAAGAAATCACAGAGGCACTAACCATAAGTTTCCACTGTTCATTGGATGTAAAAATAATGCCAAAGGTCTGGAGAGTTACAAATGTTACTCCCTTGTTCAAAAGGATGCAAGGATAAGGCCTGAAACTAGACACCTGACAGTTTATGCTCAGTGGTAGGGAAGCTTTCAGAAATATCAATCCAGGGCAACATTAATAGTTACATGGAGAAACATTAGTTTAATTAAAGGATGCCATCATGATTTTGTTGATGGGAAATGGTTTTTAACCAGTTTGATAGAACATTTATGAACTTCCAGAAGAGTTTTGAGAAGATGCTACATAACAGACATCTCAGCAGAGTTAATGCATATTGGACAAAAAGGGCCATCATTAACTCAGATTCAAAGTTAGCCGAGTAACACACAAGGAGTCATGGTGAATGTTTTTCTTACGACTGAAAGAAGGTGAGTAGTGGTATGCCCATTGCTTTTTTGGTTCCATATTAATAGCTTAGATTTGGAAATGCAAATGACAACATTTCCAAATTTACTTTTTTGTAGCACATAACTTAGGATCATGACAAACTGTCAAAATATAAGCAGGCTGATGGAGTGGGCAGACATGACAGGGGAGGTTTAATGCTGAGAAATGTGAGGGCCCCATTTTGGTAGGCAGAAAAAAGAGATGCTATGTAGAATAAAGGACAATGGTCGAAAAGGGTTCAGGCCAGAAGGATCTGGGGTATCTGTGCACAAATCTTTGAAGGTAGCAGGGAGGTTATCAAAGTAGCTTAGTTTATTGTCACTTGTGGCTAGAAATAGTGAAAAGCTTGGTTAATCAGCCATACACAATTGGGGTGTTATGAATCGAGACATAGCGTACAAAAGCAGGAATGCCAAACTTTGGATTGGTTCTTGGGATGAAGGATGAGAGTTACAAGGATAGATTAGAGGGCGTGAAGACTGAGGGAAAATATGATGGAAATATATAAAAAGATGATGAGTCTTCCTTTTGGTGGTGGGTTTGAGGACTAATGGTTACATGTTTCAATTAAAAAAGGGAAGAGAACCAAAAGTAAGTAAGGAAAATATTTCTATATGCAGCATCTGGATGGAATCTGGAATGCATTGCATGCAGATGGGATGGAAGTAGGTTCAGTGAGAAAAGGTTGCATGGGTACAGAGAAGAAGCTGGGACAAACAAGTGGATTATTTTGATGGTGAGCCAATGTGGACAGATTGGGCCAAATGGCCTTCTGTGCTGTAATCATTCTATAATTCTATGTTAATTTCATAGCCAGAAGTAAAACAACTTCCCATTGTGTGTGAAGTCACTTGTTCTTTGGAATCACTTCTGGTATGGGTCATGTTTTCCACATTCCCAAAGGAGGAGAACGTGAAACCAATAGCAACTCTGGAAATTTAAATCTGTAAAAAAAACATTTTAGTTAAAGGGAATTTGCTATTCAGATGCAAAATGGATGTCCACTTTAAAAACCTATTTTACCGATCATATCTAAATTACTCCCATGTTAAAAATAATATATATGCTTTTTCTTAAATAAATATGCGACCTCTAAATACATGTTTTGGAGATTACCAGTGGTGGCGGGTGTAGAATTTATGCTGCATGGCGTTGAGGTCGCTTAAGTACTCCATAAATTGACATTGGACATGTGAATTATTGCAACCAAAATTAAGAGACATTTTTTATTCATGACAATATAGATTGGCAGGTTTTTTGAAAATGCTACGAGCTCGGAGTTCATACATCCACGAAAACGGATTCCTATTTTGAAAGAGAAAAAGGTGCATTTATTATATGTGGGAAGGAAATGCAGATGCTGGTTTATACCGAAGATAGACACTAAATGCTGGAGTAACTCAGCGGGTCAAATGGTATCTCTGGAGAAAAAGGATGGGTGACATTTCGGGTCCCATGCTTTTTCGCCAGAGATGCTGCCCGACCTGTTGAGTTACACCAGCATTTAGTGTCCATGTCTTCCTGCGTTCATTAGGTGCGTTTCCGATCTCCGGAGGCCAACGGATTGATCAGGAAGTGCGGTTACTGTTTTGGTGTAAAACGAACGGGAATTACCAGTATTGCGTGCATCCAATCGTAAACGCCTGTAGAGTATTATATGAAATCTTATTCTGCAACTCACCGTATTCTGCTGCGTGGAAACAAATTAAGCAAAAAGGTCTAAATACATTCGCCTTTCAAAGAGTGTCACAATCGTCATGTTATAATTTGCTTATTTTGTGCCATCTGCAATAACACCACTCGCAACATACCATTCGTCAATCCTATTATTAATTCTAACCCTTCATTTTAATTTTTAAAACTATTTTAAAAACTTTTTTATTTCTACATTTTGTAAACTTTTAAAAACTATTTCACAATTCCGCCAGAGAACTTTGGGATTGGTTGGGATTTTTTTCCTCATTATTCAAATAATTTTGTCATTGTATCCCCCAATCGATTTGATTGATTATATAGTTTAAAAAAAAGTTCACACTGATCACTCAAGTTATTTGCCCTCCTGTTAGTCAGTATAAACGTCTAAAACTAACAGCAAGACTTGCACTGCCGCTTGAGTTTGTCTGTCTTACTGCGGCTACAGGGTTTGTCCTTGCTCACTGGTGTGAACAGAATTGTATAAAGGGAATGGGATAAATAGTGTAGGAAGGAACTGCAGATGCTGGTTTAATAGAACCTGCAGTTAGTAACTCAGCGGGACAGCCAGCATCTCTGGAGAGAAGAAATAGGTGGCGTTTCTGGTGGAGCCTCTTCTTCATGCTGAGAGTCAGGGGAAAAGGAAACGAGAGGTATAGACGGTGATGTGGAGAGGTATAGAACAAATGAATAAGAAAGATATGCAAAAAAGTAGCGGTGACAAAGGAAACAGGGCATTGTTAGCTTGCATATGTTTGCATAGCTTTCACACATTTGTTCCACACCTCTCTACATCACCGTCTATATCTCTCGCTTCCCTCTCCCTCCTGACTCTCAGTCTGAAGAAGGGTCTCCAACTGAAACGTCACCTATTCCTCCTCTCCAGAGGTGCTGCCTGACTTGCTGAGTTACTCCAGCTTTTTGTGTCTATCTTCGGGATAAATCTCTTCTTTTGCCCGCGTTCGCAAAGCAACAAGCAATCCAAGCGGAATTCAGAGTGGCTGTGCGTTATTTGGCAGGAAAGAAGTGTGTGCCAGGATGGTGGGGGAGTTCCCTTCCCATCTGCAGCCACTGGCAGCCCAGAGCGCCGCCGGACAGTCAGTCACCCGCTTCAGACACAAAATGCTGGAGTAACTCAGCGAGACAGGCAGCGGCTCTGGAGAGAAGGAATGGGTGACCTCTCGGGTCGAGACCCTTCCTCAGACTGAGAGTCGGGGGGAAAGGGGAGATATAGACGATGATGTAGAACAAATGAATGAAATAAATGCAAAAAAGTGACGATGATAAAGGAAACAGGCCGCTTCTCCCCCAAGTTAAAGCGGATTTCACTGGCAATGGGCTATTTAACGACTGATGGGGGGGGGGGGACTGACGAGCCCCGAAACCCCCACCGTCTCGCTTCTTGCCCGCATTGCACGGTTGCAGCGATGAAAGAACGAGTTTGATTCTGATGAAGGGACCCTTGGACATGCCTGGCCTGGGTCGGAAGGTCAGATCCCATTACGTGGTGCAAAGAGCAGCGCCTCCGCTAAAATGGCCGATTACATTTGGCCATCTCCTGACCCAATGCAAAGCGTGGGTTTTGTTTTTATTGAAAAAAAAGAGAAGAAAAAAAACGGCGTGAAATTTTTGCCGGGACCCATCCACCCACCGGCCGATATGTTTCACAGCCGTCGAGTTACTTTTGAAGTTTAATTAGCACACTGTTTGGTGCAGACAGACAACTGTGACATTCTGGGCGTTGAAATGAACAAGTGAGATGACTCGCACTTTTTTGGTGAAGCTGCGCCTCTCCCGGGTGTTGCGATTGCTTTGTCAAACCCTCGCACAGGCACAACTGTGCAATCCCCCCCTCCCCTGGGCAGGGGTGGGTCCTGCCTCTTCCCAGACACAACCACGGGGACTGCTGCAGACGGCGACTGTTGCATTGAAACACTTGCACCGTGCTTCCCACTAAAAGCAGCTTTACGCGTTGCTGGGTCGAACAAACGTTGCTGGGATTCCCCCTCCCTCCTGCCTCGCTAACGCCGCCCGTCGCTTTACGGCCGTCAGCGAGCAATCCCAGACACCAGCTGAATGATTACCCTCTAGGGCCAACTGCAACAAGGAACCTTCTCCCTCCCAAATGTTCGTGGAGTGTATCTAGCTCTCCAACTGTCTCTGAAATGGAAGGTGGACACAAAATGCTGGAGTAACTCAGCAGGACAGGCAGCATCTCTGGAGAGAAGGAATGGGTGACGTTTCGGGTCGAGACCCTTCTTCAGACTGGTTAGGGATAAGGGAAACGAGAGATGTAGACGATGATGTAGAGAGATAAAGAACAATGAATGAAAGGTATGCAAAAAAAGTAACGGATGATAATGGAAACAGGCCATTGTTAGCTGTTTGTTGGGTGAAAACGAGAAGCTGGTGCGACTTGGTTGGATAGAGAGATAGGGAATTCCGTGGTACCTGAAGTTAGATAAATTAAATAATAATATTCTAGGTGTGACCATGTTAGTGCTCAGTGCAGGTCTATTATCACCTTCTAGCATTTGCATGCTCTTTGTCTCCCCCTCTCTCAGTGCCCAAGCGAAATATGAGTTGCTGTTCCTCCAATTTGCGTTTAGCCTCAATCTGACAATGGAGGACGCCAATGACAGAAAGGTCATTGTGGGAATAGGAAAGAGAATTCAAGTGTTTAGCAACCGGGAGATCAGGTAGGTTCAGTGAGACTGAATGAAGGTGTTCAGTGAAACGATCGCCCAGTCTATGGTCTCGCCGATGTATCAACATCTTGAACATCGGATACAGTACCTCCCGCTGTATCTGAAATGATGCAGCTTTTCTGGTCTCAGCTCCAGACAGACCGTGTTTACGTGTTGGAAGGAACTGCAGATGCTGGTTTCCACCGAAGATAAGACACAAAATGCTGGAGTAACTCAGCGGGACAGGCAGCATCTCTGGAGAGAAGGAATGGGTGACTTTTCGGATCGAGACTCTTCTTCAGACTGAGAGTCAGGGGAGAGGGAGACATAGAGATAGTGTAAGGTGTGACAACAAGACAAAGAGGATGCGGGTCAAGAAAAATGTAGAATAGCTCATTGTTAGCTAGAAGAAGGTGACATATTTTAGATCTTCCGTTTCCACAAAATGTTGCTTTTCCCCCCCCCCGTTTCCACCATTAACCTTGAATCTCCATGTGAGTGGTGCCCTCTTTCCCTACCAGAATTTTAGGATTAGAAAATTTAATCCGAATGTCTCCGGGCTATAGGACAAAATCCTGGAGAGGGATCTGGTCTCCTGGCGAATTGTTTCCAGAGACCAACATCAGTGTGTGCTGCAGTGGTACAGGAAAACAAACAAAACACTGAGAGAGGGCGAGACAAAGAGCATGCAAATGCTAGAAGGTGATAACAGACCTGCACTGAGCACTAACATGGTCACACCTAGAATATTTTCTATGTTCAGGTTGCTTACTGCAGCTAGTTCAAATATGACACCTCAGTAGTAGGCCAGATCTCAAACAAGGACAAGATGGAGTACTATAAGGACATAAGGTCATAAGTGATAGGAGTAGAATTAGGTGATTCGGCCCATCAAGTCTACTCTGCCATTCAATCATGGCTGATCTATCTCTCCCTCCTAACCCCATTCTCCTGCCTTCTCCCCATATCCTCTGACACCTGTACTAATCAAGAATCTATCTCTGCCTTCAAAATATCCACTGACTTGGTCTCCACAGGCTTCTGTGAAGAGATTAGTAGCATGGTATGATGATATCAACCTCTCCCTCAATGTCAGCTAGGCAAAGGAGCTAGTTATTAATTTCAGGAAAAGAGATGGTTTACATTCGCCAAATAAACATCAATGGTGCCAAAGTGGAAATGGTCAAGAGCCACAAGTTCTGAAGGGTGATTATTAGCAACAATTTGTCTTGGACCAACCACACTGATGTATGTCCAAGAAAGCACGCTTCTACTTCTTCTGAAGATTAAGGAAGTTATCTGAAATGTGTCAGATTAAGAGAAGGGGAGGTGCAACAAGACCTGGGTGTCCTTGTACATCAGTCACTGAAAGTAAGCATGCGGGTACAGCAGGCAGTGAAGAAAGCGAATGGCATGTTGGCCTTCATAGCAAGAGGATTTGAGTATAGGAGCAAGGAGGTCCTACTGCAGTTGTACTGGGCCCTGGTGAGACCACACCTGGAGTATTGTGTGCAGTTTTGGTCTTCTAATTTTGAGGAAGCCCATTCTTGCTATTGAGGGAGTGCAGCATAGGTTCACCAGGTTAATTCCCGGGATGGCATGACTGGCATATGGATCGACTGGGCTTATATTCACTGGAATTTAGGATGAGAGGAGATTTGAAAGAAACGTATACAATTCTTAAGGGATTCGACAAGCTAGATGCAGGAAGAATGTTCCCGATGTTACGGACATTTTCAATCTCTCACTTCTGAGGTCTGAGGTCCCCACCTGCTTTAAAAGGGCATCAATTATACCGGTGCCCAAGAAGAGTAAGGTGACATGCCTCAATGACTATCGACCAGTGGCACTAACGCCGGTGGTGATGAAGTGCTTTGAGAGGTTGATCATGGAGCAAATCAACTCCTACATCGACAAAAACCTGGACCCACTGCAGTTCGCGTACCGCCACAACAGATCAACGGTGGATGCGATCTCGCTGGCCCTCCACTCCGCACTGGACCACTTGGACAACAAAAACTCATATGTCAGGCTGTTATTCATTGATTACAGCTCGGCATTTAACACAATCATCCCCTCCAAACTGGTTACCAAACTCGAAGAACTGGGTCTCTGCGCATCCCTCTGCAACTGGATCCTCGACTTCCTCGTCCACAGACCACAGTCTGTTTGTATTGGTGGAAATGTGTCAGCCTCGATAACAATCAGCACGGGAGCACCTCAAGGCTGCGTGCTCAGCCCCCTGCTGTACTCACTCTATACCCATGACTGCGTAGCGAACCACAGTGCGAACTCCATCATCAAGTTCGCTGACGACACCACTATTGTGGGGCGTATCACTGATGGGGATGAGTCAGAGTACAGAAGAGAGATCGAGCAACTGTCCATATGGTGCCAGCGCAATAACCTGGCCCTCAACACCAGCAAAACCAAGGAACTGATTGTGGACTTTGGAAGGAGTAGGAGGGGGACCCACAGCCCCATTTATATCAACGGGTCGATGGTTGAAAGGGTCAAGAGCTTCAAATTCCTGGGCGTGCACATCTCTGAAGATCTTTCCTGGTCCGAGAACACTAATGCAATCATCAAAAAAGCACATCAGCGCCTCTACTTCCTGAGAAGATTCCGGAGAGTTGGATTGTCAAGGAAGACTCTCTCTAACTTCTACAGGTGCACAGTCGAGAGCATGCTGACCGGTTGCATCGTGGCTTGGTTCGGCAATTTGAGCGCCCTGGAAAGGAAAAGACTACAAAAAGTAGTAAACACTGCCCAGTCCATCATCGGCTCTGACCTTCCTTCCATCGAGGGGATCTATCGCAGTCGCTGCCTCAAAAAGGCTGGCAGTATCATGAAAGACCCACACCATCCTGGCCACACACTCATCTCCCTGCTACCTTCAGGTAGAAGGTACAGGAGCCTGAAGACTGCAACAACCAGGTTCAGGAATAGTTACTTCCCCTCAGCCATCAGGCTATTAAACCTGGCTCGGACAAAACTCTGATTATTACCAACCACTTTCTGTTATTTGCACTATCAGTTTATTTATTCATGTGTGTATATATTTATATCATGGTATATGGACACATTTATCTGTTTTGTAGTAAATGCCTACTATTTTCTGTGTGCTTAAGCAAAGCAAGAATTTCATTGTCCTATACAGGGACACATGACAATAAACTAACTTGAACTTGAACTTGAACTTGAGTCCAGAACCAGGGGTCACAGTTTAAGAATAAGGGGTAGGCCATTTAGGACTGAGATGAGGAAAAACTATTTCACCCAGAGAGTTGTGAATCTGTGGAATTCTCTGCTACAGAAGGCAGTGGAGGCCAATTCACTGGATGTTTTCAAGAGAGAGTTAGATTTAGCTCTTAGGGCTAACGGAATCTAGGGATATGGGGAGAAAGCAGGAATGGGGTGCTGATTTTGGATGATCAGCCATGAGCATATTGAATGGCAGTGCTGGCTCGAAGGGCCGAATGGCCTACTCCTGCAACTATTTTCTATGTTACGTTCAGCATGTCTCCAACGACATCTGTAGAAAGGAACTGCAGATGCCGGTTTACACCGAAGATAGACACAAAATGCTGGAGTAACTCAGCTGAACAGGTAGCGTCTCTGGATAGAAGGAATGGGTGACGTTTCGGGTCAAGACCATTCTTCAGACAGAGTCGGGAGAGGGAAACGAGAGATATGGAAGGGCAAGGTGTGAAAACGAGAGATCAAAGGAGACGAAGGTCAAGGAAAATGTAGAATAGATCACTGTATGCTAGGGAAGGTGACAACCGGGCATACAAAGTAAAAATTAATCAGGAGGACAGTCAAACTAGTCAGAGAACTTGGATGCGGGAGGGATGGAGAGAGAGGGAAATCAAGGGTTGGCACATGAAGTTAGAGAAGTCAATATATATACTTCTGCAGATGCACTATAGAAAGCACTAGACTATGTGGGACCCGTTGGGTGCCAGCATCACACGGGAGGGCGGGTCCCCCAACGCAATATTCCACCTCTCCACCAATTCCAATATTGGTGGCCAGTGAGGGGGGGGGGTGCTTTCTGGAGCGCTAGTATGGGTGTTGTGGGTTGAAGGGACTGGTTTCCAGAGGGCTAGTATGGAAATTGTGGGCCGAATGGATTCTTGGCCTGGCAGATCAGTCACTCAAGCCTTGTGTGCTGGCAGCTCACTCACTCACGGCTGGTGGGCTGTCAGTTCACTCACGGCTATTCCTTGAAATTCCATTTCAGGCAGGGTGCAAGGCCACCAAATTCAAGTGCAGTTTTATACCACTTCAAGCAGGGTGCAAGGCCACCAAATTCATGTGCAGTTTCATACCATTTCAAGCAGGGTGCAAGGCCACTAAAGACAGCGAGACGTGACCTCTCCCTCCTCCATCTTGCAGAGACTGAGCCACGTCCACACTTCTGGGTTTTATAGTCCCTCCCCCCTCCCACCAGAATGGCATGATTGACAGAAGAGAGAATCTCAACATTTTTTAAACACTAATAACTCCTTTCTTTTTCATCGATGGGAAAAATCCACGGCACCAAATGAGCGGAGGGGGACTCTGAGTAAGCTGGCCAAAGATGGGAGGAGACAGCTCGAGGGCTAAGGAAGGGGAGGAGACAGCAAGGGCTAACAAAACTGGGAGAATTCAATGTTCATGCCATCCGGATGCAGGCTCCCCAAGCGGAATACGAGGTGCTGTTCCTCCAATTTCCGGTGTTGCTCACTCTGGCAATGGAGGAGACCCAGGACAGAGAGGTCGGATTGGGAATGGGAGGTGGAGTTGAAGTGCTGAGCCACCGGGAGGTCAGGTAGGTTCTTGCGAAACGATCGCCCAACCTCCGCTTAGTCTCACCGATGTAGATCAGCTGACATCTAGAGCAGCGGATGCAGTAGATGAGGTTGGAGGAGATACAGGTGAACCTCTGTCGCACCTGGAACGACTGCTTGGGTCCTTGAATGGAGTGGAGGGGGGAGGTGAAGGGACAGGTGTTGCATTTCTTGCAGTTGCAACGGAAAGTGCCCGGGGAGGGGGTGGTACGGGAGGGAAGGGAAGAATTGACAAGGGAGTTACGGAGGGAGCGGTCTTTGCAGAAGGCAGACATTGGGGGAGATGGGAAGATGTGGCGAGTGGTGGGGTCACGTTGGAGATGGCGAAAATGACGTAGGATTATTTGTTGTATGTGACGGCTGGTGGGGTGAAAGGTGAGGACTGGGGGGACTCTGCCCTTGTTGCGAGTGCGGGGATGGGGAGAGAGAGCAGTGTTGCGGGGTATGGAAGAGACCCTGGTGCGAGCCTCATCTATGGTGGAGGAGGGGAATCCCCGTTCCCTGAAGAACGAGGACATTTCAGATGTCCTGGTGTGGAACGCCTCCTCTTCCTTAGCCCTCGAGCTCTCCTCCCATCCCCCAGCTCTCGGGCTCCTCCTCCTCCCTTTTTCCTTCCTTCTCCCCGCCACCCCCTATCAGTCTGAAGAAGGGTTTCGGCCCGAAACGTTACCTATCTCCTTCGCTCCATAGATGCTGCTGCACCCGCTGAGTTTCTCCAGCATTTTTGTGTACCTTCGATTTTCCAGCATCTGCAGTCCCTTCTTGAAAACAGTTTAGTAGACATGTGTTCAGTGTTATTCACAGACTGAGAATTGCGACCTCTCGCTCCCCCATCTTGCAGAGAACTGAGGTACCTCCACAGTTCCGGGTTTTATAGTCCCTCCGGAAGGGGCGTGGCCTTCATGAGAGAAAATCTCAACATTTTATAAACACTAATAACTTTTATTTTTCATCGATGGGAAAAATCCTCGGCACCTGATGAACGGAGGGGAACTCTGAGTTAGATGGCCAAAAATCACAGCTGTACGTGGTAGGGTTTTTTCTAAAATCAATATAAAGCGCAAACAGAAAATGGTCAAGATTAGACTTTTAATTATATCGAAGGCAAGGCAACTTTAATTAGGCAAGGCAACTTTAATTAGGCAAGGTAACTTTAATTAGGCAAAGCAACTTTAATTAGGCAAGGCAACTTTAGTTAGGCAAGGCAACTTTAATTAGGCAACACAGCTTTAGCATTTCCAAACTTTAGGCAACACAGCTTTAGCATTTCCAAACCTTAGGCAACACAGCTTTAGCATTTCCAAACCAAAGGCAACACAGCTTTAGCATTTCCAAACCAAAGGCAACACAGCTTTAGCATTTCCAAACCAAAGGCAACACAGCTTTAGCATTTCCAAACCAAAGACAACACAGCTTAGCATTTCCAAATGATATTTTCAAACCACATTAAGGGCACTAATAGGTCAGTAAAACCACTCACAGTTTAGTATACATGTGTTCAGTGTTATTCACAGCTCAGACTGAGAATTGCAACCTCTCGCTCCCCCATCTTGCAGATAACTGAGGAACCTCCACACTTCCGGGTTTTATAGTCCCACCGGACGGGGCATGGCCTTCAGGAGAGAGAATCTCAACATTTTTTAAACACTAACAACTCTTTTATTTTTCATCAATGGGAAAAATCCACTTGTCCTGCGCAGCGGAGGGAGACTCTGAGTAAGATGGCCAAAAATCACAGCGTAAGTGGCAGCATTTTTTCTAAAATCAATATACAGAACAACAGGAAGTGGTCAAGATCAGATTTTTAGTAATATAGATACTATATGTATTCATTATAGTTTGATTTGGCAGCAGCTTTGCCCAAGGCCGCAAGAAATGCAGATGGTCATGGATGTAGCTTAGTATATAACACAAAGCAGCCGCTTCCTCCCCCACTGCATCAACTCCATCTCAGTTTCAGTTTAGTTGATTGTCACGTGTACTGAGGTACAGTGAAAAGCTTGCAACATAATCAAGAACCTAGGACCATTTACCCTCCAATCATTCCACCCCTTCTCCCCACTCCCATCTGGCAGAAGATACGGAAGCTCGTATCACCAGATTCAGGAATAGCTGCGTCCCCACTGACACCAGACTATTACACCATCCTCGCATAAACTAATGCTGTAGTCCCGAACTCCCAACCTATGTCATAGTATGATTTGACTGGGTCCCACACAAACAAACCTTTTTACTCTAACTTAGTACACAAGAAAATAAGAAAACAATACCAATACTAATGCCGATACATAAAAATAAAAGAAAATAGAAGTTATGGGCCTGTCCCACTTAGGCTATTTTTAGGCGACTGCCAGCGACTGTCATAGTCGTAGCAGGTCGCCGAAAAATAGGCGTCTGGATCCCCCTACAACAATGTCCACGCAATGTCTACAACAACCTACCACCTAGTCGACGTCCAGCTACGGTAAGCTACCGACAACCGGCGACCCATTAGGACGTCCACCTATGACCACACCTTAGACAATCAAGACAACCTACGTCCACCCGCAACAAGCTACGACAAGGTAACAATGTCCACGACAATGTCTACAACAACCTACCACCTAGTCACCGGTACCTGTCGCCGGTAGATGTAGGATGGCGTAGGTAGCCGCCAATGGAATTCACCAAAGTCAGCACCCGGCGACAACCTACGTCACCTGGCGACAGGCTACGACAGCACCTACGTCAGGAGAAGTTAAGCTACGCTCATTGGCGTCAAACCCACTGTCTCCGACTGTCGACGAAAAGTTTTAAACATTTGAAAATGCAGCGACGACCAGAAAAAGGCTACGATTCTTTGGGCGACAGAGGAGACTGCTCACGACCATACAGGCGACACCCCTGCGACCATGTGGCAACAGCCTAGTCGCCTGTAGTCAGCTAAAAATGTGCCTAAGTGGGACAGGGGCATCAGCAACAGCCCCTCAAACTTGCTCCACCATCGAATATGAACATATGGGTCGATCTGCTCCATGCCTCATCATCTCGTGGGTACTAGTTCTACAAGTGTATCTGCTTCTTTTTTATATACCTGAATTGTCTCTTTTCCTCAACACTCTATAGCAGAGATTTCCAGAAATTCATCACCCTCTTGCAAAGATGTTTGGGAACAAAGGTGGACGGGCGAGGAAAGGGCGTCGTTTACTGGTCGACCAAGGGAAGAACGATGGTGGGAGGCCCACAGCAGCCTGGGACTTGCCTGAATTGGCCACTGCTCTTAACAACCGGAGCATGGACTGGGCTTGGAAAATGGCACCGTCGATGGTGACTCATGCATGCGGGCTCAGTGGACTATTTCTGTACAACTGCTAATCAGGGGGTGGTATAGTCATAAGGTCATAAGTGATAGGTGTAGAATTAGACCATTCGGCCCATCTAGTCTACTCCGCCATACAATCATGGCTGATCTATCTCTCCCTCCTAACCCCATTCTCCTGCCTTCTCCCCATAACCTCTGACACCTGTACTAATTAGTCTACTGGACTGTTTGTATAAAAAATAATGTCACTGTGAGTTTGCACCTCACACATGTGACACTAAAGCAGCGTTGAACCATTGTTGCCAGGCACCTCAGTTTTAAATTACAACTCCTAATCCTGTAACAATGCCTCTTATTTGAGATTCTCTGCGCCTGGAAACATCTCGACATCCGCTTTGACGTGCCCCCCAAGGAACTTATACATTAGAATAAGATTGCCCGTATATCTTCTAAACCACAAAGAATACATATCTAAGTTCGGAACAGACAAAGGCTAAATAACCCACTGTTCAACCTAAGCTACCTGGGATTGCTTGAAGATATTGCCTGATAAAGATCTGACCATCTACCCGATTCAGACTTTTTTTAGACTTTAAGATTCTGTGCCGAGACAGGCCCTTCGGCCCACCGAGTCCACGCAGATCAGCGATCACCCAGTACATTAACACTATCCTACATATTAGGGACAATTTTACAACTTACCAAAGCCAATTAACCTACAAACCAGCATGTCTTTGGAGTGTGGGAGGAAACCGGAGCACCCAGAGAAAGCCCACATGGCCACAGGGAGAACATACAAACTCCCTACAGGCAGCACCGGTAGTCAGGATTGAACCTGGGTCTCCGGTGCTGCAAGGCAACAACTTTACGGCTGCGCCACTGTGCCGCCCATTTATACCAATCTACCCAATGCCACTCAACCCAATATAGGCTCACTAGCCTATAGTTACCTGGCTTATCCCTGCTGCTCTTGTTAAATAAAAGAGCAGTGAACTATCCTCCAGGTTCCTGGTGCCTCACCTGTAGTGAAAATGGAAAACTCTCAACTCGTACACGTCCATCTCTTCCCATGCTTCCTCTAGTAACAGGCGATACTATCAATCCTTATACATTCCATGATTTTAACCACCGCTCCTTCTTAATACCGAAATGCACCAGAGTGTCGCCATATCCGATACAATACAATAGAACTTTATTTATCTCAGGATGGAAATTGTTCTGCCAACAGTCATAAAACGTCTCTCCCCTTACTTACTCTTACGCTACTTGTTCTCTTCCACGCCCTTCTGCTTGGTGACGACAGATCGGTTGATAGACACGTCAACTTTTAATAGTAAGACTTAAGACCATGTTCAAAACAGAAAGTGTTGGAGGAACTCAGCGGGTCTGGCGGAAATGGACAGGCAACGTTTCAGGTCAAGACCCTTCTTCAAACTGGTAGTATTAAGCGGGAGAAAGCTGGAAGAGGAAGGTGGGGGCAGGACAAAGCCTGGCAAGTGCCAGTCTGAAAAAGGGTCTCGACCCAAAACGTCGCCCGTTCCTTCTCTCCAGAGATGCTGCCTGTCCCGCTGAGTTACTCCAGCATTTTGTGTCTATCTTCTGGCAAGGGATTGGTGGATACAGGCAAGGGGGGGGGGGGGGGGGGTGATTGGCAAATGGATGGAGTAAGTGGCAAAGGCTAGAGGCGGAAAGGAGACTCAGAGAGAACAAGAGTGGAATGTGAAGCCAGAGGGAGAGATCTAGGTGCAAGAGGACAGGAGGTTGAGGGGAAAGAGCGGGGAATAAAAGGGAAATGAGGGACTCGAGGATGGGAGATGAATGTACGAGGGAGAGAAGGAGCAGGGAGGGTGGGAGATAGTGATATAAATGGGTGTGCACCAACAGGGTGGGCCACAGGCAGGGCCGGCCTTAAGAGTTGCGGGGCCCAATTGGGAACAATTTTGGTGAGCCCCAAGTTCCCAGCCAAGGCCTGTAGACCCGGCCCGGCCCTCCGTGTATTGTTCACCGCGTCTTCCCGGGGAGAGAGAGGGGTGGAGCCGGGGCTGTGTGCGTGAAGCACGGCGACTGGAGGGGCGGGAGCGCTGCCGTGAGCGAACGACCCACCTCCTTCTCCATTCCCCCTCACACCTCCCTCCCCGTCTACCCCTTTCTTCCCCCTCCACCTCTCTACTCTCTGCCCCTCTCTCCCACCTCCCTGAGCCGAGAGTAGATTACTCCGGCGCGGGGCCCCCTTACTCGCGGGGCCCAATTGGGAGCCATCGGTCCAATCGGCTTAAGGCCGGCCCTGGCCACAGGGAAGAGAGATGGGCCAGAGGTCATTACTCCAAATTGGAAAATTCAGTGTCCATGCTGTTGGTCATGAGCTAGCCAAGTAGGATATTAGGTGTTGTTCTTCCAGTTTGTGTGTGGCCCATCTTTGGCAATGGAGGAGGCCAAGGACAGAAAGGTCAGTGTGGGAATGGCAAGGGAGATAAAATGGTTAACAACTGAAATATCCAGTAGGCATTGTCAGGCAAGTGCCTGGTCTCGCCGATGTAAAAGAGGCCACATGGTCTTTGTATAAGATGTTGGTGAGACCGCATTTAGGATATTGTGTTCAGTTCTGGGCACCATGTTATAGGAAAGGTGTTGTCAAGCTGCAACAGGTACAGGGCAGATTTACGAGGATGTTGCCAGGACTAGAGGGTGTGAGCCATAGGGAGAGGTTGAGTAGGCTGGGTCTCTATTCCCTGGAGCACAGGAGGACGAGGGGTGATCTTATAGAGGTGTATAAAATCATGGGAGGAATAGATTGGGTAGATGCACAGAGTCTCTTGCTCAGAGTAGGGCCAATCGAGGACCAGAGGACATAGGTTTAAGGTGAAGGGGATAAGATTTAATAGGAATCTGAGGGGTAACTTTTTCACACAAAGGGTGGTGGGTGTTGGGCCAAAGGGCCTGTTTCCACACTGTATCACTCTATGACTAAACATTTAGATAGGTACATGGATGGGACAGGTTTGGAGGAATATGGACCAAACGCAGGCAGGTGAGACTAGTGTAGCTGGGACATGTTGGCCGGTGTGGGCAAGTTGGGCCAATGAGCCTGTTTGCACGCTATATCACTCTGTGACTATGAAATGCAGAAAAATAGGTTTGATGCAGCCCGCAAGAACTTCGGACTGATTTGCAAGGGATACTGGGGTTCGTGGATGGAGGTGACGGGGGAGATGCAGGGGCTGTTGTTAGCTCTCGCAGTTGCAGGGTAAAGTACCCGGGGAGGGGTCAGGTTGGGAGGGGGTGGGATAAGTGAGCCAAGGAGTTGCGGAGGGAGTGGTTTCTGCAGAAAGCAAAAAGGAGAGGGGACGGGAAGATGTGACTGGTGGTGGGATCACGTTGGAAGTGGCAGAAAAGTCGGAGAATGATGTGTTGGATATGGAAGCTGGTGTGGTGGAAGATAAGGACCAGGGCAACTCTATCAATAGACAATAGGTGCAGGAGTAGGCCATTCACCGCCATTCAATGTGATCATGGCTGATCATCCCCAATCAGTGCCCGGTTCCTGCCTTCTCCCCATATCTCCTGACTCCGCTATCCTTGTTCCATCTGGAGCAAGAGGGAAAAAGAGCAGAACCTCGTCACACAGAGGAGGCAGGGGTGAGGGATCCATCCACAACAGCAGGATAGCGTGTTTCCTGAAGAAAGAGGATACCCTCGAGGAGAATGCCTCACCTTGGGAACAGATGTGGTGAAGTTGGAGAAATTGAGAGTAAGGGCTGGCGTTCCTGCAAGTTGCAGGGTGGTCAAGGTAACTGTGGGAGTCAGTGGATTTGTAGTAAACACCAGTCAACAGTCCGCTCCCTGCGATGGAGACTGAAATATTGAGAAAGGTGACAGAGATAGTCCGTGAATTTGAGGTCAAGGTGGAAGTTAGTACTAAACTATTGTGTGCAGTTTTCGTCTCCAAAATTTGAGGAAGGACATTCTTGCTATTGAGGGAGTGCAGCGAAGGTTCACCAGGTCAATTCCCGGGATGGCGGGACTGTCATGTGTCGAACGAATGGAGAGACTGGGTTTGTATAATCTGGAATTTAGAAGGATGAGAGGATATCTAATTGAAACATATAAGATTATTAAGGGGTTCGACACGCTAGAGGCAGGAAACATGTTCACGATTGAGGGAGTGCCGCATACGTTCACCAGGTTAATTCCCAGGATGGCGGGACTGACATATGGATCGACTGGACATATTCAGTGGAATTTAGAAGGATGAGAGGAGATGTTATAGAAACATATACAATTCTTAAGTGATTGAACACGCTAGATGCGGGAAGAATGTTCCCGATGTTGGGGGAGTCCAGAACCAGGGGCCACAGTTTAAGAATAAGGGGTAGGCCTTTTAGAACAGAGATGAGGGAAACCTTTTCACACAGAGAGTTGTGAATCTGTGGAATTCTCTGCCTCAGAAGGCAGCGGATGCCAATTCTCTGGATGCTTTCAAGGGAGAGTTAGATATAGCTCTTAAAGATAGCGGAGTCAAGGGATATGGGGAGAAGGCAGGAACGGGGTACTGATTGTAAATGATCAGCCATGATCACAGTGAATGGCAGTGCTGGTGCTGGGGCAAAGGGCCGAATGGCCTACTCCTGCACCTATTGTCTATTGTCTAAAATCAATGAACTCAACGAGTTCTGCACGGGTGGAGGAGGCAGCCCTGAAACAGTCGTCGATATTACAGAGAAAAGGTTGGGACATGGTGCTGGGCAATGGGGAGGAAGGACAATGGGCAATGGGGACCCGGCATGTGGGTGGGGGGGGGGGGGGGGGGGGGGGGGGGGAGGGGTGGAGGAGCTGGCATGCTTTGTAACGTTGTCAGCGCCGTAGGTGGCCGCTATTTGTACACATTGGGTACGCAGACAAAGAACCTCACTGTGCTTGTGACATGTGGCAATATAACATATTCCATTCCCTTCCATGGGGTATGTTTGGAACAAGGACTCTTCAAGGTAACCAACAAAGAGGCAGGTATTACTGGGGCCCATGCCAGTTCACATGGCAACACGTTTGACTTGATGAGAGCGAAAGGAGACAAAACCTCAGTTCAGGGTGAGGTCAAGTTCCGCCAGATGGAGGAGAGTGTTGGTTGAGGGAAGAAATGATTGGGTTTCTGTTGAAAGACGAACCGGAGTGCCCGGAGACCTACCTGGTGGGGAATGCAGATGTAAAGGGACTGGACGCCCACAGTAAAGATGATGCATTGGGAGCCGAGGATTCTAAAGTTATTGAAGTATTGAAGAATGTGTGAAGTATCTTCGGAAGTGGGTCGGAAGTGACCGGACAAGGAGGGACAAGAGTGAATCGAGGTATTTGGAGATTAATTGGCTGGGGCAGGGGCAGGGGCAGGCAGAAGCGATGGGTCTGCCAGGGCAGTTCTGCCTGTGGAGAGGTAGGAGAGAGAAATGGGTTGTGCGGGGTTGTGGAACTGTAAGGTTGGAGGCTATGGTGGGGGAGATTTCAGGTCTGGGAGATGATGGTCTGGTGACCATAGTCATCTTTGTATATTGGGGAACTTGCAACAATACAAGTCAGCACTAAACTTTGTATTCTTTTATTTCCTCCATCTTTTTCTATCTCTTTTGACAGAACTTCATGGACTTTGCCTTGCATCCTTTGGGATAAGAGAGAGGCACAGCTTCACATTTCCTCACCCCACATTTATTGCTTTGTTACATTGAACATTTGGCTCCAATATTAACAAGTGCAAATAAAGCTGCAGTAAGAAGACTTCATTGCAGGTATGTGGAGAGTGACCATGGAGAGAAGTTAAAAGGTTTGACATGTCAGGCCGTTCGAACAGGCAAATTACGTGGAGACAGTGAGTGGAAAATTCATTAGAAAGAACAAAACAGTCCTGCTGCATCTTTTTCTTTTATTTCTTCCTTTTAGTTTAGTTTAGAGATACAGCATGAAACAGGCCCTTCGGCCCAACAAGTCCGCGCCGACCAGCGCTCCCCGCACACTATCACTACCCTACACACACTAGGGACAATTTACAATTATACCAACTCAATTAACCTACAAACCTGTACGTCTTGGGAGTGTGGGAGGAAACGGAAGATCTCAGAGAAAACACACACTGGTCCCGGGGAGAACGTACAGCCTCCGTACAGACACGCACCCGCAGTCAGGATCGAACCCGGGTCTCTGGCGCTGTAAAGCAGCAACTTTACTGGTACTCAACTGTGGGTTCTGAGGTGGCCAATGAGGCTAATATGGGAACTATAGACCATTTCATAGATTGGGTAGTTGGCAGCACCTTGAATGGTCAGGTGGGTGGTGGTGCGCACTTACCTCCATTGTGCACACTTGCCCCCACTGTGCACACTTACCCGCATTGTGCACACTTACCCCTATTGTTCACACCTACCCCCATTGTGCACACTTGCCTCCATTGTGCACACTTACCTCCACTGTGCACACTTACCCGCATTGTGCACACTTACCCCCATTGTGCACACTTGCCTCCATTGTGCACACTTACCTCCACTGTGCACACTTACCCGCATTGTGCACACTTACCCCCATTGTGCACACTTATCCCCATTGTGCACACTGACCTCCATTGTGCACGCTTACCTCCATTGTGCACACTCACCTCCACTGTGCACACTTGCCCCCATTGTGCACACTGACCTCCATTGTGCACGCTTACCTCCATTGTGCACACTCACCTCCACTGTGCACACTTACCCCCATTGTGCACACTTGCCTCGACTGTGCACACTTACCTCCATAGCTGCATGTGCTCATGATGCATCTCAATGCCATCCAGAATTCTCCTTCTCCACATCGAGCAGTATGGGTCAGAGGTTCTAAGTGGAGATGGTGCATTCTTCAAGCAAGTACTGAACACATCCTTGAATCTTTTCCTCTCTTCACCTGGTAATCTGTACTCATAACAGAGCTCGGAATAGAGTGTGTAGGAAGGAACTGCACACTGTAGTCATATTGTAATCATGCATTGTCTTTCCGCTGACTGGTTAGCACGCAACAAAAGCTTTTCACTGTTCACACGTGACAATAAACTAAACTAAACTAAACAGATACTGGTTTACACTCAGAATGGAGTGTCTGTTTAAGGAGTCTGGTGTGGGCATGTGAACAATGTGGCCATCCCAATGGTGCCTCCGGAGTGTAACTAGAGCCATGCTACTGGGAGTGGACACTGACATTGGCTCCTCTCTTCTTCCAGTCAACGTGGCAGGGACACCGTTGATGGTATTTTGCCAGTGCCTTCAGATGCCTCCTGTAGGTAGTGTAGGTCTCAGATGCACAGAGGAGGGCAGTGATCATTGTTGCCCAGTGGACGAGCAGTTTGTCTTGATCTTCAAAATATCCTTCACCTCAAATTACCAAAGGCTGGTCTGGCCAATTAAAAGCAATGGTGAATTTGATCAATGATGGTTGACTCCTGAGATATGGCAAGTGATTGATGTTTTTCTGGATCGCTCCATGAGCCTTCATTGTCGAGGACAACAAGGCAGTTTGATTACGGGTAGCTTGCCTTGTTTATGTTGATCGTGAGGCCCATCTTGTGTACGTCAGTGAAAGTGAACACGAGCAATGCAAAAACATTGTGCCAGCACTGTGGTTCAACTCCGTCAGTCTGAAGAAGGGTGTCGACCCAAAACGTCACCTTCTCTCCAGAGATGCTGCCTGTCCCGCTGAGTTACTCCAGCTTTTTGCTTCTACCATCTACTCCTTCATTGTCCTGTAGATTGAACAGCTTCCCATCGGTTCTGAAGATTAGCTTCATTCTCTGGAGGTGCGAAGCAATATTGCAGCCGGGACGATTGAGCAAAGTGTCAGGTCAATCACATCACATCGCCAGACTCAGTCTTCACTCTGAATCGTTCATTTATGGACTATTGGTTACTATCCGTGCCTTCATGGAGCAAGAAAAATGGAGATTAATTTTTGTGGGAAACCAGATTTTATCAGGGTGTTCCACAGGCCCTTCCTATTGAACGAGATAAAGGGGAGCATTTATAATGGCTGCTGCTACTCCCTGCATTTTTCTTGGAGTTATGTGATGAAGAGTGGGTCAATTGTGCCTCTGGATGGACAGAATCCACACTGTGGTTCAGGAAGCAGCTCACAGGGTCATTGAGCTATGCAGCCCGGAAATATGCCTTCAGCCCAACTTTGACCCTGCCCACCAAGTTGCCCAACTGAACTAGTCCCTCTGGCTTGCATCTGACCAGTATTTCTCCAAACCTGTCCTATCCCTGTCTTTTAAATGTTGTAATTAGAAACATTGAAAATAGGTGCAGGAGTAGGCCATTCGGCCCTTCGAGCCTGCACCACCATTCAATATGATCATGGCTGATCATCCAGAATCAGTACCCTGTTCCTGCTTTCTCCCCACATCCCAGCCCTAAGAGTTAAATCTAATTATCTCTTGATGCAAGTATAAAGGTGCTGTCCCACTGCGGAAACCTAATTGGCGAGTTTAGAAGAGTTTAGGAGAGTTTGAAAAAATGTCATGTTGAAGACCTCCTTCGACTATGTAGAAGACCAGCTTCGACTATGTAGAAGACCAGCTTCGACTAGCTACGGGAAAATTGGACACCGAATAGTGGAGAGTGAAGACGACCTCCTTCGATCTCCTTCGACCTTCCTTCGACTATGTTGAAGACTATCTACAACTACCTTCGACTACCTTCGATTACCTTCGACTACCCTCGATTACCTACGACTAACATGCCGACCTACCACGACCTACCTCGACTAAACCTACGAGTAAAAAAAGTATCGATTTTTTCCATGGCGACCTTTTTTTACTCGCGGGCATTTTTCAACATATTGAAAAAAACGCCGTGACCTAGCTGAGGCCTCGAGTACACGGGGACTACTCTTGAGCATGAAGGAGAGTTACAAAGACCTCCTGGGACCTCGTGTCGACCATGCTGCGAGTATGAGTCGAGGGCAAACTCTTCTAAACTCGCGGATTAGGTCGCCGCAGAGGGACAGCCCCTTAATACCATGTTAAACAAATCTCCTCTGTCCTCACATAGTCCATATCCCTCCATTCCCTGCATATCCATGTACCTATCTAAAAGACTCTTAAATGTTCCAATTGTACCTGCTTCCACTACCATCCTTGATTACGTGTTACAAATGCTCATCACTGTCCCTGTACAAAAAAAACTTGCCCCACCCAGATCTACCACTTCCTCTGGCAGCGTGTTCCATAAATGCACCACCTCTGTGTGGAAAAAGTTGCACCTCAAATCCCTTTTGAATCTTTCCCCTCTTACCTTAAATCCATGCTCTCTAGATTTGGACTCTCCTGCCCGTGCAAAAAGACTGTGGCTATTCACCTCATAAGGTCACCCCTCAGTGTTCTGCTCTCCTACAAGAACAGTCCCAGTCTATCCAGCCTCCCCTTGTAACTCAAACCCTCCAGGCCTGGTAACATCCTCAAACAATCCCAGGCTTTCAACATTGTTTCTTAATGTTTTCCCAGGCATGTGTTGATCTTCAAACCCCCTTTCCCTCAAATTACCAAAGGCTGGACTGGCCAATTAAAAGCAATGGTGAATTTGATCATTGATGGGCGACTCCTGAGATATGGCAAGTGATTGATAATTTTCTGGATCGCTGCATAAACCTTTATTGTGGAGGACAGTGTGGTACAACAAGGCAGTTTGTTTATGGGTAGTTTGCCTTGCTTACCTTGAAAATGAGGGCCATCTTGTAGCAATGTTACAAAGTTTTGAGATTTAAAAAATCAAGTCTGTAATTTATCCCATCAGATAAAGCATAAAAAGAAGTTTAATTTGACACCTAATTCACTTTCATATCTCAAGTATTTAAAAAGTTATGGCCATTTTCATACTCGGAAATTAGCATCTTGTTCCCTATTGATTTTCTATGGACATAACAAAAAAGCTGTGATCGTGGACAGTCAAAAGCCCATAACCTTCTTAAAAATTAAGAGAACTGAATGAAATTTTCAGTTATCGTAGATTGAACCATTCTGAAACAAATATAAAATAATCTTACTTGGATGACCTGAAATTAAAACATATAATTAGTTAGTTACCCAAGTGTAGCTAATTTCAAACTTCAATTACTAGATCTAAACATCTATCCATTTCTTAATAAATGATTAACATTTTTAAATAGCCTAAGTGTCCAAATAATATTCATAAATAATTCACAATAAAACATGATTTTTAAATCTAATTTACATTAATTTATAGGCCAAATGGAAGGAATTTAGTGTTTAATTGCTGTAAATTAAAGTCCATTTTAAATCAGCTTTCTAGTGGGATCCTGTGAACGCGCTGGTTTAGAACGTTCACATTGCGGTAGATTTGTGCCCTCAAATGCCCAGAAAAATACTGCAGGATATAATGGGCCCAAAATGAGCTACTCGCAATATTAAACTTTGTATAAAGGGATCTTAAGAAGCCCTTTTTAATGTAAAAATAAGCAGCATACCTTCAATTATTTGCTCTATGAGACCCTGACAGCTGCCGGTGGTCGCGGGTTTAGAGATTGATTTTTAAACTACTATAACTATTATACGAGGCCATTAAAACTAATAATAGCTTTTGCGACGGGGTCTTTCAGCGATTTTTCGTTAATAATTAACTAGGCTGAACATCTTCGATTTGAACAGCCTAGAGAAAATTGCGTTTTAAACCCGCCCCCTCTAAACGGCGCCAAAATCGCGCACACCTGCAGCGACAGATTTTCAGCGACGCTTCAGGTAGGCTTTGCAACATACCTACATCTTGTGCACTTCAATGAAAGTGTTGACAATGGCTTGGAAAAGAGGCCCTGAATATGAAGTGTTGACAATGGCTTTGAAAAGAGGCCCTGAATCTGTGCCTGCACTGCAGTTCAACTCTTTCAGTCTGAAGAAGGGTCTCGACCCGAAACGTTACCCATTCCCTCTCTCCAGAGATGCTATGGAGGAGCAACACCTCATATTTTGCTTGGGTAGTTTACACCCCAGCAGTATGAACATTGACTTCTCCAATTTCAGGTAGTTCCTGCTTTCTCCCTCTTTCCCCTCCCCTTCCCAGCTCTCCCACAGCCTATTGTCTCCACCTCATCCTTTCTTCATCCCGTCCCCCACCCCCACATCAGTCTGAAGAAGGGTCTCGACCCGAAACGTAACCTATTCCTTCGCTCCATAGATGCTGCCTCACCCGCTGAGTTTCTCCAGCAATTTTATCTACCTAGGAGTGAAAACACAATCTTTTAGAAGTTTAAGGGAGAAACATAGAAACATAGAAAATAGGTGCAGGAGTAGGCCATTCGGCCCTTCGAGCCTGCACCGCCATTCAATATGATCATGGCTGATCATCCAACTCGGTATCCCGTACCTGCCTTCTCTCCATACCCCCTGATCCCCTTAGCCACAAGGGCCACATCTAACTCCCTCTTAAATATAGCCAATGAACTGGCCTCAACTACCTTCTGTGGCAGAGAATTCCAGAGATTCACCACTCTCTGTGTGAAAAATGTTTTCCTCATCTCGGTCCTAAAAGACTTCCCCCTTATCCTTAAAGTGTGACCCCCTGTTCTGGACTTCCCCAACATCGGGAACAATCTTCCTGCATCTAGCCTGTCCAACCCCTTAAGAATTTTGTAAGTTTCTATAAGATTACTGTAACCCCCAGAGTTCAGTATCTGGGCCACTTCCACTTACTGACTAAACCAATTATTTAGATGTGCTCAAGAAGAATTAATGGTTACATTTGCAGATGTTATCAAATTGTGGGCAAATTGTAATTTTTTTAGAAGCTTGAAATGCTGTAGAAGTACATTGCTAAGACAGGAGAACAGGCTAAAAACTGGCATTGAAATTCAATGACAGGAGGTGATATGTTTCTGTTTTTAATAAATAAGGGCACCAATTATAAATTGAATAAAATGTATTATTTCAAAGTCATTAAATCATAACTGATAAAATGCTGCAATAAACTAGTTCAGAAAGAGCTAACTCACATAATTATATGCTATAAGGTAGACTATATGCTATCATTATATGCTATCATCACTGTCACCTAACTTACCTAGAGAAGTCAAAGGAAAGTTTTCACAGCTAAGAATGACAGAATTAGTATTTAAATGCAACGTAATAACTATTATTACATTATCCTGCATTGTATCTGAGAGCAAAAATAAATCAGCGCAAGGCAAACTCAGTTCACTCTACATCGGTGAGATGTTTTTTTGCTATTGTAACAAATCTATCAGAAATCGCGATGCTATGTTCCGTTTGTTTTGTCGGACGGCAGTTTCTGAAAGGGCAGCGTTTGCCTCAAAGGGTGGAGGCATAAGGTGACATAACATATCTAAGGTTCGGGGCTGCTCACTGCCGAATTTCTACGCAGCGAATAGACAACCCATTTCCCACAGTTATTTTATTCCATCACATGAAGCAGACCCACAAGTTAAATTGAAATCAAATACCGCTGTAAAAGTAACCCCGAAACATTTACCTGCACCAAGTTTGAGCTTCAACTGTGACCAGTGGGCTAGAGGTATCTTCTTCTTGTCGAATCCACACACAAGATTAGAAGTTGTTCAGCCAGAGCTGAACGCACTTCTCGGCATCTGCATACAATGGTGTCTGTCTTGTCGCTTCTTGTGCTTCTTGTGCGTGGTGGTGGAAAGATTGGTGGAAACAGGGCCGCGATGTGAACGCTCTTTCCTTGACCCCGGCTATGGGTATGTAGGCAGCAGATAGATAGTTAAAGCTGACACCTGCTAACAGAGCCAAAAGTGATTTCAGCATCCACTGGTAGAACATTGGAGCCTAGGCAGGAGTATGGCACCAGCTTTCAACAGCTAATACTTTTATTTTTAATGCACTTTCCTGCTGTACTGTGTGATGTGTTGTCCCAGTACTTCTTGAATAATCACGTACTGTAATCATTTATGAAAGTGCTATTATCTGTCAGTCTACGAAACGGACTCCTGAACATTATCTTTGCAGTGCTTTGAAGTATTTGATTTAATCCAATTGCATACGTTGGGAATGACAAAGCAGGCCAACAAAGTGCCAATAATCCTCAACTGCTGGGGGTGAAGTGTCCAGTTTAGAAAGAAACATTGAAAGCCTGGCTTATTTATATCAGCATTTGGGCAAATTGTCCTCCTGTAATTAAATTCACTGACCAGTGCAGCAATTGATATACTCTTCCAGCTAGAATTTCATGACAGCAAATGTGGGAAGCTGTCCAAACGAGGGTAAGTCTCAGTAGAGTAGAAAAATAATTATTTAAAAACTGGAGATTTAATGTTCCGTGCCTTGAACCATGTTTATTGACTCTGCTCTTCACAAGTACCCTTGCAGGCCCTCCATTCCCTGGCCATCACAGAGGAGCCCTGAACTCTCTGACTATTCTCGTAGCTCTCGGCTCATCCCTTTGTTCAAGGCCCGCATTCTGTGACTGACCCTGTGGCCGCCGGTGGTGGCGCAGCGGCAGAGTTGCTGCCTTACAGCGCTCGCCGCGCCGGAGACCCGGGTTCGATCCTGACTACGGGTGCTGCCTGTACGGAGTTTGCACGTTCTCCCCGTGACCTGCGTGGGTTTTCTCCGAGATCTTCGGTTTGCTCCCACACTCTGAAGATGTAGAGGTTTGTAGGTAAATTGGCCTTGGTATAAGTGTAAAATTGCCCACAACTGTAATGTAGGGTAGTGTTATGTTAGGGGAAATCGATGGTCGGCGCGGACTAGGTGGGGCGAATATTTGCCCTTTTCTGCGCTGTATCTCCCAATTAAACTAAGTGACCTAACTTTAATGGGCACCCACTTTCTGAGTCCATTCTTGCGATTCTACTTGCACAGTTGGCCCTCTCTGAACACATCTTCACAGTCCTAATTATCTTGACCATGCCTCCTTTCAGCCTGCCAGGGTCAGGTCATACAAGAATAGGATCTTATATGTGCCCGGAGGTACAACACAAATTGCCTGGAGGAACACAGCTGTCAGCAGCATCTATGAGCGACAGGAACATGGCTCGACGTTCTAATATTTGCCGAACCTTCTTCAGGATGTTTCAGACTATCTAGTATTGTGCCATTCAGCCCATCCAGTCTACCCGTCGCATTCATCATGGCTGAAGCTATCTCTCCCTCTAACCCCATTCTCCTGCCTGCTCACCATCAACCTGTAACACGTACTAATCAAGAATCTATCCATCTCTGCCTTAAAAATATCCGCTGAATATTGTGCTCTGACTATCTTTGCACATTCCATTGTTCTCTAGGTTGTGTCTCGTGTTCTCAAATCACCCTGACAAGTCCCACATTCCACCACCATCTCCTCGCTACTAGTCCTGTCACAAAATTACATTCTGCAACACATTGTACAAGCCCCACACTCCCTGGCCAATCTTAGATAAATCTTTCATCCTTGGAAAGATCCTGCTTTGTGAATCATTCCTCCAGACCTCACACCCTGTTAGCATCATTGCAGGCTGCACCATCTCCACAGGCCTTGCACATTCTGAGCTATCCTGCAGGCCGCTTGTTCTTCTGATCCCATATTCTGTAACTTGTAGGCCTTGCATTCATTCCTTGATCATTCTCTGACTCTGGTGGGCGGCACGGGGGTGTAGCGGTAGAGCTACCGCCTCACAGCGCCAGAGACCCGGGTTCGATCCTGACTACGGGTACTTGTCTGTACAGACTTTTGTTTTTGTTATCCCCGTGACCCGCGTGGGTTTTTCTCCAGGATCTCCGGTTTCCTCCCACACTCCAAAGACGTACAGGTTTGCAGGTTAATTGGCTTCGGTAAAATTTTTAATTGTCCCAGTGTGTAGGATAGTGTTAGTGTTCGGGGATCGGTGGTCGGCGCGGATTCGGTGTGCCGTAGGGCCAGTTTCCGCGCTGTATCTCTAAACTAAACTGGACTAGCCTTGCAGTACCCACATCCCTATACTACATAGAAGGCCCGGCATTCTCTGATCCATTCTACATAGGCCACATTCTATGAACCTGCATTTTCTCATAGCTTGCTGGCTCAGCATTTTGTGAACATCCCTTAAAGCCTTGTATTCTTGGCCCATCCTTGCAGACCGGCATGTGCTGACCACTCCGGAAAGTCCCACATTCTTAGACTCAACTTGTTCTCCTCCATGGGAGACAAAAATGCTGGAGAAACTCAGTGGGTGAGGCAGCATCTATGGAGCAAAGGAAAACGTTTCGGGTTGAGACCCTTCTTCAGACTCCTGCAAACCCTACATTTCCAGAATAATTCTGCAGGCCTTGAATTTTCTGATTGTCCTTCACATTGTCACATTATCCTTGCAACCCTACATTTTCCTTCTAGCCCCCAGCCCCCACAATCTGTGATATCATTTCAGGCTTGCGTTGTCTGATCAACCTTGCACAGCTCAGATACTCACACCACTCACGTAGCCCCTCTGACCATCTATCAAGTCCTCATGTTCTTTGTTCAACAGTTTTTGTTCAATTATTCAGGCTGCCATTGTTCTCAACAATGCGGTTGAGAAGAAAAGATAGATCAGCCATAAGGTCATAAGGTCATAAGGTCACTAGTGATAGGAGCAGAATTCGGCCATTCGGCCCATCAAGTCTACACCGCCATTCCATCATGACTGATCTATCTCTCCCTCCTAACCCCATTCTCCTGCCTTCTCCCCATAACCCCTGACACCCGTACTAATTAAAAATCTATCTACCTCTGCCTTAAAAATATCCACTGACTTGGCCTCCACAGCCTTCTGGGGCAAAGAATTCCACAGATTCACCACACTCTGACTAAAGGAACTTCTCCCCATCTCCTTCCTAAAAGAACGTCCCATGATCGAGTGGAGGAGTAGACTCAATGGGCCAATGGATTAAATTCCACTCCTCTGATTTATGAACATTGTACTGTCGTACTCATGTATGGTTTAATTGTATCATTGTGGTGCGATTTACCTGGATAGCATGCAAGACAAAGTTTTTCACTGCATTCTGGTCCATGCAACAATAGTAAGCCTATTACCAATACCAAGGCCAGCACATCACTCTTAGCATCCAATCCATCTCATTCATCTAATATCATCTGTCAGAGTGAGACCCAGCACAAATTGGAGGAACAGCACCCCATATTTCGCTTGGGCAGCTTACACCCCAGCGGTATGAAATTGATTTCTCTATCTTCAAGTAATCCTTGCATCGCCCCTCTCTCTTCAACCCTACCCCACTCAAGTCAGTGTACTAGTTTTGTTGTGTCTCATTGTCAGTAACTCATTTTCACCCAGGCCACAACTCACGATGGCCAGTTGCCTTTATCATCGTTACTTGTTTGCACATCTTTCATTCATTTGTTCTATTTCTCTCTACATCATCGTCTATATCTCTCGTTTCCCTCTCCCCCGACTCTCAGTCTGAAGAAGGATCTCGACCCAAAACGTAATTTTCTCCAGAGATGCTGTCTGACCCGCTGAGTTACTCCAGCTTTTTGTGTCTATCTTTGGTTTAAACCAGCACTTGCAGTTCCTTCTTACACACCTAATTCCACTCTCAGGTCAAGCATTGTTCCAGCTAACCTCAAGCTTGTCTTCACAAAGTCTCTATGTCACTTCCATTTTTCAAAATGGCCAGAGAAGACATGCATCTCCCTCATTCATTTCCAGATCCCTAACCTTTTCACTGATATATCCTTGAATAGTGCAAATTTTCAAGCCTGAGCAAACCCCGCAGCTTTGTCATCACTCTGGTGATGATCACCAGAAAGATTATTCATGCGGGCAATCTCTTTGTCATCCTTGGTCACTTGGCAGTTTTCAGCACAGGTTAATCATGTTTTCCTAACCCACATCTTCCTGCTTCAATGTGCAGGAAGGAATGGAGATGCTGGTTTACACCGAAGAAATGCTGGAGTAACTCAGCAGGACAGGCAGCATCTCTGAAGAGAAAGAATGGGCGAAGTTTTGGGTCCAGACCCTTCTTCAGACTTATCTATCTGCTTCAATGAGGATACGCCTGCAATCCCCCAATCCCTCTTGTCCTGAGGGAGCCAAACGATGATACTTCATCCAGTTCCCCCTTAGACACTTACAAACATTTCCAAGGACCCATCCTTGATTTCTCTTAACTTCCCATTAGCTGCTTTTAGTTTAGTTTAGCGATTCAGTGCGTAAACAGACACTTTGGCCCAACGTGTCCGCACCGACCAGCGATCCCTTGCACATATCTCTCATTGTATGTCCTGCACACACTGGGGACAATTTACACAAACACCAAGCCAATTAACCTACAAACCTGTACTTCTTTGGAGTGTGGGAGGAAACCAAAGATCCCGGAGAAAACCCACGCGGTCACAGGGAGAACGTGCAAACTCCGTACAGACAGCACCCGTAGTCAGGATCGAACCCGGGACTCTGGGGCTGCAAGCACTGTAAGGCAGCAACTCTACTGCTGTGGCACCATGCCGCCAAAATAAACACTGTGCCATACAATTTCTTAAGAAACATCATGCACGAGACATATATTTATATTTATCATATTTCTTCATGACATAGACAGAAGCTAGTTGGTCTATCAAGTCTTTACTGGTTCTCAGAAAGCAATCCTATCAGTCCTGTTCCCTCGCTTACTCCCCTGTAACCTATTATTTATTAAGATTGACACAAAAAGCTGGTCACTCAGCGGATCAGACAACATCTCTGGAGAATGTTACTAGGTGACGTTTCGGGTCGAGACCCTTCTTCCGAGTCACTCCAGCTTTTTTGTGTCTGTCTTCGGTTTAAACCAGCATCTGCAATTCCTTCCTGCACTAATATTTCGTAATGTGTATCAAGCTCCGCTAATTATGTGACTGTTCACCTACATGAGCGATAATTTACCACAGCCATGTGACAAGTTCACCGTCACAATTGATGGAGTAGAATTGGGCCCATCGAGTCCACTCAGGCATTCAATCATGGCTGATCTCTGCCTCCTAATCCCATTTTCCTGCCTTCTCCCCACAACCCTTGACACCCGTTCTAATCAAGAATTTGTTTATCTGCCTTAAAAATATCCACGGACGGCCTCCACAGCCTTTCCACAGATTAACTACCCTCTGACTAAAGCAGTTCCTCCTCACCTCCTTTCTAAAAGAGCGCCCTTCAATTCTGAGGCTATGACCTCTGGTCCTCAACTCTCCCACCAGTGGACAACTAGCACAAATCTTGGACTTTGAGGACCCACTGGAAATCCACACACCCCCCAGGCAGAATATGCAAAGTCCACAGGGACATCATCCTGCACCACAGGTCATGGTGGTCACTGGAGCTTTCAGACAAGTGCATTACGTGGAGATGGGTTTTCAGCCCACACTATATCTCACATTTCTGCCTTTTCACAACTTCCTGGGGCATCGAGTTTTGGATGAGCTGTAATTTTGTACAATTGAATGTTGGGAAGTATGAATCTTTTATGTTCAACGCCACCACAAACCTTGCATCCGTCAATTTCAATTCCATTCCTTAATGCCAAGAGCCAAGAGTGCTTTATTGTAGAAACAAAGAACTGCAGATGCCGGTTAATACACAAGAGGACACAAAGTGCTGGAGTAACTCCGGCAGCATCTCTGGAGAACGTGGATAGGTGTCGTTTCGGGTCGAGACCCTTCTTCAGACTTGGACTTTAGTTGCTAGTGTTTAGTAGTGTTCAATAGTCTGATGGTTGTTGGGAAGAAGCTGTTCCTGAACCTGGACGTTACAGTTTTCAGGCTCCCTTTACCTTCTTCTTGATGGCAGGAGTGAAATGAAAGCATGGCCAGTGGGGCCTTGATGATACCGGCTATTTGTTTGAGGCAGCGTCTCCTATAGATCCCTGCTTGTGGGGAGGTCAGTAACTGTGATGGACTTGGGCAGTGTTCACCAGTTTTTGGAACCTCCTTTATTCCTGGGCCTTCAGGTTGCTGCACCAGGCCATGATGTAACCAGTCCAATATGCTCTCTACCATACACCTGTAGAAGTTCAAGGGAGTATTCCTCGACATACCGCATCTCCTCAATCTTCTAAGGGAGTAGAGATGTCGATAGGCTTTCTTTAGGATTGCATCAATGTGCTGGGTCCAAGGCAGAACTTCAGAGGAATGCACACACAGGAAAATGAAGTTGTTGACTCTCTCCACCAACTCTTTGATGAAGACAGGTTTAAGGTCAGGAGTGATAGGAGAAGAATTACGCCATTCGGCCCATCAAGTCTGCTCTGCCATTCAATCATGACTGACCTATCTCTCCCTCCGAACCCCATTCTCCTGCCTTCTCCCCATAACCCCTGATACCCGTACTAATTTATCTCTGTCTAAGAATATCCATTGACGGCCTCCACGGCCTTCTGTGGCAAAAAATCCCACAGATTCACCACCCTCCTTCTCCTCCTCATCTCCTTCCTAAAGGAACGTCCTTTAATTCTGAGACTATGACCACCCACTGGTGGAAACATGGAGGATGTTGCAGCTGGCATTTGAATCTTGTAGTCAGCATTGTTGCCAATAATGTGTCCTCCTGGCCTATTCGACACTTAAAGCAGTGTTTTCTGTAAATTCACTTTGTACTTTACATCCACTCTATGCAGGCCCTTTCACTATTCGGTACGTCTCAATGAGGTCCTCCCCCATTCTTCTAAACTCCAGCGAGTACAGGCCCAGTGCCGTCAAACGCTCATCATAAGTTGACCTACTCATTCCTGGGATCATTCTTGTAAACCATCTCTGGGCCCGCTCCAGCACCAACACATCCTTCCTCAGATATGGGGCCCAAATTTGCTCACAATATTCCAAATGCGGCCTGACCAGCGCCTTATGGAGCCTCAGCATTACACCTCTGTTTTTGTATTCCAGTCCTCTTGAAAGGTTTGTGGACTCAGCCTTCCAATAATAATTTCCTTGGTTTTACTGATGGTGAGAGTAAGGTTGTTGTTCTTGGCACCATTCAGTCCGACGATCGATCTCCCTCTTATACTCTGACGCGCATTTGTCTGTCATTTATCCAATAACGGGAGTGTCGTTGGAGAATTTAAACATTGTTGGAACTGTTTTGGCTACACATTCATGAGTATAGAGTGAGTAGAGCAGTGGGCTGAGCACACAGCATTGAGGTGCTCCTGTGCTGATGGTTATCGAGGAGGAAATGTCATTGCCATTTGTATTAATTGTGTTCCGTTGAGGAAGTCGAGGATCTAGTTGCAAAGGGATGCGCAGAGACCCAGTTCCCTGATCTAGGTAACATGTTTAGAGGAGATAATGGTGTTGAATACTGAACTGTAGTCTATGAACAACAGCCTGACGTATATATATTTATATAGTCCAAGTGGTTCAATGCAGAGTGGAGAGCCATCAACATCGCATCCTCCTTTGATCATTTGTGGCGGTAGGCAAATTGTAATGGGTCCAGGTTCTTGCTGAGGCAGGAGTTAATATGCACGATAACCAACGTCTCAAATTACTTCATCATCATGGATATTAGTGCCACCGATTGGTAGTCATTGAGACAAGTCACTTTACTCTTCTTGGGTCAATGCCGAGATAAATTTAATTTTAATTACCGTAGAAAATATTTTCAAGGGATGGTCTCATTTGGGCAATTTGCTTTTTTATTGCTTGAATAAATCTAACGTAACAATTAATTTTATTAGAAGAATTGCCCCTCTAGTTGGAGAAAATTGGCTTCAGATACATTGAATGGACCAACAAGGGATTTAACATTTTCTTAAAAAAAATCATTTTTTTGAAAACTGTCAACAACCACCTGCACTTTGCACTGTCCAAGGTCTGAATCGGTTATTCAGTTCAACAGTGACGTCACCGGTAGATGGTCGAAGGACGAGA